>NC_136057.1:1503357098-1504724598 GCF_964261635.1 Lissotriton helveticus | reverse complement strand
CCGGGGCCTCATCATAGCCCTTATTGTTCTTAGATTCTTCATCCTTTTTGCTTCCTCAAGAAAGATACATTCACCCGAGCACAAAACTTTACTTCCTAATCTTGTCAGGCCTTGCCGCATTCTGTCCTTGGATATGACTCCAAGAACACATTCAACTCGACCACAATTGCTTCTGCATTAAACGTTGTTTGTTCAGCAAAAAGCTCTTTCGTCTGCAGATGAGTGAAGTCTTCACTCTGGTCAAGTTTCATATTCTGTAGCACTGCCAGCCATTTTCTTAGGCCCATTCGTAAAACTAATGTATAAACAAACACAAGACATCAATTAATGAAAGAATTCGAATTTGTTCTGTTACCCACCCCCCTTTGCTAATTATTAACCCATTAATAAATGTTACCTAGCTAAAGCATTTTAGCAACAAACAGGATTCTTCCTCAAACGTGTGCCACATAAAGACAAAAAGACATAACATAAGCACACACAAATAAGCACATGCCATTCATAAAACAGCCGCAATTAATTCTGACAAAGACAATAGACAAGGTTAGTTTATTATTTTTACGAACATGCATTTGCAACATAGAGCACATGTATTAGTCCCTCATGTCGTGTATGCATTTTAAACTAGGTTGGTTAATACATTTCACTTCATGCTGATTAATACGATTATTTTATTATGGAAATGTATCTTTGCGAGTCAAAACAAAATATTTTTCTGAAACTCGCACCATAAACTCCCTCATCTGGTGATTTCAAAATCACGAAACTACACCCAAAAATTTAGCAACATTTTTATCCCTTGAAGAACATGTTTTGATTTTCACTGTGTTAGTATTTCTAAAGTCTTGTCGCAGCTATTTGTCTGCAACTCTCATATTGAGTTCTACGAAACTCTTCCAGTTCTATTTCTCTCTCCTGCTCCTTTTTGAGCTTATAAATTCTTTTCTTTTCCCTCAGGTATTTCTTTCTCTTGTGTAGCATGCAACTGATCTTCAACAACAGTATCACAAAGACTATAACTAATAAAGGTGTCAGTATTTTGCCTAGAATTGAACTACCAATCTCTTGAAACCAGGTTTTGATTGCTGCAAATCTTTTGCTTAAACGTTCTGAAAAATCATCAACTTCTAAAGGTTCTATCTCAGATTGCAACTCAGTGATATTTTTAATGTACAACTCAATATTCTGACTCTTATCAGGGATATAGGTACAGCAATGTTGGACATGCAAAATGCCACAAACTCCTCCCTCTTTTGCTAGCAGAATGTCAAGGGCAAGACGATTCTGCATTACCATGGACCTTATAGCAATAAGCTCAGTATCCACTAATTGGAAGCCACTAGCTGTATCAGTTGACAACCTGTCAACAATTGTGGACAGTTTTCTGATTTTAACTGCATTCAAGGTTATACCCACTAAGGGTATTACTGCTTCAAAGATATCTCCCAAAATTTCTGAAAAATGTTCTCTTTTAAATCTATTCAGATGATTGCTGATTTCAAATGAACCTTCTGCATTTCTGTCAACATGGAATATTTTTGGAAAAACTAATCCAACAAAACAAGT
Organism: Lissotriton helveticus; assembly: GCF_964261635.1. NCBI lineage: Eukaryota > Metazoa > Chordata > Amphibia > Caudata > Salamandridae > Lissotriton > Lissotriton helveticus. The sequence goes on along the minus strand of NC_136057.1, from coordinate 1,504,723,032 downwards.
CCCATACCAGTGGTCTGGGAGGTTGTAATAGGCTTTGTCTCCACACACAAAATAAATTCCAGCGAAAATCGGATCCTTACCACCTTTGAATCCCCAACCACCCATGATTTGATAAGTATCCTCGCATTGACTAGCACCCACAAAATAATTGTCAAACAGCGTATTATCTCTCCTAATACAAAATTTTCCGCTAACAGGTTTATCTATGTGAATAGCAACATTTTCAAAAGATCTACCATTAAGCTTTTCGTCCTCTATTTGCCAAAACTTTGATTTAGTTTGCTTAAGCATTTCGTTTCTCTTATAAATTGCTCTTCTCTCTTCAACTAAATTCAAGAAAGACTTTTCCTCAGTTCTCAACTTACAAGTTAAATTGTTTTTTAAAGCAATACTCGTAGGTAAGTTCATTAGTTACAATGAAAAATTCCCTCATCTGTTTAGCATATTTATGCTTATTTAAGCTTTTGTCAATTTTCAAGTTTGCAAAGATCTCATCATGGTTCGAATAGTAGTATTCTAAACGACCAGTCTGATAAAATAAACTAGCTATCACACTGCAGGTTATGCCATAAGTAAGAGGAAGCATATTATATGTCACTCCCTCCGAAACAGAAGCAGGCAATTTTACACAGATATAGCAGTCTTTGACTTCCATCACTTTAACATATTCTGCTAGAAGACTTGAAAAAGTATTGCTAGAAAAGTCACCAACAGATCTATCTTGGTTGGATCTCTGGTGTGTGATCAATAACTCTTAGTTTTGCCTGCTGCACTATGTTTATCTTGTTTAACTGTAGCTTTACTCGTCATATTAGCCTTGTACGCTTCCTTGTCTATTCCAAAAGGGAAAATGACAGCTAAAATTAACCAAAGCAAGATTATTAGAATCACACAAATCAGACATTTTACAGCATCTCCTTAAGATGGAACATCTAGAGTTGGTATTAGTATAAGTAGAAGGCATTTTTTACTCTGATAACAAAAGCCTTACAAAGGAAACAAAAATCAAACATTTTAAATTAAAAATTTCTAATATTTCTAATACCCCCCTATTTTAATTAAAAAAAAAAAAGAAAACCCCACCTACTAACAGCTTTTCTTCGACCTTGCGTCTTACATCAATGTGTTTTTCCAGCTAACACAATTTCTTCGACCTTGTGTCACCTAACACAATTTCTTCAGCCTTATGCCAAAAACAAAACCTAATAATTTTTACAAAAGGCACTTCAATCATTCTCACTTGCGTCATCTAACTCTTCCTGACTACTGCTATTAACCTCCACCACAGGTGGGATGATTATGTATGTCCACTCAGGGGACTTGTACTTCTGATTAGGTTTTACAACTCTCTTTGCCCTACTACTAATGACTTCTATTTTCTTTCCTGCTTCACTTTTCTTTTCAGGGTCACCTTTTTGACTTGACACCTCATTCACCTGATCTTTAGATCTGTTCACCAATTTGTATTTTAAGCTTTCATTTTCTCTTGGCCAGTTATCACCTTTTCTTGGTAATTTCTTCTTTGGCTCAGTCACATTACACTCTGCTCTCCAAGCTCTCTTTCTGAATTTTCTTGTTTCAGAATCTTCATCACTCTCTTCAGATTCTGTATCTGAGACTTCGAATTTGTACTTAGGACTTTCTTTACTCGGCAGCTTCACTCTGTTAGGAACATCATCCTTATAGCTGGTACTTGGTAACTCGTCTTCTTCTTGAATTACTTCAAATTTCCCAGTTTCAGAACTTCCGTTCCTGCTTTCTGAGCTTCTAATCAGCTTTTCAATATTCTCCTGATCTTGAATCACAACTTGATCAGACTCTTTTTCTGCTTCTTTTTCTAGCAAATCCTCATCATTTTCAGAATCTAGTATCACAATTTCTAAATCCTTTTCATTCAATGCCTCATTCGCAATTGAACTCTCCAGATGTCGACTTTCCTGTCGATCTTCAGGATCTGGATTTCTCTCAGGTTCTTCTTCAGAATCTGAATCAGTAGTAGTGTCACCTTCGTCAGGATTTTCAGGTGGTGGTACACGAATGGTGTGACTTGCATGAATCCACCTTTTCAAACCCCTACACTTCACTGCATTTGTTGTGACAAGTATCACCTGTCTTGCTTTCTGCCACCTGGGTACTAGACAGTTTCTTCTTCGGTGAACTTTTGTTCTTACCCAGTCTCCTGGTAACAGATCATGTGCTTGCTCCTTTTCTCTCATTAACACTTCAGTTCCCACCTGATGGAACACAGAAGTCACAACGTCAGAAAGGTTCCTGCAGTATTCCAAAATGACGCTATCATTTATACTCATCAATTTCCCTACTGGTATAAATGCTTGTCTCATGACTGCCCATGACAATATCATGTGGGCTTAACCCTGTCTTTTTATCAGGAGTACTTCTTAAAGACATCCAAACAAGTGGAAGTGCATCAGTCCACTTCATTCCTGTAGCTAGACACATTTTGCCTATTCTATTTTTGATTGTTCCATTCACTTGCTCAACAACACCTGATGCTTCTGGTCTGTAGGCACAATGCAACTTTTGTTTTATGTTCAATGCTTCACAAATCATTTGTAATAGTCTGTTTTCAAAATGTGTTCCACGATCAGTTTCCACAGTTACCGGAAAAACGTACCTTGGTATGATCTCCTTTAAAAGTAATTTTGCAACAGTAACTGAATCATTGTGACGTGTTGGGAACGCTTCAACCCACCTTGAAAACAAACAGATTATCACAAGGACATATCTCAACTTATTATGGGGTGGCATGTCAATGAAATCCATTTGCAACCTAGTGAAAGGACCACCCTCCCGTCCTATGGTTCCCATGCTCACAACTGTTTTCTGTTTGGGTTCATTTTCTGGCCGTTCTCAGGCAAAAACAATCAACAAAATAAACAAAATCTGACTCTGGCAAAGGAACATCTTTAATGTCCTGCCTAGGCTTGGTGCAATATTCTAAAACATCCAAGCACTCATGATCAATGTCATTTTTATTTCTGATTTCTGTTACAGTACCATCAGAAAACAATGTGGAAGGATTTAAATTCACACACCTTGCTATCGAGACATTATCTGATCCCAGAATAACCTTTTCGTATTTAGTAAGCCTGTTACTTGTCAAATGCTGAGTTTTACTTCTGGTAAGATTTTCAACAGAATGGGGTACATAAACTTTTACAGGAAATCCCATTATAATTCCCTCACTTTTCTCCAGGCTCACACTAGTTGCAGCTACTGCTTTTAAGCAGCCTGGTAATGCTTTTGCAACAGGATCAAGCACTGCTGAGAAGTATGCTATTGGCTTTCTCAGTTTCCCATGTCTCTGAATTAAAACTGACAATGCACATCCTTCTCTTTCACTGCAATACAACTCAAAATCCTTTTCATAATCTGGCATGCCTAGAGCTGGAGCTTCACACAAACTTCTTTTTAGCTTCTCAAAAGCTTCCATCTCAATTTCTGTAAGAACAATTGGGTCTTTTATATCTGCTTTTGTTAGCCTCTGCAATGGTTTTGCAATTACTGAAAATCCACTAATCCGTTGATGACAATAGCCAACCATCCCTAGAAACATTCTGACCTGTCTGTGTCTTTGGAGGTTGCATTCCCTGAATCATTTTTATTCTCTCAATTGTCACTTGTCTGATACCTTTTGCAATTCTGTGACCAAGATATTTTACTTCTTGTTTGCAAAACTGTAATTTTGCAGGTGACACTTTATGTCCCTCATCTGACAGATGATTCAAAAGAGTAATAGTATCTGTGACACAATTATCTCGTGTTTTTGCTGCAACAAGGAGGTCATCTATGTATTGAACTAATGTCGATTTTCCAGGTAAATCTAAATTCTCCAAAGATTTCTTTAGCAACTGATTAAAGATAGGTGGACTCTGTATACGCTTGAGGGATACGACACCACGCTAGGATGCGATCCTGGAACCTGAACGCAAAAATGTACTGGCTATCTGGATGCAATAGAACAGTAAATAATTTGTTGCAAAGGTCTATAACTGTATACTATTCTGCATTATGCGGAATCTGATAAAGAATTACCGCAGGGTTTGGAACAACTGGGCAACATGGAACAACTATCTGATTAATTTTTCTCAGGTCTTGAACTATCCTGTAAGTTCCGTTTGGCTTTTTAATCCCCATAATCGGTGAATTACAAGGGCTGCTTTCAATTTCTTTTAGAACACCTTGTGTTATGAATTTGTCAATTACAGGTATGACACCTTCAATAGTTTCTGCTTTCATTTTATACTGAGGAATGTTTGGAAAATCTATTCCTTGTTTCATTGTAATTTTAACTGGGTCTACATTTTTCATCAAACCGATCTCACTTCCTGTCAAATCCCAAATTTCAGCTTTGACTGTCTTTTTCAATTCTTCAGGTAGATTATCTTTATCAAATGCAGGAAATAATTTAATTTCCTCTGCTTCAACCATTAACATCATTAATTTGTACAGCCCATCTTCTTCTAGTGTTTGAAGCTCAATACCCTCCGGTGAGCAATATATTTTGCAATTCATTTTGCAAAGTATGTCTCTTCCTAATAAGTTCACAGGACTGCTGTTACAAACTACAAATCTATGTTTGTCTTTAAATTTGCCAATTTCAACCTTGACAGGCTCTGTCAAATCTGTTGATTAGCTACGCCAACTACTTGGATGGTGTCACCAGAGAGAGGCAGGTTTTCTATTTCCACTGATCTAACAGTAGAACGGGTAGCACCAGTGTCCACAAGAAAAGTGATTTCTACATCATTCACTTTACCATTTACAATTGGACCAGACTGGTCTACCTCAAGAGTGGCTCCAAGCACACACTCTTCCCCCCTCTCTCAGGCACCGTCATAAGTAATCCTCAGAATCACTTCCTCCTTTTTCTGTCATCAAAAATTGTTGAGAAACATTTGGCACATTCACTCGTCTGTTTACCTGATCTCCTCCGCAGAATTCCGTTTCTGTATTGTACCTCTGACCATTCACACAGTTTGGAAGTGGCGGTTGTGGAATCTGACTCTGCTGATTCACTACCTGTCGCTGTAGCTGTTGCTGCAGATTTATTTCATTTAACTGTCGCTTTAGCTGTTGCTGCAGATTTACATCATTCTGCATCTGTGGATTTATTTATGCATTTTTAAAATTTCTGGGCGGATTTTTACATTCACGCTTCCAGTGTCCAATTTCACCGCAATTAAAACAAGGGAGCTTTTGTTTCAACTCTTCAATATTAACATTGAATTTTGGCTTATTATAATTAATCTTAAATTTTCCTTGATTCTAATTCTGATTAACATTGACATTTTTATTTTCCAAATTTACAATTTGCTGTTCAGCTACCTTCACCTTTGCCCACATTGCCTTTTCTTTAAGCTTCTTTTGTTTTGCATCAATCTCATCACTGCAATATTTTGCTTTCCTCAGAATGTCATCAACTGATAGTGATTGCCAACCTACAATTCCATTTCTAATCATCTCACCAATTTCAGGACTCAAGCCATTCGTTCGAGGCATGTGGGCTGCTGAATTTATATCTATGCATAGATCGCCGCCTAGTGTTGGGTCCGGATGATTGCACATTGTTGTCCTGGAAGAGTCTTCGAAGTATCACGAGATATGTGGCTCCTCCCTTGGACTACAGTGCGCATGGGCATCCTCTCCATCTTCAGATTGTTTTTTTCCGCCATTGGGTTCGGATGTACCTTCTCGACTCAAGTTCGGAATATACTTTAAATACTTTTCGCGAGGCCAAAAGGCCTTCGGGCGTCGGTATTGTCTCTCGTTCGGTGCCCAGTACTGCATCCAGTTCTTCGAACAGGACGTCGAAGGCCGTATTGCCTTTCAACAGCTAGGCCCGACGAGCGTCGACGATGGAACGGAGCCCGTTCAAGAGATGCCCCGTCTGTAACTCCAAATACCCTCACATCGATGTGCACCCGGTGTGCAACAAGTGCCTATCCCCGGACCACGACGAGGCCAGCTGCATGGCCTGTTCCAAGTTCCGGTCGAAAAAACTCTTCGGCTTCGACGCGCCGCAAGGCAGTGGGCCCAGCGAACAGCGCCAGAACCAGAAGATATCTTCGAGGCAGACGTCATCGAGGGCGCCGATCAAGAGGATCCAGACCGGCAGTCGGACCCTGCATCGGAGCACGACTTACAATATAGTGTGGACGAAGAACAAGACTACGTCCATGAAGAAGACATCGTCGAGGTAGGAGACGACGCAGACGCCATCGGAGCCGTCGATGACGACTCAAGCGATGAGCAAGGCCCATCCGCAATCGTGGGGCCCGATACTGACACTATACTCTCTACGGCTCAGGTCGAGGCATCGCCCGAAGGCCTTAGCCAATATCTTTACCCACATTCTATAGCCCCGCGTCTAGGCCCGGCTAAGAATACTTCTACAGAGCCATCGGTCCATCAGTCACTTTCGACTGCAAAATCAAAACCGAAACCGACAGGAACTGTATCGAAACCGTAACTGCTTAAGTCAGTCCTCAGATCGACAGCTTCGGATTCATCGGCTCCAACACCATCTAAAAGTGTCGTTAACCCTTCGGGGTCACAAGGGGGCGTCGAGCCAAAACACTGGACGCCGAAGCCTGTCTCTGCCGTCAAGCACGTCGCGCTGACGCTGTCGACGTCCATGCCCAAAGCTGGCGACACTGGCAAAGGACTCAAGGCTAGGAAGACTGTCGATCCAAAACTTCCAGCCTCGGCGCCAATGTCCAGCAAGGCCTTCGAGTCAAAGTGCACCCGACCCGAAAGAGCACGTCGCGTCGAAGAAAAAGGTGTACCTGTTGCGCACCGACAGCTCGAATCGATGCAAGTTCACATGCAGCCAAGTGATCCTAAAAAGTTGGTTGTATCGAAGACGGCGACACCCTCAAAAACGGTCGGATCGTCTCCACTGCTTTCACAACCTATTAAATATGGCCTGCCCCCAACCGCTCGTCCAAAAACCGTCGAGCCACAAAAAAGCACAGACACTACAAAGAAAGTGTCGGCAGTTTCCAGGCGTCAGTCCACTGAAGAGGGTGTCATTTTCCAAGCACCCTCCTATGACAATCAAACGTAACTGTTCATCGACTCTGATACAGGTAGACTCACCATTTATAAACGGAAAATAGCTCCAGAAAGACCTTTGGAGTCATACAAGATCCCTCTGAAAAGAAAGAGAGACTCCGCAACCTCACCTGTTCTTTCTGAGCCTGTGGAGTCCTATGAACAAGACTATTCCTATTCACCCACACGCACCTATGAAAATATAGGGGAGGGATACAATGAAGAGGAGTTCACTTATCCTGCTGACACAGATCAGGATGAACAGCAAACCTGGACTGACCCTGTTGACCCTGGTGAGCCACAGACCACACCTGACACTCAGTCCTATACCATCAAGACCTCGCCTACTGAAGATACTGCTGCGTTTAACGCTTTGATTGAAATGGCAGCCAAAAACCATGATGTGGACATGCATGCTGACCCGGTAGAGGAGGACTTTTGTTTGATACTTTCTTGACTTCAGAAAGATCAGTAAAAACATTGCCTATGCTAAAAGGTGTCCTTAAACACGCTAATGACATCTTCAAGGAGCCGACAAGGGCACGTGTTGTAAACCCACGGATTGAAAAGAAGTACCGGCCTGCACCTGTGGACCCTATGTACATCAAGGGCCAGCTCCCGTTGGACTCCCTCGTAGTGACTAATGCTCGTAAACGGGCAAACTCTCAAACCAGTGGTGATGCTCCCCCTCCGGACAAAGAATCCAAGATCTTTGAAGCATCTGGCAAGCGAGTAGCGGCTCAAGCAGCAAATATTTGGAGGATCTCCAACACACAAGCCATATTAGCCAGATATGATAGGGCACACTACGACATGTTAGAGCAGCTGCTTCAACACCTGCCTGAAACTTATAAGGAGGAAGCAGAAATGCTGATACAGGAGGGGAAATTAATTTCCAATGCGTCCATCAAGTGTGCACTAGATGCAACAGACACGGCAGCTAGGGCCATAAACACAAGTGTGATGTTTAGAAGGCATGCCTGGCTACGCATCTCTGGTTTTAAGCCGGAGATACAAACTACTTCACTCAACCAGCCAGTTAACCCTGATTTTCTCTTTGGCCCTGATGTAGACACAACCCTTGAGAAAATTAAAAAAGACACTGAGACAGCAAAATCCATGGGGGCTCTGCAGTCACAACAGTTCAGGGGCAGTTCCTTTCGTCGCTCCAGTAACAGGGGAGCCTCCAGAGGTCAAGCGTCACAGCAAGCCCAATACAACAGGGGGCTCGCAGACCAACTATAACAAAAATAATAGGGGTGGCTATCGTGGGAACAGCACCAAAGGCAGAGGACGCGGAAATAATGATACCAGATCCTCCGCCACCAATAAACAGTGACGTCTTGTCACTGCCCCTCGACCATATAACACCAGTCGGGGGGAGACTCCAGCAGTTCCTGCCAGTCTGGGAAAGCATAACCACAGACAGGTGGGTGAGAGACATTATACAACACGGCTATTATCTAGAACTAACCTCCACTCCGCCCAACATACCCCCAAGGCACCGTCCTATGTCCGCAGAGCACATGCACTTATTGCAGCAAGAAGTCCCCTGCATGCTGCAAAAAAAGGGCCATAGAACTCGTGCCTTTAAATCAGCGGGGTTCAGGGGTGTACTCGTACTTTTTAATCCCAAAAAAGGATGGGTCTCTCAGGCCCATTCTAGACCTTAGACCCCTGAACCAGTACATCTTGTCAGAACATTTTCACATGCTGACTTTACAACAAGTTCTACCATTGCTCAGTCAGGGAGACTTCCTAGCAACCCTAGACCTAAAAGACGCATATTTCCACATTCCCGTTCACCCAGGACACAGGAAATATCTCAGGTTCACCATAAACAACCAGCATTACCAGTTCAAGGTCCTGCCTTTCGGGGTCACTACTGCCCCCAGGGTGTTCACAAAGTGCTTAGCAACAGTGGCGCGCACCTTCGGAGACAACACATCCACGTCTATCCTTATCTGGACGACTGGCTTGTTCAAGCAAAGTCAGCCCAGCAATATGCCAGCCACATGTCCCGCACAATTCACCTCCTACACAGTCTAGGATTTTCGCTCAATTACCCAAAATCACACCTTCAACCCGCACATGTGCGACAATACTTGGGTGCGACACTCAACACTCTAACAACGACAGCGCACCCAAACGCAGCCAGAGTCAACAGCATGCAATTGCTCATTCAGAAGTTCAAGCCACAACAATCGCTCCCAGCTCAGGTTTTCCTGCGGCTGATAGGTATGATGGCCTCCTGCATCTTTATAGTCCCTCACACAAGGCTACACATGCGTCCGCTTTAGGAATGCCTGTCACGACAGTGGAACCAGGCTCAAGGGCATCTAAATCACCTAGTGTTGGTGACCGGTCGTGCATACAACTCTCTGCATTGGTGGAACACACAAAACCTTTGCAGGGGACGAGCGTTCCAAGAGCCTGTACCACAGATAGTGCTGACAACGGACGCATCTCTCCATGGTTGGGGAGCACATGTCCTCCATTATACAGTGCAGGGACTATGGACAGCGCAGCAGCAAAAGATGCACATCAACCTGTTGGAGCTCCTGGCAATTTTCATGGCAATGAAGGCCTTCAAACTGCATCTGTGCAACAAAGTTGTGCTGATCCGGACCGACAACGTGACTGCCATGTATTACATCCAGAAGCAGGGAGGCACGCACTCTCCACAATTGTCTCATCTAGCCCAGAGCATGTGGAAGTGGGCCATTCAAAGGAACATGTTCCTCATGGCGGAACATCTCCCAGGCAAAGACAACCAGATGGCGGACCTGCTCAGCAGGCACAGCCACCAGATGCACAAGTGGGAGATACACCCCTCAGTGCTCCAACCATATTTCCAGCAGTGGGGTCATCCAGAGATAGACCTATTCGCCACAAAGGAAAACGCAAAATGCCAAACCTTCGCCTCCAGGTTCCCACACCCGCAGTCTCAGGGCAATGCGATATGGATGAACTGGTCAGGCAGATTTGCGTACGCTTTTCCTCCAGCACCGCTCATACCGCTAGTGGCAGGCAAACTGCGCCAGCACTCCATGACGCTCATCCTAGTTGCTCCAACGTGGGCACGGCAAGCGTGGTACACCACGTTCCTAGAACTTTCAGTGGTGCCTCACCAACGGCTGCGACTCAAGCCCAGTCTCCTCACTCAGAACCTTGGAGACATTCAGCACCCAGATCCGCAACAGTTGAGCCTTGCAATATGGCTCCTAAGGTCATAGAGTTTGGCTACCTCAACCTGCCCCCTGACTGTATGAACATCATCAAGGAGGCAAGAAGACTTACAACCAGGGCATGCTATGCGGCCAAATGAAAGCAATTTGTCATTTACTGTTCTAATAATGACATAAATCCGCTGGATGCATCCACGCAAAACATTATATGTTATTTGTTGCACCTATACAGATGCAATCTGGCATATAGTTCCATTAGGATACATTTGGCCGCAATGGCAGCTTATCTTCAAAACAGACAGCATCTTTCTCTTTTTAGAGGGCCAGCCATTAAAGCTTTTATGGAAGGACTCAGAAGAGTGATTCCTCCCAGACACCCTCCTTCACCTGTCTGGAATCTGAACATAGTTCTCACCAGACTAATGGGACCACCCTTTGAACCTCTTCACTCTTGTGAGATACAGTTTCTAACATGGAAAGTGGCTTTTCTAGTGGCGATAACATCGCTAAGGAGAGTTAGTGAGCTTGAAGCCCTAACTATTCAAGAGCCTTTCGTACAAATTCATGCTAATCGGGTGGTGCTGCGTACCAACCCGAAATTCATGCCTAAGGTGGTGTCGCAGTTCCACATTAACCAAACCATAGAACTGCCCGTTTTCTTCCCAAATCCAGACTCTGTAGCAGACAGAGCACTGCACGCGCTAGATGTCAAAAGAGCTCTCCTGTATTACATAGACAGGACAAAGGATTTCAGGAAGACTAAGCAACTGTTTGTTGCCTTCTCTCCACAACACAAAGGTAACCCCATTTCAAAGTCAGGTATAGCCAGATGGACAGATGGATCGTTAAGTGCAAACAAATCTGTTATCAAAAAGCAAAACGCACATTAACAGTTCCCCCAAGAGCGCATTCCACACGCAAGTTAGGGGCATCCATGGCTTTCCTAGGTAACATTCCTCTAGAGGATATATGTAGAGCAGCCACATGGACCACCATACACACATTCACCAAACACTACTGCGTGGATGTACACTCCAAACAGCAAGCTGCTGTAGGTCAGGCTGTTCTCAGAACTCTTTTTCAGACTGCTGCAGCTGGCACGGGCAACCGCCGCTAAGGAGGATACTGCTATTTATTCTATGCATAGATATAAATTCAGCAGCCCACATGCCTCGAACGGAATATGCTACTTACCAGTATGCATCTGTTCTTGGCATGTAGGGCTGCTGACATTTATATCGCCCGCCCTCCTCCCCGGTGCCTGTCGCAGCTGTAGCACTCAGAATCATTCTCAGGCATGGTCATCACTTACTGTATTACACTCCATCTCTGCCACAATGGCGAAAAACAATCTGAAGATGGAGAGGATGCTCATGCGCACTGTAGTCCAAGGGAGGAGCCACCTATCTTGTGATACTTCGAAGACTCTTCCAGGACAACAATGTGCAATCATCCGGACCCAACACTAGGCGGCGATCTATGCATAGATATAAATGTCAGCAGCCCTACATGCCAAGAACAGATGCATACTGGTAAGTAGCATATTCCTTTTAGGATACTTCCGGATGGACTAGGAGAAAGCTACTTAAAACTTAGACACTAGGATAGTCAATACCCACAGGAGCACCGAAGTACTCGCGTTACCTCACCCTCAGGAAGCGGGTGCATAGGTGTCAAAGTGTGTCGGGTTTCATCGCTGATTCCTATGGAGCCTTGGAGAAAGATGCTGCAGGCGACCAGGAGAGAAGTGTCCGGGTGGATCCAATGGCGGATCGAGGATGAAGAGTACCTGAAAGCAGAGGGGACAGAGTCTGGGTCACTAGCCAGTGACCAGGAGGGAACCAGGCGATGTCGCAAAGCAATCAGGTGATGACGTGAAGCTTGTCTCTGTAGCCACGTGGACAAGGAGGTGTCGACGACGACCAGGCGCTGGATACGGACTGTCCCACGAAGGCTCTCGCTGTCGGCGATGTCGGCTTCCGGATTGGAGTCAACAAGCCTTGGCAAAGGCAACCCACGCAGGAATCGAAGATGGCTTCTGGATCAGACCAGCAAGGTGTGATGGGCTTCTCCTTTTCAGGGAAGCAGGGGCCAGTCTGGAGCAACCAGACCAGCGTTGTAAATTCAAAGGTTCGTCGTCACAGAGGCCACTAGTCAACGGGCAAGTGACCGGACAGACGCGTCGAGCAGGAAAATGCAGTAGGGCCCCACGCAGAACTCGTGGAGGGCTGATCTTCGGTGCAGTTGGTGCTCGGGGCTGGGGCTTCTCAATCCCCAATGTACAACTTCGAGGGTGCCTCAGAAGTTGCACGAAAGCAATTCGCTGGCTTTCCAAGATGGCCGGTCCCACGTCTCTCGTCGCCTCCACGGGTCTCAGCTCTGCTGTGACCGTGGATCGGGCTGTTGGAAGTCTGGAAGTCCGGGTCTTGTCGGGCTGTGTGCTCGGGCTCCGGCGGGAGCGTCGACAAAACAAACCGTTGATCGCTTGATGGTGCCTGCTTGCACAGGGTGGTCACTCCTTGACCACAAGGGAGATTCTTCAGTCTTCTATCTTCAGGTAGAACGTCGAAGGTCCAGAGTTAAGTTTCAAGTTTCAGTCAGGATAAATCTAAAGTCTTGGGACTCAGCTCCTGACTATATACCAAATTTAGGGGCTGGATTACCTGCTAGGTCCCTCCTATGGGTGGGACCAGGGAATGGGGTGGTTACACCCCTTTCCTTTTGTCCAGTTTCGCGCCAGAGCTGGGGCTGGAGTGCCCCAGCACCGGTTTGAGCCAACTATGCATTCATTCAGCCCTCCCTGCCCCAATACACTATGGCCTGTCTGGGGGGGTAGTATTCCAAAGTATATGACACCTTACACGACATGTTTTGATAAAGCCTTGCCAAAGTTATCATTCAACCGCGAGGATTATAATGCAGTTAAGAGTATATGACAGCTAGAAGGACATGGTTCCGTAAGCTGCAGACAGGCTCAGCTCATGCTAGAGCACCATCTCACATAAAATCAAGCACTCTGCCTTCAGGATTTTTAAGGCCTGTGGAGAACCGGGCCTTATGGGCCTAGCGGCGCAGGGCACGCCTGAGATCTCCGGGTTCACCTGGCTTATCAGACAGAGACATGAGACACTCCGTTAGGCATCGAAAATCATGTTTATTAGCTGCAGCTAAGCACAGTGGTCCAAGAAGTTACATGAGGTAGATTCTTAGGAGACTGCCACTTCATTCCGTGGCGTACAGTCTTTTATACCATACATATTTACAATACCCACTCCCAAAACATACAAAACTGACAAATGAGAAAAGTTCGAAAACAAGCTATCGAGTATCTTGTATACGCCCTTCTTTCAGACCCCGTGTTCTCCCCTCCCCTCAAGTTAATCAATGCTAGTGCATGTAATTCAATTTGCAGGTGGCAGGACGTATTTGCGAGCCTCAAAGGATAGTTGTGCAACAAGAGAATACATGGAGAGAATAGTGAAGGCCAGTTAAACAAGATAAAATAGAGGAAGAATGGTGAGACCTAAACAGTCAACTAAGACAAGGATCAATCAGTCTAGACATGGATTAACTAACTCGGCCAGTCCCTGACACCAGTTTTATAAACAAGGAAAAAGGGTTACTTTTTAACAGGAGAGGCGAGCAGCTGAAAAGGCAAAAACACTAAGTTTGCCGTGTCGCCTGAGTGAGGGCAACACAAAATGGCGGCTGACTACGAAGCGAAGTCGAAAATCACGGAACCTCAGACTCTCCATTTGCCGTTACTCAGGCAAAACCCGAAGGACTCACGCTAGTCTGAGTCAATGTCAATGGTCATGAGGTCATTGAGCTGTTGCTGCAACATCATTTTAATGTTCTCTGTTTGCTGTGACACAGGCTTGGGAACACACAAGGTGGCACAAAGACCACAGATGGCAGGACCACATTGCAAACAGAGACAACAAGAGAAAATGATGGCTAAAATCATTCCAAGGAAAGTTAACACTTTCCATCCCCAAGTGGACAGTAGACCACAAAACCATCCCATCACAGACCAATCTCCTGAGTCCTGATGAATAGACTCGGAAATCACATGTAACTTAGAAATGGCTTGGTATACTCTAGGGGCATTATCAGGAATGTAAATGCAGCAACTGCACCCAATCAGTTTACAAACGCCTCCTCTATCAGCAAGGACAATGTCCAAAACCATTCGGTTTTGTAAAGCCATGAGGCGATCCGCCTGAAGTTCAGCCGTCAAGTTACTCAAGGCTCCGGAAGTTACATTTATCGTAGCCTCGACAACACGAACCAACTGTCTAATGTTTCTGCTATTGACCATTGGGCCCCAAAAGGGAAGAAACCCTTTAATAAAGTCTCCTCCTTCTTGTCCAGCTGTGTCTCCAGAATCAATAACCCCTCTACCATATCTTTTCTTGTGATGACTCGAAGGAGCAGTGTATGTAGGGGGAAGAAGAAAAGCTATATAACATGTTCCTGAAAAATAGGCGGGAAGCCATGTATAGGCCCTATCGTGACAGACAAAATATGTACCTTGAGATGGTACTAACTGAGAAGAAATCAAGGGGGAATAGACATAAGTATGAGAACAAACACTATTTTCCTGTTTATTCTTATTATTCTGACCAGCTACTTGCAAACATAGAATACCTTTGAGGTACAGTCCAAATTGGTAAGGATCTTCTTTCTTTAGCCCTGTCAGTGAGGCTAGTAATGTAACGAGTCACAATCCAACCATAATATGCTCGTTTCTCGTCCACGGGAATCTTACTAATGTCGGCAATTTTAGCCATAGTCACTATTCCCTTTATCAAAGGACTATGACTATAGTCTGATCCACCAGTATATATATCGCCAGGAGGATATCGAAGTTGGTTCTGATATGCATTGGAAAACGTAGCCAAATAAGCCCAAGCAGAACCTTCATATGAAAACGGGAGAACTAAATATGGCATCTCTTTCTCAGCGTTATGGGGCATGAGTCCACAAATCCAACAGTCAGTAGTGTTGACTACTAGTTGATGCTGGTGTAACAACTGGATGAATGAATTGTTCAAATATTCTGGTCTCCTAACTTGTTCATGGTTTGGGAGAGTGTAGAACTTATGCGGAGAGTTGGTAGAAAAAGAGAGCAAAGGAACAGAAGTTGGAACAGGTGCTTGCTGCATAGTGTGGACAACCCATCCCACACAAGCCAATAAACTACATAAACACACTATAATACATAATGCTACGCCACACCGACTAAACACCAATTTCTTGTACTATTTTCTTTTTATAATCATAACATCATTCCCTTCCATCTCAGTATCCATTTCTCTAAAGGTGTTGCTCACGGTAATCTTCCTAGATCACTTAGGTGTGATTATTAGCCGTCCTATGACACTGCAAGTCCTGTTGACCTAGTCACTATTCAAGTCACAACCTAAGACTCCTACCGTGACCCTGCAACTTGATGGATAGTGGAAAGGAATTTTTTTTTTTCAACAAAAAAAACCAAAGGTAATCAAAAAGGAAAAGAAACACAGTTCAATTGTCTTTTGACAACCTAGGTCTTAGGTTGTACCGTATCTTGCCAGGTATCGTTTGGTCCCTAAACAGAGTCTCTGGGTTAGTCCTATCCAGTTTTAGATGTGGTGGTACAGCTTCTTGCAGCACATCATCATCTTCTTTCTCAGAGTTTGTCCAGTCCAGGCGTGCACTACTAAAAGGTACGAATCGGGGTACTTTCTCACATTCACTTTCGCCAATGCCTTCTTGAACCCACTGATCACAAGGTAAAGGCAGGGGTACCCTCTTACAGTGCACGCCATGAACCCAGTTTTTCTCCCCAGCGACTTTCACAGCTGTACGTGTCAACTAAAAGTGTCAACTCATACCCAGACAAGCGAGCACTCGTGAGATGTTGCGTTTTCGTTCTGTTCATAAGAGTATCTACTGCATGTGGTACCATAACAACAAGAGTGTGATCTAATACCAATCCAGCAGATTGGCGAATAGAGATCGCCGCCGCTGCTGCTGTTGCTCTGAGACAACTAGGCAATGCCTTGGCTACTAGATCCAAAGTAGCCGAAAATAGGCACATGGCCTTTGTTTGTCTCCAAATTGTTGTGTTAAAACTGACAATGCACAACCTTCTCGATCATGCACGTAGAGTGTAAAAGGCTTACTATAATCTGGAGTACCCAACACAGGAGCAGAACACAAAGCAGTACGTAGATCGGAAAAACTCTTCTGACATTCGTCAGTCCAAGGAAGAGGTTGGGGTGTGTCTTTCAGAGTGAGTACCAACAGGTTTAGCCTACAGGGAAAAATTTGGAATCCACTGCCTACAATAAGAGGTAATGCCCAAAAAGGCACGCACTTCCTTTTGCGTGGATGGTACAGACATTCGTGAAATTGCATGAATACGTTCTGGGGTCAGTCGCCTTCCCTCCTTCGACAAGAGATTACCTAAATAGGTAACCTCTTGGCGGCAATATTGTAACTTAGAAGGTGACACCTTATGCTGTAAATCAGACAAATGTTGTAAAAGCAAAACAGTCGCATTTTTACAGACATCTTCCGAATCAGCAGCCACTAACAAATCATCCACATACTGAATAAGAGTAGCACGTGGAGGCAAAGCGAAAGCGTCCAGCTGGGACTTCAAAGCTTGGCTATAAATGGAGGGACTCTCACAGTAGCCTTGAGGTGCGCGTTGAAATCTAAAGCTTCGGCCTCCGAGAGAGAAACCAAAGAGATCTCTACTTTCCTCAGCAATAGGAATGCTAAAGAAAGCATTCTTGAGATCGATAACTGAGAACCAAGCAGCCGAAGCAGGTATCATTGTGAGCAGAGCAGTAATATCTGGGACAACACGAAACTGAGGGACAACAATTTTGTTAACCTCTCAAAGATCAATCACAAAACGATACACAGGTGGTTTAGAAGGATCTGTACGTTTAAGAACAGGCAAAACCGGACTATTGCAAACATTTCCTCTCGTTTCTTCGACAACACCTTTCTGAACTAAATCATATACAATAGCCAACAGAGCCCTTTCACCATCGCTAGAAATCTTGTACTGAGGAATACGTGGCAATTGAACATCTGGTTTGACAGTGATCACGTAAGGTGGAATTTTGAGCAAACCAACATCATTCGGACCCGTGGCCCAAAGCGTAGCAGGAAGTGAACGCAATTTAGGTGGTAGTTGATCTTTAGACAGATACATAGGAGAAATCAATTTATCTCCCAACGTAAGATGGACACCAGAGGGGGAACAATACAACGTTGCATGTAAACGTTTCAATAAATCCAAACTTAACAAATTCTCACCACAACCAGTCGTTAAAATTAGCGGGGCTTCCAAATCATAAGGACCAATAGAGATGGGTAAAGGACACGAAACTGGTTACTAACTGGGGTGCCAGAGAATCCTACGGAAACATTCGTTAAGCCAGACAAAGGTGCCCCAGGGAGTTTGGAGTGAATAATAGAACTTCTCATTGCACCAGTATCCAAAAGAAACGGCTCTGAAACACCCAATGTAACAACGTTAACATAAGGCCCATCCTGATCCACCGGAACTGATACCACTCCCTTGCTCTGTCTTCGGCTGTCCTAGCTAGTGGAAAAGTCAGAATTTTCGTTCTCAATAAAGTATTCGTCAGTGTAGTATTGTGCAGACTGAGAATTCTGCTGATCAAAATAATTCATAGTATTCTGAGGGGGTAAGGAACGCTGTCCTTGAGACGGCGCACCTCGCCCTCTACCCCTAGGAGCTGACTGAAAACCACCACGGCCTTGTGGCCCTGATAAGCCACCATTACGCTGCAATAAAACCGGACAACTATTCTTGAAATGACCTTCCTCTTTACAATAGGCACATTGATTAGGACCCAACGGAGGTCGCGGAACAAAAGGTACAGGTCTCTGTAACAATCTCTGATACTGTGGAGGCTGTTGCAATTGACGCTGAGCAGAACGAGGGGGATAGGCTTGTTGCAAAAGAACCTTCGTCTTCAATTCTTTAGTCTTTTTCTCTACTTTATCCTTTTCTTCCTTATCCCTATTCTCGTAATACTGAGCAGTGGCTAATATCTGTGCAGATGAAGAAACAGCCGACTTACTTTCGGAGTCTTTCAATTTATGCGATAATTCAGGAAGTACTTTTTTTTAATGTGTTTATTCAAATTGCAGGGTTAACACAATACAGTGGCATACGATAATAAGCAGTCTTTACAATCTTATAAAGTCAGGAGCTTACACTGTAAAGCGTAGTCCGTAGGATCTAAGTTTTCTCATTTTAACATTTAAACAAAACCAAAAAAGACAAAGTTCAGTACCTTAAAGAATTCAGGAAGTAAATTAAATACAAATTTATCCACAAATAATCGTGTCCACCCTCCGTACTCATATCTTGACCACGGTGGTCGATGAAGGTTTCCTCGAAACGAGTAAAGAAGTCAGAGACACTCTCATCTTCCTTCTGTTTACACGCAGCTAACTTATCCCAATTAACTCGGAGGGCAGGCATCATCGTTTTCATTAGAGCTATTATTCTACCAGGCAATTCAGTGATCAAATCATCGGGTTTAGCACCACCTGCTTGTGCAGCATCTGCGGCAGTTAAAGCGGCCCAATTACCTCCCAAAGCTTAATCGTGATCTTCCTTACGAATCCGAGCCCATAGTGCTTGAGGGACTACATTTCCCATCAGTAAATCAATATCTGCCAAATTCATAACGCACGCATCAACAGTCTGAGACAACTCTTTATAATACCCAGCAGGATTCTTACGAGGGTCCGGTAGAGACTGTTTAAGCGCCAGAACTTCAGAACGTTTCCAGGGGACATGTACCCATATACGCTGAAAATGAGCAGGGACACCTGGAACATTACCTGCCTGTGGAACCGCATCTCTCCATATTGGAGGAACTTCTCGCATAGGATAGTGTTTCACTTTATGCCTTACCGCAGGATCCGGCTCAAGAGAAGCTTGAGAGAAAAAGGAAGACCTGAAAGTGATAAGTGTTCGAACAGCCTCTTCGACATCAGAACCCACAAACCCTTATCAAAGTTAGCCTGTATATCAAACAAACCCTGAGGAGGTAAATCCAAATCCATATCACTCCATCCTTTAATCAAAGCCTTACACATATTATTAAAAACATATCGCTGTGTAGGCGCATTCCACTGAAGAACAGTATTCAAGATATCGCACACATTATACAGAGGACCACTCATGATCCAATTGTGAGCGAGAGAGTCCAACCTAACTCGTTCGTCAGTATCCGGAATTTGACTACGGGATTGTCTTCGGGACGAAGCAGGAGTTAAATTAAGAGATCCATAGAAAGGCAACAGAAGACCGGAAACGGTATCAACTAATCGTTGACGAGCTGTAGGAGAATCTGACAGTAAGCTGAATAATCAAGAGGGTAGGGAGGAGGAATAAATGTCCATTTACTTCCCCAGGTTAAGTATGTAGGTTATCAGGTGCAGAAATTAACACTTGTTGCAATTCTAAACCTTTGGATAGAAATTCTATAGCACCCTCAAAAACTCAATGTATTACGGTATTGCGTTATATATCTTTCTTCCGCCCCACATTGTAGTTGTGGCATTTATCATAGGGTGCTATAGTTCGTGCTTGGTGCCCGCCTCAACCAGAGGCTCCTCTGGTCTAGTTTGCAGTGTCCAGAGATTTGTAGGATGCCCCCACTGGGTAAGGGGGAGTGATATAAGTAAAATAAGTGAACAAGTGAGTTTAAAAATATATAGAACTACCCCTCAAAATCTTTAATAAATGGTGTGAGTCTATAATGGTAAAACATAAGTGGTACTTGTAATAGATCGAGTTACTTGATCTATAAGTATATTAAAGGTTTTGTCAACATGTTTCAGCCCCCCTTTGAGGTTCCGTGAAAATCGTCACGACGTTTTGGGCATCACCAAATATGGACGAGTGTGGTATCTATGAACCGTAAATGACGAGTTTAGTAAGTGTACACGGTATCGCCATGCTACTCAGAAGAATTCATCACATTTACTTGTTTCTACATCTGAACCCTTGGGTTCCATTTTAGATACGGCACCCATTTTGTTTCTTGCCCTCACGTAGTCAGCGAACAGGCAACTGCCCACATCGTGACCCTCTGTTCCCAAGCTTTACGGTGGAAGTATATTCCTTTCATGCGTCTTTTATGAGTAGGGGGAGGACACTGCTAAAGCAGTTGCCTCCGCCCGGAGGTGATCCTGGCGTGCCGGTCTATTGTTTCAGCCTTGCACGTGCTGGGATCAAGCCCTTTTAAGCCATGATTACGCATCCAATATTATCCTCACATTCTCTCCTCCCTGTTGTCTGATTTTCCCTGCAGCTGTTCTTGTCTCTTTCTCTTGCTTATTTACAACTCAAGTGGAATGTACCTAATGGTGGGAAGATGTGCTTTTACAGTTGGAACTGGTGATGTTAATGTAATTATGTTCCGGAGCTCTGAATACATGAAAGCGACCCTTTGAATTATACTGTGGGAACTGAGCTGTAACCTTTTGCTTACGTATTGTGCAATGACAAAATCTTGTATAAAAGAGAGCGACACACAAATGCAATTTGAAGCAGACTCTTGGAACCTACACTCTGTTGTACTTCTCATGACTTTTGCATCCCTGCAGTAATAAACACTGATCTTTGACGCCGAAGGAAGTCTCCTGTGTCTCTGTCTTTAGTGCGCCAGAACAGGTATCCCACGAAGGTTTTAGGTGTTGTTCCCTGGCACCGCTGGGCCTTAAATAGCCTAGTCCTTCAGTTGGCGCCCAACGCGGGGCGACATCGGCGGTACCGGTCCAAAGCCTGACGATTGTGAGGAACTTCGTGTGAAATCTCCGAGGAAAAGGTGCACCCCGCTTCATCGATCCTGTTGTCGAAATAAGTGGTCCGAAGATTTTTCCCGCGAAGATTCCCGCCTCCTGACGGCTGTGACGGACCGATGCCCTGACTGTTGACCTGTTTTCGACGCCTGGCGTAGACCTTTCGTACAGCGAGACGATAGACGGGCCTTCCTGGTGACGCCATTGAAGCTCTTAGTTAAGTATTTGTGGGTCGCTCCCAGTCCTTAGTTGTTGTTTCAGCTTGTTGAAGCTTTGTTGTTTGCATGGTTCCATTGCATTTGTGGTTCTTAGTTGTTGGTTCTTAGTTGTTATTTGACAGTTGCAATTGCCAAAACCGAGGGTTTTGTCTTCCACGAAGAATTAGTGCTTCGGTAACCCTTGAAGTTTGTTACTAGGTTAGTGTGCACGATGCCTAGCCATAGTGATATTCTTGGTTTCTTTAAATGTTGCAACAATGATTCCCGGTTGGAGGACTCGTGTCCGATACCTCCAGTTGGAACTCCGATATATGAGCTCTATAGTCGACATGGTGTGGGCCCTATTATATATAATAAATATTGGGTCCGTTACACAAAAAAAGATGGTGTCCTTAGTTGGCCACCGCATGGAAGTTTTGAACTTATGATTTTAGATAATCTTGAAGCTAAATTATTTTAAAAGAAAGCTAGGCCAGCTATGTTTGATTCTTTTCGGTTGTGGCGTAAAGAGGCCAAACAGAAAGAAATCAAACAGCTTAAAAAGGATCGAAGAGAAGGTTTCGTCCCGATAATGCAAGTTGTACAACAATGTCAGCGAGATAAAGAAGAAAAAGAAATAGAAGTTTCCACTAGACTGCATCACATGAGGATAGACAAATGTTATCCGGTTTTACCAGCTAGTCAGGATAAGAAAGAAGAGGATTTAAAGGAGGATTCCTTGTTAGCGTATTTGATGAAATCGCCACCTCCTTATGCACAGGGTGCTACAGCCCCTGTAGTTCCTCCTGTAGTTCCGCCTGTTATTCCTCCTGTTATTCCTCCTGTTGTCCCTACTGTTGTTCCGGCGGCTGTGGGTCAGCCCGGTGTTGGTCCTACGTTTGTCCCACCACCTGTCTCTATTCCTACTGCTCCTTTGCCTGTACCTTCTCAGCCTCTTGTCCCTGCCACTACCTTGCCTGCTTCTGCTGTGTCGGCTGTCACTTCAAACGTTGTGGCTCCTGCACTCCTTTTTCCTTCTGTTCGTAATCGTATCCCTAACACTGTTGCTACCCTTTATTCACCGCTTTCTGGTCAGTTATTTCCATCCGATACTTCTGAAACTCCCCAAAGACGGAGTCAGATCCCTAGTGGAAGGGAAAAAGAGACGTTAGTGACAATGGCACATAGGTGGATAAGACATCCTGCCAACTACCCTCCACGCATGGTTTTCGAGACGTTTTCTCAGTTTAATGAGCCTACACAGAGATTCGTGTTTGAAGAAATGTGTAACTTTTTGAGGGAAGAATGGTATAATAACAATTTAGATAACGTACCGCCCGATATGATTGAACTTCAGAGTAAATTTTTGAGTGGTATGATTGTAGGTGGAGATGTACGACGTGCCTTAGAGCGACTGTTAGCCCATAGGTCGACAGTGCATTCTCGAGTGGTGTTTGATGACGACTCTGAGAATTGGAAAGCGGCTCCTGGTCAGTACCCTATGAGAGAGGTCCCGCCAGTGTGGATGCCAGGTGATCCTGGTGCTGCTCCCCCAGTTTTGCCACATTTTCAAAGAGTCTGGATACACCTCCCATGGAAGCGATCAGAAGTCTTACAGGTCAAACAGTCCTTGCCTGATCCACGCAAGAATCCGGCGGGTTACTATAAGGAGTTGTCCCAATTGGTAGATGCTACTATTATGAACCTTGCTGACATCGACATGCTGTTCGGTAATGTTGTGCCACAACCGGTTTGGGCGAAAATTCGCCAGGAAAATCATGCGAATGAGTTAGGCGGTGATTGGGCTGCACTAATAGCAGCTGAGGGCCGACAAGTTGGTGGGGCTAAGCCTGAGCAGTTAATTACGGATCTACCTCAGAGAATAATTACACTTATGAAAACTCTCATGCCAGCGATGAGGGTGAACTGGGATAAATTATCAGCTTGTAAGCAAAAGAAAGACGAGAGTGTCTCGGACTTCTTTACTAGGTTCGAGGAAGCATTTGTCGATCATAGTGGTCAGAATATGAGCACTGAGGGAGGTCAGCGGTTATTCGTTGATAAGTTCGTGTTAAATTTGTTACCTGAACTATGCAACAAATTGAAGAATTCAGAAAGTGCATGGGCTGTTTCAACCACTGCACAGATATTAGCAACGGCTCAATATTATGAGAATAGGGAAAAAGAAGAAAGTGATCGTGTAGATAAGAAAACAAAGGAGCTCAAAACGAAGGTTTTGTTGCAGCAAGCATATCCTCCACGTTCAAATCAAAATGATTCGCAACAGCAATATAGACCACAATCGCAATCCTCCAGAATACAGTCACGTCCTGACTCCTCTGACTTCAGATCTACGCTTGGGTATAACCAGTGTGCATATTGTAGAAGAGAGGGACATATAAAATATGATTGTCCGGCTTCACGTGATCGCCTTAATGGTGTATCGGCACGAGGGGGTCGTGGTGGTCCTCAACAATCATCTCGAGGTAGAGGTCGCAGTACCTTCCAAAATCAGACTGAGCGCCCTAATACGTCCTCGGACGCGATTAATTGTTTTGACCAGCGAAATGTAAGCTCCGATAAATCAGCACAGTATTATGCGGACGACTATTACGTTGAACATGAAACTGTTGTAAACGATCGTTACTAGGACAGCCACCGACAGAGAGAGGGAGTAGTATCAGTTCCGGTTGATCAGAGTGGGCCTTACGTCGCAGTTGCTACATCTGGCGTAGTTGAGCCTTTTCTGTTAGACACTGGTGCGACGAAAAGTTCCATCATGCATTCGAAACTCCCTGGCGCACCTTTGTCCGGCTTAACAAATGTTTCCGTTGGATTCTCTGGCGCCCCTGTTAGCAATCCTGTCTCTAGCCCTTTACCCCTTACAATTGGCCCTCGTGAGCTAGAGGCTCCATTGATTCTATCTACTGGTTGTGGTGAGAATCTTCTGGGCTTGGATTTGTTAAAACGGTTATATGCGACATTGTATTGCTCTCCTGAAGGAGTGGAGCTTACATTAGGTCGAAGAGTAATCTCTCCTATGTACTTGTCGATCGATAAACTCCCGCCTGAATTGAGCTCCCTTCCTGCGTCTCTATGGGCCACAGGTCCCAATGACGTGGGACTCTTGGACATCCCACCTTATATGATCAAGCTGAAACCCAATGTGCGATTGCCACGTATACCTCCGTATCGTATCTCCATTGAGGGAGAACGGGCGCTATTAACGATTGTGCACGATCTGATCGAAAAGGACGTCGTCGAAGAAACTCGGGGAAATGTGTGTAATAGTCCTGTGTTACCCATTTTAAAACGAACTGATCCATCTAAACCTCCTGTGTACCGTTTCATAATCGATTTGAGAGAAGTAAATAAAATCGTGATTCCACAATTTCCCGTGGTCCCTGATATCACGACTTTGTTGACCCTGATTCCAGCATCTGCCTCCTGGTTCACGGTGATCGACCTAAAGAATGCTTTCTTTAGTATCCCGATTGCTGAGGAAAGCAGAGACCTATTCGGATTCTCATTAGGTGGTCGCAGTTTTAGACTGAAACGTGCACCACAGGGCTATTGTGAGAGTCCGTCTATCTACAGTCAAGCCCTCAAAAGTCAACTTGATTCATTTGTATTACCGGCAGGCGCAGCCTTGATTCAGTACGCTGACGACCTGTTGGTAGCTGCTGATACCGAAGATATTTGTAGAACTGCTACAGTATCGTTGTTGCGGCATTTATGTGACTTACATCACAAGGTGTCACCTTCCAAGCTGCAATATTGCTGCCAAGAAGTAACCTACTTAGGTCACTTATTGTCAAAAGAAGGGAGAAGGTTGACCCCAGAGAGAATTGCAGCGATTACCCGAATGACTGTGCCAAAAACTCAGAGAGATGTACGTGCCTTTCTAGGTATCACGTCATACTGCAGACAATGGATCCCAAATTTTTCACTATTGGCGTAACCCTTGTTAGCTCTCACCTGCAAGGATGTTCCGACTCCTTTGCCATGGACTGAAGAGTGTCAAAAAGGTTTTTCTGAATTACGTGATGCGTTGTGTTCGGCTCCTGTGTTAGGTACTCCTGATTACAGTAAACCGTTTACACTGTACGTTCACGAGAGGGATGGTTGTGCGTTGAGTGTTCTGGCGCAACAATTTGGTGACAAACAGCGTCCCTGCGCATATTTTTCTTCGACCTTAGACCCAGTAGCTAGAGCTTTGCCGAGTTGTTTAAGAGCAACAGCGGCAGCTGCGACGTCCATTCGACAGTCCGCAGGTCTGGTCATGGATAATATGCTTACGGTGATGGTTCCGCATGCAGTTGACACTCTTAAACCGAACGAAAACTCAACATTTGACGAGCGCAAGGTTGTCTGGGTATGAGCTGACGTTACTGGCTAGTCATATACGGATAAAAAGGTGTAATGTGTTGAATCCAGCAACATTATTGCCGATCAACACAGAGTCAAGTGATGTAGCATCACATGACTGTTATCTAAGAACTGAGGAAGAAACGAAGGGTCGTATCGACCTAAAAGATACTCCATTGGTAGATCCCGATGGTACTTTGTATGTTGACGGTTCCTGTTTTAAGTTACCGAATGGTGATGTGACGACTGCGTATGCTGTAGTGACGTTGAGTACGATTGTGGAAACTGCGAGATTGAGTCAGAACTCGGCCCAGGCAGCTGAGTTGGTCGCCTTGACAAGAGCGTGTGTGTTGTCCAGAGGAAAGCGGGTGAATGTGTTTACAGACAGTCAGTATGCTTTTGGTGTGGCACACAGTTTTGGGCGATTGTGGAAAGAAAGAGGATTCTTAACGTCGCATGGCACGAAGATTCAGCATGGACAGCTTGTGAATGACCTTTTAGGTGCACTCACATTGCCTAAGCAGGTGGCCATAATTAAATGTAGTGCGCATCGAAAAGTGACGGATGACGTTGGTCGTGGTAATGCGTTTGCAGACGAAACTGCTAAAGAGACAGCTAGAAATCTGACAAATCGAATGTACGTTGCGAATTCAGTAAGATGGCCAGCAGAAACTAGCATGTGTGAAGACACAGTGGAGAGTGTGAAGGAAATACAGAATGAGGCCACTGAAATGGAAAAGACTAAGTGGAAAGAAAGCACGGGAAAGTTAGACGAGAATGGATGTTGGGTTGACTTGTCAGAGAAACAGAGATGGATGTTACCGGATGCATATGTGCTTGCTGTTGTTACAATGGCCCATGGCACAGCACATATTAGCTCGAAGGGCATATGCAAGTTATTGTCTCCTGTATGGAAGAATGATGGGATTACTAAATGTGCAGAGAGAGTGGTTAAGAATTGCATGGTATGTTTGATGCATAATCCCGGTAAGGGCACCCCCACTCCACCTGGTCATTTTGCCCCTCCTACATGTCCCTTCGAAGTTATCCAATTGGACTTCATCCATATGGAGAGATGCAACAATTTGAAGTATGTGTTGGTCGTAGTATGCGCATTCTCCAGGTGGATTGAAGCTTACCCTCTTAAGGATAATACTGCTCTATCCACAGCTAAAATTCTGCTCAAAGAGTATTTCCCCAGGTACGGCATGCCTCGGATTGTATGGTCGGACAACGGAAGTGAGTTTGTGGGAAGTGTGATGAAGAGTGTGTGTCGTGGTTTAGGAATATCCCAAAAATTTCATAGTGCTAATCATCCTCAGTCAGCAGGTTTGGTGGAAGGATATAATGGCACCCTGAAATTGAAGCTTGCTAAAATCCAGGCAACGACTGGTTTATCATGGCCCGACGCTTTGCCTCTAGCTCTCTTATCGACCAGGGCTACTGTACACTCTCGAGTAGGGCTTAGCCCATATGAGATTGTGTTCGGCCGTCCTGCGAACATTTGGGGGGTTCCAAGGCCTAAAGAATTGAACAGACTTGAATATCTGATGTTAATCGATTATCTATATGATCTGACTGCTAAATTGAGTTTGATTCATCAACAGGTCTTTGAGGCTCTGCCGTCACAAACAGAGGGTCCTGGTCATCGGCTCCAACCAGGGGACTGGGTCCTCACCCGTAATTTCGGACGAAAACGTCACCTTGAGCCGAGATTTGTGGGACCCTTCCAGGTGCTACTAGCCACAAGGACGGCGGTTCGGCTGGAGGGACGGAAACACTGGGTGCATGCCACCCACACCAAGAAGGTTCCGCTTCCTCTGCCGGCAGACACATGGATGCGCAAAGGTTTTTCTTCGTCTGAAACTGACGTTCCCCAACGCTTTGTCCCATTTAGCGAAGCTCAAACCATAGGGAACACTTCAGTGTTATCTGACACCCCTGTTGATTCCCCTCAAACAATTTCCCTTCCTTCAACATTGGGAAATACAAGTACTGAACAATTGCCTGGACCATCGAACACTTGTTCGCCATCCAATCCACTGTTTAAAGATCAGACTCAACCCGGGAGAAGTCGATACTTTCTTCGACCGCGCGTTAAGGACAAATAATAGAGTTCTGTTTTTATCCCCTTTTTGAAATTTACAGTACCCCTTACCGTTGTCATGAACATTGTGGACATTTTATATTGTGTTTACCTTTTCCTTTCAGGCAGCTAAGAGACTATTATTGAAGTGATTCTAATTCACTTAACCTATCATCTGGGTTGGCCGTAGGGCCGTGCGGGTACTTCTGTTTAGCAGCTATCGACACTAGGTCGGTTTCTTTTGTCGATTTCTGGGAACTCCTGGGAATTACCAATCGCTACTCAGAACGAAGTGCGTCAAGAACGTTGCGGACGGTTGTTAGAGGATGGAGTTCTCCAAGCTGTCGAAGCTAGAGGAAAAGGCGGCGCAAAGATCTAAATTGTACAGCACATTTCGAACAAAATGTTTTTTATTACAGGTTTTCATGTTGTTCCTAACTGTTTCTATGCTGCTGGTGGGTGGAGTATATTTTGGTTTTCAATCATTACTGCCTTCTGCCTTACCTACCTCTCCTTCTCACGATCTAAATTTCGTCTCTACCGTTTCTCCACATTCTTTTCACTTACTGCCCCAACATGAGCAAGTCAGACGTGCGGAATTTAGAAACAATTCCTTTGTGCAACTTTTGCATCAGCATCAGTTGGTGGTAAATACTACAAATTGTTGGGTGTGTGGGCTAATGCCACATACCATGGACAGGGGTATCCCATATTTGGTTCTTCCGTACAGCCCCCAAGGGTCAGCTCCGGCATTCCAAATCATGTTCCGTAGTGCACTAGATTCCTACCCCCATCGAGAACCACGCTCAGCAAACTTTGGTCCTGGCCCGTACCATAAGTCTCTGGCGATAGCGATGGCTGATTTAGATAGAGACATTTTTGATGCTTCGCTCATCCCAGAGGAGGAAGTGCAGGCCTATAAGTACCTTAGTGAGGCTGAGTATAGTAAATCAGTGGGTGATAGGCAGCTTAAAAGCTCATCTCCGATCTGGATTGTACCTCACCTAGGCCACTTTTGTCTGCAAGGTCGTGGCCGAAATCCAAGAGCCCAGCTTGGGAAGAGTGCTTGTGTGGATACTTACGTTCTACCGATGCTCTTTTCTCCTGTCTTTCTGACTGCCAAGGGTACCTATTTTGTATGTTATGATCGAGCATATACGTGGTTACCTCATGACTTCTCAGGTACCTGCTATATTGCAAATCTCTTGACCCCGACTTTCACTGTTGCTGCCGACTATCACAAAACCAGAGTTGTGAGAGGTGTCATTAGTAAGGAGGATACTTCCGGTCAAGAAGCAGGAGACTTCTTCAAGGGTTTTCTACCGTTTTGGGGCCCTATGGTCAATAGCAGAAACCTGAGACAGTTAACTCGTGTAGTAGAGTCAACCGCTAACATAACTGCAAGCGCCCTTGGTAATCTGACAGCAGAGCTTCAAGCGGATAGGCTTATGACGTTACAGAACCGTATGGTTCTAGACATTGTTCTAGCAGATAGAGGAGGTGTGTGTAAGGTCATCCATTCGAGCTGCTGCATATTCATACCTGATAACGCTCCAACGGTTTATCAAGCCATCTCCAAGTTGCACAAAATCTTGGAGTCCATACACGTGGACGAGGGAGATTGGACGCTTCTAGGATGGTTCTGGGGTCTAATGTCGACTTGGGGTTGGAAAATTCTGATGGTTATAGGGGTTGTTGTGACGTTTCTGTTCACGTGTTGTCTTTGCGTACAGTGTGGTCCTGCCTTATGTGGCCTTTGTGCTACAACGTGTATAAGAAGGCCATCTGTTACCAAAGAGACATTGATGGATAGAATTATGTTCCAACAACATCTGAATGATCTAATGAGAATCGAGATTGACTCCGACTTCGACTAGTTCTTGCCTACATGAGGGCAAAAGGAGCGTCTGAGGTTCCGTGAAAATCGTCACGACGTTTTGGGCATCACCAAATATGGACGAATGTGGTATCTATGAACCGTAAATGACGAGTTTAGTAAGTGTACACGGTATCGCCATGCTACTCAGAAGAATTCATCACATTTACGTGTTTCTACATCTGAACCCTTGGGTTCCATTTTAGATACGGCACCCATTTTGTTTCTTGCCCTCACGTAGTCAGCGAACAGGCAACTGCCCACATCGTGACCCTCTGTTCCCAAGCTTTACGGTGGAAGTATATTCCTTTCATGCGTCTTTTATGAGTAGGGGGAGGACACTGCTAAAGCAGTTGCCTCCGCCCGGAGGTGATCCTGGCGTGCCGGTTTATTGTTTCAGCCTTGCACGTGCTGGGATCAAGCCCTTTTAAGCCACGATTACGCATCCAATATTATCCTCACATTCTCGCCTCCCTGTTGTCTGATTTTCCCTGCAGCTGTTCTTGTCTCTTTCTCTTGCTTATTTACAACTCAAGTGGAATGTACCTAATGGTGGGAAGATGTGCTTTTACAGTTGGAACTGGTGATGTTAATGTAATTATGTTCCGGAGCTCTGAATACATGAAAGCGACCCTTTGAATTATACTGTGGGAACTGAGCTGTAACCTTTTGCTTACGTATTGTGCAATGACAAAATCGTGTATAAAAGAGAGCGACACACAAATGCAATTTGAAGCAGACTCTTGGAACCTACACTCTGTTGTACTTCTCATGACTTTTGCATCCCTGCAGTAATAAACACTGATCTTTGACGCCGAAGGAAGTCTCCCGTGTCTCTGTCTTTAGTGCGCCAGAACAGGTATCCCACGAAGGTTTTAGGTGTTGTTCCCTGGCACCGCTGGGCCTTAAATAGCCTAGTCCTTCACCTTGGCTCAGATGAGTCTATGGGGCTTTCGTCAGGACTTACAGACAAACAAACATTAAAATGTGTCTTGTACTTACACAACTTGTGTAGTAACTTTGGATTGCCTGTTTGTAGGCTTTCACTGACCAATCACACTCTTTTAGTCTGTAAAAAAGAGGGAAAGACATACAGACATAGAATACACATCTATAAATGATATACGGTATTATGCGCTGTATTATGTGGGGGGTGAAAGATAGCTCCTGTCTCATCTTTCTAATATCTATATTAAGATTTTATCCGGCATTTGAGTAGAAAAACTACTGTGGGCAGAGGACTGAGAAGGTTAGAAAGCGTTAGTCATCATATTTGAAAATCATGTTTAAAAATCATGTTTAAAAATACTGGTGTAATGGACCCCAGAGGTGTGATAGTGGGTGCCTCTCTGAATTTTCTTCTGATATGGTTATAGCATGTCAGTAGTCACAGTGGATCTTACTTTAATAATTTAACTGAATAAACAACACACAAAACGAAAAAACGTCTTTTGATTTTTTGTGTGCAATGTTGTGATATCGTATAGTATCAGCAGCTATGAAGGCTCTTCGTAGTAAGAGTCTTTATGCGTGCATAAGGTCAGGTAGTATTCTGCACGAGTGGTATGTTTCCTTAAGAACACCAAAATTGGAAAGATGTTGACTTGATATTGAGGGGGAACTTTGCATATCTCTATTTGTGTTGTGTATGTATAGATAACGATAATTTTCTATTTAGTCTACTCGCTTTGCATTCGGTGCCAAAATATATAGAGAATTAAACAACTTACGCCATTAGCAAACATTAGCGCATTTTTAAGTACATACTTCAACGATGTTCTTACCTAATAGTAATCGGATTTAGGCCTCGTCAGGGGGTTCAAGCTTCCTTGTAGCTCAGAGCTAGAGGAAAGCGGAACGTAAATTGTTTAATGCATGTTACAATCTTACCGCAGTCTGGAGAGGAAAGAAGCCAGAGCATCAAGAACGCCTTGTCGCCATTACCCGCATGGCTGAGGATTCCGCCGCTTGTGCTGACTCTGGCCCTGGATGGGGAAGGGCGTCACTTGCGCGTTTTTTAAAGGGCTCGTATTTTATTTTATTTTAGTGGGTTGAGTAACTTTATTGTTTCGATGTCAGTGCACATTCTCAGATGTCGTTTTTCTTTAGGTATCATATTTAACATTAACCTAATTATTTCAATGTCCGTGCACATTCTCAGATGTAATTCATCCTTTGGTATCATATATTACGTTGTTTATCCCACTTGAATTCTCATATACAAATCCAATGGTGTGGCGTTTATCCCATGATTATTTCTGACGTTAATATCTATTGTGCACGATGAGTCTTACAAGTCTCTTGTCTTTTGGGGGGATGCTTACAAGGGTTTTTACATAATTTCTTTCACCTGCTGTGTCTATTCATAAGTAAAGCATACCATTTCAGTGCCTGAAGGTTTTTTTTGGTTGTTCTTCGTAATTCTTGATCAAGTTAAAACCACATGCCATTCTCGGATTCTTTTTCTCTTTGACAGATGGTATTCTTATTTTGCAAATTGGTGCCAAGGAATGTTATCGTTGAGACCCCAGATATGGGTTTTAAGGCGGTTCACCCATCTTTGTTCCTTTTCATATAGCTTCTTTTCGGCGTTTTGGGTTTTATCCTCGAGCATTTCTAAGACTGTCCAACGTAGATCTTCGCTAGAGTGCTTTGTCTCTACGAAGTGTGCACATAGTTTAGTGGTTGTTTTTTTGAGTCTTATATTGCTTCTGTGTTCTCCTATTCTAGTTTTGACTTTTCTACAAGTCATCCCTATGTATTTCTTCTGGCAGGGACAACTCGCCATGTATATAACGTGGGTAGAATTGCAGTTCGTGTGTTGTCTCTGCGTCCATAGGAGGGTGTCTGTAAGTTGTAACTGTTTTGAAGTCGTCGTGAATTTGCAGGCAATACAATTACCACAGGGGTGATGACCTGTTATTGGTGTCATTGTTATGTCCCTTGTTATTGCAGATTGTTGTTTTTTTCTGGGACGAGTATGGACCAGAGTGTCTCTTAGATTTCTGGTTCTTTTATTTGCGAACCGTGGTTTTGGCCAAGAAAATTTTCCAGTGTTGAGAATGTTCCAGTTTTTATTCACTAGCTTTTGTACCTCATAAGTGGAGGGGCAAAACGTAGTTACACAAGTTGCTAGATCTTGTACAGGGTCTTTCGGGTGGATCTGTAAAAGGCAGTCCCTGGGTTGATTATTCGCACGTTTTCTACACTTGTTGATAGTAGCGGTTGTGTAATCTCTTGCTTTTAGCTTCTTGCTAAGTTCTTGTGCCTGTTTTTTATAGTCAACATCTCTAGTACAGTTTCTTTTTATTCTTGGGATGGTAGCTCTTATAAGAAAGTAGACTATTTTTGGCAGTCGGTTTTGTGTACGTTCTGGTATGTAGGATGTTATTTTCAACAAAAATGGTGAGATCCAGAAAGTCAATTGTGGAGTTGTTAGCCGTGCACGTGAATTTCAGCCATGGATCACGTCCATTGAGCCAGTTATTGAATAGTTTCAGGTCATGTTTAATATCCCATATGAGAAGGATATCGTCAATGTATCTCTTCCAGTATAAAATACTGGAAGAGTACGGATTAGATTCATTTAGTACGTGTTGGCTCTCAAAATGGCTCACGTAGAGTCCAGCCACCGAAGGAGCAAAGGCACTACCCATGGAGGTGCCATGATTTTGCAAATATAGATCTCCTTCGTATTCGAAAAAGTTTTCTTTGAGGGCTAGTTTGCAGCATTGTAAAACGAAATGTCTTGGAGTATGGTATTTCCAATCTTCATTGTAGAGGACATCTTCAAGCATTTGTAGAGTGTCCTCCTGGGGTAAGCTCGTATACAAGGACTCCACGTCTAATCCTACTAAGAGCATTGATTCTTGATCGAATGGTTTTTCAGATATCTGTGTTAATAAGTCTCTAGTGTCCTTTAAGTAGGTGGACGTCTTCTGAACAAGGGGTTTCAGGTATTCATCTGCAATTTTTGAAAGTGGTTCGAGGATCGATCCTATGCCTGAAACTATAGGTCGTCCTGGGGGTGGAAGTTTATTTTTGTGTATTTTGGGAAGTGAATAGAAGTAAGGGGTCTTGGGTTCCTTTGCCAGTAGATAATCCGCTTCTTTGTTTGTTATCCACATATTGGTTTCAGCTTCATAAATCATCATCGTGTTGGTGTTAAGAAGACTCTCTGTGGGATCTCTATCAATTTTTTTGTAGAACTTAGTGTCTGATAGGAGGGCTAGGCATTGTTGATTATAGCCTTCTTTGCTTAGGATCACAATTCCTCCCCCCTTGTCAGCAGGTTTTATCACTATGTCTTCATTATTTTCTAGGGTCTTGAGTGCTTGACGTTCCCGTCTGCTGAGATTTTGAAATGGGATCTTTTTGTTTTTCCACGTCCACACCTTTCAACCGGGCTTGTTCAAAGGTTTGAAGCTCAGGTGGAACGCTTCCTGTTGGGGGATTAAAAGTAGACTTTCTCCTTAGTCTAGTATCTCCTTCTTGTGCCGGAGTGGGGGTCCCTGTAAAGAATGCTTTCAGTTTGAGGATGCGGCAGAATTCTGCTAGCTCACACTTGAGTTTGAAACTATCCATAGGTGGTGTAGGTACATATCCTAGTCCTTTGTTAAGGACATTCTTTTGGTCTTCAGAGAGTTCAATATTCGAGAGGTTGACAATTAGTGATTGTTCTTGCTCGTTGTCGGTTATGCTGAAGACATGCTTCTTGTTAGTATGTTCCGCTGTTGATCCTGCCACCCTAGAGACTTTTTTCTTCCTCGGGGTTGATTCTGGCCCCTGGCTAAAAAAGGCGGTTGTTGTTGATGTTGATTTTGTTGGCCAGATTGTTGTTGTTCTCCCATCGGTGGCATTGGTGGCATTCCATAGTTATAAGAATCCATCCACCCTCCATACTGTGGCATATATGGTTGGAAGTATGGTATGTTCATATTTGGATAATATGGTCTTTGCCATCTGTTACCCCTTCTTGGTCGTTGATATCGGTTGGAATTCCTGCCTCTCTTTGTAGTGTAGTCTTCAGAGCTACTCACTGAGTTATTTGAAGAATTCCTTCCCACGGATTCATTATCTGAACCCGGGTCGGTGATGTTGTAATCTTCTTTAGAGTAAGGGTGCATTTCTTCTTGGCTGAATTTTTTCAGGTCTTTTCCCAGTTTCTGCAACTTTGTTTGCATTATGAACTCTTTAGTTTCTTCCATCTCTTTAGTGATTTCATCCAGTTTCTTTTTGTATATCTGTGGATTGATGCCTTTCTTAAGTTCGTTTTCACAAGGTTGGATCTCTTGTAGTAATGCTTC
Organism: Lissotriton helveticus; assembly: GCF_964261635.1. Lineage (NCBI taxonomy): Eukaryota > Metazoa > Chordata > Amphibia > Caudata > Salamandridae > Lissotriton > Lissotriton helveticus. Next base: position 1,504,688,080 of record NC_136057.1, on the reverse strand, counting down.
TGAAAGTCTTTTTGCGGTTTTGATAATGAGTACGAGGTAGTCTAGAGTGCACTTCCAGGAGATGGAAGACCAGTCTCTACGGAATGCCAAGTCATGTAGGAAGATTCTTGGTGCGTTGTTTACCCACAGGCCCCTTGGGGCTGTTTTAGATCGTAGGTATTCAGTCATTATGATGCCATGGATGGCTGTACGGATTTGGTCTCTTTTCTTTTCGGAGAGTGTGTCCCAGTCGTCTGTCTGAGCCAGTGCTTCGGTGAGGTCTGAATTTTGTAGGAGTGGCTGTGCTGCCAGTATTTCATCTATATCGCTTTCGTCGAAACTCAGTCCAACATTGCCTTCCATCGTCCTTCTCTTTCAAAAACCAGAAATTTGGAAACAGTGTTTCTCTAGTTCAAAGGAACTCCCGCAGCTGTGCGCTGCTTAATATGCTGAATAATCAAGAGGGTAGGGAGGAGGAATAAATGTCCATTTACTTCCCCAGGTTAAGTATGTAGGTTATCAGGTGCAGAAATGGACACTTGTTACAATTCTAAACCTTTGGATAGAAATTCTATAGCACCCTCAAAAACTCAATGTATTACGGTATTGCGGTATATATCTTTCTTTCGCCCCACATTGTAGTTGTGGCATTTATCATAGGGTGCAATGACACCAATAACAGGTCATCACCCCTGTGGTAATTGTATTGCCTGCAAATTCACGACAACTTCAAAACAGTTACAACTTAGACACCCTCCTATGGACGCAGAGACAACACACGAACTGCAATTCTACCCACGTTATATACATGGCGAGTTGTCCCTGCCAGAAGAAATATATAGGGATGACTTGTAGAAAAGTCAAAACTAGAATAGGAGAACACAGAAGCAATATAAGACTCAAAAAAACAACCACTAAACTATGTGCACACTTCGTAGAGACAAAGCACTCTAGCGAAGATCTACGTTGGACAGTCTTAGAAATGCTCGAGGATAAAACCCAAAACGCCGAAAAGAAGCTATATGAAAAGGAACAAAGATGGGTAAACCGCCTTAAAACCCATATCTGGGGTCTCAACGATAACATTCCTTGGCACCAATTTGCAAAATAAGAATACCATCTGTCAATAAAGAGAAAAAGAATCCGAGAATGGCATGTGGTTTTAACTTGATCAAGAATCACGAAGAACAACCAAAAAAAACCTTAAGGCACTGAAATGGTATGCTTTACTTATGAATAGACGATAACATTCCTTGGCACCAATTTGCAAAATAAGAATACCATCTGTCAATAAAGAGAAAAGGAATCCGAGAATGGCATGTGGTTTTAACTTGATCAAGAATTACGAAGAACAACCAAAAAAAACCTTAAGGCACTGAAATGGTATGCTTTACTTATGAATAGACACAGCAGGTGAAAGAAATTATGTAAAAACCCTTGTAAGCATCCCCCAAAAGACAAGAGACTTGTAAGACTCATCGTGCACAATAGATCTTAACGTCAGAAATAATCATGGGATAAACGCCACACAATTGGATTTGTATATGAGAACTCAAGTGGGATAAACAACGTAATATATGATACCAAAGGATGAATTACACCTGAGAATGTGCACGGACATTGAAATAATTAGGTTAATGTTAAATACGATACCTAAAGAAAAACGACATCTGAGAATGTGCACTGACATCGAAACAATAAAGTTACTCAACCCACTAAAATAAAATAAAATACGAGCCCTTTAAAAAACGCGCAAGTGACGCCCTTCCCCGTCCAGGGGCAGAGTCAGCACAAGCGGCCGGAATCCTCAGCCATGCGGGTAATGGCGACAAGGCGTTCTTGATGCTCTGGCTTCTTTCCTCTCCAGACTGCGGTAAGATTGTAACATGCATTAAACAAATTACGTTCCGCTTTCCTCTAGCTCTGAGCTATAAGGAAGCTTGAACCCCCTGACAAGGCCTAAATCCGATTACTATTAGGTAAGAAGATCGTTGAAGTATGTACTTAAAAATGCGCTAATGTTTGCTAATGGCGTAAGTTGTTTAATTCTCTATATATTTCGGCACTGAATGCAAAGCGAGTAGACTAAATAGAAAATTATCGTTATCTATACATACACAACACAAATAGAGATATGCAAAGTTCCCCCTCAATATCAAGTCAACATCTTTCCAATTTTGGTGTTCTTAAGTAAACATACCACTCGTGCAGAATACTACCTGACCTTATGCACGCATAAAGACTCTTACTACGAAGAGCCTTCATAGCTGCTGATACTATACGATATCACAACATTGCACACAAAAAATCAAAAGGCGTTTTTTCGTTTTGTGTGTTGTTTATTCAGTTAAATTATTAAAGTAAGATCCACTGTGACTACTGACATGCTATAACCATATCAGAAGAAAATTCAGAGAGGCACCCACTATCACACCTCTGTGGTCCATTACACCAGTATTTTTAAACATGATTTTTAAACATGATTTTCAAATATGATGACTAACGCTTTCTAACCTTCTCAGTCCTCTGCCCACAGTAGTTTTTCTACTCAAATGCCGGATAAAATCTTAATATGGATATTAGAAAGATGAGACAGGAGCTATCTTTCACCCCCCACATAATACAGCGCATAATACCGTATATCATTTATAGATGTGTATTCTATGTCTGTATGTCTTTCCCTCTTTTTTACAGACTAAAAGAGTGTGATTGGTCAGTGAAAGCCTACAAACAGGCAATCCAAAGTTACTACACAAGTTGTGTAAGTACAAGACACATTTTAATGTTTGTTTGTCTGTAAGTCCTGACGAAAGCCCCATAGACTCATCCGAGGCAAGGGGGGCTGAAACATGTTGACAAAACCTTTAATATACTTATAGATCAAGTAACTCGATCTATTACAAGTACCACTTATGTTTTACCATTATAGACTCACACCATTTATTAAAGATTTTGAGGGGTAGTTCTATATATTTTTAAACTCACTTGTTCACTTATTTCACTTATATCACTCACCCTTACCCAGTGGGGGCATCCTACAAATCTCTGGACACTGCAAACTAGACCAGAGGAGCCTCTGGTTGAGGCGGGCACCAAGCACGAACCATAGCACCCTATGATAAATGCCACAACTACAATGTTGGGGCGGAAGAAAGATATATACCGCAATACCGTAATACATTGAGTTTTTGAGGGTGCTATAGAATTTCTATCCAAAGGTTTAGAATTGTAACAAGTGTCCATTTCTGCACCTGATAACCTACATACCGAATCTGACAGTAAGACTGGAGACAACGTGTTAAACACAGCAGGAGAAGAACTGTCAATAGAAAAAGAAACTGACAGTAAAGGAGACTGAGATACAGAAGTGGGTGGCAAAGGAGGTGGGGTGGAATTACTGGAAGAGGCAATTGAGGAGGAACCGGAATAATTGGTTGGACAACAGGTTGCTGAACAGCAGGTTGTAATTGAGGTGCATTAGCACCTAAGACATAAGGCGGAGGTAATCGCAACAGATGAGACATTAAAGGATCTTCGTCAAGATCTTTACTCTTTGTGGGCGGCGGCAACACCGGATAAATCTATCTATTGCCATGCAATGCTGTTGTTCTGAAATGTCAGTCATTTGATCAATTTCATTATTTTTAAACTGTTGAGCAGCCTGTAGGATCGTCATATCCTGTGCTTTCTTATCTTTCTTTGCTTGTTTAATTTCTTTGTTTGGCTACCTTACGCCATAGGCGAAAAGAGTCCAACATTGTCAACCGGGCTTTTTGCTTAAATAAGATTGTTTCTAAATTGTCTAATATGTCAGGCTCAAAGCTGCCATTTTATGGCCACTGCAGAACACCATCTTTCTTCGTATATCGAATCCATGTGTCATTAAAAACAATAGGACCAAGACCATGTTTTGAATAGAGCTCATAAGTGGGAGTTCCAACCGGAGGAATTGGACAAGAGTCCACTAGCTGAGAATCCCTAGTACAACTAAAACAGCAACATTTCTTAAACTTACTAAGTCCAGGCATTTCGTAACGAACTGGACTAATCTCAAACTTCAAGGGGTTTAAGGCAATTATTACAGCACAAACGTACCTACCCCTCGGCTTCGACTAATGCATTTGTCGAATAAAAACCCAAACAAAAAGAGTGGGAGCTACCCACGTATACTTAACTAAATATTTTCTTACGCCAACAGGTGTCCGTCTGAGGTCTCGCAATACCAATCATCACCAGAGGGCCAAGGCAGGGCAACAGTCAGGGCAGCAGTCGTCTGCAAGGAGTAGCCGCGCTGAAAAAGACCTTCGGTCCACTTCGACATACAGGGGTCGCTTGACGTGGTTCGCGAATCCTCCAGAATTTTCTTACGAGGCTCCTCAGGACCCTCGGGCTGAACCGCTACCACTGAAGTCGCCTCACGTTGGGCGCCAATTGGAGAACCGGGCCTTATGGGCCTAGCGGCGCAGGGCACGCCTGAGATCTCTGGGTTCACCTGCCTTATCAGACAGAGACACAAGACACTCCATTAGGCGTAGAAAATCAGGTTTATTAGATGCAGCTAAGCACAGTGGTCCAAGAAGTTACAGGAGGTAGATTCTTAGGAGACTGCCACTTCATTCCGTGGCGAACAGTCTTTTATACCATACATATTTACAATACCCACTCCCAAAACATACAAAATTGACAAATGAGAAAAGTTTGAAAACAAGCTATCGAGTATCTTGTATACGCCCTTCTTTCAGACCCCGTGTTCTCCCTTCCCCTCAAGTTAATCAATGCTACTGCATGTAATTCAATTTGCAGGTGGGAGGACGTATTTGCGAGCCTCAAAGGATAGTTGTGTAACAAGAGAATACACGGAGAGAATAGTGAAGGCCAGTTAAACAAGATAAAATAGAGGAAGAATGGTGAGACCTAAACATTCAACTAAGACAAGGATCAATCAGTCTAGACATGGATTAACTAACTCAGCCAGTCCTTGACACCAGTTTTATAAACAAGGAAAAGGGTTACTTTTTAACAGGAGAGGTGAGCAGCTGAAAAGGCAAAAATACTATGTTCGCCGTGTCGCCTGAGTGAGGGCAACACAAAAGGGCGGCTGTCACAAAATGGCGGCTGACTACGAAGCGAAGTCGAAAGTCACGGAACCTCACCTGCCATAGGAGTGACTTGTAGGTGCATATGTGTCTATATATAATGGTAGGTATAGGAATACTATACCTAAGCAAGGGGTGATTACACGACCTTGCCCCAGCTGAGTGATCAGCCAGTTGTGTCAGTTTGGATGGCCAGCCAGGGGTGGCATAAGAGATGCTGCAGCCCCTGGTAGGTCTTGGGTGCACCTATGCCCTGGGTACCTAAGGTACACTATACAGGGGCTCATAAGGTGACCCAATGTCCAATTGGAGATGTACCTAAAGTACATGGAGTCCATTTTACAGTGAGAGCAGATAGCCTGGGGCCCTGATTAGCAGGATCCCAGGCCAACTAAGTAAAAAACCAGCTAAACACAAGGCAAAAAATCTGAGGTAACCATAGTCATGTATCCACCGTACAGGGTGCCCACTTGTAGTGTAGTTCCTATATTCCCAATAGGCTCTGCGCATTGGAATAACATAAACGATAGTTTAGACGTAGGACTTAGGTCGACTAGGTCTCTATTGAATATGTTAGACTTAATTATGAATGCCAGCTAGCTCAGAGGTCAATAGAAACTTTCTCGAATTCACAAGAAGGGATTAGTTTCTGACAACCGCATAAACATGACAAGTTTGCTCCCCCAAGAACAAGGAGTATATCTCCAGAGTCGCGGAAACAATAGATAACTATTTTACTCAGTCAATTGTGCATGCTTAGTTTCACCAGAAGTGCAGAGAAACAGAGAGACGGGCGTTTTCAATAAAAGAGGTTATTTATTGAACAGTCTTCTTTCTCATGCAAGAGAAGTGAATTGCTACAATCGCAATACTGGTCATAAAGTAAAGTGCGTACAGTAAAAGGAGTACTGTAAAATAGTACTGTAAAAGCATGGTATGGTTTCTTAAGCCATACGGTATTTAAAATAGATAAAATACATACAATGATAAAATAATGACTAAACGTACTCAACTGGTGCTTCTAAGATACGCCTACTCCGGTGTACCTAACCTAAGCCTAGTACATGGGAAGGAGTAAGTGAGATGTAGTTTGAATTAAGAAAGTTTCTGCCAAGAATCTGTATCAAAAATTCTCTAAGGGTCTAGTCAGCTTCATACCTTGGTTATATAATGAAGGAGGTCTTGTATCTCTCTCTCAGGACTCGATCTCCCAGCAACCCGCAAGGGTGACAGGGAAACACTGGAGGTGGATTTCTCGGCAGGAGAAAAGACAGCATCTCCATCAGTGCGTCAATGGGAGGGTGGGTTTCCTTCGGAACTCGCTACAGCAGGGCGTCGGGCAAGTAGATAGACGATCTGCTCCAAACCACCGTGTGTTTTGCTAGGGCAGATGCTGGAAGGTGCCGAGTTTGACGTAAGGTTGGACATAAGACGTCACTAAGAACTCGCAGTTCTTTCAGGACTCCAGGAGTTCTAGGACAAATCAATACAGAAGCAGGGGGAATTCCCGGGCTGCTGGAGGCTTGGTTTGTTTAAGAACGCGTTGTGCTTTCTAGGAGTCTATGGGAGTAGCCTTGCCGTATTTGGCCTGCATTGGCTATGACTTAATATGGGTATGATTCTTATGCCTTTATAAGGATATGATTTGATATAACCACATAAGGGCATAAATCAGGAATACTTAAATAGGGTCTAGATTCGTCTACAACGCACTAGAATAGTTGACATCATATATCGGGCTAACTGCTCACATTGGTGGGCAGCGGTTGGGATAAGAGCTTGCTGATTGTTTTACCATATAGTCTTAAGATATCATTTGAAAGATCACATTAAGGTACCTAGAGGTACATATAAATCAAGTCTTAGAATACTTAAGTTCTACTGAACTTAGTTGTTGTAGAGCAAAGGGCCTAGCACACCCTGACTACAACTCCTAGAGAGGTTCTAGTAGATAGCACTTAGTGTAGGTAGGTGCACACACCACACCTCACTAGAAAATGTAATTGAGAGAAGAACCTAGTGGACCCCCCCCAGCAGGAGTTGACCTTTCCAAGGCACCTTCTAGATATGACCCATTTACCTTCCATGAGCTGAGAAGCTTACGCACAACTAGAAAGTTGAGACAAGGTTCAAACCGTACCCTCAAGCACCTGATAGAGATACTAGAGGAGTATGATGTAACTAAGGCATCTAACCAAGGTCCATCAGGCAGTACAGAGGAGGGCCATCCCTCAACAGAATACTCCCAGGATGAACATCTAGGGGGTGTTGATGATGAAGAGGGTGCTGATCAGGTCCAAGTAGCAGAACTTAACCAGATCAACCTAAGCCTGCATTGGGCTGGAGAGGGCAGAGCCCCATCCAAGTCTCCAAGCAGGCTTAACTCTGAGCACAGAAGGAGGAGATCCTTTTCCAGTGAATCTCACCGCTCTGGGGACTCAATAGGGTCAGATGTATCTGCTCTCAGGAGAATGATTTCCCCTCAGAGAAGAGAGCATAAAGCTAGGATGAGAGAAGTCAATTTTAGGATCCACAAGCAAGAAATTACCCTGGCAAAAGAGACCCTGGCTCTTGAGAGAGAAAAAATTGTGTGGGTTAGAACCCACTGGTGGCAGCAATATCCATAGAGATACGGAAAGGTCAAAAGACCATAGAAACCTAAGTAAGATTGTCCCTCCCTACCAAAGTGAGGATGACATCCACAAGTGGATAACTGCTTTGCGGAGGGCCTGTAAAGTACAACAGGTACCCCAGAGTCAGTGGGCAGCTATACTATGGCTCTCCTTTTCAGATAAAGGCAGAGATAAGCTCCTCACAGTTAGTGATGAGGATGCTGAATACTACAATGTCCTGAAGAGTGCTCTAATAGATGGGTTTGGCTTAACCACTGAGCAGTATAGGTTGCTGTTCGGAGACACCCAGAAAATACAGACTCAGAACTGGGTTGATTTTGTAGACTGCGCTACTAAGGCTCTGGAGGGCTGGTTATTGGGCAGAAAAGTACATGACTATACAGGATTGTGAGAAGTTGGCCTGATATGTGATGTCCACTATTCTAGTGGGCACTCTGTATCAGTCCAAACAACCCTTATGGTGATGGTTGTAAAGTCAAGGACACTTGGATAGTTATTACCCACGGGAGCACCGGAGTACTTGAGTTACCTCACCCAGGGAAGCCGGGTGCATAGGTGTTCTTTCGTGTCGGGTCCTATGGAGAGCTGCAAGAAGATGCTGCAGGCGACCAGGAGGAAGATGTCCGGGTAGATACAATGGTGGATCGGAGAAGTGAAGAACCTGAAAGCAGAGGGGACAGAGTCTGGCTCACTAGCCAGTGACCAGGAAGGAACCAGGCGATGTTGAGATGCAATCAGGAGAAGAAAAGAAGCTTGTCTCTGCAGCCACGTGGACCAGGAGGCGTCGATGACGACCAGGAGTAGGATACGGAGTGTCCCTCGAAGAATCTCGCTGTTGGCGGTGTCGGCTTCCGGATTGGAGTCAACAAGCCTTGGCAAAGGCAACCCACGCAGAAAGGGAAGATCGGCTTCTAGTCAGACCAGCAAGGTCTGTGGAGCTTCCCCTTTACAGGAAAGCAGAAGCAAGCCCAGAGCAACCAGGCAAGCAGCGTTGATTCAATAGGATGTCTTCAGGGGGGCCACTAGCCAACGGGCTACCAACCGCGAAGGCGCGTCATGGAGAAAGCAGGCGCAGGCCCCACTCGGCACTCGTGGAGTGTGGAGGGCTGAGCTTCGGTGCACTTACTGTTCGGGGTTTGGGCTTCTCAGGTCCCAATGCACAACTTCGAGGACGCCTCAGAAGCTGCACAGTTTGCAAAAAGCAGGTACTGCAGGTTGTCCGGTCCCACGTCTCTCGTGTCCGCCACGGGTCTCAGCTTTGCTGTGGGTGTAGGTCGGAGTCAGAGAAATCTGGAAGTCCAGAGGCTGCGTCACTAAGTCTTTGGGCTCCGGCGGGAGCATTGACAAAGCAAACCGGCAAGTCACTGAAGGTGCCTGTTTGAACAGGGCGATCACTCCTTGACCACAAGGGAGATGTCTTCAGTCTTCCAGTCGAAATGGAACGTCAAAGGTCCAAGAGTTTGTTTCAGAGTTTCTTTCCAGGATAATCCAATGTCTCTAGACGCAGCTCCTAGCTTTATACTAATCTAAGGGGCTGGATTACCTGCTAGGTCCCTCCTATGGGTGGAACCTGGGAAGGGGGTAGTTACACCCCTTTCCCTTTGTCCAGTTTCGCACCAGAGCTGGGGCTGGAGTGCTCCAGCAACTGGTTTGAACACAGCTATGCATGGAGCACCTTGTGTGCCCCAGGCAGTGTCATTTCATTCAACTCACCCTGCCCCAATACTCTATAGCCTGCCTGGAGTTTCGTCCAGCAGCAGGAGGTCAGACTCGTGTTTGTGGCAGCAGCATCCATTTTGTGATGCTGAGGCTCCGTTTAACTTTAACCGGGTAAAGCTACAACTACATGTCTTCTCCCTCTAGAAGGGTGGAATGCTACCCCCGCCGCCAGAACTGGCGGGGGGGGGGGGGGGTAGTATTCCAAAGTGTTTGACACCTTACACGACATGTTTTGATAAATCCAAACCAAGGTTAGCATTAACCGCAAGGATTATAATGCAGTAATGAGTATATGGTATGGCTATATCCTCCTTCCTTCGCTATCTCGGAAGCTCCTTATCCAGGGGCTGATTATATCAAGACTGGATTATAGCAATGCTATTTATCTAGGCGCCCCGGAGGCAACTTTGAATAAACACAACAAATTCAAAATGCGGCTGCACGAGTACTTAAAAACATCCCCATGTCACGGTCGGCCAAACCGGCATTGAGGGCTTTGCACTGGTTACCGGTGTGAGGAAAAACAGCCCAAATTACAACAGGTGCCCAGGCTGGTGGCACAAGACGCCTCTTTGTTCCCATCTTGAACAGTTACCAAATAAAGAGACGGGCGCTGGAAGCGGGAGTGCAAGAACAGATTTTTATTTCTCATGAGGAGAGTCTGTCATTTCGGACACGCGCACAATGTCTTCAAGAGGTGCTCTAACAAGTTTCTCTGAGGCTCCGTCTTTTATACACAGGTTTATGATGCACAAACATTCCTTATTGCAATAAAGACACTTTGAAGTACGGAAAGGCTTGTTTGGAATCCCAGCTTCAGGCCTATTCCCATACCAGTCGTTCGGATGTCGTTTCCCCTCCCAAATGTAACATGTGAGTGTAATCTTGCAGCCGGACATTCCAACAGGACACGAGGGCAAGAGGGGGTGGTCAGATCTAAGGTTGGGCAGGCGATAAGATCGGGCACTTCGGTTGATGTATCACGCTTTGCTATGCGGGGCCAGGGGGGTACATCCATGAGGCTTTGTTTTATGACTTGGGACCGGGTCGGGAGGCCAGTTGTAGCCGGGGGGGTCATCAGAAGAGGGGAAGGGTGTTCCTGGGAGGAATGCAAGGGGTGTCGGTCAGGCGGGGTGTCACTTTTAGAGCAGGGTCGCGCAGAGGGAGAGGGTTTTATGGCCTATGCATGAGAGACCGGGGGGCTGTCGGGGATGCTTGCGAGGCTGGGGAGTGAGGGGGGAGAGAGAGACGCTGGCTATCGGGAGTGGGCAGAGAGGCCTTGGTGTCTAAAAATGGCTGTCGTGTACGTGCGTGCATGGGCCTATGCTGGCGGGATGATGCGGTCAATGCTTCGCGGTATTCGTTCTGCTTACAGCGAGGGGTATGGTGAACACAAATGAACGCCGCTTATGTACATATACATTGTCATTTTCCACAGTCGCCGCTTTTTAACATAAGTTAGGTCATTTCCGTGTTTATCATAACTGACGGGGTGTACATATAGTCATGTGTGGTCAATGAAATAGCATTGTCAATACTAGCGGATTGCATATATCCATGTGCAGTCGATGCGATAGACGAGGTGCAATACATACTAATTTACATTTGTCGTCATATATATACGAGTCTAGAGAACGGTATACAACTCAGTCGGAGTCAATCAAGGAGATGTTCCGGCACATTATGGAACCACGTTCTGACTCTCTCTCCGGCGGTATCAATGTACGGTTAAAAGTGACCGATGAAACATTTTGAAAGCAATACAAAGTGGTTGAGGGAAGAATTCAGTTCAATACAAGCAAGTAGTCAGAGGGGGGGGTAGAAAGTTCGGAAAAAGGGGGAGGGTCTTCACCACAGTGTCTTTTTAGCAGCGAGCCATCACTGGTAGGCTCTGGTAGTTCGTTTTCTTCCGTTGGTGCTGTTGAGCACCGGCGGTGGAGCTATAGGTCCAGCTCGGATCAATCCTTACACGTTGCAGGGTGCGATCTGTCCTCTGCTGTTAGACCACAGTCCTGTTTTCTAACTAATCTTTTCAAGGGTGCCTCATGCTGGGCACCTGCATTTCTTTCTCCTTCCGTGGCAAACCCTATTCTACCTAAATGCTGTTCTTCTTCTCTGTGTCAAAATCCATGTGAAAAAAAGGAGGAGGGTTTGTCGGATAATCGGGGGAAGAGAGGGCGGAGTGGGATCAGATCTTTGAGACAAACCAAGGGAGCAAAGGATAACGACCAGGCAGGCCCATCGATCGGGCTAAAAGGGGCGGGGACTTCTGGCACGCGTGGGTCAGCAAGCAGAGGGCTTCAAAGCAGCCCTCCATCCTTTCATTTCCCGCGTTTGAGAGTGGTGCCTCGTCCCGCGTCTCGTTGCTCTGCGGCTCCACCTTTGGTCGAGGTCACATGTGCTTCATGATCTGCGGCTAGGCTGTGCGTCACGTCCGGCCCCTCTCCTCCGGTGATTGTGTATCTTTGAATGGGTACAAAACAAGCTTTAGAGAACTGGTAGGAGAAGACATTTATACATTTCAATTCCGCCCCCAATCTTAAGTAGTTGGGGATACGTTCATCGGTCACAGTCAGAAGTTATCACTATGGTGGATGTATGCGGGCATTTCTACTGAGTTTGTACTAAGTCTTTTTGGCGTTCATTCATAACGTATATTGGAGAGAAGTCAGACTTTTATCAACTGCGTATTCCATCAGACTCGAAATCGGATCCTTCGATAGAGACTCGCCTTTCTAACCCGGGCCCTGGCAGTCTTCTACCATCATGAGAGAGGGGCAGAGGCTAAACATTCTTTTCTAGGGGAGCAACAGTTAATTAGGGTCATCAATTATACTTCGGGATATGGAGCTGGGGTCAATCGGGAGAAACGAGGACACTTTGGACATCCGTACTTGGGTGCAGAGAGGTGGGGCAATCTGGGCGTTTGGGGATTGTGTTTCTAACGAACTGAGAACAGAAGGCCACTGACATATAGTCCCCCGATAAAAAGGCCAGATTAGGGGACATCAGTCGTCTTACCTGTCCTTTCCTTCTTAGCCAATTCAAGTTCCATCCTTTTACAGAAAGGAGAGGTAGTAATATGGCAAATTACAATTGTTTTAGTTTCTGTCAATTTTGCCGAACACCTTTGTGTTCAAAAACCAATTAGGCTTGTGCCGGCGGGGCACAACGTTACCACACAAAGGAAGGGGGAACAGGGGGACCCTCAGAGAGAGAGAGAGAGAGAGAGAGTCGTCCGCATTTTAAACGAACTATTCGGTACACGTACGACATGGAGAGAGAGAGAGAAAGAGAGAGAGAGAAACGTGTACAATAATAGGCCATTTAGTGCGCACACAACACAGAACAACAGGGGTCAAGTTATATAGAAACACAGGCTGAGGGACGACGTAGATCCATACATTACGTACACATAAATTCAGGCGGGGGGGGGGATAGTACATGTATTATATACAAAAAAAATCCAAGACAAAACATAGAACAGTACTTGGCCAAAAAGGTTTCTTCCTGCATGCTGCGCATCCTTAGTATCCTACTTAATTCATCTGGCTGCCTTTGCTGGTGACTTCGGTTGCAAACACTTACACCTTTGTCAATTGTTCGGGGACTAACCTGGTCGCGTCAATACTCACGGTGGGATCTTCGAATAATTTTTAGCGAATGGGTATCCAGGCTGAGGCAACGGAGGGTGTCAGTCGGGAGAACAATGGGGCAGCTTTGAGTTTCATGTCTATGGGGGTGCAAGATGGAGGTGGTAAATCTTAAACATTTACAATATTCCTAGTTTTCCTGGAGGAGGGTACTTGGGCAAACCTCACCCCGGAATATTCCTGAACCTTTCCCTATTTAGTTACCGTATGAATTTACTCATGGGTGTACGTCATTCTTGGCTGCATTATTTGGGGTGCCGGTTGGAGTCATATTTTGTCATACCGCAATAACCCGCCAAGTTTCTGCTTCAGGCCACCCTCCCAGTCGCTGGGTTCGGAGAGAGAGAGACAGTCGTTTCTAAGTAAGGGAGTGCTATATCTTTGTTTGTTCGTCGCGTGTAGGCACCATGTTCAGACCCCTTTTCCCCATTCCATCGGCCGTTCGATCATCACTTAAGTCATACATAAAACATTTCTCTTATCAATCCAAACGTGAGCAACGCGTATTCAGTCGAGCTATACACATCAGGGCATACACGCGTGCATTCATATCACACCAATTCGTCACGTTCTCAGGGGCAGTCCCCATAGACAATATACAATTTTTCCGTGCGGACCATGGCGTGTTGCTTAGGTCTTCTCCATACTTTGGTCGACGTTCCGATGTGTCCTGCAGAAAGAAGGGAAAAAGAAGGGGTGGGGGCAGCGTTTTAAAACACATCAGCGCGCATAAACCCGAAAATGCTCTTACTTACCACATACTCGACCTATCTCCGCGGGGTGCAGTCCCTTTTATCTCGGCGTTTTAAGCCCAGGGGGACCGGTAGTGCGGGAGAGATAATCATTGATGGACTGTATATTGCATAGATCGCCCAAGGGTGGTATCATGGATCGTGTGTAGGGAAGGGTCAAAAACAAAGGGCAGTCAGTGTAAAGTGGGGGGTGAACTCGTGCTCTCCTTCGAGGAGGAGGGATGGTCTACAGTGGTACAGGGTCGTTTTTGTTCACTAGGCACGGAGACTAGAGGGGCTAGGTGGCGTTCCTTCGGAGTGGCTTAGGGGCATCTGAAACAACTTCCCTGATACATGTGGCACATAAGGTAAAGGCTAAATACCGGGACCTTTATCGATTGCTTTACGTTGCACAAAAATAAAAAAATATAATAATAAAAAACACATATACCCAACAAACCTGGACCATTCAAATTTGAGATATTTCTGTGTACTTTGCTTTTTAACCTTTAAGTAATCGAGTTGCTTCATTTCACCTGTATATTACTTATATCGGAAACAGTGGCCATTTATTTGAAACTTACCAATTTAAGCACTACAACTATGTTTGCTTTTCACAAAACCTTTATTTAAAAATGTTGGCGCACAAATACGGGTCTACAACCACGTGGGCCAGCCACGGAGCAGACTGGAACTGTACATGAGGGGATATTTATTCAACCAGAGTCGGTGACCGTTGATTTCATAAAGGTGCGACAAGTGCAATAAAATCATATCGAAGATTCATTGTGGGCAAGTACCATAAGTGTCGAAAATTCGAACTTTCAATAATACGGTAATCAATGACGCGTCAGAACTTAATATCAATTCATCGTCCAAGTGTTCAATCAGTCCTCATCCCCTCCCTCCATGCACTTAAAAAAAAAACTGCATACATATCTCATGATATCAAGGCTGAGCAACCGGAACACAACAGGGAGTTGCGAGTTTCATTTGTACCGGCGCCATTTTGGGTGAGGTCAGGCAGGTCCAAGTATAGTCAAAATGTCTCCACCAACTCGTGGTTGGACCAGAGTCTCTTTCGGCAGTCCAAAAGTTTCGTTAAAGGGCAACAGAAGGGGCCGCCGATAAGAACCATCAGTCAAAGGGGGGAGGGAGGCAACAATCTTTCCTACGGGGTCATACTGGTGTTCCACCGGAACTGATCAAATTGGTAGTCTGCAGGATTTTGGTCATTCAAACTGAGGCTGGCGCCAGCATGAGAGCGCCAACGTCTCGCGGTTACGTCTTGGTCGTTCCGCGGGCAATCATGGCAGTCATTCCCCATCGGGGGCCCGCGGGAGTCGGGGGCCCCTGCGGTTCTCGTAGAATCTTCAAAGCTGAGGAGAACGCTTCTGGACGGGGGGGGGACTCATTTTCTAGTTGACAAGCGACCAGGCCATCTTTGCACGCCAGGCCCAATCTCCCCCGAGTGGGAGGAACTCAGCTGGTTCGGGCGAAACGTCGCTGCATCGCAACAGTGGACGAGACCCCGCTGGGCGAGTGGAGCGCCGCTGCACCGCAAGAGTGGACGAACCCTTGTTGGGTGAGTGGAGCGTTGGGGGTGCAGCTGAGGGGCCTCCACCTGGGGAGGTGGGAGAGGCTCGTCCGCGCCGCCTCTCCCTCCCAGTGCACCCCACGCCGTCTCCCGGCGCTGACTTTCGTGATGGCCGGACCAGGCGATGAGAGGGGGGGGGGGTCGGAGGCATAAGCAAGACATCCCCCCCCCACGTGGCCTGCAGGGCGCCAGAAGAGGAGAATGGAAAGACCAGTACATTCCGGGCCATCCACCCCACGACTTCTCCGGCCGATGGCGGCCAGCCGGGCCCCGCCCTGCACGTGTCGAGGCCTCGTCTTCCGGATGGGCGTGACCGTGGACCTGTTGCACTTCGGGAGCTTCTGGAATGGGGGTAGGTATCTGCTGACTTGTATCTATCTTATGTTACCGTTATTGGGCGTGGTGGGCGGTGGGACAGACATGTTTGGAGCAGGGTGGGGCGGCGGAGCCTAGCTACCTCGTGGCTGCCGTGATGTCAAGCTTGGCTTTCTCTCACCACTTTCATGTTTCTTATTGCGGGCTATTTCTAATGTTTCTTATTTCTAGCGAGGTCAAACAAAACTCATCAGTGGCCTACTGATTTTGCTCGACTTCCTTTTCCTTTCTTTTCTAGTGTGTTTTTGCGCTAAAGTTTCTGTTAACAGGATACGGTGATTACTTCGTATTTTACATATGTCCTTTTTATTAGGGGCGCCCTCCGGTTGAGCCAGATGATCTACCTCTAATAAATGGTCCGGGTGGAACTAGTTTACCAATCAGTGGGGAGTAGATAGGCATGACAGATTACAACGGGGGACAAAGGTCCGCATTACCTACCCTTCACTACTTGCAAAGACTAGACAGAATATTTCTATTCCACGTTATTTGCAAACAGAGAATACCTCAAAAGAACTATTCCTTGAACAATATCTGTCCAGACAATCAATCAATCAGTGGGGAGAAAAACAGGCATGACGGATTACAACGGGGGACAAAAGTCCGAATTACCTATCCTTCGCTATCTGCAAAGGGAGACAGAATATTCCTATTCTTCTCTGTTTGTAGACAGGGAATATCTCAAGAGCGATAATCGATAAAAATCGATAACAAACAATCAGTGGGGAGAAAGATAGGCATGACGGATTACAATGGGGACAAAAGTCTGCATTACCTACCCTTCACTATCTGCAAAGGGAGACAGAATATTCCTATTCTTCCCCGTTTGTAGACAGCGAATGTCTCAAAGAGCAACAGAGCAATCAATCAATCAGTGGGGAGAAAAATAGGCATAACGGATTACAATGGGGACAAAAGTCTGCATTACCTATCCTTCACTATTTGCAAAGAGAGAGGAACGTTCCTATTCGTCGCTGTTTGCAAACAGAGAATGTCTCAAAGAGAACCAATACTTCAAGTAGCACCCAAGGCTAAATGAACCAATCAATGAACAATACCAGTATTTAAATACCGATTCCAATATAAACAATCAATCAATCAGATGGATAAAGCCATCCTACCAATCAGACGTAAAGACGTCCTACTTAACCTTACCCGGACCGGACCGTGTGGACAGTTCTTCGCCTTCCCTTTCCAGCGCCCGATCGTTCTCTTACTCCATGTTTTTTACCGCAGCTTTCCTGTGGGATCCCAGTCAGGACAGTAGGTCGCTTGAGAGAGGTCCGTTCGGAATCTGTGAAGTTCATTCAATCGGCAGCCGGACGAGGGCCCTCTCAAGGCAGGTATACTCCAATCGTTCAGATGTTCACCCCATCGTCTGGACCTCTCTTACCGGACCTTGTGTCGCTGATGGGCCCCGCGTTGGGCGCCAATTGAGGAAAAACAGCCCAAATTACAACCGATGCCCAGGCTGCTGGCACAAGACGCCTCTTTGTTCCCATCTTGAACAGTTACCAAATAAAGAGACGGGCGCTGGAAGCGGGAGTGCAAGAACAGATTTTTATTTCTCACGAGGAGAGCCTGTCATTTCGGACACGCGCACAATGTCTTCAAGAGGTGCTCTAACAAGTTTCTCTGAGGCTCCGTCTTTTATACACAGGTTTATGATGCACAAACATTCCTTATTGCAATAAAGACACTTTGAAGTACGGAAAGGCATGTTTGGAATCCCAGCTTCAGGCCTATTCCCATACCAGTCGTTCGGATGTCGTTTCCCCTCCCAAATGTAACATGTGATTGTAATCTTGCAGCCGGACATTCCAACAGGACACGAGGGCAAGAGGGGGTGGTCAGATCCTAGGTTGGGCAGGCGATAAGATCGGGCACTTCGGTTGATGTATCACGCTTTGCTATGCGGGGCCAGGGGGGTACATCCATGAGGCTTTGTTTTATGACTTGGGACCGGGTCGGGAGGCCAGGTGTAGCCGGGGGGGGGGGGTCATCAGAAGAGGGGAAGGGTGTTCCTGGGAGGAATGCAGGGGCTGTCGGTCAGGCGGGGTGTCACTTTTAGAGCAGGGTCGCGCAGAGGGAGAGGGTTTTATGGCCTATGCATGAGAGACCGGGGGGCTGTCGGGGATGCTTGCGAGGCTGGGGAGTGAGGGGGGAGAGAGAGACGCTGGCTATCGGGAGTGGGCAGAGAGGCCTTGGTGTCTAAAAATGGCTGTCGTGTACGTGCGTGCATGGGCCTATGCTGGCGGGATGATGCGGTCAATGCTTCGCGGTATTCGTTCTGCTTACAGCGAGGGGTATGGTGAACACAAATGAACGCCGCTTATGTACATATACATTGTCATTTTCCACAGTCGCCGCTTTTTAACATAAGTTAGGTCATTTCCGTGTTTATCATAACTGACGGGGTGTACATATAGTCATGTGTGGTCAATGAAATAGCATTGTCAATACTAGCGGATTGCATATATCCATGTGCAGTCGATGCGATAGACGAGGTGCAATACATACTAATTTACATTTGTCGTCATATATATACGAGTCTAGAGAACGGTATACAACTCAGTCGGAGTCAATCAAGGAGATGTTCCGGCACATTATGGAACCACGTTCTGACTCTCTCTCCGGCGGTATCAATGTACGGTTAAAAGTGACCGATGAAACATTTTGAAAGCAATACAAAGTGGTTGAGGGAAGAATTCAGTTCAATACAAGCAAGTAGTCAGAGGGGGGGGTAGAAAGTTCGGAAAAAGGGGGAGGGTCTTCGCCACAGTGTCTTTTTAGCAGCGAGCCATCACTGGTAGGCTCTGGTAGTTCGTTTTCTTCCGTTGGCGCTGTTGAGCACCGGCGGTGGAGCTATAGGTCCAGCTCGGATCAATCCTTACACGTTGCAGGGTGCGATCTGTCCTCTGCTGTTAGACCACAGTCCTGTTTTCTAACTAATCTTTTCAAGGGTGCCTCATGCTGGGCACCTGCATTTCTTTCTCCTTCCGTGGCAAACCCTATTCTACCTAAATGCTGTTCTTCTTCTCTGTGTCAAAATCCATGTGAAAAAAAGGAGAAGGAGGGTTTGTCGGATAATCGGGGGAAGAGAGGGCGGAGTGGGATCAGATCTTTGAGACAAACCAAGGGAGCAAAGGATAACGACCAGGCAGGCCCATCGATCGGGCTAAAAGGGGCGGGGACTTCTGGCACGCGTGGGTCAGCAAGCAGAGGGCTTCAAAGCAGCCCTCCATCCTTTCATTTCCCGCGTTTGAGAGTGGTGCCTCGTCCCGCGTCTCGTTGCTCTGCGGCTCCACCTTTGGTCGAGGTCACATGTGCTTCATGATCTGCGGCTAGGCTGTGCGTCACGTCCGGCCCCTCTCCTCCGGTGATTGTGTATCTTTGAATGGGTACAAAACAAGCTTTAGAGAACTGGTAGGAGAAGACATTTATACATTTCAATTCCGCCCCCAATCTTAAGTAGTTGGGGATACGTTCATCGGTCACAGTCAGAAGTTATCACTATGGTGGATGTATGCGGGCATTTCTACTGAGTTTGTACTAAGTCTTTTTGGCGTTCATTCATAACGTATATTGGAGAGAAGTCAGACTTTTATCAACTGCGTATTCCATCAGACTCGAAATCGGATCCTTCGATAGAGACTCGCCTTTCTAACCCGGGCCCTGGCAGTCTTCTACCATCATGAGAGAGGGGCAGAGGCTAAACATTCTTTTCTAGGGGAGCAACAGTTAATTAGGGTCATCAATTATACTTCGGGATATGGAGCTGGGGTCAATCGGGAGAAACGAGGACACTTTGGACATCCGTACTTGGGTGCAGAGAGGTGGGGCAATCTGGGCGTTTGGGGATTGTGTTTCTAACGAACTGAGAACAGAAGGCCACTGACATATAGTCCCCCGATAAAAAGGCCAGATTAGGGGACATCAGTCGTCTTACCTGTCCTTTCCTTCTTAGCCAATTCAAGTTCCATCCTTTTACAGAAAGGAGAGGTAGTAATATGGCAAATTACAATTGTTTTAGTTTCTGTCAATTTTGCCGAACACCTTTGTGTTCAAAAACCAATTAGGCTTGTGCCGGCGGGGCACAACGTTACCACACAAAGGAAGGGGGAACAGGGGGACCCTCAGAGAGAGAGAGAGAGAGAGAGAGTCGTCCGCATTTTAAACGAACTATTCGGTACACGTACGACATGGAGAGAGAGAGAGAAAGAGAGAGAGAGAAACGTGTACAATAATAGGCCATTTAGTGCGCACACAACACAGAACAACAGGGGTCAAGTTATATAGAAACACAGGCTGAGGGACGACGTAGATCCATACATTACGTACACATAAATTCAGGCGGGGGGGGATAGTACATGTATTATATACAAAAAAATCCAAGACAAAACATAGAACAGTACTTGGCCAAAAAGGTTTCTTCCTGCATGCTGCGCATCCTTAGTATCCTACTTAATTCATCTGGCTGCCTTTGCTGGTGACTTCGGTTGCAAACACTTACACCTTTGTCAATTGTTCGGGGACTAACCTGGTCGCGTCAATACTCACGGTGGGATCTTCGAATAATTTTTAGCGAATGGGTATCCAGGCTGAGGCAACGGAGGGTGTCAGTCGGGAGAACAATGGGGCAGCTTTGAGTTTCATGTCTATGGGGGTGCAAGATGGAGGTGGTAAATCTTAAACATTTACAATATTCCTAGTTTTCCTGGAGGAGGGTACTTGGGCAAACCTCACCCCGGAATATTCCTGAACCTTTCCCTATTTAGTTACCGTATGAATTTACTCATGGGTGTACGTCATTCTTGGCTGCATTATTTGGGGTGCCGGTTGGAGTCATATTTTGTCATACCGCAATAACCCGCCAAGTTTCTGCTTCAGGCCACCCTCCCAGTCGCTGGGTTCGGAGAGAGAGAGACAGTCGTTTCTAAGTAAGGGAGTGCTATATCTTTGTTTGTTCGTCGCGTGTAGGCACCATGTTCAGACCCCTTTTCCCCATTCCATCGGCCGTTCGATCATCACTTAAGTCATACATAAAACATTTCTCTTATCAATCCAAACGTGAGCAACGCGTATTCAGTCGAGCTATACACATCAGGGCATACACGCGTGCATTCATATCACACAAATTCGTCACGTTCTCAGGGGCAGTCCCCATAGACAATATACAATTTTTCCGTGCGGACCATGGCGTGTTGCTTAGGTCTTCTCCATACTTTGGTCGACGTTCCGATGTGTCCTGCAGAAAGAAGGGAAAAAGAAGGGGTGGGGGCAGCGTTTTAAAACACATCAGCGCGCATAAACCCGAAAATGCTCTTACTTACCACATACTCGACCTATCTCCGCGGGGTGCAGTCCCTTTTATCTCGGCGTTTTAAGCCCAGGGGGACCGGTAGTGCGGGAGAGATAATCATTGATGGACTGTATATTGCATAGATCGCCCAAGGGTGGTATCATGGATCGTGTGTAGGGAAGGGTCAAAAACAAAGGGCAGTCAGTGTAAAGTGGGGGGTGAACTCGTGCTCTCCTTCGAGGAGGAGGGATGGTCTACAGTGGTACAGGGTCGTTTTTGTTCACTAGGCACGGAGACTAGAGGGGCTAGGTGGCGTTCCTTCGGAGTGGCTTAGGGGCATCTGAAACAACTTCCCTGATACATGTGGCACATAAGGTAAAGGCTAAATACCGGGACCTTTATCGATTGCTTTACGTTGCACAAAAATAAAAAAATATAATAATAAAAAACACATATACCCAACAAACCTGGACCATTCAAATTTGAGATATTTCTGTGTACTTTGCTTTTTAACCTTTAAGTAATCGAGTTGCTTCATTTCACCTGTATATTACTTATATCGGAAACAGTGGCCATTTATTTGAAACTTACCAATTTAAGCACTACAACTATGTTTGCTTTTCACAAAACCTTTATTTAAAAATGTTGGCGCACAAATACGGGTCTACAACCACGTGGGCCAGCCACGGAGCAGACTGGAACTGTACATGAGGGGATATTTATTCAACCAGAGTCGGTGACCGTTGATTTCATAAAGGTGCGACAAGTGCAATAAAATCATATCGAAGATTCATTGTGGGCAAGTACCATAAGTGTCGAAAATTCGAACTTTCAATAATACGGTAATCAATGACGCGTCAGAACTTAATATCAATTCATCGTCCAAGTGTTCAATCAGTCCTCATCCCCTCCCTCCATGCACTTAAAAAAAAAACTGCATACATATCTCATGATATCAAGGCTGAGCAACCGGAACACAACAGGGAGTTGCGAGTTTCATTTGTACCGGCGCCATTTTGGGTGAGGTCAGGCAGGTCCAAGTATAGTCAAAATGTCTCCACCAACTCGTGGTTGGACCAGAGTCTCTTTCGGCAGTCCAAAAGTTTCGTTAAAGGGCAACAGAAGGGGCCGCCGATAAGAACCATCAGTCAAAGGGGGGAGGGAGGCAACAATCTTTCCTACGGGGTCATACTGGTGTTCCACCGGAACTGATCAAATTGGTAGTCTGCAGGATTTTGGTCATTCAAACTGAGGCTGGCGCCAGCATGAGAGCGCCAACGTCTCGCGGTTACGTCTTGGTCGTTCCGCGGGCAATCATGGCAGTCATTCCCCATCGGGGGCCCGCGGGAGTCGGGGGCCCCTGCGGTTCTCGTAGAATCTTCAAAGCTGAGGAGAACGCTTCTGGACGGGGGGGGGACTCATTTTCTAGTTGACAAGCGACCAGGCCATCTTTGCACGCCAGGCCCAATCTCCCCCGAGTGGGAGGAACTCAGCTGGTTCGGGCGAAACGTCGCTGCATCGCAACAGTGGACGAGACCCCGCTGGGCGAGTGGAGCGCCGCTGCACCGCAAGAGTGGACGAACCCTTGTTGGGTGAGTGGAGCGTTGGGGGTGCAGCTGAGGGGCCTCCACCTGGGGAGGTGGGAGAGGCTCGTCCGCGCCGCCTCTCCCTCCCAGTGCACCCCACGCCGTCTCCCGGCGCTGACTTTCGTGATGGCCGGACCAGGCGATGAGAGGGGGGGGGGGTCGGAGGCATAAGCAAGACATCCCCCCCCACGTGGCCTGCAGGGCGCCAGAAGAGGAGAATGGAAAGACCAGTACATTCCGGGCCATCCACCCCACGACTTCTCCGGCCGATGGCGGCCAGCCGGGCCCCGCCCTGCACGTGTCGAGGCCTCGTCTTCCGGATGGGCGTGACCGTGGACCTGTTGCACTTCGGGAGCTTCTGGAATGGGGGTAGGTATCTGCTGACTTGTATCTATCTTATGTTACCGTTATTGGGCGTGGTGGGCGGTGGGACAGACATGTTTGGAGCAGGGAGGGGCGGCGGAGCCTAGCTACCTCGTGGCTGCCGTGATGTCAAGCTTGGCTTTCTCTCACCACTTTCATGTTTCTTATTGCGGGCTATTTCTAATGTTTCTTATTTCTAGCGAGGTCAAACAAAACTCATCAGTGGCCTACTGATTTTGCTCGACTTCCTTTTCCTTTCTTTTCTAGTGTGTTTTTGCGCTAAAGTTTCTGTTAACAGGATACGGTGATTACTTCGTATTTTACATATGTCCTTTTTATTAGGGGCGCCCTCCGGTTGAGCCAGATGATCTACCTCTAATAAATGGTCCGGGTGGAACTAGTTTACCAATCAGTGGGGAGTAGATAGGCATGACAGATTACAACGGGGGACAAAGGTCCGCATTACCTACCCTTCACTACTTGCAAAGACTAGACAGAATATTTCTATTCCACGTTATTTGCAAACAGAGAATACCTCAAAAGAACTATTCCTTGAACAATATCTGTCCAGACAATCAATCAATCAGTGGGGAGAAAAACAGGCATGACGGATTACAACGGGGGACAAAAGTCCGAATTACCTATCCTTCGCTATCTGCAAAGGGAGACAGAATATTCCTATTCTTCTCTGTTTGTAGACAGGGAATATCTCAAGAGCGATAATCGATAAAAATCGATAACAAACAATCAGTGGGGAGAAAGATAGGCATGACGGATTACAATGGGGACAAAAGTCTGCATTACCTACCCTTCACTATCTGCAAAGGGAGACAGAATATTCCTATTCTTCCCCGTTTGTAGACAGCGAATGTCTCAAAGAGCAACAGAGCAATCAATCAATCAGTGGGGAGAAAAATAGGCATAACGGATTACAATGGGGACAAAAGTCTGCATTACCTATCCTTCACTATTTGCAAAGAGAGAGGAACGTTCCTATTCGTCGCTGTTTGCAAACAGAGAATGTCTCAAAGAGAACCAATACTTCAAGTAGCACCCAAGGCTAAATGAACCAATCAATGAACAATACCAGTATTTAAATACCGATTCCAATATAAACAATCAATCAATCAGATGGATAAAGCCATCCTACCAATCAGACGTAAAGACGTCCTACTTAACCTTACCCGGACCGGACCGTGTGGACAGTTCTTCGCCTTCCCTTTCCAGCGCCCGATCGTTCTCTTACTCCATGTTTTTTACCGCAGCTTTCCTGTGGGATCCCAGTCAGGACAGTAGGTCGCTTGAGAGAGGTCCGTTCGGAATCTGTGAAGTTCATTCAATCGGCAGCCGGACGAGGGCCCTCTCAAGGCAGGTATACTCCAATCGTTCAGATGTTCACCCCATCGTCTGGACCTCTCTTACCGGACCTTGTGTCGCTGATGGGCCCCGCGCTGGGCGCCAATTGAGGAAAAACAGCCCAAATTACAACCGATGCCCAGGCTGCTGGCACAAGACGCCTCTTTGTTCCCATCTTGAACAGTTACCAAATAAAGAGACGGGCGCTGGAAGCGGGAGTGCAAGAACAGATTTTTATTTCTCACGAGGAGAGCCTGTCATTTCGGACACGCGCACAATGTCTTCAAGAGGTGCTCTAACAAGTTTCTCTGAGGCTCCGTCTTTTATACACAGGTTTATGATGCACAAACATTCCTTATTGCAATAAAGACACTTTGAAGTACGGAAAGGCATGTTTGGAATCCCAGCTTCAGGCCTATTCCCATACCAGTCGTTCGGATGTCGTTTCCCCTCCCAAATGTAACATGTGATTGTAATCTTGCAGCCGGACATTCCAACAGGACACGAGGGCAAGAGGGGGTGGTCAGATCCTAGGTTGGGCAGGCGATAAGATCGGGCACTTCGGTTGATGTATCACGCTTTGCTATGCGGGGCCAGGGGGGTACATCCATGAGGCTTTGTTTTATGACTTGGGACCGGGTCGGGAGGCCAGGTGTAGCCGGGGGGGGGGGGTCATCAGAAGAGGGGAAGGGTGTTCCTGGGAGGAATGCAGGGGCTGTCGGTCAGGCGGGGTGTCACTTTTAGAGCAGGGTCGCGCAGAGGGAGAGGGTTTTATGGCCTATGCATGAGAGACCGGGGGGCTGTCGGGGATGCTTGCGAGGCTGGGGAGTGAGGGGGGAGAGAGAGACGCTGGCTATCGGGAGTGGGCAGAGAGGCCTTGGTGTCAAAAAATGGCTGTCGTGTACGTGCGTGCATGGGCCTATGCTGGCGGGATGATGCGGTCAATGCTTCGCGGTATTCGTTCTGCTTACAGCGAGGGGTATGGTGAACACAAATGAACGCCGCTTATGTACATATACATTGTCATTTTCCACAGGTGCGCGAAAGGGTGAAATTTAAACCCCTTTGTCTTGCGCACAAAATTTTGTGAGGTACAGGTCCTCCTGTTCTGCAAAGTTTAGTTACACCTTATAAGGCCAGCAGAACCCCACGTTCGGATCAAAAACACCTGCTCAAAACCCCGAAAGTTAAAAAAAGCCCGCACAGGGGGAAGAAGATTTTCTGTGAACATCGCCGTGCTCTGGAACTCACTTCCCTTAAGCTTGCGTTCTGAAACCTGTCTCCTTCGTTTTCGCAAACATTTGAAAACACACCTCTTTGTCAACTGCTGACCCTGACTGCTCTCCATTATTACTTCTGTTCTGAAAAGCGCTGGGATGCTCCAGGGTAACTACGCGCTATACAAAACTGTACTAATAATAATAATAATAATATCCTAGAACAGCTATAAGGACATGGTTCCGAAAGGTGCAGACAGGCTCAGCTCTTGCTAGAGCACCCTCTCGCATAAAACCAAGCACTCTGCCGCCAGGATTGTTAAGGCCTGCCATAGTAGTGACTTATAGGTATATATGTGTCTATATGTAATGATAGGTATAGGGATACTATACCTAAGCAAGGGGTGATTACACGACCTTGCCCCAGCTTAGTGATCAGCCAGTTGTGTCAGTTTGGATGGCCAGCCAGGGGTGGCATAATACATTCTGCAGCCCCTAGTAGGCCTTAGATGCACCTATGCCCTGGATACCTATGGTACACTATACAGGGGCTCACAAAGGTGACCCAATACCTAATTGGATATGTACCTAAAGCACATGGTATGTATTTAGAGAGAGAACAGCTGGGCTGTGGGTCTGATTAGCAGGCCCACAGCCACACTAAAGTCGGAAAACCAGTGTATCAGAGCAAAAAGTTGGGGTGACCATAAAAGGCAGACCCTACTCTCCTACAAGGATTGTATAATTTGATTATGAGGGAGCAGATCCTTAGTAATTGTCAAAACCAGCTTCTACACCAGCACCTGGTGGACTCTGATCTGACCTCGCCCCAAGAATTGGGTATGAAGGCAGGCAAATGGGTCAGAACCAGGATTAGGCCTAAAATTCAGGGTGGTGACCAGAAGAAAGATTCTACCAAGCCTCAAGAGAAAGGTGGGGATAAATCGAAGGACAAATCCACTACAGGGCCCCAAAACTCCTCTGAGGGGGGTGGGTCCCAAACTCCTTCCTCTTTCATGAAGAAACCTTATTGCCATGTATGTAAGCAACCTGGCCATTGGAAGACAGACCGTAGTTGTCCAAAGGCCAACAATAAGGAAAATAGTCTTCCAAGTAATACTCCAAAACCTCCTGTTACTATTAGTAGTAATCCCCCAGGTGGTGGGAGTACCCCCGAAACTGTGGCTGGGTATACTTGGGGAACTCAGGTGGACTCTGGCCTAACCAGGTCCCCTAATACAGAAACTCTAGTCTGTGAAAATGGCATGGGGTTTGCCAACTTCACTGCTTGTCCCAACACTTTGGGCAAGTACAGACAGGAGCCCCTCATCAATGGTCAGAAAGTTGAACCTTATAGAGACACAGGGGCTAGCATCACTATGGTGACTGAGAGACTAGTCCCCTCAGGACAACTTTTGCCTGGGTTCACATACCAGGTGATCAATATTGATGGAGTGCCGAAAGATCATGCCATGGCAGTAGTAAATCTCAGCTGGGGAGGTGTCACTGGCTGAAAGAGAGTGGCAGTGTCTACAAACTTGCCTGTGGATTGTCTACTGGGAAATGATCTAGAGATCTCAGCCTGGGCTGAGACAGAGAAAGAAATCCATTCCAAAATGGTAGGCCTTCCTGAAAAGGTTGGTAGGGCTGTGATGGTCACAGCCCAAACTCAAACAGATTTTTGTGTTGTGAAGCCTGAAACTATGGATTCATCCACACAGACAGAGAGTATTGGGGAGGAAGAAAAGTCTCCCTCCCACCAGACATTAGGTGGGGTGCAGCCTCCTCGGGGAACTGACCCTACCCCTTGTGAAGGAACTGCCCCAGAGGTAGTCAGGCCTAGCCTGGCAGAGCCCCTGATGTCAGTGGACCCTTCCAAGGTGGGACCCAGTCTGGAGCAGATAACCTGCCCCTCTCTACCCTGCCTCAGTCAGCCCAGGGCTGTAGAGGTCAGGGAGGCCAGTGGACCCCAAAGGGCCCCTGGCCACAGGACCCCCCCCTTTATCAGCAGATTAGGGGCACCCAGGCTAGCAGCCCTAGCCAGGTGAAAATTCCAAAAACTTATGAGGGATCCCCTTACCCCTGTGTAGGAACCTCCCCCAGATGGACTCTGTTGGGCACAGGCAAACCTGGGACCTAGTGGCCCCAAAGCTGACCTGTCCCTCCAGTGGTCCAACAAAAGGGACCCAGCCTCCAGCTGTAGGTAGCCAGAGGTTGACCCCGAGAGCACAGTGCAACTCAATCATGTAAAGCGATAGGAGAAAGCTGAGCCCTACATTAGTGGAGCCTCACTTCAGTTTTCCATCCCAACACCAGCCTTTTACTTTGCCAAAACACACCACAGGTAGAGATTCCCTATGATGGAGACCCTCTGATACCCCTAGTTTGGGGGATTGCTTGGTGGACCATGAGACAGGGGGTTACCATGCTAGTGCAGGAACTTCCTTATATGGCCACTAAGGCAATATAGGTTTACCTGGTCAAGGATAGCTTTATCTCCTTTCGTTTGGGGGGGGTTGTGTAGGAAGGTAGATATCTGACTATATGGTTACCCCAACTTTTTGCCTAGTGTTTAGCTGTTTTTTTTACTTAGTTGGCCTGGGATCCTGCTATTTGGCGCCCCAGCCTATCTGCTCTCTCTGTAAAATGGACTCCATATACTTTAGGTACATACCTAATTGGGGATTGGGTCACCTTTGTGAGCTCCTGGATAGTGTACCATAGGGACCCAGGGCATAGGTGCATCCAAGGCCTACCAGGGGCTGCAGCATGAATTATGCCACCCCTGGCTGGCCATCCAAACTAACACCACAGGCTGATCACTCAGCTTGGGCAAAGTGGTGTAATCACCCCTTGCTTAGATATAGTAAACCTATATCTAACCTGATATTTAGACACATATATATGTATAAGTCACTCCTATGGCAGGCCTTAACAATCCTGGAGGCAGAGTGGTTGGTTTTATGTGAGAGGGTGCTCTAGCATGAGCTGAGCCCTTCTGCAGCTTTCGGAACCATGTCCTTTTAGCTGTTCTATGATATTACCATACCATATACTCTTAAGTGCATTATAATCCTCGCGGTTAATGCTAACTTGGTTTGGCTTTATCAAAACATGTTGTGTAAGGTGTCAAACACTTTGGAATACTACCCTCCCGCCACTTCTGGCGGCGGGGGTATCATTCCACCCTTCTGGAGGGAGAAGACATGTAGTTACTGGTTTACCCGGTTAAAGTTAAACAGAGCCTCAGCATCACAAAATGGATGTTGCTGCTACAGACACGAGTCTGACCTCCTGCAGCTGGATGAAACTCCGGCAAGGGAGGCCTGGACAATAGGTTTCCTGTCGAGGGAGGTGCTAGCACTTCCCCAGTCAGCCTGTAGTGTATTGGGGCAGGGTGGGTTCAATGGAAAGATGCTTTTTCAGTCACTGCCTGGGGCACACAAGGTGCTCCATGCATAGCCCGGTCAAAACCAGTTGCTGGGGCACTCCAGCCCCACCTCTGGCACAAAACTAGACAAAGAGAAAGGGGTGTAACCACCCCCTTCTCAGGTCCCACCCATAGGAGGGACCTAGCAGGTAATCCAGCCCCTTAGTTTAGTATAAAGATAGGAGCTGTGTCTAGAGACATTCGATTATCCTGGAAAGAAACTCTGAAACGAAACTCTTGGACCTTCGACGTTCCATATCGACTGGAAGACTGAAGAGATCTCCCTTGTTGTCAAGGAGTGACCACCCTGTGCAAACAGGCACCACCAGTAACTTGCCGGTTTGCTTTGTCGACACTCCCGCCGGAACCTGAAGACTTGGCGACTCAGGAACTGGATTTCCAGACTTCTCCGACTCCGATCCACATCCACAGCAAAGCTGAGACCCATGGCGGACACGAGAGACGTGGGACCGGACATCCTGGACTACCTGCTCTTTGCTAATTGTGCAGCTTCTGAGGTACCCTCGAAGTTGTGCATTGGGGTTTGAGAAGCCCCATACCTGAGCAGCATTTGCACCGAAGCTCAGCCCTCCACACTCCACGAGTGGCGCGTGGGGCCTGCGCCTGCATTTCAGCTCAATGCTTCTTCCGGGTTGCTAGCCCGTTGGCTAGTGAGCCCTCCAAAGACTTCTTTGTGAAACTACACCGCGTGCCTGGTTGCTCCGGGCTTGCTCCAGCCTCCCTGCGAAGGAGAAGCTCCCCAGACCTTGCTGGTCTGAACTGAAGCCAATCTTCCCATCCTGCGTGGATTGCGTTTGCCAAGGCTTGTTGGGTCCAATCCGGATACCGACTCCGCAGTCAACAAATTCCTTCGTGGGACAGCTCGAATCCAGCTCCTGGTCGTCGTCGACGCCTCCTGGTCCTCGTGGCTGCAGAGACGAGCTTCACCCCCTCACCTGATTGCATCTCAACATCGCCTGGTTCCTTCCTGATCACTGGCTAGTGACCCAGACTCTGTCCCCTCTGCTTTCAGGTACTTCACTACTCCGATCCACCCGGACACTTTTCTCCTGGTCGCCTATGCACCTGGCTTCCCTGGGTGAGGTAACTCGAGTACTCCGGTGCTCCCGTGGGTGTTGACTCTCAAAGTGTCCTAGTTTAAAGGGGTTTTACCGTAGTCCATCCGGAAGTGTCCAAAATCTACTACTTTGTAACTTTTACGTTCCCATTATAACTCTATGGTAACTCGCGTGTGTGTTTAGACACTGCACACGCCTCCCGTGGGCCTTCTACTTCCAATCCCTTGGTTGTTCAGTGTAGCCCCAGCGATTCCCTAGACCCTAGGCCTATTCACCTTTCCTGAACTGGTTCTTATACCACTTACTTAGTATATGGGTCGTGAGGCCCCAAGGGCAGAATTGTATTTGTGCAACTTATAGTATGCAGATTGAGTAACTTGTACTGTATCTCGATCTCTGACCTCATAAAGAGTTCAGAGGGGTTGTGTTAGTAATAAATACATATGTATTTTATATATACCTTGTGTGGCGTCCTTTCATTTGATATTCAAGGGAATATTATTGGTAAAACAGCTGGCTT
The DNA here is from genome assembly GCF_964261635.1 of Lissotriton helveticus. NCBI lineage: Eukaryota > Metazoa > Chordata > Amphibia > Caudata > Salamandridae > Lissotriton > Lissotriton helveticus. The sequence continues at coordinate 1,504,657,444 of NC_136057.1, read as the reverse complement.
CACATGCTCTCTGAAGTTTTAGCCTAAGACTGCTTTGTCCATGCTACCACTAGGATAGCTGGTCTATAAGGTTGACTGTACAACCATCACCATAAGGGTCGTGTAGACTGGTGCAGGGTGCCACTAGAATAGTGGACATCATGTTCGAGGCATGTGGGCTGCTAAATTCATATCTGTTGCATTAGATCGCCGCCTAGTGTTGGGTCCGGATGATCGCACATTGTTGTCCTGGAAGAGTCTTCGAAGTATCCTGAGATAGGTGGCTCCTCCCCTGGACTACAGTGCGCATGGGCATCGGCTCCATCCCCAGATTGTTTTTTTCCGCCATTGGGTTCGGATGCGGTCTCGACGTCTCTCTGTCTGAACCGAGAAAACTAGCTTTTTTACGGCCAAAAGGCCTTAGTTTCATTACGTCGGTATTGTTTGCGTACGGTCTCGAGTTCTTCCGTCTCTGAGTCGGAATCTGCAAAGTCGTATCACTCTTCGGACATCGAGGCCTTCTCATCGCAACACGACCAGAACTTTTCAGCATGGAGCGGAGCCCGTTTAAATACTGTCCCGTCTGTGGGTCCAAATACCCACATATCGACGTGCACCCGGTCTGTAACAAATGCCTTTCGCCAGACCATAACGAGGACAGCTGCAAGGCCTGCTCCAGATTCAGGTCAAAGACGACGCTCAAGCTTCGGCGCGCGGTGCGCCTCGAAGCCAGACAAGCGGCCCCGGCTCCAGAGAACATCTTCGGCGAACAGGAAGAAGAGGGCCTGAGCCATCATCTTGAAATCTCGCCGCCCGCGACGGAGGTCGAGGCGGATCCGGAAGACGACGACGGAGTCGTGGATCAAGGCCTTGAATACGTCGACGAGGTAGGGGACGTCGAAGAAGTTTATGGGGCCGCGGAAGATAGCTCAGGGGATGAGCTATGCCCCGAAGGTTACGCGGATCAGGCTCGGGTCACGGGATCGCCACTCGGCCTTACCCAAGACCCCGTACCGCAAGCCACGGCCCCGCCTTCAGGCCCGGCCACGGACATACTTGCTACGCAGCCCGTGTCGACACCGAAACCGAAACAAACGGTATCGACTACACCCAAAATGGCCGACACGAAAACGAAACCGAAACTAACGGATTCGAGTGCATCTAAGATGGCGGCCGTTCCACCGAAAACACCAAAGCCTGCTACCTCATCGACTCAGTCGGCCTCCGGTCCACAGAAGTCGAAGAAAACTGTCGATTCGACAGTGCCGAAGTCGTCAACGGAGGAGGCATCCTCTAAGAAGGTCGTCCGGCACGGGTCGACCGGGACGACGCCGTCAAAGTCCGCCAAAGCCAGCGACAAGACTCCGGTGCCGACTGGGACGTCGTTAGTCGGACGCGTGGTTGACACGGAGCCTGTGCGATCCCACGGATCAAAGAGCGGAAGCTCAACACATCGGTCCAAGGACTCGGTGTCTACGGCTGCAGCATCGACGTCTAAGACTCCGAAGGGACCACAAGACGTCGGTTCCGAAGGCAAGGTGAAGGCCTCCTCGTCGGCGCCAAGTGACGCCGTGAGTGAAGCATCCCTCATCGCCGCTTCACTCCAGAGAATTCGGGATAAGGCCTCTACGACGTCGGCTCCGGCGCCGTCGCAACAGAAGCCGATGGACATGCCGGCGAAGCCTGCTAGCAAACTTCTCTTCCTTCTGCCGCCAAAGGAGGCACCAAAGGCCTTTGCGCCAAAGACGGCGCCAAAGACATCGGACTCGTCCACGTCTGCTGGAGTATCGGGTCGACAACTCGACTCACGAGACGATTCGGAGCGTTTTATCGACGCAGACACGGGCAAGTTGACCCTTTACAAGAGGAAGATCACTTCCCACCCAGTGGACTCTTATGTTATCCCACTGAAGAAGAAGAGGCTTGCACAGGACGCTCCAGTCCTGATTGAACCTATCCAGCCTCCTCCTAGAAGGAGTCCGACACCTTCCCCCGAACACTCTGAGGGAGAGGACTATGGACAAGATGACCAGTACACTTTCCCCATCAATGAACCCGATGCACAGCAGGATTCCTATGACGACATAGGCGACCAAGGGATACAGATTGTGGGGCAGGACCCACAGCCTTTCAGTGCACGTGCATCCCCAACAGAAGACTCTGCAGGTTTTCATGCACTCATTGAACGGGCAGCTGCTAATCATGATGTGGACATGCATGCTGACCCAGTGGAAGAAGATTTCCTGTTTGACACTTTTTCAGTCTCCGAAAAGACAGTAAAGACACTGCCTATGCTCAAAGGTGTCCTTAAGCATGCTGCGGACATCTTTAAAGAGCCTACCAGGGCGAGGGTGGTCAATCCACGCATCGAAAAGAAATACAGACCAGCACCTGCAGACCCTGCATACATTCGGGGACAGTTGCCACTAGACTCTCTTGTGGTCGCGAATGCCCGCAAACGGGCAAACTCCCAGACGACGGGTGAAGCTCCTCCCCCAGACAAGGAGTCTAAAGTGCTTGAGGCAGGGGGCAAAAGGGTAGCTGCGCAAGCCGCGAATTTCTGGCGGATTGCGAATACACAAGCACTGTTGGCACGTTATGATAGGGCGCATTACGACACCCTAGAGCAAGTTTTAGAACACCTGCCTTCGCAGTTTCAAGAGGCTACCAAACTGCTTATAGAGGAGGGCAAACTCATCTCCAACGCAGCCATAAAGTGTGCACTTGATGCCGCTGACACAGCAGCTAGGGCTATTAACACTAGCGTCATGCTGAGACGACAAGCGTGGCTACGCATATCAGGGTTTAAACCGGACATTCAAACGACCATACTCAATCAACCCGTCAATCCTGATAGACTGTTTGGTCCTGATGTTGACACCACCCTCGAAAAGATTAAGAAAGACAACGAAACAGCTAAGTCTCTGGGGGCCCTTCAATCACAACAATTCCGGGGCAACACTTTTCGTCGCTCAGGTGCACGTGGAGTCACCAGAGGACAGATGGGTCAACAATCACAGTTCACTAGAGGTGGAGCACAGTCCTCCTACCCAAAGCAGAATAAAGGGGGTTATCGAGGAAACAGCACCAGAGGACGTGGCAGAGGAAACAACAACTCCCGTTCCTCTGCCCCAAACAAACAGTGACTCTCTGTCACTGCCCCCGACCATTTAACACCTGTCGGGGGGAGACTACAGCAGTTCCTGCCGCTCTGGACAAACATCACCACAGACAGGTGGGTACGACACCTTGTCCAGTACGGTTATTGTCTAGAGTTAAAGTCCACTCCACCCAACATTCCACCAAAGCAGCGGCCTATGTCCGCAGAGCACTTGCACTTATTGCAGCAGGAGGTAGTGGTGATGCTGCAAAAAGGCGCAATCGAGCTCATGCCAGTGGAGGAGGAAGGCACAGGGGTATATTCCCTGTACTTCCTTATTCCAAAGAAGGACGGATCTCTCAGACCCATTCTGGATCTGCGTCCCCTCAACCTGTATATACTGTCAGAACATTTCCATATGCTTACACTGCAACAGATTCTTCCCTTGTTAAACCAAGGGGACTTCTTAGCAACCTTAGACCTCAAGGATGCTTATTTCCACATACCACTACACCCATCCCACAGAAAATACCTCAGGTTCACTATCCAAGGCAGGCATTATCAGTTCAAAGTCCTACCCTTCGGAGTGACCACCGCCCCAAGAGTGTTTACCAAGTGTCTGGCGACGGTGGCGGCGCAGCTCAGGAGGCAGAATATCCATGTCTACCCCTACCTAGACGACTGGCTCGTTCAAGCCAAGTCGGAACAACAGTGCGCCGCGGACATGTCGACTACCATTCACCTCCTTCACAATCTGGGCTTCTCGCTGAACTACCCGAAGTCGCACCTTCAGCCAGCACATGTCCGGCAATTTCTGGGCGCGACGATCAATACCCTGACGGCTATGGCTCAGCCAAACCAGGTCAGGATAGACAGCATGCAGTCTCTGATCCAAAAGTTCAGACCACAACACTCGCTTCCAGCGAGAGTGTTCATGCAGTTGATTGGCATGATGGCCTCCTGCATCTTCATAGTCCCTCACGCACGGTTACATATGCGTCCGCTCCAGGAGTGCTTAGCAAACCAGTGGACACAGGCTCAGGGACAATTGACAGACCTAGTGTTGGTTACCAGTCGGGCGTTCAACTCTCTGCATTGGTGGACTCCACACAACCTTTGCAAGGGCCGACTGTTCCAAGAGCCAGTGCCACAGATTACCCTGACGACGGACGCATCTCTCCAGGGATGGGGAGCTCATCTGCTCACTTACACAGTGCAGGGACTATGGACGACGCAGCAACAGAAGATGCACATCAACTATCTGGAACTGATGGCAATCTTCATGGCGCTCAAGTCCTTCAATGTACATCTGTGCAACAAGGTAGTGTTAGTCCGGACGGACAACATGACAGCGATGTACTACATTCAAAAGCAGGGAGGCACCCACTCGCCACAGCTGTCTCATCTGGCTCAGAGCATGTGGAAGTGGGCCATTCAGAGGAACATTTTCCTCATGGCAGAACACCTCCCGGGCAAGGACAATCAGATGGCGGATCTGCTCAGCAGATACAGCCATCAAATGCACGAGTGGGAGTTACACCCATCAGTACTCCGCCCGTACTTCCAGCAGTGGGGTCATCCGGAGATAGACCTGTTTGCCACAAACGAAAACGCAAAATGCCAACACTTTGCCGCCAGGTTCCCTCACCCACAATCGCAGGGGAATGCGATATGGATGAACTGGTCAGGCAAATTTGCGTACGCTTTTCCACCAGCCCCTCTGATACCGCTGGTGGCAAGAAAACTAAAGCAGCACTCGATGACACTCATCCTAGTTGCTCCAACGTGGGCACGCCAAGCATGGTACACCACGTTTCTGGAGCTCTCGGTGGTGCCGCATCAAAGGCTGCGCCTAACGCCCAGGCTTTTGACGCAGAACCATGGAGACATTCAGCATCCAGGTCCGCAACAGCTCAACCTGGCGATCTGGCTCCTGAAGTCCTAGAGTTTGGCTACCTTCACCTACCTCCAGAATGCATGGACATCATCAAGGAGGCAAGGAAGCCGACTACCAGAGCATGCTATGCTGCTAAATGGAAGCGTTTTGTTCTTCACTGTACAGCCAATAACATAAACTCGCTAGATGCACCTATCCCTAACATCATTTGCTATCTGTTACATCTTTACAAGTGCAATCTAGCCTACACTTCCATTCGGATACATCTATCCGCCATAGCAGCTTACCTTCAGAACCGGCAACATCTCTCTGTCTTCAGAGTGCCTGCCATTAAGGCTTTCCTGGAAGGTCTGAAACGAGTCATTCCCCCAAGGACACCGCCAGCTCCGGTGTGGAACCTCAATGTGGTCCTCACCAGGCTGATGGGACCACCTTTTGAGCCACTACACTCGTGTGAACTCCAGTTCCTAACATGGAAAGTGGCTTTCCTTATTGCTATTACGTCACTGAGACGTGTTAGTGAGCTGCAAGCGCTCACAATACAAGAGCCATTCATACAAATTCATCCAAATAGGGTGGTACTACGTACTAACCCTAAATTCCTTCCGAAGGTGGTGTCACAGTTTCATCATTCTCAACCAAACTATTGACTTGCCTGCATTCTTCCAAAACCCACAAACGGTGGCGGAAAGAATGCTCCATACTTTGGATGTTAGAAGGGCGTTGATGTACTATATTGACAGGACACAACCCTTTAGAAAAACAAAACAACTTTTTGTTGCCTTCTCGCCACAGCACAAGGGCAACCCTATTTCCAAAGCAGGACTAGCCAGATGGATTGTTAAGTGCATCCAGATCTGCTATCAAAAGGCTAAACGCACCTTAACAATACCCTCAAGGGCGCACTCCACACGCAAATTGGGGGCATCCATGGCTTTCCTGGGGAACATTCCTTTAGAGGACATTTGTAGAGCAGCCACATGGGTTACACCACATACCTTTACAAAACACTACTGTGTTGATGTGCATTCCAAACAGCAGGCAGCTGTTGGGCAGGCTGTTCTCAAAACACTTTTTCAGGTTTCTGCAGCTGGCACGGGCAACCGCCGCTAATGGAGGGACTGCTATGTATTCAATGCAACAGATATGAATTTAGCAGCCCACATGCCTCGAACTGAATATGCTACTTACCAGTATGCATCTGTTCTTGGCATGTAGGGCTGCTAACATTCATATCGCCCACCCTCCTCCCCGGTGCCTGTCGCAGCTGCAGACATACTCTTGCATTCAATCATTAGCATGGACATCCTTTACACTTTACAATCCATCTCTGCCACAATGGCTAAAAACAATCTGGGGATGGAGCCGATGCCCATGCGCACTGTAGTCCAGGGGAGGAGCCACCTATCTCAGGATACTTCGAAGACTCTTCCAGGACAACAATGTGCGATCATCCGGACCCAACACTAGGCGGCGATCTAATGCAACAGATATGAATGTTAGCAGCCCTACATGCCAAGAACAGATGCATACTGGTAAGTAGCATATTCAATACCAAGCTAACTTCTCACAGGCTCTATTTAGTGGTAAAACGTCTGGTTCCCTTATTCTCGTTTGAAAATGTAAAGAATACAATTAAAAAGTTAAATCTAACCAGAGCGGCAGGGCTTGATAACCTACCTGCAGTTATAATCAAAACAGAGTTCAAATGGTGGGCCCAATTTTTCTCAACAATGTTTATAGCAGTATTAACCACAGGTTCAATTCCAAAGTCTTGGTGGGGAGTCGTGATTAGACCTTTGCACAAAAAAGGGGATAGAAAAGATCCAAAGAATTATAGATTAATTAATCTATTAGATATCGGTGTGAAAGTGTTCTCGAAAATAATCCTGGGAAAACTGAAAGAGTGTGTTGAATTAAATGCAATTGTCCCGGTAGAACAGGGAGGGTTTAAAGAGGGACACAACACTCGATCATTGTTTTGCCTTGTGGGCTGTGGCTAGAAAGTCTGTAGAACAGCAGGGGAGATTATATTGCTGTTTTGTCGACTTCTGGGCAGCATTCGATCTGGTAGATAGAGAATGCCTATGGGAGGCGCTAAAAAGATATAATATCCCCGAGGCCCTGTTAGGTTATTCAAGGACTGCATAGCAAAAACTGGGCACAAGTTATTGCAGATACAGCAGGAGGTTTAACCCAAGAAATAAAATTCAATGACTGGTTAAGACAGGGATGTGTATTGGCTCCTCTTCTATTTTCTATTTTTCTTGCAGATTTACCGAAGCTATTAATAACTGAAAGAGGAGCAAGCCCAAACATAAATGGAAAGCATTTGTCTTGCCTATTATATGCTGATGACTTAGTCATCTTTGACCAAACAAAATTAGGGTTGCAAAGAAAGCTAAAGGTTTTTGAGACATATTGTTTATCCAAACACTTAATAGTAAATATGGAGAAAACAAAAATACTGTGTTCTGGAAAAAAGAATAAATATAAATATAGATGGTTTCTGGGTCAGACAAAATTGGAAGTTGTTAATGAATATAAATACTTGGGAGTATGGTTCGACAGAGCATTAAACTGGGGTATGCATGTACAGACGCAGAAAACAAAAGGCCTAGCAGGAATCTGTGGGTTAAAAAAATGTAATAGTAACTGTGGAGACATGTCACATAGATCAGTGCTGAAAGCATTTAAGGCTATGATTCCACCTCAGAAGCAGTATGGGGCAGAAATGTTGTGCTTGGGGGGGAAATGTTCATGGGATAAGGAAGAAGGGAAATGTCTAAAAAGTCTTCTCTCCTTACCCTGCTCTTCAATGTTACAGGCCATTAGTTTAGAACTAGATTGGCCAGCATGGAACATACAAGTTCAGGTAAATCTGTGTAGATTTTTTAAACAATTGGGATCAGGAGAGGGGGAGAAAGTGGCATGTTGGTGTAGGAGGGAGATCCAACTGAGTGAATTGAAGTGGGCAAAATCTACCAGAAATAAACTGTTCTCCATCTGTGAAACTGTAAAAGTAAAAATTGACCCAGAGTCATTATGTATTGATGAACGGAAGAATGTTTTAAAAATCCTGGGAAATGAAAAATCTAGGCAGATTGACATGGATTACTTGAACCAAAAGGAGTCTGTGCATTTTATGCTAAATACCTGGAGTAATGACAATTGGTATCCTTATCTAGATACTGTACCGAATTATGCGTTGAGATTGAAGATATTGAAAGTTAGAATAGGGATCAATCCCGCCCGCTCAAATGAAAGAATAAAAAATGTATTAATGGATGACTGTGGTAAATGTACATGCGGGTTAGATTTAAAATGTTCCAGTGTCCATTTTGTAATGGATTGCAAAAATTGCTACCGGTACTGTGAGAAGTTGGCCTGATATGGACAAAGCAGTCTTAGGCTAAAACTTCAGAGAGCATGTGAAGCCAGCTGTTTTACCATATGTAACCCCTTGAATACCAAATGAAAGGACACCACACAGGATATATATAAAATATATATGTATTTATTATAAACACAACCCCTCTAAACTCTTTGAGGTCAGAGGCTAAAGCACATAACAAGTTACTCAATTATCATACAATAAGTTGCACAAAATACAGTCGAGCCCTAGGGGCGCTGAAGACCATATACTAAAATTGTGGTATAAAAACCACGTCAAGAACCGAGAATAGGCCTAGGGCCTAGGGAATCGCTGGGGCTACACTGAGCTAACGAGAGTTAGGAAGCAGGAGGCCCACGGGATGCGTGTGCAGTGTCTAAACACACACGCGAGTTACCATAGGGATACAATGGGAACGTAAGAGTCAGAAACTAGTTGATTTAGGACTCTTCCGGATGAACTAGGAGAAAGCTACTGAAAACTAGGACACTAGGATAGTCAAGACCCACAGGAGCACCGGAGTGCCCGCGTTACCTCACCCACAGGAGCCGGGTGCATAGGTGTCAAGTTGTGTCGGGTTTCGTCGCTGAATCCTATGGAGACCTGTAAAAAGATGCTGCAGGCAACCAGGAGAGAAGTGTCCGGTTGGATCCAAGGGTGGATCGAGGATCGAGGATGAAGAGTACCTGAAAGCAGAGGGGACAGAGTCTGGGTCACTAGCCAGTGACCAGGAAGGAACCAGGCGATGTCGGGTGCGATCAGGTGAAGATGCAAAGCTTGTCTCTGCAGCCACGTGGACCAGGAGGCGTCGACGACGACCAGGAGCTGGATACAGACTGTCCCACGAAGGATCTTGCTGTCGGCGGTGTCGGCTTCCGCATTGGAGTCAACAGGCCTTGGCAAATGCAACCCACGCAGGAATTGAAGATGGCTTCTGTTCAGACCAGCAAGGTCTGGGGGGCTTCTCCTTTTCAGGAACGCAGTGGTCAACCTGGAGCAACCAGGCAGGCGGTTCAAATTCAAAGGTTCATCGTCACAGAGGCCACTAGCCAACGGGCAAGTGACCGGACAGACTCGTCGAGCACAAAGGTAATAGCAGGCCACAAAAGGCACTCTGTGAGTGTGAGGGGGCAGTGCGTCGGTGCAAAAGGTGCTCGGGGCTGGGGCTTCTCAATCCCCAATGCACAACTTCGAGGGTGCCTCAGAAGCTGCACAAGGAGCAGGTTTTTCAAGATGACCGGTACCACGTCTCTCGTTGCCTCCACGGGTCTCAGCTTTGCTGTGGCTGTGGATCGGGCTTAAGGAAGTCTGGAAGTCCAGTTCTTGTCAGGCTCTGTGCTCGGGCTCCGGCGGGAGCGTCGACAAAGCAAATCGCAGATTGCTGGATGGTGCCTGTTTGCACAGGGTGGTCACTCCTTGACCACAAGGGAGGTTCTTCAGTCTTGTAGTTGGAGTAGAATGTCGAAGGTCCAGAGTTTCGTTTCAGTTCAGGCTAAATCTAAAGTCTCTTGACTCTGCTCCTACCTTCATACCAATCAAAGGGGCTGGATTACCTGCTAGGTCCCTCCTATGGGTAGGACCAGGGAAGGGGGTGGTTACACCCCTTTCCCTTTCTCCAGTTTCGCGCCAGAGCTGGGGCTGGAGTGCCCCAGCAACTGGTTTCAACCGGACTATGCATGGGGCACCTTGTGTGCCCCAGGCAGTGTCATTTCATTCAGCCCTCTCTGCCCGAATACACTAAGGCCTGTCTGGGGTGGTGCTAGCACCTCCCAAGGCAGGAAATCTATTGTCCAAGCCTCCCTCGCTGGAAGGACTCCCAGCAGCAAGAGGTCAGACTTGTGTCTGTGGCAGCAGCATCCATTTTGTGATGCTGAGGCTCTGGTTAACTTTAACCGGGATTAACAGGAACCACATGTCTTCTCCCTCTAGAAGGGGGGAATGCTACCCCCGTCGCCAGAAGTGGCGAGGGGGTAGTATTCCAAAGCGTATGACACCTTACACGACATGTTTCGATAAAGCCAAACCAAAGTTAGCAATAAGCGCGAGGATTATAATGCACTTAAGAGTATATGGTATGGCTATATCATAGAACAGCTATAAGGATATGGTTCTGAAAGCTGCAGACAGGCTCAGCTCATGCTGGAGCCTCAACTCACAGAAAACCAAGCACTCTGGCTTCAGGATTGTTAAGGCCTGCCATAGGAGTGACTTATAGGGGTATATGTGTCTATATATAAGGTTAAGTATAGGAATACTATACCTAAGCAAGGGGTGATTACACTACCTTGCCTCCGCTGAGTGATCAGCTAGTTGTGTCAATTTGGATGGCCAGCCAGGGGTGGCATAATTCAGGCTGCAGCCCCTGGTAGGCCTTGGATGCATCTATGCCCATGGTACCTATGGTACACTATACAGGGGCTCACAAGGTGACGCAATATCCAATTGGAGATGTACCTAAAGTACATGGAGTCCATTTTACAGTGAGAGCAGATAGCCTGGGGCCCTGATTAGCAGGATCCCAGGCCAACTAAGTAAAAAACCAGCTAAACACGAGGCAAAAAACTTGGGGCTAACCATAGTCGGATATCCATCCTCCTACAGGTACGTCGGAAATGTTTAAGGCCACTCTTTTTAAAATATGGTATAAGCACAAGGACGCAAGCAATTAAGCTCCTCATGGACATGCAGTTCCTTGACATTGTAATTGCCCTGGCAAAGTTTGTACAAGAAGCAAAACGACTTCTCATGCAATAAGGAAAGGGGAAGGGGTATTCAAGGAGGGATAATCAGAGGCAAATGAACCAATTGGTCCTAATAAACTTATTTTTGACTTCACTTGATATAGTGGTAGTCTAAAGCTAGCCAAAAAGAACTGGGAGTGTGAAAGATGGGATGCGATCAAACAGGCTCTCACCAACAGGGATATGAGGGCATTTTGCATCCTGGTTCGTACCGTTAGTTCCCCAGAGAACTCACCTATTGAGCCGAACATCGCTGCAGACACTTGGAAACTTCATTTTCAATCGCTGTATTCCACTCAGGACACCATAGAACTCATTGAGGGAACTCTACCAACTGTTCCAGGGATTCCCCTTGAAGATGATGCAGGGTTCACCCTGGTCGAAGTGCTGAGTGCAATTGGGAAGCTCCCCTTTGGAAAGGCCCTTGGATTAGACAAGATTCCGGGGGATTTATTTTGGAAACAACCCAACACCTGGGACCCCTATCTCTGTGTAATATTTAATGCCATATTAAATGGAATGAAAATGCCGGACACCTGGCCTAGGGGCAGAAATGTTTCTAGTATACAAGAAGAGCTCACCTCTCCCTGCCCATTAATTACAGGCCAATCAGCCTGATTGACGTAACCCAGAAGCTGTTTGCCAGGATTATTCTGGAGCGCCTTCAGTCCTGGGTGAACGAGCAAGCGATTCTGAGTGCGCATCAGGCTGGTTTCCGTTATAATATTTCTGCAGTCGACCAAATCTTCATGCTCCAATTACTATATTGGAAGACGGTGACAATAGAGGGTGAGAGCCTCTATTTGATCTTCTTTGACCTTAAATCAGCCTTTGATTTGGTACCTCGTGACAAACTCTGGGCGGTTCTAGAGCAAATGGGCATTCTGCCCTATTTGCTGTCCTTGATCAAGCGCCTGCACACCGGAAATTTTGCCCAGGTGAGATATGGGAAATATGGGAAATTAACCCCACGCTTCCCAGTGAATAGAGGTGTAAGGCAGGGGTGTGTTTTGACCCCACACTGTTCTGTCTTTTTATTAACGCTTTGGTGGACCGATTTAAATGAGGTACCCAACATTGATGCCCCTAAGCTGGTCCGTGACAAGGTGCCAGCAATGATGTTTTCCGACAACACCTTGTTACTATCTAAGTCGCCTATGGGCATCTAAAGGATCCTTGACCGCTTTTCTCTATTCTGCAAAGACAGGGGGCTGGAGATCAACACATCAAAAACTAAGTATATGGTTTTTGATCCTAGCAAAACATCTCGCCCAAACCCCTCCCTAAATGGTATCCAGCTAGAGAGGGTAGCTGTCGTTGACTACCTGGGTGTCACGCTGACTGAAACCATTGGATGGGACCCGCAGCAAGAAAAGGCAGGTTTAAGGCTAGCACAGATGGCCGGGGGAATAGTAAAACTACATAGGAATTCATCATCTAGACAACCGGGTCCGCTTACTGAGATTTACAAAGTCCAAATCAGGCGCGCTATAATGTATGGGGCTGAACTCTGGGGTCATCTTTGTGCAGGTGGACTGGTTAAATCTGAGAACAAGTTTATGAGGCATCTCTTGGGTCTACCGCTAAGCACCCCTCTCATCCCTTAAGTATGGACCTTGGGATCAGACCCATAGAGGAGATTGGACTGCCCCCCTGACTTTTTAGCGTAGACTATGGCCGACCCCCGAACTAGCAGCCTACCAGTCTGAACTTAAGGCAATTTTGGGGCTCCCGGGGGGGAAACTATCCTGGTTTGTACACATAAAAGAACTGTGCTTTAGACTAGGTCTGCCAAACCTATGGACCCATCCTGAGGAAGTGTCCCTGACAATATCGCGGCTTGAATTAGTCAAAGCTTATAGACTGTTTAGATTGGCCGAAACCCAAGGGAGTACAAAATGAGGATGTCTAACCTCTGATTTCCTCAATTTTAAAGATCAGTATTTATTTGAGGCCTTCCTTGATGTTGTTCATCCTTTCATGGCTGGGAAACTTTATACTCAGTTCAGATTGGGCTGCCTGCCGGTCCACGCATTTACAAGCAGATGGTCAGAAGCTTCTCCTATCGGATGTCCTGCTTGTAATAGTCGAAAAGAGCCAGCCATTCATGTTTTCTTCTTTTGTCCTGGCTATAATGCACCCTGGAGGCCTTAAGAGTTTTGAGAACTGACACTCATCCTCCGATTGTTTTTGCTGTGTCCTGTTTTTTCAACTCCATGTGGCATAGGCGCGCAAGTTTTTTAATTCCCCCCGCACCTGATGAATGTCCCATTTTTATCTCCTACTGTTTTAACATTGTTAACTGAGGAAATCACTGTTTTTACTCTTTTTAAATTTTAATATCTTTTTGCAACTGCCATGAAATTTGAGCAACTCATTTGTACTTAGTTATATTTGGAAATGTTCATTGATGTTTTTACTGCTCAAATTCAGTGAAGTTTGTATTTTACCCTTTGCTTTTATGGTCTATAATGACCGAAATGAAGCTTGCAAATGGAATGGTTTTAAATAAGAACTCAAAGGGGCATCTAGGGATGCAATTTGAAGGCATCCTCTATGTGCTCCACCACTCATTTCAATACATTTTCATTTGAGTTTGGGGTAGGCCAGCTAGTTCTGAAAGAGGCACTTGTGCTGTTGACTGGAACTATCATTTTATTTGAGAGAAGCCTCTATTAGAAATGTCATGGTAAAGCATTACCTACTTGGATATGATGTGAAGTTGCAAACACCATTCATTCCTGGATCTTAGCCTTCGAGAATTTACAAAGAAGGGGGTTCTATACTTGAGAGCAATTGTGAACGGATGTAAAAATCTGATGTTTTTCTTCTTGAGCTTTGATGGATGGACAGAACTGCAGAAATGTCTTTTTTTTAAATTAAGGACGTAGAAAACAACATTTTTAAGGTTTATATAAAAGGTTAATTCTTATCAGTAAAATGTGCTGATGAAGTTTGACACCATGAAGTCATGTTTTTGAAAAGTCTGTTTTTCATATTATGATTTTTTGAGGAAGAGGCTTATAGTGTCTTTGTGTAGGAGAGGGGTGTGAAGCGTCATTCTAGGAAGGCCAGTCAATGCTAAATTTAATTGATATGCAGATAAAATATATTTACATGCAGTGATCTAAATTGGAGGTGCCTGCTTAGTGGTTATGTTGGCTATGTAGCAGGGACCAAGCCCTCCTTGTCCAATGTTGGACATGGCTTTTTTAAAGAATTTTATGATGACGCGCAGTGAAAGCTCAGACATTTGTTTAAAGCACTTTTGCTTCACAAACCCAGGGTTAGAAACTAATCCAGGGACCGAAGTGTAGCAAGTAAAGGCATCATTGTCTCTGAGACGCATAACATTATACTTTACATTCGTAGACAATGAGGAAATTTTATTTAAGATTTGAGCCATTAGAACCTCATGACATGTTTTTACATATGTTCTATAGTGTTGGCAATACAGTTTTGACTGTTTCTACAGGTTTCTTAAAGAATACAATGAGAAATATTTCACATGTTGTCTAAAATCCTATAAAGAGAATGCATATAGTGCTTGTTTTTTAAGTTTCGCCTATTATCATTCGCTTGCGAATGTAATAGGCGAAAATTCAAGGGCTCGATCGACTAGTGAAACCACTGCGGTTTCTTCACAGTGCATGTGAGGTCACGTGGCCACAAAAGCGGGTCACGTGACCACACAAGCACGCGCATCTCCCTAATCCGCCTAAAACACTTCTCCTCCCCTCGCTCGCATTCCTGCCCCCCCACCAGGCTCTCCCGCCCCCCATCCGGCTTCCCTCCACGCATCTCCCTAACCCGCCTGCCACACTTCTCCTCCCTCGCATTCCCACCCCCCCACCAGGCTCTCCTGCCCCCATCCGGCTTCCCCCCGGCCATTTGCCAGCATTGCGAGGCCCTAATTAGAACAGTCCATTACTTCTCCGTCGTTCCATTCTCACATGGAAAGCAGACTACGAAACGCAGTGCTCTCTCACCCGCAGCTGGGCAGCCAGTAAATTACAAGCAGGCAGTTTGCAGATTCATTCTCCCGCCGTCTCTTCCTCCTCTCTCCCGCTGTCTCTTCCTCCTCGCTCCCGCTGTCTCTTCCTCCTCGCTCCCGCTGTCTCTTACTCCTTTCTCCCGCTGTCTCTTCCTCCTATCTCCCACTGCCTCTCCTGCTTCTGTCTCACCCCCCAGAATTCCCTGCGTTTCTTATTTTTCATAAACACCGAGCTGTCTCTTGCTCATGACTCTCACCTCTCTCCTCCCACGCGCCAGTGTGTCTCTTACGCTGCTATTTGCCTCACAATCTCACTTTCTCGGCAACGCACCTCCAACCCGGCAGTAACCTGCTTGATTTATGTTGGCCTTACTTTTAGTTGTATTCACTGCGAGACGATACTTGTGCGTGACTTATTAATGATTTATTGTGGCCGGAAACTGGTGGCATTTAATGGGGGGATGAGTCCGGGGGCCAAGGTCACTTATATCAAGATGCCCTGTAACTTTGTCGGACTCTCACCTACGGTAACTTCATATAAAGTATGCAGTCCGACTATACGCTTCACTGACAGTTAAACATATTTGTATGTGTTTGTTAAATAATACACTATTGCCATTAAAACTTGTGCAAGGTATCGAAGGCTTGCCTATTTAATTACCAGCCACAGAATGTTGCACAATTGATACAAGATTATTACATTTTGAACTTGTGATAAACGGGTTACCCAAAGATATCTGCAGTAAGTACATTTACACACTGATCTGTCGCTGAGCGATTGGAACCTATGACTCGTATATCAAACACAAGCACTGGCGTTGCCAATAGGTTTTGTATTTGGAAAGTTGGAGCTATTGGTTTTGTAAATGACATTTTATATTTATATATTGTTATTGACAATGCCAATAACGATATATAAATATAAAATGTCATTTACAAAACCAATAGCTCCAACTTTCTAAATGCGAAACCTATTGGCAATGCCAGTGCTTGTTTATTTAAGGACCATGGGTACTAGAAGATGTATCATGTGCTATTGTCTTTCTAATAGATGTTTAAATAGGAACACTGTTTTATATTGTGCCCAGCTAAGTACAAAGACTTTTTTGATAATTTATGTACGGGAAATTGGCTTGGCACTTGGAAAAATGTCTAGCTGATCAAGTCTAAATGGATGAGTTGTTCTCAAACTTCACATTGATACTCCTCATTCTCCCGAGTGAAGGTCATTTATTGTCATTAAATTCGATGGCCAGCAACCTGGGTTCAGTTTGCCCACATAAACCGTAAGTAAAATGGGGAACTGAAATTATCCTTTTTTTTTTAAACCCCAAAATTTGAGGATTCCAATCTTTAAAGTTCTTTGACATTTTGTGGAGAAAGTGTTATAATTTTTCAGATGGTTAAACTTTGTCTTCAGAGGGATGTGGCCAAGGGAGCACCAAGATAACCACGCATTAGCAGAGCTCCGGAGGCTGCAGCTGATTTCTGGGGCTATCAGAGCTCCTAGACCAAACAGGACAGGCGATTTTGCCCCCAGCACTGAAGTGCGAGAGGGCCAGTGGAGAGAGCACCGGGAGGTGCCCTGTCGGTGGAAGGAGGGCCACCTGGGCTCGACCCTACCCTCTGGCAGCTCCCCTTCCTAACTCCCTCGTTCTCCACTGGAGAATGGGTAGGGGGAGTGGGCAGTGGGAGCTTCCTGGCTATGATGTATGGCCATGGCGGCACTAGTGCTGCTTGTGTATCGGTGTTGGAGCTTGCTGTCCCCCAGAGGCCGGTACGGGCTTCACATTGCCCCCTTGGAGTGAGCACCAGACAGCACTGCCTTGCTGGAACCGGGCCCTAAAAAGCTGTCTGGGTGGACATGCTGGGACATGTATGGATAGCAGACCCTCAAACCCCCCTCCCACACCCTCCCTCGACTGGGGGTAAATGCTCCCAGTAAGTGGCAGCTTTGGCCCCACCCAAAGCTGAAGGGTCTGGGACCTGGAGAAGATGACGGATGAGAGAGGGGTGGCCATGGCAGGACCTCTAGCTTGCTCCAGCCTGGGAAAAGGTGCGACGTGATCATGGTGTATCGGGGAGGATACATGTGACATGATGTTGTTGCTCCCTCTCACAGAAATAGTTGGTTCCCTGGTGATCTGGAGTGGTCCTGAGTGACCCACTCTGACTCCTTGCCCTTGTTAGCTGAACTTTCATTAAGGGATGGTGACTGTATGAACAAGAGTACAAGTAGCTGGGCCCACGGGACTGATAGATCATTCATTGGCCCCTCCATTGCGACACAGAGAAGGTGCTCTTCCATAGGGACCCCCCTTCCCTGGGTGCTGTAAGCGTGCTGGTTGTGCAGTGGTAAGAGCGACTGGACATTATGGGGGTCTTCCTCGCCCTTCAAAAAATTCTCTAGTGCTTGTGCATACGGACAATACCACGACAATGCACTATCTCAACAAGCAGGGACTCGCTCGCTAACACTCTCTCACGAGTTGCAAAAAATCTAGAACTGGTTTATCCTGCACAATATCTCCTTTCGGGCAGAGTATGTCCCAAGAACAGACAACGTTCTGGACGATTCCCTGAGCAGGCAATAGACAACATGTCAGGATTGGGAATTGGACCAGGGGATCCTCAACCAAATAGTTGCACGATGGGGCACTTCTCTCATAGATCTATTCGCTACAAGGCAGAACGCCAAATGCCAACACTTCGCAAGCTGGCATCCCCAGAAGGGATCTCTAGGGAATGCATTTTCGATCGCATGGTGCAACGTCTTTGCATACGCTTTTCCTCCGTTTCCAATGATTCCCAGAGTCCTCAGGAAATTGAAAGCGGAGCCTTGCACAATCATTCTGATAGCCCCAGCTTGGCCACGCCAACATTGGTTCACAGAGCTTCACCTTCTCTCTCTGGAACCACCAATCTGGTTGAAACAGTTTCCTTCTCTCCTCACAATGAACCTCCAGCAATCCAGCATCCGGATCCGGCATCTCTCAGGTTATCCGCTTGGCTCCTGAGTTCAAAGAATTTTAGAATCTAGATAATCCGCCGGATTGTAGAGCCATTCCAGCTCTGGCTCGAGCAGACAGTACTAACAAGACATACTCTTTAAAGGGGAAGAGGTTTTGCATTTGGTGTAAAGCTCAGATAATACATCCTTTTTCTTCTTCTCCAGTACAAATACTGCCTTACCTTCTCCATTTGGCGAACTCAGGTCTTGCTCACGCTTTCATCAGAGTTCACTTGGCAGCAATAGCCCATTACAGAAGATCTTCTGCTGGCCCTTCTCTCTGGTCTAACAGATTGATCAAACAATTTCTTAAAGGCCTCTTCAGGACTTTTCCTCCTGTGAAGACTTTACCTCCTACTTGGCAGCTCAACACAATTCTTGCTCAGCTCATGAAACATCCCTTTGAGCCGATACACAGAGCTGATCTTAAGTATCTCTCTTGGAAAACGGCACTCTATCTCGCCCTTACTTTGACGAGACGAGTAAGTGAGCTCCAGGCTTTCTCAATTCAAGAGCCTTTTCTTTAATTCAAACAAGACAGAGTGATATTACGAACAAACCCAACATTTGTACCAAAGGTCCAGTCGGACTTCCATCTCCACGAGCCTGTAGTCTTACGCTCTTTCTTTCCAAATCCTCACACTATGGGAGAGAGGACCCTGCATTCTCTGGATCTTAAACGCTGCCTAAAGTTTTATATTGAGAAGACAAAGACCTTCCGCAAATCCAACCAGCTTTTTGTGGCTTACAGTAAACCTAGAAAAGGCCTTCCACTCAATAAGCAAAGTATTTCTCGCTGGATCTCTGCAGCTATTACATTCTGCCATGAGCAGTCAGGGTATCAGCTGCATTCCAAAGTACGAGCTCATTCCACTAGAGCGATGTCTACATCCATGGCGCTCTTCGCAGGTGTGCCTATCATAGACATTTGCAGAGCAGCAACGTGGAAGACGCCGCATACATTCAGCAAGCATTACTGCTTGGATACAGAACTCATGAAGGATGCTGCAGTGGGACAAGCAGTGCTTCGTCATCTATTTCGATATAGGTGAGCCTTCTTTTCATCCCACCATCCTTTCTTTTGTACGCACATTTCTCTATTATATTTCTTGTGTGTATCTTTGCCTATATTTTGATGTTTTCTATTTGCCACTTTGATATATTATCGGGTGAGTTTGTATATACTGTACCATCCGAAATGTGCTAATTATTGCTTGCTACTCTGATTCAGGCATGTAAATCTATGAGACACTTTTGAACTCTGATGAAGTAATTGTGAAGCTTATAGACAGAGCGATACTGGAGACCTAAAAAAAAAATGGCTCCGGGCCCGGATGGAGTCCCTGCTGATCTTTATCGCCACTCTCCTAAACTTTGGGCCAAGATTTTAACAAACATTTTTAATGCCTCCAGTGACAAAACTTTCCCTGCCACGTGGGCAACCTCTATTATTGTACCGATTTTTTTTTTTTTTTTTTTTTTTACATTTTTATTTGTTATTTATTCAAGATTGAAGTAGAAAAAACGAGGAAGAGCAAGAAGAAGAAGAAGAGAAAGAGGAGAAGAATAAAGGAACAGGCGACAAACCGCCACATATCCCCACACAGGGGGTGCTGAAGATAGTGCTGTAGAACCCCAAGTCATATATGGTACATTTTGCTGTTCGACGCCCATGTTAATGTTCGTGTTCGCCAGCCAGTACCGATTTGGAGGGTGCGGCAAGTCCGTAGCAAATGGCCAAAGGGTCACAAGAGGAGGTGTCCCCCACCAGGAGCACATTTATACAGGAATGCCACGCAGGTCATTTCCACATGCAAAGTATGTCGCAACTAAGAGTAAACTACAACCCCACCCCAACACCCCATAAGCCCCCCACCCCTCCCCCGGTGGTGGCGACCAACATCCATGCAGCACAACGTCACATATGTAGATGGTTAAATTTGAAAAGGGTGCAATGCACGTAGCGCTGAGGGGCAGACCGCAGAAGGTAGACCTCGGGATAAGAATCTAACCAAGGGACCCCAGGTAAACATGAAGTTTTTAAAATTCCCCAAAAATATATCGGACATTCTCTCCATACTCAGCAGTCGCCACAGCCGCGCGTGCCATAGCGAGATGGCCGGTGCAGATGGATTTTTCCAGGCAGCTGCTAACGTCAATTTGGCCGCCCCTAAACACAGCCATACCATGCGTTTATCAGCCCTAGTCTGATGTTCCAACAATGGGTCCCTAAGTCCCAGTAGCACATATTCTATTGAATTCGAAACCGGATAACCCAGCACATCTTTAATATGGGACAGGATCTCGGACCAAAAGGGTCGGATGGTGGGACAATCCCACCAAATGTGGCGGAAATCCCCCAACATACCGCATCCCCGCCAACACCTATCTGAGGTAGTCGAAAAGATCCGGTGCAACTTAGAGGGGTATAGATACCAGTCAAACAGAAGTTTTAAGTGAGCCTCCCTAAGATCTGTGGAGTGGTTATGTGCCGCCACATCCCGCCAAAGGCTCCTCCACTCGCTGTCAGAAATGTCCCTACCCAGGGTAGCCTCCCAGTGGTCCATGTAACGAGGGCGAGGGGAAACCGCGGTATCCAGTAACATCCCATATAGGAAGGAAATCGTTCCCTTCATCGTAGACGTGCGGAGAATAAAAGCCTCAAACTTCGTCAGCGGTCTAGTAGCGGCGTCCCCCACTGCGGTCGATGTCGCCCAGTGTAAGAGTTGGAGGTGTCGAAAGCGTTCAGTGGGTGGAACCCCATAATCTCGCATACAGTTTTGAAAGGTGAGAGGTGTCGCCCCATGAAACAGGTGAGTAAGAGCTCGGCAACCACCCTCCCTCCAAACGTCAAAGGATCCGTCAGTCAATGCCGGAGGAAAAGCCGGATTAAAATTAATAGGGGTAAACGGAGATGGGAAGGCAGTCCATCGGTCGTCACCACTGAGTGTGTCCCAGACCTTCAACACCGTGCTGGTTGGGGTGCTAATATATGCATTCCTGGGTCGGTCAGCCTTGGGCTTCCAGGCCAGATCCCAAATGGATCTTCCGGCCACACACCGATCCATATGGAGCCAATGCTTTTCCGAAAGCTGTTGTGACCATTCAACTAGTATTCTCAATTGCGCCGCTTAATAATACAAGTGCATGTCCGGGAACCCCACCCCCTCCTCCGTTCGCGGACGGCGAAGCACTGCATATGAAAGTCGTGCCCGGCCACCTTGCCACACGTACTTCAACATCAGAGTCTTAAGCCGACGGAAATAGTCTAACTCCACCGGTATGGGCAACGCCTGGAAGAGATACAAAAGTTTCGGGAGGAGGACCATCTTGAGTGCGTGAATCCTACCCAACCAAGAAATGTACCTCGGCTTCCACCGCTCAAGTTCAGCGCGTATCGTCGTCAACATTGGCGTAAAGTTGGCCGAAAATAAGGCGCCTAGAGTAGGTGTCAGACGGACTCCCAGATACAGCAAAGAGGAAGTCGACCACGACAAGGGGGTAAGCACTCGCAGTCGGATCACCTCCTCGGGGGGAAGAGTCAAGTTCAGAATATACGATTTGGCGAGGTTGACTCTGAAGCCCGCCGCCACCTCAAAGTCAGAGAGCACCGCATGAACATACGGCAACGATAGCGCCGGATCTCTAAGCGAGAGCAGCACGTCATCCGCAAACAACGAAATCTTATGCTGTTCACCGGAGAAGGGGAGGCCCAAGATATTGTCGGCCCCCCGAATCGCAAGCGCCAATGGCTCAATACTTAAAGCAAAGAGGAGTGGGGAGAGAGGACATCCCTGACGCGTTCCACGCGAGTGACGGAAGCGCCCGGATCTATGGCCGTTAACCATCACCCTAGACATAGGGTTGCTGTAATTAGCCTCAATCATTCTTATGAAGCGGGGTGAAAACCCAAAGGCCTCCAGGGTACGATGTAAAAAGCCCCAGTCGACGCGGTCAAAAGCTTTCTCCGCGTCGAGCCCCACTAAAACCGCCGGGATACGAAGTCTATTAGCCTTCTCGATCAGGTGGACCACGCGTCTCAAGTTGTCATGAGTTTGCCGTCCTTTTATAAATCCGGACTGGTCCGGCTGCACCAGAGCCGGCATCAAGTCCTGTAGCCTCCCCGCGAGTATAGACTAGTACAACTTAGCGTCCAGGTTGAGGAGCGCTATCGGCCGATAAGAAGCGCACTCGGTATGATCTTTCCCCGGTTTGGGGAGGACGGTGATCAAGGCTTCGGCCATAGTCTCAGAAGTTCTGCCCTTCGATGCCATGGCATTAAAGAGGGAGACCAGGTAGTCGCAGAGGTCCGACGCAAACGTCTTGTAAAACAGGGCAGTGTAGCCGTCCGGGCCCGGTGCCTTGTGAAGTTTTAAAGCCTTGATGGCGTTTAGTACCTCGTCTCTAGTGATGGGGGAACCCAGCAAGTCGTTCCATTCTCTGGAGACCTGCGGTATCGGGAGACCATTCAAAAACGCAGATTGAGCCTCCGGGTCAAGGGCGTCACCCGAATAGAGATCAGCGTAAAAGCGGCCAAAAAGATCCGCTTTAACCGCATCACTGTGCTGTACAGATCCCGCGTGGTCCCTTATTCCCCCAATGTAGTCCTTCTCGCATTTATCGCGAAGCTGCCGGGCCAAGTGCCGCCCCACCTTGTTCCCTTGAGAGTAGGAGATGCGGCAGAGGAGGGTGAATTCAGCCCGGTTATTATAGTGGGCCCTCAATTTCCCTCTCACCGCCGTCAACGGACGGAGGGTCACCCTAGATGGGTTGGATTTGTGTGCTTGTTCCAAAAGAGCAAGTTCCGCTTCTAGGGCCTCCCTCTCCTTTCTCCTAAGCTTATTGAGGTTGGCATTAAGGGCGAGGCAGGTGCCCCGCAGGGAGGCCTTGCACGCATCCCAAGTGACATACACTGAGGTATCAGAAGGCGGGTTAAGTGCCATGAAGTCTCCTATAGCCTTCCGCAGCTCTTTACAAGACACCTCATCCCGTGTCAACGCCGCCGGGAAGTACCACTTTCGCCAACCGTCCCCCCCAACATGCCACTGCAGGCCAAGGACCACCAGGCTATGATCAGATACCGAAATCGGAAATACACTGGAGAATTGGGTATCTCCCCGGAGGGCCTGACTAATAAAAACATGATCTATACGGGAGTAAGAACGATGGACAAAAGAAAAAAGTGTATAGTCCCTAGTATGTGGGTGTAAGAATCGCCAGCTGTCCACCAATCCCAAAGCCTCTATTTGTCGTTGCGTTTCAACCGAAAAAAAACCCGAGTCCGCCCGGCGCGTTCCTGAACTGTCCATGTCTCTGTCCCATACCATGTTAAAGTCCCCCAAGAGGAACAAGTGCCCCTCCACGAAGTGTCCCACCCTTTCCAGCAACTCCTGTAAAAAGCCATTCTGTCCAGCATTAGGGGCATACACAACCACAAAAGTACATTGTCGGCCATACAAGGACCCCTTCACCATTAGCCATCTACCTTCCTTATCACCGCTCACCCCCAGAGGTTGAAAGTGAAGGGACGCCTTGAACAGGAGGGCCACCCCCCTATGTTTGGTGGACGCTGACGCCCTATAAATGAGGGGAAATTGTCGGTGCCGAAGTCTAAGTTCATCTTTCCTGGCTAGGTGGGTTTCCTGGAGGGCCACCACATCAAGATAGTGATCCGACAGGTACTTCCAGAGCTTTTGGCGCTTTTGCGGGGAGTTGAGACCTTTCACATTCCAGGTTCCTACACTAATAGGCATAGTGACATTGGGATTCTCCGCTCTGGAAGCCCATCAGCATGATCCTCTCCCACCCCCGACCAGAGGTACCTCTACTTCACATGCACCCGGGCTAGGCCCAACTCCAAGCTTCCCCTGCCAGCCCCCCCTCCACCCCCTATCCGTCACCCGATCCGCACCCCCAGGTCTCCCAGAGCCAGGCACACATGGCGTCCCGCAAAGCAGCCCATACTGACAATCACTGGTTAGAAACACTACTACCAATGACCAGGCCAATGTCCCTCCCCGGGAAACAGCACACCGCTCAACCCAGAACTCCAGGTCTCATCACCAAGCAGCCAGTAACAATGAGACAACTCGCAATTATGCATGAGGCAGAGAGTGCTCCAGAGGAAGGGCCCCTGCAACAGACGCTAGAGGAAGACACCTCGAATGCAAACAGCACCTCGCACACACAGCTTCCGGACGCCACCACCATCCCATCCCCCCCCCACCCCAAATCCCAACACCCCCCCCGCAACCCTCGCCCCCAGGACCCTCCACCCCCCACCCCACACCCGCAAACATAACAACAATAGAAAATAACAGAAGGCACTGAACCTGAACAATGTCCTCAACAGTTCCATAAGATCACAGGTCACAAGAACCCTTCTGGACCGGGAATGGGGAGAGGGTACCAACTCGGTGACCCCCAGGGCCACGGTCCGGGGTGTCTTCTCCAAAAGTACAAACGCACCCCCGGGACCTTAGGGCCAGATCCCCTCCGGCGCCAATCTGCCATAGATCCAGGTTCACGCTGCTCCCGAGCTTTGCTGAGAATCAGCCAACGTGGCGGAGGCCACCGATGCCACCGCATCTCCTCGTTCTTGCAAGCTGGCAGCGCTGTCCGGCCGCCGTCGGTTCGGGGACGCACGAACTCTTTGCCAGGAGGACGATCGATGCCGCCTCCTCGATGCAGAGGTACGTGCCTCTTGAGAAGGAGGAACGTCATCCAGGCCCAGCAGATCCTTAGCCACCTGAAGAGAGCGAATTTGCTCCAGCCGGTTCTGCCAGCGGAATATGATACGGAAGGGGTGCCCCCACGAGTAGGGGATGTTGCGGTCCCGCAGGAAGGCAGTCACCGGGCGGAACTCCCTCCTCTTCTGAAGCGTCGACGCCGCCAGATCCTGGTAAAGCTGTGGACGGTGGTCCCTGAATTGCAAGGAGGAGATGGCTCTGGCCTTCCGCAGGATGCGCTCCTTCACCTGGAAGTCGTGCACGCAGACGAGGATGTCCGGAGGAGGTCCCCCTCCTCTCCTAGGTAAACCGACTCTATGCACCCTATCCATTCTTATTTCCTGCACATCCTCCTCGCCCAAGATCTGTAAGAACAGGGCCTGCACGTAGCCACGCAGATCCCCATCCTCACCCTCCCAAGGGACCGCCCGAATTCGGATATTGTTCCTCCTAGATCGGTTCTCCAAGTCCTCTGAGTGGGCCTGCAGATCCAGATTCTGTTCAGTGAGGCGGATGATGTCCTGCTGAAGCTGGTGCACGTCGTTCGCCACATTCAGATCATGGTCTTCCAGCGTCGCCACCCGCTCGCCAATTCCATCCACATCTCTCCGCACCTCACGTAGATCCGACGCCAACTGAGCACGGAGGTCTGAGATGTCCTCCTTGATAGCGGCAAACAACTCAGTCATAAAGGCCTTGGTGGCGGGCGCCTCATCATCCGATTGCCGAGACGATCCACTCGCCCTGGGAGAGGCCGGCTGCTGCGAGGATTTAGAGGCGCCATCTCTCCCCGGCTTCCCTTTACGTAGGGCGTTGGACATCTCAGAGCTCCTAAATAGGCGCGGGGCAAGGCGATCCCCCCTACTCCAGGAACCAGAGGCGGGACACCGTTATGGGGTCTCCGGAGCAGCAACAGGCCAGCTCAGCCCGTCCGCCCCAGCTGAGGTACGATGCAGGCAGCAGCCACCCTGTCAGGATGGCGTCGATGGAGCTTCCCGCCAAGGGGTGCCTCGGTGACAAGCACTGCAGTGTCTCTCTAGATCCGCAGGTCAGGGTCGCAGGGCGCAAACCAGTCCCATAGGAGGAGCCAGATAAAATGGCCCGCGGCGTTCCCTGCCGAGGAATGCACCCAGGTCACCTGGAGCCGACCTCCTGTGATAGTAGCTAGTTCCACCACCGGTCCAAAGTCGGGATCTGCGGCTCCAGCGACCGTCCGTCGCACCCTCCAAGCCACACGGTGTGCTGAGTGACGTGGCCGATCCGCTCAAGTGGCCCACAGGGCAATACTGATGTCCAGCCACCACGTGTCTGCACCCCCCCTATGCCTGCACGGGAGGCACCGCGTTGATCAGCAGGGCGAGGTCAGGGGCAATACAGCGCAGCTATCAGCAGGCCGCCTCCACGCTGTGGGCAATCAGCGCTCCCTGCAGGTCTCCCGGCGGGCCCTGTCCGCTGGCCTGGTCCACCCGTCTCCTCTCCCGACCAGGGTGGGGGCCCACTCACCGGATCCAGGTCCCCTAGCGACCCTCGGCATGTTCAGCCTCCGCTGTCCTCCAGGCGCCTCCTCCGTCCCCCTGGGCGTGCACTGCGGCGCCTCCGTGCTCCGTCGACTCTGAGCCCCCTCCGCTCCTCGGGCCGTTACATCCAAGCACTCCCGGAGTTCACCGGTAGTCGGGTCCGCCCCTCACTGGCAAAGCGCGCTCCACCTCCGGTGGCCGGCGCAGGGTGAACCGCGGGCGAGACTCGGTCAGGGCTCTCCTCCTCTGCGGTGGGCTCCGCGATCCACCGAGCCGGCCCCCAAACTACGCCAGACCGGGGATTCTCAGGCCCCAAAGCGCCGCCGCACCTGTAGCCACCACAGGCGTCGCTCCGCCCCGCCGACGGCACCGGGCCTCTCCGCTGCGTGTCGGAGACCTCCGCCACCGTTCCGGAGCCAGTCCGCTCACTCATCACCGTGCTGTAAGAAGCTTTGCTGGATCGGCGCCGGAGAGGTTAGGAGAAGCGTCCTACTCCGACGCCATCTTAGCCACGCCCCCGTACCGATTTTTAAAAAGGGGCAGCGAGGGGACCCCTCTTGTTATAGACCCATTTCCCTGTTAGACTCTGCAGTTAAAATTCTGGGAAGAGTCTTACTGTATAAATTAAGGGAAAATATAGATCGTTGTGGAGTTTTGTCTAATCTACAATATGGGTTTGGAGAAAAGAGAGGTACTCTGGATCAGTGTTCGAACCTTCATCTTTTAATTGCTAAATACACGGTGGCGAAGGATGGGTCCTTATTTATGGCTTTTATGGACCTCTCCTCGGCCTTCGACCTGGTGAATAGGTCCAAGCTGTGGTCGATGCTCTTGGAGATCGGCATCGACCCCCCGCTTGTTAGTTTCATGGCGTCCCTTCACCAGGAGCTTTTTGCTTCAGTCAGGGTTACTAAAGAGGGCAGGTGCACGAGCCACTTTAGATCAGAGAGGGGAGTCAGACAGGGCTGCATTCTGGCCCCTCTCCTTTTTACCATTTATATTAATGGTTTGGGTAACTACTTAGACGTTCCGGGCGTGGATGCACCGTGTGTAGGAGACGTAACAATACCGGTTCTCCTATACGCGGATGATGCTGTTTTATTGGCTCGCACTGGGGTGGGCTTACAGAAACTGTTGGATTTATTTGGTGTTTTTATGGATCGGCTGGATCTGAAGATCAACACAAATAAATCACACTCCATGGTAGTTGATAAACACCGAAAGAAGCTTAAATCCAAAGTTTTCCTTTGCAAGGGAGAGGTGGTCACCAGGGTTCCCGTATTTTCTTATTTAGGGCTTCTCTTTGACGAGAAGGGTACGTGGGGCCCTCAAATTAAGCTCAAGAGCATTTCTATGGCAAGGTCTACGTCAGCTCTTATGGGCTTTTCAAAACGGTTGGGGGCACGTCCCATGGAGGCTCTTTTGAAGGTTTACAATACAAAATGCATTCCAATCGCCACATATGGTTCCTCTTTATGGGGCTATGTATCTCAGGACAAGATACAATTAGCGGAAAATAGGTTCCTGAGACACCTTTTGACAGTCCCTCAGTCTACTCCCACTTTTTCAATACACTCAGAGGTAGGATTGGAATATGTTACAGACAAACTGAAAATGGCCTCACTAATTTTCTGGGTTAAAACTTGGCTTAACCAAGAAATAACTTTGAACCATGCAATCTTGAGCGATGTTGTATCACTGGATCATGCCAAAAGAGTACCCTGGTTGGAATACCTGAGAACAACATTTGAACGGTTAGGTCGCCCTGAGCTTTATTTAACTCCATCTTGTATCAGGAAAAAGGATGTAAACTGGATCAAGTTTCACTTTGGAGATATGACTAGATTGGTTTGTGAGGAGCAGGAATTACTAAAACCTACAGTAAGATCCCATAATATGTTATTGTTTTCCCCCTCACTTGAGCCATATCTAAAAATTGTGACTAAACCCTACCATAGAGCTTTATTGACAACATTTAGATTTAATCAAATACAGTATTCCCTGGGTACTTATCAAACATGGGGGAATCCAAAATGCTGCCCGCCCTGCAACTGTGATAATTTTTCATCACAGGATACAATGCATTTTATTATGTTTTGTGGGTTTTATTCAGAAATAAGGAAAAAATATCTGCTACCGATTCTTCGAGAAGCTGGCTTCATTTATTTATTTATTTATTTATACCATTTATTGAGCGCGAACAAATGCCCTTGGGCGTCTCGGCGCTAGGATATCTACCTATACTTCCTCCTGAAGGATGGGCAGATCAGAGTTTACTGATTGAACAACCAGGTTTTTAACTGCTTGCGAAATGACCAAAGTGAGGGACATGTTTTTATTGACTGGGGCAAGGTATTCCATAGTTTAGGGGCGGCAACCAGGAATCTTCGGTCCCCCCAAGAGACAGTTTTGGTGCGGGGGACCACTAGATCATTTAGAGTTGAGGAACGTAAAGATCTAGGTGGACGGTAAGGGATCAGATGTTGTGCAAGAAATGAAGGTCCTTGATTGTGTAGGGCCTTATACACAATACAGAGGGTTTTGAACTTGATCCTGTTTCTGATGTGCAGCCAGTGTAAGTTTCTAATGGTATCGGTTGCGGACTTATATTTAGGAATTCTGCCCAGGAGTCTACCAGCCGAGTTCTGGATGACTTGCATTTTATTAATGACCCTTACTTGGGCATTTGCAAACAGGGCGTTACAATAGTCCAGGGTGGACAGAACTAATGAGGTCACCAATGTTTTGCCAGCAGTATCAGGGAGAAAGGGAATGATTTTCTTTATTAGACGGAGTTTGTGGAAGGCGGAGGATGCAATTTGATTGGCGTGTGGGAGAAAGTTGAGGTGGTCATCAAAAATCACTCCCAAGTTCCTCACTTTGCTGGCAGGTTTAGGGGGACTTCCAAAGGACATGGGCCACCATACGGAGGACCATTCTGGCGTCAGTTGTCCGAAAATGACGACTTCCGTTTTGTCGGAATTAAGTTTTAGGCAATTGGTGGACATCCAGTCCCCAATTGCCATCATGCCCTCTTTGAAGTCCTCCGCTACTTTGTGGCCATTATTTTTGATGGCCAGGACAAGCTGCGTGTCGTCTGCATAGGAGGTAAGGCTTATCCCATGTGCTCGACTGATGTTAGCTAGGTCCGACACATAGATGTTGAAAAGTGTCGGACTTAGGGATGAGCCTTGAGGTACCCCACATGGCAGAGACAAGTTGGAAGATTTGAAGGAGCCCAGTGTGACAGCCTGAGTCCTGTCGGACAAAAAAGAAGCTAGCAGTTTCTTGGCTGTGTGTTGGATGCCCATATTTTCGACACGGTCGATCAAAATCGAGTGATCGACCATGTCGAAGGCGGCCGACAAATCCAGCAGAATTAATACTGCTGTCCCACCTAGATCTCGGATGGATCTAATGTCGTCCGCAGCTTTGATTAGAGCGGTCTCTGTACCGTGAAATCGGCGGAATCCAAATTTGGAGTTATCGAGTAGATGGTGTTCCTCTATAAAAGCAGAGAGTTGCTGGTTCATTGCTTTTTCGGCAATTTTAGCCAGGAATGGAAGGCTTGCAATTGGGCGATAGTTTTTCAAGTCCTCCTTATCGAGGTGTGGCTCCTTTAATAGAGGTTTGAGAAGAGTTTTTTTGAGGGCGTCTGGGTAGATACCTGTTCTGAACATGGAGTTGCAGATTTGGGTGATGGCGGGTAAGAGTATATCAATGATAGGTGGAAGGATTTTGAATGGACAAG
This sequence comes from Lissotriton helveticus, assembly GCF_964261635.1. Classification (NCBI taxonomy): domain Eukaryota; kingdom Metazoa; phylum Chordata; class Amphibia; order Caudata; family Salamandridae; genus Lissotriton; species Lissotriton helveticus. Next base: position 1,504,627,333 of record NC_136057.1, on the reverse strand, counting down.
GATCGAGTGCAGAGCCTCTTCTGATCGTAGGGATGATTTCTGCGGTTTGGGCATTGGTAATGTCTGTAAACTGGGTGAAGTTAGGTCCAGGACGAATCAAAGAGTTAGTGATAACAGGGGGATTGGTATTATTTGAGAAGGCCGAAAAGATGTCATTGACCTTTGTGAAAAAAAAGGTGGCCAAAGAGTCACAGAGAAATTGTGAGGGGGTTGGGTTCAGATCGGGGGAGTAACCGGCTAGCTGCTTGGTGGTATCGTAGAGTACCTTAGAGGAATTTTTGGCTAGTTCTATCCGGTCACTGAAGAACTTTTTCTTAGCATCACTGATCATAATTTTATATTTGACCAGAGTCTCCTTGTAGCGGATTTTGGTGTCTTCGCTATAATCCTTCCGCCAGTGCCTCTCCCTGTTCCTACAAAGTTGTTTCTGAGTTCTTAACTCCTTTGTGAACCAGGGGGCAGAAGGGGCAAGTCTGTTGCGGGTCTTCTGTTTGGTGGGAACCAGTGAGGTAGCAGCAGAACCCAGCCAGTCATAAAATTGTGTAGTGGCAATGTTAGGGTCGGCGGAGAAAGAAGGGTTAGAATTACTGAGAAGCGTTTTCAGGCTGGAACTGTCAATGTCATTCTAAGCCAGGAATGGTTGACGGGGATTTAGAGGTGATTTAAGGGAGGGGGATTCGTGAATGATCAATGATGCCAGGATAGCATGGTGATCCGACCAGATGAGGGGGAGGATTTGGGTTATGTGGATTTCCTCCAGATTGGAGAAGATGCCGTCCAAGGTGTGGCCTCCGTTATGCGTAGGAGGAGTAACCAGAAGGGGGAGGCCAAAGGTCTTCATATCCGATATTAAGGATGAGGTATCCCCGTCCTCCATTTTCTCTAGGTGAAAATTAAAATCACCGAGGACTGTTAGAGAGTCTACAAGAGCCAATGATTCCAGGATTGAACTGAGGTCCGAGATAAAACCACCTCGTGGTCCAGGGGGTCTGTATATGAGGACCCCTCTGAGATTGTAAGAGGGGGATAGCTTGATAGTGAATTGCAGGGCTTCACAGGAAGGTGAGGGGATGGGCGTAATTCTCACATTTAGTGGGTCACGGGCGATAATCGCTAATCCGCCCCCTTTTTTACGCTGTCTGTCAAGTCTGTGGATGGAGAAACCTCTTGGGACTGCTATCACTAGATCTGGGTCGGATGAATTATCCATCCAGGTTTCAGTCATAAATAGTATATCTAGTTTTCTATCCTCTATAAAGTCCGCTATGTCCTGTCGGTGCTTACCAAGCGAGCGGACGTTGGAGAGTGCTATTGATATACTAGTTTGTGATTTTCTATTAGCACTGGGGAGTGTTTTAATAGCAAGGGGATTGAAGTCATACATTGAGGACAGGAGAGGGTGGACTGACCGGGGAGGGATACTGGGTCGAGTTTTAGACATTCTTGAAGGGTGTGAGGATGCAGTTCTAAGAGCTTGATGTTAGAATAGGATGATCGTGAAACTGGGTCCCGGGGGCCAGGGGTGGTGGCCCTAGGCCCGGGCCAGGCGCGGACGGGCGCAGACGGGGAGGTATGATGTTTTTATACATGTCAGGGCGGGGTTAGAGGAGGGTGGGAGGTGTCCAAGAACTGGTATTTTTAAAAGCGCACAATTAAAATATATACAAATTGGTAAAACACGTACTTCTTAAACAAGGGCGTGCAGAAGCTGTAAATAAAGAGTAGAGTGCCCCCGGCTTCCGCCTCAGGGGAAAGAATGGCAGTTATCTGAGCAACAACGGGCAACGCCCCTTAAATATCGTGGGAGGGCGGGAGGCGTCCAAGAACTGGAGCGCTACCCTTCCTCCCTGCAAGATGGTGTTAAAGTATGGCCAGTTACGGTGACAGCGCCTTAAATCGGCTGCACCGAACAGAGGAAAGCAGTGGGCTGCTTCGGTGCGACGCTAGTCTCGCGCCGAAGTGCAAGGAATTCTGGTATTTTTAAATGCCCACAATTAAAATATATACAAATTGTTAAAACACGTACTTCTTAATCAAGGGCGTGCAGTAGCTGTACGTAAAGAGTAGAGTGCCCCCGGCTTCCGCCTCAGGGGAAAGAATGGCAGTTATCTGAGCAACAACGGGCAACGCCCCTTAAATATCGTGGGAGGGCGGGAGGCGTCCAAGAACTGGAGCGCTACCCTTCCTCCCTGCAAGATGGTGTTAAAGTATGGCCAGTTACGGTGACAGCGCCTTAAATCGGCTGCACCGAACAGAGGAAAGCAGTGGGCTGCTTCGGTGCGACGCTAGTCCCGCGCCGAAGTGCAAGGAATTCTGGTATTTTTAAATGCCCACAATTAAAATATATACAAATTGTTAAAACACGTACTTCTTAATCAAGGGCGTGCAGTAGCTGTACGTAAAGAGTAGAGTGCCCCCGGCTTCCGCCTCAGGGGAAAGAATGGCAGTTATCTGAGCAACAACGGGCAACGCCCCTTAAATATCGTGGGAGGGCGGGAGGCGTCCAAGAACTGGAGCGCTACCCTTCCTCCCTGCAAGATGGTGTTAAAGTATGGCCAGTTACGGTGACAGCGCCTTAAATCGGCTGCACCGAACAGAAGAAAGCAGTGGGCTGCTTCGGTGCGACGCTAGTCCCGCGCCGAAGTGCAAGGAATTCTGGTATTTTCAAAAGCGCACAATTAAAATATATACAAATTGTTAAAACACGTACTTCTTAATCAAGGGCGTGCAGTAGCTGTAAGTAAAGAGTAGAGTGCCCCCGGCTTCCGCCTCAGGGGAAAGAATGGCAGTTATCATTCAAGTCAGGCCTGCTCTTATTCATCTCCAGATGTTAGGCAGTACCCGCAACATTTTTTATGTGGCTAGTTTTTTAGTAGCAGCAATAAAAATGAACAATTTGATAATTAATGCATAAACCTGGCTGTTTTTTAAATGAATTATTTTCTTTGTTTTACATGGGTTGGCTCTGAGATTGTAAATATATGAAATGCTCATATTTCTGTATGTATGAATTGTTGTCTTTTATGATTTTAACTAATTGAATAAAGTGTTTTTGACTGACTGACTATGAGACACCCTAATACTGGATAAGAAATGCGTTACCTGTAACTGCAGTTATCCAGTATTGGTGTCTTTCATAGATTCACATGCAACCCTCCCACCTCCCCTGGAAGGACTCACCTAATTCTCTCAGTGGTACATCCACTTAGCACGGTGCTTACGAAAATCTGAGGGACAGGAGCTCCTTCCAGGAGGGTTCTAGAGGGAGGTGATAGCTGATTGTCTCTTCTCTGGAGTTTGGTCCTTTTTACAAAAGTCACAACAATAATGATGTCCTAGTGCTCAAGGCAGGAACAATATTGTCAAGACATCTGCGGCATCACAAGTTGCACCAAAATTACAACATACCTCCCCTCTTGTAATGAATTTGGGGTAGGGGATGCCTCAGTCTGCTGCACTATTAAAATAGCCCAACTCTGATAGACTTAACAAACATTTACAAAGCCCACATTCACCTAGTGTACCATAGAAAAAAGGTGAGAAAGCGAGATGGCACCTCACGGGCGCAACACCAATGGGACCCCTGGCTGGTACTCACCAGGATGGCCCTGTTATCATCATTGGTACCATCAAGCTATAACGGAGACGTGTCCTAAACCCAAAGAAGATCGTGCGTGATGCAGTGAACAAAAATATATGTGACTCAACGTACAACATTTAACACATAACACATATTCTATTCTGCAACTAGGACTAGTTCCTTTAATTTTGTTCCTATTTGTTGCATACAAAACATATATAGAGTTAAAAAAGGAGGTTATGAATACTACCAATCGATTCACAACCTACTCACAGCCGACATGTTTTATTGCCTTGGTTTGTATCAGGCAATTTCCTCAGGGCATATACCTTTCAATGCCACTGCAAAGGACACTGGGCTTTGCGCACTGTAGCAAGACATAAACAATAAACAGAATCGAGGTTATCCCACTTTGATGCCTTAGTCAAGTCGAAAGTGCTTATATGCGGCGCATACACCATCATGCTGCAAAGTGTTAATATTTACCCTTCAATAATCCTAGCCTCTCATACCAGCCGAGAGGAATTTGAACAGGATCACAGCTCCCAATGGTAAGCTTTGTTAAGTCTCCCTCCGTTCTTGTTACTGCATTAACAATCAACCAGGAAGTATTAAAAACATCGTCTTATACCTGTGGATTTGGTCATTTATGCTCGTAGGCTCCTTCCTATCCCATTTAGAAAGTTACCGGTAGTGAGGAGAAGTCCGGCGCTCAATCAGCCCTGGAACACCGAGGCTCTTCTCTGCCGGTACCTATAGTGTGTGACGCGCCGTTTTGCACAGCATCTGATTGGCTGCGTACGTCTCGCGTACATGGCCGCCATCTTGGATTGGTCTTAAACACATTGTAAACAGAGATTCGTATGTGTAGAGCGACGAATCCTCGCGGGATCTCGCTATCATAACTTTATTGTAAATGACAATCTCAGCCCATCACTTGTATCTAAAAAGTGCATATCAATTGCGACCTTGTTTATTGTATTGATGTCCACACCTCCGTGAGACATCATTGGTTGTGTAACACCCTAACCTATAAATCAGCTATTCTGCTGTCATCTTATCATGTCATTCAATATGTGGTGAGCTGGCAAGTACTAAGTGGGCCGTGCAAGTCTAGCCTATGTTGTTGCCTCATTCTATTTAGTGTCTTCCAAATTGCGTATTGCAATGCGGCACCTAATTAGATACAATTTCATAATTAATTCGTGAAGGAACGCTAGATGTTCCTTCACGAATGTATCTACTGACTGATGGGAACATAGGAGCTTGGGACACTACATGCTGGTACCTCTGCAAACCTTGGTAGTGAAAACCTGTAAGTGAAAAGAGAGCACATACATAACACCAGAGCTTGCCACTTAAGATTCCATATAAACATCTTATTAGGTAGAGGGATATAACACGATTATTGTCTTTATTAGAACACAATGACAAGGACATATTTCCCACTATCTTAGTTATGGCTTTATATGAATAAAGGTGCCTTATGAAATTGTAGGCATTGATACCATATTGGTATCAACAAAAAAGCCCCCTAAATCAACAATCTATATCCATCTTTTGAGTAGAATATGTGAATAAGTGGTCTGGACAATAAAGTTCTAAAAATTAGAAACCGGACTTGCTGGTTGTATCTAATTAGGTGCCGCATTGCAATACGCAATTTGGAAGACACTAAATAGAATGAGGCAACAACATAGGCTAGATTTGCACGGCGCACTTAGTACTTGCCAGCTCACCACATATTGAATGACATGATAAGATGACAGCAGAATAGCTGATTTATAGGTTCGGGTGTTACACAATCAATGATGTCTCACGGAGGTGTGGACATCAATACAATAAACAAGGTCGCAATTGATATGCACTTTTTAGATACAAGTGATGGGCTGAGATTGTCATTTACAATAAAGTTAAGATAGCGAGAGCCCGCGAGGATTCGTCGCTCTACACATACGAATCTCTGTTTACAATGTGTTTAAGACCAATCCAAGATGGCGGCCATGTACGCGAGTCGTACGCAGCCAATCAGATGCTGTGCGAAACGGCGCGTCACACGCTATAGGTACCTGCAGGGAAGAGCCTCGGTGTTCCAGGGCTGATTGAGCGCCGGACTTCTCCTCACTACCGGTAACTTTCTAAATGGGATAGGAAGGAGCCTACGAGCATAAATGACGAAATCCACAGGTATAAGACGATGTTTTTAATACTTCCTGGTTGATTGTTAATGCAGTAACAAGAACGGAGGGAGACTTAACAAAGCTTACCATTGGGAGCTGTGATCCTGTTCAAATTCCTCTCGGCTGGTATGAGAGGCTAGGATTATTGAAGGGTAAATATTAACACTTTGCAGCATGATAGTGTATGCGCCGCATATAAGCACTTTCGACTTGACTAAGGCATCAAAGTGGGATAACCTCGATTCTGTTTATTGTTTGTCTTGCTACAGTGCGCAAAGCCCAGTGTCCTTTGCAGTGGCATTGAAAGGTATATGCCCTGAGGAAATTGCCTGATTCAAACCAAGGCAATGAAACATGTCGGCTGTGAGTAGGTTGTGAATCGATTGGTAGTATTCATAACCTCCTTTTTTAACTCTATATATGTTTTGTATGCAACAAATAGGAACAAAATTAAAGGAACTAATCCTAGTTGCAGAATAGAATATGTGTTGTGTGTTAAATGTTGTACGTTGAGTCACATATATTTTTGTTCACTGCATCACGCACGATCTTCTTTGGGTTTAGGACACGTTTCCGTTATAGCTTGATGGTACCAATGATGATAACAGGGCCATCCTGGTGAGTACCAGCCAGGGGTCCCATTGGTGTTGCGCCTGTGAGGTGCCATCTCGCTTTCTCACCTTTTTTCTATGTTACACTAGGTGAATGTGGGCTTTGTAAATGTTTGTTAAGTCTATCAGAGTTGGGCTATTTTAATAGTGGCAGCAGACTGAGGCATCCCCTACCCCAAATTCATTACAAGAGGGGAGGTATGTTGTAATTTTGGTGCAACTTGTGATGCCGCAGATGTCTTGACAATATTGTTCCTGCCTTGAGCACTAGGACATCATTATTGTTGTGACTTAATGAGTGGAGGGCGTCCTAGTTCTTTTGTTTCCCTCTGTGCTCCTTCTTTTAGTCCCTTTTTACAAAAGGACATGGATACGTTACTAATGTGAGGCTTTTGACCTATTACTCAATATGTCTAGTGGGACATTACTTTATTATGTACCGGGGACTCCCATCCCGATGACTGGGAATAATTCAGGCATGTGAATCTATGAAATACACCAATACTGGATAACTGCAGTTACAGGTAAGTAACTCATTTCCTCCTGTGGCTGCCCTATGTGGATTACCCACTGAGATAGTGCATATACTTTTTTTTTTTTGTTACAAGTCTGTTTTATTTTGGAACAAAACCCCTGGGAGGGGCACAAAAACACAGAGTTAAGCCTACAACCTCTATCTGAGGCCGGCCGCGAAGAATGCGCAACAGAATTTTCTCAGTCAGAGTATTTAACACAGCGCCTTGCCTACAACCCCGAGGGGCCGGCCACGTGGCTTAGGAGAAGCTGTTAAAGTTGCTCAGCGTTGAAAGAACCTCAATGACGAATCAGGGGGAGGAAATGAGAGAGTAACAAACCCAGCGCCTACTAACGACCCAACAGGGGTCCGTGAAAACAGAAAGGAGCTACAGAGGAAAGAGAAAGGGAAAGTGAAGGGGAAGTAAGCCAGAAACAGAAGATAGAGGAGTGATCGTGCTAGCAGGTGTGGTGGGCTGGTCCGTGGATGGAAAGCGGCACTAGCAGTGAGGGCCAGACTCCAGGGCTCAGTTGTTATAGGAGTCGCCTACGGAAGCAACCTAGTAGGATCTGTAGGGACAATAGCATCCTCAAACAGATGTAGGGTCCTGAGTCTAGTGGGCATGTGTCGTGCATGCTCCATTGAGCACAAGTAGCGCACCAGGGGCTTCCAAACTGCCTCAAAGCGGGTGTGGCGCATCTGGAGTCGCGCCGTAAGGAGCTCCATTGCCAAGACGTGCCACAGCCGCACAAACCAGGAGGCTATAGGAGGTGCTTCAGTCTTCTTCCAATACAAGGCTGAGTTGCTTGGCCGCACCTAGCATCTGTAGCGTTACAATCCAGTCACTACGGGTTAGGGCCTTACGGTTTGATGGTCTGACACCCAGCAGGATCGTACCTATGGCTTCAGGCAAAGGCAACCCCAGTACCCCCCTGATGTCGCTAAGGACCTCCTTCCAGAAGACAGTGAGGAGCGGACATGCCCACCATATGTGCACAAAGTCCCCCGTCGCAGCCCGACACCTCCAGCACAATGGCGAGACATTGGGGAACATCTTGTGAAGTCGCAGGGGAGTGTAATACCATTGGGTTAAAAGTTTATATGCATTCTCTCTCTGCGGGATGCTCCGATATACCTTGGGGATATCTCTCCATACTGCTTCCCACTGTGAAGGCGTGATATCCGTATCGACCGCTATCTGCCATTGACGCTGATACGGGTGGGTGGGTATGAGTGGCGGGTGCTGTAGGATGTGATAAATCTGGGAGATCAATCGTTTCAAACCCCCAAGGGTGCGCGCCAAACGTTCGAAGGGGGTGAAGGTGCGTGTAGCAGCCCGGTATACACTATCTTCAGAAGCCCAGTGTCGCAGTTGGGCGTACTGCAGCTGCGCGGCAGGCTGCAAGCGAAACTCCTCACAACATTGATCGAACGATTTAAAAGAGCCCCCGTCGAACAGGTCGCCAAGCACCCGGCAGTCCCCCTGTACCCAGTTCTCAAATGCCCGAGTTTGATGGGCCGGTGGGAAGTGAGGGTTTGCCTCTATGGGGGTATGTGGGAATGGGAATGTAGTAAGGCCCCTGGAGACAGCAGTGGCGTCCCAGATGTCCAGTACCGTTTTCGTGGGCACTGCCAGGTACGCACTTCTAGAGCGGGCCGCTCGGTGGAGCCATGGCAGGTCCCAAAGAGTGCGTCCCGTCACCGCCCTGTCCATGTGTAGGCACCCTTTTTCACTCTCCCTGACCCCCCATTCTATCACAAATCGGAGGTGCGCGGCCCAATAGTAGTAGACCAAGTTGGGACAGGTTAGCCCCCCCCTACCCTCCCCTCCCCCCTCCCCCCCTCCTCCCCTCCCCCCTCCCCCCTTACCCCCCTCCTCCTAGCCCCCCCTCCTCCTAGCCCCCCCCTCCTCCTAGCCCCCCCCCGTCGCCATGAGGATTTTCTGGGAAAAACAGGGGCGCTTGCCACCCCAGATGAAGGATGTGAGCTCACGTTGCAAGCTCCGTATGCAGTGCAGCGGTATTGGAGTGGGGAGGCATTGAAATACGTATAGGATTTTGGGAAGGATCGACATTTTGACTGTGTGGAGGTGGCCTAACCAGGACAGCATTAGGGGTTTCCACCGCCGCAGGTCATCTAAGACCTCTTTTCGGCAGGTCCGCCAATTAACAGAACTCCAGTCATCGAGGGAGGGGGTCAAGGTGAGACCCAAGTATTTGATATGGCGCTCAGCCCACCGGTAGGGCACAATCTCTCTCAGGGTGGGGAGATCTTCCGCCGGGATGGTAAGATTCAGGGCCCAGGACTTGTCGTGGTTGATCTTGAGGCCGGAGGCACTTTCGAAGAGACAAAGCGCCCTATGGACAGCCGGCAGGGAGTCTCGCGGCGCGTGAGAGTAAGGATCAGATCGTGCGCAAACATCGCCACCTTGTTGTCCCGTCCCCCGTGTGCTATCCCGTGGATGTCAGTCGCGCCGTATAAGCTCCGCGAGGGGTTCCACTGCAAGAGTGAATAGGAGGGGTGAGAGGGGGCACCCCTGTCTAGTGCCCCTGTGAATCGCTAGGGGTAGCGTTAAGTCTCCATTGACTCGAATTCGAGCGTGGGGCCCTATGTATGGAGCCATAATCCTAGCAATCATCTTCGGACCCAGCCCGAGTTTACGAAGTACCGCCCTGAGGAAGGCCCATTCCACCCGATCAAACGCCTTCTCTGCGTCCAGCGAGAGAAGGCAGGCCGGGATTTTCCAATGCCGCACTTTCCCTACAAGGTGCGCAAGTTTAGCACGTCTGCCCCCTGGCGATCGTGGATAGATCCAACCTGGTCGAGGTCGACAAGCCACTGCATATACGGGTCTAAGCGTTGGGCGAGGATCTTAGTGTATATTGTGAGATCCTTATTAAGCAAGGCGATAGGGCGGTAGGACGCACACAGTGCGGGGTCTTTCCCGGGTTTCGGTATTAACGCTATCTCCGCCATGCCCATGTCAGGGGACGGACCCACCTCGTCTGAGAAAGAGTTGAGCAGTCTGAGGTGGTGAGGCCGTAGCTGGGCCTGAAATGTGCGATAGAAAGATAACGGCAAGCCATCTGGGCCCGGCGTTTTCCCCAAAGATAAGTTCTTAATCGCCGTCGTGACCTCATCTTCCGTAATGAGGTTTTCCAGCGCCGTCGCGTCCCCAGCCGGTATCCTCGGCCCCTCATAATCATCTAGGACGGCTGCTATCGCAGGCTCACTCCTGTACAGGGATGAATAATAGTCCATAAATGCGGCCTGTTTGGATTTCTCCAAAACCACTTTCGATCCGTCCTGCAGTTGGACACTAGTTATGTGGGCCTTGGCAGCACGTGCCCTCAGCCTTCCCGCCAGCAGTCGGCCTACCTTGTCGCCACCCTCAAAGTACCTTTGCTTCAAGGCCAACAGGGCACCTTCCGCCTTGTTGGTGCGCAGCAGTCTGAGTTGCCCTCTGAGAGTGGCCAATCTCCTCCTAGTGTTTCGAGACGACCGTTCCCGGTCCTGCATCTCGGCTTTCTTAATATCCGCTGCCAACTCGGCCTCCAGTTTGCAGGCAACACGCCTGCGTGCAATCGCCAGTGAGGTGATGTGTCCCCGAATCGTGGCCTTGAAGGCATCCCAAACCACCGGGAAAGGCATGTCCGGAGTGTCGTTTGAAGCAAAGTAGGCGTCTATGGCCTCCCGGATGCTATCCACATCGTCAGCGCCCCGGAGAACACCCGTTGGGAAAGACCAACGGGCGACACGCATGGGACGCACCGCCGGGTCCTGAAGACGCATTTCAACATGAGCGTGATCCGACAGAGAAATGTCCGAGATGGAAGCACCCAGCGTGTCTCGGAGCAACTCCAGCGACGCAAAGAGGAAATCGATACGGGAGTAAGACCTATGGGTATGCAAATAGAATGAGTAATCTCTAAGGTCCGGGTTGTGATAGCGCCACACATCCAGCAGTCCTAAGTCTGCAATCTGCTTGCGCAGGGCAGCGGACATCACCCCGGAAGCGTTGGAGGTAGCACCACATCGATCCAAGTCCAATTCCCACACTAGGTTGAAGTCTCCACCCAGTAGTAAGTGCGGGTCTCCACAGGGTACCTGCTCCCTCAATAATGTCTGGAGATAGCGGTCTTGTAACTGGTTAGGAACATACACATTGCATAAGGTGAGCCTGCGCCTTCCCGCACATACCATAACCTTGAGGAAGCGCCCATCCCCACTCTTATAGGGCCGGGAGTCCCCCCGCCTGAAGCCAGCTCTGCATAGTATGGGCACCCCTGCAGTTTTAGTGTCCGCTGCCGCCCAAAACTGAAGAGGGTACTTGGGGTCGGCCATGAGGTGTGTGTCCCCCTGCAGTAGATGGGTTTCCTGAAGATAAGTAATGTCAGGTTGCTGTTGGAGGAGGTAGCGCCAAACTTGCTTGCGCTTATTAGGGTAGTTCAGGCCCTTAACGTTAAGTGATAAAACCTTCAGGGTACTAGGTATAGTCGCCGCCATAGCAAACGTCGAGCAAGATCCGCCCACGTGACCCGCTCCCACCAGCGCAAGAAAAGGAGACCATAGGGAGTTGCCAAAGGGTCCGCTCCCCCCACCCAGACAGCAGCCGCCACCCCATCCCCATCCCACCACCCGCCAGACCAGAGGAAAGGGAAAAAGAGGAAGGCCAGGGAAGGGAAAGCAAAGAAGCAAAGAAGATAAGAGGAAGAGAAAGAGAGAGGAAACAGCAGGAGGCCAAACACGCCTCAGATATACCGAGAACAACAGAGGCCAACCGGGCCACATCGGACTACCCCAGTCACCGGGCATCCTCTACCCAAGGGTTTGGACGCACTCAGGAATGTCACTCCCTATGGGGCAGTAGAGGGGGCACCCACAGGCAGGAGAGGAGATCTCAGCCCCGGTAGCCCCGCTGCTCGAACCAGGGTCAGGGGCATCGCGTGACTAAGTGGAGCAGTTGGGCATATCAATGGCCATCGCCTAGGCCCTGATGGTGAACCAGGCATTGCAATGCGAATAGGGCCCCACTGGGGCCAAGCCCATCCCGCAAGCAGCTCTGGGGGAATCCGCCTGGTGAGGTCAGGAGCAGCGGAGTCTCCAGGCGTAGGCCAGGACAAGGCGTCGTGGGGGCGTAGGTCGCCTGTGTCTCAAGGGAACTGGCGCTCCGACTAGCGACAGCAGCAAACTGTAGGAGTCCAGGCATCTCATAGGGCGGCTGTGCAGGCAGCAAGCCAAGACAGGATTGCAAGGTGACAGTCAGAGGAGCGCCCCAGAGCGCCGGAGGGAGTCACTGAAGAGTATGCTCCAACACGGCCCAGATCATGGGGAAGGCGGATGAGAGGTCTGGCCATCGCGGTCACCCTCAAGGGAGCGGATATGTGCTATGATGTCCTGCTTGGCCTGCGATGCAGTCTTCTCATCTACTGGGGGGGGATCGACGATGCCGCCAAACCTGGTTCCAGTCCGGGCGGGCAGGGACTCTCTCCTGTTGACGTGATCTTGAGGGGCTGTGGGCCGGCGAATCCGGTATCTTGAGAAGTTGCGCTGCCACCCGGTAGGACCGGAGGACCCTACGCTTGTCCTCCCAGCGAAAGATGAGGGCAAAGGGGTGGCCCCACTGTTAGGCAATGTTGAGAGCCCTCAACTTCTCCGTTACCGGCCGAAAAGCTCTTCGCCGTCGCAGGGTGTTAGGAGCCATGTCTTGAAAAATCTGTATTTTGTGTCCTCCGTAGGTGAGGTTAGGCTTGTCCCGGGCCGCTTTCAAGATGGCTTCCTTCTCTGTAAAGTAGTGCACCCGTGTCAGGATGTCTGGGAGGAGGCCCGCTCTACCCGCCGGTCCATACACCCGATGGGCACGATTCAGTGTCGGAGGGGAGGCATCCTCGTCCCCCCACACCTCGTGCAGGAGTTGCGCTACGTAGGTCAGAATGTCCGTCCCTTCTTCGTCGAGCGGTACACCACGGATTCGGAGGTTGTTCCGGCGGCTCCTGTCCTGCTTAATCTGCAGTTCAACGTTTTGCTCTTCCAGGGCCGCCACCCTCTGCCACAGCTGTTCCTGGTCCTCCGTACGCGCGTCAACTAGCTTCTCCAAGCCGTCCACTCTATCGCCCAGTTCAGTGACCTCCTTGCGCATCTCCTTAACGCATGTTTGAACTTCCGTGCGCAAGGAGCCTATCTCCGTCTTGAGATCAGACATGAAGGAGGCCATAAAGGCTTGAGTCACCGGCGGCGAGTCCGCAGCCATCGACGAGGGGTCTTCAGTTGGCGCCGCCGCTCCAGACTTGCCCCACATAGCCATCACCGACGTGCCTTTGGCCGTCGCCGCCGGTTCCTGCTTGCCCCCTTTGGATCTTGTCATCGTCAGGCCGGCAGCTAAGAGCTAAGCGCTCGTGTCCCCAGGCGGCAACAGTCCAGCGACCAAAGCTCCCGTCCACCACAGGCCCAGGTGGGAAGCCCGCCAGAAGCGCCCCCGGACAGTGCGGGCAGAAGATGGGGTCCAGCAGCACAGAGCGGAGGTCAAGGCGCCGCACCCAGGGCAGAGAGGCAGGAAATCAGGGGACCAGATGCCAGAGCACACACAGTTCAAGAAGACAAAGCCCCAAGTGATGCAGCGTCCCCAGCACCGCAATAGGGAGAAGCAGCTCGTTCTAGTAGGCCTAGGAAGGGACCTCCCCACCCTCAAGGGCTCAAAGCCAATGGCGACAACAGTCTCTCCGGCCGTTAATTGCATGCCACTAGCCGTGGAAGGCAGGCCACAGGTAGGTGAGGCCCAACTGGATGGCACGGTGCGCCGTCACTGCAGTCAGGGTAGAGCACACCAGTCGGAGGGCCAGCACAAGGTCCAGGGGCCCTGGGCCAAGTCGTACCTCCCACAAGGAGGGCTCACAGCGTCTCACCGTCACCCGCCCCACAGGCCTCTTCTCTAGGCCCCCAGCCGAGACAGTCCGCCGCAGTCCCCCGCCTCCTGGGCCTACGGCTGGGTGGTCAGCAGACGGCAAGGGCTCATGGGTACTCCACGTCCCCCGCCGCAGGGCCACAGGGTTTCAGCTCTCCCTCGCCGGGCGCAGCTTCCGAACTAGGCCTCAGTGCGTAGGGGGGAAGGGGTGCTGTGTGACAGGCCGAGGCCCTCCAAGGGCACCAGGAGTGAGGGGGCGCCCCTCGCGTGCAGCCGCAGCCCCCAGCGGATGCGCCTCACCTCCGCACTCTTCTCCAATGTCTCAGCTCTCCGCAGCCACGCGGTGACACCACCTCCAGCCACGTCCCCCATGGTGGCCAGGAATCAAAGATGGCGACTGCAGTGGTGCCTCAGGCCTCTCCGCCGCCGTAGCGCCGCGACCCCCAGACAGTCCAGCCCCCGGGGCCTCCGTGCTCTCAAGCCACTCCGCCCGTCACCGGGAGCGGCCGGCCCCGGTCTCGGCACGCGGCGACAGCACGGCCCCCCGGCAGGCCAGCACCAGGACTCCCCACCTCTTCAGGCCTCTCCGCCGCTTCCAGGGGGCGCCCGCCTTCAAGTCCGGCGCCCGTTCCAGCCTCGGGGTCGCGAGGCTCTCCCCGTCCGGGAGCGCCGTCCGCCGCACCAGGCTCCGGTTCTGTAGCGTGGGAGCGGAGTCCACGCCGCCGCGCCGCCCAGTGTCACTCCGGAGAGGGAAGGAAGGGTCCGCCGCCGGCTCCTCAGCTAAAATGGCGGGCTCGACCGCCCTCCAGGACCCCGCCGTCACACCACCGCTGCACCATCAGCTCCCGGGGGTCCGGACACCACTCTCACAGTGCCCCACTCGACCAGGGATGCCCCTCAGACCCGGGGATGGTGAGTAGCCCTTAAAGTCCGCTTAAAATGGCTAATATAGGCAGCGGGGCACCGGAGCTCTTCAGGTTCACAGCCTACTCCATTGCCGCTGAAGCCATGCCCCCCTCTTTTTTTTTTTATATTAGCCAACTTTTTTCTTTATTTTTTTTATTTCTTAGTTTTTTTATTTCTTCGTACATATTGCAAATTTCAAATTCTACATAACATGAGATGCATACAATGTAGAGAACATAAAACAATTTCATCAGGACAAACAAATGATTCTTTGATTATTTCAATTAATTTAATATTTAACAATGTTATCAGGAACCTTTTGTGTAAGAAAACATGGGAAATTACAAAAACATTTCTCTATACACAAACACATGTTCTAATCAAAAGTTAACACCTCTTACCATTCTCTGTCATAAAACATACCCCCTTGTATTCCAAACGCCGCTCTCTCCTTACATCCATACCCATTTCATACATTCACTTATTACATTCATACTAGTTCCAGCCACTTATTACACTCACTATCCATGAGCAGCGGGAAACATTTTGTGTTTCAGCTGTTGTGGGTTGGGATCCTGTTCACTTCAATCTACGTACGTTTCGGTGGGGAATATATATATAAAACGACATCCTTCTTCAGGACCACCTAAAATTCCAGCTACAACCTGTGGATCAAACAGGGGGGGATTTAATAGGTTTTAAGCTATCCTACTGTTGTCAGAACAGTTCTTCTTAAAAATCAGAGTTTGTAGAAAGCTTTGGATAATGTATTTTGTTTATTCTCTTCAAAAGCTTAATGATTGTCTATTTCTTATACACAATATTTTTTATGTCCATGCACTAATATCACAGGTTCTTTCAGAGAAACTCAACATGTGTTAGTCATCCAAAATGATTAAAGTCATGTTCACGTTTTGTGTTCCTTGTGGTAGCAGCTTCACGTCTAAGCAATGTTTTGGAATAATGTAGCAGCCGACAGACCATAATTGTAAGGCAGACACAAACCTGGACAGATCTGTGCAGGCCGGACATTAGCATGGCTGGTCCGCTCCGAGGTTAGAGGATTTTCTATCATGAAGGTAGCAGGGACAACTGGAGAAATAGTATACTCCCAAACAGATATACACGAGGTCTTCAAAGCTCACTACAGCACCGCATATGAGCATGGGGTATCTAGAGGGAAGCTATATCTCTTTCTCAATAGAACGACCTTGCCGTAGGTTACTGAGGAGGAGCAGGAACTGCTGGGTGCCCCCATATCAGAACAAGAGATTAGACCAGTATTTAAAGGCATGGCTTACAGCAAAACACCTGGGACTCGTGGCCTCCTGGCTGAATGTTATCATACTTTTGCTATGCAGTTGGTCTCCTGACTTGCTGCGTTCTACACAGATGCTTTTGATTTCAGTAGGCTCCCTGATACGACTAGGGAAGGCTTAATAGTGTCCATCTCGGAACCCTTGAGTGACGTAGCAGATGTGGAATCCTATGACTTTTGACGATGTTGAACTCGGATTCTAAAATACCCTGCAACGTCCTGGCCAGTAGGCTTCACCCGCATGTGCATGGTTTCTACATGTGAACCAAAATGGATTTATTCCCAACTGCAGCACATGAAACAACTTCTAGGGTCTTTACCATGTCCTGGAGGCAACATACTAGGAGTAATTTCCTGAAGCACTGGTACTTTCCATAGCTATACGGAAAGCCATTAATACTATTCGACGGGACTACATGCGGGCGGTCATGTCTAGAATGTCTTTAGGGGAAGGTTGGAATAAATGGGTCGCTCTGCTAAATGCTGGGGAACAGGCACAAGTGCGTGTAGGTTAATGTATTTGCAAATCCTTTGAGATCGGTCAGGGTGCTCGGCAGGGTTAACCCCCTGTCTTCCATGTTGTTGGTGCTGGTGATTGAACCATATGCTTGTATGTTGAGTTGGGTAGGCCGGGCTGAAGGAATCCCTCCCTGGGATGGGAGCACGTGAAATTTTTGTATACAGACAACATGTTTATTTACCTGAGGGACTCTAGAACTCGTGGAATGCTGCCCTCTTGGAGGACTTCAGGCAAATCTCGGGCCTCCACGTGAAATGGCTGAAGTCGTGTGCTTTCCCTGTTTTCATGCGGCTCAAGAGGCTGCTGGCAGCTGTGTTTCTCGCTGGATTTCAATGGGAGTCTCCGGTCCCCGATTATCTGGGAGTCAAGGTATACCATACGGACTCTGATGTAATGGAGGGCAACCGCGGGAGAGTGATGCATGGGTTATGGAGCAGTGTGGCCTGTTCGCAGAATTTGCAACTTCCCACCATGGCTAACATAGTGGTGACTAAAATGGTGACACTCCCTTGAGTTCAATATTTCTTTAATTATCTCCTGGTTTGGGTGCCGAGGACCTGGTTTAGACTCCTTGATATCCTGGTCAGGGATTTGATATGTGATGGTGGTCACCGTTGGGTATCCCTACGTACATGGTAAAGTCCCTCGTCCGGAGGAGGCTTGAAGGGAGGTCCCTGATTATGAACTATATTGCTATGCAGCCCATCTGCAGTGGCTGGCTGGCTATCTAGAAGTAACCTGACAGAACAGGAACATTTGGGTGAACCACGCAGAGAGGAGGTGCGATTAGCTGTGCTGCTAGTTGTTAAAATCTCCGCACCCCCTAAACCTAGACTTCGCATAGCTCTCAGGTGCTGGAGGGGACATTGTCATCAGATCGGACTGACTGCCCTTGATGGCCTAGGGATGTCACTAGTGGGCCGTCCGACTGCGCTTGGAGACTATTTCATTGCTTGACGAATATCACCCTGGACTGAGGCTGGGATTGAGACCATTGGGGACTGCTACTTGAAGGACTCCTTCTAGTCCTTGATGCCTTGGCGACTAAGGATCGCCTGACTGGTACTTGCGACTTATTGGGCGATAACCTGTGCTGTGGGCCGCTTGTATGGGCCATTACACATGATCTCTTACAGGCTATCCTAACGTTTGGAGGAGGTAGACATTTGGTCTTGTGGCTCTATAGATCAGCACTGACCATGAGGACATAGGATTTGCTGACCCTGAGAACTCGGTGGGAAGACATTATAGGTTGGCCCTTTAGCTGCAAAGAAGGGACCCACATTCTTGAGTATACCTACTCCTCTATGCATGACACGAGATTTAAATACACTGGTTAATTACTTGCATTGCACCTACCTCACTCCTCAGGCTCAATCTTATGCTGCGCCTGGAAGAATCGTAGGGTGCGCGTAGCTTGACGCAGATTTCTTCCATATGGTCTGGGGCTGTACAATCATAACACAGTTATGGTTGGAAGGGATCTGAAGTGCACCCTGCACCCTCAACCATGTGAATTTGTATACAGTCGAAATTTGCCTTCTTGGTTTATACAAACGCCCCACCCAAGCAAAAAGTGGGCAATAGATTTCTGGATCTAGAGCTAGAAGTGGCCCACAGAGTTATTGCCTGTCATTGGAAGTCCCCACATGGGTAGCTGCATAGTAGGTGGTGGATTGAGGTGAAAAACTAGGTTGTGGTTGAAGGAGATGGGCTACGAGCTGAAGACATGCAGTTAGGCGACAGGGATGAGACCGAGCCATTGAGCTAAAGATGGACCAATTGTGAGACGTGGGTTGCCATAGACCATCTGGTCACAATCTGCATTTAGGGCAGCACAAATGAAGCATTCTTTTGTAACTTTGAAGGGACATGAAAACAAAGATTTTAATAGGATCAAAACGAACATAACACTTTTCTTGATCAGCAAATGACAAATATTTACTGAAACACAATTTCTACACATTCTGTGCTGCATAGTATTATCAATGAGACTGTGCAAAATGAGTAGCCTTTAAAATGGAGAATGTGTGGTCTGTCAACTACAATGTGCTACCATACCATGGTCTAGTAATATATTTGCAACAGTATGCTCCAAAATGCACCACCAGCTACATGCTACACACCCTTACCACTCTCTTGCCAAATGGGCGTGGCTCATTTGCTACATTTGTTCTTTGTGTGGCGCTTGGTTGTTTGACAATCCCTATAGTTCAGTCATGTAACGCTGATGACAGCACCCCCACTCTGAATATTGTTCCATTACCATGGCCAAAAACCAAGCAGTTTTACTACATAATATTTTTTTCTTTTCCAAACTAGAAGTGTTGACTGTGTTAGTAAGTGGATACGCTTGCCTGTAGCTGTTCTTCATAGTCCACTACAAGGTAAAGGATTGCGTTGGTTTAGCAAATTTTGGTACTTCTCAACTCTTTCGTCCTTTTTGGGGGAAAAGTCAGAATTGCATTGATTAACTGGAAAAATTAATACCATTGGTCTGTAATCCAGCCAAAGCAGGCACCACACTTCTTTTCTACGAAGGTGTTAATTTGTTCAGCAATTGTTTGCTTTGAAAATCAACCGAGAATTGCTGTTACAGAAGGAAGCACTTGCTAACTTACTCTACGAATGTTTACAACAAACCTTTTTTTTCTTTACACCTCCTGCCTATTAAAGTTGTCTGCAACACGTGATTTATAGGAGGGCTTGTAATTGTGATCTATAAAATGCAGAGGTTTTTTTGCATACTAAGACTTCTGTACTTTTTTCGCCATGTTTTGAAACATTCAATTAAATGTAAAGTTCGATTTACAAATCATATTCGGATAGTTACTTACAGGGCTGTACCATTGAACCTTCCCGTAGTGAGTTAATGTTGGCAGGACATCGAATGACCTTTTGATGTCCTCTCTGTCAAAAAACGTTGTTGTCTTTTCACTCCCTTCGTTTATTTTTTGTTCTCACTTTCTTTGCTGTGGTGGCCCGGGGAGCATTGCATTCTGTTCAAAATGTCGTACTCCTCACCAACTTGCAGCTTTAAGGTGTTTCTAAATTATAATAGATTTCAGTTTTGTTTTGTAGAAGTGTAGTCTTAGCATGTTAGTATATTCAGACTTGTTGGACACTTTAGCTTTTTTATTTGCTTAGATTTGGCTTCCTTAACCATTTTACTCTCTCTATCAGCGTTCGGACGACTGGAGGGAGCACATGCGTAAGTATGCAAAGAAAGGATAACCTCCTAGTATAGGGTTTGAAATCATTTAATGGTAGTCTCTTGGTTGCAGGAGCAGATATAATGTTTTAAGTCTTTTGGTGTATTATCTATTGCTTAATTTGTAAAAGAGTGCTAGTGCACAAAACTTTGATGAGAAGCCCGCGTCTGGTGTATTTCAATGTTGAAGGGCCCAATACCGAGGCTGCATAGTCTTTATTCTACCTCATGCCTCTTTTACCCCACCCCCATGAGCCACTCCCTGCCCCTTTATCTCACTCTTACAGGTTCCTGTTTTCTTCCTCTGTGACAGCTTTTCTGTCTTTCTTTTCCTCTATCTTTCTTTTGTTCATTTTTCTCTCACTTGCTCTTGGTAAATGTCTGATGTTCAAAAATGAGTGCCGGTGGCCCCCACGGCAACCACCAGCTCAAATTATGCACTGGTATTTTCTATTAAATATGCTACCCTCTGTCTAAAAGTACTGTTGAATATGCAGAATAGCTTATGAACCCTCTAATTCATCCAAATTCTGACATTATTGGTCTGTACCTGTGCAACTTTCATTTTCTGATGCTACGATCCCAAGAACAAAATGCTGATCTTTTTCCTAATCTAATAACATTTTGAGGCTTCCATTTTAAAGCCTTTTGTAGTAATTTCTGAGCAGATGTTACCAGATGTTTCTTTTTGAGGGATTCCTGGTATTTCTTGCTCTTCTTTTGAATGGCTCCATGTCTGACGACCTCTATGTTGGAAACGGATTCTGCCCATTTAATCCCCCTGGATTTTTCGCGTTTTTGACTACCCGGCATTCAACTTTTACTGCGAGTCTCTCTTTCCGAGTCTCAAGGTAAATTCTGTGGTAGCGGACTGAGAGTTCTCCTCACCAGTGTCAACCTTTTAAGATAAGGCCACTTGTACACAACTAGGGTTAAGAGGCTCTGGGCTGGTTATGCATGAACACATGTGTGGGATGAGCTTTGGGATTACTGTCTAGCTCAGCCCAGTATCTGCGCACAGAGCGCCTGTTGTCGAAGGAACCCTTCTGGGACTGGTGCTGACTGGTATAGACCTTAAAATGTGAGAAGCCATTCATAGCGTAGGTCTGTAGTGCTTACTGAAAAGACTGTGTGTTCACTTATATCTTATTGGCAAAATGGGAACCACTGCACAATTTTGCGATACTTGGCCCTAGAGATACTGATTAGATATCAATTTTAGGGTAAACATGTACAAAGTGTACAGATCCATTTTCAAAACTGGGATATTTGTAGTTCTTATGGCAAGATTTTTAATATTTCCCTAGCTCAGCCATAGCCCTAATCTAGGTTTTTGTCCCCTCTACTGAACCCAGCTAAATACTCTGCTGGCCAGCAGGAGGTTCAAAGGGTCTCCCCACACAATAGAGCCATTGGTAATGCATGGCTCAATTCCTAGAAAAGGAAGGGTTGTGGAGGAACTCTACATATGCTAATACACTCTTCGCATTGCAGTTAGCCTGGGCAAACTCATAGGAACAAATGAGGAAGGCCAGACCTCCAGTGCCAAACAGAGGAGAGCTCCCCTGTGCAGTTTTGGGGAGAAGGATTCAGGCGGCTATGTCAGGGGCGGGGCTGAGGGTCCTAGGGAAGGCATTTCTACAGACTACTTGACGTTGCCATGGTGAAATGTCCCAGAATGCTGTGAAGGAGGGTTTGGGCAGGGGGTTGAATGATATGGCACCCTAGCATTGAGCAGAGGTGCTTACCTCTAGAAGTGTCCACCTCCACTTAAAACTGGAAGGAAGAAGACCTCTGAACTTCTCCAATGATTAATGTTGGTACTCTGAAACATCAGCTAGCACCCAGGACTATGATTGATTGGCCTCTCCAGAGTCAGTGCTCCCTGTGGAACAGTAGGGGGAATGGTCCTGTTAGGGGACCATGCAGGGTTCCCCTGGAAATGTTTAGGGCTGAACTCTGATTTCGCTGACACACAGGTTCCTAGCAAGTAGCCTTCAGTGTGGGTGTTATGCTTAATGGTTGATGAGGGGATGTGAAAGATGCTCCCACCAAGCAGGAGAGCACATCAGCAGCTCAATGCACAGGACAGGATTGGTGAAAGAAACCTTACAAATCCAGCCCTGCAACGAAAAGCAGATTTAGATCAGGGGCCTCCAACCTTTTGTGTAGTGAGAGCTACTTCTGGTCAGTGAAAATCGTCATGAACTTCTAAACCTCAAGAGCAATTTTTCTGAGAAACCCCCCACCCCCAGTTTCATTAACTTTTAGGCCTAATTTCTTCAGAGCCCATACTGTGGTTTGAACAAAATACTAGAGTTCCCTAGAAACACTAAAAGGAATAACTTTGGATTTGTGTTGTCAAGACTCTTCAAGACCTTTCAATTAATAGCTTGAAAATCAAGACCTTTCAATTCCTAGCTGTCACTGAAATGATCATTGTAATGCAGCTCAATTTACAAACATACAGGGAAAGCAATCTTACCTTCAATGTGGAACTGTATGATGTCCTCTAATACTGTTTAATCTGGTAGCCTGGCATGGGGGCAATTTCATAGAAGTCATTATAGTAGTGAAGTTGTCTTTGTGTGGCAGTCAGCGGTGCAAAGCTTTGCTGAATCACAATTGCAGATGGATTCTTCTACTGTAGCTTTGACAAGATCGCTGTGTTTTTCAATTGCCAGATAAGATGAACTTCAGCTTTGTTTGGGAAAGTACCAATTTTGTCCTCCACTCTGAATTGTTCAGAAGGTTCAGTTTTGACTTTATGGTTTTTATGGCACCAGTCATGTTCGCGGTTGTATTCCAATTGCTCCCTTTACTTTTTAGGAGTGTCAGTAAACCAGGACTACAGTGCCCATTGCTTTGTTCTTGTTCAACTAAAAGGAACTTTGAAAGATGCTGAAGAGTCTTCTAAGTAGCTATCTTTTTTCTTGATGCCAATAAACCAGGCCTCCAGTAAACACTGCTTTGTTATCTAGTTCAGCAAATAAGCATTTGGAACGGTGCTGAAGATTCTTCTCTCCAACTACTTTTTTCTTGGTGTCTGAAACTCAGGCCTGCAGTACACATTTCTCTGTTCTTGTTCAACTAACTGTTCCTAACAAAAGGACTTTTAAAAGATGCTGAAGATTCTTCTCAATAGCTATCTTTTTCATTGACCTCAATAAACCAGGCCTTCAGTAAACACTGCTTTGTTCTTATCTTGTGCAGCAAATATTTGGAAAGGTGCTGAAGATTCTTCTCTTCAGCTACTTTTTCTTGTGTTTGTAAAACAGGCCTGCAGTACACAGTGCTTTGTTTTTGTTCAACAAATAAAAAATGTTTGTAGGTGGCTGCAGATTCTTCTCTGTAGCAACTTTAATCTTGGTGTTAGTAATGAAACGGATTCCAAGATTTGGGATTTTACCAGGAACTGTCACTGAACAAGTATTGATTGCAAATGCATACAAATTATTTCAGTGAGAGTCTTGACACGGCAAGGTGTCCACTAATCCCTTGTAATCTGGGGTGTAGCTTGAGAGGACAACTCTTATGGAGTCTTTTAAATGTTTGTCAGGCAGACGTGTGCGAAACTTAGATTTTATAAAGTTCATATTGGAAAATGCTGATTCACAAAGATAGGTAGAGCCAAACAGTGAACAAAGGTTCAATGCAGCTTTGTGGATGTTCTTAAACTTTTCAGCATCCACAAGACTCCAGAAATTAATGTCAGATTGCCTTGAATTCAATTCAATGTAATTTTGAAATGTGACAATCTCCATTTCCATTCTGACAGAGTCCAGGTTCAGAAGTACACTCATTTTCTCTGAAATGTCAATAACATCCACTTCCATGAAGGGGTTTGAAGTGAACATCACACCGGGCTCCAGTTGCTCAAATTCACTAAATCTGTCACTAAACTATTGATTAAGCCTCATGAGGAGGCTACTGTATTTTTCTATGTCCAGGAGCTCAGCCTTGGCTTTGTTTTCTGAAAGGATTTGGAGCATAGAGGGAAAGTGCTCAATCTATCTTTTTTGCACATGCTGTATGAAAAGGTTAAGATTTGATTTGAATGTTTTCACAGAACTAATAATGCTGGTTACTCCAGTATTGGAACTTTCGTAGATTCACATGCCTGTATTATTCACCGTCGTCGAGACGGGAGTCTCCGGTACATAAAAAAGCAATGTATAGTCATAAAGCAAACTGAAAAGAGGCCTAGGCCCATTTTCCTTTTGCAACCCATAGCCTTTGTTATGTAAAAAAGGCCCAAACTTTTCCCAGAACCAATCCGCTGTCCTCACCCTCTAGAACACTCCTGAGAGAACCTCTTGCCCCTCAGATTTTCTACCGCACGTTGTGCTAGGGAGTCTCCTTTGAGCTCTGCTCAAACTCTTCAGTTTTCTACTATATCTGACTAGAATTTGGGGTTCCCCTTTTTCTACATTGATTTATTGGAAGCTACTATTGATCTTCTACCCTGGCTGACAAGGAGAAGAAAAGTTTATTTAGAGCTTGTGCCCCCTGCTCTAAGAAAAGACTGTATACAGATGACCCTCATAAGGACTGTATATATTGTTTATACCTGGACCATCAGGCAAAGGAATGTAAAATCTGTCGCACTTTCTCCAATAAGACCGGGAAGGAAGGCTTCTACTCTGGCTCCAGAAGGTAAAAGCCAGGAAAGAAATCCTCTCAAGCGACAGTGAGGAAGAGTCTTCAACATCCAAGAGATCTCCGAAGAGAAGAGATCTCCACAGGCTCATACCTCAGGTGAGAGACCTGAAAAAAACCCTAAAAAGACCACTCCAGGGTCTTTGGGTCACAGTCCCTCAAAATCTCCTTCAGGAAAGTCTAAGGAGAAGAAGGGTCATGCTTCTGAGGAGAAACATGCTAAGAAACCTGCTTCAGAGCCGTCTAAATCTTCTCAAAAGGTAAAGATTACCATTAAAAAATCATTTTCTAGTCTACTATACACGTACTATGCTTCACAAAATACATAGAGCTGAACATCCGTATTGCCTGCGCCGATGCGGAGCACAAGGCACCCTGTTCCATACTCTTTGGGAGTGGCCACAAATCATGCTATACTGGCAGAGAATAACACGCACTATGGCTCAGACTCTACAACTACCCATTACACCGGACCCCAGGCTTTGCCTACTCAACATATGGGGCCCAAATGATTTGACGACATATGGGAGGCGGTGGGTAGGAGTCGGTATGATGCTGGCGAAGCGCGACATAGCGCAAAAGTGGGGAGCAGCGGAAACACCTACCCTGGTCCAATGGTGTAAGAACATGGACATAACTATGGTGACGGAGAGGGCGGTGTATGAACAAAGGGCTAACCCACGCAAGTGGAATAAATTATGGCTACCCTGGACCACCTATAGGGGGGATATATGCGCGCCGCTACCAGAGGAAACAGACATAGTTCGGGAGAGGATGAAGATGAAGAATAAGGTTGGGGGGAAGAAGATAGGGTACAAACAATGGGTAAACCACAACAATCTTGTTCACCGGACGGGGCTACAGTTCATAAGAATCATAACACGTTCAGCCTATACTACTGCTTAGCTAATAAACAATGTAATGATGAATGTGCGAACTGATGCCAAGTATCCATGTAACAGCGTTTTAGTTCTTAGTTATATAAACAGAAAATGTAAGTTGCAGTAATGATTGCTTATGGCTGAATGTTGAAGCCACACTATTCCATGTCGATACATATAACAATGAATATTGCAATGCAACAATAAAAATATTTATAAAAAAAAAAAAAATCATTTTTTACACCTTCTGAGGTAAAGAAATCTAAGTCGTCGACGAGGAAAACGTCGGCGGAAACACCCTCACCGCCGACGAAATAAGAGGTAAAACCAGCATCGTCGTCAGTACTTTCCCCGTCGACGACATTGACGACGAGTCCTTCGTCGACGAGGGTAGTGATGACGACGAGAGAGCCCCTGTCGACGGCATCAACAATGGGACCGTCGACGACAACTACGACGACGGTGATGACAACGTCGACGATAGTGTCGACGATTATGATTTCCTCGAGGGCGGCGACGACGATCTCGTCAACGGGCTCGTTGACAAGGGAAAAAACTCCAGAAAAGCGTTTTTCAGCTTGGAAAAGGACAATAACACCAGAAGTGACGTCTCCAAGTAAACTTTCACCATTAGTACCTTCTCATCGGCTAGAAGAGGAGGATTCGGAGGAAGAGGAAGAGGATGGTCCTTTTGGGTATGCAAGTAGCCCATCCCAACTAAAGGTGAAATGCCAAGATGAAGATTCACAGGATGAATATGAGGATTTTCAGGGTCATCCTCAAGAGCATCCCTATCAAGAACAAAGGGAATAGATGACAAGTGTGCCCTCTTCTTTATTAAGAGATCTACAATCCATGCTGGAGGATTATAGGAGAAGATATCCTACACCTCAAACATCTAAAGACATTCCAGATGTAACACCTAGGCTGCGCTCTGTACCGGGTACACCATTACCAGAGGTCTTGCCAGAGCCTCTTCCTAAGTCTCCACCACCAAGACCTCAGAGATCCTGACACGACTGATGAGGAACATGAGGATGGTGAGATTAGTGAACCTAGCAAAGAGTGGGATGACTACCTCATTCCTTCACCGTCATCTCCTTCACCTAAACCTGTCGATTCCCCACCTGAAGACATTGGGGAGTTTCATAACTTAATGGAAAGAGCCACTAAAAGATTCTCACTTACCATGACCGAAGATAAAACCGAATGTTTCTTGTATGACTTTAAGGACAGCCTTCGGAAATCGGTGAGATCTTTACCGATTGTGACTCATATTTGGGAGGAAGGCTTGAAGGTGTTGGAATTGCCAGCGACAGTGACACCAGTGCTCGCAAGACTAGATAAGAAGTACAAAGCGCCGGCGGACGCACCTGCTTGCCTTTTGGGTCACCTGAAACCGGACTCAGTGATCACACAAGCAGCGCAACAAAAATCAAGGAACCCGTCAGCTCCAATTACGGCGCCCCCGGATAGGGAAGGAAGAAGGCTGGACAACGCGGGGAAGAAGCTCTCCTCCATGTCAGCACTATTGGTGAGAGCTGCGAATGCGCTTGCTATCCTAGGAAGGTACGACAGGCAGATGTGGTGCGACCTGTCACCTTTTATTGATCACGTTCCGGATGCAGAGAAGCGGGAGGCCAGAAAAATTCTTCAAGAATGAGAGAGGACTTCAGCAGAAGTCATAGACTGCGCTATGGATATAGCAACTACAGCTTTCAGGTCTCTTGGAGGAGTGGCGGTGTTGCGCAGACAAGGATGGTTAAGGGCTACAGCATTCAGGCCGGAAGTCCAAAATAAGATATTGGATCTGCCCTTCTATGGCGAAGACTTGTTTGGCAAACACGTGGATGACGCGTTGCAGAGTATCAAGAAGGATACTGATACTGCTAAAGCCTTAGGAACTCTGCAGTATAGAAAAGTTCATTTTCGTGGCTCTAAAGATAGAGGCCAAACTTCATACAGAGGAGGTTATCAACAAGGGAGGTACTCTTCCTATACCTCCACTTCTCAACCCTACCGTCAGCAGTATTCGCAGCGACAATCGGGAGGATATTCCAAATCTACTCCTAAAGGTAGAGGAGGTCGTCAGGGCAAAGACAACGCCCAACGACAATGACAGGTTACTGATACCAGACACACCGGATACTCTGACATATGTTCCCCTGGGTGGAAAGATTACCTGTTTTCTTCAAAATTGTCAAGAAATAACCACGGACCGAGGGGTCCTCAACATTTTTCAATTCGGCCATACACTTGGAATTTCTCCAAACACCCCCTCGTACGCCACTGATGCATCACAGAATAGATCATTTGCATCAAATCCGGAAGGAGATTCAGACAATGCTCCGAAAGGGAGCAATAGAGCCTGTTCCAAATTCCCAAAAAGGAGAGGGATTCTACTCTCGATTTTTTCTGATCAAGAAAAATATCTTACAATGGCGTCCAATTCTGGATCTCAGATCCCTAAACACCTATCTCAAGAAACAATCTTTCCGGATGATCTCTCTTCAGGACATCCTTCTACTTTTAAACCCGGGGGATCATATGACCACCTTAGACTTACAAGACGCATACTTTCACGGCCAGATTCATCCTGCACACAGGAAATACCTTTGATTTATGGTAGCCGAAGAGCATTACCAATTCAGAATCCTACCTTTTGGCCTCAAATCAGCCCCAAGAGTATTCACAAAATGTCTAGCTCCAGTGGCGGCTTTTCTAAGGAGGCAGAAACATCAGGTATTTCCTTACCTAGACGACTGGTTAGTCAAGGCACCAACAGCAGCACTCGCCAGAAGGTCAACGAGGGCGTGCATGGACTTGTTAAACAAACTAGGATTGACTCTAAATGTGAAGAAGTCATCCCTTCATCCAAGAAAACAGATCACTTTTCTAGGAGTAATCTTGGATACCGAGGGAAACATGGCGTCCCCTTCCGAAGAAAGACAAAAGAAGATAGTGTCTCACTTCCAAAAGTTTCTGAAAAGAAAGTATCTTTCAGTACGCAGATACAAATCATTGCTGGGGATAGTGTCATCTTGCATCCCCCTCGTGCCTCATTGCAGATTACGAATGCGGCCATTACAGGAGCAGCTCGTGGTCGATGGAAGTTACAGGAGCGGCAGCTATACATAAACTTGCTAGAACTCAGGGCGGTGCGCCTCGCGCTACTGGCCTTTTTACCACGAATCAGGAATTCATCAGTGTTGATAAGAACAGACAACACAACTGCGATGCACTACCTGAACAAACAGGGAGGCACAAGATCTCTCTCCCTTTCACTGGAAGCGCAAAACATATGGGAATGGGCTTTACAACAAGGAATATCACTATAGGCAGAACACCTGCCAGGGGACAAGAATACCACAGCGGATACTCTCAGCAGGCTCAAAACTTCCTGCCACGAGTGGGAGTTGGACCAGGGAGTGCTGGACAGCATTATTCGGACATGGGGAAAACCAACTGTGGACCTCTTTGCCACAAGGGAGAAAAAAAAATGCCGGAACTTCGCAAGCTGGCTTCCCCAAAGGAAATCTTGGGGGAATTTGTTTTCAATGGCATGGTCTGACACCTTTGCCTACGCTTTTCCCCCAATTCCCCTCCTCCCAAGAGTGTTGAGAGAAATAAAGAAAGAACAGTGCAGGCTGATACTAATAGCTCCGTGGTGGCCGAGACCAGACTGGTTTGCGGAGCTCCTGCTGTTTTCGGAAACGCAGCCGATTCGCCTCCAGCCGATTCCATCGCTTCTCACAATGTCCCAGTGACAAGTGCTCCATCCGGACCCGAAATCCTTGCAATTAGCAGCCTTTCTCCTGAACACTGTGAGTTCCAACATCTGAATATCTCACAGGAGTGCAGAAGCATCCTCTCAAAGGCAAGAGCGGACAGCACAAACAAAACCTATAGAATGAAGTGGAAGAGGTTTTGTCTTTGGTGTCAAAGAAATGGTACCCTTCCTCTGACAGCGGCACCTCACGAGATTATACCATGCATCTTGCAGCTAGCCAAATCGGGATTAGCTCATGCTTTTCTAAGGGTGCATTTGGCGGCTATATCTCGATACAGGAGATCTGCATCAGGGCCGTCCTTGTGGTCAGCAAGAATCATAAAACAGTTTATGAAGGGATTAATCAGGGTTTTCCCTCCAGTAAAACCACCACCACCGAGCTGGAATCTCAACGTGGTATTGTCTCAATTAATGAAACAACCCTTCGAGCCTATTCACAGAGCGAACCTCAAATTGTTTTCTTGGAAAGTGGCGCTTCTTCTCGCCCTCACTTCAGCCAGGAGGGTAGGAGAACTGCAGGCTCTCACAATTCGAGACCCATTTTTACAGTTCAAAGGAGACACAATGGTTCTGTGGACTAATCCGAAATTTATTCCTAAAGTTCCGACTGACTTTCATTTGAATGAACCATTGGTATTAAAACGTTTCTTTCCTCAACCCTCTACAGCAGCAGAACGGGCTTTGCATTCATTAGACGTCCAAAGATGTCTCAAGTTTTATCTCAAAGAAACAAAGAATTTTCGGAAATCTTCATAACTCTTTGTTGCTTTCAGTGCACCAAGAAAAGGTTTCCCTTTATCAAAATGTGGGATTGCCAGATGGATTTCCAGTGCTATTACTTACTGTCATCAAGCTGCGGGGCAACCTCTGCACACAAGGGTTCGTGCACATTCGACAAGAGCAGTAGCCACGTCCACAGCATTATTTGCAGGAGTGCCTATACAGGACATCTGCAGAGCAGCGACCTGGTCATCCACACACTCATTTACCAGGCATTACTGCTTGGAAGCAGCCGCAGAAACGGAAGCGGCGGTGGGAGATGCGGTGTTGAGAAACATCATCCAGTAACGGTGAGC
Source organism: Lissotriton helveticus (assembly GCF_964261635.1). NCBI lineage: Eukaryota > Metazoa > Chordata > Amphibia > Caudata > Salamandridae > Lissotriton > Lissotriton helveticus. The sequence continues at coordinate 1,504,597,186 of NC_136057.1, read as the reverse complement.
CTTCTTTACATCCCTCCATCCTTCTATTCTGTGCACAAAGTCACATTTAGGATATTGTACTGAGATTTGTACTGTACAAATTGTATTGCATACGGTTGGAATGTAAGAAGCAAATGTGCTTTGTGATAGAACTGCTCACTATTCTAATACAGGCATGTGCATCTATGAAAGTTCCAATACTGGAGTAAGAAAACAAGTTACTTACCTGTAACTACAGTTCTCCAGTATTGGAAGCTTTCATAGATTCACATGCACCCACCCTCCTCCCCTGAGAAGCTCACCTCGGATTTAGCATGGCAAGTGTTTACTATACACAAGTGCGCGAAAATCTGAGGGGCAAGAGGTTCTCTCAGGAGTGTTCTAGAGGGTGAGGACAGCTGATTGGTTCCGGGAAAAGTTTGGGCCTTTTTTACATAACAAAGGCTATGGGTTGCAAAAGGAAAATGGGCCTAGGCCTCTTTTCAGTTTGCTTTATGACTATACATTGCTTTTTTATGTACCGGAGACTCCCTTCTCGATGACGGGGAATAATACAGGCATGTGAATCTATGAAAGCTTCCAATACTGGAGAACTACAGGTAAGTAACTTGTTTTCGTATTGTCTTGTTTTTGCCTTGCAAAGCGTAGTTCAATACATTGAATTTTTCTGTCACATCTGTCAAAAAAGCGAAATAGAGCAACCATTCATTGTTTGATAACTGTGTTGTAGCTTCATTTCTAGACTCCATGAAAGCTTGACTTATGGCAATAGCTAAAGGAATCTTCGCAGTATTTTTTCCCTGCTAAGCCATCGTATTTGAGTATGCAGTAAAAGTTCCCCATACTCAGCGGATAGTTCTTCAAGGAACAAATTGAAGGTTTGGCGCTGCTTGGCCTTTGCACGAATTGAATTAATAATTTTAACAACCGGTGTCCTCACATGATCAAACCCCATTACCTTGGCACATATTGCCTGTTGATGCATAATGCACTGGTAGTTCAATTACGGAGGGAAATCTGGATCTGCTTTACAATTGGCAATGAAGCCAAAATGACACCCTATCATTGTGGGTTCACCATCAGTTGTTATTGCCACTAACTTTTTCAATTGGACATTATGTTTCAGAAAATAGTTTTTTACCTCATTGTGGATGTCAGATCCTCTGGTTGTGGTTTTCAGAGGCAACAGAGTTAAAAATTCCACTTTATCAGTGAAATCTTCAAAAAAGAATCTAACGAACATTGCCAACTGTTCAATATCCCTTCATCAACAGATTTATCACATTGAGGAGAAAAATATTTGCATGTCTTTAAATCCCGCTCTAACTGCTCTATCATGGTGCCCGATAATGCAGATACTCTTCTTGCCATAGTGTTTGACCCTAACTGCACATCTGAAATGGCAGACATTGTTTCAGGGTTATTTTTAACCCCTTGCATGCTCATGACGGAACGGTTCCGTCATCAGCGTCGGTGCTCCGGTGCTGATGACGGAACATTTCCGTCCTGAGCCAATACGGTTTTAAACCCTTCAGCGAAATTCGCGCAGCACTGAAGGGGTTAAAGTTTTTGTATAAGTACTCTGCCATTAAAAGCATTGCTTCCTTCACAATGGCTCCATCTGAAAATGTTGCTTTGTGCTTGATCATGTGATGAGTAACTATGAATGATACTTCAGTTGCCGCAGTGGCTTTCTTCGTTTGCTTTGTAAAAAAGATTGCTGTGTCTGCAATGCAGATTTCAGTTTGTTTACTTTTTGTGACCTCCAGCTTCTTCCTTTAGGGAACTTCCTCTCAAAATGCATGTGCTTTGTTGAAAAATGCCTCTCAACATTGCCCTTTTTTTCCACTGCAACGTTTGCTCCACAGATTAAACATACACAGTTGTCTTTAATTTGTGTAAATAAAAATGTCTTCCCCACTCTTGATGGAAGTAGTAAGTCTTACTCTTTGCCCTTTTGGAGAGACCTGGCTCTTCATCCATGATTAGTTATTAAGGTTGTAAGCAAGAGTAAAAATGTTGATGAAGTCAACATCCAATCCATAACAGGCATGAATACCATGTGGACACCTTTAATAATGTTGTCTTGCAGACCATTTGTGAGTAGCAGCCATGCTGGTAAATTAAACAGCACAGTTGGAAAGTGAGAAAACTAACTCACCGTAGCTATGTTTAATTATGAACACGGGAGGACTGCTTTTCACAAATGACCTGAGGTTTGATTCATTATGACCAAAGCATAGTTTTGGGCTTGTATGGACTTTAGTCTACTTCTGTAAATAGGAAGAGGACTTACAATTGTACCACACCGATCAACCAATTCACAAAGGTGAAGGTTTTGCAAATAATTTCTATTGGGTACTCCTACATTTGTAGCAAACATTGGACTTTTTTGAATTAGGACAAGCATACAAAACTACTCCAGATAAGGATATATTCCATGACCGCTGCAGATTTTGTGACATAGAACTGTGATCACCCACATTTCAAACCAATATCTCACACCTCATCATTCACCACCCTGCTATAGTGTGTCCGATAACATGCTAACCAGATAATAAATAAAAGTAAGCGTACCTTGGTGTTCTTCAGACAAACCTCTGAAAAACTTTCCTCATAGGATCACAAACCAAGGAAAACACTTTAAACCACACTCCCTACATGGCACAGCTTGCTGCCCATTTAGGTAAGTGCTTCAGGGCCACACATTGGGTTAGTATGTGCTAATAATACTGTGACACAGTGCCTCCCCTTTCTTCATTATCACACATGAGAGCATCTTGAAATGTATAAGTTGAGTGTGCATTGTACAAAATGTGTGAGGCCATGCATAGCCACCCTGCGTGGCCTTGAATGGCCTCACCGATATGGAGGCAAGGCAGCGCAAATTGCTATGTTGCGTTACTCTGCCCCAGGGAGGCATTCCATGAGTGGAGCATGGGTGTTACCATGCATCCACCCATAGATTTTGGCACATTCTCAGATTCACTATTAGTGGGGGACCTGGGAATGCGTCAAAATCCTAAGCCACCCCAGGTGAGACGTAACAAGGAGAAATACTTTTATTGCTCCTCTTTTTTTCAGTGCATTGTTTTTGTACAAGAAGGTACCACTTCCCACGCAAATTTAATTCTGTCTGCATCGGCACTAGGCAGTAGGTTGTGTGCCAGTGCAGGGAAAGGAGTATTGTTTTCTTTCAAAACTGACCTTGTTTTGGAAAGTACTGAGTCACACAAAGGTATTCAAGGGCATTACAAATTATTGTTGCTGCTTTCATAAGAAGCTACCTCTGCACACCCCTGCCCTCTACATTCAAGAAAACAACCTTTCAGTGGCATGGTCAGTGTGTCATGGGCCCTACTGCAAGGACGGTAATGAGCCCCCTGGCCACTGTTAGATCTGTGAAATACAGCAATAAAGAAGGTTTGGTTGGTCTCTCAGGCCTCTGGGCCCCGATACCACTGTACCTGCAGCACCACAGGAAGCTACGCCCCTGCAACCTTTCCAACCCCTCACCTCACTCAGCAGGGCCATCGAGTGTGAAAGCAGAAATGGCCTAGCCCTAGAACGAGTCGGGACTTGATCCGTCCACTAAGCCAGCAGGACAGTCTCGGGCAGTCAGTGCGCTATTTGGTGGGGGGGTGAGTAGGGGGGTTGAATTCTCAGCTGGGGCTCTCCAGTTCGGGAAGTTCTTGTTAATCCTTTTGTCCACTCCACACAGCCCATTGGGAAACAATTCCAGCCCAATAGTATTGCTGCCCTGAAGACTAGTTTACTCAACCAGGTGTTATTATTAGCCGACGGCTGCTGGGTAAACTAAGACCAGAGGAGCGCAGATGACCTGCTCAAGGTTACCAAGCAATTCACTGCAGGGCAGCGGACACCGCAACCCCAACGTTAGTGTTTTTCCCTACTTAAACACGCCCCATGCCTAGTTGAGATCAACAGTTGTAACCCACAAATGTCCGTCTTCTATTCTGCTGGGTATTTGACTCCCTACAGTGGACAAACGAAAGTGCAGCACCGCAATATCCACGAAATCCTCTGTTTTATTTATACGTGTTTTGATGCAGTTACCCAGCAGGAGTGGAAAGAGAATGGATTTCCAGCATCACCCACAGTACCAAAAGCTCAGCAGAGAAAACAAGATATGTACATCCTTGGTTGGTGGTTACGGTGTTAAAATGACAACATTTCGACAGTTGCCAGTCCCTGGCCTAAAGTATCAGATGTCTGCAATACTTAGTTGTTTTTTGCCAACGCCCATTCAACCTCGTGGCCCACCCACTCTTGTTCATGGCCCTCCAAGTACAAGAATCCTAGTCAGCCTTGATCACAGGATGCTGAGCGGACTCAAAGACTCGAACCTGGCTCCCCACTTTCAAGTCAACAGCGCTGGCCATAACGGCACATCCTCTCCCCTCTTTGTCCAGGCTGAAACATTTCAAATTAGATGCTTCCCTGATCTGCCCTTATCTTCCCCCAGTTCCAATTAATACTCTGTCCCTTCCATCAACACTCTATCGATCCACACTGCATAACCTGCAGTTCTGACAACCTGTATTTCACAGCGTTACCAAATGTACGGTTAGCGGTGTTCTACCTGCAGTGTCTGCACCACCCAGCAATGCATCTTATCCGGCACTGCCAATGTGAGGTCTGTAGCACTATGCACGATCATTGGAGCTCATTGCCTGTAACACACCACACTAATAAGGAGGAACAAGCTGGGCTGCACTACTATGAGCTGCCTTTGATACTTGGTGCACTGATACACTTTTGAGCCCCAAGGAATGTTGAGCAGGGGCGTTAAATCAAGCCTGGAAGCAATCTGTGTACTGCTGACCATTCAGCAGTGGATATACAGCACTGCTTCAGAGTACCCGGCCAGGCCTGACAGTGCCAGTAGTGTGTGCGTTTTCCCTGTGAGACTTTCAATGGGTTACCGTTACTGTCGGAGACTCCAGGGTGCCTGTATTTTAGAAAACGCTGTTTTTTAAGCGGACCGTCTAAAATACTTTTTTTCAAACTTTGGCAAACTATGTGGCTTTTCTAGGTGTGCATGTCCTATGGTTTCAGAGAGTAGATATTACCGATTACCCTTTGCCCTCTACCAAAAAAGAACAAGAGTTTCACAGTGCCACCATTGTTTCCTTCTCATTTATCACTCTGAAGGTGACCATTTAAACGGTCATCTGCCCAGGGCAGGGAGCTCAGTTGGCCTTTTGGAGTGTGCTCCGATTTTCTACCATTGGACTTTTAGCCCTGTTCAAGGTGGTGATGGTAATATCCTTGTTTTTTACCTGTCCTGGAAATTCTGTCGCGATTTGAATGCTGGCGAAGGCTCTTCCAAAAGTCAATCCCAGACGCGATTACCCCTGGTGCACACAATGCAACTCTGTTTCATCTGTAGCTTTTTCATTGCTAAATATGACTCCTAACTCCCTGCCAAATACCAACAGATATGCCACCATAGAAGATATGAAGCGTGATTGGGATTGAGACTACCCGGCATCTGGCCTAGCTTCCCTTTTTTTAAATTTGCTTTGTAATATGTATGGAATTGTTTGCTAAAGCAGACACTGTCACTGGGTTATGGCATACATATAGGATGAATCAGGCCCCATCTCTATTCCGCGTCAGCTCATTAATATTTGTTGTTCCTGTTACCTATTCTACAGTGTACAGCAGGCTTTTTCTGAAAAAATGGCTGAAGCTGCCAATAAGGTGTTGTGCTATTTGCCTGTCAGTTCCGTCCAGTGTAAATAAAGACTTCAGAATTGTTCTTCGCTCCCATGGCTTACCTGCTGCTCTGCTGAAGGTAAGGGGTCAGGCTGTACTCCTGAAAAGGGCAGATGGCGCGGATCCTGGCAGTTCTATACTGCTTGCGTGACCTGCAAACTAGCTGCTCTGCCCTGCCACGCCTAATGCAGCTCCACAGTAGCACCCTTCGCACTCGTGACTCACACAATGAGCGCGGTGCCAGTGAGGAAAATGCAGGGTGCGCATAGATGCCTGGTCACAGGAAGACGCTGATCTGCGTAGGAAGGAGAGGGAATTCATCCTTTTCGGCCCGGCCTGCCCCAGCTAAACTCAAAGCCAATCTGAGTAGCTGGTTTGGGTGAGGGCAGGCAACAGAGCCTGGAAACAACCTAAATAGCCCAAACAAAACTAAAGGGCTACTAAATTCAGCAGCAAGTATCACAGGGTCTCTGTGAGCTACTGGTAGCTCTTGATTGCAGGTTGGAGACCCCTGATTTAAATGCTAGAAGACCTGAAGAAAATGCTCTAGGGGACTAGAGCTGGTCTGCAGGAGCAAAACAAGACCACAATGAAGCAAATCAGCCTAAATGGGCAAGATACATGGGTCGCTGAATTCTTTTCCCCGGGGTGACCGAGTGGGAAAACAAAATGAGCAAGCGTTCTCTACAAAAACTTTTAAATTCTGTAAGGGAGGGACAAGTCCCTGGGTGTTGACACAACCTGCTTTATTTATGATCGTGAATCAGGGGCTCTGCTTAGGGCTCCCTCTCCAAACTACATCTAACCTGGGACCCCCATTTCACATGCGTGGGTAGGCCTAGTGCCCGCGACAGGAAATGGCTCAAAACGCAACTTGGACACACTTAATTTTTACAGTGAAAACAGACCCTTTTTTGCAAATTGCCTAGCTGCAGAATTTGAACCCTAGCTCTGCCGGCACCTAGGGAAACCTAGCAAACCTATATATTTTTTTAAAACTAGACACCCAGGGGAATCCAGGTATGGGTGACTTGACCGGCTCTCCCCAGTTTCTGTTACCCAGAGTCCTTTGCAAACCTAAAAATGTGTCCAAAAAAACACATTTTCCTCACATTTCTGTGGTGGAAAGTTCTGGAATCTGCGTGGATCCTCAAAATTCCACCCACCCCGCATTCCCCAAAGTCTTCTGAGAAAAATGGTACCTCACTTGTGTGGGTAGGCCTAGTGCCCGCAACAGGAAATGACCCAAAACGCAACGTGGACACACCACATTTTCACAGTGAAAATGGCCCTTTCTGCAAAGTGCCTAGCTGTAGATTTCGAACCCTAGCTCTGCCGGCACATAAGGAAACCTAGCAAACCTATACATTTCTGAAGACTAGACACTGAGGGGCATCCAGGATGGGGTGACTTGTCTGGCTCTCACCAGGTTCTGTTACCCAGAATCATTTGCAAACCTCAAAACTTATAAAAATAAATTTAAAAAAAACATTTTCCTCACATTTCTATGGTGTAAAGTTCTGGAATCTGAGTGGAGCCACAAAGTTCCATTCACCTCGCATTGCCCAAAGTCTTCCGAGAAAAATGGTACCTCACTTGTGTGGGTGGGTCAAGTACCCATGGCAGACAAGGGCCCAAAACCTTTTGAGGCGACATCAAAATTACCTATCACAAAATAACCTGTCTTTGCAAGGGGGGTTCCATGAGTTTTTGGCCCTGGCTGCCATCTAGGGAAACCTACCAAACCCGCACATTTCTGAAAACTAGACACCCGGGGGAGTCCGGCAAGGTATGCCTTGCGTGGGTCCCCAACATTTCCCTACCCAAAATCCCCTGCAAACCTCAAATTTAGCTGAAAAAATCACTTTTTTCTCAATTTTCTGTTTGGGAAAGTTCTGGAATCTGCATGGATCCACAAATTTCCTCGCCGGGTGGGTCAAGTACCTGCGACAGGCAAGGGCCCAAAACCTATTGAGGCGACATCAAAATGACCTATCGCAAAACAACCTGGTTTTGCAAGGGGGTCCCATGAGTTTTTGGCCCCGGGCTCGGCGGCCATCTAGGAAAACTACCAAGCCCACACATTTCTGGAAACTTGACACCCGGGGGAGTCTAGGAAGGTATGGCTTGCGTGGGTCCCTCAACATTTCCCTACCCAGAATCCTCTGCAAACCTCAAATTTTGTGGAAAAAATACATTTCTCCTTACATTTCTGTGTGAGAAAGTTGTAGGATCACTGGGCTGCCATAAATGTCCTACTACGCAACGTTCCTCCAAGTGTCCCATTAAAAATGGTACCTTACATGTCTGGGTAGGCATAGTGGCTGCAACAGGAAATGGCCCAAATCGTACTGAGGGGACTTCAAAGTTACCTATAACAAAACTACATGGTTTTGGGGGAAGGGGCACCTATTTTTTTGTCCCCGTGCTCGCCGCCATCTAGGGAAAACTACCAAACCCACACATTTCTGAAAACTAGACACACTGGGGAGTTCAATGAGGTATGGCTTGCGTGGATCCCTCAACGTTTCCCTACCCAGAATCGCCTGCAAACTTCAAAGCCGAAAAAAACCGAATTTTCCACACATTTTTGGGTGGAATCACCGTGTAAGGACAAATGTCCTACCCCACAGCATTCTCCTTAGTGTCCCAAGTGAAATGATACCTCACTTGTGTGGGCGTCCCATGCAGAATTGGCTAAACTTTTTTTTTTAAATGTAGCGCTTAGAATGGTCGGTGCTATACCCTAAATCCCTATTTTTTGGTCTCTTCCCAGTCACAGGCCCTTGCCCCACCCACACAAGTGAGGTATAATTTTACTCTGGAGACTGAGAGGAATGCTGTGGGGTAGGACATTTCTGCTGGCACGGATATACCACCCAAAAACATGTGGAAAATGTTTTTTTCAGCTAAATTTGAGGTTTGTAGGGGAATCTGGGTAGGAAAATGTTGGGGGACCCACGCAAGCCATACCTTGCTGGACTCCCCCGGGTGTCTAGTTTTCAGAAATGTGTGGGTTTGGTAGTTTCCCAAGACGCCGATGAGCCTGGGACCAAAAACCCAGGTGACTTCCCTTTCAAAACCAGGTTGTTTTGTGATAAGTAATTTTGATGTCTCCTCAATAAGTTTTGGGCCATCGCCTGTCGTGGATACTTGACCCACCCACGCGAGTGAGGTATTATTTTTATCGGGAGACTTGGGGGGAATGCTGGGTGGTAGGAAATTTGTGATTCAACGCAGATTCCAGAACTTTACCACACATAAATTCGAGAAAAAAGTGATTTTTTTTTCAGGTAAATTGAAGGTTTGCAGGGGATTCTGGCTAGGAAAACATCGAGGGACCCACCCAAGCCATACCTCGCTGGGCTCCACGGGGTGTCTACTTTTCAGAAATGTGTGGGTTTGGTAGGTTTCCCTAGATGGCTGCCGACCCCAGGACCAAAAACGCAGATGCCCCATATGTATCTGAAAATGACCTGATTTTGCAAGGGTGGTCACATGAGTTTTTGGTCCCAGGCTCGGCGGCCATCTACGGAAACCTACCAAACCCACACATTTCTGAAAACTAGAGACCCAGGGGACTCCAAGAAGGTATAGCGTGCGCGGATCCCCCAAATTTTATCTACCCAGAATCCACTGCAAACCTCAAATTTTGCTGACAATCACTTATTTCTCTAATTTATGTGTGGGAAATTCTGGAATCTACACGGATCAACAAATTTCCTACCACCCAGCGTTCCCCCCGGTCTCCCGATACAAATGGTACCTCACTTGTGTGGGTGGGTCAAGTAACCGCGCCAGGCAAGGGTTCAAAAACGTATTGAGGAGACATCAAAATGACCTATCACAAAACAACCTGGTTTTGCAAGGTGAGTCACCTGGATTTTTAGCCCCGGGCTTGGCGGCCATCTTGGGCACTACGAAACCTACATATTTCTGAAAACTAGACACCCAGGGGAGTCCAGCGTGGTGTGACTTGCGTGGGTCCCCCTACGTTTTCCTACCTAAAATTCCCTGCAAACCTCAAATGTAGCTGAAAAAATTAACTTTTTTCTCAATTTCTGTATGGGAAAGTTCTTGAACCTACGTGGATCCACAAATTTCCTACCACCCAGCGTTCCCCCAGAACTCCTGATAAAAAATGGTACCTCACTCGTGTGGGTGGGGCAAGGGCCTGTGACTGGGAAGAGCCCAAAACACAGGGATTTAGGGTATAGCACCAACAATTCTAAGCGCTACACTTTTTTAAAAATAAGTTAGCCAATTCTGCATTGGACACCCACACAAGTGAGGTATAATTTTTACTCGAGACACGAAGGAAAATGTTGTGGGGTAGGACATTTGTGCCGGCTCGGTGATTCCACCCAAAAATATGTGGAAAATGTGTTTTTTTCAGTTATATTTGAGGTTTGCAGGGGTTTCGGGTAGGAAAACGTTGAGGGATCCACGCAAGCCATATTGTTCAAGGCATGTGGGCTGCTGAATTCATATCTATAGCATAGATCGCCGCCTAGTGTTGGGTCCGGATGATTGCACATTGTTGTCCTGGAAGAGTCTTCGAAGTATCACGAGATAGGTGGCTCCTCCCCTGGACTACAGTGCGCATGGGCATCGACTCCATCCTCAGATTGTTTTTTTCCGCCATTGGGTTCGGATGTAATTTCGTTATCTCCAGTTCGGAATCACCATAAACTTTTTCGAGGCCCGAAGGCCTTTTTCAAACCGTCGGTATTGTTTGCGTTCGGTGCCCAGCTCTGTTCCGACTCAGTTCCCGAGTTGGACATCCAGGGAGTCGCGTGACTCTTCAGTGCTCGAGGCCCAGTCGACGCAGCAAGACCTTCGACGACACAACATGGAACGGAGCCCGTTCAAGAAGTGTCCCGTGTGTGGATCGAAGTATCCCCACATCGACGTCCACCCGGTGTGCAACAAGTGCCGGTCGCCGGACCACGATGAAGCCAGCTGTATGGCTTGTTCCAGGTTTCGTTCGAAGAAGACGATTCGGCTTCGGCGCGTGGCGCGCCCGGAGGCCCAGCAGTCGGCCCCGGCACCGGTGGACATCTTCGACAGCAAAGAAGCAGACGAACACGAAGTTCAGATGCAGATTTCACCTCCAGCGGAGGAAATCGACTACGACTATGAAGCGGATGTCGAAGGCCTAGACGTAGAAGAAGTCGTCGACGAGGTAGGAGACGACAATGATGCCTATGGGGCCATGGAAGATAGCTCCGAGGAAGAGCTATGCCCCGTTTGAACAATTACGAAGGCTCAGGTCGAGGGATCGCCACACGGCCTTACCCAAGACATTATAACAGGATCCACGGCCCCGCCTCCGGGGCCGGCTACGGACACTTCGGCGGAGCCGCCATTGTCGAAAACGAAACCGAAAGTGAAACCATCGGTGTCGACAAAAACGAAAGTGGTTGAGACGCCATCGAAACCGAAGACGTCTGCTCCTCTGTCGACACCCTCGTCTTCCGAGGTGTCGGGGCAACCCAAGCCGAAGAAAGTTATCGACCCGGTCAAGTCGGGCAAAGGCGTCGAGCCGAAGATGGTCAAAGGCATCGAGCTGAAGTCCAAAAAGGGCGTCGAGCCGGAGTCAAGCAAGGGCGTCGAGCCGAAGTCCAAAAAGGGCGTCGAGCCGAAGTCGAGCAAGGGCGTCGAGCCGAAGACTGGGGCCCCGAAACCAGTAGTCCAGGCCGCCGATCCGAAACCGCCGGCGTCGACGTCTGCTGCCGCGGAAGGAGGGCATAGCGCCCCTTACAAGGATGCTCCTACGACTCGGCCGGAAAAGCCCAAGTCATCGCTGCTCGAGTCTTTACATGTTAGTGGACCGAGAACGTCTGTCGGGTCGACGAAACCGTCCGCTTCCTTTACGAAGCAGGTCTCGGACTCCCTGAAACGCATCAGGGACAAGGCTTCTGCGGAAGAACCAAAGACAACTTCCACCCCGAAGCAAACTGCCACAACGCCAAAGTCTTCGACGCCAATCCTCTTCACGTTGCCGCCGAAAGTGGCACCGAAGGCCTTCGCACCACGATCGGTGCCCGAAGCGCACTTGCAGGGATCTGCGGGGTCGAAGCCAACTCACCCGGCTGGGAGCTTGAAGCATCGACCACCCTTGGTAGAGGAGCAGTCGGAACATTTAATCGATGCCGACACCGGGAAACTTACGCTTTACAAAAGAAAGATCACGGCGACACAGCCTTTGGAGTCGTACACGATTCCTCTAAAGCGCAAGAAGCCTGCTTCAGATTCACCAGTTTTGGTCGAACCAATGGTTCCTCGGACTCCAAGAATTGCCACACCCTCACCCACTTATTCGGATGTGGAGGATGCAGGGGATGAGGACGAGGAATATAACTTTCCTGCCAACACGGATTCTGAGGAACAACAGGACTCATGGGCAGATGCAGGAGACCCAGGGGACCAGCAAACCGCCCAGGACCCTCAGGTGTACAGTGTCAAAACCTCTCCCACTGAGGATTCTGCGGCTTTTAATGCCCTAATTGAGAGGGCGGCTAAGAACCACGACGTTCAGCTGCATGCTGACCCTGTTGAGGTGGACTTCCTCTTTGGCACTTTTTCAACAGATGAAAAGACTGTAAAGACTCTCCCAATGCTAAAGGGGGTTCTAAAACATGCTGCGGACATTTTTAAGGAACCCACACGGTCAAGGGTGGTCAACCCTAGAATTGAAAAAAAATACATAGCGGCACCTGGCGATCCTACCTACATCAAGGGCCAGTTGCCATTGGACTCTCTAGTCGTTTCTAATGCCCGCAAAAGGGCGAATTCGCAAACCACTGGTGAAGCTCCTCCCCCGGACAAAGAATCCAAAGTGCTGGAGGCATCAGGAAAGAGAGTAGCAGCTCAGGCGGCCAATATCTGGCGTATCTCTAACACGCAGGCACTCTTGGCCAGATACGACAGGGCACACTAGAGACCCTGTTGCAACATCTACCAGACCAATAGAAAGAGGCAGCGGAGATGCTTATTCAGGAAGGGAAACTCATCTCCAACGCTTCCATTAAGTGTGCACTAGACGTTGCGGACACTGCAGCCAGGGCAATTAACACCAGTGTGATGTTGAGACGTCAGGCATGGCTCAGAATCTCTGGGTTTAAGCCGGAGATACAGACTACCATCCTCAACCAGCCGGTAAACCCTGACAGATTATTTGGTCCTGAGGTGGATACCACCCTGGAAAAAATAAAGAAGGATACCGTGACTGCTAAGTCCATGGAAGCTCTCCAGTCCCAACAGTTTAGGGGGAGCACTTTTCGTCCCTCAGGCAATAGAGGTGTTTCCAGAGGCCAGATGTCCCAGCAAACGCAACTCAATAAAGGTGGGGCGCAATCCTCTTAAACCAAGCAAAGTAGAGGAGGATATCGGGGCAACAGCACCAAGGGCAGAGGCAGGGGTAACAACAACTCCCGTTCCTCCGCCACCAACAAACAGTGACGCCCTGTCACTGCCCCCCGACCATTCCACACCTGTCGGGGGGGAGACTCCAGCAGTTCCTGCCAGTCTGGAAATCCATCACCACAGACAGGTGGGTCAGGAAGCTTATCCAATTCGGTTATTGTTTGGAGCTAACATCCACTCCACCCAACATACCACCAAAACACCGTCCTATGTCCACAGAGCATTTGCACTTATTGCAGCAGGAGGTTCTTGTCATGCTGCAAAAAGGCGCAATAGAGCTCGTGCCAGTGGAGGAAGAAGGCGCAGGAGTGTACTCCCTGTACTTCTTAATCCCAAAGGACGGGTCCCTCAGACCCATTCTGGACCTCAGACCCCTAAACCAGTATATTCTCTCCGAACACTTCCACATGCTAACGCTGCAGCAAGTTCTTCCGTTGCTCAATCAGGGAGACTTCCTCGCAACCTTGGATCTCAAGGATGCTTACTTTCACTTTCCACTCCATCCATCACACAGGAAATTCCTCAGATTCACCATTCAGAATCGGCATTATCAATTCACGGTCCTTCCTTTCGGAGTGACCTCAGCCCCCAGAGTGTTCACGAAATGTCTGGCGACGGTGGCTGCGCACCTCAGGAGACAGAACATCCATGTCTACCCTTATCTGGACGACTGGCTGGTTCAGGCAAAGTCAGCCCAGCAGTGCGCCACCGACATGTCCCACACCATTCACCTTCTTCACGGTCTGGGCTTCTCACTGAACTATCCGAAGTCGCACCTTCAGCCAGCCCATGTGCGGCAGTATCTGGGCGCGACAATAGATACTCTGGCGGCCACGGCTCAGCCAAATTCAGTGCGGATCGACAACATTCAGTCGCTAATCCAAAAGTTCAGACCGCAACACTCGCTCCCAGCGAGAGTGTTCATGCAGTTGATAGGCATGATGGCCTCCTGCATCTTCATAGTCCCGCACGCGAGGCTACATATGCGTCCGCTCCAAGAATGCTTGGCACATTAGTGGACTCAGGCTCAAGGACAGTTGAACGACCTAGTGTTGGTGACCGGTCGGGCATGCAACTCTCTGCATTGGTGGACTCCACACAACCTTTGCAAGGGCCGACCGTTCCAGGAGCCTGTGCCACAGATTATCCTGACGACGGACGCATCTCTCCAGGGATGGGGAGCTCATGTACTCCACTACACGGTGCAGGGACTATGGACGACGCAGCAAAAGAAGATGCACATCAACTACCTAGAACTGATGGCAATCTTCATGGCGATGAAGGCATTCAAAGTGCATCTGTGCAACAAGGTCGTGTTGATCCGGACGGACAACATGACGGCCATGTACTACATCCAAAAGCAGGGAGGTACACACTCTCCACAGTTGTCTCCTCTGGCTCAGAGCATGTGGAAGTGGGCCATTCAGAGGAACATCTTCCTCATGGCGGAACACCTCCCGGGCAAGGACAATCAGATGGCGGATCTGCTCAGCAAGAACAGCCACCAAATGCACGAGTGGGAGATACATCCATCAGTACTCCGCCCGTACTTCCAGCAGTGGGGTCATCCAGAGATAGACCTGTTCGCCACAAGGGAAAATGCAAAATGCCAAAGCTTTGCCGCCAGGTTCCCTCACCCACAGTCGCAGGGCAATGCGATATGGATGAACTGGTCAGGCAGATTTGCGTACGCTTTTCCCCCAGCACCTCTCATACCGCTGGTGGCACGAAAGCTAAAGCAACACTCGATGACGCTCATCCTGGTTGCTCCAACGTGGGCACACCAACCATGGTACACCACGTTTCTAGAACTTTCCGTGGTACCGCATCAAAGGCTACACCTCACACCCAGGCTTTTGACGCAGAACCGTGGCGACATTTAGCAACCAGATCCGCAACAGCTCAACCTGGCGATCTGGCTCCTGAGGTCTTAGAGTTTGGCTACCTTGACTTGCCTCCTGAATGCATGGATATCATTCGGGAGGCGAGAAAGCCCACCACTAGGGCCTGCTATGCAGCGAAATGGAAGCGGATTGTCATTTACTGTACTGAACACCACATCAACCCGCTAGATGCATCCATTCCCAACATCATATGTTGTTTGTTACATCTTTACAAATGCAATCTAGCATATGCTTCCATTCGGATACACTTATCCGCCATAGCGGCTTATCTCCAAAACAGGCAGCATCTCTCCGTTTTCAGAGTGCCTGCCATTAAAGCCTTCCTGGAAGGACTGAAGCGGGTCATCCCTCCCAGGACCCCGCCAGCTCCTGCATGGAACCTCAATGTGGTCCTCACCAGGTTGATGGGCCCACCTTTTGAGCCTCTACATTCATGTGAGATTCAGTTCTTAACGTGGAAAGTGGCTTTTCTCATTGCCATTACGTCTCTACGACGTGTTAGTGAGCTACAGGCGCTCACTGTACAAGAGCAATTCATTCAAATTCACTCCAACAGGGTGGTGCTGCGCACTAACCCTAAATTTCTTCCTACAGTGGTTTCGCAGTTCCATGTCAATCAGACCGTTGAGCTGCCCGCGTTCTTTCAAAACCCAGAGACAGTGGCCGAAAGAATGCTCCACACTCTTGATGTCAAAAGGGCTTTGATGTACTACATCGATAGAACCAAAGAATTTAGGAAGACACAACAACTCTTTGTGGCCTTTTCAGCCCAGCACAAAGGCAACCCCATTTCCAAAGCAGGTATTGCCAGGTGGATCGTTAAGTGTATTCAGATTTGCTATCACAAGGCTAAGCGCACCTTAACGGTCCCCCCCCCCCCCAGAGCCCACTCCACCCGCAAGTTGGGGGCCTCCATGGCTTTCCTTGGTAATATCCCTTTGGAAGATATTTGTAGAGCAGCCACATGGTCTACACCACACACATTTACTAAACACTACTGTGTAGATGTGCACTCCAAGCAGCTGTGGGGCAGGCTGTTCTTAAAACACTTTTTCAGACTTCTGCAGCTGGCACAGGCGGCCGCCGTTAATGGAGGGACTGCTATGTATTCTATGCTATAGATATGAATTCAGCAGCCCACATGCCTCGAACTGAATATGCTACTTACCAGTATGCATCTGTTCTTGGCATGTAGGGCTGCTGACATTCATATCGCCCACCCTCCTCCCCGGCGCCTGTAGCGGCTGCAGAGTTTTTACACTTACTCTTAGCATGGCCATCGCTTACACTGTTACACTCCATCTTCGCCACAATGGCTAAAAACAATCTGAGGATGGAGTCGATGCCCATGCGCACCGTTCCATGATGTTTCGTCGAATAAGGCCTCTGGCGTCGATCGGGCCTTCAGCGCCGAAGAGCCACGCGACTCCTGGATGTCCGACTCGGGAACTGAGCTGGAACAGAACTGGGCACCGATCGCAAGACAATACCGACGATATAGGAATGGCATTTTGGCCAAAAAGAAAGTTCTCTATTGATTCCGAACTTGAGTGATCAAATATACATCCGAACCCAATGGCGGAAAAAAACTATCTGGAGATGGAGTTGATGCCCATGCGCACTGTAGTCCAGGGGAGGAGCCACCTATCTCGTGATACTTCGAAGACTCTTCCAGGACAACAATGTGCAATCATCCGGACCCAACACTAGGCGGCGATCTATGCTATAGATATGAATGTCAGCAGCCCTACATGCCAAGAACAGATGCATACTGGTAAGTAGCATATTCATTATTAGACTCCCCAGGGTGTCTAGTGTTCGAAATATGTGGGTTTGGTAGGTTTACCTAGATGGCGGCGAGCCCGGGGCCAAAAAACGAGCCCCTCCCCCCAAAAAAACAGTTAGTTTTGTTATAGGTAATTTTGAAGTCTCCACAGTACGATTTGGACCATTTCTTGTTGCAGCCACTATGCCTACCCACACATGTGAGGTACCAGTTTTTATCGGGAGACCTGGGGGAATGCTGGGTAGTAGGAAATTTGTGTCAGCCCGGTGATCCTATATCTTTCTCACACAGAAATAGGAGAAAAAATAGATTTTTTCAACAAAATTTGAGGTTTGTAGGGGATTCTGGGTATGGAAATGTTGGGGGACCCACGCAAGCCATATCTTGCTGGACTTCTCAGGGTGTCTAGAATTCAGAAGTGTGTGGGTTTGGTAGGTTTCCCCAGATGGCCGCTGATCCTGGGGGCCAAAAACTCATGGGACCCCTATTGCAAAACCAGGTTGTTTTGTGATAGGTAATTTTGATGTTTCTTCAATAGGTTTTAGGCTCTTGCCTGTAGTGGGTATTTGACCCACCCACACAAGTGAGGTACCATTTATTTATTTATTTAATTTTTCAAAAACCTTTATTTGTTCCAAGTGATTACACATCTCAAATCGCCTACAACCCTGGGGTCGGCGGCAAATATTGATAGATTAACGAATTCCATCAGTGGTAACACAGCCCATCAGCCGACAACCCGGGGGTCCGGCGGCAAGTTTCATAAAAAATTATATGCATTATATACAGTATCTGCAGTCCTCCAGCAATAAAGTCTAGCCTGCTGGGATAGCACGCTATCTCCTAACTATCTTGTGTACCCCTTGTACCGCTCTTTCGAGAGACCGCAGTCCTGTGGTATGGTGACTCTTAATCAAATGGGAACAAACCTAACATTTAACCATTGCCCCTCCCTGCTCCCCCCCCCCTTTCACACACTGCGCCATTGGTCGGCTTCACACTCGTTCGTCACACTGCAGGATACTGTGCCGCCTGCAACCACAGCCCTCTCATCACAGCAGAAGGGCAGCACGCGACCCCCTAATCCCTCCCCCGCTATAGGTCTCTTCCCCAAAACAGAGCAACACACATTCCCTTGGCACCCCAAGTACCCAGGGTCGCTCAATGACAGAAAGCAGTCAACACAGATCGGCATCTATACTGTCGTCACATTAGGAAGGGCCACTAGAGGCGCTTCAATCCCAATTTCCTCATTTGCGTCTTCACCCTGAGTGGCACCACTTATGTGTGTTTTATACAAGGTCCAAAAGTTTTTAGGGCGACTTATGGGTGGTAATAGTTCGCTATAATGTTCTGTTTGGGTGCAACAGTAAAGCATGTCTTGTGCCCAGCGTGTACCTGTAGGCAGTGGGCCCCTCATCCAGCAGAGCGCCAGCACTCGTCGCGCTATCAGCAACCCCATATCAGCTAGGCGTCAGATCGCCACCGGAAGTCCCCGCGAATGTCCCATGAGGGCCAATACGGGATCTGGAGACAACTCAACCTCCAGAATCTTGCTTATTTTGGAGAAAATCTTCATCCAGTACACCTGTATGCCTGGACAGGTCCATGCTAAATGGAGAAAGTCTGCAATTGGCTCTTGACATCTCTCACATGCCGCAGACTAGCGGAGGCCGTACCTGTGCAGCCTCTCGGGAGTATAATATACCCTTTGAAGAAATTTAAAGTGAATCAATCAGTGCCTTCCATTTAGTGAGATTTTCCTGGTGCTAAGGCAACAGTAGTGCCACATTGCGTCGTCACTTGTTACTGCTAAATCTCTCTGCCAGGCTGTTCTGGCCTTCATAAGCTGATGCTCCCCGTGGGACTGAGCTATCCTGTATAATTTAGTCACAAGTTTACAGGAGGATTCTGCTTTTATCACATATGTTAACTCCGGGACCTCCGGGGGTTCCGCCAGGTCCGGCCCCAGTAGCTCCAGGAAGGCGCTACGGAGTCTATGGTATTGGAATCGGTGCAGCAGTGTCAGATCTCCCCTATCGCCCACCACCTGTTCCCAAGTTTTTACTGTGCCGTCTTTAAAGAAGTCACCTGCCAATTGTATGCCAAGTTGTTGCAAAGCGCGCACTACTCCCCGTTCTCGCACAGGGGGCAGCCACACTGTCCAGTCCACTGGCATTAGAGGCGAGTAGAGCAATACACTCCCCTTTCTCGACAGCAGGGAGTGCCACGCATGATTAGTAGCCGTGATCGAATCCAGGATACCTGTCATGCGGTCTATGGGCTGGAACACCGTTACCGGGAGGGCAAGGGGCTCCACAAACAGTTTTTCCATAATCACGTGTGGAATCCGCTGTTCCCCGTGCACCCAAGCATGCAAGTGTGCCGCCTGCGCCGCTCGATAGTAAAGTTCCATATCAGGGGCTCCAAGGCCTCCCATACTATATGGTAATGTAAGGGTTGTCCATTTTACTCTGGGTTGTTTACCCGCCCAGGTGAGATGAATCAGCAGTTGCGTTAAACGTTGGAAAAATGCCCTCGACAACACCATTGGGATTGCGCTAAACAAGAAGAGGAGCCTAGGCAAGACGACCATTTTCATTAAAGCAATTCGCCCCATGAGCGAGAGAGGGATCTTATTCCAGACAGCTACATCTTCCAGTTTGCTGATCGCCACTCCGTGGTTTTCTCTAAGGAGTAGCTCTGGGTCTGTGTGCAGGCGTACACCTAGGTATTTGACAGGGTCCTCAGTCCACTGCTGAGGGTATTCCATATCAAACTTCTGAGTGACAGGCGTCAGGGAAAAAGCCAATGACTTAGTCCAGTTCACCTTCAATCCCGACAAGGCGCCGAAATGGACCACCTCTCTGAGCATTGGCGAAAGGTTATTCTCAGGGTCATGGACATAAAGCAGCGTATCGTCTGCGTACATGGAGACGACTATATTGTATGTGGGGAAGCGGATACCCTCTCTGTCGTGGTATTCCCTCAGCGCACAGGCCAGTAGCTCCGCCGCTAAGGCGTATAGCAGCGGGGAGAGCGGGCAGCCCTGTCGTGTCCCTCTGCCAATCATGAATGGTTCCGTAACCAGGTTGCCAAGTCGCACCCTAGCCGAGGGCTTATTGTAGAGCGCCCCTAACATTTGAAGGAACGGCTTGTGATGTATTTCCTATGGGAACTGTATCAATATTCCTGCTTCTGACCCTTGTCCGGTTAATAAATCAATAGCGGCCATACAACGGCACAGAAACCCGCTTTCTGATTAGGTCATAGCGCATGCTACCACATTAAGCAAGCACTATTCCTCCAGCCCCCATAGAAAACATACCGAGTTCTCAAAACAAATCAAACCTCCAGCAACCTGGGAAATCCCTCGCAGCTATTGTTTTGATTTAGCCAAGAACTCCAGTAAAGAATGTAAGAACGACCAGTTCTTATGACATCCTTATTGATGTATTTATGTCCATCCTTACGTCAATCTCGGCACCTTTCAGGTATAAATATTACCGACATTGCCCTAAGCAACACACGGTGGTGGTGACGAGATTGGAGCAGCGCGACTTGCCGAGGAGCCCAGCTGATAGAGAAAGCCTACGGACGCTGCCCCTCCCTTTTGACGCGCTGAGAGAGACGCTGCCTTTTCTCCTGCCGAGAAATCCAGCTCCGGCGTTTCCAGCCGCCCTCGCAGGCAGCTGGGATATCAAGTCCTGAGATAGAGATACCAGCCCTCCAGCCTTCTAAATCACAGGTACAGAACTGAATAACCCCTTACAGAGAATTCTTGAGTCAGACCATTGGCAAAGCAAACTTAACTTAAACTGCTACTTATCTACTCCCGCCCACGTATTAGGCTTAGGTCAGGTACACTGGGGTAGGCATAGTTAGAAGCACCAGTTGAGTACGATTAGTCAATGTATATATATATGTATCTATTTTATCCATTTTAAAGTATCATATGGCTAAGAAACCATATAAATGCTTTTACAGTATTATTTTATAATTCTGCTTTTACTGTATGCACTGTACTTAATTATAAGTATTGCAATAATAGCGATTCATTTCTCTTGTACGAGAAAAGAGACTGATCAATAAATAACACCTTTTTATTGAACACACCCGTCTCTTCCTTTTCTCTACAATCTGGTGAAACTAAGAATGCACGTACTGACTGAGTAAAATAAGTTGTCTTTTGTTTTCACACGCCTCTAGAGATATACTCTTCATTAGGGGAGAGCAAAGTTGTCATGTTCTATGGTTGTCAGAAACTAAATCCCTTCTTGTCTATCCATGGAGGTTAAACTCCTCCTTGTCTATTCGAGAAAGTTTCTAGTGAACTCTGAGCTAGCTGGCACACATAAACTTTAAGTCTAATATCGTCAGTAGAAGACCTAGTTAACCCCAGTCCTACGTCTATACTATTGAAGATATTATTCCAATGCGCAGAGCCTATTGGGATAATAGGAACTACACTACATGGCGCACAACGGTTTGGATAGGCGATAAATCTAACGTAAGACATTAGAGTAACTCAGTCGTGCTTTTTCACACAGACCCTTTTTTCCCATAATACTCCAAAGACGTCTGGAGTGGGTGAAAGGTTAAATCCGCCAAACTTAGTAGGAGGAGACTCCTATGTATGGTTCTTGGTTTATTCAACGTTGAAGGATACACTGTTCCAAAATATTGTGCATCTAATCTTTGTTTCCGTAGAAACCTGATCTGCAAATAAACAAAATAACCTTCCTGACAGTAAAATGTCAGAAACTGAAGAAATAAGGGAGACGGCTAGAGTAGCAGCTCAACTCCTAGCAGATGACAATAGTCTCCTACAGCAAGACCCGGAGGCAATACTCATCCCGGTCAACATAAGAAAAACTATAACTTTAAAACTTATAGAAAATGGGCTGACACCGAGAGGTGGTACAGTAATATTCGTAATTGAGGCACACGAATATCGGCAGACAGAGGTATTCTATTCATGGATAAACTTTCCAGCAGCAAACGCTGTAACAAAGTACTTCCACTATTACAAAATAGAGGAACCTCCGAATGAGTATACTCCTTTCGAGGAGGTGGAAATACCACTCAAATATCAAGAGCACTTGCTCTTGTTTAATGGCGCCCTAAAACATAATAATCACATCACCAGGCTCGGTCCACTAGGTAGACCAGGAGCAACGTGGCCGGTCCTAGCCGGATACACACCACATCCAGACATTGAAGAAATGCCTGCACCAGATCTTTTAGCACAGCTAAAACAACTAATTAAAATACATAGACAATTAGTCCAATATGTAATGCGGACTTCAACAGTCCAACCAGCTATTAAAATTCCACAGCTGACCCCTCATCAGGGGAACACAAATAAAATTACACCACAGAACATACAGTCCTGTCTAGGTAAAGTACCCGCAAAACGGGAACAAATTTCATTTTGGTTAGCACAAAAAATCACTCAAATAGAGGCGGTATTTCCGGATACCACCCCTGTTGAGAAACACAGGATTCTGACTATCTGTCTTCCAATGGGAATCGCACCACATGTGGAGGACTGTGACACTTGGGGTACAGTCTTTGCTTCCATTTACACAAAAACACATGGTGTTCTATCCATGTCAGTAATACCAGATGTGCTAAAACAAATTCAAGATGAATACGGTCCAGAACCTGCTTTAACTCTTGGTATGAAATTACTAAAAGACTTCAAACAGGTCTCGGCAATATTACTAGCCAATATAAAGGGAGAAGCAGCAAATGTGGCGATCCGCCAGAGGTTGAAAGAGACAAATATAGCAGACCAACCATTTGAAATTGCCAGAATCATAGAAAAATCCTATGAAGAACTAGGAAGAGATAGTTTGGGTGGAAAACCAGTGAAACCCCAACTAATTGAAAATCCTGAAAAGGTATTTATTAAAAATAATCTAAACACTCAAAAAAAGAGCTGGGATGGAAATAAACAATCCACTCCAAAGGAAAAAAGATTCCAAACCAGAGGAAGGTCTCCTCGGCGGAGAGAAAGATCTCCGGACCAAGGACGCAAGTCTCCCCAAAGGGAGCCCTCTGTGAAAAAATACAACCTTAGAAATAGGGATAATATAAAGAAACCTGATAGATATCAAGATATTGATACACGTCCCTCTCAATCTTTTCAGACTTCCTCGCAGAAATCGGAAAGAAGAGGACGATCAGAACACAGGGAAGAGCACGTCAAGTCCAAAGACAAGGAACCCGCTCATCAAAATAAAAAATTACAATTTCCAAAGAAGAAGGTAGCCAGTATTAAAGTAATCAACCATGCCGAGAATACTGAGGACACAGCTGAAAAACGGAGAGTGGGCTCAGACAATGCTAGACAGCGCAGCAGAAGTGAGCATAGCTCGCAAGATCCTGATGAACCATCTGGAGACAGTGGACACGAATGAATACATTCAGGTGGAAACTGCAGATACCAGAGTTAGCAAACCTCATAAAATATATGAAATAACATTGCGTATAGAGGGGGATAAGACTAGGAAAATAAGGGGTCTAATTTGGGATAATCTCTCCAAGGGCTATGACATCCTTCTAGCTGAAAAAGACTGGCCACCAGAGTTTGTCAGGGAGTGCCCTCATGGCGAAGAAATAATTATGCCTGCCTTCTCTAAACATATTCCAATACATAGAAAGTATACACTTGCAAGAAAGTGGGCAGTAGCCCAAGCTCCTGCATTATATAAAAACCATGTGGGATGGAATGAGGACTCTCCTCCTCACAAAATCCAGTTAAAATCACAACCTACTGCACAGAGGCAGTACCCAATTAAGCAAGAAGCTAAAAAACAGGTAAAAGAGATCCTAGATCAACTTGAATACCAGGGGGTGATTGGAACTTGCACCTCACAAATGAACAATCCTTTGTTTCCTGTCTCCAAACCAGATGATACATATCGTCTTGTTTTGGACTACAGATACTTGAACTCATGTTGCAAAACTTTTGCAGTGCAAAACTCACACAGTGCAGCACTAATGAATAACATAGTGCGCAAAAATACAAAACAACATTAGACATCTCTAATGGATTCTTTTGTCAAAATATAGCACCAGAAAGCAGATATTTGACCGCGTTTTCAATAAATGGCGCGCAAAAAAAATTCTGTCGTTTACCACAGGGGTTCAAGAACAGCCCAGGATTATTCTCAGCGAGAGTAACAGAGCTACTACAAATATATGATGATGAGGCATTATCTTATGTCGATGACATCTATCTAACAGATGATGACTTGGATACTCACTTGAAAAGAGTGAACACCATAATACTTGGGTTCGCAGCAGAAGGTTACAAATTCAACTTTAAAAAGTCAAGAATTATCAAGTGAAGGCAAAAGCCTGGCTGACAATTTCCTAGAGAAATGTGCTATAATGCAAGCACCAAGAACACTAAAAAACTTACAATGAATTCTAGGTTTCCTAAATTTCGGAAGAACTTACATTATAAATTATGCAGAGAGGGTCAAACCCCTCTATGATCTAATAAAACCAGATTTTAAAAGAATCAACTGGACTCAAAGACACAGAAATTTTGAGATCTTTACAAACAGACATGTTAGTTAAAACAAAACTACAAACACGTGACAACACACGCAATCTTGTGATTCGAGTCATCCCAGGAAGATGCGGACTCACATACCTGACCTCTAATGAGGGAGAAACGGTACCGATAGCATACAAATCACACTTGTACACAAAGGCTGAAATGAAATTTAGCCCAACGGAAAAAATTCTGACCGCGGTACAAACTGCTGTAGCGAAAGAAAGAGTCCTAGCACAAGGTAAACGAATAATCATCGTGACACCAATACCAGCCCTGGAGGCGGTAACAAAGGCAAGCATTCCGAATGCTAAAGCCCTACATCCGAGATGGATACAGAGCGCCAATTCCCTTGCTGCAACAGACGTGGTATACGAATCTGATCCTAATTTAAAAACACAAGAATTTCTCCAATATGAATTTGAATGTCCTCTGCCGACCGAAATTCTGCCTCTAGAACATTACGGCTGTTTAATATACACGGACGGATCAGCACAACCCGCAGTCGGGGGTAAACATGCTTACAGTGCTGCGTGCGCGATCGTTATTGTACAGCTCAGCGAGCTGAACTACTAGCATTTAAGATGGCGCTTGAAAATACCGATCGAGAATTCCCCACACTCATAGTGTGCGATTCGTACTATTGCGTTCAATCTTACAATGAATACTTGCAGATCTGGGTTCAGAACGGTTTTAAGGATGCAAAAGGTGGCACAATCAAGCATAAAATGCTTTGGGAACAAGTAGTTCTTTTACAAAAAGAACTACAAAAAACTCACGTGATACATACACTGAGTCATCAACGTGATGGCATTCACGTTGCAGGGAATTCATTGGCTGATGAGGCCGCGAAGGCAGCTGTGCAAACGGCTTTCGTAGCTGCCATCACTCGGTCAAAAACAAAAATAGACAGCGAAATATTACAGGCTGTCTGCGCTACGGTAAAAGGTGCAATAGAAACACTCCCGAAAGGCTTTCCAGTAAAGTACTCATACATAACTGATGCGAATAACGTTCCATTTGCTCGAGTCCCCGGAGTGGGGGATAGGGCTATTCCAAACATGGAACATAGGTTAGGACTCATTATAGCGGCACACGAAGGGCTTGCTTCTGGACATGCTGGCGTTTCAGCCACAGTATCATTATTAAAACAGAGATACTGGTGTCCGAGAATGAGAAGACAAACTAGGAACTATGTACTAGAATGTGAAATATGTCAAAAAATGAAGGTATCAACAGTGAAACGACCAGCCCAGACGCCCCTTCTAATCTCAGATAAACCATTAGCCTGTGTTTACCTGGACCACTGCGGTCCCTTACAAAGGGATGGTAACTATAAATATATCATGGTTGCAGTGGATTCATGCACGAGATTCATATGGATGTGGCCCCAGCGATCGGCTGACGCCAGAACTGTTATAAAAGATTTGCGAGTCTTTATCGGCACATACTCAATTGGCATGCTGCATTCTGACCAGGGTCCTGCTTTTAGCTCTCGAGCTTATAAGGAGGCCATGACCAGCATGGGCATTGCATTGCGGTACTCTTGTCCCTTTCATCCTGAGGGAAACGGAATCGTGGAAAGAAAAAACCGTGACATAAAGCAATCTATAACAGCAAAGGTATTAGGTTCGGGAGCTGGGTGGGTCAAACATTTAATAAGTGTCCAACGTAGTCTTAATAATCTGCCAAGAAATTCTCTGAGAGGTCTCAGTCCGTACGAACTATTGTTTGGGACTAGAATGTTAGTCCAGGACTTAGATAGTCAGACTTCAGTGGTTAAAGAAAAATGCTTTGATATCAAAGATCGCTTGGCTATTTTACAGGACTTAAATGAAACAAGAAAGGACCTGAGCAACATAAAGTTGAAACAACAGCCAACAACCACTGAAGAGAAACCACCTGTCCCAGCAAGGCCTGTCTGGATTCCAAAGATCGGGGATCTGGTCAGAGAGAAGATCGCGGTAAAGAAGGAATTTGGGCCTTCTTACAGAAAAGCAGTTCCTGTCTTGTCTGTCAACGGGACAAGATCAGTAGTACTACCGCCCCTTGCTGGTAAAAAGGAGAACCGAGTTGTATCCATCGACCTGGTTAAACCACAATCATGTGGCCGATAACAAGTAGTAGGCCAAGTGGACTCCCAAGAAGTAGCAGAACCCCAAAGTTTGCTACATCCACAGAGGTTCAAAGTGAAAGACTAATCACATTTGAAAAATCTACAGTGAATCAACAAGGACTATGCAACAAAGCAGTAGAACTTGAACCTCTTAAAACCCAAATCAAAACTTTTCATCAAGAAACACCAACCTACAATGAAGTAACAAATGACTATGCTGATGAAACAAAACAAATTCCAAAAGCAAAAAGTAATCCAGAAGCAATTAGAACAATTGACAGAACAGCATCCGGCTACTTCATCAACTTCGATGATTTTTCTGAGGATCCAAGTGAACCAGAAGTACAGCCGACAACAAAAACTTTTAAAGACAAAGCAAAGGAACTTTTTCATCAACTCAAAGAAACCTATCTGATTTCTCCATGGATTGAAATTTTGGTGGCACTAGGTGCATTAGTCCTCATACTTTGGCTCATCATGGTACTATGCTTGGGACATTTCATTGAGGGAAAATATACTACACTGGACACAGCAAGCCAGAAAATCAACTTGGTCCTTAAACCACACACATCTTCACACGTCGAGAAAAGAGAACTTTCTTCAGTAAACTTCACAGCCAATCCTATACCCGGCGGGGTAGCTTGGGACCAAACTGAATAGGAAATATATGGTCCGGTTGAACTTTTGAAATATCCACACCAATTTAAGATTTCATTAAGTGACTTTGTAAAACCAAGCACATTTGCTGATGATTGGGATTTTGAAAGTATTAATGATATGATGTCTGATCTAGTGATGTCAGCTAAATTTACAGAACATGATTATTTACAAGGTTCATCCAAATGTTTTGCTATAACCATTATGGTAACCATTATCTGCATAAATCTACCCAGCCTAGAAATGTTTTAAATTATAACCAATGGGAACATTGTGCAACTCCACCAAAAGGCAGTTCAAAAACGTTTTATGATAAATATTCATACTTTTCAGGGTTTAACACAAGTAATGCAGAAACATTCTATTTCAAATTGTTAAATAAGACATGAGTGAAAACCATGCTTACAAACACAAAATTGATATATTCAGACTCATTTTTTGAAAAAATGAATACATTTGGTTTTGATTTCTGGAACAATAACATTGAAACGAAAACGATCTGGGGCACAAAAGATTGGCAAGTGCAGGGTATAGAATCATTGTTTAGAGCCTGCATGATCCCAGAACAAATTATATTTTTGAATGACACGATTCAACAGACTACCTGTCTTGGCCTAGCCAAAATCAAAGACTTAAATAAACCGTCTATTCCAAAGCCAACCACAGACAGTAATAGCACTACGGATGTTGAGATAGATGTAACCCATATTTTAAACCAAAACAGAACACATCCTGATTGGAAACAATGGTTGATCTGGCCCACAGACACGAATAACTGTCAAGACAGATTCCTGAACAAAATACAGGGGTTCAAATTGACCAGGCCAGACCCTAGATACTCCCAAAGACAACATCCAGGGATTGTAACTACTTACAGTGTGGGAAAACTCTGCCTTCTATGGCTACATACATCCACACTGGCAGAAATTAAGCAACACCTAACTTTACTTAAAGAAGGTGCTGACTTGCGCGATTTCATTATGGGACCACGCAAACAGCGTCAAAAACGTTTCATAGCGGCCTCTATATATGCAGCTTATAACGAAGCTTGGAAAGAAACTCAAATTGAGACAGCAGAAAAAATACGGGAAATTGACCGTGTTAATTTGGAAAAATCACTTTCTGTTGTGGACAATGGGTTAATGACTCTGTCTTCCAGAATATATTCACTGGACAGTATTGTGTCTTCAGCAATCGATATAATAGAGCAAGACTTACTGATGTTACAACACGGTCAGTCTCAATTACGTTCTATTGTACTGCTTGGCTGGACGTTACAAAATCTGCGTTCAGGCTATGTGCCTTGGCGTTTAATCAACACAACGTCACTATTTAATATCTTTAACCTTACTGATAAACAAATCAGTTTGGCACAGAAGGGTGCTGACTATACAATTCTGAGCATTGAAAAACTTGAGAGATTACCATTGACAATGTCACAACGACCTGTCATTAAATGGATAAATCATGGGATAATAAATATTCCGATAACGACTTTCCAGTTTCAATACTGCCAAAAATATATACAGGCAGGCCAGTATGAAAGGTTGGGTAAAGGATACATTAAGTCAACATGGAACTTGCCCTATACACACACATGTGTCAGTAATAAAGGACAGAGTGTATTTCTTAGTGGCAATAATTGTGCAAAATCACTAAGCGGTATACTTCTGTGTCAGGGTATAAGTTTGCATGGGGCCTGTGAAGGGACTTCAAATAACCTTTCATGTCACCGGCTAGGCGCACCTGCAACACAAATAGAACCATTCTTTATGAGACTCTCCAACGGGAGTTACATTCTAATTGTAGATCACAAGTGTTGTGGCTTAATGCCCGGAAAACCTTATCTCGTAAGCGTGACTACCAGGGTCATGTGCTGTGAAAGAGTATTGTTCCCGAATGATGCTACAGACAGGGAGGCAAGGTTATGGCCCAGTTTTAATTTCTCTTCTATTCGAATTGATACTTTAAGCAGAATTAGACTGTCCTCCTACAGACGCCGACCCAGTTGACGTCATCCAAAGAAACGTATGATCTCCAAGTTGCAAGGACAACGGCAGAGATTCATTCACTGTTATCAACAAATAGCCCCCTACACTTCGCAGAAATACTAAACGAAATCTTAAATATTTCTGATACAAATGGTATCGCAAGTGTATTTAAGACAGTTTTTTCGGGAGCTTTGACCCCATTCAAAGCCATCCTGGGTATTTTTCCAAACTTCGTCCATTCCATGTTTGGCGGACTTCCTCTCCTGTTGGGACTAGTAGCAGGCGTCCTATTTTTGCTACTTTTGCTTCGCTATGGCAAACCATGTCACAGACATGACTCCAGCAACAATGAAAGAAACGATCCTAGCTATCCGCTACCGGGACCGCATATCTAAAGTCCTTGGACTAGCACGGCTACGAGATTTAAATATGACTTGGTTTCTTTCATTCAGACCCTTGTGGCAGTCTTGTGTTATACCTGTATTAAGGTGCTTGCTATGCGGCGAGGAATGCGTGTTGGACACCTGTCTCACACTACAATCAGAAGTGCCATTGGATGCAGAGACTTTGTTGAGTCCAGTTAAGGCTCATGCATTGTGCTGTCCCCAGCGGCTACCAATCCTGATGACGGCATTCGTGGAGACTTCACCACTACGATTGAAGGGTAGTGAAGTACAAGATGAAAGCAGCATCGATCAGGTACGACCATCTGTCAGCAATGCTGATCAAACCATCACTGAAAGCAATCATGCTCATGAATGCATGGTAGCGTCATTTTCCAACCTAGTCGAACTCTCACCAGAAGCTGTTGACTGTTTTTTCGAACATCTAAATGATATGATGTTTTCACCAGTACAGAAAGAATGACTTTGAGCAAACATGCACACAGCGTTCCCTGAACTCTGAATTTGGCCTTCAATTTTGAAAAACAAAGCCACTGAGAATTTTTTCGAATCTGCTCCTGCAAACAGGAACTTTTTCTCCAACATCCAAAATATTTACCTTTCAGGCACTTATCTTCTGCTTAAAGTAAACTATTCTTGGAGAACAGAAACTTCTATTTTTAGGTACCTCTAGAAGACATTGCCTCGACCTCTAGGTTATTTACACATACGATTGTATTTCTATGTGATGAAATGGTCTCGCACTTTTTCTTCTGTATTAAGAGCCATTTCATGTGTTATTTTCGCAAATCATTCGTGCTGATATAAAAAGTGCATCCTCTTTGAATGATTACACTGCTTGAATGCATACAGTAACTATATTCATATTTTTCATGTGTTACGCTAATCCAATTAATGCAAATTAATGTATTTTGGGGCGGTTTAAATACACATTCATTATTAGTTATGTTTACTATGCTTAGGTTAGTAAATATGGACATAGATTCCGTGGAGTGGGTGTGATGTATTTCCTATGGGAACTGTATCAATATTCCTGCTTCTGACCCTTGTCCGGTTAATAAATCAATAGTGGCCATACAACGGCACAGAAACCCGCTTTCTGATTAGGTCATAGCGCATGCTACCACATTAAGCAAGCACTATTCCTCCAGCCCCCATAGAAAACATACCAAGTTCTCAAAACAAATCAAACCTCCAGCAACCTGGGAAATCCCCCGCAGCTATTGTTTTGATTTAGCCAAGAACTCCAGTAAAGAATGTAAGAACGACCAGTTCTTATGACATCCTTATTGACGTATTTATGTCCATCCTTACGTCAATCTCGGCACCTTTCAGGTATAAATATTACCGACATTGCCCTAAGCAACACACGGTGGTGGTGACGAGATTGAAGCAGCGCGACTTGCCGAGGAGCCCAGCTGATAGAGAAAGCCCACCGACGCTGCCCCTCCCTTTTGACGCGCTGAGAGACGCTGCCTTTTCTCCTGCCGAGAAATCCAGCTCCGGCGTTTCCAGCCGCCCTCGCAGGCAGCTGGGATATCAAGTCCTGAGATGGAGATACCAGCCCTCCAGCCTTCTAAATCCCAGGTACAGAACTGAATAACCCCTTACAGAGAATTCTTGAGTCAGACCATTGGCAAAGCAAACTTAACTTAAACTGCTACTTATCTACTCCCGCCCACGTATTAGGCTTAGGTCAGGTACACTTGGGTAGGCATAGTTAGAAGCACCAGTTGAGTACGATTAGTCAATGTATATATATATGTATCTATTTTATCCATTTTAAAGTATCATATGGCTAAGAAACCATATCAATGCTCTTACAGTATTATTTTATAATTCTGCTTTTACTGTATGCACTGTACTTAACTATAAGTATTGCAATAATAGCGATTCATTTCTCTTGTACGAAAAAAGAGACTGATCAATAAATAACACCTTTTTATTGAACACGCCCGTCTCTTCCTTTTCTCTACAATCTGGTGAAACTAAGAATGCATGTACTGACTGAGTAAAATAAGTTGTCTTTTGTTTTCACACGACTCTAGAGATATACTCTTGATTAGGGGAGAGCAAAGTTGTCATGTTCTATGGTTGTCAGAAACTAAATCCCTTCTTGTCTATCCAGGGAGGTTAAACTCCTCCTTGCCTATTCGAGAAAGTTTCTAGTGAACTCTGAGCTAGCTGGCACACATAAACTTTAAGTCTAATATCGTCAGTAGAAGACCTAGTTAACCCCAGTCCTACGTCTATACTATTGAAGATATTATTCCAATGCGCAGAGCCTATTGGGATAATAGGAACTACACTACAGGCTCGCCCAGTCCCATTCTCCGCAGCACCTGTCTCAGGAAGGGCCACTCAACCGAATCGAAGGCCTTCTCCATATCGAGGAAGACAGCGATGGCCTTCGTATCCTGTTTGACGTGTTGCATCGTATCGAACACCGTGCGAATATTATAAACAAGGTTCCTGTTAGGGATAAAGCCTGCCTGTTCCGGCGCCACCAAAGTAGGTGCCAGTAGTGCCAATCGTGTCGCTAGGACTTTAGCATATAGCTTGGTATCCACATTGATCAATGAGAGCGGCCTGTAGGAGCTGCATTCACCATGCGCCTTCCCAGGTTTCAGTATTGTAACTAATAAGGCTTCTCGCATAGACTGTGGCATACTGCCCTCCACACATATGTCCTCAAATAGTGTAGACAGATGGGGGATCAGTTGTTCCCTAAAGGCTTTATAGAATTCCACTATGAGCCCATCCATTCCCGGAGCACTGCCAGTTCTCATGGACGCCAATGCCTCTGTTATTTCATCCTTTTCTATGGGGAGCATCAAGAATTCTCTATGGGCGTTAGAGAGCACAGGTAGTTCTATGTGCTCCAAATATTCCTGGATCTCATCAGTTAGGTCGCCACTCTGCGAAGAGTAGAGGTCAGAATAGAAGCTTCGGAATGTATTTGCTATACTTCGTTCGTCCGTAACAATCTGGTCATTGTCAGTTTTTAATGCAGTCACCTGCTGCTTTCCACTCCTGCCCTTCAGTATATTAGCTAAAACCGAGCTAGGTCTCTCCCCTTCCCCATAAGTGCGTGCAGTGGCATATTTGCCCATGTGCTTGACCTCCCTATCCGCCTCCTCATGATATTCCGTAAGGAGGGATTTCATTTCCTCTACAACTACTGGATCTGGGCCCCTCAGTTGCCTCTCTTCCAATTTCACCAGGTGACTCCAAGTCGGACAGTCTCTGCCGAATGGATTTTGGACACTAGAATGTTTGGACATGGCGATCCCACGTATATAAACCTTATAAGTCTCCCAGAGTGTCTGGAAACTGTCGACCGATCCCACGTTGGTCTCAAAGAAGATGTCTATCGCCTCCGCGAGCTCGCTCCTGAATAAGGGGTCCAGGAGCGAGTACGGTGGGAAGCGCCATGTAAAGGGGGGGATGGCCTTCGTTGGAGCTAAAAGGACCAATAAGAGAGGTGAGGTATCTGATAAGGTACGCGGCAATTTTTTGCACTCTCTTACCCGATCCATCACGCTGGAGGAGGCCAGTCAGTAGTCTATCCTGGTGTGGATTGCATGATAGGCAGAATAATGTGTGTATCCCCCTTGTGTTGGGTATCTGTTCCTCCACACATCCTCCAGGCCCAGCCTAAGGATTTGCGTGTTAAGCAGCTGCGCTGCCGCCGAGGGTCTGCGCTGAGGTCCCGCAGATCTATCCAACACTGGATCTAGTACCAAATTAAAATCCCCTCCCCACAAAATTTTAGCAGTGTCATACGTACTAACAATGTCTGCCAAGGATTGATAAAATGTCGGAGAATCATAGTTTGGGCCATTTGTGTTGACAACAATAAAATCCATCCCCTGACCCCTGCGGTGTGCAATCACAAATCTACCTTCCGCATCTACTCTTAAAGAGGTTAAGGTGAATCTCGACTTGGGACTCACTTAGATCAGAACCCCTCTGGCATGGGTCGTAAAGCCTGCTGCCACTACATTCCCCTCCAGACATTTACTGTGTAACATTCTACTGGTGAGAGGCAAGTGCGTCTCCTGTAGGAAAACTATATCCACCTTCTGCCGCTGTAGATAGCTAATCACCTTCCGCAGCTTACGGAAGTCATTCAGTCCTCTTACGTTCCATGTTAGGGCCTGAACTGTGACCGATTGATCGTGGTCCCCCCTGTCAGGCGCAGACAGTGCAGTTATTGACGTAATAGTGTGTTACTGTGTAGTATACGTGTGAGTCTATCGTAGCCAGTGTGTGGTAACAGCATGCAGCCCGTCCCCATTAAGAACTTAACTCAACAACCTTAGCCTCCCCCTCCCACAGCAGACCCACCCACCTGGGCCTCGCCGAAAGTGGTACCAACCCCCCTCCCCCTGTCCCGATCGAAAAAGTCTCCGTGGAGACCAAGAGGGTGCAGTGCACGCGGGGGCCGAGGTTACCTGGCCGTCTACCAGGCATGCGCGCGCGCACTACTCTGGGATCCCCCTCGCCACCACCCGCATCGGTGCATAGTAATCACCAGAGAGGTTGTTCTTGAATTTACACACGTTACCAAGACCTGAGTGTCTATATAGTTAAACAACAGATTCTGTTATATCCATATTTCCTAGGTACAGCTTAGATCGGCATACTTTCTTCTGCTCGGGCCAACCTGCAGAGCGGTAACAAGCCATACAGCTGGAAAATACCCCATTCTCAACAAAACAGGCCCCATCCTGCTACCAAAGTCTCATGGTGGTACCACACAGTCTTAGGGTCTATCCACAGGCCTGTCATCTTACCATCTCCTGTAGTCTTAAGGGAGCAGGCAGTCACTCTTGTTCCTCCAGCCGACTCTCGCCGTCCGCAGCCTCCGCCGGAAGATTCGCCTCCCTGCGGTGGTCCTTTGACCAGTCCTTCAAGGCTTGTTTCAACGCCTTGGGGTCAGTAAACATGTGCGAGTGTCCTTGTCTATTAACACGCAGTTTCGCCGGATACAACATGGCGTAATCCAGGCCCAGGTCTCTCAATTGCCTTTTAAACGGAGCAAAGTGCTTACGAGCTTCCTGCACTTTGGCGGTAAAATCCGGATAAAGTGAGATTTCCGAGCCCTCATACTGCAGCGATTTCCTTTCCCTAGCTTGTCTTAGAGCCGCATCTCGGTCCCTGTAATCTAATAATTTTGCAATAATGGGTCGAGGAGGGGCTCCCGGGTGCGGATGCGGGCCCAGTGATCGGTGAGCTCGCTCCACGACAAACATCGGCGAGAAAGTTTCCGTCCCAAGGAGGGTGATTAGTAGCTTCTCAATGAAGATTTCCATATTCCGTGTCCGGGTCGTCTCCTGAAGACCCGTTATTCGGAGGTTGCAGCGCCGCGACCGGGCCTCCAAATCCTCCGTTTTGTCCTGCAGGTTCCTCATTAGCTTGTCCAGCCTTTTATGGTCCGAGCCGAGCTCCGTTTGCACCTCCTCCGCCTCCGTCAGCCTCCTTTCAGACATATCGAGGCATTTCGCATGTTTATCTATGCGTTCCATCCCCACTAGAGGCACACCTTAAATGCTCAAAAATGAGTTCAAAAGGTGATAGTTCAAATTGGTTTTATTCTTATTTTAGAAATCTTCGCGTTGAATTGTATTCCCAATGATATTAATGGCATATCATTCCATGGTGAGGTAATTCATCGATAGTAAACTAATGAACGCAAACTTCTCCTCCAATGCATTTCGGGCGGAGCCCTTTGTCAAGGAGCGCTGTAAGGAAGAGAGATCAGTGTGAGGGTCATGGTAGTGAACGGTAAAGTGCGCGCTGAGGGGAGTATGAAAAAGTACCGTGCCTATAGGACAAAGTGATTCAATCGGTGTGTTCAAAATAGGGTAACCGGTGAGGTGAAAAGCGGGTGCAGTGATTCTCAAGGGTAGAGAAGAAGGTAACCGGGGGATACCATGGGGTGGTCGGGGGTGGACGGTGATAAATAGGAATCTTACTTCATGTCGACGGTAGCGAAGCTCGCTACTGCTGTGGTGTGACGGGCGTCCATGGAATGGGCTGTGATGGCTGTGAGGTAAATGTGAGAGGGTAGGCGAAACTGACGAGGGACTGTGAGGTTAGGGAAGGGAGCGTCGTGGCGGCCATGTTGGAGTGGGGAACGATCAAGGACAATCGTGTATGATGCATAGTGAACAGGAGAATAACATAAACAGTGTATAGAATACAGTACGAGACAAAACAATGCATATTTACAAGTAACAACTGTACTCAATTCGATCATTGAGACCATGTGGTTTAAGAGTCTGCAATAGGTAAATCCATTCCAATTCTCGCTTCAACAGTAATTTGTGGTTGTCAATTCCTTCTCTTTTGGTGATGATTTCTAGCACTAAGAATTGGAGTTGTGCAATGGTGTGACGGGCCTCAGCAAAATGCATGGCAATGTTGGATTTTTCAAGTTTTAGCCGTATGTTGGATTTGTGTTCATTGAGCCGCGTCTTAACTTTGCGCTCGGTCTTACCAACATATAATTTGCCACAGGGGCATTTCAGGGCGTAAATAAGGTTCGTGGAGTCACAAGTGGAGTTTGATGGTGTTGCCTTTCATGGGATGTCTGATGTAGTTGCCTTTGATTATGCAGTTACAGTGGTTGCAGTTCCTGCATGGTAGCGTTCCTTTGTGTGGTTTCGGTGTAGGGGTAGGTTGTGAGAGAATTTCCTTTAGATTCTTGCTTCTGGTGTAAGCGAATAGGGGAGGATTCTGAAAGATTCCCTGAAAGTCAGGTTCAAATTGTAAGATCGGCCAATGTTTCATTATAATGGTTTTGTATGTGGGGCTTACAGATGAAAATTTAGAAACTAATACAATGCGGTTTTCCGCCTGTTTCGGGATATTTGATAAACTCTCCTTTCAGGTGATTTTGTCAACTCGGGTGATGGCAACATCTGAGAATACGGTAGGTGTTTCTTCAATGACACCTACCGTATTCTCAGATGTTGCGTGTCAAACGCATAGTTTCAGATGAACAAACCTATCAAACACGCATCAAAGAAATGCATAACCGTTTCCTGGATAGAGGCTACCCTGAACAGGTTCTCAACCAAGCCATCACCCGAGTTGACAAAATCACCAGAAAGGAGAGTTTATCAAAAATCCCGAAACAGTCGGAAAACCGCATTTTATTAGTTTCTAAATTTTCATCTGTAAGCCCCACATACAAAACCATTATAATGAAACATTGGCCGATCTTACAATTTGAACCTGACTTTCAGGGAATCTTTCAGAATCCTCCCCTATTCGCTTACACCAGAAGCAAGAATCTAAAGGAAATTCTCTCACAACCTACCCCTACACCGAAACCACACAAAGGAACGTTACCATGCAGGAACTGCAACCACTGTAACTGCATAATCAAAGGCAACTACATCAGACATCCCATGAAAGGCAACACCATCAAACTCCACTTGTGACTCCACGAACCTTATTTACGCCCTGAAATGCCCCTG
Source organism: Lissotriton helveticus (assembly GCF_964261635.1). Taxonomy (NCBI): domain Eukaryota; kingdom Metazoa; phylum Chordata; class Amphibia; order Caudata; family Salamandridae; genus Lissotriton; species Lissotriton helveticus. The sequence continues at coordinate 1,504,560,119 of NC_136057.1, read as the reverse complement.
TGGCAAATTATATGTTGGTAAGACCGAGCGCAAAGTTAAGACGCGGCTCAATGAACACAAATCCAACATACGGCTAAAACTTGAAAAATCCAACATTGCCATGCATTTTGCTGAGGCCCGTCACACCATTGCACAACTCCAATTCTTAGTGCTAGAAATCATCACCAAAAGAGAAGGAATTGACAACCACAAATTACTGTTGAAGCGAGAATTGGAATGGATTTACCTATTGCAGACTCTTAAACCACATGGTCTCAATGATCGAATTGAGTGCAGTTGTTACTTGTAAATATGCATTGTTTTGTCTCGTACTGTATTCTATACACTGTTTATGTTATTCTCCTGTTCACTATGCATCATACACGATTGTCCTTGATCGTTCCCCACTCCAACATGGCCGCCACGACGCTCCCTTCCCTAACCTCACAGTCCCTCGTCAGTTTCGCCTACCCTCTCACATTTACCTCAGCCATCACAGCCCATTCCATGGATGCCCGTCACACCACAGCAGTAGCGAGCTTCGCTACCGTCGACATGAAGTAAGATTCCTATTTATCACCGTCCACCCCCGACCACCCCATGGTATCCCCCGGTTACCTTCTTCTCTACCCTTGAGAATCACTGCACCCGCTTTTCACCTCACCGGTTACCCTATTTTGAACACACCGATTGAATCACTTTGTCCTATAGGCACGGTACTTTTTCATACTCCCCTCAGCGCGCACTTTACCGTTCACTACCATGACCCTCACACTGATCTCTCTTCCTTACAGCGCTCCTTGACAAAGGGCTCCGCCCGAAATGCATTGGAGGAGAAGTTTGCGTTCATTAGTTTACTATCGATGAATTACCTCACCATGGAATGATATGCCATTAATATCATTGGGAATACAATTCAACGCGAAGATTTCTAAAATAAGAATAAAACCAATTTGAACTATCACCTTTTGAACTCATTTTTGAGCATTTAAGGTGTGCCTCTAGTGGGGATGTATTAGCATATTTATGCATACACGACTTGTCTCATATTCCTCTGGCGTTTTCTGACGGAAACTCCACCCACGAGAGCACCCATAACCAAGGATCTCTGTTAAATATTGATTTATATTTCGCTGTGCACCACCCATTTCTTGTTAATTTATCTATGCGTTCCGCCATTCTGTCCATTCTATAGGTGAGTGCGTCAATTTTAGATCCCGGCGATGCAATGCTGGCTTGGAGGCCTTTCTCCATTGCAAGGAGCATGGTCTTAATGTCCGTGCCCCCGCCATCTCGTCTTCCTTCCGCTCTGCAATCTTATCCGTTCCTGTGGGGCCCTGTGATATCGACCGCCTTTGGTCAAATGTAAGTTTACTCTGCGTCTTATCACCTTTGCCCATTGTGCAGTGGGTAGTGTCGACTCGGCTATTGGAACAGACTGCTACAAACCACCAAGTGTCAAATCAGCCGACAGCCCCCTGCGCAACTATCCTCTAGGCTGTTCTCTCGCCAGCTCAGGCTTGTCCCGTGGTCATGGCCCTGTCGTGGTCCTCACGCACCAGCCGTACAGAACAGAATAATGCATCCCAGGTCGTCAGTTGTTGGCTTGGCCGGGTGTCCACCAGCACCCGGGGACACTATTTCCAGGAGGCCAGATCAGGGCAGTTCAGATGCTCCCCGCCGCTTCAGACCCGCAGGTCACTAAGCCCAGGATGACCTGCAATATGTGTTGGGGGGGGGGGGTCTCTCCCGAGCTGGCCCTCACGCACTCTCCTTCCGTGGTCTCCCTCACTCCTGAGGCTGCCGCTGCCGCGTGGGATACCGCCTAGGGTCCGGTGATATGCCGACCCAGCCACGTGGAACAGCGTCGCCGAGGACCCCCAGCCCCCTAGTGTACAGCTCACGAGCAGTGTTGTCCCGGTTCAGGCTCACCGTCTCCAAAGGGTCGCCCCCCGTGCCGCTATGGGTCCTCCAGTCTCCTTCTCTGCCTCACCGGGGGCACTCCTCTCCCCAGGCACTGCCAATGCCCCATCGGCGGCCCCACCATCTTGGGCCTCTGACCGCTGTGTTGCGACCTCGTGGCCCACTTGTATATTTATTTCCACCCCTCAAATATAGGGGGGGGGGGCGGTCGCGCCGCTCACTCCGCCACCTTAGGCCTGGTGGCTTACCTCCCGGGAGGGTCCTCCGCCGCTGGAGTTGCGGGGCGTCCAGGCGCCGAGCACCGGGTCTCAGCCTGATCCCCACCGCACGCAGAGTGACGTCGCCCGGGCTGCAATTTCACCACAGCCCGTGGCTCTGGGGCCCAGACTGCTGCCGCCGCGTCATCGCCGGGATCTCTTTGTGCACGGGAGAGCTGCCGTCGGGAGGAATCGCACAACTCACCGACCTCTCCCCAATGTCCGGAGCTGTGTGGGGATTTGAGTTCGCCTCTCTGGCGCAGGATAATTGCAGGATTGTGTGAATGCGGGCAGGAGCCTCGGGACTACGCAGCCATCTTCGCCGCTGGCAAGCTCCGCCCCCCAAGTGAGGTACCATTTTTATTGGGAGACCTGGGGGAATGCTGGGTGGTAGGACATTTGTGTGTCCACACAGATTTCAGAACTTTCCACCACAGACATGTGAGGAAAATGTGTTTTTTGGGGACAAATTTTGAGGTTTGCAAGGGATTCTGGGTAACAGAACCTGATGAGAGCAAGACAGGTCACTCATCCTGGATTCCCCTGGGTGTCTAGTTTTCAAAAATGTACAGGTTTGCTAGGTTTCCCTATGTGGCAGCTGTTCAAGGGCCCAAAATCCACGGATAGGCACATTGCTAAAAAAATGGTCAGGGCCTAGTGGGCTTTCTGCCGCCCTGGGGGGGAATCGGGGTGGGGGGGTTGCACCGATATGCCCCCAAGGAGGGCAGAATGACTGTGGCTATTTTTGGGGGGGTTGGGGCATTGGTACGCCCATTCAGGGCCGCCCCCACCCCCATGCATAAAAAAAGCCAGCATAACCTCTGGCGCCTAGTGGGCTTTATGCCCCCCCAGGGGGCAGATCAGAGGCCACTGCCCCCCCGGCGGGCAGAAAGACTGGAATTTCTCTGAGGGGTGGGGGTTGTCATGCCCATTTTTGGCAGCCACCACCCCTACATGAATAAAAGAAAATCCCTGGTTTCTAGTGGGCTTTTTGCCCCTGCGGAGAGGGCAGATAGTGGGCTACTGCCCCCATATGCCACCCAGGGGGGGCTTAAAGACTGGATTTTTTGCGGGCGGGGGTTGGAGTCATTGGCATGCCAGTTTTGGGCAGCCCCCACCCCTGATTCAAATTGGGGGGAAAATCCCTGGGGTCTAGTGGGCTTTCTGCCCCCCTAGGGTGTTTAGATTGGGGCTATTGCCCCATCTGCTCCCCAGGGGGGGGCAGAAAGGCTATAATTGTAAAGGGGTGGGGCATTGGCATGCCCGTTTTGGGCAGTCCCCCACCCTAATTAGAATTGCCACAAATAAATCCCTGGTGTCTAGTGGGCTTACTGCCTCCCCCTCCCCTCGGGTGGGCAGATTGGGGGGCTACTGCCCCCGGGGGGGGGCAGAAAGACTGAATATTTGGCCAATATTTGGGGGGGAAGCAAATGCCCTTGCCCAAGGGGCTTCTCCCCCCTCCCTGGTGTCTAGTGGGTGGATCCCCAAGCCAGGATTCACTGGGGAGGGGTACCATTTGGAAAGGGGAGATTCTCCCCTTTCCAATGATACCTCTCCCATCTTTCTACATGCTCAGGTCGCTGAGATAGCCCCAGAGCAAATATAAAGTGAAACTGAAAGGAGCCTAAAGGCTAATTTCAGTTTCGGTTTCTATGAAATGACTTCAGCGCGACGTGCACGCTGATCGTCATTTCACAGAAATTGGTGGCGGCGGCCTCGGGAGCTGGGGATTTCAGGTGCCAGGTCTGCCGGGAGCCGGCCTGCGCACACGAGCACTATTGTGCACGACTGCTCCTGGCCGAGAGTTTGGCAGCCCCCTCCCTGCTAAAGATGCCCCCACACAAGTTGCCCTAAGTCTCTCAGGCTGTTACATGAACTCATATGGGAAGATCTTTGCTTGTGATTTACAGCACTCATGAAGCTGGTTCTCTTTTACACCTAGGTTTTGGAGAGTGTGGACATCTGTTGGTTGGTCATAAAGCTGCAGTTGCAGCAGTATGAAAGTAGAAATACGGCTCTGGGAAACATTCTATGGATAGCTTAATTGACAATGCTACTTGTGAGAAGTTGGCCTGGTATATGATGTCCACTATTCTAGTGGGCACCATGTACCAGTCCAAACGACCCTTATGGTGATGGTTGTAAAGTCAACCTTATAGACCAGCTATCCTAGTGGTAGCATGGACAAAGCAGTCTTAGGCTAAAACTTCAGAGAGCATGTGAAGCCAATTGTTTTACCAGCAATAATCCCTTGAATGCCACATGAAAGGACACCACACAAGGTATATATCAAATATATATGTATTTATTACTAACACAACCCCTCTGCACTGTTTATGAGTTCAGAGTTCGAGATACAGCACAAGTTACTCAATAAGCATACTATAAGTCGCACAAATACAATTCTGCCCTAGGGGCCACATGAACCATGTAAGTGGTATAAGAGCCACTTCCGGAAAGGTGAGTAGGCCCTGGGGCTACACTGAATAGCCGAAGGTTAGGAAGCAGGAGTCCCACAGGATGTGTGTGCAGTGTCTAAACACACACGCGGGTTACCATAGACTTTTAATGGGAACGTAAAAGTTACAAAGTAGTTGATTTCGGACACTTCCGGGTGGACTACGGAAAAACCCAGTTAAACTAGGACACTTGGATAGTTGTTACCCACGGGAGCACCGGAGTACTTGAGTTACCTCACCCAGGGAAGCCGGGTGCATAGGTGTTCTTTTGTGTCGGGTTTCGTCGTCGAATCCTATGGAGAGCTGCAAGAAAATGCTGCAGGCGACCAGGAGGAAGATGTCCGGGTGGATCCAAGGGTGGATCGGAGCAGTGAAGAGCCTGAAAGCTGAGGGGACAGAGTCTGGGTCACTAGCCAGTGACCAGGAAGGAACCAGGAAGGAACCAGGTGATGTTGAGATGCAATCAGGTGAAGAGATGAAGCTTGTCTCTGCAGCCACGTGGACCAGGAGGTGTCGACGACGACCAGGAGCTGGATACGGACTGTCCCACGAAGGATCTAGCTGTTGGCAGTGTCGGTATCCGGATTGGACCCAACAAGCCTTGGCAAAGGCAATCCACGCAGGAAGGGAAGATCGGCTTCTGTTCAGACCAGCAAGGTCTGGGGAGCTTCCCCCTTACAGGAAAGCAGGAGCAAGCCCAGAGCAACCAGGCAAGTGGTGTTATTTCAAAAGGATGTCTTCAGGAGGGCCACTAGCCAATGGGCTAGCAACCGCGAAGACGTGTCGAAGAGAAATGCAGGCACAGGCCCCACGTGGCACTCATGGAGTGTGGAGGGCTGAGCTTCGGTGCACTTACTGCTCGGGGTTGGGGCTTCTCAAACCCCAATGCATAACTTCGAGGACGCCTCAGAAGCTGCACAGTTAGCAAAAAGCAGGTACTGCAGGGTGTCCGGTCCCACGTATCTCGTGTCTGCCACGGGTCTCAGCTTTGCTGTGGATGTGGGTCGGAGTCAGCGAAGTCTGGAAGTACAGAGGCTGCATCGCTAAGTCTTCGTGTTCCGGCGGGAGCGTCGACAAAGCAAACCGGCAAGTCACTGATGGTGCCTGTTTGCACAGGGCGATCACTCCTTGACCACAAGGGAGATGTCTTCAGTCTTCCAGTCGAAATGGAACGTCGAAGGTCCAAGAGTTTGTTTCAGAGTTTCTTTCCAGGATAATCCAATGTCTCTAGACACAGCTCCTAGCTTTATACTAATCTAAGGGGCTGGATTACCTGCTAGGTCCCTCCTATGGGTGGAACCTGGGAAGGGGTGGTTACACCCCTTTCCCTTTATCCAGTTTCGTGCCAGAGCTGGGGCTGGAGTGCCCCAGCAACTGGTTTGAACTGAGCTATGCATGGAGCACCTTGTGTGCCCTAGGCAGTGTCTGGAAACACCAGTTTCCATTGAACCCACCCTGCCCCAATCCACTACAGGCTGTCTGGGGAGGTGCCAGCACCTCCCTAGACAGGAAACCTATTGTCCAGGCCTCCCCTGCCGGAGTTTCGTCCAGCAGCAGGAGGTCAGAATCGTGTCTGTGGCAGCAGCATCCATTTTGTGATGCTGAGGCTCCGTTTAACTTTAACCGGGTAAAGCTATAACTACATGTCTTCTCCATCTAGAAAGGTGGAATGCTACCCCCGCCGCCAGAACTGGCGGGGGGGGGGGGGGTTGTAGTCAAAAGTGTTTGACACCTTACACGACATGTTTTGATAAAGCCAAACCAAAGTTAGCAATAACCGCGAGGATTATAATGCACTTCAGAGTATATGGTATGGCTATATCATAGAACAGCTATAAGGACAGGGTTCCGAAAGCTGCAGACAGGCTCAGCTCATGCTAGAGCACCGTCTCACATAAAACCAAGCACTCTGCATTCAGGATTGTCAAGGCCTGCCATAGGAGTGAGTTATAGGTATATATGTGTCTATATATAATGGTAGGTATAGGAATACTATATCTAAGCAAGGGGTGATTACACGACCTTGCCCCAGCTGAGTGATCAGCCAGTGATGTCAGTTTAGATGGCCAGCCAGGGATGGCATACTACTTGCTGCAGCCCCTGGTAGGCCTTGGATGCACCTATGCCCTGGGTAGCTATGGTACACTATACAGGAGCTCACAAGGTGACCCAATACCCAATTGGAGATGTACCTAAAGTACATGGAGACCATTTTACAGTGAGAGCAGATAGCCTGGGGCCCTGATTAGCAGGATCCCAGGCCAACTAAGTCGAAAACCAGCTAAACACTAGGCAAAAAGTTAGGGTAACCATATAGTCAGATATCAACCTTCCTACACTACTGATTGCCAATGGCAGGTTATATATTTAAAAAAAATAGTATTGAATGTTGTTACTATGGTGATTGATCTCAGTGGGGGATAATAAAATGTTGCTGCTTTTATTAATGTTACATCCTGACAAAGTTAGTAGGCCTGTCTTATTGATAATGACACCCCCATATATTGTATCCAGTACAGGTGGGGGATAATGATTATAGGTTGAGGGCTTGCTGAAGGTGGGAACTATTCTGAAGGTGTCACCACCAAAGGTATGTAAATTTGTTTGATGGTACATCTGTGTGTAGTATTCAGTAGTGTCTGTATGGGTAATAGTTTTCCCTTTTTAGAAGAAAACATTAACTGGACTGTGATTTATGTAGCATTGTTAGTTGTGTACCAGTGAGCTGGGGGTACTAGCCCATGCCACCTCCATTGGGTAGGCCTTGTACTGCTTTGATTTGCTATCCCGAGAGTCTCAAGTGCTACAATTGTGTGCTTATTTCACAAGAAAGAGAAAGCTGAAATGTATTACTTGTGAAGGACTCTCTTCCTTGGCAACTTGACTTTTATGAAATACAAGTGTTTCGCTAATGCATTAGTGATGGAGGTTAGTAAAAGGTAACCAAAGCTCTACTTGTGTCCTATTTGTTTCTTTATAAGTTGGATGGTTCTGGTTCAAAATTAAACTTACTTTAAATTTAGTGTGCACTGCTGCCTGTTCACTTCAAGTACCTGTGAATATCTAGGATTAAATATTACATGAAGGTTCACAGATTTGCAGAGATTTCTGTACTGTTGGTCAAACCACCAGTTTGCCAGGATTTTCTGTCACTGTGCAGTGTTTGGTTTTTCATCTGAGGACAGTGTACTTGAATTTGTGGGCTTAGATTTTGAACATGTGAAACAGTAAATAGATGTTTCAGAATATGTGAAAACCATGACTAGTACAAGGCTTTGTGTCCTCTTTGCATTACGTCTGTTCCTTGTTCCCGTCATTAGGTATGAGGTTATCCTAATTTCTCGAGTCTGGAAATTGCAGGCAATGCCACCCACAGCCCTTTCAGTTTTATTGGGAACCATAAACGGGAAAGACATTCCCAGCATTATCCTGTTTAGGTTTCGCCTGCACAGCGCTTGCCTGGCAAATCCCTTGTATTTAATATATCTTAAAAGGGGTCTCTTATCAGTTCCCATTTCTGAAATATTGTGTTCATTCTCTCTTGTGTGGAACTTTATTTTGTTAACTTCCCCTGGCTGCAGCATTTACAATATTTCTACTGAAGCAGTGTGCACTGTTAAGCCCCATTCACTGTCAAGATAAGATCTTATCCCATGGAAAAGGCAGGCAGCTTCTACCAGTATGCTGTAATGTTTTCTTTTTATCATTTAGTTGTTTAAAGCAGATGGTTTAGCCTGAGAACGTTTGTGGCATTACCTATGGTTGCCTCAGTAACTTTCTTTGCACTTTGTTGGCATTATGGGATTGAGTTTTTCAGCTTAAACTATTTGGTCATTATGATTAAATTCTAAATGTTGTAATAAACATTGCACGTTAAAAATAAAGTGAGTATGCAAGAGCTATGCTATATTTTACTGTTAAACAGGCAGCTACAAGCGCAGTTACCTTGAAGACAACCGGGTCATGATCTGAATGGTGCAACAAGTAGCACAAGGCCCAAACGTTGTAAAAACTCCTCTAAACAAATAATATTACTATATTTGACTAAACAGGTAGTCACAATTGCAGTTACCTTACAGTTAAAACTGACGTGATTCAATGGTGCAGCAGGTGCAGTGACACCAGGCCCAAAAGCTCTAGGCACCCCACTAAACCACTATACAATTGCTATATTTTACAACCAAACAGGCAGTCACAAGTGCAGTTTCCTTGAGAACAACAAGATCCTAATTTGAATGGTGCAGCAGGTGCAGTGGCACCGGGCCCAACATTTGTCATAACATCCTCTATACACCTAATATTGCTACATTTTGTGACTATACCGGTAGGCACAATTGCAGTTATCTTGCAGTTAAAAGGAGCTTGAGTTGAATGGCGCTGCAGGCGCAGTGGCACCTGGGCCAAAAGCTCTAGGGACTCCACTAAATGCTGAATATTTATTTGAAAAGTTTTATATAGCGCCGGCTAGACCCAGAGGTATCAGAGCGCTTTACATGAGATAGGACATTGTTTTAGAACATTGTTACATTGTTACATCGTTACATCAGTTACATTTCCAGTTACCAGTACATGCTTCGGAGAAAAACGTGAACTTACACAGTAATAGAAGATATTAGCGCATAGCATATCTAAGACACACGTCTTATGGGCAATGGAAGGTAGAAGGAAACGTAAGCAGGAGAGGGGAGAGGAGACAGGTAGACCTGAAGTGGGAAATTACTCCAGGGGGAACAAAGTAGTCAAAGCAGTCGATTAGAGAAACAGATACAACCGTGAAGAATAGTGAAAAACAATGTTCGAAGTCTGGCTGGGTAGGTGACGGCCGAGGGGTTGTCACAGAGCCAGACTCCTCTGCAGCTGCATAGGACCCCTCCACCGGGCATCGGCCAAGGGTACTTGGGCTCCACAGTAAGTAAAAGTAGTTATAGTTTCAGCCCGTGGGACATCGTCATAGTTCCAAAGAAGGCATCAGTCCCGGTGTTGCTGGGAGGCGCCGTCCGCCTTGTCCTCCAGCTCGCCTCCAGGTCGGAGGGCATAGGGAGAGATCACTTGCGATGCCAAAGGGAAAAAAGGTTCCCTAGCGGTGAAAGTAGTGGAACGTCTTGCTCAGAGGGGTGTTTGTATGTAGAGGGATGGTGCTAACATAATGCAACAAATGCTGTAGGAAAGACTGCCTAATGTAAACTGTGGTCTCAACATGTGTGTGTTGGGCACCATCTTGACTGCTGAGCACTAGTATTACTTAGGTGTTGTGATCAGGCCTGGTTAGCATACCTACTAATCCCCTTGGTTGTGTGTGAAGAAAGCTGCATCCGTCACTGCTGCCGCACCATTTCCCCAACATCTGTGGCTCACCTAGAAAGGGAGCCACTTTAGACTTCCGCCATTTTGAGGTCAGGCAGGCCACGTGGTATCTTCCCGTAGAATTTCGACCTGGCGTGAGGGGGGCTTGCTGGTCTCCTGTGAATCGCCTGAAAATATTCCCCCCCCGTTGCTGCAGCCACACCCCTGTCCTCCGTCTCTGTAGCTCTTGTGGTTAAGGCTGCTTAGTAAGAAATCTCCAGCCACCATTTTAAGGTCAAGCAGGCGGTGTAGTTGATCCCCGGCGAGTCTCTGATGGACTTAGCAGGTCCCAGCTTGTCTTCCAGCCCCAGCCAGCCTTTATCTGCCACCTCCATTGAGTCTCGCCCTTTGTTGCTTATTCTGGGCTCATCGGGTGGGGGGGCGAGAATCTCGCTCTGTCAGCCCACACTGTTCCTCTCACCCCGCCTCCTCCCCCAGCCGCCTCGATCTCAGGTCGCTCACTAACTTGTTGGTGGGTGCACCTGGAGACGCCCTACACTGCCCCGGTCAAACTGCTGACATTATCGTTCTCTCGGGCGCTGCAGCCTCAGAGTGCCTTGCGCTCCAGCCCTCGTCATTCTCAGGGCTTGTCTGCCTCACACTTGCTCCTTTAAAGTTAGTTACACCGCCCTCAGTCACCGGTCGGGCCCGCACACTGCTCAGTCCTGGAGTCCCGGGGATCCCGTCGGCATCGATCCCCAGGGAATCGGCTCAGTTGCCTTCAAGTCGCCAGTCGCCGAGCAGGCTCACCCGTTTGTCCAGCTCTGTCGGACGGATCTCCCCAGCTTCGACTTCTACTTTCGGTTTCCCCTCTCGATATTCCGCCACGCAGGCCATGAAGGCCTCCGTTCCTCGAATTTCACCGGCATTTTGCTGTGAGAAGTTAGCCTGGCATATGATGTCCACTATTCTAGTGGGCACCTTGCACCAGTCTAAACGACCCTTATTGATGGTGGTTGTAAAGTCAACCTTATAGACAAGCTATCCTAGTGGTAGCATGGACCAGCAGTCTTAGGCTAAAACTTCAGAGAGCATGTAAAGCAAGCTGTTTTACCAATTATAATCCCTTGAATATCAAATGAAAGGACACCACACAATGTATATATCAAATATATATGCATTTATTTCTAACAACCCCTCTGCACTCTTTATGAGGTCAGAGATCGAAATACATCACAAGTTACTCAATTAGCATGCGATAAGTTGCACAAATACAGTTATGCCCTAGGGGCCTCACAAACCATATACTAAGTAAGCGGTATAAGGACCACTTCAGAAATAGTGAATAGACCTAGGGCCTCGGAAATCGCTGGGGCTACACTAAACAACCTATAGTTAGGAAGTAGGAGACCCACGGGAGACGCGTGCAGTGTCGCGAGTTACCATTGACTTATAATGGAGAACGTAAGAGTTACAAAGTTACTGTTTAAGGGCACTTCCGGATGGACTACTACAAAACCCCTTTAAACTAGGACACTTCGAGAGGCAAGACCCACTGGAGCACCGGAGTACTCATGTTACCTCACCCAGGGAAGTCTGGTGCATAGGTGCCTTTTGGTGTCCGGTTTCGTCGATGTTTTCTATGGAGAACTGCAAAGAAGTGCTGCAGGCAACCAGAGGAAAAGTGTCCGGGTGGGGCCAAGGGTGTATCGAAGATGTGAAGAACCTGAAAGCAGAGGGGACAGAGTCTGGGTCACTAGCCAGTCACCAGGAAGGAACCAGGCGAAGTCGAGTTGATTTCAGGTGAAGAGGTGAAGCTTGTCTGCAGCCACGAGGACCAGGAGGCGTCGACTATTCGAGCTGTCCCACGAAGGATCTAGTTGACTGCGGTGTCTGTACCCGGACTGAACCCAACAAGCCTTGGTAAACGCGATCCACGCAGGATGTGAAGAATGGCTTCGGAGCAGACCAGCAAGGTCTGGTGAGCTTCTCCTTTGCAGGGAAGCTGGAGCAAGCCTGGAGCAACCAGGAAAGCAGTTTGAAGACTTTCCTTTTAAACCAGAGGGCTAACAAACGGGAAGAAGCGTTGAGCTGAAATGCAAGAGCGGCCCCACGCGGCACTCGTGGAGTGTGGAGGGCTGAGCTTCGGTGCAAATGGCGCTCGGGTCTGGGGCTTCTCGTACCCCAATGCACAACTGCGAGTTTCCTCAGAAGTCGATGCAGTTAGCAAAATGCAGGATGTCCAGGGTGTCCGGTCTCACGTCTCTCGTGTCCGCCACTGGTCTCAGTTTTGCTGTGGATGTGGGTCGGAGTCAGAGAAGTCTGAGAGTCCAGTTCCTGTGTCGCTGAGTGTTCAGGTTCCGGCGGGAGCGTCGACAAAGCAGACCGGCAAGTTACTGGTGGTGCCTGTTGAGAAGATTGGAGTCTAAGCTCATAATTAAATTTAAGACGAAGTATCCATTAGGTTTGAATGCAGATGAGGTTATGCATGTTCACTTATAAAACTGGACAGAGAATAATGACATGTAATGAATCAATAATGTTGGATTGTAGTGACAGCCACAGTAAAGAAAAAGTGCACAAAAATGAAGGGCTATTACAGAACTAAAGGTGTGATTGAATATGTGGGGCAAAGAGCACTCAGCCCTAGTAATGAAGTAATATTTGAATATGAGTACTTACTAGCCGTCATACTTTTTCAGGTATGAATGGCGTGTTGTCACGATAGTCGTGAAACCTTGGTCAAACAAAACCAAATAATTATTTCTCCTACTATAGGATTAATGTAATAGACAGTACCGTTTCAAATATTTCCCCACATACAACACCTTGTATAGAAACAGTATAATAATGTTCAGAATGCATGAATTAAGAAAATGTCGAAATGTTTATTAATATAGAACTACAAAGCCCACAATGCACCACCCTCAGAATGAGATCCAGGAAGACCCAGCCTGGGTGACAACCATATCCAAACAGGAGATTAAGGATACGTTTTTAGCTTATCAAATAGAGACCCGTAAGAGTGATAGGGAAGCAACCCACTCTTGTACTTTATCAGCAGTTTGAGATCAGAACGGGATTTCAGGATTACCTGTCAGTAGTGACTAGTCCTTCTCATCGCTTTGTTCTGACCCAACTGAAATTGGCTAAAGTACATCACATAGTGGCCTCCCCCACCATGAAAACGTGTTCATTGACCCAATGCCCATGTGATGGGCTATCAAAACAAAGAACTATACATTTTATACTTTTTTGTAAGTTCTATTTATCTTTAAGACGTTTTTATCTGAAACCATTCTTTTTAAAATTCAATGTGGGAACAATGAACAATGAACTTATTGGTTACTCTTGAAGATCCTGGAACATGTTTTTATGTTGCGTCTTTCATTGTGAAAACAATTTCTGCTAGGAAAGGTATTATGCTTGGTAATTAATTGGACAGTTTTATGTATTGGAATGTTTTACACATGTGTTTTATATTTTGTCTTACTTTTATGGTTGTTGTACATAACAAATAAAGCTCTTTGAATTGAATATAACACTGATTCCAATTCTCAAGTTTAGTTTCCAGTTCTTCTACCACTTTTTGGGATTCTCCAATTCCACTCGCCCACTATTGCCCGATTCTGACTCATTTGGATAGTCTCCAGCACCAACTCATTTTGTTAGGCAAGCGGTACCCTGTGGCATGCAGGATTACAGGGAATGCTGGAAAATACCAGGGTTGCTGTTACAAGCTGAAGATCTTCAGAGAGTGTGGGCAAAATACACTACTAAATGGTACAGATTAGCATGGGGGAGATGGCTAGGTTGGAGTGTGCAACAGAACCTAGATTCCGTGGGGTCACACATTGTCCACATTATGGACTTTCTTGCAAATCTGCCATGTAGGGGATGGGTTAACATGAGATAAACACCCTTCACTCTATTTCTACAGGACATATTCCCATTGATGGAGTCCAGATAGGTGACACCCCTGGGTCAGGAAGCTCCTTAGAGGTATCAGGCTTTCCCTTCCCTCCCTGAGCGGAGCTATTCAAATGTATGGGATGTGAATACAGGTCTTTTTTTTCTTTGCCTGCTAACAGGTTTCTAAATAGGAAAAAAAATATCTGACAAGCTTCCTAGATTGCTCTGTTTCTCCTGTAGAAGAATCCCTGTTTTCAGAGTTTTTTTTTTTTTTGTTTAAATCTGTTTTATTGATTTTGGTTGTACATGTATATGAAAGGCAACACATTTCGGTGAGAAACATCTATACAGTGGAGCATCTACCAGCATTGAGGGAACATTACCATCCGGAGAGAGCTTTAGATATTTTATGTAGGATATTTACTTTCTAGGGGTCATCGTTTCAGTGTGCAGGAGCACCAAAACCCTTACCAATACAATATCTTACCCAGTATTCCCAGATATTCCTAAATTGTGTGTGGTCCAATGCTTGAAAGCTTATGTTTGACTGAATAGTTCTAATTATTTATGTTCCTTGGGAAAAGTGAAATCTGCTTGTCTGTTATAACTTATATTACAATGGCCATTGGAAGAAGGACAAGATTGGCACACCTAGAGGCTTTAACTAATGAATACCCAGAATATTTTGATATCTTCTAGATCTTAACCTTATATAATGATGCAATCATGGAGAAAGTTCTTTTAAGTTTGCATTAAACAAACTGTATATAATTTATCCTATGATTATGATTTACAATGTATACTTTTATGGTTTTATATCAATAAGCCGAATAATGTTTATGAATTGAAATGGACTGAAAAGTTCAGATCAGTAGGAGAAAATCTAATTTCTCTCAGGAAAACATTCAAAGCGATTTCTTCACCAGCTATTGCAAGGTGGGTCTGCTGGACTATGCAGGAGGCAGGCATAGTTAATATTTTTGGAGCTCACTCCACAAGGGGCATGATGGCCTTTAAAGGTTTTTTCCTTGCAGCGAGGCTAGAAGATATCATATAAACAAAAGATGGGTTCTTTGATTCCACATTCAAAATGTTTTACTTTAAACCCTCTGTGAATGTAGCCTCATTAGTGGTAAGTAAGCTTTAAACTTGCATAATTCTTACCTCCAATCCTGACAGAATGAAACATTTTGTAAAGGAATCATTCAATTCTATTAAGGACAGCGAGGCAAGGATTATCCCACTGCAAAGACTTTGTATTACACTCCCTGTCCTCACTGAAATTATAATTCAGAGGACAGCATGCATAAGATTCAAGACCAGATACCCACAAGAGTTGTACACCCACTTCGGAGTAAGTTTAAAACTTCTTCTCTTTTCATGATGTTGAAAAGTTTGGAGTGTGTACTTAAACTGTAAAATCATTACTTTGGAGGAGATGTTTTACTTTTCATACAATAACTGAAGTTCTTTCCGTTATTGTTGAAGGACTGACCAGAAGACTGATTGAAGTGGGCATGATTCTATTCCGGGGGCTGTTGTGCGAAAAAGAGGCGGAACCATGTACTCTTTGGTTTTCTTCATGCGATACATTGCACAGGATTGACTAAAACACCGTATGACTTTTCCCAATATTTCATGGGAAATTTAGTTTACTGATTACTTGAATACATAAGGCTACTTGAGTTTAATACAGAAGAAAGTTCTAGATGATTCTCGCCTCCATACCCTTAATAGAATTGAAATGTTCCTTTTAGGATAACTGGGACAATTTTTATTATTTAGTGTTTTGGGAGAAATCTTTAAAAGCTTTAAGGCATGTCCTCCTTTTGATAATATGTTGTAATGATTTGCCAGGTTCCTGCTGGAATACTATGTTTTTAGGGGTTTACCCCAGATTTTTTAGCGTTAAATTTTATTGTGAATTCCCTCCACTCCCGCTTTTCCAATGGGATCTTCTCTCCACAAGTAAGAATAACTCCGTTTTGTGCAAAATAAATGAGTTGTGTATTTGGCTAGATTTGGTATTGCTATGGAATTCTTGTATTTTTTTATTGTTACAAATTTTACAGTTCGTTAAGACTAATACTCACACTTTCAGTACACTTTCCTTGACATGATTGAACAATAACTTATGAACCCTTTGTTTACCAGGAGTTCTTAGGATTTTGACCCAAATGTTTCTGCCTCATATCAGCCTCTCAGAGTTGGAGCAGAACTTCTTTTCACAAGTAATTCCGAAGGTAAGTATGAGGAATTAAGAGTTAATCAAATGTCTTGGCTAAAGAAAGCATTCCAATACCATTACAATGTTTCAGTACAATATAATTTTATTAATTTGATTGTATTGGAGTTATTTCCCAAAGGCATTCCTGGCTGTAGAGCAAATAGGCCTTGTACATAGCAACGGAATAGCTGCATGAAGTTTACAAAGAAGAAAAATATTTTGTAGTCCTCTGCATCTTAACCTTAGAAAACACGAATACTGTTCATTTTGAGTCTGGATACTCAGATGCTCAGTTTCTACTTTTCCTTCCTTTGCTTTTTTAGTCTAAAGTATGCTATTTTTAGGTTGAGCATTAAAGACCTCTTGTATATACTTTAGTATACACTTATATGTATATGTACTTTGTGGGCTCTGTATATCAGCCCTAGGAATTGACTGCCTCCGCTTAGGGATTTTTTTCTGTTCAACTGCCTCTGTTTATCTGTCTTTGAAGAAAACAACCATCAGAGGTAAGTAAAGTACCAGAATTGCTTTCTACTTAAGGACCTACTTTTGTTTATTTTTCTGGCAACTTCCTCTATTTAACTTTGTTGATAGAAAACGACCAGCAGAGGTCAGTAAAATACCAGAATCACGTTAGCATTCTCTAGATTCCAGTCCATAGAAATTGTCTTCCATGAGCACCCGTAGACGACAATATTTTTTTCAAATCTTGAATTTTCAGTGATATGACCACCGAAGGCACTGATTATATATTAAAAACGGAGCTTTGGACTATACCATTTCCCGCTGAAAGACAATAGTTCTCTCCATGTGTTCCCATACCTGCCGTGCCACGCAGTTTGGTGCTTATTTTTCCTCTATGTTAAAGAACAGTAGATGTTTCAGCACCCAGGCTAATGTGTTGCATAGCTAAGTACATATAAGGTCCCAAAGGCGAGACCAATTGCATTGCAAATGCTTTTTTATTAAAGTCATAAAGTGAACAAACTCCTAAAACGTTAGGACTTAGATTTACTTATGACTCTCATAGACTGGGAGATTTTCTTTATGTTCTGTGAAAACTATTTGTTACTGGCTACTGAACTCTGTGCACTTTATCGTTGGTAACCAAAGTGCTTGTACTTCTCCTTTTAACATGGTAAAGTTGGCATACTCCTGATTAGCTTATGTATCTTACCTATAAGTCTTTAGTATATGGTACCCACCATGTACCAGGGGCCTGTAAGTTAACAGTCACCAGGTGGTTGTGGCTGTAGGAGAGTAGGGTCTGCTTTCCTATGGTCACCCCACTTTTTGCTTTTTGCTTCACTGGTTTTCGACTTAATGTGGCTGTGGGCCTGCTAATCAGACCCACAGCCCAGCTGTTCTCTCTCTAAATTTCACACCATGTACTTTAGGTACATCACCAATTGGGAATTGGGTCACTCATGTGAGTCCCAGTATAGTGTACCATAGGTACCCAGGGCATAGGTGCACCCAAGGCCTACCATATCTTATGCCACCCCTGGCTGGCCATCCAAACTGACACAACTGGCTGATCACTCAGCTGGGGCAAGGTCGTGTAATCACCCCTTGCTTAGATATAGTATTCCTATACCTACCATTATATATAGACACATATGCACCTATAAGTCACTCCTATGGAAGGCCTTAACAATCCTGAAGGCAGAGTGCTTGGTTTTATGTGAGATGAGGCTCTAGCATGAGCTGAGCCTGTCTGCAGCTGTCGGAATCATGTCCTTATAGCTGTTCTATGATATAGCCATACCATATACTCTTAAGTGCATTATAATCCTCGCGGTTGAATGCTAACTTTGGGTTGGCTTTATCAAAACATGTCGTGTAAGGTGGCATACACTTTGGAATACTACCCCCTCGCCAGTTCTGGCGACGGGGGTAGCATTCCACCCTTCTAGAGGGAGAAGACATGTTGTTCCTGTGAATGCCGGTTAAAGTTAACCAGAGCCTCAGCATCACAAAATGGATGCTGCTGCCACAAACACAAGTCTGACCTCCTGCTGCTGGGGGTCCTTCCAGCGAGGGAGGCTTGGACAATAGGTTTCCTGTCTTGGGAGGTGCTAGCACCACCCCAGACAGGCCATAGTGTATTTGGGCAGGGAGGGCTGAATGAAATGACACTGCCTGGGGCACACAAGGTGTCCCATGCATAGTCCGGTTCAAACCGGTGCTGGGGCACTCCAGCCCCAGCTCTGGCGCAAAACTGGACAAAGGGAAAGGGGTGTAACCACCCCCTTCCCTGGTCCCACCCATAGGAGGGACCTAGCAGGTAATCCAGACCCCAAATTTGGTATATAGGTAGGAGCTGAGTCCCAAGACTTTAGATTTATCCTGACTGAAACTTGAAACGAAACTCTGGACCTTCGACGTTCTACCTGAAGATAGAAGACTGAAGAATCTCCCTTGTGGTCAAGGAGTGACCACCCTGTGCAAGCAGGCACCATCAAGCGATCAACTGTTTGCTTTGTCGAAGCTTCCGCCGGAGCCCGAGCACCGAGCCTGACAAGACCCGGACTTCCAGACTTCCAACAGCCCGATCCACAGTCACAGCAGAGCTGAGACCCGTGGAGGCGACGAGAGACGTGGGACCGGCCATCTTGGAAAGCCAGCGAATTGCTTTCCGTGCAACTTCTGAGGCACCCTCGAAGTTGTGCATTGGGGATTGAGAAGCCCAAGCCCCGAGCACCAACTGTGCACCAAAGATCAGCCCTACACACTTCATGAGTTCTGCGTGGGGCCCTTCTGCATTTTCCCGCTCGACGCGTCTGTCCGGTCACTTGCCCATTGGCTAGTGGCCTCTGTGACGACGAACCTTTGAATTTACACCGCTGGTCTGGTTGCTCCAGACTGGCCCCTGCTTCCCTGAAAAGGAGAAGCCCATCAGACCTTGCTGGTCTGACCCAGAAGCCATCTTCGATTCCTGCGTGAGTTGCCTTTGCCAAGGCTTGTTGACTCTAATCCGGAAGCCGACACCGCCGACAGCGAGAGCCTTCGTGGGACAGTCCGTATCCAGCTCCTGGTTGTTGTCGACATCTCCTGGTCCGCGTGGCTGCAGAGACAAGCTTCACGACATCACCTGATTGCTTCGCGACATTGCCTGGTTCCTTCCTGGTCACTGGCTAGTGACCCAGACTCTGTCCCCTCTGCTTTCAGGTACTCTTCATCCTCGATCCACCCTTGGATCCAACCGGACACTTCTCTCCTGGTCGCCTGCAGCATCTTTCTCCAAGGCTCCATAGGAATCAGTGACGAAACCTGACACACTTTGACACCTATGCACCTGCTTCCTGTGGGTGAGTTAACGCGAGTACTTCGGTGCTCCTGTGGGTATTGACTATCCTAGTGTCTAAGTTTTAAGTAGCTTTCTCCTAGTCCATCCGGAAGTGCCCTAAAAGCACTAGTTTCAATTCTTTCGTTCCCATTCTAACTCTATGGTAACTGGTGTGTGTGTAAAGACACTGCACACGCATCCCGTGGGCCTCCTGCTCCCTATCCTTTGGTAGTACAGCGTAGCCCCAGCGATTCTCCAGGCCCTGGGCCTATCCTTTGTTCGTGACGTGGTTCTTATACCACTATTTTAGTATATGGTTTGAAGTGCCCCTAGGGCATTACTGTATTTTGTGCAACTTATTGTATGATAATTGAGTATCTTGTTTATGTGCTAGTGCCTCTGAGCTCATAAACAGTTCAGAGGATTAATTTAGTAATAAATACATATATATTTTATATATATATAACCTATGTTGTCCTTTCACTTGGTATTAAAGGGATTGCATGTAGTAAAACAGCTGGCTTCACATGCCCTCTTGAGTTTAGCCTAAGACTGCTTTGTCCATGCTACCACTAGGATAGCTGGTATATAAGGTTGACTTTACAACCATCACCATAAGGGTTGTTTGGACTGGTGCAAGGTGCTCACTAGAATAGTGAACATAATATACCAGGCCAACTTCTCACAGTGGCACTCATTTTGCCACCTACTGTAGTGACCAGGCAAACATGACTGCAGGCCTGCCACCAGTAGCCTGGCTGTACAGGTTTAAACTGCAAATTCAAAAAGTAACAAAAACATTTTTGACAGACCTAAAACCCTGCTTTTA
Source organism: Lissotriton helveticus (assembly GCF_964261635.1). Classification (NCBI taxonomy): domain Eukaryota; kingdom Metazoa; phylum Chordata; class Amphibia; order Caudata; family Salamandridae; genus Lissotriton; species Lissotriton helveticus. The sequence continues at coordinate 1,504,539,958 of NC_136057.1, read as the reverse complement.
AATATTTATAAGTCACCTTAAGTGAGCCTTAATCCCCTTAAAGGCAAGTGGAATGATCTGTAAAATTAGGCCGGTAACAGTTAATGTTAAAGATGGCCTTACAGTGACTAGCACCTCTACGCAATTTTCATTGTGTCAGGGTTGTCTGTTTCCACAGGAAAGCATTGGGATACAATATAAATTTAGTAAATGTTATCTTGGCCTAGGAAACAGCTTGAGAAATATTTCAATGACTTAGTTAAACAAAATGCAATGTAATGGTACATTTGGATTTTGTCTATCCATTATTGAAAAGGTACTTTAGAAAAGTTAACTTTTGCCTGCCTAGAGTCCTTTCTGTAAGTTTTCCACCTTCCCTTTGGCACCTTGATGGCTCCCCAGTGGTGAGCAGGGAACTCTTCTAGGACATCGTCAATGGTCCCCGAGTGTGGAGACGAGTCGTCCTCACTTTTATTAGGATGACTTAGTAGCTGTGCCCAGACATTTGGTGCATTTTAAACGGGCAGCACGTGTCAAAGGCAGCTGTAGCTCATACCTAGGCCTCCCTCCCCTTTTGTCCTTCTAGTCAGCCATGGACCAACCCCAGTTGGAAGGAGAGTTTCCCTACAACTTCTTAGAGTGACCACCATGGTGGGGCTGTGAGCATCCTCTTTGACAGTAGAGTGTTGAGTCCTGGTTGAATGTTGCATCTTCCTTGACAGGTCTGCTGGCTTTTTTCATATGACCCTTGGGGGTGAACTTCAAAAAGACCTTCCCTATCACAGACAAATGTTAGCTGTCACTTGTCTCTTTTGTTCTGACAACTAGTCAGACCCCACTTGTAGTAGGTAGTACTGTTATGCTCCCCAACCTAGGCCTAAGTAGCAAAATTACCTTTTACCTACATTTGTCCTGTCTTGCTCTGCATAACGGTTCTAGCGCTGACCTTTTACCGAATACCTGCAGGTCAAGTAAGATTTTTTAGATTTGTCGAGCCCTGCTAATTATGTGCTGAATAAATTTCAATAGCTTTCCTTAAAACTAACCTAATTTATTGTGCATGAGGATTTTTAGTAAAATCCCCTGTACATGATGTACATAACAGGATTATCATACTCTGTACAAATGTCATTGCTGTTTCATCCTGGAGCGACAGAGCTACTTTGCATAGTTGCAATTATTGATTTAGGTTTATTTACATAATCGCACTTGCAGCATATCGATTGTGGTAGGAACCCCAATACTATCTTTCTGGTATAAAAGAACCGCACCTTCACTAGGTCACTAGAGGAGATGCTTCTACAAGACACTGAGGTCCCTGCATGCTGAAGCTTCAACACACAGCGGTCTGAAATACCTTGCAGTGTGTCCAACTCGTGACCAAGATGGGTCCTTTATTCTCTCCCGTCAGGTAATGGGGGTTAGCTCTTTCCTAGGGGATTCTTGGCTTTACACCCAAATACATGCTAGGCACACTTAGCATTTGCGTCGTAGAAGTGCACTTAATATATGAAGGCATATAAGCATGACAGTAATCATCTGTTTTAGCATCATGGTGGAATTCTACCTTCCATTTACTCTGTTGGTGCTTGTAATCTTATGTTAGCTTCTGTCTATTGATTGTCGCAACAAACATGTTTCATACTAGAATGATGCTGGTTCAATAAATGCTTATTTAAAACATCCCCAACGTTTATTTTGTGTATCTCTCCGAGACTAAGTGAGCCTGATTGACTGACTGAAAAGTACTGTTCCACCATCCCTGAATGGTCAGGGTTGGCACGGGTGGGGAATTCCTATCTCCCGACGCCCAAGACATCTAGATTTCTTAGGAGAGCAAGAGGTTTTGATTTACATTTTGTCCAAAGGACAAGTAGACAGTTTTACGGTAGGAGAGTAGGGTCTGCTTCCTATGGTCACCCCCACTTTTTGCTGTGATTCACTGGTTTTTCGACTTTAGTGTGGCTGTGGGCCTGCTAATCAGACCCACAGTCCAGCTGTTCTCTCTCTAAATTCATACCATGTACTTTAGGTACATACTTAATTTGGTATTGGGTCACCTTTGTGAGACCCTGTATAGTGTACCATAGGTACCCAGGGCATAGGTGCATCCAAGGCCTACCAGGGGCTGCAGCATGAATTATGCCACCCCTGGCTGGCCATCCAAACTGACACCACAGGCTGATCACTCAGCTTGGGCAAGGTCGTGTAAACACCCCTTGCTTGGATATAGTATTCCTATATCTACCCTTATATATAGACACATATATGCCTATAAGTCACTCCTATGACAGGCCTTGACAAACCTGAAGGCAGAGTGCTTGGTTTTATTTGAGATGGTGCTCTAGCATGAGCTGAGCCTGTCTGCAGCTTTCGGAACCATGTCCTTATAGCTGTTCTATGATATAGCCATACCATATTCTCTTAAGTGCATTATAATCCTCGCGGTTAATGCTAACTTTAGTTTGACTTTATCAAAACATGTTGTGTAAGGTGTCAAACACTTTGGAATACTACCCAACCCCAGTCCTGACGGTGGGGGTAGCATTCCACCCTTCTAGAGGCAGAAGACATGACATGTAGTTACTGCTTTATCTGGTTAAAGTTAAACAGAGCCTCAGCATCACAAAATGGATGCTGCTGCCACAGACACGAGTCTGACCTCCTGCTGCTGGACGAAACTCCGGCAGGGGAGGCCTGGACAATAGGTTTCCTGTCAAAGGAGGTGCTAGCACCTCCTCAGACAGCCTGTAGTGGATTGGGGCAGGGTGGGTTCAATGGAAAGATGCTTTTCCAGACACTGCCTGAAGCACACAAGGTGCTCCATGCACAGCCCGGCTCAAACCAGTTGCTGGGGCACTCCAGCCCCAGCTCTGGCGCGAAACTGGACAAAGAGAAAGGGGTGTAACCACCCCCTTCTCAGGTTCCACCCATAGGAGGGACCCAGCAGATAATCAAGCCCCTTAGTTTAGTATAAAGATAGGAGCTGTTTCTAGAGACATTAGATTATCCTGGAAAGAAACTCTGAAAAGAACTCTTGGACCTTCGACGTTCCATATCGACTGGAAGACTGAAGACATCTCCCTTGTGGTCAAGGAGTGACCACCCTGTGCAAACAGGCACCACCACTAACTTGCCGGTTTGCTTTGTAGACGCTCCCGCCGGAACCCGAAGACTTAGCGACTCAGGAACTGGACTTCCAGACTTCTCCGACTCCGACCCACATCCACAGCAAAGCTGAGACCCGTGGTGGACACGAGAGACGTGGGACAAGACATCCTGGACTACCTGCTTTTTGCTACTTGTGCAGCTTCTGAGGTACCCTCGAAGTTGTTCATTGGGGTTTGAGAAGCCCCAGACCCGAGCAGCATTTGCACCGAAGCTCAGCCCTCCACACTCCTTGAGTGCCGCGTGGGGCCTGCGCTTGCATTTCAGCTCGACGCTTCTTCGCGGTTGCTAGCCTGTTGGCTAGTGAGCCCCCTGAAGACTTTCTTGTGAAACTACACCACTTGCCTGGTTGCTCCGGGCTTGCTCCAGCTTCCCTGCGAAGGAGACCTTGCTGGTCTGAACTGAAGCCAATCTTCCCATCCTGCGTGGATTGCATTTGCCAAGGGTTGTTGGATCCAATATGGATACCGACACCGCCAACAGCTAGATCCCTCGTGGGACAGCTCGACTCCAGCTCCTGGTCGTCGTCGACGCCTTCTGGTCCTCGTGGCTGCAGAGACAAGCTTCACCTCCTCACCTGATTGCATCTCGACATCGCCTGGTTCCTTCCTGGTCACTGGCTAGTGACCCAGACTCTGTCCTCTCTGCTTTCAGGTTCTTCACTACTCCGATCCACCCTTGGATCCACCCGGACACTTTTCTCCTGGTCGCCTGCAGCACTTTCTTGCAGCTCTCCATAGGAAACAGCGACGAAACCTGACCCGAAAGAACACCTATGCACCCGGCTTCCCTGGGTGAGGTAACTCGAGTACTCTGGTGCTGCCGTGGGTATTACCTATCCAAGTGTCCTAGTTTAACAGGGTTTCCCGTAGTCCATCCGGAAGTGTCCAAAATCTACTACTTCGTAACTTTTACGTTCCCATTGAAACTCTATGGTAACCCGCGTGTGTGTTTAGACACTGCACACGCTTCCCGTGGGCCTCCTACTTCCAAGCCCTTGGTAGTTCAGTGTAGCCCCAGCGATTTCCTAGGCCTACTCACCTTTCCTGAAGTGGTTCTAATGCCACTTACTTAGTATATGGTTCGTGAGGTCCCTAGGGTTAAATTGTATTTGTGCAACTTATAGTATGCTTATTGAGTAACTTGTGCTGTATCTCGAACTCTGACCTCATAAAGAGTGCAGAGGGGTTGTGTTAGTAATAAATACATATATAATTTATATATATCTTGTGTGTTGTCCTTTCATTTGATGTTCAAGGGATTATTATTGGTAAAACAGCTGGCTTCACATGCTCTCTGAAGTTTTAGCCTAAGACTGCTTTGTCCATGCCACCACTAGGGTAGCTGGTCTATAAGGTTGACTTTACAACCATCACCATAAGTGTTGTTTGGACTGGTGCAAGGTGCCCACTAGAATAGTGGACATCATATACCAGGCCAACTTCTCACAATACGAAACACTGCTGTTCAACCCTGTAGGTCACAGCCAGTAAATAAATTGCAGTTTATTGGCAGTGAAAGGGTCAATGCAAAAGCTGGGACCTGCACTTTAAATTCCCCAGAGCAGGACAACAAAATGATAAAGCAGAGCTCAAAGTTGGTGCCAGCTCGATAAGCTCGTGTGGCTTCCAGGCCCTCCTCTGGTCCTTTTATTTTCTTCAAGTATGAGGCACACATCGAGCTTCTGCAGCTCCAGTACACTTGCAGCAATGGCATGTAAGAGGCTGCTTTTTCTGCCTCTTTGCCCCTTGCTCTAACTTGAACTATATGAACCCTGCCTTGTATTCTCTGCTCCACTCCTGGGCCTCGTAGGGCTCCAATATCCCTGCTTATCTTCAACTCACTTTGATTTCCTTTCTCATGCACCCCCTCCTTGGCACTTTGCGTTTCCTGTACACATTATGTTACACCCGGTGCCTGAACCGGCTAACCCCACCCCACCACCCTCCGCCACCCTCTCTGACATCCCTGACCCGCTCCCCTTGGCCCCGCTTATTGAATGGGTGGATTAATGGGTGAGAGAGTAGATGAATAGATGGCTGAGTTGGTAGGGATGGATGGATAGATAGATGGGTGGGTGGCTGGGTGGAAGGGTTGATGTATGGATGGGTGGACAGTTGAGTGTAAAGGTGGAGGGAGGGATTAGTTAAAGGGAGGATGGATATATGAGCGAACCGGAAGATGGACAGGTGAAAGGGTGGATGGACCAGCGAAAGCATAAATGGAGGGAGTGAAAGGGTAGGTGGATAGATGAGTGAAAAGAAGGATGGATGGATTGGGTGGGTGGATGAATAGGAGTGAAAAGGAGGATGTGTGGGGTGAAAGGATGGATGCCTGACCAAAAGGATGGATGTGTGAAAGGAAGGCAGGATGGATCAGTTGGATTGATAGGTTTGGAGATGGCAGGATAGGTTTGAGCAGGGGCTTTGTGAATGCCCCGCATTAGCAGCTACAGTAGAGGTGGAGCTCTTGATGGGCCTCTTCTGTCTGCAGCTCGGCAGACAAAGATTAGTAATTAATGTGAAAGGATGAATGGATGTGTGGGTGAAAGGATGAGTGAGTGGAAGTGTGGCTGGCTAGATGGATGGATGGATGAATGAGTGACCGTGTTGGTTGAGTGACGGGAATGGTGGATGGACAAAGGATGTTATAATGAAGGAAAGGGTGAATGAGTGGATGGGTTACAGGGTGCAAGGATTAGAGAGCGAAAGGATGGATGAGTGTAAAGGATAAATGGATGGATGGATGAGTTGAAGGATGGATTGATGGATGGGTCGAAGGGTGGGTGGAAGGATGAGTGAAAGGGAGGGTGTATGGATGAGCGAAAGGATGGATGGTTGAAATGGATAGGTTTGGAGATGGATGGGTAGGTTTGGATATGGATGAGCGGATGGACTGACGGATGAACAAATGGACGAACAGATTGGTGAAAGGATAATGGATAAAAGAATGAATAGGTGCCAATGAAAAGGTGAAATGCTAGATATCAGTGGATGAAAGGATGAATGATAAATGATTAAATGGAAGAGACAAGAGAGCTATTCTGGCGAGGATTCCAATGACTTTTTTCGCTTACTTGGTGTCATAAGAACTTTGGATCAACGTGGTGGGTATTTTAATTTTGTGGTTACTCACTTGGTCTACACTATGCTCCTTTCTCTACCTTGGGATTATCAGGTAGGCGTGGTGCTGTATGCCAGCGCGTTTTTACTAGACCGCTAGTATTTGTTCTCATAAAGGCCACATTGCCATAGAAATTCCTGGCACTGAACAAAACTACTTTGTAAAAGAGCAGAATGCTGTGAAACACAATGAAGCCAGCTCACAGATAGGAAGAGATTAATAAAAACAGAAGGTCTTGGTTAACTCAGATTTAATTAGGGGCTCAAATGTTAGTCACAAAAGTGCACCCATGATATATGTCCTTGTATTAATGCAGATTTACGTTTTTCATGAATTAACATGAATTTCCTTAAGTAGGCCAGGAAACCGTAGTCTGAGAAAATATTTGTCAATTGCATCTTAGCATGAGCAAATATGAATATGCCCCAGCGGAAATCTGTTGAGTGTTTACAGGTTCACTTTTTCTCCAACCACATTTTTCCCAGCCCTGGAAGAAACTTTACTTCTGCCATTGTCAGGGGTAAATTGCCGACCTTTCTCAGTATGGGAAAAGATAAGAGAAGAGCTGGTGAAAAACTCCAAAATTCAAATCCTTCTATAGTATTAGCCTGACATAACCAGAGAGGCTATTATCAGAGCTCTTCTATAAAGAGATTGCAGCCATTATTTGACGGCGCACTACAAGGCACCGAAGGGACAAGTGGATTTTGTTACAGGACATGTAGATTTATGAAGCTACTTGTCCCATGGACAAGTACATATTTCATTAAATTCCACACCCCTGAAGTGGAAAAGGTTCGGTCTCTGGTGCCAAGAATCAGGAGTTCATCCTTTCTCTTCTTCCGCTCATGAGATTCTGCTTTGCATCCTTTCATTGGCCAAGGTGGCTTAGCTCATGCTTCCATTAAAGTGAATCTCGTAGCCATCTCTCGTTTCAGAAGAACGTCTTCAGGCCCTTCTCTATGGTCAGCGAGAATAAGAAAGCAATTAATGAATGGACTTTCTTAGGATTTTCCCCTGATCAAATCTTCTCCACCACTATGGCACCTTAATGTGGTCTTGGCTTAGCTCATAAAACATCCCTTCAAACCCATCCATAAAGCGGAGTTAAAATTCCTTTTGTGGAAGGTGGCTCTTCTTCTGGCGCTAACATCTGCAAGAAGGGTTAGCAAACTGCAGGCACTAACTAGCCAGGAGCCTTTTCTTCACTTCAAAACTGACAGAGTGGTACTTCGTACTAACCCCAAATTCATCCCTGGATGAACCTATGGTTCTTAGGACTTTTTTACTTCCGCCTACTCCACCGGTTGAGAGATCACTTCATTCTCTGGACACTCAACGTTGCTTGAAATTCTATCTCCAAAGACCTAAGCACTGTAGAAAGTCACCTCAACTCTTTGTAGCTTATAGTGCTCCTCGTAGGGGATTTCCCCTATCTAAACCGGGCATTGCATGTTGGATTTCCAGCTCTATCCAGTACTGTCATCAATTGGCTAGGAAAGGTCCGTGCTCATTCCACAAGGGCAGTCTCTTCATCTATGGCCCTCTTTGCTGGGGTACCGATCCGGGACATCTGCAGAGCAGCCACCTGGAAGAGTATCCATACCTTTACCAGACATTACTGCTTGGATGCTTCGACGCGCAGTGATACTGCAGTGGATCAAGCAGTCCTAAGAAACCTGTTTCAGTAGCAGTAAGCACTCCATTTCATCCCTCCTTTCTTTTTTCTTTCCTAAAATCCTTGCACATTCTTTGATAAATGTATTGTTTCTTAGTATACTGTCTGCATAGGAGCCTTGCACATTCTGAGGATGCCTATTGCTGTGCTGATGATGCTTTGCAATTAATTGTATAGTTAAAGCCTACTATCTAATGTTTGTCTTGAAGCATTGCAGAGTCCAGGCTGAGGAAACTGTTTCCTCTTTCTATTCTTTTCTGTGCTTATGTACTATTTTTTAAAGAATATCAGATCAAAAAATGTGCTCATAACTGTTAGCTACTCTGATTCAAACATGTGAATCTATGAAAGTTCCAATATTGGAGTAAGAAAATAAGTTACTTACCTGTAACTTTTGTTCTCCTGTATTGGAAGCTTTCATAGATTGACATGCGACCCACCCTCCTCCCCTGAGAAAGCTCAACCTTCTTTTTTTACCTTAATGGTTTATCCTATGGCACTACTGCTATGAACATCTGAAGGTCTGAGGTTCTCTCGGGAGGATTCTAGAGGATGAGGCTGATCCGATTGGTTGTTTGCTGTGTTTGGTCTCTTTTCCAAAAAGAGGTAGATATGTTACAAAACTGAAATGGGCCAAGGCCTCGTTTCTAGTGTGTGATAGCTTTGCATTGCTATTTTGATATACCTTGGACTGCCATCTCGACGACGGGGAATGATTCAAACTTGTGAATCTATTAGAGCTTCCAATACTGGAGAACAGAAGTTACAGGTAAGTAACTTATTTTCTTCTAGCTCCTGTATGGACATTACCTCCCAGAACTCTCTGCAGGCCAAGATGTGAACTTGGTCCTGAAACCGCTTGCCTCATCACAATGTGAAGAGTGACCTGTCTTTAGTGAACATTACAGTAGTTCCAGTTCCTGAAGGAATAGTTTGGGACAGAGTTTCCTATGATGTGTATAGTCCTACTGAACGTTTAAGAATACCATATTCATTCAAAATTTCTCTTAATGCTTGCATCACCTCTAGTACACTCTGATGATTGGGACATTGAAACTGTGCATACTATGCTATCTGATTTAGAACAATCCGCTGTATTTTCAAATGATGAATTGTATGATGTTGCATCTAATTTTAACACCGTCTTTTGTTATCAACACTATTGTCACCTTTTTTTGCATAAAGCAATTATCCCACGTAAAGTTTTCACTTAACATCAATGGGACCATTGCCCAACACCAAAACTTTGCTTAGTTTGCTGGGTTTAACACTTTAGACCAGACCTCGTATTACTATAAGCTTGTACCTACACCTGCAAAGAAAAATATGCTCACTAATACAAAGCTGATATACTTTGCTTCCTTTATTGCCCAACTGTCTGTACATGGTTTTGACTTTTAGAAAGACAGTATAGACACAAAATCTGTCTGGGGAACTAAAGATTGGCAATTTCAGGTAAATTAGGCCATATTTAAAGCTAATCCCTTAATTCTCACGGGTCTATACTCTCCTCTGCCTCCTTACATCTTTTTTCTCTTTCATGCACTCCATATTTTCCTGAGTTCACTATTCGCTGCGCGCTTACGTATAAACTCATCTTTCTCAGTGATTTTCAATTTTAACCGGCAAATCCTTACACGCCCTTCGTCCCAACACGAACCTGCCAACAACTGCTTAACTCTTCGCGTCCATCTATCAACAGCTCTGATCTCGCCCTCATGAACCTTTCATTTAAAGTCAACCCTCCACCCCATTACGTGACACAACTTAATCATTGACGAAAACCACTCCCTCCCGACCTCCTGAATTTCAAGGGTGGATTAAGGGAGTTGAAGTTCAGGAGGTCGGGAGGGAGTGGTTTTCGTCACTGATTAAGTTGCGTCACGTAATGGGGTGGAGGGTTGACTTTAAATGAAAGGTTCATGAGGGAGAGATCAGAGCTGTTGATGTACGCGAAGAGTTAAGCGGTTGTTGGCAGGTTCGTGTTGGGACGAAGGGCGTGTAAGGATTTGCCGGTTAAAATTGAGAATCACTGAGAAAGATGAGTTTATACGTAAGCGCGTAGCGAATAGTGAACTCTGGAAAATATGGAGTGCATGAAAGAGAAAAAAGATGTAAGGAGGCAGAGGAGAGTATAGACATGTGAGAAATAAGGGATTAGTTTAAAAACAGAGGTGAAATAAGCGCATTAGTGAGGCAAAATACAGGCGGAGTTAGTGAGGTGAGGAATGGTGAGAGGACTCGATACCCGACAGCATGTGAGAACGTGTGAAACATTGTATAGCTTATGGAGTGATGAAGTATTGAGGGAAAAATCCACTATGTTGTTTTCATTTTATTTATTTTGAATAAGAAGCACGGGGAATTGGTTATAATGTTTCAAGAAATATAAAAATTGTAAAAGGAAAAACTGGACAAGGATTATGTAGTAATGTTGTTTAATGTTTAAATTGCAGTCACCCCTGACGAAGGGCTCTGTTTAGCCCGAAATGCATTGGTTGCCAATAAAGTCATGCTGCTTTGGATGAATCTTGTGTTCCGATTGTATTCTTTAAAGAGGTCCGGATGGGCACATTCTGAATATGTGAAGCATTAAAAACACAAGAGACAAACTATGTATGTGGAATATCATAAAAAAACTTAGTGAATATGACTGACAAACCTGGATTAAAAATGGAGCAAAATGGAGTAAATTGCATATGGATTCTAGAAGCAGGATGAATCATCCTTTAAAGCAGTGCGACTGGGAGTGGAGCATATGCATGTTCCCCACTTATTTGTTCAAACTTTGATGCCGAAAGGGCAAGGCATACACCCAAGACGCAAGCAATCAACTGATGAATGTATAAACGTAGGATTAAAGTGAAAAATGAATGGCGTGCACACCACCCCGTTTGATGATTCATATTAAAAGCATGCCTCATACCACATCAAATGATTTTCCTGAACAAACAGTGCAACAGACTTCCTGTCTTGGGCTAGCCAAGATCAAGGATTTGAGCATTCCTCATATTCCCTCTCTTACACACTTTAAGGATTGGCAAAAGTATTCACTGCACAGGGAGGCTACATTAGATCATGGGTACTTGTAAACATTTGCCCAGGGGCCACAAAGTATGGTCTATGGTGTGACAGAGGGCCGCACGGATGCCAGCAGGGAGGCGGTAGGGGGACTGGGTGGGTCAGGGATTGTGTAAGGAGTGTGAAAAATGTTAAATAAACGGGCACACGTTTATTTGCAGTTTAATGAATGCTTGTCTATTTAACATTTTTTTCTGAATATTAGTGCTCAGCAGCTAGTGCTGCTGTTCACCAGGGAGGCCGCATGTAAAGGTCAATAGGGCCGCACTTTGAGTATCACTATATTAGATACTATAATAATACATAAAGGTTTGTTCAATTCATCAGACCCCAATGGGAAGAGATGGTTGGTTTGGCCTATCGATGCAAATAGGTTTGTCAAGATTCTGGGGTACCACCGAAGGGTTTAGTATCCATAGGCCCGATCAGCGCTATGTACAATCAGAACACTCATGGTGGTGACATCTTACAGTTTCCGGAAGTTATGCCTAAAGTAACTAAAGACCTCAACACTGTCCCAAGTGAAACAACACTTATTCCTTCTCTCAGATGACATTGATATCTGGAATTTTTTGCTTAGTCCCCAGAAGCCGCGTCAGAAGTGTTTCTTCCATGCTATTTACAACAAGCTATTGAAAATCTCTAAACAGGAGGCTACTGAGAGACTATGTGAGATGGATAGGGTTAACCTAGAAAAGGATTTGGCTGTGGTCGACAGTGGTATGCCCACACTATCATTTAGAATTTATTCACTGTGAAACATTGTGTCTTCTCCAACAGAGATAATCGAACAGAATGTATCTATTCTACAACATGGACAATCGCATTTACAATCCGTTCTATTAAGCTGGAAGCTACAATCATTGCGTTCTGGCCACGTGCCATGGGGTTACAAAAACAGCACAACCCTGTTCTCTGTACACAATCTGACAGAAAGGCCAATGGTTATGGCATTCAAGTATGTAAAGTATACCATGTTGCACATTGAAAAATTGGACCAATTACCTTTCACCGTGGCTGAGTCACCTTCCACCGAATGGTTAATTCATGGCTATGTTACACTGCCATTCACGACATCCCAATTTCAATACTGTCTCAAATACTATCAGGTTGACATGTATGAAGGTCTAGGAGAAAGATACATACACGAGTACTGGGAATTACTGTACAAATTTAAATGCAGGAATGGGAACACTGAAGTTTTTCTCAGCGGTTGAAACTGTAAAAGTGCTTTAAGTGGGTCCCTAGTTTGCCAAGACATTTTGCTTTAGGGAGCTTGTAATGCTTTGGTTGCTAACTTGTCCTGTCACTTGAAGGGTTCCCCAGCTACAGTGATTAATCTGGTGTTTGAGTTGATCTCGAATGAGAGCTATTTGATGCTGAATGATCAAGGCTGTTGTGGGATGGTATCCGGCATTGCATATCTGGTCACAGTAAGTTCCAGGGTTACTTATTGTATGCAAGTATTGTTTAACTGACCCACACAGTTAGGGAGGCAACGCTATGGCCTTCATTGATAGTTTCCTTTATACGGTTTGATTCTCTGAGCAGACTGAAAGCTATGATTTTTCAGGAAGATGTGGCCTTAGCCTGAACTCGAGAGACGTTGGATCTCCAAGTTGCAAGGTCTTCGTCAGAGACCAGGCACTAGTCAGTACAAGTTTCCCGCTCCATTTCAGGGAAATGGTTAATCTCATCTTCAACATGTCTGATATAAGGGGAATTGTGCTCCTATTTAAGCGTATAGGTTCTGGACTATTGTGCATCTTTCAGAAAATCTTCATAGTCTTTCCAGCATTCACACACTCCGTATTGGGAAGCGTTTTTTGAAGGCTTCTTCTGGTCCTACTCATTACAGTGGGTATCCCGGTTTTACTTTTCCTGATTCACACTGGACATCCCAGTTCATCGAGAGATGTCAAAAGCACTGCTGATGCGACGTTGTCGTGAACGCATGGTGCTTTATCTGGGCACACCTCGGCTGGGATTTAAGCGAGCATTGGTTCCTATTCACACCAGTCTGGTGTGACTGCATCTTGCCTGTGTTCCGCTGCCTATTCTGCGGTTACAAAAATGTTGGACCTGTGTCTAACCCTTCTATTGGTTGTGCCACCAGACATAGACGTACTACTTGACCCCTTAAAGGCCCACGTGTATCAATGTCCTCATCGTATTCCCATGATGATGATGGTATTCTTAGTCTCCACGGGATGCTTCCACTCCCGGCGGAACGGACAATGGCTCTACAAAAGACTCACAGTTGTTGAGTGCTTCCTCAGCTGCTGCTGAGGGAACAGGAGAAGATCACCTTTGCTCAATTGACCTGATACAGGAGGTGTTACAGGGACCGTAGACTTGCGAATGTGAGCGACAGTGATGTTCTTTATCCCACACAGGACACACAAACATTTGGCTCTGTGTGTGCTGGGAACAATTCAGCCTTTTTCCAAAACAAAACCAAATTGGAGTGAGAAACATCATTTTGTTTTACTTTTCTTCTGCTCACACTAAGCATCATGGCTTTCGATGTGCTCAGTCATTCAAATAATATATTGACTATTTAGTGAACTTGTGGAACTTTAATATTTTATTAGCTTCCTTTTTATAAATTATTTGTTTATAGATGTTTTTATACACTGGTTTTATGACAATGTTTTTATGCATTTTAGTAGACGTAGTTTAGCATTAATTGACCTTGTCGACCTTCGGATGGGGAGTGGGTGTTAAGTTCCCCAACCTAGGGCTAAGTAGCAAAGCAACCTTTCACCTACATTTGTCCTACCTTGCTCTGCATTACGGTTCTAGCACTGACCTTTTACCCAGTTATGTGTTGAATAAATGAAACTACCCTCATTTATTATGCATGAGGATTCTTAGTAAATAACAGGATTATCATACTCTGTTCAAAAGTCATTGCTATTTCATTTTAGGGCGACAGAGCTACTTGCATAATAGCCATTATTGATTTAGGCTCATAATCGTACTCGCAGCATATTGAATGTGGTAGGAACCCGAGGTTATCTTTGTGGAATAAAAGAACCACACCTTCACTAGGTAAGTAGAGGAGACGCTTCCACAAAGAAACAAGACACTGAGGTCCCTGCATGCTGCAGCTTCAACAGACAGCCGTCTGACTTCCCTTGCAGGGTGTCCAACTCATAATTAAGATGGGGGTCCTTCATTCTCTCCCATCAGGTAATGGGGGTTGGATTTTTCCTAGGGCATTCTGCGCTTTACACCCACATACATGCTAGGTACACTTAGGTAGGGTCCGCATCATACGAGTACGCTTCATTACTGTCGTGTTTATATGCCTACATATATTCACTGTTTTAGCACCATGGTGGAATTCTACCTTTTATTTACTCTGTTGGTGCTTGTAATTTCTTACGTTAGCTTCTGTCTGTTGATTTCCGCCGCAAACGTTTTATATTAGAATGACGCTGGTTCAATAAATGCTCTTTAAAAACATCCCCAACGTTCATTCTTGTATCCCCTGAGACTAAGTGAGCATGATTGACTGAGTAAAAAATACTGTACTGTTACCACGATCACTGAAGGGTCAAGAGTTGTCCTGTTCGATTGCTGCCCGAAACTATTTGCTCCTTGGTAAGGTTAGTGGGCTTATGGTGGCACTGTGAGCTAGCTGGTCCATTCGTTGACGTATCCTGTGGGCTTGTCCGGAAGCAGACTAGACACCAATCTCTTAGATTATGTTGTCCAACATACGCGCAGATCCTAAGTATTTTTACTTGCCTGTTTGACATGTGTGCTGGATTTACATAAACCATTTTGTGCACACTTCAAAGTAGGGACACAGAATGCCAAAACACTTTGTGTGTATCCACTGTCTAGTGGTTGAAAGCTCAGATTTTATTTATGGGAGGTCACCAGATTACCATAGTACACCCCCCCACCCCCAAATGTTCAGAGCCCAGATTTAGCTTTCAGCCCTGTGTAAGGTGTCCCTAGGAGCAATTCCTACTTACTAGATAACTGATGCATGCAACGGGCTTAACTCCCCCTCATACATGAGAGTGCAAAGGGAACTGAGTGCACAGAGAGGTGAGACCGAATACAGTACGGCTTGCATGATTGTAAGCTGTGCTGGCACCGAACACTGTTGCCTGCCTGAAACTATTTCTTAATGCACTGTAAAAAAGGTGTGTTTGGATCAGACGGTTCACACTACAAGGCTTTTTGTAAATCCATCTCTCCAGCCCAAACCAACCCACTTGGTGGCAAGAGGGTTGTTCCTCCCGATTGCTCAACATAGACATAGGACTATTGCTTTTCCCCAAGAAAGTCGCAGAATTTAAAGGAGGACTCTGGACCATTTGACTATTCGTGAAAAGAAAGGTAGGACTTTTGCCCAGGAAAGTCATAAAAGTCAAAGGTGGACTCTGAGCCATTTGACTTTGCATGAAAGTGAAGTAGGACTTCATTTCAGCTGTACGGGTAGCGGCCATCTTAGAAGGGGTCGCTATACTCTATTGGTAAGCCTTAATCAGATCTCACTTTGCAATTTCCTTTCGGGCATGGTTGCACTTATAACTATTTAGTCACTTCTAATTTTACCTATTATATGTCCCTATAAATTCAACTGTGGAAGCTGGACGCCTGTTATTCCAAGACTCCATAAATAAAGGAGTGACTTGAATAGTGCCCTTAATTTGCCCAGTTTTTAACTCTCTCCTTGGTCTCCCGTCCCACCATAGGTCCAAATATCACCAGCCCTAGCGAGGACCTACTGTCATGGGTGGGTCCCAATGCTTTTAAGATTACAGACCCTTCAAACCTATCGAAAAACGTTGCTAAGAACTTCAAACAATCTCCTCAAAGGCACCCGGAAATACGTTTCAGATGCATTCTTTAGTACATCTAAAGGCATTGTCGTTAATGACCTATTCTTATTCACGAGCACAAGAGCCATGACGTCCTTGCTCTGTGCCAAATCAATAAAGAAAACCCCTCACAGTTTTAGACTATCCATTATTCCCTCTCCAATCTTCAAAGCTGATCTCGCCATTTCCTTATACAAAAATGGGATCATTCTTCTTTAATCATCTGATCAAAACCTAGAACAGTTTGACAAATTCTTTGAGGATTAAAAATTCAATGGCTGACAACGTAACTCCTATGCGACAAGATCAATCTCTAACAACTACAGTATAACCCCAATGTGTTGCCACCAACGCTACCTCCTACATGCCATCTTCATCTCCTACCAGAGATCAGGTGGTCCATGCACCATCGGGGAATCCTCTGGGGTCAAACCAAAGCAGCAAATAGCTTCTAAAGTATGCCTATACCCCAACTCATTGAATTTCCCTGTTCCCTCTAAACATATGGCAGTGAAACACCCCACTATAGTTTGCAATAGCAATAATCCAGAGAACTTGAGGGCTACTAACCTCTCCCCTTCTAATACAAACTCGCCCATAGGTAAGCCCCTGTCCTGCAACTCGCCCACCAACCCACGGGTCTTATCGGACTTACAACCCAAGTCACCCAGTGAAGGTACCAATTTGACACCTCTTACTACCCATCTTTCACTCCCCATCTCAAATAACAATCCGTGATCCAGCAATTTCACGTCAACTCCCCCAATATGTTCCTCCTCTCTTATGAGAAATCCTCTCTCCCTTCGGATGTATCTTAATCTCTGCCTACCACCATACCTCTCCACACGATAAACCCTCCCTACAGTGAGAATAAGCTGGCTGACGTCAGGAATGATCCTAAACTATTTAAAGAGAGCCTCCAGATCTTATTATACTTTTAAAAATGGAAAAGTTGGGGGATCTCAGCACAAATTCGGAGATTAATCATCCTAACCTCTCCACAATGCTCAAATACTTCCGAAGGGAAATCTCGGCCAGGGATAACATAAGGAATCTTCTCTGGAACTCTCGGCCATATCCTAACAATCACTCCAGACCAAATAGGGTTACCGATCACCTGACTAATGTTGACATTCACTCCCTATTACTAACCCACATATCAGATGCTATTGAATCTTCTCCCTCTACATTCAATATACAAACTATTCCCTCCAATCCGTTTTGGGAACCCAGTGTCGACCTCAGATCTATGAGCAAGGAAAACTTACTATCTGTCCAAACATTACACTTCAAACGTTGTGAACAAATCTCACATCAAATTGATGCTTATTAATTGCAGATCAGCTGTAAGAAATGCAGCTGATATTGCAGACATCATACTCACATGAACTAGACCTCCTGATCCTAACTGAAACTTGGCTCAATGAGACTTCAACACCAATCCTGGACATTTTAGTTCCCCCAGACTACAACATAATTAGAATGGACAGAATAGTAAAGTGGAGGTGGCATTTTGCCTGCATCCATCGATTTAGTCTCTGCTTGAAACAGATCCATGCGGCACCGATGTCCACGTACGAACATCTGGATCTCAAAATCTTGAACAATGACAAGATAATATGTACACTCCACACTATCTACCACCCCCCTGGAGGTAATCCTCCGTTCATTGAACAAATGATGGAGACCATATCAGTGAACGCAGACCAATCTCACAACCATATCTTCTTTGGGGATTTCAACTAACATTTGAACAACAAAAATGATCTATTAGTATGCACCTTCAAGTCCTTCCTATCCAACCTGAATCTCACCCAATTTTGTTTATTCAGACCGTGCTCTTCTTGTGGGAAGCTGCGCCTTTTTGAAAAAGACCCCCACCAGAAGTGTATTTATTGTTTATACCCAGATCATGAGGCTGGCAGCTGCAAGTTCTGTAGAACTTTTTCTACTAAGACTCTTAAGGACAGAGAAGGCCGTCTTCTCCTTTGGCTTCAACGTCTAAAGGACAAGGATTCTGCCCTGTCAGATGCAGAAAGTTTGCAATCTGGTCCTTCTTCTGCCTCTAAGCGTGGTAGTGTGCAGGATTTTCCATCTCCTTTCCTCAAAAAGAAGAAATTGGCCCTGCCTCTGGCTTCTGTGGCGTCTCCTACCACTCCTACTACCACTACGCCCACGAGACCTGGCTCTCAGGCGTCTTCTACTGCCTATCGGGGTGTTTCCGCGCCTCTTAGAGTTCCGTCGTCGACGGGACCGTCTATGAGCGTTCCGACGACGAGAACAGCATTGACTGCATCCTCGACGATGACGCTGACGACGGCGTCAGCTTTTACTTCGTCGACGACGGTCTCGTCGACAGCATACACGTCGACGAGTTTCTCTGCCATCCAAGCCTGTCCCGTCGACGATTCCCATCACCTCGTCAACGAAGAAGAAAGAATCATCGTCGACGAAAGTCTCAAAGAAATCTTCGTCGTCATCGACGACTCCGTCGACCAAGGTCTCGTCGACGAGGACTCCGTCTACGGAGGTTCTGCCTGCGTCGACGACTGCAACGTCGACGACCGTACCGTCGACGACTGCACCACTGATGACTGCACTGTCGACGACTCCGTCGACGATGGATCGCCCGTCGACGGTGACCCCGTCGGCGATGAGTTCTTCAAAATCATCCTCGTCGACAGCCAAATCAGTTCCGTCGACGGCGCCGTCGACGGTGGCACCGGTTTCATTTTCCTCAATGCCTTTGGTGCCTTTGAAGACTTCAGGATCCTCTGCTGATTCCTCCCATCGTCGCAATAAGGCTCCATGCCAACAGATCCCTGCTCCAGAGCCGCAACCACCTTCTCCAATGTTCGCCACTACCTCCGAACATGAGAGTGATTCTGAAAATGAAGGTGACACGTTTGGGGCAGCCCATAGCCCCTCTGACTTGATTATAAAATGTCAGGAGTCGGACACTGACGAAGATGGCGGAGACCAAGAGTCTCAACCTGAGGAACAGTTGGTCCAAGTGCCTATGGCTACGATACCATTAACCTTGATCTCAAATCTCCAACATATGCTGGATGATTACAACCGTCGCTTCCCAGCAACGCCACAAAGTACTCCTGTACCCTCTCCTGCTGCCGTTGCACTGCCACCACCGTCTCTTCCGCCAATGTTGCCACCTACAACTTCGTCTCAGGTTCAGAGGTCAATCAGGATCCATACTACGGTTTATCCGCATGATGCAGACGATGAGGCGGTCCCAGAACGTGAAGACGGAGAGGTCCCTGACAATTCGGACGAAGATGCAGGCGACCAGGATATGGCAGAGTGGGACGATTACCGAGCGCAGACGCCCTCTCCTCAGCCAGGAAACTCTGGTGAATCACCTCCTGTAGATATCGCCAGTTTTCATCTACTAATGGACAAAGCGGCTCAGCGTTTCAAATGACCTAGATCGCAACGTGAGGAGGACTGTTCCCTCTATGATTTTAAAGATAAGCCTTATAAGCAGGTCCACACGATTCCAATCATCGATTTTGTTTGGAAGGAGGGAATTAAACTCATGCAAGCTCCAAACTCGTTACCTGCTCTAATACCGCGCCTTGAGAAAAAATACAAGGCCCCAACTGGTTCTCCGGCATGCTTGATTACTCACCCTAAGCCGGACTCAGTAGTCACTCAAGCTGCACAGCGTCGAGCCCGGAACCCAGCGTCTCAAATCACCGCACCTCCAGATAGAGGGTCGACGCCTAGACGCTATTGGCCACAAGTTTTCAACCACGGCTTCTACTTCTGTCCGTGCGGCCAATGCCTTGGCCATTTTGGGACACTATGACCGTCAGATGTGGTCAGACATATCTGCATTGATAGATCTTATACCTGAAGCTTCCAAGGCGGACGCTCAGCAGATTCTTCATGATGGGCAGAGAGCTTCTGAAGAAATGATCGACTGTGCAGTCGATATTGCTAGTACAGGTTTCCGTCTGCTTGCAAGTGCAGCTGCCCTCCGACGCCAGGGTTGGTTAAAATCCACCTCTTTCCGGCAGGAAGTCCAATCCAAGATACTGGATATGCCGTATGATGGTGAATCGCTCTTCGGTTCTCACATCGATGACGCCCTGGAGTCCATTAAGAAGGACACTGATACAGCAAAGTCTTTGGGCACGTTGCAATTCCGGAAGCAGTCCTTTTGAGGTGCGCGCGGCACTTCTTCCAATTTTCGAGGAGGGCAACAGTACCGCTCCTTCAATCAGGGCAACCAGCGTTACACCTCCACTCATCAGACTCGTCAGCAGCCCTCCAGACCCTATAGGGGAAAGTCCTCCTATCGCGGCTCCACTCCTAAGCGCCAATGACTTTTGTCATCCCCAAAGTGTTGGAGGTCGAATCTCTGTTTTATTCTCAGTGGTCCTCCATCACCTCGGACCGCTGGGTTTTGGACATTGTACGGCGGGGTCATACTTTAGAATTCGTCGAGATTCCTCCTCGTACTCCACCTTTTGGCCCACCTCCTCCACACCTCGAGGAGCTTTACCATCAAGTCCGTCTTCTTGTTTTAAAGGGAGCAGTCAAAGTGGTCTGGAAACATCAGAGGGGTGAAGGGTTTTACTCTCGATTCTTCCTCATACTCAAGAAGACCGGAGATTGGCGACCCATTCTGGATTTGAGGGCTCTCAACCAGTTCCTAAAGTGCCAATCTTTCCGCATGCTGACATTACTGAAAATCCTGCGTCTTCTATCCAGCGAGGATTTCATGACCACCATAGACCTTCAAGACGCGTACTTTCATGTCCCAATTATCCAACATCGCCAAAGTAGGACAAATGCACTATCAGTTCAAGGTCCTGCCCTTCGGGCTGCGATCAGCTCCTCGTGTGTTCACGAAAGTGCTGGCCCCCGTTGTGGCTCACCTACGTCTCCAGGGTGTTCAAATCTTTCCATATTTGGACGATTGCCTACTCAAGTCTTAATCCCACCATCATCTATGTCAGGACACTCGTCTTTGCCAGCAGGTGTTTCAATCCCTGGGGTTGACCATCAACGTCAAAAAGTCACAGTTTGCGCCTCTACAAACAAGAAACTTCTTGGGAGCGATCCTGGACACGAAACTTTCAAAAGCGTTCGTCTCGCACGAGCGGCGACAGAAGATCCTTCCTCTGGTCTCCCTCATTCGAAAAAGACAGTCCGTTTCTGTTCGGACGTTAAAGTCATTTTTGGGAATGGCATCATCTTGTATCGCACTGATCCCAAATTGCAGATTGCGAACCCGTCCCATTCAGGAGGAAATGGACTTAAAGTGGCGTCAGGTTTCCGGGTCTTTCAACGACCTAGTTGCTGTCACGGCCCGCATGAGAAAAAGCTTGCTTTGGTGGGCGCAGCCAACAAATTTGGAAACAGGAGCGCCGTTCCTCGTTCACGCACCAGATCTCACGCTCACAACGGACGCCTCTCTGGAGGGGTGGGGCGCTCATCTCCAAGGCCTATCCATCAAAGGCAAGTGGACTCCACCCCAACGCAAGTGGCATATAAACAGGCTGGAGTTGATGGCGATCTTCCTAGCGCTCAAATCATTCCTACCTGCAGTTCACGGTGCTTATCCAAACGGACAACACCAGCATGCACTACGTGAACAAACAGGGAGGAACCAAGTCTCCACATCTGTCTCGCTTGGCCCAGTCGATCTGGGATTGAGCTCTCCAACATCAGATCACCTTGACAGCTGTCCATCTGCCGGGCGTGTCCAACATCCTGGCGGACTCTCTGAGCAGGTCCACTTCCTCAACTCACGAATGGGAACTGCACCAGCCGACTCTGGATCTTGTGTTCCACCGATGGGGTCGCCCAGCTCTAGACCTCTTTGCAACACCGGAGAATCGGAAATGCCCGTCTTACGCAAGTTGGCATCCCCACCCCGTGTCGTGCGGGAATGCCCTTTTGATCGATTGGTGAGATCTATTCGCTTACGCTTTTCCGCCGATTCCGCTAGTACCGCGGGTGCTGTGAAAGATGCGGAGACAGCCCTGCCACATCATATTGATCGCACCTCGTTGGCCCAGACAGACATGGTTTTCGGAATTGCTTCTGCTGTCCCAGTGCGAGCCCATCCCTCTGCGACCCCGTCCAGACCTCCTAACGATGGACAGGGGTCAAGTGTGCCATCCAGACCCCTCCACGCTCTCAACTTATGAAGTCACCATTTGAGCCTATCCATAAGGCGGATATCAAATTCCTCACCTGGAAAGTTGCTCTGCTTTTAGCTTTGACTTCATCTCGTCGCGTGAGCGACCTTTACGCTTTGCCTGTCAAGCCGCCTTATCTACAGTTCAAACCTAACGGAGTGGCGCTTCGCACCAATCCCTCTTTACTACCTAAAGTGCCTACGGATTTTCATCTGAATGAGCCTGTGTTCCTACGAACTTTCTTTCCAGACCCAAGCTCTCGGAACAGCGCTTGCATTCTTTGGACATCAAACGATGCCTTAAATTCTACATTGCCAGAACTACCTCCTTCCGCAAGTCCGATCAACTTTTCATTGTTTACGGACGACTGCGTAAGGGGCATCCAGTTTCCAAACCAACAATTGCCCGTTGGCTTTCTTCAGCCATTACCTTCTGCCATTTACAAGCTGGCAAACCATTGCAGTCTTCAGTGAGGGCTCATTCTACGAGGGCGATGTCTTCATCCACCGCCTTGTTTGCTGGTGTGCCTCTTCATCAGATCTGCCGTGCAGCGACATGGTCCAGCAGGCACACCTTCACCAAGCATTACTGTTTGGATGCCATCAATGAAGCGGATACCGCAGTGGGACAGGCAGTACTTCGTCATCTTTTCCAATAAGGTGAGCCTCTGTTCCCCCCTCCTTGCTCTTTTTGCTGTGATTGCTAATGATGTTTTACATGACTGTATTTTAATTACTGTCTTGGTTTTTCCATATGTGCCTAGCAATCTCAGCTCTCGGAGGTTACTGCTTTTTATTCTATTCAAGCATGTGAATCTATGAAAGACCCCCCTAATACTGGAGAAGAACAATTGTTACTTACCTGTAAACAGGTGGTTCTCCAGTATTTGTGTCTTTCATAGATTCACATGCGACCCACCCTCCTCCCCTCAGAGGCTCTCTTCTCCTCATGCACTCTTGGTCACTTTGGTGCTACGAAAATCTGAGGGCTTGAGCCTCTGAGGAGAAGGTTCTAGAGGGTGCTGGCGCCTGATAGGCTGTAATTTGGACTAACATAATGACACTAACGTGCTACAAGTAGTTTTTCTCTTTACCTTGCATTCCTATGTAGGAATCGTTTTAGAGGTTTTCAGTTGTATTTCCTCTTCTTTTATTATGTATTATGTTTTCATATATATAAATATATATTTAGCATTATTGCTATTTTATTTACCGTGGGACACCCACTTCGACGACGGGGAATATTCAAGCATGTAAATCTATGAAAGACACCAATACTGGAGAACCACCTGTTTACAGGTAAGTAACAATTGTTCATCTCATTTTGCATCATGGAAAAAGTAATGATCAAACAAGGACAACCTCATAAAAACAAACTGTGGGCTAGAGATCTGAGAAACATCAACGTAAAGTATCTTACCAGTATGAGGAATAATCTTCCGCCTCCCCAACATGACACATCTGGATAAAATCACTGATCACTACATTCACTCAATGATGGATATTTTCGTTGTACTTGCTCCTCTGCATCTCAAAAAATTCCCTAGCAAACATTCAAAACCTTTTTCAACGGCTCCCCTAAGGAGGAACGATGTAAACTTATGGTTACTGAAAGACCTTGGAGAACTTCACCTTCCCTAGTTAACCTCAAACAGGTAAGTAAAACACGAAATGCTTATAACAAACATATATGCAGTGCTAAATCTCATCACTTTAGCTCGCAGCTTAACAAGGCCAACATCAGACCTAAAAAACTTTTCGAAATCATCGATAAACAATCGAACAAACCCTCTAATCAACTCTTGACACTTAAAGACTCCATCCCAAGCAGTAAGGGGTTCTTAGATCACTTAATTGAAAAAACAAGAAAGATCAGATTAGATCTGAAACTCTCCTTACCAGACTTCCAGAATCAAGCTCACTGCACCCCTCCTTCAGGTTCACCTTGGATGAGATCTCCTCTCGTTTTGGTTGCCTATACTCTAAATAATTATGCTTCTTGGAATACCTTCAAATTACCAGACGATGCTGAGCTGTTTAACATCATAACTATATTAAAACTGTCAAATCACTTCAACGATCCAATGCCCATCAAATTCTTTAAAAAGCTAACTTCATCCGTTTTCCCTCTCTGATCGAAGATTGTACTCGAATCTCTCATGCAAGGCTTCATTCCAGATTTCCTCAAGATTGGACAAGTCATCCCCATACCAAAGAAACCTAATGTTAATGTTATGGGGTATTTGTATAAGCGCACGGTGTGAGAAGTTGGCCTGTTATGTGATGTCCACTATTCTAGTGTGCACCCTGTATCAGTCCAAACAACCCTCATGGTGATGGTTGTAAAGTCAACCTTATAGACCAGCTATCCTAGTGGTAGCATGGACAAAGCAGTCTTAGGCTAATACTTCAGAGAGCATGTGAAGCAAATTGTTTTACCAATAATAACCCCTTGAATATAAAATGAAAGGACACCACACAAGGTATATATCAAATATATATGTATTTATTTCTAACACAACCCCTCTGCACTCTTTATGAGGTCAGAGTTCGAGATACAGCACAAGTTACTCAATAAGCATATTATAAGTTGCACAAATACAATTCTGCCCTAGGGGGCCTCACGAACCATATACTAAAGAAGTGGTATGCGACACACTTCAGGAAAGGTGAATAGGCCTAGGGCCTTGGAAATCGGTGGGGCTACACTGAGTAACCGAAGGTTAGGAAGCAGGAGTCCCACAGGACGCGTGTGCAGTGTCTAAACACACACGCGGGTTCTCATAGACTTTCAATAGGAACGTAAAGTTTAGAAACTAGTTGATTTCGGACCTTCCAGTTGGACTACGGGAACACCCAGTTAAAGTAGGACACTTGGATAGTTATTACCCACGGGAGCACCAGAGTACTCGAGTTACCTCACCCAGGAAAGCCGGGTGCATAGGTGTTCTTTCGTGTCGGGTTTCGTCGTCGAATCCTATGGAGAGCTGCACAAAGTTGCTGCAAGCGACCAGGAGGAAGATGTCCGGATGGATCCAAGGGTGGATCGGAGCAGTGAAGAACCTGAAAGTAGAGGGGACAGAGTCTGGGTCACAAGCCAGTGACCAGGAAGGAACCAGGCGATGTTGAGATGCAATCAGGTGAAGTGAAGCTTGTCTCTGCAGCCACGTTGACCAGGAGTGGTTGACGACGACCAGGAGCTGGATATGGACTGTCCCACGAAGGATCTCGCTGTTGGCAGTGTCGGCTTCCGGATTGGAATCAACAAGCCTTGGCGAAGGCAAACCATGCAGGAAGGGAAGATCAGCTTCTAGTTCAGACCAGCAAGGTCTGTGGAGCTTCCCCTTTACAGGAAAGCAGGAGCAAGCCCAGAGCAACCAGGCAAGCAGCGTTGATTCAATAGGATGACTTCAGGAGGGCCACTAGCCAACGGGCTAGCAACCGCGAAGACGCGTCAAGGAGAAATGCAGGCAGAGGCCCCACGCGGCTCTCGTGGAGTGTGGAGGGCTGAGCTTCGGTGCACTTACTGCTCGGGGTTTGGGCTTCTCAGGTCCCAATGCACAACTTCGAGAACGCCTCAGAAGCTGCACAGTTAGCAAAAAGCAGGTACTGCATGTTGTCCGGTCCCACGTCCCTCGTGTCCGCCACTGGTCTCAGCTTTGCTGTGGATGTGGGTCGGGGTCAGAGAAGTCTGGAAGTCCAGAGGCTGCGTTGCTAAGTCTTCGGGCTCCGGTGGGAGCGTCGACAAAGCAAACCGGCAAGTCACTGATGGTGCCTGTTTGCACAGGGTGGTCACTCCTTGACCACAAGGGAGATTCTTCAGTCTTCTAGTTGCAGTAGAATGTCGAAGGTCCAGAGTTTCGTTTCAGAGTTTCAGTTCAGGATAATCTAAAGTCTCTAGACTCAGCTCCTAGCTTTATACTAATCAAGACAGTTATTTAGTGCTGTCATTGCCAAACATTTGGTGGAACTGGAGTTTCGCACTCTCCCCCCAGGGCATTCTACAATCCAGTTCCGCTGTACCCCCCAATGGTCATCAGGAGGGGAGGGGACAGAGTCTGGCCTAGGCTCAGTTGATTGACTAGACGAGCACCTGATTAAGGATCCCAGCCATGAAGCCGAGGCTGAGTTTTGGGAGGAAGAGTCTCTACGTTTTAGTGGTCTAGAGTTAGGTAGTTTCGCGGGGAGGGGATTGATTGAGACACAAAGTGGAGATGAAAGCGATCCGTTTGCTTTCACTGAACATCGCAGGGCTGGAAAAAAAAATGCTTCTTCCAGAATGGAATAAATTTATTGAGGAACAAGATATTTGCTTGTTCCAGGAGACGTGGAGTCTGGCCCCTCTTCACAAATCTGGGTTTGCAACATACTATATCCCAGCAATATCTACGGGGAGGGGTCGCCCCGCCGGGGCCTCCATATCTGGCTCAGCATCACCTTAAACTGGCTTATCACCGTGCATACCACCTCATCTAACGACATCTTACACTTGACGGTGAAAGGTCCGCCAAATAGTTTCAACTTGGAGATATTCAATGTGTATGCTAGAGGGTCACCGGGGAACGTCCATTCGGCCTTTTTGACATCTCTAGAATCTGAATTGTCCACCTTACCCCCTAACTCAGCCATTATAGTGGCTGGCGATTTCAACTGCACATTTGAACCGCTTAGCGATGTCGATGTGCTGGGTACTGGGGAGCAGGATAGCAAATTTGCCATCCCATTGCTTAGCCTCCCCCAATTAAAAAGTGGACGAAACGAGCTATACAACTGAATGCCATTTCTCTGGAGTTCAATTTAAGAGCGGCCAATGGATGAACACGCTCCGATTTCAAAGGGGCTAACACTTACAGTAGGCCTAGTTGCCCATCGCGGATTGATTACATTTTCTTAGACATCCGACTTTGGGGAGACCTATTGGATATGGAGGTACAATCAACCCTGGATAGTGACAACAATCCCCTCTGTATGCAACTAAGAAATAACTGGACGTCTTCCAAGTCTTTAAATTTGGCAAAGACACTGACAAAAGAGGTAGTTCCATCCCATTGTAACCGTCGCCTTAAATGGCATAAGAACGCTCACCAAGAGATCAAATTGGTTAATATTAGAGAGCTCGTTGAGGAAAAAACATTGGAGCTTGAGGTGATTAACGCCGTTACAGTAAACATAGTGCCCTCTCCATTGCCTGAATTCTACCAGAGGACGATCAATGGGTTGGTGGAGTTTTTCGCCATCCCAAGCAACCAGAGCACCGCTAATAAACAGCTACCTAGGCCTTCAAACCTGTGGTACTCTGATGTTTGCAGGGAAAAGAGGTGTAGCCTTTCGCTGGCCCTGAAAGGGAACAATCCTCTTCTGGTCAGATTAGCAAGAAGGGAATATGCCAGGGCAGTTGAGCTTTCTAAACGTAATTGGGAAGAAGATCACTGGCAGAAACTCAAAGCCGCCTCCCTATTGAAAGATTCTGCATTATTCTGGGAAATCCTTAATAAAGGCAAGCGAAAGGGTTTTGATTCGATCACCAACCATATCGCGGAATATGAATGGCATGCCCATTTCCTTGCCCTGTATTGTGATGCTGAAACAACTATCACAGGGCTTAGCAGATCTATCCCATTAACTGCCGAGGATCATAGTTCAGATTATCTGATTGAGGGGGCTATTCTAGATGAGCCGTTCGTGATCAATGAAGTTTCATCCGCCATAACCGGACTTGCGGCAGGAAAGGCGGCAGGTTCTGATGGCCTTCCCGGTGATTTACTTTTGTGTGAAGTTACAGTGTGGGCAGACTTCATCCTACTCATAATGAACCTGATAGCCAGAGGCCACCCTGTCCCGGACTCCTGGAAAGGGGCAGAGGTGGTCCCGATCTACAAAAAGGGCAATAGGGAGGATCCTGCCAACTACAGGCCGATTAGTCTAATTGACGTGGTACAAAAAGTGGTGGGCAGGGTCCTCCTAACAAGAATAAGGTCGTGGATGGACGAAGCCAACGTCCTTTCGCATTTCCAGGCGGGGTTCAGAAAGAAAGTAGGGACGATTGATCAAGTGTTTAGATTCTGTACTCTACACTGGAAAGTAGTAACGATTGGGAGGGGCAGCCTATACTTGGCCTTTATCGATCTCAAGACCGCATTCGATCTGGTCCCCCGGGCCAAGTTATGGCAAGTCTTGCATGATCTAGGGATTCACCCCATGATTCTTGATTTTACTAAGCGCCTCCATGAGGGGAATTACGCCAGAATTAGATGGGGTAATCAGGGTCAGTTAACGGGAAGGGTGGCAGTGAATAGGGGGGTACGCCAGGGTTGCATTTTAGCTCTAACACTGTTTTCTCTCTTTGTTAATGGGGTGGTGGACCATCTGAGAGAGGTTCCAACAGATGTCCCAACCCTGGCTGTGGAGAAAACGCCCACCCTCCTATTCGCAGACGATACGTTATTGGTCTCAAAAACACCCTCAGGCCTACAAAAACTGCTGGATAGATTTAGCCTCTTTTGCCAGCTACGGGGCCTAACGATCAATACCGAGAAAACAAAATTGATGACATTTTCCCTCTCCAAACGTTTTAACAATAATATTAACCTAAATGGTACTCCCTTGGAAGTTGTGGAGTCTTTTGATTATTTGGGGATTAGGCTGAATAATCAATTGAAATGGAACACTCATTTAGCCAAAATGCTCCTTAATCATAGAAGAGTAGCGGGAGCCATTCTAAGAGAACAACATCTCTCAGTTAGTAGAGCAATAGGCCCGGCTCTCGTGGTCTATGAAGGCAAGGCACTCCCCACGGCTCTTTACGGGTCGGAGCTATGGGGATTCGAAGATGTCTGCGAGCTCGAAAGATCTGAGAACAAGTTTTTTAGGGGTTTGTTATCCCTGCCGCTCTCTACCCCCTTGACTCCGCTCCACAATGACCTGGGAAGGCAGTTGTTTACCAACACTGCTAGATTACGCCCTTTATTGTTCTGGGTGCGCCTGAGAAGGACCCCAGAACTGGCAAACTATGCAGCTGCATTGAACGAGATTATCACTCTAGACACAGGGAACATGATTAAGAGGATATGTAAACTGTGAAGCAGTTGGTTAAAGAAATTGGGTTTGAAGAAACTTGGGCAACCCAGATCGCGCCGGCCAAGCAATCTATTAAGGAGGCATACTGGGAGTGGGTGAAAGGGGTGGAGGCACATAATCCCAACCGGGGGACCCTAACTGAACAGTTTTTAGAGCACAAGCCAGTTGCCAAATTCGAACACTATCTTGACTTTATACAATCTCCCCGCGATAGATTGCTGTACATGAAGTTCAGGTTAGGAATGCTTCCACTTAACGACCTGGTAGCGGGTTGGCAGACTTATAGCCTGTCCTCTATGAGTTGCCCGGGCTGCCCAGCCCCATCAGAAACGCTTCCCCATTTCTTCTTTGCATGCCCTGCTTATAGGGCTGCAAGGAGTAAATGGCTGAAACCAACTTGTAAAAATCTTGGCTCTACTGACTACAGGGCTGCACTACGTTTGTTCAAATCTGACACTTCCTCTCTAAGTATGATTTGTGCAGTAGCAAAATACTTGGGTAATGCCTGGCTAATACTGACACTTTCTCTCTAAGTATGATTTATGCAGTAGCAAAATACTTGGGTAATGCCTGGCTAATACTGACACTTTCTCTCTAAGTATGATTTATGCAGTAGCAAAATACTTGGGCAATGCCTGGCTAATACGTTTAAAGTTGGTAAAACTCAACAAGAGCTAGTGTCCCAAGGTCTAAAATGCTGCTATACGCTGACTGTAATTGATTTTTTTTTTATTGTATATAGTGTAAAAATTCATTTAAAAGGATTTTTAGTGATTTTATTCTGTTAACTGTGTATGAAATCATCTTGTTAACTGTTGTATAAAATTTTGGATTTTATGCCAATTGTTGTGTGAAATGCTGGATTTTCTATTCCAAATAATCTGTGTATGCTTTTATGATATTTTATATCGAATAAAGTAATACAACAACAACAACTACAAAGGGGCTGGATTACCTGCTAGGTCCCTCCTATGGGTGGAACCTGGGAGGGGGTTTTATACACCCCTTTCCCTTTGTCCAGTTTCGCGCCAGAGCTGGGGCTGGAGTGCCCCAGCAACTGGTTTGAACCGGGCTATGCATGGAGCACCTTGTGTGCCCCAGTCAGTGTCTCATTTCATTCAACCCACCCTGCCCCAATACACTATAGCCTGTCTGGGGAGGTGCTAGCACCTCCCAAGGCATCCCAAGGCAGGAAACCTATTGTCCAGGCCTCCCGTGCCGGACTTTCGTCCAGCAGCAGGAGGTCAAACTCGTGTCTGTGGCAGCAGCATCCATTTTGGGATGCTGAGGCTCGGTTTAAATTTAACCCGGTAAAGCTACAACTGCATGTTTTCTCCCTCTAGAAGGGTGGAATGCCACCCCCGCCGCCAGGACTGCCGGGGGGGGGGGGGTAGTATTTCAAAGCTTATGACACCTTACACAGCATGTTTTGATAAAGCCAAACCAAAGTTAGCATTAACCGCGAGGATTATAATGCACTTAAGAGTATATGGTATGGCTATATCATAGAACAGCTATAAGGACATTGTTCCGAAAGCTGCAGAAAGGCTCAGCTCATGCTAGAGCACCATCTCACATAAAACCAAGCACTCTGCCCTCAGGATTTTTAAGGCCTGCCATAGGAGTGACTTATAGGTATATATGTGTCTATATGTAATGGTAGGTATAGGGATACTATACCTAAGCAAGGGGTGATTACACGACCTTGCCCCAGCTGAGTGATCAGCCAGTTGTCAGTTTGGATGGCCAGCCAGGGGTGGCATAATACATGCTGCAGCCCCTGGTAGGCCTTGGATGCACCTATGCCCTGGGTACCTATTGTACACTATACAGGGGCTCACAAGGTGACACGATATCCAATTGGAGATGTACCTAAAGTACATGGAGTCCATTTTACAGTGACAGCAGATAGCCTGGGGCCCTGATTAGGAACACTAGGCAAAAAGTTGGGGTAATCATATAGTCAGATATCCACCTTCCTACACACGGCTACTCCAAAGAGTGTCCCAGAACTAAGAAAAAGAAAAAGACCCTGAAAAGAGAGTCCCAGTTAACTCCCAGTCATACACAAATCTCATTATTGATGAAACCACCAGGTCTTAAGTTGATGTCTGACGCTCAGGAGCTCTGATTTTTGTCTCAGAGATAAAAGCAGCGAGTTCCATAGACTACTCACTACCACCTGAAAGGAGCGTCCACCCTTCCTGGCCAGACAACATTTTGGCACCAGCAACAGATGTTGGGTTGATGACCTCAAGGTCCTGGCTGGAATATAGGGCATAATTATTTTTCTAATATACTGAGCCCCGCTGTTATGAAGAGCCTTAAAGGCCAACACAAGAGACTTAAAGTCAACTCTTTTTTTACTGATAGCCAGTGTAGTGATTTCAGATGATTCATGTGTGTTCTAGGCCCATCCATAGAAATTGCTCTGGCGGCTGAATTCTGAATAACCTGAAGACGGCTCAATAAATACTTGGGGATACCCAAGTAGAGCACATTAGCGTAGTCCAGCCTTGACATTATCAAGGCTTGGACCACTGTCTTTCTATGGGACAGTGGCAACAGTGGGAGGAAATTGCTCATCATTTTTTACAGCCTAAAGCACATACCAGCCACTGACTGCACCTGTGTCTTAGAAAGATCTGAGTCCACCATAACCCCAAGATTTTTAACAGTAGTAACAGGACTGGAAGGAGTCGGTTGATCCTGGGGCAACCATTTCCACCTTTCATCATCCGGCATCATCAAGGCAGACTTATCTGATCCTAACAACTTCTGACCAATTTCTAACATCATGACTCCATCTAAACTACTTGAGAAATACGTATATACACAAATCTGCAAGCACATTAAACATTTTCAACTTGACCAATACAAGTCTGTCTTCAGATCTGGACACCGTACTGACACCGCTTTAACACACTTTGTGGACGATGGTCTAAGTCTACTTGACAAGAACAAACCTTACCTACATATACTGCTGGATCTCTCTGCAGATTTTGACACGGTCAAACACAACAAATTAATTGACCTCCAGGAAAAGGGATGGGGTTATGAGGTCCAGTCTTAAATTGGTTTGTCTTGTTCCTTCAAAGTAGAACTCAAATAATTTGTCAACCAAGACCTTTAAAACAGAAAACCGGTCTCAATTGGAGTTTTACA
This sequence comes from Lissotriton helveticus, assembly GCF_964261635.1. NCBI lineage: Eukaryota > Metazoa > Chordata > Amphibia > Caudata > Salamandridae > Lissotriton > Lissotriton helveticus. Next base: position 1,504,507,674 of record NC_136057.1, on the reverse strand, counting down.
AGGAGCCGCACTCACCAACTCTTTTCAACCTGTATCTGGAACCTCTCACCAAAATTCTGAAACTGACTAACATACAATATCATATGTACGCGGATGATACTCAACTGTATATGAAAATGTTTTCACCGGACGACATCACTACTCTCCACTATTCTCTTTTAATTGCCCAGCAATGGTTCTTGTGAGAAGTTGGCCTGGCATATGCTGTCCACTATTCTAGTGGGCACCTTGCACCAGTCCAAACAACCCTTATTGATGGTAGGTCTAAGGACAACCTATATAGAAAGCTATCCTAGTGGTAGCTGTAGAGAGCAGCGTTCAGGCTAAGTCTTGAAGGAATGTAAAGCAGCTTGTTTTACCAGTCTATAATCTCGTGAATGACCAAATGAAAGGAGACTAAAGAGGTACAGTGTTCCTGGGTGGCATGTTGACCACCCGGTGAGTACTCAGAGTTGTAGGGAGGTGGGGAATACCTCCTTTCGGAACTAGGACCCTTACACACCCAGCAAGCTAGGTGTCATGCTTCATCATATGGGTCTGCTCCTCATCGAGCCGGCGCTGCAATGCTCGACGGACACCCATAAAGGGGCTCTTTATCGGAGATCTTTTGTTCCTTGCTGTATTGGTGCCGTGGGGTTGAGGGGCCTAGTAAGATGTAGATGTGTGGTGTATGGGTTAAAACAGGTAAGGGAATCCTCTATAATTATTTTTATTCTGGAGTGGTCACAACCTGAGTAAAAAGTAAAAGGAGAGTGACTATTTTGTTTTATTCTGACAAAAATTACACTCTACCCCTTACTGGTCAACATGTTTCTTGCCTGTGAATGTCCCTAATAGATCAGTTGGCAATTCCTCAGGACCCAGTGACTAAATGAAAACTATCTACAGTGTGTTGTGTGGTGTGGTTCTACATACCACTTCTTCTCTCTGTAGGAATTTGCCCCGGAGAAAAGCAGCCAACCTAGAGTACTAACAAAAAGGATCAAACAACCAAATAGAGATGATGGTACATGATCCTATTGATTCCAGTGGGTGTGTCACGCCGTACACAACTTATTCGAATTTATACAAGTGATAAAAACACAATGCTTTCATGCATATCAAATTGTGTGTGTGCCTTCATTTATATTTACAATTTAAAAACCTCTGTAACCAGATAGAGTAGTTGAACATCGTGGTGAGCTCACCTCTTTTGGATTCAAATGCTGCTTCATCAGACCGCAGCGGAGTATGTGGACACTCAACGTAGTGTCGCTGTTTGGTAAAGGTAAGAACAAACAACAGTATGCTGGAAGTCGGCTTGTAGGTACATCGTTTAGTTGCTAAGGCCATGGCTCTCGAGCTTTATAGTTGAAAGTGGGCATGTTCAGATTAAAGTGAGCCCATAGTCATGAAACTGGCACCATAGACAAGGTTGTTCAACAGAATCATAGGTGCCCCAGACCTGCCTGCGTAACTGCTAGTGCCTTCACCATGCGCTCAGACATTATGGCAATCGTGCGGCATGTTAAAAGCGCCTACAGCGCCTAAATCATGTCTTAGTGCAGAGCTCTACAGAACAAAAGAGTCAACATACCCTTCCCAAGACCAGCAGTCACGTACCAGCAATTCCAAGCACCTCTTACCTCTCTTATAAGCTTGTGGCAAGGCAAAGTCTCAACGCGGTAGGCCATAATCCCCTGCTCCGGCTCAGAGCAGTCCGGCTCACCTACCCGCTACGCTGCATCAGGAAGGAAAAGACAGGATGCCGATTCTTGTCTTAAATACCCTCTTGTGGTGCCGTTAAGCGTGGTAAATCAGCCGCACCTGGCGTGTAGCAAGATGGTGTCAGTGTGACATCACCTTCAGCGAAACTATGGTGGCCATCTTTTAATGTGTTGGGAGTCTACAGTTCTGGCTTTTACATTGATGCGATCACCCATCAAGGGCTTCAAATTTGGCAATGAGTAACGCGGTTGTGTCAACAAAGTGAACAAAAATATTCATGGTGCAAGATGCTCGCGTCACTGCGCATAATTCGTTCATATGTTTATTCTCCCATATGAGTATCTCCGTGGTACCAGGTTTATTTTCCCATCTGAGTATCTCCCGGTACCCCAATGAAATCTAATGAGGGGGTAAGCCACGTTTCTATATGGGTAGTTTTTTATATCATAAGGTGTTCGTCACTCATCTGGATGGTAGTTGCTGGTGACTGCCGATTGGGTGATTCCTATGTCAACCATCTTAGAGTGTAGTATTGTACTCTTATTGTTACTTTTAGGATATATCGTCCCAACATAGCCTAATCTCCATGTCTGACGAGCCTGATGTCGATCGCATGTGGAAGATATGTAATAAGAGGTGAGGGAATTGTGTGGAGTCCTAAGCTGATATACTCATTTGTTTATGTTGCAGGCAAAGGTTGTATATGGCAGACTAATTAATGGTGCTCCAAGGTATGGCGTCATTCAGGTCGTCATTTGCTAAGTCAAGACGGAACACCCACCTTTGTTCAATCCTGAACAAAGCAGTCTGTGTTATTTGTTGGTGGGATTCTAGAATGACCCAGCGTAGACTCTCTGGGGGGTGTCGGAGTTCAGAGAAGTGAGTGTATAGTTTGGTGGTAGGTTTCTGGCAACGAATATTGCTCTTGTGCTCTGTGATTCTGACCTTAACGGGCCTCATGGTCATGCCAACATACCTCTTCTCACACGGGCAGGTCAGCATGTACACACAATGTGGGGTGTTACAGTTAGTGTGTTTGATTAGCGTCCATGTAAAAGTATCTGACAGAACAATTGTTTGGCGTGTCTGGTCTGTGGGCATACAGTACATGAGCCGCAGGGGAAGTGTCCTGTAACGGGTGTGAGATCCCACAGTTGCCTCTGGTTAGGGATGCTGCTGTTCTTGGGTCTAGTGTGCACCAACATATCTTTCAAATTACTGGTATGTTTAAACGCAAACCTTGGTTTGGGTATTATCAGTGTACCCGTGTTCAGAATCGCCCAATGTTTGTTCACTGCCTTTTTAATTAGATTGGATCTAGGTGTGTACGTGGACACACAGGTCAAAATATTAGTAGGTTCTTTCTCATGTACCTCTAGGAGGCTTTCGCGATTGTTTCTTGCTCGTTTCACGCAGGAGCGAACTTGTTTCTTAGGGTATTGTCTCTTCAGCAGATTATCAGCCAGTATCTCTGCTTCAATTTTGTAGTCCTCTGCAGAACTACAATTTCTTCTCATTCTTAGAAATTGGCTGAAAGGAATGGTATTTCTCAGTGTATCAGGGTGATAGCTTTTGTTATATAGAGATGTCGTTATTCTACCCTCTTGTAATCTGATGGTGAGATATAGGAAGGCAATGTTCGTCGGTGATATAGTGTGGGTGAATTTCAGGTGTTGGTTTCTTGTGTTTATCCACTCACAAAATTCAGCGCAGCTCTGTATATCACCCTGCCAAAAGATGAGTATGTCATCTATGTATCTCTTCCACAGTCTCAGGTTAGCTCCGAAGGGGTTGCTCACATGTTGAATGGTCTCTTGTTCAAACACCACCATATACAAACCTGCCACACTGAGAGCAAAGGTACTCCCCATCGAAGTACCCTGAGACTGGTGGAAGAGATGGCTGTCAAACTCAAAGTTTTCTGTTAGGGCAAGGGTGGCACATTGCATGATCAACTAAATGGGTGTCACTGCTGTCCATTCACTCCCACATAGTGCAGATTCTATTACTGCCAATGTCTCTCTCTGTGGGATATTGGTATATAGTTGTCCACATCCAGGGTGACCAGGAGGTCAATATTCCCTGTGTTTTCCATTTCGCCTATAACACAGAGGATATCTGTTGTGTCCCTGATGTATGACGGTGTCTGCTTGACTAAAGGTTGTAGGTAGTGGTTGCAGAATTTTGAGAGTGGCTCAAAAAGTGAGCCGATTCCTGAAACTATATGTCTGCCCGGGACAGGGTGGTCCCCTTATGTATTTTCGGCAGAGTGTAAAAATAGGGTGTTTTAGGATGTTTGTTAATCAAGAAATCAGCTTCTTTACCACTGACCCACCCATTACTCTCTGCCTCGTAGACCAGGGTGCTATCTCGGTTATTAATCGAGTTGTGGGGTTTGTTGTTATTGGAGTATAGAATTTACTATTTCGTAGTTGGCTTTGGCACTCGGTGTTATAATCCGAAGTGGATTGTATGACCGTGGTGCCCCCTTTGTCAGCTTGCTTTATTGTAATGCTTTTGTCCTCAGGCAATAATCTAATCTCTGCCTGTTTTTGATTGGAAAGATCATGGAACGGTCTTGAGGCAAGATGGCCGCTGGTGGATTGTAGTGAGCAGTCGCATCTCACTCTTTCTCCCTCCCAGAGGAAGCAGCCGAGGAAGCGGAATTATCAGAGCTCCTGGCATCCTGCCTTTGATGCATCTCACCAACGGAGTCTTGAAAGCAACTATACAGCGGATCCTGAGAAGCTTTTCCGACTTCACAGCGCTGGTTTGTGAGCGGGCGCTTAACATGCCAACACGTACAACTAGGGGAACCGATCCTGAGGACTCAGCATCGAAGAAGGATGCTAGCAACAAAGTAGACCCGAAGCCGCCAACTAGCGCTGGCGCGCTACAAGGCACCAGCACTAAAAAAAAAATTGTGAAGAAATCGGGAGAACAGCAGGTAAATAACGAGGCTGCACCCCTACCTGGCGTGCCCCAGGACGCCCTGGCTCAGCGGTCTTCGCAGAATAAGGGAAAGATCAGGGAAACCTCGCTTCGGCAGCCCACAGTTGCAGAAAGCTTCGCGTCCAAAAGTGCGGAATCCGGGGATGCGACGGCAAACGTCAACGTGAGGAGGATCGAGAAGGACTCCAATCTGCTGAACGTCCTCGTGGACGCTACGATATTGGTAACCAAGCAACCAGCACAACTGGAGCAGGAGCTGCATCAGGGGTCAGAGAGCACAGCCTCAGCTGGTGTCCCTCCGGTACACTCGGAGCACGCAGCGGAACACCTAACTGAAGGGGAATCCATGAGCAATACGGCAGAACGAGAAGGCCCACCAGGGGACACAGACAGAGACAAAGGCTGCATTGAGCAGTTGCAGAATATCCCTATTCAAACGCAGGGTGAGTCAGTGGATGCAGCGGGTTTAAAGCTGGGGGGGCCTGGTGTGAGCGGTGAGGGGAGCAACTGGGGATGCAATTCGACTTCTACAACCCAGTACTTATTTAAGGTGGACAAACAACAATGCTAGGCGAAAGGGGGGTACCTGGAGGGTGTACCTCGCCGGATCGCTTTTACTCAGTTAATGAGGATTCTGAATCATTAAGCCCAAGTGAAGGGAGCAGTGAGGATTCCACTGATTCTGGGAGCTCAGAGGGCCAGAAATGTACTCAAAAGAAACGTAGGTCCAGGAAGAAGCTCAACCCCTCAGGGAGCCCTTCAGATCCCTCTAAAAAGCTCATGTGGGACTACTCTGCTACTTCGCAGACCTACCAGGATAATGATGGTACTCCGTCACAACCCGGGGCTCACGGCTCACCCCATCCACCCCCCCCCCAACCCGTTTCAATGGATTTGTTATTCAGCACCCCCAAAGCCATGCAAAGTGAGGCAAAAGCCGAAAGTCGGAGGGCGAGACAGGGGACAAAAAAATCCAGAATTCCTTAACGAAAATGAATAAGCTATATGAAGAGGTCACTGAATGGGCCCCTCAAGTAGAGGAAAGGACTGGGAAACTAGATGACGATTTTTGTAGCTTCCAAAACTTCAAACAGGAACAACAGAAAATGTCAGAGGACATACAGTGGAAGCTGGAGGACTACGAAAATAGACAGCGTCGTAATAACATAAGGCTACTGGGTGTGGCAGAGGGGCTGGAAGGGCAGGATGCCAGGTTATTTGTGGTGAATTTGCTAAAAGGTGCTTTCCCGGAGCTTACCTCATGGCAGTGGGAAAATGAGGTTCAAAGGGCGCACCGCTTCCCCTTAACAGTCAGGAGAGAGCAGAACGCGTCACAAGAGGCTAGGCCCAGAGCTATTCTTCTATATGGAGGCAATTTTCTGCTTAGACAGCAAATTCTGGAGAAAGCAAAGCCAGAGGCCAAGCGCACTTTCAATAACGTCACCTTCTTTGCTAGGCCCGACTTCTGCCACGTTACTGTCGAGCGCAGGTGGAGGCTGAGGCAGCTTATCGCACCTATACAGGCCCTAGGTTCGGAAGCGTACCTTCTATACCCTGCTAAACTAAAAGTTATTACAAAGGGCCAGGTGAAATTGTTCTTCTCTGAAGTCAAGGCAAAAGAATATATGGTGGAGGTCCTAGGCTTTAGAGATGGGGGGGCGCTGACAAAAAAGGGCCCAGATGAGTTAGCTAGAAAAATAGGCTGGAACTTTGAGTGCAGGCTTTGTCAATAGATTAGATATCCACGGGAGGGAGGAGGGGGCGACAGCTACATTCTTAAGCGACCACATATAGGTCATGCATGACCTATTTGCCCGTGGGGGGGGAGGGGAAGGGCTAGGGGGGGAAGGGGACAGGGGAGGGAGCGGGAGGGGGAGGGTGGTGGGGGGGAGCACATACAGCACAACACAAGTTCATATGCTTTATATGTTTCTTGGTTAGAAGAAATGGTTAGGGGTTCTGCCCACCTTACCCTCCCGTACCTGAGCAGGAGACATCCAAGGATGAAAAAGTAGCAACAAAAAGGTACTGAAGGGATTAATCTACTTTTAATTCTCAAACAAGCAACAATCAATTATCTTGTGATACGCGAATTATACGCAGCATAGGTATATATAAATTCATAAACGCATATATGAGCAAACAGCCAGAGAGGCACAATATCACAAAATGATACAATCTATATACAACACATCACATCTACAATATGTACAAATACACAAAACACTATACAATACCAAACATACTTCTCAGTACCCTAGAGAAAAAAAAGAATTATATACACCAATTTACATGTGTACCTCCTCTCAATTTGGGGTGGAGTATACAACAAAATGGTAGTCCCAAACACAGAAAAAACACCAGGGTGTAACTTATCACCCCAGCATACATTTGTGTTGGTGTGCCTTGGAAAAAAATCCAATCTTCCTTAAATTTTTACAAGGGACTCCATTCAGAACATAAGGTGTCGACGCAGTCGCGGTCGCGTTTCAGCCAGAAGATATAGGCTTCATCAGGACATGGGTACTCTATTCTTTAAGGCCCCGGTCAGACCTCGGGCTGGTCACACCCGCCCCCCACCACAACCACAGGAGTGGGTGGGGTAGGGACCACCGTCTGTACTCTATTCCAGCGGACTCTTCAATCTTCGTGATGTCCACCCAGGTAGAAAAAAACTTTTTGAGGTGGCTTGGGTCACGTAATCTTCAATTTATCCACAGGGGCAGTGGCACGTACACTCAATGCTAGCTCCAGCGCCTCTCCAGTCGAATCACCAGAACATCCGCACACAGCACATACAGCACAACACAAGTTCATATGCTTTATATGTTTCTTGGGCCAAGCATGAGGAGTCGTTTCTGAAGACAAGGCATACCTTTGCTGTATTCTAAATGACATGTAGAATTGCCTCAATTAACATCTGTGGGCTTAATGAGGTTAACAAAAGACTGAGAGTGGCCGCTTTTTAAAAAACTTTGCGCTTAGATCTAGTTTGCCTACAGGAAACCCATATAGAGGGGACAGGGGGGTTCCTGCTGGAGCAGCTGGGCTTTTCCTTACTGGCTAATACCAAACAGGGCTCAAAGACTAGAGGGGTTGCGGTACTGGGTAAAGGCAGGGATATCATAGTAAATAAAAAGAAAGAAGATCAATGGGGAGATGGGTGATGCTGGAAATTGTCTGCAAGGGCGAGAAGCTCACGCTGGTTTCAGTATATGGCTCCACGGAGGATGATCCTGAGATTTTTCAATTTTTAGATGCAGAACTTGCCCAGTGGCCCGAACCCATTATCTGCTGCGGCGATTTAAACATTCATGGCCCATTAGGGTCACATACTCAAGCAGGTGGGGGGTATGTTGGTAGAAAGAAAAAAACCCATAGAGCACTTACTAGTATGGCACAGCATCATTCCTTAATAGATCTCTGGGCCAATCTGTACCCCCATAACGATGGTAGCACATTTTTCTCAGCTCCCCATAAGACTCTAGTTAGACTTGATTACTTATGGATATCTAGCTCCCTTATGAGTAGGTCTCAAATCGAAAAATGCCCTAGGATCGTCTCGGACCACAACCCACTGATTCTAACTCTTAAAGTAAGACAGATACACGCACAAGATAATCTCTGGACGTTCGAGAGAGCGTTGCTTAAAGACGAGGTATATGTTAAACACATGAACACATGGATTAGGGATTTTTGGGAGAGGAACCGTGGGACTGCAGCTCCTGGCATGGTGTGGGACGCTTTCAAAGCGGGTACCCGGGGAGAGACGCTGAGCTATACGCTCCATAAACAGAAGTAAGAGAAGGAGAAGAGGGAGGAATTGGGTAAAAGACTGCTTAAAGCAGAGGAGGAGCTAAGCGTGGCTATCCAGCATCAAGTGCCACTGGAACATCAGCTGTTTAAAATAGTGACGATTAAAGCGGAACTAGTAGAATGTATTGCTAGCAAAGGGGCAGTCAACTATTTAATCAAGAAAGAGAACTCCTACGAACTGAGCGAGAGAGTGGGCCATATTCTAGCCATTCGTACCAGACAGAAAGCTTCGGCATCTGAAATAAGTGAGATCTTAGATGATCAGGGCAATAGGGTGTCCGAACCTGATGGCGTGAGGGACGTATTTAGACAGTTTTATGAGGGCCTCTACAGTTTAGACAACAATAATGGTGTAATTGACATACCAGGCTATCTTAGTAATATTTCTCATCCAGTCCTCCCCGAAGTAGAGTTGGAAGCCCTGGACTCAGATTCCCGTAGAATTGTATAAAGTTTTTCAGCAGGCATTGGTCCCAGAGATTTTAAACACTATGCTTCAGGCACAACGAGGGGAGTCCATCCCAAATACATGATGAGGGGCGGATATTATAGTAATTTTGAAAAAAGGCAAACCCCCGCTAGCACCAGGTTCCTACAGACTCATTACCCTTATGAACGCAGATGCCAAAATCTTCTCTAAAATACTTGCTAAGAGATTGGCCAGGGTAGTCGAAAGCTTGGTTTGCCCATCACAGCACGGCTTTATACCAGGCAAAGGCACTACACACCATGTCAGACAAGTAATCACATTATTCGACGTTGCAGAGGTTCCAGGAGACCCTATGGCAGCATTATTTCTAGACGCTGAGAAGGCGTTTGATAGGGTCTCCTGGGATTAGCTGTGGTCAGTAATGAGATGGTATGGGATAGGGGAGGCCTATATAAGGGCCATCCAGACTCTATATAAAGATCCAACAGCTAGGATTAGGGTTAATAGAGGATACTCTGCTTCGGTCCAGATAAGAAGGGGGACTAGGCAGGGCTGTTCGTCCTCTCCCCTCTTGTTTGCACTCTATATTGACCCCTGGCTGCGTAAATTGGAGGCTAACCCTAATATCCCCCCAATGAGAGTAAATGACATGGATTTTAAGACGCTGGCCTACGCGGATGATGTGGCGATTCTGACATCTAGTCCCACGTTTGCCATCAGTAGGGTTGAAGCCGAAGTTATTCAATTTGGCCAAGTCTCAGGCTATAGACTAAATAGGGCTAAGACTCAAATAGTTAAAAACCCTTACGTAGTTTGTAACGATAGTCGGGTAGTAAGCTCGGCAGCCTATTTAGGGGTCGAAATCTCGGCAGATTTAGAAAGGGTTGTTGAGCAGAACATGGCTCCCCTAATGGTGAAAGTAAGATCTGACTTGGAGAGAATGAATAATCTCCTCCTGTCTTTAGTTGGTTTTTACCAGCATTATTAAAATGTTAATTTTGCCTAAGTTTCTTTACTTTTTTAGAACAATCCCGCTATATTTTGAAGCAAGATGGTTGGAGTTAGTTCTGAACAGGTTTATTTGGGCCCATGGCAAAACAAGGAGGGCATATAGGTTTATTACCCTTCCAAGGGATAGAGGGGGATGGGGAGCCCCCGATTTTAGGTTATATTATTGGGCTTAGCCTTACAGTATATGCAGGGGCTGAATGGGGGTGGTGGATTCGATCAAAGAGTTACCTCTTTTTCCACGGAGGTTTACGCAGTGGTTCTCGGGGCAGATGCATAGAATTGCTTCCTAAACTGCACTGATTTCTCTTACTATAAAAGGACCAGGTTCAAGACGGTGGGTGCTGCTGTTAAGATCTGAGCAGCCTTCCTGAAAAAATTCGGGCTGGGCAGATTTAATAGGTATACTCGGCTATTCAAAAATAAGTCCCTTCCAGATGCGATATTCGCAGATTCAGTTATTGCTAGATGAACACAGAAAGGGATCTTGAAGATCGTGGATATTGTTGGGTCGGGGGGGGGGGGAATTGTTCAATTCACGGACTTGGTAAACAAATTTCAAATAGATACTAGAAGCTTTTTTAAATACCTGCAGGTTAGGAGTTTCCTGATTAATAAACAAGGAGGGAGTGCAGGCTTTGCCAATAATGACATCTTGGATAAAATAGAGAAGGGGCAAGATTGTACAATTCGTAGCCTCTATGCATGCCTAGCAACAGGAAAACCAGACGATATAGCTAAATATGGCATGAAATGGGCGGGGAAATTGGGCATTGAGGCCCGCTGGTTTCAGGGATCACTAAGTCTGGGGTGCACGGTACTGTGTTCAGCCCCACTCCAGGCTCAGCATTATAAAACACTTTATTCCCTATATTACACCCCAGCTAGGATAGCACAATGGGGAGGTACCTCGGGAACTTGCTGCCCGCGCTGTAATCAACCAGAGTCCGATATAGTGCACATATTTGCTACTTGCCCCCAGCTCTTTACTTTATTTAAAGACATAGAATTATTTTTCGATAGATCTATAGGAATTCGAGTTACACTCAAACCAACTTTGATACTACTGGGGGTGATCCCAGAAATCGATGTGCCCCATCGGGAGTTTATATTCGTCACTATGGCAGTTTATAGAATTGCCATTGCTAGGTCCTGGTTGGATAAAATACCCCCCACATTGCAAGAATGGTTGGCAAGCCTTTTGGCTGCATATAATTTAGAAAAGGGATATACGCCCGTAAAGGTAAGAGGGGTAGACAGCTAGGTCTGTGTATTTGGGATCCAGTTCAGAGGTGGAAGGAGGGGGTGGCTCTGGGATGTTTTCTAGCGATAACTTCAAGGTCCTATAAAGGATTGGTTTATGATTTGCTCACATTAGACAGCAGTCTGCTTGATGTATTTTATTTAAATAAACTATGCATTAGTGTTTCTTATTGTTTGACTGGCCTATATGTTGCTGTGTTGTAATGTATGAAATATGGTAATGATGGTAATGATGGGGAAAAAAAAGAAAAAAAACCTCTTAATAAAAATGTTTTAAAAAAAAGAGAAAGATCATGGAACGGAACTCTGGTATCCTGGTTCTTCAGTTCTTTTAGGACAGCTTTTTCAAAAGTCACAACCTCTACTGGTACCATGTCAGCGGTAGGTGTGAAGGTTGAGGGATTGCGAAGGCCTGAATCCAGTCTGGCTCTGGTTCCTCAGTACCATCGAAGTAGGCTTTAAGGCGTATTTTTCTAAGCAGGTTCTGGATTTCGCACTGTTCCCGGAAACTGTCCTCTTTAGGAGTGGGGACATTGTCAAGGCCTTTCTCCAGTACTGTTAGTTCCGTAGGTGTCAGTTGTCTATGTGACAAATTAACCACTAGACTCTCCTGCCCTGTGTTTTGCTCCTGGTTTCCATCATATTGGGTTCCTGGTCCTGCCACTGGACTTGTTTTTGTCCTCCTCTTTTGTGTCCGCTTCCTCTGCCTCAGCCTAAAAAAGGTGGATTGCTGGCAGGGAAGTATTGCGGTTGGTCATGGGGATACATCGGGAAAGGCCAAAAAGGAGGCTGTGGCCCTTGAAAATTCTGTACAGGGTAGTGGGGATTTTGGGGATAATTTTTTCTCCGCTGATTTGAACCCTTCCAACTCCCATTACTGGAGTCACTGCTAGCCGAGTCTCTTCTGTCAGATTCGCTCTTTTGAGGGCGTGGGAAGAATGTGATCAGAAAAGTGTCGATCTTTCAACCTAGCCACATCCTCCACTACTCCAACTCTAGGAACACTTGCCTGTTTCACTATAACAAGGCTGCCTAAATACAAACTCCTGAAATTTAGGTAAAGTCATCTTTGACTCAGGACAACAATCCTCAAATAAAACAAAAGTATTAAAGGTTGTCAAGTGGAAATAATGGATAGCCAACTTCTTATACCAAATGTAAGCCTAATGAAGAACAGTGTATGGTTCTGATCTACTCAATCAACACCACCCATGTGCCTATTATAGTCTAAAATGCACACAGGTTTGCGCACTTCAGCAACCATACCCCCAAACAGTCACAGGTAAAGTGCTTTCATCATGGATCGTAGTCAGCATGTAGACATCTCTCCTGTCTGCAAACTTCACAGCTAGAAGTTCCTTGCTACTGAACGCACTGCACTGTCCCCGCACAAGCTTTTGACAAACAAGTTCTTTTGGGAAACCTTTATGGTTAGAGCAGATTGTGCCACAAGCAACAGTGTCTACTTTGGCCAATTCCCTGAACAACTGCACACCAGTGTAGAAGCTATCTACATATAAATGGTGACCTTTATTAAAAACTCCTCTACCAAGTTCCCACACATTGTTCCTAGTCACTCCAAAAGTGGACGGCCAACCAGGGGGGGTCAATCCTGGATTCTCTACTGGTGTACATCCTGAAATAAGAGGCATATCCAGTGCTACTGTCACACAGCATATACATCTTAATTCCATAGAGTGCCCTCTTGCTAGAAATGTATTGCCTAAAAACAAGCAGCCCTTGAATAAGACCATAGACTCATCCACAGCTATGTCTTTCCCTGGAGCATAGATCTCTGAAAATCGATCTACAAAGTGATCAATGACTGGCCGACTCTTAAAAAGATGGTCACAATCAGGGTGATCTTGTGGCAACGCTAAACTATTATCTACGAAATGCAGCATCTGAAGCAAAAGCAAATACTGATCACCACTCATGACTGCCGAAATATAGCCGTTGCCATCAAGGGACTAGTAGACCAATATGAAGACAACGACGGCTTCCTTAGCAAGACCATAGAAAAAGTTAAATCCAAGAACTTCTCATCTCTTCGATTTGTGAAAGTCCAACGGGTAGCCCTAGAGTGGGGCCTAAGGCTGGCACTGTTGTCCCTCAAATACTATTCAGCTTACAAATTAGTCTGCTCAACAATCTCTGCCCAAAATACATTGTTAATAAACAGCTGAAACAAATTCATAGGCAAAAAGTTTTCAGTATCCACTCTACACCCTGGAACACCAGTAAAGACTGGCAATGTCGGCTGCACCATCCCTGGGGAAACCCAGTAGTCAGCACTTCCAATGGGAGCCCTTGCAGCCCCAGACTGCAACCCAGATGCCACTTGCTGCACTATTGTGGAGACAATAACATGTAATGCAAGTAATAGGAATGCACAATGGCAATGCAAATGGGTCAAGCGGATTTCAGACACAAAGGTAGCGGAGTACACGGTAGTTGCGTATTTATAGTTTATGCAAATACTTCGACAAATATACATACAAAATAGTGCTTAGTGTTCCCAGTGCAAAATTGGAACCAAAAAAGGAAATTGAAGTGACAATTGTGATCATTTATAGTATGGTTTCCATTATTCTAAAAAAAACAACCATTTTATGCTTTCAACAGTTTTTTACAACTCTAGTCAGTGCTGAGGTAATGATTTGTTTTCCTTAAAGTCAATGGCATTTCGACCCTTCCAAAAATACAGGGTCTCTTCAGGACCTAATGACATCTGCAATTTTAAGAGAAGAGTGGCATAAGCTATAGTCCAGTCGGATCACTGTTGGCGAATGAACGGTTGGAGGGCCAAAAAAAAGGGGGGGGACTCTATGCACATGATCAGATTGATCATGTGCATGGAGTCCCTAATGTAGGTTTCCTGAGTAGGTACATAGTCCTTGATGAAGAAATCTACATATTTCCCAATGGGTTCTAATACTGATCCACATCCTTATAGAATAGGGCATCCAGGGGGGTTAGTTACACTCTTGTGGATTTTAGGGAGTGTGTACAACACCGGTGTTCTTGGGCTCTTGCCATTTCAGAACTCATGCTCTTTTTTACTGATGTAGCCGTCATCTCTACCGTGTTCGGTTAGGGTGAGGATCTGGGCCCTGATGTCTGCGAGAGTATCATTGTTCCGTTACTTGTAGTGTCTGATTTTGCGGACTTGTTTGCCCATCTCATTATCGTAGTACGCTCTGTCTTGGATTACTATCCGACCTCCCTTGTAGGCAGGTTTTAAAATGATAGAGCTTTCATTTTTTAGAGTCTTGAGAGCTTCTCTCTGCTGTCTGGTGATATTAATGATGCAAATGATTCTAAGACCTGCCCAATTTAATAACTCTGTCATGAACATGAACAAATGATTGTCTATGTTAAAACATGATTTTTCAAATGTTACAATATGTGTATAATGCATTCTTTTAAATATTGCACATAGCGCACAGCAATATAAGCCACATCTCCATTTCCCCGTCTTTTAAATGAAAAACCCGGTCTTTCTACTTTTTCTTCTATCTTCTGCCGGTTCACCCACACGAACGGCAATCAACACTGTTGCCTGCTGTGAATACCGGTTCGCGCTGGTTACTCCAGTACTTAATCCCGTCGCCCCCGTCACTCGATGTCATCGAACCATTTGCAGAAAGGAAGACGCGTAGCGGCTGCACGCGTCCTTCGCTGATTAATTCAGAAGGTAAGCTCAAACCGCACCCGAGCATAGAACCCCCAATACATGTCCAAGCGTGTAGCTAACTTTGTCTGGCTCAATTTGGGATAGTAGGATGTTCCCCCAGCATGACGCTCTGTTTTGTACGCATTGCCCAGCGCACGCTGTTTGTTCATCCTCACTATTTCAACAGGCCAGCTATGTAGTTGCAATGCGCGTATCCCACACAGCGCATCGGATGAATGGAAAGGATAGAATGCCCCAACGGGGTCACATCAGGCATCTATTTTCAGTCCCCTACAATATGCTCAGATGTTACAGATGTAGTCTTGATAGCCATTACCAACACTGTACGTTACATATTATTACAGATAACCGACAGCTGGGACACATCCTGTTCCCGCTTTTAATACTACGTCTCTGCTCCATCGCCAAACCTTGATGACTAAGCACGGGTAAGGCACATTCCATCCACTTAGGATATGTGGCCACATGTAGCCATATCCACTATGACACTGATAGAGTACTGCTCTTTTACAGATACCATCTCCTTCGCTGTACTTGCTCTGCCTCATCCACTGTTGCCAGCCCTCCTCCCTCCCCTTCCCTCACACTGAGGTAAGCATCTGCACGTTCGGCCATTACGATGACCATCAGCACTGCTAGTTTGGCTATTTCTTATCCCCTATTTTCCTCTCCTCTCACTCCTGCAGTACCCGGCTGGGTCCTCCAGTGTGAGTATCTTTACCTTTATTCCTTTCGCACTTGACCGGTGTTTTTCACTCCACCTACGTGGCTGAGCACACTAATTTTATCTGTTCCAGGTAAGCCCCCCCCCTTTTTTTTTTTGGGCCATCCAACCGTTCATTCGCCAACAGTGATCCTACTGGACTATAGCTTACGCCACTCTTCTTTTAAATTGCAGATGTCCCTATATCATTAGGTCCTGAAGAGACCCTGTATTTTTGGAAGGGTCGAAACGCTGTCGACTTTTAAGGAAAACGAATCATTACCTCAGCACTGACTATTGTTTACAGTGTTGTAAAAAACTGTTCAAAGCATAAAATGGTAGTTTTTTTTCAGAATAATGGAAACCATACTATAAACTGTCACAATTGTCACTTCAATTTCCTTTTTTGGTTCCAATTTTGCACTGGGGACACTAAGCACTATTTTGCATGTATATTTGATATTTGTCGAAGTATTTGCATAAACTATAAATACGCAGCTACAGTGTACTCGGCTACCTTTGTGTCTGAAATCCGCTTGACCCATTTGCATTGCCATTGTGCATTCCTATTACTTGTATTACATGTTATTGTCTCCACAAGAACCGCTGTTTTTGTATATACAATACACACTCTGGTTCTTCGTGAGTAGGGTTTCCCTTGTGTTTGTTAAATCTTGCTGCACTATTGGTACATCAATGTCCTCCTCTAAGACAGGCACTTCATCTGCACTAAGAGTGGCTTTATCATCTGAGGATTCCTTGTGGACAGAAAACTCCTTACCAGAATCTACCACTGCCTCAGATGCAGAGCCAGTCTCTGAACCATGGCCAGACAAAGACTTAAAAGCATACCAACAACCTACTGAGCAGTAATCCTGCGGCTAGCCATAATCCTTACAAATAAAGGACTTCACAAAGAAGTCCACAACAACCAACACTGTGCAAAATAAGTAATAAAGTGGGGCTTTAGCGCAAAGATCTATATTCTCAAAAACAATATGACTCACTTGACAAAGATAGCTACACTCACCAGCACCTACTCTGCAGTGACACTGCAAAAATCAACGCTATCCCACTAGAAAGAAAAAACAAAACCAATTACTCACAAGACAACAAAACACACATCGATCACAAATGCTAAAAGATTGACACAATAAATTGAAGCCAAACATACTTCTATTATTACACCATTTGCAAAAAACGCATTCATGTAGGGAAATGACTCATTTAGAGTAAATGGTACACAAAATATTTCTCTTACCAAACACATGCAACTACACAAACTGCAGAACCACCAGTAACAAAACTGCAACCTGGAACATCAGTCTAAAGAGCAAAATCCTTAAACTAGAATAAAAAGTAGAAATAAAACGTTACAATTGCAATTCACTAGAAATATAACAGTTAACATTATAACACGCTGTGTCACTACCCAAATGGTCCATCTGCCAGATCAGCCTTCAAATAGGGCCAAGAAAAATGGGGGGGGGATCTTGCCCAAGGGATCTGGTGGAGTTTTCTGCCAGTCCGATCTGTCCCTTGGTGGGGCAGAAAACAGCAGACAGAAGTTTGCCCACTTACAAAATAGATTACTGGTGTCTAGTAGGGTTTTCTGCCCCCCCCCACCCCCCCCCACCCCCCCACCCCCAGACCCCATGGGGCAGAAAGGCCCAAAAAACTGGCAAATCTGTCCCGGGGGCATAAAATATATTAATATAATTTAATCCCCTTGGAGGCGACCCTTTCCCAAAGGGTCGCTTCCATTAAAAAAATGTATATAATCTCTGGTGCCACTGGTTTATTGCCCCCCCCCCCCGTGCTCCCCAGCGGGCAGAAAGGATAAAACAACGGGCCGATCTGCCCCCAGAAGGCAGAAAAAACATCCTGAAAACCTGACCACCTTTGGAAACAACCCTTGCCCAAGGTGTTGCTTCCATTTAAAAAATACTGTCCCTGGTGCCTCGTATGGTTTTCTGCCCCCCCCCCACCCCAGAAGCATAAAGGCCAATAAAAGGGCAGATCTAAAAAACATGCACAAAATATGAGCTCCCTAAGGAAGCCACCCCTGTCCAATGGGTCGCGTCCATTTAAAAAAATAAGTTCCTGGTGCCTAGTGGTGCATAAAAATGGGTCGATCTGCCCTCAGGGTGGGCAGAAAAAACATGCACAAAATTTGAGCCCGCTAAGGAAGCGACCTTTGCCCAAGGTGTCTCTTCCAGTTAAAAAAATAAATGCCTGGTGCCTAGCAGAAATGGCCCTGCAAAGAGACGGAAAAGGAAAAACTCTTTACACTCCCCCGATGCCTCTGTGCAAGGAGGAACCTGCGCCCCCGAGCAAGGAAACCTACCCTCCTCCATCGGAGGTCTGGAAGCAAATGGCTTCCAGAGCGTCCTGGGCTTTCTGATAACATTGGCGCGCGCTGACGTCATGGGATTCCCATGGGGGGGAGGGGGGAGGGGGAGACAGCGGGAACTCTCCGCTGCCATTCCACTTTGTGGGAAGTTGTTGGACTGCCCACGGAGGGAGTGCCAGCGCTTTCCCCATGGGTGGGTGCCATGACGGACCAGTTCCATCATGAGCACACTCCCACCGTGGCTTATGACTGCACCGCTCTTTCATGAGCATAGAGGGCGTTAAGGATCTTTTTGGTCAAAACATTTGCTTTGAGTGGGCTAATTCCACAGCAAGAGAAACAAACATTTACTGCATAAATGCATCCTTCCTAAAAGCATTTCTCTCTCATAAACCAGGTGCTCTAGGCATCACTTCTTTCTAGTGCCAAAAATGAATTGCACTGCTCCCTTTTGGTAGACGATGAGAAACCAATCTGATCAATGTGGATGATATTACTATTTATTCCTATTGTTAGTCCAATTAGTGTTTGCTACGATATTTAAGCTGTGCATACAATTTCATTTATTTTTTTACTTTTTTTCATATTACATTTTTTTCTTGTTAACTAATTTGGGGTGGAACTCTTGTTTTTTATTTTCTTCATCGAGTTGTTTTGCTTAATTTTTGCTCATGCTGTTCATAAGCCTCTCTAGGAAAGAAGGCCACCTTTCCTTCACAATGCAAGTAGTATTTTTTTTTACTTGAAATGTATTGAGGAGTTGGAATACTGTGCTGCCCTTTCTGGATGCCTACGAGCCCCACGTAGCTCCTGCATTTACTGCGAGCCACACAAGACCCTGAGAGCCCTAATCGCCCTCCGCCGCCCGGATTCACACAGGCGCCACCCCTCCCCGCTGATCAGATTCAACACAAACCACGATCAGCCGCCGATTCTCGAGCGACCCCTTGGACCCTAGCCACCCACGCACCACCTGCTAGGGTGACTATCACTGTCCTCATCGACAACCCTGTCCTGATGACGATCCCGACTCACGGGGATCGAAACGCCGTCGACTTCACAGCATAATTTTATGGCGCATATTACGTTTTGTGTTCCTGTTAAAATCATTCAATCATGTTTTAAGTGACTACAACTTGATCCTTTGGAGCCATTACTGTCTTATAATTTGTCACTATGCGTCGCTCACGCTGTTCTCTTTAGCACTTGCACTTTCACTATCACCATCTGTATATATCACCATTCACCAAGTGCCACCGGGTTGTCACATGATTTGTTCTGTACAGTGCTGTCTAACTGTATTGCCATGTGAAAGACCCCTCTCTTTTTCCAAGTGGTGATTAATACCCCTTTTCAAAAAAACCTTAGAGACTCCTTGTTGCTTATTTATGTAATGCGAATTGCATACATTGTTGAAACTGCCTTTTAATGATACCTGTTGGGAATTGTTTTTGTTTATGCCCTTTCTGTTATGCATCACTTATGTAGTCTTCTATGGGAAGATCATCATCTAGGTGAAAGGCACTACTCACTCCTTGGTAAGGCACCGTTTCAGTTTAGTGCACCATATTTGTTGTGTTTGTACTGGTCATTCCTTACATGCTTTTCCACATTTTTACTTTATATTTTTTAACAGGCTGTGAAATTGTTTGCTTATTTGCTGCACGACCTATCCAGTCGGGCATCTGGCCTGACAAGCCAAAATTTAGAGTTGCAACAAACACTAAGGACCATTTTACAGGTAATTATAGAGCAAATGAGAGAGTATGATTTTTCTATCAGCCTATGCTGGAGGCTGTTGTGTCTCATGTCTGCGATTCTTTCTATACTTTAAAATATTTAACAAAAATGTCATTCTATTGTAGTATTTCGAGGCATATAATAAAACATCTTCGGGGTGAAGACCTAGGGCCTGATTATGAATGGATCCATATTTTTCGACTCCTGTGAAAACCTGTTTGTGAAGGGTTCTAAATTACGAGTTGGTTGGTATTTAACACACCTGGTAGTTATCAGGTGCATTAAGTACCTTACACTTTGTTAAAATGCGGCATGTTAAGCAACCTACATTGGAGTTTTAAAAAAATGTTATTGTTTGTATTGAAACCAAGTACAGGTAATAAGTATCTAATACAGACAATGTGTTTGTTACTGTTAGTGAGAGCCTGGACTTCCATCTAATAAACACCACATCAATTCGCCATCAGTCGTTAACCCCTTGCCTGCTTCTGTCGGCCAACGGCAATCACGCGCACTACCTTCGTAGTGCTACGCACGTCCGTTGGCCGATGCAGCCCCGCCCCCTGCGCTGAACCGCCGCACCACTGCGGAATTGCCGCTGTGGTTAAGCGGTTAATAATCACACCATCTGTCCTAGATGGTATGGTGTTTGAGGACAACTCCTAGCCTTGTAAATGGGTTTTTCATGTGTAGCACACCAATCCATTGCTGGGCACCACTCCAGTATTGTAGGGGGATTTGGAGATTTCCATCTACATGCAGTATCCCTTTTTACAATTATGGTAGCCATACCTATCAAGGCCAGTCATTCACTAGTGTCACCTCTTTCGTCCAGGATGCCCAGGAGGTCAACTTTGTATGTTAGTGCTATCAGTTTCTCTAGTAGTCAGATTTGTACTTTTCTTATTGCTGTAATTCTAGGGCATGTCCTACCTTCTACATAGAAGTCAGTTTTTTGACCAGCATATCGAAAGCAAGCAAGGCCAGGTAGTTAGGTCTATTCGCATGCCACTGCTGTTTTTCAGCAGTATCAGCGTTGAGCAAGGTGAGCTATGTATAAACCTTCCGGAATTTAAAAATGTATTTACTCTACCATACAAATTTTGATGCAATAAGCACCAAAATCTACTTTGTTCCCCAAAAATACATTGTAGAAACTTACATAAAATAAGACACAGACTACTTCAGAGTTAACATGTAAAGAAAGTCTACTCTACATGTACACGGAGAACGTAGGCTTGATAAACTAGTGTCCGACTTGCAGAAATTCCGCATGGCCTTTAATTTTGGTAAGCCACAAAACTGTGTTTTGACACGTGGCCAATAAACATATAGTACATTAGAATTTCTTCAGAATTATCAACTAATACATCATGCGTTCATCACCAGACTGTACAGGTTACACAATTATTTGGTACAGTCCTAATCAGAAGAAGCTAATAGTGCGTGCAGGGTTGTGGTGCTCCCATGTCCAGTGATTGGGACAGTGGGGATTTTCCAATCAAAAGGAATGCAGTAACCAATCGGAGGTTGACACTTCCTCTCATCGATATATGGTATGGTAACGTGGTCTGTTGCTGGGCAAGTAAGCCAATGCATGTTGCAAGTAGTGTCCTTAAGCAAACCTTGTATTCTAAGCTGTCTAGTTTACCCGGATACATTAGTTTATGCAAGATCATTGTGTTTCTGCACATAATATTCTGGCCTTGTCATCATTCAATCTCATCAAACGTGAACAAGACCAGATTGATTCCACATAAAGTAAAACCACAACATAATAGGTGCTTTTCATCATAACCAATACATGACATATCCCACGGTATTGTTTCGCTAATGAGAATGTGTAACCAGTAATGGAATAGACATTCTTTTATTACTGTCCTCAGTGGCACTCCAAATTTCTGTACACTGACCACCATGTCTACAGTCTATGTAGAGCATGTGAATCTACAGCAACTAATGCTTTGAACTGAACATTTTACTTGACCTGTAAGCATCTGTTTGTAGCATGTAATGTTGTAGATTCACATGCACTCCCCTCCCTGGATACCTGTGGGTCTGATCCCAGATCTCTTTCCTCAAATTATCTTTTTTGTGCAGTACACATGTGCCTTATTTAATGTTCACTCACAACTCCACACTGCTCTCATCCCTGTGCAGACAACAATCTAACATAGTCAATGCCCATGTGTGTAGCCTGCTAAGAGAGGGGTCACTGTACCTTGTGACATAAGACTGTCAAAG
Source organism: Lissotriton helveticus (assembly GCF_964261635.1). Taxonomy (NCBI): domain Eukaryota; kingdom Metazoa; phylum Chordata; class Amphibia; order Caudata; family Salamandridae; genus Lissotriton; species Lissotriton helveticus. Next base: position 1,504,485,761 of record NC_136057.1, on the reverse strand, counting down.
AAAAAAAACCTTGCAAACGTCCAAGCCCAACACTAGATGGCTGTATGCAGAGCATGTGAATCTACAGAACAACACTCTACAAACAGGTGCTTACGGGTAAAATTTTCCTTTTAGGTTAAGTGTTAATGTAAATTAATTTTATATATTCATTTTAAGTATAGTACAAAATAAAGATTACAGTCCTATGACCTTAATTTTGAATTAAATATTCAGTTAGGTTCAAATATATTACATTGAAATATTTTCTCAAGTTGTAATTAAAAAATAAATCCCACCTAAAGGAAAATTATTGTTTATTTATTGTGTTAATGGTAAAGTTATGTATAGAATTAAATTCTATTTTTTAAATGTATATTTTTAAATTAAATGGCTAAATACATATTTCACAAAGATTTGTTTTTATTCACATATAGTATTTTTATGACCTTTTCATTTTAAAAAAGTCCAAATAAATTAATTTATTGTAATACTTTTTGTGGTTCTGTTTTAAGTCCCGCCTCCATTATTTTCAATGGTAGCATATTACAGAGTTCCAGTGGTTGGCTACATGTGGTGCTGGAGTACATTTACTAATGTTTTGAGTAATTTTTGGGTCTAGTAACTTTAGAAGTGCAGTGCTTGACTAGAAATGGGCTTACTCTCATGTGGGGCGATATCTGTCTCTCCCAAAGGGAAACACCCGTTACAACGAAGGCGTTTCCACGCGGTGCAATCGCAACGCGACTTTTACATCACGGCCGGCTTTACAACGCATGCTTTCAGGACGCATGCTACAGCAGCGCAGTCACATATACATCGCTAGCGATGACAACGCGGGAAAAAAGCATCCAGTACAACGAAAGCATCTATCTGCAGGTCGGACAAGTTAAATAAAGATTATTGTATATGAAACCATAATATTAAACAATAATAAATGTTACACTGGCAGGACTCCAGTACAACGCGGGGAAAAAGCATCGATCTGCAGGTCGCACAAGTTAAATTAAGATGATTGTATATGAAACAATAATATGAAACAATAATATATATATGTAATAAATATTATACTGGCAGGACTCCAGTACATGTTATGTTGTTATTACAATTACTGGGAGTGGCGAGAATTGGTGATGGATGCATGATGGAATGGTGGATGGCTAAAAGTGTGGATGCATGATGGATGGGTGAATGGATGGCTAAAAGTGTGGATGGATGGGTGGATGAATGGGTGGGTGGTTGGGTGGCGACAGTTGGTGATGGATGCATGATGAATGGGTGCATGATGGGTGGTTGGGTGGATCGATCGATGGTGTGTTGGATGGATGAATGGGTGGGTGGGTGTTGACAATTGGTGGTGCATGCATGATGGATGGAAGGGTGGATGAATGGGTGGCGGCAATTGGTGATGGATGCATGATGGGTGGATGGGTGCATGATGGGTGGATAGATGAATGGGTGGCGACAATTGGTGGTGCATGCATGATGGGTGGATGGATGCCTAAAAGTGTGGATGGGTGCATGATGGGTGGTTGGGTGGATGGATCGCTGAATGGGTTGGTGGGTGGTGACAATTGGTGATGGATGCATGATGGATGGCTGCATGTTGGGTGGATGGATGGATGGATGAATGGGTGGGTGGGTGGCGACAATTGGTGCTTGCATGATGGATGGGTGGATGGATGGGTGGATGGATACATGGATGACAAATTGTGGATGGATGGATGCATGATGGGTGGATGGATGGATGGATGCATGGATGGATGGCGAAAAGTGGATGGGTGGGTGGGTGCATGATGGGTGGTTGGATGGATGAATGGGTGGGTAGGTGGTGACAATTGGTGCATGCATGCATGATGGATGGATGGGTGGGTGGGTGGGTGAATGGATGCATGGATGACAAATTGTGGATGGATGGATGGATGGATGCATGGATGGATGGCAAAAAGTGGGTGGGTGGCGACAATCGGTGGTGGATGCATGGTGGATGGGTGCATGATCTGTGGGTGGATGGATGGATGAATGGGTTGGTGGGTGGCGACAATTGGTGATGGATGCATGATGGATGGGTGCATGATGGGTGGTTGGGAGGATGAATGGGTGGGTGGGTGGCAACAATTGGTGGTGCACGCATAGTGGATTGATGCATGATGGGTGGATGGATGCATGATGGGTGGATGGATGCATGATGGATGGATGGATCGATGGGTGGATGGATGGGTGGCAAAGTGGGTGGATGGATGGTGACAATTGGTGATGGATGCATGATGGATGGGTGGATGGGTGCATAATGGGAGGTTGGGTGGATAGATAGATGGATGAGTGGGTGGGTGGTGACAATTGGTGATGGATGCATGATAGATGGGTGGTTGGGTGGATGGATGAATGGGTGGGTGGGTGGCGACAATTGGGGGTGCATGCATGATGGATGGGTGCATGATGGGTGGTTGGGGTTAGGGGGGCAGGATCCTAGCGGCAGTGTTACCGCTCTGGAAGTCCGAGGTGTTGGTATGAGGCATGGCATCTGCCGCGTTAAGCAGTGGAACAACGCATGTGCACCAAAGCTTTCTGACAACAGAGCTGACCACACTGGGATGGGCTTTCAACAGAGAGACAATGATGATAGAAAACCTGCTCAACTCCACTTGGAAATGAAAAGCGCAGTGCAGACTATATACGTTTTTTATTTTTTTTTATTTTATTTATTAAACCTTTTCAGTATACTATCTACAGTGCAGCATACATCAAGCAATCACATGCATCGTGAGCAGCATATATATGTATAACCCAGGAATCAACCATTACAGCGATAAACACATACAAGCAGTTACAATAATACCACAACTCCTCCCACCTCCCCCAAACATCCAGCCAAGCGATAACAGCACATTAAAGCCCCTCATCGAGGCAATCCCATGAAAAGAAAAAAACAAGAAAAAACACGTGTGTTGCAGAGCGGTCAGCAATAAACAGGTGACATCTCCTCAGAAATACTACAACCTAGCACTCGAGTAAGAGAGTAAAACAATTCCTGGATAGTGATAGCACAGTAAGAGTGACAATCTTGAGGGCACCGCCCCACCGCATAGATCAGGATGTGACAGCATATACACAGTTATAGGGCTCCAAAAGTCTTTAGGGCGAGAAGTTGCAGGCAGTTCCTCCTCATATATTTGTAACTGGTCCTTGCAATAGACTAGGTCAATGAGCCACATTTTTATAATAGGGGCAGACCTTGATCCCCATCTCTTTGCTACCACTCGTTTCGCCATCAATGTAGATACCGCCATAAGTCGTCTGTTGGCCGGTTTCAATCGATTCACATACCCCAACAGGTAAAGTTCAGGCGCACAGGCTACCTGTTCAAGTACCACTTCCGATAATATACGAGCCACTTCTGTCCAGTATGCAAAGACCTTCCCACACAACCAGGCTACATGATAGAAGCCCGCATCATTCGTACAGCAGCGCACATATCTCGCAGTCTCCCTCAAGCCGTACCTATGGAGCTGCACAGGAGAATAATATATTTGGTGCAGAAACTTAAAGTGGATGATCCTGAGATTGCAGTTGGCCGTGAGCCGTCCCGTGAGTTGACAACAGGCCGACCAGATCTCCATTGATACCGGACAATTTATCGCCTCCTGCCAGCGCTGACGTGACTGGTGATCTTCGAAATTGTGCTCCCGCTGAGAAGCATAATAGAGCCTAGTGATAAGGCCTTTACGGCTCTCCACCGTCAGCATTGCTTGCAATGCATGAAGAGTCGTGGGGTCCTCAGGAAAGTCTGGGTACCCATACCGAACAGCCTGCCTGATTCTAATATACATGAATCGAAACATAAAGGGGTGATTGATCCCGTTCTGGGCTTCCGCAAGGGTTTTAAATCAACCCTCCTTGTAAAGATCGCCCATCCTGACCACCCCCGCAGCCGCAAGTTCCTTTAACATAGCTGGTTCCCGAGCAGCCGATATCCCAGGGTGAGACGCTATGGGCAACAGAGGGGCATATGAATATGAGAGCTGGGCTCTGACGGCCAGTGCCCTCCACGCCCAGGACGTGCACTGAGGTGGGCTGATTTTGTGTCGGGGTCCGCCCGATAGAACCATAGCCTGCACCGGAGTGGGAAGGACCGTGTCCGCTTCAATGGCTACATGTGGTTGAAAGCGCTGCGGGAAGTGCCAGTAATGCGCAAAGTGCGCCTGTGCACAGATATAGTATAGGCGTAGATCAGGAGCCTCAAAGCTGCCCCTGTCCAAAGGCTGCGTCAGGACGTCCCAGCGGCATCGAGATTTCTTACCACCCCAAAGAAATGTAAGCAGTGCCAATTGCAGCGTTTGGAATAACGCCACGTTCAGTTTGATTGGGATATTAATAATAAAATACAGCATTTTGACGACGGCAATCCTGTCTGCTAACGACAAGGGAAGGCGTGCCCTCCGTTCCGCCTGCTCCGTAATACGCATGATGGCTCGCCCATAATTCTCGGTGACCACAACAGCCGGGTCTCTATGGATCATCACCCCAAGATACTTTACAGGCTCAGAAGTCCAGGACAGCGGAAAGTCCAGCTCAACCTCCTTCGTACGCTCTGTTATCTGGAACACCACGGATTTGGACCAATGGATGCCCAGACCTGAAAAACTTTCAAATTGGGCATACTCCCTCAATACCGCGGAGAGATAAGTTGAGGGTTCCCGGACGAAGAGCAGCATATCGTCCGCGTATAGCGAGACAATTAGCGGGCACTGTCTAAACCGCAATGCTGCAGCAGCATGTTTTTGGCGGTTGCTTGCAGGCCAGAGGTTCTCTCACCTAAGAAAAGAGGATGGGCGACAGGGGGCACCCCTGCCTCGTGCTCCGTTCTATAGGAAATAAGGACGAGACCTTACCATTCACCCGGACCCAGGCGACAGGCTTACTGTAAAGAACCCGGATCCACTGTACGAAGAAGGGGGGGAAATTCCATCCTGCTCAAGACCGTAAACATATAGGACCAATGCACAGAATCAAACGCCTTTGCTGCGTCTAGCAACACAGCCACGGCCTGGAAGTCAGCTTTGAAATAATGTAGCGTGGAAAATAAAGTGCGGAGATTGTGCGCGGTTGATCTCTCCATCACGAAACCGGACTGATCCGGTAGGACCAGCAGAGGTACAAGGGGCTGAAGTCTAGTGGCTATCATTTTTGCCAATATTTTGGTATCAATATTTATGATAGAGAGTGGCCTATACGACCCGCATTGATTTGGAGGCTTGTCCGGTTTTAGCAGGGTGACAAACAAGGCCTCCCTAAGCGACGGTGGCAGGGTCCCGGTATTGTAGGCCTCTGCATACATCTCCAATAACAGCGGAACAAGAGCTGAGGCAAATGCCTTATAAAATACACTGGGCAGACCATCCGGTCCGGCAGCTTTACATGTGGGCAGTGCCATTATAGTATCCCGCACATCCTCCTCGCCGAACTGCTTTAGATAGCTTTAGCTAGCCAGCCTAATGCCACATCGTCTAAATAATCATGCGTTTCTCCTGCTGGAGGGGGTTCCCTAGCTGCATACAGATCCTTATAGAATTTCAATACGACATCGCAAAGCTCGTCCGTCGAATGATAGGCCGTGCCAGTGTTGTCTATTAGTTCAGTTATGGGCTCCTGGCTACGGGGCTCCCGCAGCTTCTGGGCGAGAGAGCGGCTAGGCCGCCCACCCTCCCCATAATACCGAGCAGTCTGCCGCCGAGAGCAGTGTCGCAACTACTGATCTACAGTGTCATTGTGTTCAGAGACAAGGTTACGTATCTGTGCAAGTTTGTCAGCAGTTGGGGCCACATCAAAGGAGCGTTCCAGGACCTGAATGTCTGCAGACAGCTGCCTAATCCGGCGCCTAATATCTCGTAAAACACCAGCCTGTGCACCTATGCAGGCTCCTCTGATAGTGACCGTAAAGGCCTCCCAGAGGACCCCTGCGCTGTCAACCGTGCCCTTGTTTTCCTTAAAATAATTCTCGATCGCGTCCTCTATAGTTTGCTTGAATACTGGGTCTTTAAGCTCCGACGGTTGGAGCCTCCGAGCAAACTGTGGCGCCCTATACTCTGGTAGTGTCAGCTCCGTAAGCACCGGGGAGTGGTCCGAAAGTGTTCTGGCCGCATGTGTAACACGCTTGACCCAAAGACCTACCTCCCGAGAAATTAGCCAATAGTCTTTTCGTGACCATGAACCATGCCCAGAGGACACACACATACTCTCACAAGCCACTGGATGCCCCAAGCTCCAAATATCATGCACATGCCAAGCATCAATAAGACCCCACAGCACATCTGATGCCCTCCTCTGCCTGGCCTTCCCAGCACCACACCGATCCCGGAACGTATCCAAATACACATTAAAATCCCCACCCCAGATAATTTCGACAGGAGGGAACAACAGGATCCTGCGCCACACAGCCGAAAAAAATGCAGGGTCATCCACATTCGGTCCATAAATGTCACCAAGAGCACACTTTCTCCCCCCAACCTACCATGCAACAGCACAAAACGGCCTAAATCATCCGCTTCAGTTCTAATTGCCGTGAAGGGCACACCTTTCTTCACCAGAATGAGTACCCCTCTGGCAAATGAGGAATATGAGGAGGCCGCGCGCACACTCGCCAAGCGCGTCCCAACATTCTGCACCGACTCCGCAGTCAAATGCGTTTCCTGGAGGAAAGCGACACTCACACCCATTCGATCCAAGCCTGCAAACACCATCCTAATTTTCCGTGGCGAATTCAAACCCCGGACGTTCCATGTGGCAAACGTAATAGGGCTACCCATTAGCCGGTTGCAGGAAAATCAAGTAGCAATCACCATATTGAAAGCAATAGGACCGCAAACCGTAACCCACACTGCACATTGTCACTGTATGCCTGGTAGAAAGTAACTAACAGTTCCCCCTCCCCATTCCCAGCGCCACCCGCCCAACACCAACTTCAGCACCCCAAACATGCCAAAGCCATCCCAAAACCAAACTAAACCCTTCCCCCCCCCCCCCAAACAACAAGGTTCAAGTTCTGGGGTACACTCATATGGAGGGGCGCAGATGCGTAGTCCTCCCGCATAACAGGAGTTGACCAAGCAAACAATATTACAACACCCCAGTTCAACAAAATAAACCATATACCTACTGGCGAAGCAAGACAGCCTATAAGCCTATAGAGGCCAAGCAAGGTAGGTTCGCAGACCCCAGCCACCATGTTAGGGGACAGCAGGAGTCAAATCAGGACAAGCTAATACTGCACCAAGACAGTAGACACCACAAGCAGCAGAAAAAGAGCGATATATGCAAACCACTTTACAAATCATAAGGCAGCAGGTGATCTGAAACAGTCCACCCCTCCCCCAACCATAAAGTCAGGACATAGGAAAGGCACACAGAAAGTCATCGTAAGCAACAATTCTCCAGGAAAAGTCCCTACACTTCCTGAGCGGAACCCTTAGCTCTCCTCATCTCCCAGCACCTCCTACAGGCGCTCCAGCAGAGTCCCGCTTCCGGTGTTTCAATTTCTTTGCATAATCCATTGCAGCCTTTGTGTAAGGATACAAGCGCCGTTTCCGCAGGAGTGCCAGGAACAGCAGACAAGACCAACCCTTCCCCCCTGCACCTATTGCGTCTATCAAACACTAGAACACAATGGTGGTATGGAGGGAAAGGAGGGAACAAAACAAGGAAAGGCAGGGAAGAAACAGGACTCCTCTGGCTGGTTTCCCACAGGGTCGAGACAGGCACTAAAAGGAATGGGTTAGGTTAATGCAGATCAACAACAAATAAACCACAATCATTGGAAGCCTAGGCTATGTATCATACCTAAGAGGGTTCTTCAGTATACCGGTCGACTAAATCTCTACCATAATACTGGATCAGCTATGATTGGCAAACCTGACGTCTGTCTATAACAGCAAAAGGAAACTGTTTCTCTCGGTTTCTTAAAGTGTTGTGCAAGAACTGTGAATCCGGTTCTCTTACCATGCAGAGAAAGAATAGGGGTTCTGATTATCAAGAGGGAGGCAATTGTAAACTGTCAATCGTCTTATCTGAAACTGTAATAACACTCATGTTAGAAATCATAACATAATAGGCAGGGTATTATTAATAGAAAAGGCGCTAATAGTGCTTTACCCGTTCTTCTTGCCCATGCACTGTAACGAATGCCAGTCTCCAATTTGACACCAGAGAGTCCACGAACAAAAAGAAGAAAATGGGATAAAACCCTGACCGACCACAACTCCCACAATCCCTTGGAAGAGCCCGCTGCCTACGCTCCGCAAGTCCGGCTGGCCGACGGAACAAAAAGTGTCCGGCCGACAGGGGGAACCGCGAAAATGCAGGCGAAGGACCCCCTCAGGACGGGCGAGAAGACAGCCGGTTCAGGAGGAAATTAAAATAACAGGAATCCGGTCCGTCCAATATAGCATTACAGACGAAGGTCCGTCTGGAAGCTCAGGAGGACGGAGGCGATATAGATGCACAAGACGTGTATCTGTAAAATAACCAGGAACTACTCAGGATTGGAAGTTTGGGCAACAGATTCAAGATTGTGAGCAGAGAGCAAAGGATGCCGTAACACGAACGGCTAGTGCACAACGAAAGCGGCTTAACGGAAGTGACGTGCCCTGTCGGGAACACGAAAACACTAGAACGCGAAGCCCCGAGTTACAGGGAAATCAGACTTTAGGCTCTAGCCCGTCCCCCTCGCGCATGCGCGTTTCTGGGCGGCCATCTTTGACAGACCGTGCAATCTGGCCGGAGAACTGGCAGGCGTAACACTTTGGGGAGGAGAAGATCTTGTTGTCCGCAGCAGCATCAATGCGGAGATGAGACGGGTATAACATTGCGTAGGGGACCTCCTCCTTAGGCAAAAATTGCTTCACAGTGCCGAACTCCCTCCGTGCGGCCTGAACTGCGGCTGTAAAATCCGGAAAAAATGCAAGCTTGTTATGTTAAATTGTCCCTTTCTATCTTGCCATGCGCAAAATGGTGTCTCTGTCCCTATAGTTTAAGATACTATCTATTATAGGGCACGGAGGGGCCCCAGGCACAGAACGGGAAGCCAAAGAGCGACGAGCGTGTTCGACGATAAACATATTGGACAACTGCTCCGCTCCAAAAATGTCTATGATGAGGCGCTCCATATATATGTCTCCATCTTGCCCACATTCGTGGACTCCGGCAGTCCCGTAACGCGGATGTTATTGCGTCGGGACCGCTCCTCCGAGTCCTCGTTCTTCGCCTGAATGAGGGAGAGGACCCTTTCCATATTCAGCGCCTTATCAGTGACCGTGGATAGACCATCCTCCGTGGCTGAGACCCTCTGCTCCATCTCCCCCATGCGCGCACTCTGTTTTTCAGGTTTGGAAGACATATGGTCAAGTCTGTGATTGACCGCTGTCATAGCGTCTTCGATGGACTGCAGTGTCCGCTGCATGGCCACCAAAGTGGCTTCCAGGGTGGGCAGTCCTCCTGCCACCGCGTCCGTCTCTGAATCCGAGGCGGCCCTCTGCGGGGTCTTGGGCGGCCGCCTTGACTCAAAAGTGAGCTTTGATTGATTCTTGTCGGTCCAGCCCATGGTCTCAAGACGTGGCACAGCACTATGACAGGAAAGAGTGAGGCACCAGGGACCCCCAATGCAAAAGTCCAGTCAGGATCACTCCTCACACCACTGGTCAGTTATCGACACCTCAGTCATACACAGGGCCCCAACTACCTCAGCAGATGAACATGAGAGGTCCACAATTGTCACCACTGCACTCAGCCTCAACAAACTCTAGTATTTTAATCAGACAAGTCACCACCTCCAAGAAGAAAATGCAGCATGTAATTGGACCTTCTCTGGCACAGCTCATAAACAATACAGCCTCCTATGCAGCTGCCCGACTCCAGCCTCGCAGCCTAGGAGCAGACCACGGTGTGCCAAAAAGCTTCAATTCGCACCCTTCTATTTTCCAGGATACCAGCTGCTATGGCCGTGGTCAAGGAGGGAGCAGGCAGCCTCCGCAGCGCCGCCCCTCTCGGCCCGATGCCGGACAGCAGCCAATCAAGGCCAAGGATCCGTGGCCTACTCCCGGAGCCCTGGACAGGAGGCACCATTTCACCGAAGTCTGGGAGGCCCAAGCTCAGCCAGCGCTGGAACGGAGGCAGCGTTACACACCCCCAGGTAAAATATCATCAGCACCGCCACAACCCGCACCCTCCCGCACCAGCTGTAGCTCGCAGGGCGTAGCCCGGTGCTAGGCCTGGTACCACCTCCGCGACCCCGGCCGCCACCAGGCCCCAACCCCTCTCACCATCGCCAGTGCCACAGGGACCACGATGACCCCAGCAGCAAGCCAGGGCCGCTCCGCAAGCCCAGATCAGCGGCCCTAGGTAGTCGGATCTTCTTTTCTCGGCTCTCCACCCGCCTTCACGGTCCGGCCCAGCCGACAGGGCCCGCAGAGCATCCAGCGGGGGTCCGCACGACGATATACGGTCCTCCGAGGCCCAGCAGGGTCTAGGCTCAAAGGGGGAATTGCAAGCGCAGCGGGGACCGCAGCAGACAGGCCTCAGGCGAGGGTGTAGGCTCACCACCCCAGGCGGGCCGCCATATCACAGAGCCTCGCGGTCAGGATGGCGATTCACAGCAGGCCGGCTGTCGGGGTCCGAGAAAGCCACAATTAGCGTAGAACGATGCTGCAGGTCTCTGGATGGCTGTACCTTCCAATAGCCAGTACAGAAGTTAATGGATGCAGCAGATATTGGGCGGATATTGGCTTGGTCAGGCAGAGCCTCACAGAGGTGCGGCCATCTTGCCTAGCGTCTCCCCGACTATATAAATGTTTATCTCAATTACTTCCCTACCCTTTTAAGCACCGTACATGCGACCCATCACTCGCATATTCGTAAGCACTTACTCCGCGTTCCAACCTTACATACCCCATTGGCCACCCATACCATCTCTATTTAGTAACTTCCCTCGCATACCAGCAAGCAAGCAAATGTCCAGCTTTATAATATGTGTGGAAACTCCCTCATGTATCCTGTTATCTGCTTCATTAACCCAAAAGTACTAAGCAGTGACTAATTGTTGGACTTGGCCTTTCTGGCAGGTTCACCCCTGAACTTTTTGCCTTTTAATGTTACATAATTATAGTGATTTCTGGTCTTTGCACACTTTGACACTGTGTCCCAGTGTAAAGTGCATGCACTCCCTGAGTGCGTGTGTGAGATTGGCCTGGCCTCCCATAGGAATGCATGAGGGATTTGTGTGTCCATGGTAGTTCCTGATGTGTGGGGAGTGCAGGGTCGAGTTTGGTATGTGCGGACTCGTGTGATTAAATGCTGTGCGATGATGTGCGTGGATTTATTGTGTCTAGTGTGGAAGTGCCACTTCTAGAAGTTGGCCTGTCTGTGCAGTGAATGTGAATTGACTGTCTGGCTTGTGATTGGCTGGAGCTGGCTGGTGTGCCTGGCTCCAGGAGTCAGGATGGGTCTGCCCCGGTGGTGAATGGAGAGATTTGCATGTTTATGGGAGGGAGGAGTGCACCTGTGACCTGAATAGGGCTGGGCCTTTCCTCTATAGGGAGAGGGGCTGAGCAAAACAAAGTGCTCAAGAACCAGTTGCATCTGGTTCGCCCCTAGCCTACATCTTTGACAACAAAGGATTTCTGTCTATAAAATGAGGCTGTGACCTCATGTAAAATGTTCTGGTTTCCTGACTTGAATCTACCAGGGGCGTGCTACTGCTGGGGCCCAGGGGAAAGCTTGCCTCCCTGGGCCCTGCCCAGCCCCTGGATGCCCTGAATGCTGGATGACTGGGGGACTTGCTTTGCTGGGAGCTGCCTGCTCCCTTTCCTTGCCCTGGAACCCTGTCTGCTGTACTCTCTTACTCTACAGGACCTTGCTTTTACTTTAAGAGCCCCTGGCTCCTTTCCTGATGCAGGGAAACGCTGTGCCCCTTTTTGTTTGCCATTTCTGCCGCTGAAGAGGAGCGCTCTGATCTCCTCCTCGAGGGAACCCCGACGTAGGGATTCCCCGATCTTACCGGCATCGCGGGTGCCCACCCCACTTATTGTCATATTTCGCTACAGGTGCCACCCGGCATTATTGCCTTCATTATTTTAAAATGGCGCGTGCCCACCCCGCTTTTCTATTCTTAATTTAGAGGGAGCCCACCCCTCATTGATCCAATCCCTGCCGCCGTGAACCACGGTCCGCCTGGTTGTGGGCGTGGCCTGCAGACGGAAGCAGGAAGAGAAGTGTGTCCGGAAGGCCCGCCTGGCAAGGAGAAGCCGCCCGGGTGAATGGAGGCGGCCGGTGGGGGCAGCGCCTGTTCTTTATCCCCTTCAGGGCTCTCGTGGTGAAAAGGGAGCCCCGGTTCCGTGAGTGAAACAGGGCACCGGCGAGGAGAGAAGCCGCCCCCCGCCACACTTCAAAGGAGACCGCGAGGAGAGAAGCCTCCCCCGCCCGATGCAGGAGCCCGTTAAGTGAGGGCTGTGTATGGGGGGAGCACGGCCGCATTAGTTCTTGAGTGGCCCCCGCCTGATAGGGGGCCGCTCCAACGAGGGGGCCCACCATTGTTTAACGGGTCAAGAGGGGCCCGTGTCCTTACTGCATTCTCACTCCCTATGCCTTCTCAGAGCTCAGATGGCTCCTACGATGCCCCATTTTTATTTTAAAGTTCCCATGAGGGGCTTGGGCGCATAAACATTCCCTCAGGAGCCAGAGTGCTCCCAGACCCAGGTTTGTTCTTAGGGCCAGATGGCTCCAACCTGTGCCGCATTCTAGTTCTAGAGCCTAGAGGGCTCCACCGTTTTGGCGCAATTTTCGGGAGGGCTAGTGAGAGCCCCTGTCGCAGTTCTGATTCCCAGCTGCCCAGCAAGTAGTGGGCAGCTGCACTGTTTAGGTTTTGCTTTCTAAGGACTTGTTCTTTGTGGACCCAGGAGTGAGTCGCACTCCTTCGCCCCTACTTTGGCCTTCCACAGCTGCGCAGCACTTAGTGCCAGCTGCAGCGTTTAGGCCCTGTTCTTGTCCTCCTCTGCCCAGCAAGTAGTGGGCAGCTGCAACATTTAGGTTTTGGCGCAGTGGCGCAACCTGGACCTTATTGTGATCTATGTGCTAATGCTTTGGGTGTTAGGAAATGTACTGTGTGTAGTATGTTTTGCGCACCCTGTGTTTGATGCCTCTAGATATGATGTATGCATAGGAGGTTGTTTTACCTGTTTAGGTTATGTTAGGAAGATTGTACTTCCCTGTGTGATTTACGCCCCTAGTGTAAGGTTTTACTTAGGTGGTGAGGGTCTAATGTATTTAGACTTATGGTATACTGTGTATGATGGATTTCATGGCACAGACTGTTGCAAGTGCAGTGATTATCAGTGTTTACTGACTGTACGTTCTATGACCTATTTTACTTGTGTGTTTTAGTTCACCTTTACCAAGTTCACTTTGTGATGATCCTGACAGTGGTCCATGTGGCCCTGTCAGGTGTACATAATCCCTTGTAAATATTGCCCGTGCCAGTGGGCACAATGTACATCCTGTGATTATTATTCTGATGTGTTTTGGTAATACAAAGGCTATTTCTGATATAACCTTGTGTGTAGTATCTTTTGTGGGCGGCCTGGGATGCTGTTGCTGGTGGGTGCATGCGCAAATGCTTTACTCATTGCCTCAGGGATCAGCCTTACTGCTTGTGTCACATTGCCAAGGGGGTGATCAGGGGTTATCTTTGAAGTGTAACTCCCTTGCCCCAACTAGAGTGGTGGTTTCTGCTTGGCTTTGGCGCAAGCCTCAGCCAAACAGAAATCCCATTTCTAACACTGAAAGCAAGCGGAAGGATGAGAACTTGTGTTGGCGCAGTACCACAGCAAGAACTAGCTTCACTACAAAACTCTGCATTTTAGATAGTCACATGGAAAGGGATTATTGTTTCTAAGTTTGTTCTAAATGTCATTTCCTTGGAAATGTGTTTCTTGTGCACTTTGAGTTAGGTGTCCTGCCAAGGATAGAAACCAGAGAATCTGGAGGAAGAGTAACTGCCCTTGAGCCATTGCGCTGGTTCTTGGGTTGTCCTACAGTGTGGACTTGATTGGTAAGGAGTCACTAGCTCGGGAGGGTAGATTATCCCCTAAGTGCAATGTGAGTTTTCCGGATTCACCAGTAGGGTGGGATCCAGTGGTAGCAGCATAAATGTGTCCAGTCCATGTGTTCCACGTCCCGTTACCAGACTATGGTACCTGGTGCTTAGTAAGAGGGGTACAGGTTGAGATTCAGGGACAGTAGATACTGTCTCACCGGTCTGGGGGGGTGTGGGTGGATGAATGGTGTGTTGCACTGGACAAGTGAGTGTGAGTTCTCTGAGATAGGTAGCTTGCTGAATGATTGGGTGTGAGTTCTCTGAGATAGGGAGCTTGCTGAATACTTTGGTGTGTACTCCTGTTTTAGCTCAGACACCTAGGTTCCTTGTGTTAAACTTTTCTTGAGAACGTCCACCAAAATGGAGCCTGCTTTTGATTTCTGTGGTCTGTTTAGATACAGTATGTTAGAGTTGGTAAGGTTCTGTGAAGAGAGAGACATAAAGGAGGGAGTGATTGCAAAAGGAGTGGCTGAGGTGTCTTCCAGCCCAGCGTGGTGGAAGAGGTTCAGAGTAGCCCAGCTAGGTCCCGGTGTAGGGGCCCACGTCCTGTCTCTGAGGAGAAGGAGTGGGTGGGGACTGCATGTCTCCAGGTGCCCGAAACCCAGTCTCAGGGCCTGGATTGTTTCTTAAGGGAACATCAGGTCGGGGGCCTAGGCTGTACTAATAGGCCATTTGAGGAGGATCCCCCAGTGTCTAGAGGACGTGGAGTGTCTGTAAGTAGAGCTCCAGCAGTTCTGGTGTCTGGCAGTACCGCTCCAGTTGGGAGGGTGCAGAAGTCCAGATGGAGGGGTGCGAGGGGGATAGGCTCCCCAGTGGAAGAACCAGTGGGTCAGGGGCCAGCCAGAAGTGCTGTGTCGCCGGGGAGTGACCATGGTGATGCCACTTCTGTCCTGAGTGACAGGCAGACTTGTTACACGACACATTAGTTATGCGTCACCCTCAGGAAGTCCTGGTGCGCCAGGCATCTGACCAAAGGGTACGTCCCTTGGTTGGGGAGCCAGTAGCCGGTGGTTCCGGATCTGGACGTAAGGGCAACTGTAATTAGTGTCCTGCAATTACAAGAAGAAACCTCTGCCTGAAGACAAGGAACTGGGAAAGCTGAAGAAGGAATACCGTCCCTGACCTGGGGGATTGGCCTGCAGTGGTTGCCTTGCTGCTGAAGGAGAGGAGAAAGCCTTAGACTTTATGTTCGAGGCATGTGGGCTGCTGAATTCATATCTGTGCATAGATCGCCTCCTAGTGTTGCGTCCGGATGATTGCACTTTGTTGTCCTGGAAGAATCTGCGAAGTATCACGAGATAGGTGGCTCCTCCCCTGGACTACAGTGCGCATGGGCATCCTCTCCATGCTCAGATTGTTTTTTTCCGCCATTGGGTTCGGATGCTAACTCCTACACTCCAAATCGGAATCGAAAACAAACTTTTCTAAAGGCCAAAAGGCCTTCGACTTCGTCGGTATTGTTCTTGATCGGTACCTCTCTACTCGATCCATACTTCCATCTCGGATCGGACGTAGACGTGGGCCGTTGGGCCTTTTCGACGACACGTGAGCAGACCGTCGATGGAAAGAAGCCCCTTCAAAAGGTGCCCACAATGCAACGCAAAGTTCCCCCAAACTGATAAACACTCAGTATGCAACAAGTGACTTTCCCCAGACCATAGGGAAGAAACCTGCCCGGCCTGCGCCTGGTTCCGGTCGAAGAAAACAATACGGATCCGACGGGCCGCTAGGCAAGAAATGCAGCGACAGGCATCGGAACCGGACAACATCTTCGATGATGACCAGGATCTACCGGACGCTCAAGACTCGGACCTAGAGATCATCACAGTCGAGGACTACTCCGACTCCGATGACGAGATCCCGTCGGCCCATATTGTGAGTACACTGCCCCCGACACCTCTTGAACCGTTACCAAAGGCTCCGGTCGAGGCATCACCAACAGGCCTTAGCCAAGATCATAAGAAACTTTCGACAGCCCCGCCTTCCGGCTCTGCTCCGAAACCGAAACCTTCAGACACCCCAGGGCCTAGTACCACTGCCCCGAAGAAGGTTCCAGAGCCTAAAAAGATCACCGACCCTAAGGGCGTCGATCCTAATAAACAGCCAAAGGGCGTCGAGCCAAAGAAGACTGTCGACCCCACTAAGGCCGCTCAGCCAAAAGCCGTCGACCCCAAAAAATCGGTCGACCCGAACAAGGGCATAAAACCGAAGGGCACCGAACCAAGGAAGGTCGTCGAGCCGACCAAACCTGCAGTTCCAAAGACTGTCGACCCGGCATTGGGTGCTGTACCGAAACCATCGAAGCCGGACAAACCCGTCGACCCGAAGTTACCGGCTCCAAAAACACCAGTCGATCCAAAGAAGAACATCGATCTACCGAAAGCCGCTCCCCCCAAAAAGCCTACGGGGGACAAGCCACGTATCGACCTGAAGACTCAGGTCGATCCGAAACCACTCGTCGAGCCAAAATCTGGGCCCGAGCCGAAAATCCAGCAAAACGCCAAAGGTTGTCGAGAAACCAAAGGTTGTCGAGCCGAAAAAGCCCAACGCTAAACCCAGGACTGTAGAGGAAGAATTGTTCCACCCAGATCCATCAGACGAACAAGCAAAAATTTACTTTAACCCAGAGACTGGTAAAGTTACCATCCTGCATAGAAAAAAAGAAACCTTTGGACTTTGCACCTGATTCACCTATCCCACTGAAGAAAAAAGACTTTGGTACTTCTCCCACAAGACCTTTTCTCCCTTTTCAACCTATCATGCCTTCTACACCCCTTGCACCTACATCACCTTCTTACCACGGGGACGGTGAGGGAGACATTGGGTATGACCCACAGCCCCTATATGACTTTCCGCAAGATCCTGACCAAGAGGAACCTTGGGATGAGCCAACAGATCCTTATGACACACATCCCATCCCTGATGTGTCCACTTACCCTACTAAACCATCTCCTACTGATGATACAGTAGTATTTAACCAACTCATAGATAGGGCAGCACAATTCCACAACGTGGACATGCACAGTGACCCAGTGGAGGAGGATTTCCTCTTTGACACTTTCACTACTGCAGAGAAAAGTGTTAAAACACTTCCAATGCTGAAAGGGGTTCTCAAACATGCACCTGACATATTCAAAGACACAGCCAGGGCACGGGTAATCAATCCCCGAATTGGAAAAAAGTATAGACCGGCTCCTACAGACCCAACTTACATAAAAGGCCAGCTCCCACTGGACTCACTAGTGGTCGCTAACGCACGTAAACGAGCCAACTCTCAGATGACAGGGGAAGCACCTCCCCCTGATAAGGAATCAAAAATTCTAGAGGCATCAGGCAAAAGGGTAGCGGCACAAGCATCCAATTCTTGGTGAATTGCTAACACACAAGCCCTATTGGCTCGGTACGATAGGGCGCACTACGATCAGCTAGAGAGCCTTATGCAACATTTGCCCGAGCCGTTTAAAGCACAGGCAAATGATCTCATTCAAGAGGGAAAATTCATATCAAATGCTTCCATTAAATGTGCCCTGGACGCTGCAGACACCGCAGCTAGGTCCATCAATACTAGTGTCCTTCTCCGCAGACACGCATGGCTGCGGGTTTCAGGTTTTAAGAATGAGGTGCAGTCCACCATTCTAAACCAGCCAGTCAACCCAGATTTTTTATTTGGTTCTGCGGTGGACACCATCTTGGACAAAATGAAAAAGTAAATGTAAAAAAAAATGTAAATTGATTCTTGTATAGCGCACTACTCACCCGCAAGGGTCTCAAGGCGCTTGTACAAATACCGCTGTGGAACCCATCCTGGCTTTCCCTGTGAGGTGTCCACTCCTGGGCACCCCCAAGGTGGAGGTCAGGCATCCTTAGCGTTGTTGGGGCCGTTGTGGAGATTAAGCAAGCTATTGCCCAGAGTTGCAGAGTGGGACTCCATGATTGGAATAGGCACTGAGGCGAGAATTATCAGGTCCGTGGAATTTTTGAGCCCAAGACCCGCTGAGGCGGGGAATTGAACCCTGGTCCCGGGCAAGACTTCTGCATCAGGGTCTGCCGCTCTAACCATTGAGCCACACAGAAACAGCGAAATAGATGGGTGCACTGCAATTTCTGCCAAATAGGGGCTACTTTCGACGCTCCTCATATAGAGCTAATACACGAGGAAATGCTTCACAAACATCTGCCTCCTATAAAGGAAACAAGCAAAGTTCCTTCACAAAGAACACCACCAGAGCTGGTTACAGAGGTAACAGTAATAAGGGAAGAGGACGGGGAGGCAATAACACCAGAGCCTCCGCCGCCACTAAACAGTGACTTTATCACGCTGCCTCTAGACCACTTAACACCGGTCGGAGGCAGACTACAACAGTTCCTACCTGTCTGGCACGCAATCACCACGGACAGGCGGGTGAGAGAAATTACCCAGTCTGGTTATTGCCTAGAACTGACTTCTACGCCACCAAACATACCACCCAGACATCGTCCTATGTCCAAGGAACACATCACCCTACTACAACAAAAAGTGACAAGCATGCTGGAAAAGGGGGCCGTAGAGCAAGTCCCTTTCCACCAACAAGGGAAAGGAGTATACTCCCTATACTTCCTTATTCCAAAGAAAGACGGTTCTCTGAGACCAATTTTGGATCTCAGGCCCCTAAATCAATACATACTGTCGGAGCACTTCCACATGATCACACTACAACAAGTGCTCCCGCTGCTACAGCAAGGGGACTTCCTGGCAACCCTGGACCTCAAGGATGCGTATTTCCACATACCCACCACCCAGCCCACAGAAAATACCTCAGGTTCACCATAAAAGGGCAGCACTACCAATTCAAGCTTTTGCCCTTCGGGGTTACCACGGCTCCAAGAGCGTTTACAAAATGCTTAGCGACCGTAGCAGCACATCTCAGGAGGCAACACGTCCATGTGTACCCTTACCTGGACGATTGGCTAATACAAGCAAAATCGTACCAAGAGTGTGCAGCACACACGTCACAAACCATACAGTTGCTACACAGCCTAGGCTTTTCAATCAACTACACCAAATCGCATCTGCAACCTTCCCACATACAACAATACCTGGGTGCCACTATAAACACCTTGCTGGTAAATGCGTACCCAAACACAGCAAGGATATCCAGCATGCAGATACTCATCCGCAAATTCCTGCCACAGCACTCCCTGCCAGCCCAAGTCTTCATGCAGCTCATAGGCATGATGGCCTCCTGCATATTCATTGTCCCCCATGCCAGACTTCAAATGCGCCTGTTACAGGAATGCCTAGCACGGCAATGGAACCAGGCTCATGGACAACTAAAAGACCTAGTGTTGGTGGACAGTCGCACACACAAACCTCTGCAGTGGTGGAACCCACAAAACCGTTCGCAGGGGCGACTGTTCCAAGAGCCAGTTCCACAAATAGTACTAACAGCGGACGCATCACTGACAGGCTGGGCAGCCCATCTCCTTCAGTACACAGTACAAGGGCTCTAGACAAACAAACAAAGACGGCTGCATATCAACCAACTAGAGCTGCTAGCGATCTTCCTAGCCCTCAAAGCCTTCCAAAAATACGTGCACAACAAGCCGGTGTTGATCCGGATGGACAACATGACCGCGATGTACTATATCCAGAAACAGGGAGGAACTCACTCTCCACAGCTGTCCCATCTGGCGCAGAGCATATGGAAGTGAAGAACATCTTTCTCCTAGCAGAACACCTCCCGGGGAAGGACAATCAGATTGCCGACCTGCCGAGCAGGCACAGCCAAAAAATACACGAATGGGAGATTCACCCCCAAGTTCTCCAGCCATTCTTCGAGGAATGGGGTCACCCAGAGGTAGACCTGTTTGCCACAAGAGAAAACTCCAAATGCCAGTACTTTGCCGCCAGATTCCCACATCCGTTGTCACTGGGCAATGCGATATGGATGAATTGGTCAGGCAGATTTGCGTACGCTTTTCCCCCAGCACCATTGATCCCGTTGGTGGCACGCAAACTGCGACAACACTCACTCACCCTAATCCTAGTTGCTCCCACATGGGCGAGACAACCATGGTACACAACGTTCCTAGAACTCTCCGTAGTTCATCAAAAGCTGTGCCTTGCTCCACATCTCCTAACTCAGTACCATGGAGAAATACAACACCCAGATCCCAATCAGATGAACCTAGTGATCTGGCTCCTGAGGTCTTAGAGTTCGGATACCTTAACTTGCCCCCAGACTGCATGAACATCATTAGGGAAGCAAGAAAACCTACCACACGAGCGTGCTATGCAGCAAAATGGAAGAGATTTGTTATTTACTGCCACAATAACCAAATCAACCCTTTAGACGCTTCCATTCAAAACATTATCTGCTACCTGCTGCACTTACAAAGATGTAACCTAGCCTACTCTTCTATAAGACTACACCTCGCTGCTATAGCAGCATACCTTCAGAACAGACAACACCTTTCACTGTTCAGAGTACCAGCAATTGAAGCATTTATGGAGGGCTTGAAACGGGTGATCCCTCCAAAACACCCTCCTTCCCCAGTCTCGAATCTAAATATAGTGCTTACCTGACTCATGGGACCTCCTTTCGAACCTCTACACTCATGCGAATTGCAATTTCTAACGTGGAAGGTTGCATTCTTAGTTGCCATCACCTCGCTCAGAACAGTGAGCGAATTGCAAGCGTTAAAAATTCCGGAACCCTACATGCAAGTACATGCTAACAGGGTGGTTCTTAGAACAAACCCTAAATTCATGCCTAAAGTCATATCCAATTTCCATATCAATCAAGCAATTGAACTGCCAGTGTTCTTTCAAAATCCACAGTCAGTAGCTGAGAGAGCCCTACACACACTTGACGTGAAAAGAGCTCTACTTTACTATGTGGACAGAACTAAATCCTTTAGGAAAACTAAACAGTTGTTTGTTGCCTTTGCACCTCAACACAAAGGAAATCCTATTTCAAAGTCAGGAATAGCCAGATGGATAGTTAAATGCATTCAAGTATGTTATCTAAAAGCGAAACACACTCTAACAGTCCCCTCTAGAGCACACTCTACACGGAAAATGGGGGCATCCATGGCTCTCCTAGGGAATATTCCTCTCGAAGACATCTGTAAGGCAGCCACATGGTCCACCATACACACTTTCACTAAACACTACTGTGTAGACGTGCAAGCTAAACAGCAAGCTGCTGTAGGCCAGGCTGTCCTCAAAACTCTTTTCCAAACTGCTGCAGCTGGCACAGGTGGCCACCGCTAGAGGAGATACTGCTATTCAGTCTATGCACAGATATGAATTCAGCAGCCCACATGCCTCGAATGGAATATGCTACTTACCAGTATGCATCTGTGCTTGGCATGTAGGGCTGCTGACATTCATATCGCCCTCCCTCCTCCCCGGCGCCTGTCGCAGCTGAAGCATTCTCTCTATCATGGACATCTCTTACTTTCCTATCTCCATCTCTGCCACAATGGCGAAAAACAATCTGAGCATGGAGAGGATGCCCATGCGCACTGTAGTCCAGGGGAGGAGCCACCTATCTCGTGATACTTCGAAGACTCTTCCAGGACAACAAAGTGCAATCATCCGGACCCAACACTAGGCGGCGATCTATGCCGCCTAGTCTATGCACAGATTTGAATGTCAGCAGCCCTACATGCCAAGAACAGATGCATACTGGTAAGTAGCATATTCCTTTCAACTTCTGAAGTCCCGGTGCGCCAGGCATCTAACCAAAGGGTAGCTTCCCTGGGTTGGGAAGCCAGGTTCAGGTGTTTGCCTGTCCTGGACGTTAGGGCGGCTGTAGCCAGCGTCCTGGCCGGTTTGTCTTCTAGGGGTACCCCTGTGAACATAGGAAGGGCTCATCTGAAAGGAGAGGGAACCGGTGGTTCCCAGAAGGGGTGGTGCAGGCCTCGCCGGGATCCTTAGGGTCCCTGGCTGACTAGGGTAGTACTGCCCTGAGAGCAGGGAGGGCCCATCTTAAAAGAAAGGGACCCTGCTCTACAGTGGGAGGGTGCAGAACTCTGGAATGGGGTGCAGAGGGAGGAAGACCTCGCCTCTGACCCCTGTGCATCTAGTGAATGTGGATCCCAGGTGGTAGACCAGTTGAGGGAGAGAGGTCCTAAACTGGTGGGAGAGTTGTGTTCTGGAGGGTGCTTCTCCTGAGAGAGTGCGCAACCCCAGAAGTAGAAGTAGGGTGGGGCATTCTTGCCCGTGACCTCTGGTCAGCCTGAGGGTGCAGTCCCTAGGTTGAAGGATCAGTGGTAGTTTGGAACTATACTGAGAAGGGGAGTGGAGAATGGCTATTGTATGCCAGGGGTTACCACCCTCCACTCTGTGGATTGGCAATGACCAGTGGTATCTGGGTAGCCTAGGGCCTGGTCCTAGCCGTGGACAACTAAGGAGTACCCGTGGGGTAGCCTAAGTTGGGCCTGAATTTTTTTTGTGTGTGTTTGTTTTATGGAACAACGTGGCGTAGAACCGGGGGGTGTCCCTGCAGTGCGGGCCCGCGTCCGTGTTCTATCGCCCAAAGCAGGGAAGCCCACCACAGTGGTGATTGGTCTGCCCTGTGTTTTGCCAGGAAGGGGGTTGTGGTGGACTTGGCCCTTCTGGCAGGTTCACCCCTGAACTTTTTGCCTTTTAATGTTACATAATTATAGTGATTTCTGGTCTTTGCGCACTTTGACTGTGTCCCAGTGTAAAGTGCGTGCGCTCTCTGAGTGCGTGTGTGAGATTGGCCTGCCCTCCCATAGGAATGCATTGGGGATTTGTGTGTCCATGGGAGTTCCTGATGTGTGGGGAGTGCAGGGTCGAGTTTGGTATGTGTGGACTCGTGTGATTAAATGCTGTGCGATGATGTGCGTGGATTTATTGTGTCTAGTGTGGAAGTGCCACTTCTAGAAGTTGGCCTGTCTCTGCAGTGAATGTGAATAGACTGTCTGGCTTGTGATTGGCTGGAGTTGGCTGGTGTGCCTGGCTCCAGGAGTCAGGATGGGTCTGCCCCGGTGGTGAATGGAGAGATCTGCATGTTGATGGGGAGGGAGGAGTGCACCTGTGACCTGAATAGGGCTGGGCCTTCCCTCTACAATGCTGGCTCCCCCCTGTGGCGTGTCTGATGTCCCTGGCCTGTCCTGTGAATAGGGAGAGGGGCTGAGCAAAACAAATTGCTCAAGAGCAAGTTGCATTTGGTTTGCCCCTTGCCTACTCCTTTGACACCAAAGGATTTCTGTGTATAAAATGAGGCTGTGACCTCATGTAAAATGTTCTTGTTTCCTGACTTGAATCTACCAGGGGCGTGCTGCTGATGGGACCCAGGGGAAGGCTTGCCTCCCTGGATCCTGCCCGGCCCCTGGATGCCCTGAATACTGGATGACTGGGGGACTTGCTTTGCTGGGAGCTGCCTGCTCCCTTTCCTTGCCCTGGAACCCTGTCTGCTGTACCTTTGAACTCTACAGGACCTTGCTTTTATTTTAAGAGCCCCTGGCTCCTTTCCTGATGCAGGGAAACACTGTGCCCCTTTTTGTTTGCCATTTCTGCCGCTGAAGAGGAGCGCTCCGATCTCCTCGAGGGAACCCCGACGTAGGGATTCCCCCGATCTTACTGGCATCGCATGTGCCCACCCCGCTTATTGTCATATTTCGCTACAGTTGCCACCCGGCATTATTGCCTTGATTATTTTAAAATGGCGGGTGCCCACCCTGCTTTTCTATTCTTAATTTAGAGGGAGCCCACCCCTCATTGATCCGATCCCTGCCGCCGCGAACCGCGGCCTGCATGGTTGTGGGTGGGGTCTGCGGACGGAAGCAGGAAGAGAAGTGTGTCCGGAAGGCCCGCCTGCCAAGGAGAAACCGCCCGGGTGAATGGAGGCGGCCGGTGGGGGCAGCGCCTGTTCTTTGTCCCCTCCGGGGGTTTCCGTGGTAAAAAGGGAGCCCCGGTGCCGCGAGTGAAGCAGGGCACCGGCGAGGAGCGAAGCCTCCCCCGCCACACTCGAGAGGAGATTGCGAGGAGAGAAGCTTCCCCCCGCCCGATGCAGGAGCCTGGTAAGTGAGGGCTGGGCATGGGGGGAGAACGGCCGCATTAGTTATTGAGCGGCCCCCGCCTGATAGGGGTCCGCTCCAACGAGGGGGCCCACCATTGTTTAACAGGTCTCGAGGGGTGTCCTTACTGCATTCTCGCTCCCTATGCCTTCTCAGAGCCGAGATGGCTCCTACGATGCCCCATTTTTATTTTAAAGTTTCCATGAGGGGCTTGGGTGCATAAACATTCCCTCAGGAGCCAGAGTGCTCCCAGACCCAGGTTTGTTCTTAGGGCCAGATTGCTCCAACCTGTGCCGCAGTCTAGTTCTAGAGCCTAGAGGGCTCCACCGTTTTGGCGCAGTGTTCTGTAGGGCTAGTGAGAGCCCCTGTCGCAGTTCTGATTCCCAGCTGCCCAGCAAGTAGTGGGCCGCTGCACCGTTTAGGTTTTGCTTTCTAAGGACTTGTTCTTTGTGGACCCAGGAGTGAGTCGCACTCCTTCGCCCCTACTTTGGCCTTCCACAGCTGCGCAGCACTTAGTGCCAGCTGCAGCGTTTAGGCCCTGTTCTTGTCCTCAGCTGCCCAGCAAGTAGTGGGCAGCTGAAACGTTTAGGTTTTGGCGCAGTGGCGCAACCTGGACCTTATTGTGATCCATGTGCTAATGTTTAGGGTGTTAGGAAATGTACTGTGTGTAGTATGTTTTGCGCACCCTGTGTTTGATGCCTCTAGATATGATATATTTATAGGAGGTTGTTTTACCTGTTTAGGTTATGTTAGGAAGATTGTACTTCCCTGTGTGATTTACGCCCCTATTGTAAGGTTTTACTTAGGTGGTGAGGGTCTAATGTAGTTAGACTGGAGGGATACTGTGTACGATGGATTTCATAGCACAGACTGTTGCAAGTGCTGTGATTATCAGTGTTTATTGACTGTACGTTCTATGACCTATTTTACTTGTGTGTTTTAGTTCACCTTTACCAAGTTCACTTTGTGATGATCCCTGACAGTGGTCCATGTGGCCCTGTCAGGTGTACATAATCCCTTGTAAATATTGCTCGTGCCAGTGGGCACAATGTACATCCTGTGATTATTATTCTGATTTGTTTTTGATAATACAAAGGCTATTTTTGATATAACCTCTGTGGCGTTCCTTTTGTGGGGTGCCTGGGATGTTGTTTCTGGTGGGTGCGTGCGCAAATGCTTTACACATTGCCTCCGGGATCAGCCTTACTGCTAGTGTCACGTTGCCAAGGGGGTGAGCAGGGGTTATCTTTGGAGTGTAACTCCCTTGCCCTAACTAGAGTGGTAGTTTCTGCCTGGTTTTCGCGTAAGCCTCAGACAATCAGAAATCCCATTTCTAACACTAATTAAATCACACCTAACAATAATGTATTATTATACCGCACAAGCAGCCCCATGCTGGAATCCTCGGAGTGCCATATCTCCAGGCTGAAAAGTTCAACAGAGTTTTGCGTGTCACACTTCAGTGTTCAAGAGAGAGACGTTATTGTTGAAATAAAGCGCATATGTTTGAAGAGAAAGTCCCCAGTATAAATATGTTTAAACTACTCATGATATCCATCAGACATAGATTTTTGATCATTTTACAGGTAGAAGTGCTTCTTTAAGAACCACAGAGTTCTGTGGGTAAGAGGTTTTTTCCCACAGCCTTTGAGGTGTTTCAGGCAGCAGGTGATCCGTAAATAAAGAATAAAATGAGCGCCTAACAAAGCTGGTGATATGAAGAGATCACAAGAAAGAATGACCTCTATTGGTCAAGAGGTCATTAGTCACAATACCTTTTAAAACATGAGCACGATGCGCTGATCAGCATCTGTGCGCCTCACGTTCACACACCACCGCGAGGAGGCCCTCTTTCCTCCTCTATCCCTGTAGCAGTGTAGCCCTAATTTGCTGACCGTCACAGATCAAGGAGGCTGTCTTGTTTTCTTTTTCTACATATTGCCATCTGTGATCGTGCAGGGGTGTGCAGCGGTTGGGATAAGAGCTTGCTGATTGTTTTACCATAATATCTTGAGCTATCATTTGAAAGATCACATTAAGGTAACTAGAGGTACATATAAATCAAGTCTTAAATACTTACGTTCTACTGAACTTAGTTGTTGTAGAGCAAAGGGCCTAGCACACCCTGACTACAACTCCTAGAGAGGTTTAGTAGGTAACACTTAGTGTAGGTAGGTGCACACACCACACCTCACTAGAATATGTCTCTGAGAGCAGAACCTAGTGGATCACTTCCAGCAGAAGTTGACCCTCCCAGGGCACCTTCTAGATATGAAACCTTTATCTTTCATGAGCTGAGAAGCTTATGTACAACTAGAAAGTTGAGACAAGGGTCAACCCCTACCCTTAAGCACCTGATAGAAATCCTAGAGCAGTATGATGCTAAGAAAGCAGCTAACCCAGGTCCTTCAGGCAGTACAGGGGAGGGCCATCCATCAACAGAAGATTTCCCTGATGAAAATCTAGGGGAAGATGATGATGATGACACTGATCTGGTTCAGGTTGGAGAACTTAACCAGGTCAACCTAAGCCTACATGGGAGTGGAGATGGTAGAAACCCATCCTGACCCTCAAGCAGGCTTAACTTTGAGCACAGAAGGAGGAGATCCTTTTCCAGGGAATCTCACCACTCTGGTGACTCAATAGGGCCAGATGCCTCTGCTCTCAGGAGAATGACTTCCCCTCAGAGAAGAGAGCATGAAGCAAGGATGAAAGAAGTCAAGCTTAGGATCCAGAGGCAAGAACTTGCCCTGGCCAAAGAGACCCTGGCTTTCGCAAGAGAGCAACAGTTAAGTGGGTTAGAACCCACTGGTGGCAGCAATACCCCTAGAAGTAGGGAAGGGTCATATGACCATAGAAACCGAAGTAAGATTGTCCCTCCCTATTAGAGTGGGGATGACATCTACAAAGGATAACTGCTTTGGAGAGGGCCTGCAAAGTACAGCAGGTACCCCAGAGTCAGTGGGCAGCTATACTCTGGCTCTCCTTTTCTGATAAAGGTAGAGATAAGCTCCTTACAGTTAGTGATACGCTCCTTACAGTTAGTGATAAGGATGCTGACAATGCAAAGTCCTGAAGAGTGCTCTGATAGATGGGTTTGGCTTAACCACTGAGCAGTCTAGGTTGCTGTTCAGAGACACCCAGAAGGCACAGACTCAGGACTGGACTGACTTTGTTGATTATGCTACTAAGGCTCTGGAAGGTTGGTTGCTGGGCAGTAAAGTTAATGACTATACAGGATTGTATAATTTGATCATGAGAGAGAAAATACTTAACAACTGTCAGAACCAGTTATTGCATCAGCACCTGGTTGAGTCTGATCTGACCTCTCCCCATGAATTGGCAAAGAAGGCAGACAAATGGGTCAGAACCAGGGTGAGGCAGAAGATACAGAACCAAGGTAGCGATCAGAAGAAGCAAGACCAAAAGGGTGGGGATCAGAAAGCAAAAGCCTGGAAGTCTTCACCAGGTCCCCAAATAGCTTCTAATGAGGGGGGTTCCAAGAAATCCAAGAAGAAGGTCCAAGAAAACCCTGGTGAAATTTTTGTAAAAGTAATACTCACTGGACCAGTGATTGCACCAAAAAGTAGACCGCTCCAGCCACCATTGCCCCTAAGGCAACTGTTCCCCCTAGGGCAGCTAATAGTGGTGGTTCTCAACAGAAGGGGAACTGAGATGGACTCTGGCCTAGTCAGAGTACCAACTCAAGCTGTCCTTGTATGTGATGTGGACATGGCTATGTCCTCTACTGTGAGCCCCAGTAACCTGGGCAAGTACAGACAGACACCTTTAATCAATAATAAAGTGGCTCAGGCCTACAGGGACATATGTGCCAGTGTCACCACGGTGACACCTAATTTTGTGGACCCTGGACAGATCATACTAGGTGATAATTACCTAGTGACCAATGCTAGCAATGCCACTACCACCCATAGTATGGCAATTGTTAATTTCTCCTGGGGAGGGGTAACTGGCCTCAAGAGCTGTAAGTTCAGACCTCCCTGTAGAATGTCTGTTGGTCAATGATCTAGAATCTTCAGTCTGGTCTGAAGTGGAGTATAGGACTCATGCAGAGATGCTGGGCATATCAGCACATGTCCTTGCTGTGACCAGGTCACACACAGGTCAAAAGTCAAAAAGTGCCAAACTGAACAGGCACTGGATCCTGAAACTATGGACCAGTTGCCTTCCAAGAGGAAGAGCAAAAGGGTTAAGGCAGTGTCTTCCCCCTTGTCTCAGGATGAGGATCAGTCTTCCCAGGAAGCTCAGTGTGAGACCCAAGAAGGAACTGTCCTAGTAGAGCTTGAACCTGATCAGGTTGAGTTTCTTGGGACAGGGGGACCTTCAAGGGCAGACCTGAGGCAGGCGCAATTGGATTGCTCCTCTCTTGAACCTCTCAGACAGCAAGCCGCTGCTGAGGCTGCTGGGAATGCTACAGGTACCCATAGAGTGTATTGGGATGAAGGGCTCCTTCATTCAGAGGCTAGAGACCCCAAGCCTGGTGCTTCCAGGAGGTTTGTCATACCTTTGGCATTCAGGGGCTTCCTTCTTACCTTAGCCCATGATATTCCCTTAGCAGGACATCTTGGCCAGAACGAGACTTGGGACAGGCTTGTCCCCCACTCACTGGCCCCACATGTCAGAAGATACCAAGGAGTTTTGTCGCTCCTGTGACACCTGCCAAGCCAGTGGCAAATCAGGTGGCTCCACAAAGGCCCCCCTAATACCACTAACTGTGGTGGGGGTTCCCTTTGAGAGAGTGGGGATAGACATTGTTGGACCAATGGATCCTGAAACAACATCTGGGCACAGGTTTATTCTGGTGGTAGTGGATCATGCCACCAGATACCCGGAAGCTATTCCCCTAAGGACCACAACAGCACCTGTTGTGGCAAGAGCCCTCCTGGGAGTTTTCTCAAGAGTGGATTTTCCGAAGGAGTTTGTCTCAGAAAGAGGTGCAAACTTCATGCCAGGGTACCTAACTGCTATGTGGAAGGAGTGTGGAGTGAACTATAAGTACACCACACCCTATCATCCACACTGCAATGGTCTGGTGGAGAGATTCAACAAGACCTTGAAGGGAATGATCAAGGGTTTACCCGAAAAGCTTAGGCGAAGATGGGACATCCTTCTGCCCTGCCTTTTGTTAGCTTACAGAGAGGTCCCACAAAAGGAGGTTGGTTACAGCCCTTTTGAACTTTTGTTTGGGCATCCTGTAAGAGGACCCCTGTGTCTTGTGAAGGAAGGATGGGAGTTACCTCTCAAAAAGCCTAAGCAAAACATAGTGGACTATGTACTTGCTCTCCGCTCCAGGATGGCCGAATACATGAATAAGGCTTCTAAAAACCTTAAGGCTAGCCAGGAACTCCAAAAAGCCTGGCATGACCAAAAGGCCGTGCTGACTGTGTACCAGCCAGGACAGAAAGTGTGGTTGTTGGTGCCAGTGGCAAATGGTGTGGACCCCACACTATTGTTGAGCAAAAGGGAGAGGTAACCTACTTGGTTGACCTGGGAACTCCCAGAAGCCCCCACAGGGTGCTTCAGGTCAACAGACTGAAGGCATATGTTGACAGGGCAGACATGGGCTTGCTCATGGCTTCAGATGAGGGACAGGAGGAGGAGAGTGACCTTCTTCCAGACCTGCTTTCTCAGAACCCTGATAATGGTTCAGTTTATGGAGTAGCCATGGCAGGCAGCCTCACTGACCAGCAGCAACAGGACTGCAGACAAGTTCTACAGGCCTATAGGAATATGTTTTCCCTGACCCCAAGTCAGACAAACAGGTGCACCCATGAGGTGGACACTGGTGACAGTCTGCCTGTGAAGACTAAAATCTACAGGCAACCTGACCATGTCAGGGACTGTATCAGGACAGAGGTCCAAAAGATGTTGGAGTTAGGAGTTATTGAGCCCTCAGAGAGCATTTGGGCCAGCCCAGTAGTCCTTGTGCCAAAGCCTCCTATCCAAGATGGTAAGAGAGAGATGAGGTTGTGTGTGGACTACAGAGGTCTCAATGCTGTCACTAGGACAGATGCCCATCCAATACCCAGGGCAGATGAGCTCATTGACAGATTGGCTTCTGCCACGTTTTTGAGCACATTTGACCTGACAGCAGACTACTGGCTGATCAGACTAGCTGATGATGCAAAAGCCAAAACCGCATTTTCGACCGCAGGAGATCATTACCAATTTGTGGTGATGTCCTTTGGCTTGAAGAATGCACCTGCCACTTTCCAAAGGTTGGTGAACCAAGTCCTCTCAGGCCTGGATGACTATTGTGCAGCTTATCTAGATGATATTGCTGTATTTAGCTCCACTTGGGAGAATCACCTGATCCACCTTAAGAATGTTTTGGAGGCCCTGCAAAAGGTAGACCTAACTAGCTACTAAGTGCCAGATAGGGCAGAGTAAGGTTGTATACCTGGGCCACCTTGTAGGTGGAGGTCAGGTTCAACCACTGGAGAGAAATATCCAGACCATAAAGGACTGGACTCCTCCAACCACCCAGACACAGGTCAGAGCTTTCTTGGGCCTGTCTGGTTACTACAGAAAGTGTGTTAAGAACTATGGGTCCATTGTGACACCACTTAATGAATTAACCTGTAAGAAAATGCCAAAAAAGGTTCAGTGGACAGTAAGCTGTCAAAAGGCATTTGATGGCCTGAAGCTGGTCATGTTCTCTGCACCTATTCTGAAAAGTCCAGATTACTCCAAGGAATTCATTGTCCAAACAGATGCTTCTGATTTGGGTGTGGGAGCTGTTATTTCACAATTGAATAAAGATGGTCAAGACCAGCCCATTGCTTTTATTAGCAGAAGGCTGACCCCTAGAGAGAAATGTTGGTCAGCTATTGAGAGGGAGGCCTTTGCTGTGGTTTGGGCCCTGAAGAAGCTGAGGCCATACTTGTTTGGTAGTCACTTCAAGATTCAGACAGACAATAAGCCCCTCTTTTGGCTAAATCAGGTGAAGGGTGACAATCCCAAACTACTCAGGTGGTCCATTTCCCTACAGGGTATGGACTTTACAGTGGAACATAGACAGTGCGGTCTTTAGTGCTGGTAGCCGGTCCAAGATGGCGGCGTGAGGACGCTGGTGGGTGGTAGCTAAGCTGGAGGCTCCACTCTTCTTGCTGACTGGTGTGTAGCGTACTAAATATACTTCGGAGAAAATGAAATAGCGAAATAAGTGGAAATTAAACGGAAAAAAAGTTTTACCAGAGGAGCTGCGGTTGTTTTTCTTCTATTGCGGAGGTGAACGCTGGAGATCTCGGCGGATGCTGTGGCTGCTCCTGAACACCTTCTGGACTGCTCGCTGCATGGTTCCAGGGCGGGTCAGCCGATCGGCATTCGGCTGGTCATGACTGAGATGGCAATTTTCGACCATTTCGACCTCCTCCACAGGCACGCAGCCAAACCCTCGAGGGATGGCACCGAAAATTGTACTGAGGAGTGCCCATGTTGTTAAGAATGCGCTGAGGGCGGTGTCTCCCTCCGCGCCTGCTGCAGTTTCAGCGGTGTCAGTTTCTTCATCGGTCCCAGCGGCTCTTTCTGTACCGGCCGCGATTGCGAGTGACCCTATTAGTGCCGGAGGTATGCCGGCTGCTGTCTCATCTGCTGTTTTATCTTTAGGAGCTAACCCACTGTCCACGGGTAAGCCGGTGCTTCGCCCTCCGACTCGAATTATTTCGGGTGGCATAACTAACCTAAAGGAAAACAGTACTGGTGTTACAGCTGCAACTGCTGTCTCAGGGAACAGAAAAGCGGAGCTGAAACCGCATGAGAGCTTGAATACTAAGAGTGTCAGTGCAGCTGTTGAAGGTGGGTCGGGGCCAGTTTCAGAATCTGTTCCCTTGGAATCACTCAAACCTGATGATTTAGAAGTTGTTGGTTTATCAATGAGGGTTGAAGGCGACGCACCTATTGTTTCTACAATGATTGGCATTGAGGAGATCGGGGGAGAGGAGAAGGAGGAGGGCTCCAATGGAGAATATGAAGAGGACGTTGATGCTGATGAAGAGTTTACTAACTCTGCCTCGGGCACGGCTAAATTCTTGACGGGCAGAAGGAATAAGGCCAAATCTAAGCCCAAGTCCAAGGGTAAAAATAAAAGAGGGAAAGTTTCTGCTTCAGCTATTGTTACTACACCGGCAATAATCAACCCCTCTACCTCTACTGCGAGAATGATACGTATTGAAAATAGCCCTCTGAGGAAGTGGATTCAGGCAAAGGGACTTGTGAAAAATATGACTTTACGTTTATCAGGCACAAGCCCTACCGATTCTGAGTGTATGAATAACTGTCCTTGTCCGATGGAGGATCCCTCTATCAATTTCACCCTTGATACCTACCCCTGTCTTCTGCTAATGCTAATGCTACTTTGCCATCATCACTTCTCGTGCCTTCTCTACATGTTGACATCGAAGTAGGTGAAGCAAGTGTAGCCACAGCGAGTAACGTTAACAATACTCCTATGTCGAAAACCCCCACTTCCTCTGTCGCAAATTTACCTGAGCAACTACCGGTGCCGGTTCCTATGGCATCCGACATAACTGGTCCAACTATAACTAGTATGCACGCACAAGAAGCTAATATCTCCCCGGTTTACATTATCTTGCAAACTCTAACAAATCATCGCTTAGAAGCTCAAGAACATTTTTTGCAGTTGCGAGAGGACAATTGCAAACTGCAGAACTCTTTGCAAGAAATGACACTAAAATTAGGGGGGGTGTCACAAGATATAGAGGAATTACAACAGCGTGTGGTAAATATAGAAGAAGGGTCAACCCGCACTGAATCTGTTAGCCAACATGATGCTCAGATTATCTCTTTACAACTGAAGGTTGAGGATTTAGAAAATCGACAAAGAAGGGTAAATCTGCGACTTTTTGGGGTCCCGGAAGGCTCTGAAGGGTCAGATCCAAGGTCTTATTTGGCTTTCCCAGACCTCTCCGATTGGGATTGGGGTTCTCAATTTCAAAGAGTCCACCGTTTACCGCTAGTTCAGAGGAACAAGGAAAGTAAATTTCCGCGCCCCTTTCTTATTTGCTTTGGTAATTTTTTACTGAGGCAAGCCGTTTTATTGAATGCACGCCCTAACTCCCCTGT
Source organism: Lissotriton helveticus (assembly GCF_964261635.1). Taxonomy (NCBI): domain Eukaryota; kingdom Metazoa; phylum Chordata; class Amphibia; order Caudata; family Salamandridae; genus Lissotriton; species Lissotriton helveticus. The sequence goes on along the minus strand of NC_136057.1, from coordinate 1,504,452,508 downwards.
TAATTTTGAGAATCTCTCCCTTTTTGTTCGTTCTGACTTTAGTAAGGCCACAATGGACAGACAATGGAAATTGCGCAAATTTATTGACCTATTTAAATCTAATGCAAGTGTTCCTGCAAGAACCTGCTCGCCTCAAGGTTATTAAAAGCGGCCACACATATTTTTTCACCGATGAAAAAGAAGCTGAGCTAGCACTTGCTAAATTTGCTTAATTTTTCTATTTTTTTTTTTTCAATCAGAGGGGTTGCGATTCTTAAAGACAGACGATGTATAACAGAAGTTCTCAATACTGCTCATGATAAAGATGGAAAATGGGCTATTGTGCAACTAAGTATTGAAGAATATAATATGTGTTTTGTGTGGTATATGGACCGAACTTGGATGAATCTGTTGTTTTTGATCGCTTAAATGTAGAGCTTCTGAACTGGGAGGGGGACCCTATTATAATGGGTGATTTTAATTGTATTATGGATTATCAAAAGGATATTACAAAACAAGGGGCTTTTCAACTTATGGGTAAATCAAGGGCTTCAATATTAGAAATTTACCTTATGCATAATATTAGGGACATTTGGCGCAGTATCTATCCTAACATTGCGGATTGTCACATACTACTCTGCACCCCACAAATTGTGTTCCCGTATTGATATGGCTATGGCTCCTGATAACGTATTGAAAACAAGCTCTATTGAGGTATGCCCCCGTGTCTCCTCAGATCACAATCCCATTCTACTTACATTTACTACCCAACAAATGCATCCCGGTCCGAGGTTATTCTTCTTTCCCAGATATCTATTGTCTGATCTTACGTGTATAACACAACTCAAAACTCATCTTATAGAGTTCATCAGACACAAAAACTTGACTCTACTTCTTGTATAATGGTAAGGCCAGTATCAGGGGGTTTACCCAGGAATTTGTATATAGACAAAATTCAGAACATCGTAAAATGAATAAATCACTGACTTCTAATATTATATTACAAGAAGTATTTCTGGCTGATGCACTGCGTCTAAATTCCCAGGATACTGTTGAATTAGCTTTGAAACTGGGACAGCTAAAGGAAACTTTAAAAACAATACTGTTCCAAAAAAGCAGTGCTAAATTACACAAATTTAAAATCGCTCATTACGAGAGCGGAGATAAGATTGGAAAAATCCTAGCCTACAAAGTCGCTGAGGATAGAGCTAACACTCTGATTAAGAGTATATGCGGCTTTGATAATACCTTATATGATCAACCAGCTGAAATATTAGAATAGTTTGTAGATTACTATCGCACTTTATATACTCCGGAGACTTGTTCCTGCTCATCCATGATACAGGATTACATAGATGAGAATATTACAAATACTAGAAATACCTCGGAAATAGATCAATTATCAGAGAATATTACCTTACTGGAGGTTAGACATGCTATTACATCCTTGCCTTCGGGTAAAGCAGCGGGGGAAGATTCCATTCAAGTAGAGGTATATAAAATATGCATTGAGGAATTATCACCCTTATTGCTTCAAGTTATCGAATTTATTGGGAGAAGTGGGAAAGCCCCTAACTCTTGGAATATGGCCAAAATATTTTTTTTTCTTAATAAGGGTAACACTACTGAAGACTGTGGTTCATACAGACTTATTTCTCTCATTAACACCGATGCGAAAGTGTTTGCCAACATTTTAGCTACCCGTTTGGCCCCACTTATGCCCCAAATAGTTAACCCAACATGGGTTTGTAACGGGTAGAGACACCACAGCTCACATTAATATGGCCATAACAGCATTTGATATAGCACAGACGACATCCACCCCACTCGGCATGATTTTATTAGATGCCGAGAAGGCTTTCGACCGAGTGGGGTGGGGGTATCTTTGGGCTGTCATGACAAATTTGGGGTTTAGTGGTCAATTTGTCAGATGGATACGGGCTTTGTATGACAATCCTATAGCTACTATCAGTTATGCTGGGTTGACTTCCTCTACGTTTACCATTTCTCGGGGGACCCGCCAGGGGTGCCCTTTATCACCCTTAATATTTGCTCTTTCAATGGAGCCTTTTTTATATGCTTTACAGACACAAATCCCGAATTGTTCCTTTTAGCTTCGGACCTCAATCTCTAAAAATCACTGCTTATGCCGACGATATCGCTGTCTATTCACCCGATGTCGTAGAGGCATTGCAAGGGATAACGCATGAAGCCCGCAGATTTGGATTAGTATCCGGTTACAAACTAAATATAAATAAAACACAAATTGTTGCTAATTACGAACCAACTGCCGTGGTTTCTGGGATTTGTAAAGTTGCTATTTATTTAGGTGCTAAAATTACTTCTAAAATACATTATATAATGTCTATTAATTATGATGCTTTAATAAAAACAATTACTCTACCTTTAAAAAAATGGCATAAACTTCCATTGAATATAATTGGTAGAATTAATTTGATCAAAATGAAGGCCCTCCCCAAATTCCTTTATTTATTTCGTTCTATCCCTTCAGCACTTAGTAACTCTTTTTTTAAGAAACTAGATGGGATATTTAGCAGCTTTATTTGGGGATATAGGAAAGCACGCAGGTCTATGATATTACTTAAAAACTCTTTAGATAGCGGTGGGCTTAATTTTCCTGATTTTAAATTATACTTTTGGGGTACTTTCTTAGGGCGTCTACGATCACTGCTTAATACGGATAATCCATTGTACTTTCATTTAATTATGTTAAAGACTCAACGACCCTAATTATTTTAAGAGGGTGAAATTCAAGACCGCCAAAGACGCTGCCAAGATATGGTTTAATATTATGGCATTTTGTAAAACTTATTTTTTTCACCCTAAACTAAGGCTTTGGGGAAACCCGGGCCTCCCTGGAATTTTTAATGATGGTATGGCTCATAATTGGTCTGTTCAAGGTATCAATACACTGGGGGATTTATACGGCACCCAGGGTCTTTTAGATTTTGAGACACTTAAAGTCTTATATAATTTAACAGAGTCAATGAGATTTAGGTGTATTCAAATACATGACATCTTAATATATAAGATTAAATTATGCGAAATCTCTGATTCTGAAATCTGGAATTGTTTATATTCGTCAAAGAATAAATAAGAGGGCTATGGGTGCCTTAGCGCTTATAAAACGAATGATAGTCTAAAGTTAGCAGAGAAATGGAGCACTAAGATGAGCTTGAACATAACCTTAAATCAGATAGCTGCTTCCTTTAGTAATATCAATAACTTGTTCAATCTTCCGGTCTAAGACTACAACAATTTAAAACTACATGTATGCTATATTATACACCTGAAAGGATCTCTAAATGGGCCTCTGATATATCCTTTAGTGATCGTACTAAATGTCCCAAATGTGATTTAGTAGCAGCAGATCGTGAACACATGCTGTTTTCCTGTCCGGTTTTGAATGAGTTCTGGTCTGCATTAGATAAGGTAATGAAAATTAAACGGATAAATTCACCTTCCCTTACGGCCTTAACAGTATTGTTAGATATACATCCGTTACGTTACCTCAGCAAACTTTGGTTACGATACTACTATCTTGTGCAAAACTAACCATAGCCAGAGCATGGATCACTCCAAAACCCCCACACATTATGGAATGGTGGTCATTAGTAAATATAATATATATTATGGAGTTATCCCTTGCCAAACTTAGAGGCTTACGATCATTAATGAAATTTGAAAGAATATGGGGTAGTTTTATTTGAATACTCTGCAACACTCCGCCTTGGTGTAATATTATTTTCTATTTTGTTCTTTTCAAATTCAAATTTGTGTCATGAATTGTTTGTATGTTTATTCTGCCATATTGTCTAGATGAACTGCATTATTTTGTCCTTTTACTTTTGTGCCCTCCTGAGTTGTTAAATAAAAAAAAAAATTAAAAGAAAAAGGAACATAGACCTGGAACTGACCATGGCAATGCAGATGGACTCTCCAGATATTTCCACTTAGAACATGAAGACTCAACTGGTCAAGGTTAGTTTAATGTCCCTGCGTTTGGGGGGGGGTTGTGTAGGAGAGTAGGGTCTGCTTCCTATGGTCACCCCCACTTTTGGCTGTGATTCACTGGTTTTTCGACTTTAGTGTGGCTGTGGGCCTGCTAATCAGACCCACAACCCAGCTGTGCTCTCTCTAAATTGATACCATGTACTTTAGGTACATACCTAATTGGGTATTGGGTCACCTTTGTGAGCCCCTGTATAGTGTACCATAGGTACCCAGGGCATAGGTGCATCTAAGGCCTACCAGGGGCTGCAGCATGAATTATGCCACCCCTGGCTGGTCATCCAAACTGACACCACAGGCTGATCACTCAGCTTGGGCAATGTCGTGTAATCACCCCATCCTTAGATAGCATTCCTATATCTACCCTTCTATATAGACACATATATACCTATGTCACTCCTATGGCAGGCCTTGACAATCCTGAAGGCAGAGTGCTTGGTTTTATGTGAGATGGTGCTGTAGCATGACCTGAGCCTGTCTGCAGCTTTCGGAACCAAGTCCTTATAGATGTTCTAAGATATAGCCATACCATATACTCTAAAGTGCATTATAATGCTTGGGGTTAATGCTAACTTTGGTTTGGCTTCATCAAAACATGTTGTGTAAGGTGTCGAACAATTTGGAATACTACCCCCCTTTCCCCGCCAGTTCTGGCGGCGGGGGTAGCATTCCACCCTTCTAGAGGGAGAAGACATGTGGTTACTGCTTTACCCGGTTAAAGTTGAACAGAGCCTCAGCATCACAAAATGGATGCTGCTGCTACAGACACGAGTCTGACCTCCTGCTGCTGGACGACACTCCAGCAGGGGAGGCCTGGACAATAGGTTTCCTGTCGAAGGAGGTGCTAGCACCTCCCCAGACAGCCTGTAGTGTATTGGGACAGGGTGGGTCCAATGGAAACTGCTTTTCCAGACACTGCCCGGGGCACACAAGGTGCTCCATGCATAGCCCGGTTCAAACCAGTTGCTGGGGCACTCCAGCCCCAGCTCTGGCACGAAACTGGAGAAAGAGATGTAACCACCTTTCTGGCTTCCCTGTCATCAGCAGTGATGGCATTCCATAAAGCACCCCGAAGCTGCACGAAAAAGCCCTGTACCATACGAGCCACCACAATAAATTAACCTGCAGAAGCCTTGTGCGACATAACCAGCCCAGCTGCAGCAGCGTGAGTGTTCTCTAATGACACTTATGCTTTAATGGCGGCTGCGCACCTTACCTTAAATGAGCAGAGTCTAAGGAAAGGGGTGAGCCCACTATTAAATTAAAGGCACGGCATTGGGTGCTTTTACAAAAAAAAAACATTTGTCACTTGACAAATGTTTTTTTTGTAAAAGCACAATATATCACGCTTTCACTTTAATGGCAGCCGCGCCCCTTTCTTTAGACACCGCTCATCTAACATTAAAGTTTAAGCACGGCATGGGCGTTTAAAAAAAAAAAGCATTTGCAATACAATAGGTGTCGCGTTTATGAAATTCGTAAATTAGAGACCTATTGCAAATGCTTGCATATCATGCTGTGAAGGCCGGTGTAAATATGCAGGTTGCTGGTTGCTGTGTACACAGCACACTGCGTGCAGCATGTCTCGCATTATGTTTGTACTGACTGTATCACATTATGCAGGCTGCTTATAGTATTGGCTTGGATTGTGTAGATGCAGCCTGTGCACACTTTATGACAGGTTTGACTGTGTTTGATTGTATGTCTGCGCAAGTTGTACAGTGTGCTCACAGTGGGGGATGGTGACTGTGCTCTAGATTTTGTGGCGGTGGGCTGAGCACACATTGTGAAGGGTGCTGCTTGTGCTCTGGTCATGTGGTCCTGGCGATGCACACATTGTGGGGTGAGTTGACTGCCTCAGATTTAGAAGTGCTCAGGTTATGTTGTGTTCTGGTGGTGCATACATTTTGCGTGGCACTGACACTGTCACAGCTTCAAGTAAGGCCGCATCGGATGCATTGCATGACAGCTGTCAGTCACAGATTGTCTGCCACATGTGTTGTAGGCACACAGCAGTGGCGCAGCCGCCTTTAAAAAACAGAAATTGTTTTTTTTTGTGCATCTCTGGCGGAGGGACAGGCCTGGCTTTTAACACAAAATCATAAATAATACCATCCATCAGGCCCGTCGCTCACAAAAACAGATTGATACTTGCATGGGCCCCGGGCCCCTGAATGACACTAAAGTAATAGTTTAAACCAGTCTCTTTTCTTCTTTCCTGGGTTGCTTGATAATGGTGCTGTCAGGGTAGGATTCCAGTTCATCTGTTTATAACAAAACACAGAGGGGCAGGTTCCCAGTGCCAACACGGTCATCAAGGCGGGCAGGTGACAGTATTTCTTCGGGTTTCAAGAGCCTTCAAACACCTCGGATCTGTGCTAAGTGTTGCAGAACACCCAACTCTTTTTAAAGATAGTGTCCAGCTCAGCGCCACTCACACTGGAGGTGACGAGACTACTAAGGTTACAACAAAGGTGTCCATTTGTGTTTGTTTTCAGATGTCATACCCATTTAATGTTTGGCCGCTCCGCAGATCCCACAGACTAATTGCCACATATGCGCGGCTATCGTTTAAGTGTGGACAATTAGACAGACATAGACGTCAGATATTTTTAGAAGTGATCATCCTTCCCGTCACATTTCAAACTCTAAAGTATGAAGCAGTTTCCCTTTCTATCCTCACATTATTACTCAATAGCGCTATTCACTTATTTCTAAATGTGTAGCGTGCACAGAACGATATGGCAGACTGTTCAGTTTCTATGTATCCTTCTCAAAGAAAACAACCATTTATATTAAACCACTGTTGCATGTTTTTAAAGACTTAAAATGCAGGCGAAAAGATCGGGGGGGCGGGATGCCTGGCCACACAAAAAACATGGTTTCCCTGCAGCCTAGTCCCAGAGAGTTATAGAGTCAAAAGATAAAACTATGTGTTGTAATGGTCACTCGATGTATCTGTATACATGGTAATGCTTTGTTCCATAGGGGGAAACATATTGCCATTGAAACGACATGCGGTGAAAAAACACGCGATGTAATAGTAATAGCGATGTAAAAACAGCGTGGTAAAAGCACGCGTTGTAACCGTTTGCGATGTCGGATCATACATACCTCCTAAGCTCTCCTTAAAACCCTCCTTACTCCTTCGTAAACCCCTCCCATTTAGTAGTAGATATTCCCCATTTCCTATCCACTCACACTGGTCCCTCCCACATTTAGGTTTAAGATATTTTTATTTTACCACAACATACATGAGAAACATACAAAGATATGATGCATCGTATCAATGCGAGCAAAGCCGCGCCCCAGCGCGTCGACATCTGTTATGTTATGTTATGTTATTCACATTTTTAATGCGCACAGATGCTCCAGCGAAGGAACGTCCTGGCGCAGGGAAAGGTAGACATAACACAACACTAAAACCAGCAACAGAGAAGCAGGGACACTAAAAACAGGGAAGAATTAAAACAAAAAGGTTTTCAGGGCCCTACGAAAGGATATTAGATCATCCAAGAGGCGGATTTCCAAGGGAAGCGCATTCCAAAGAGTTGCAGCTTTCACTCGAAAGGAGCGTCCCCCCATCCGACTGAGTCTAAAGCGGGGAACAACCACAAGGGATTGTCCGAGAGATCTGAGTGAGCGAGTTGGAACGTAGGGAGAGATAAGTTTGTTGAGTATCTCAGGGGCCGACTCTTGAAGAATTTTAAAAACCAGGCTAAGAGCCTTAAAGTGAATTCGCTTTTTAATCGGAAGCCAGTGCAGGGACCGCAGAGTATTAGAGGTGGGACAGGTCCGTGGCAATCCGACCACCGCCCTAGCCGCTGCGTTCTGTACCCGTTGTAAACGAAGGATCTCGGCTTGGTTCACTCCTAAAAGGAGTGAACTAGCGTAGTCCAACCGGGAGATAATCATTGCTTGAATGACCAGCTGTCTTGTAGGAGCGTCAAAAAATTTGAGCAGGGGTCTTAGCCCGCGTAATACCCCAAAACAGCAAGCCGCCACTCTCTTGGTATGAGTCACAAAGCTTAATGTGTGGTCAAGCCACACTCCCAAGTTCCTGAGTTCCAGGACTGGTGCCGGGGCCGGTCCCAGCTCGGGTGGCCACCATCTGTCCCCCCAGAGGTCCGCATCCCTTCCGACGATCATCACCTCCGTTTTTTTCGCGTTCAGCTGGAGACAGTTGTTATTCATCCAGCTGATCTTCCATGGGCCAGTCCGTTGCGGCATTAAATGGTAAGCATCGTTGTGGCAGATAGTAACATTCCCATTTCAAACTCCCTCCCAACGCCCCAACATCCCACCCCCCAGGACCCCGTACCCCCCCCCTCCCCTTGTCCAGTGCACAGGCCCTCCCCAAAATCTCCACTGCGTTCGTCTCACGTGGGGGGTGTTTGTCCCCAGTCTAGTCAGGACCAGAGGTCGGCGGTGCCGGGCCCGTGAGCCGCAGAAGACAGAGATACCTGGGACATGTGAGTTCTCTGAATTCTGTGAGCAGTAGGGAATGGAATGGCTGCCAGATATCAGTAAATTGCTCTATGTCCCCCGCCCCCCGCTACTGTGAGCGACAGTTTCTCCATGCCAAGCACATGCCATAATCTGTAGAGCCAACCCGTGATAGAAGGTATTGTGGCCGTGCGCCAATGTATCAGAATATTCTGAACCGCTGATCCCAGAGCAATGGCTATTTGTCTGCCCCTGCGTGACCTGAGTGGGTACATCAGCATATTCGGGAGCCCTAACAGGGTGTACGCGGGAAAACGCGGCAATTCTATGCCAAAGTGGGTGTCAATTTCATCCAGCACCTCCTTCCAATATGGTTCTAAAAGAGGACAGTCCCACAGAATGTGTGTCAGTGTGCCCTTGTGTCCGCACCCCCTCCAACAGGTATCCTCCTTGCTACGATCAAATTCGTGAACCCGTTCCGGTGTGAAATACCAGTAGGTAGAAACCTTTGTCAGCGTCTCAGTGAGGCCCATGTGGTATGCCGAGTGCCTTGCCCTATAGGATATCTGCTCCCATTCCTTATGGCTCAATGACCTACCCAGCTCCTTTTCCCAACGTTCCCTCCCTGGGTTGTAGAAGTGCGAGGAGGGTGGCTGTAGCATTTTATAGAGGTCTGTGATCAATTTCGAGTCCGACGTTCGTGTCATAAGCCATTTCTCGAACGGGAGAAATTGTCTGTCGGCCGTTTCCCGTACCTGTGGCTGAAGTGCCCAGTGACGAGCTTGCAGATAGCGATGCCGCTCAGCCTCAGGGAGTGAGAATTCCTGCCGAAATTGCTGGAAGGGGATAATCCCCTCTGGACCGTACAGGTGACATAGGGTGCGGCACCCCGCCGGTCTCCAGTGCGCGAAGGCTCCCTTCTCCATCCCCGGGGCAAAGTCCGGGTTGTCCACCAATGGTGTGAGCGGTGACGGGAACGAGGTGAGATTGAATGCAAGGTTGGTAGTGTCCCAGACCCGCAGGGGTGCTCTCGTGATAAAGGAGGCATACAGATTCCTGGGCCGGTGGGATCGACGTAGAAATGGGATTTCCTGGAGGGGCCGGCCCGCCACTGCCTGGTCCTGGAAGAGCCAGTGTTTATCAGACTCCCATCTGCTCCATTCCACCAAATAGCGTAACTGAGCTGCTTGGAACTACTTATGGAGGTCCGGTATTCCCAGTCCTCCCACCTCTGGGGCTAACATAGAGAGAGCCCTGCGCATTCTGTTTTTTTTTTGCCGTGCCAGATAAAGCGCGAGAGGTCCGCTTGTAATGGCGGGATCCACCCGACTGGAGGTTGGAGTGGTAATGCCCGGAACAAGTAGAGCACCTGGGGCAAGACCGTCATCTTGACAGCGGCTATCCTGCCTAACCAGGAGAGAGTGCCGCAATTCCAACGCCCATATCCTCTCGTATCTTTGCGCCGAGCGCCATGTAGTTGGCCGTCACCATAGCTGGTAAGGTGGGGGCCAGCTGAATACCTAGGTAGGGCACCGCCTCAGACGACCAAAGCATGGGGAATTGGTCTTGTAAGTGAGCCCTAGTGGTCGGTGTGAGGGAGACGTCTAAAGCCACCGATTTCCCCATATTCATTTTAAAACCCGCAACTGCACCAAAGGAGGTCAGCTCCTCAATGCATGCCGGTAGGGCAGTCCCAGGTTCCGCAAACGATAGTATGACATCATCCGCGTATAGGCTTATAGCGTGTGTGAATCCTCCAAACCGCACCCCTGTCACCATTGGGTTGTCACGGACCCGTTGGGCAAAGGGCTCCATGTATAGGGCAAAGAGCAGGGGCGAGAGTGGGCACCCCTGTCTGGTGCCTCTCTCAATGTTGAAGCTCCTCGAGTTATAACCATTCACGTGAACCACCGCAGTCGGCAGCCTGTAACAATTAGGAATCATGGATCGGAATTTGTCTCCTATACCCGCCTTCATCAGTACCTGTTCAAGATAGGGCCAATGCACCCGGTCGAACGCCTTTTCGGCATCCACCGCTAACAGCATTCTCTCCCCTGGGATCCAGGACGCCTTTTCCAGAAGATGAACAATTCTCTTGGTGTTGTCCACCGTCTGCCTCCCCGGGACAAAACCGGCCTGATCTGGGTCAATGAGACTGGGCAAGTGAGGAGCTAGGCGGGCCGCTAGAATCCCTGTGTAGTTTCAAATCCACGTTCAAAAGGGATATCGGCGGGGGGCGTGGCCAGGCGCCGAAGGAAATGGCCGCCTGAATCCCTAGCTCCGCCGGGACCGTCAGTGTCCCCTTTAAAATCCGCCCTAAATCCTGGCTGGGAGGCTCTCCGAAGGCAGCCCCCAGCTCCCTCAGGTCCGGTGACTCCTCGGTGAAAACTCCGGGCTGGACGGACCCTCGGAGGCTCCGGAATACGGCCGCGACTGACAGCGGCGACCCGACGTCTCACCCCTGGAGCCCGTATAGGGCCGCGTCGGCCACTCGAGGTCCCGGATTTCGGCCTCCCGCGGCTGTGAGGCGCGAAAGCGGGGGCGTGGCCTCAGCATCGGCGCGAAAACGCCGCGGTGCCAGGGACGTGTGGAAGGGTGCCCAGTGCGACCCGTCGGACCCGGGAAACCCAAGAACTCTGCTGCTAGACTACCCAGGCGGTAAGAAGGACTGCCGCACACAGCGTGTCTACTGCGGGGACTGAGGTGAGATTGACCGGCCTGTGCTTCTCCCAGCCTTCCACAGCATAGCTGCCCTTCACTGCTGCATACGGGTAACCCCTGTGGGCCGGACGTGTACCCACGGCTGTGGAGGAGGCTGGCCCCGGGAAAGTGGCGACAGGAGGACCGGCTGGGAGTAATAACGGACCCGGGAGGCATCGGGTCGCGACGTAAAGTCTCTGACGCACCCCTGGAAGTGGGCCCCGCGCTACTATAGCGCCTGGACGGCAGCTGTTGTGAGTCTCTGTCTCTGCCTGAGATCGGTTGGAGCGGGGAGTGGACCAGAACTGGCGGCAGTCAGGAAGAGGGTGGGCGACGTACCATCGGACCCCAGAGGCACCAGATCGAGCATGAAGCCTAAAGGGGGTGCAGTGTCCCAAACGAATAAACTGGATCAATATACAGTGCCTAAGAACCAGACACAGCCTTGGGGAGAGACAAGGGATGTCGCGGGGAAGGCGGAACCCTCTCTAACGTCCATCATGGCCACGATCCAGACACTCGGCACTAACCTCGAAACAAAGATGGACAAGATCACCATCGAAGTGAACCTGCTCCGCACTGACTTGGGGAAGACCGCGGACCGCTCGAAAGCCAATGAGGTGGACATTAAGGCCCTCCAAGACTCAGAGAAGAAGCTCACAAGCAGGGTCAACGAGCTGGTCCACCAGCACCGACAGATGACACTGCGGCTCGATGATCAGGAAGGTAGGGCTCGAAGGAGCAACATACGCGTGGTGGGCGTAGAGGAAGGACTGGAGGGTGACAGTATGGAGCTTTTCCTCGAGGACCTGATACTCCAACACCTTAAGCCCAAGAGACTTTCCAAGATTTTCACTATAGAGAGAGCCCACCGGGCTCCGATTCCTAAGCCCAAGCCCGGAGTCCCACCACGAACAATTATCGCCAAAATCCTTAACTACCGTGACCGAGATGCGATACTGCAGGCTGCCAGACAACACGGTGATCTACAATACGAGGGGTCCACGGTACGTTTTTTCCCTGACTTTACGCTGCAAGTGCAACAAGAACGGCGGTCCTTCCAGGGGGTCAAGGCGGCGCTCCGAGACCATGGAGTTCGATACATGATGTTCTTTCCCGCAAAACTAAAAGTTCTATACGATGGCCGGTCCCATTTCTTTACTTCACCAGCAGCAGTACAGGACTGGATCGACGCAACGTTGGCTGTGGCCCACCCTCTCCAAAATGGCGGACAGTGGAGAGACAATGGACAACCCTCTCCGGGATCGGCGACAGAGGGAGCTGAGGCGGGTGGGCAAAGTCAACGATCCTGGCGCTCGAGGTCAAACAGTCCCCGTTGGGACTCGACCGGAGGAAACACAGCGCGATGAAGCGACGCACACAGGACTTGGAAGAAGCCGGACAGTAATGTATAAAGTGTACTTGTTTGTATGCCTGTGCGCTCCGATGGGGCGGAACGGGGCCTGCCCAGGGATTTAGGGCCGGGCTCCCTCATTGTACTTGCACACCCAAGGCCTGAGGGACTGAAGGACCTGGGACATTGCCGGGGGGCGGCCGGGACGGAGCTGGCCACGTGTATCCCGGTTAGAAGTTCCTCGGTTTCTCACCGAGGTAGGGTTGGGCGACAGGCGCTCTGCTAATTGGGGTGGTGGGTAGTTTGAAACCCACGGAGCAGGGGGCAGGGAGGGGGGGTTTTGTTTTTGCAGAGGTGGGCGGGATGGTTGGGGTCCAGGCAGGGAGGAGAACGAGGGAACTGTCGGATATGCATATTACTGTCTGCACTGTTAGAGCATGTCGGGGGGGTTCCAGGATGGGTGGTGACCACTGGGGGGGATCCGGGGAGGGACGGGGAGTTGGGGGTTTGTTATGGTCGTACGAAGTGATTGATTATGATGTCATTAATGGTTCAGTGGTGCAAAGTATGAATAGCTTACAAAGCAATGGTTATGGCTAGGCATTGGGAAAAGAGCTTAAGAATCATGAGCTGGAATGTGAATGGACTTGTGGACAGACTCAAGTGCACTATAGTCCTTCAACTCATTAAACGACACCAACCGGACATAGTAATGTTGCAAGAAACTCACCTACTGGTGAACACGTGCCACGCCCTTAACAGGTGGGGCTACACTCTCGCCTCGCACTCTGGCTTCACCTCAGGTTCCAGGGGGGTGGGGATACTTTTGCGCCGCTCGCTGCCCTTCCACATTGATAGTACTAAATCAGACCCACAAGGCCGCTTCACGGTGGTCACAGAACGATGGGAGGGATACACGCTTAACCTGCTTTCGACATACATCCCGCCGGGCTTGCAGGCTCAAGCCTTTGCAGACCTGGGCAAATTGCTGCTCTCCCTTCCCGAAGGTCAGTTAGTCTTGGGCGGGGACTTCAATTCCGTAGTGTCAGGACTCCTGGATAGACAGCCCTCCAGGGACCTTCCCCAAGGGCAACGATGGTTAGCTGACTTTCTTGAGTCCTTTGGACTCACTGACGTTTGGCGTCACCTTCATCCCACAAATAGCTAATTCACCTTCTTCTCTGGGCCACATCATACCTTCTCACGGATTGATTACATCCTCACCGTTCTGCAGCACCACACTACAATACGGGAGGCCACACTCTTAACCCGGGGCATTTCGGACCATTCACCAGTTACCACACACATCCCGTTCGGAACCAGGAGGGTGGGGTGTGTAGCGCCGATAAACCCCTGGCACCTAAAAAACGAGGACACACGGGGGAAACTTGACACCTCTATCTCACACTATTTTGAAGAGAATTTGGGATCGGTAGACTCCCCTGTTACGGTATGGGAGGCATTTAAAACGGTGGTGAGAGGGGAGGCGCTTTCAGCCATTGCAGGTAAAAGACGAGAACAGTGATGTCAGGTCACTACAGTTGAGGCGGACCTTGCTGAACTGGAGGCTGAGGCACTCGAAAAAGGGGCCAGAATGGTTAGACATAAGTGGCAGGTCAAATTGGCAGAATACAGAGAGCTGGTCTCCCTGGAGGCCCAGACGGTGGCTAGACATAGAATGGGTAGGTTGTACGACCAGGGCGACAAAGCTGGAAAGCTCATCGCCTGGTTAGATAAAAAACAGCAAGCCAAGAAGATAGTCCCGCTCATTCATACGCAATCCGGAGCGATTCTCACAGAGCCTCGAGATATAGTGGATGAGTTTGCTAGACACTATAAACAGGTCTATACGAAGGTGTCTGACCGTCCAGAGGAAGACTCTATAGCCCTCCTTGCTGATATCCAAATGCCGTGTCTATCTGACGGTGATCGAGAGACCATTGACAGCCCGCTCACAGAGGCCGAAATACAGCGCGCGATAATGGATCTCGGGCCTGGGAAAGCATTGGGTCCTAACGGCCTCCCGATAGAGCTGTACAAGATTAAACCGGATACTATCAGTAAGCATCTTAAAGCCATGTTTGAGACAAGTAGACAGGAGGGAAGACTGCCGCGTGACCAGCGCATTGCCACTATAGTGGCAATCCCAAAGGAGGGAAAACCGGTTGAATACTGTGCCTCATACAGGCCGATCTCACTCCTCAACGCTGAGCCAAAGATACTGGCAAAGGCTCTTGCCAATAGACTCAAACCAGTACTGAGTACGCTGGTACATCCTGACCAGTCAGGCTTTATGCCACACCGAAATACGGCCCTCAATATCCGACGCCTCCACAGGGTGCTTGGACAGCGCCATAGACTGACGGAGGACGCGGTAGTGGTCTCCCTGGATGCCACTATGGCGTTTGACACCCTAGAATGGCCGTACATGTTTGCTGTCCTGCGCAAGCTGGGCTTCGGACCCCAGTTCACGTCGTGGGTTCGTCTCCTTTATTCGGAACCGCTGGCACAGGTCCTAGTGAATAATAAGGTATCGGAGGTCTTCAATTTAGAGCGGGGTACTAGACAGGGCTGCCCCCTTTCCCCTCTCCTGTTCGCCCTCTCCCTCGAACCGTTGGCTGCCTGGATTAGACGGGACGTATACCTTCGCGGAATAGAGTGGGAAGAGGGATGGGAAGATAAAATATCCCTATACGCTGACGACATTCTTTTATACCTCTCCAAGCCACGACGATCGATCATTGCTGCACTCGACATCTTCGCTAGCTTCGGTCGTAATTCCGGCTTCAGAGTCAACTGGAGCAAATCCTATCTTTATGTCCTCAGAGGGGAGCCCCCGAGGCTTCCTGACACTTGTCCCATTACAGTCGTTGAGGAAGGCTTCAAATACCTGGGAGTGTTCATCTCCACGGACAAAGCCCTATCCTATGAGCGAAATCTTCTACCTCCCCTTCGGTGTCTCCAACGAGAGGCCAAGTCCTGGCAGGATCTGCCATTGTCATTGCTAGGCCGGGCTGCCTTATTCAAAATGATGGCGCTGCCTAGGTTCCTAAACGCCCTCCAAAATTACCCTGACCTGGTGCCCAACGCCTACTTCACAGCGATTGAAGCCGCTCAGCGTACCCTCCTCTGGGCGGGCGCCCCTCGTATTGCCTTGTCAAAACTCACACTAGGGTGGTATGACGGTGGCATAGCCCTACCCGACATCCGTAAGTACTACTGGGCGGCCCATCTCTAAGCGATTAATCAGGGGACCTATGCGGATGGCAATGATCCGGCCTATGGGATGGACAGATGGCAACTCCCGGGGGGGAACTATGAAATCGCACTCTACTCTAACATGGGTAAACATCAATTCACTGGACCTACAAAACATTCGATACAGATATGGCACATAGCCCAGAAAAAACTTGGCTGGTCCTGGGTCCTCACCATGGCTACGCCGCTATGGGCTTCTGGTACGTTAGGCAACCTGGGTCTAAAGGGTTCCGGAATTGGGACTTGATTGGGATCTCCCAAATTAAAGACGTCTGGGGCCCTAAAGGTGTTCACACATTCGATCACATGCAGGCAACGTACGACCTGGCGCACACCGAATACTTTAGATACTTACAGTTGCGACACTCACTTCAGACAAACATCCCGCCAGACACTACATTGCCTTTATGCTCACCTCTTGAAGACAGGCTGTTAGATGGCCTCATTCCAGAACATGCTATATCCCTCACATACAAAAAATTACTTAATAACTCCCCCGACCTACTCCTTCCCTTAAAGGAGAAGTGGACGGCTGATGGGTTAGAAATTGATGAGGAGGAGTGGTCCTATGCTCTGGCCTCTCCCCGTGAGGTGGCAATATCAGCCCGGATGCGCCTAATTCAACTGAAGATACTTCACAGAATTTATATTTCAGGTACGAGGCTGCAGAGAATGGGAAGGGGTGGGGACGGTCTCTGCAGAAGGAATTGTGGTGCGGAGGGTACTTTCTTTTATATCCTTTGGGGGTGTCAAAAAGTGCAAATGTACTGGGGGAGAGTGGTGCGCTGCATGCAAGAGGTGTGGGAGGTAGAAATACGGCTAGAGGCCAAAAGATGTCTGCTCAACATTTGGGAACCAACGGACCTGTCACACAAAGGGAGGCTTTGGGTCACGCTTGGGCTGATGGTGGCCAAACGGAACATTGCTAGGTTGTGGGGTGATCCCAACCCGCCGAAACTGAGAGACTGGAAATGTGACATGGACTGGTGCATGCTGCAGGAGAAGACGGTGTATGTCTCACGAGGCTGTCCTCGCAAATGGGTGGAAATATGGTCCAGGTGGAACGAATACAGGGGAAATATCTGTGAGCCCCCGCTAACCACACAGTCTAGCTCACTGGAAATGTAGGGCAGCCCATTGCAACCAGACTCCTAGCACTCATATGCGTTTAGGTACCATATATGCACCTGAACTGCTCTGAACCTACAGTCGTGTAACGTATCGACCAAGTTAAAGGGGGGGTGTTTTCTGTTTGTTCCCTTTCCGGGGAAACCTACACAAATTGACCTTCTTATATGTGTTAAAATGTAAAATGTGACCTTCCTCATCCCTCATTATCCTTCGGGATCTCACATATGTACACTCTGCAACGCCGCTGTACCCCCGGGTTGACGGTCTGGGCTGTGTTTTAAAAAAAAATTTGTACACTAACTGGTCTCTTACTGTTGGCCGGCCCGATGGGTTGTAGGTGAGGAATGTTTGATGTGATCTGCTAAATAAAGGTCTTTATAAAAAAAAAAGGGATATCGGCCTGTACGATCCGCAATGTTTCCGGTCCTTCCCCGGTTTGGGTATAACCGTTATGGAAGCCCGCAGGAGGTCGGGTGGAATGGCTCCTGGAGCAGCGAAGGAGTTAAAAAGGCGAGTGAGAATCGGGGCCAGTGTAGTGCAAAATGTTTTGTAAAAAAGCGAGGTATATCCATCCGGGCCTGGCGCTTTGCCGTGCTTAAGCCTGGCGATGGCCGAAATCACCTCCTCTATACGGATATCTCTATCCAAGAGTTCTGCTTGTGAGGGAGCCAGGGAGGGAAGAGTGACCGAGGCCAAATATGCGGACGTCGCTATATCATCCGGGTAGTCACCAGCGTAGAGGTCCGCATAGAACCTACGGAACTCATCCGCTATGTGGACGTCCTCCGTCACCAATGCTCCCGATGGGTCAGAGAGCTCCTTCACCAATTGACTTTGGTGTGCCACTCTGAGTCTGTTGGCCAGCAATCTGCCACAACGGTCGCCACCGGTATAATAGGTATGACGCAAGCGAAGTGCCGCATACTCCGCGCGATCCAAATCTAGGGCCGTCAGGAGTTTCCTCGCTTCCTTGAGTTGCCGCCAGATTCTAGGGGCCCCTGTCCTGCGATGCATCTGTTCAAGGTCGCGGACCCTCTGGGTGAGCTCCTCTCTCTTGGCCTGCCGTTCTTTGTTTTCGGCCGAGGAGATTGCTAAGAATTCTCCCCTGAGTACCGCCTTCAATGCTGCCCATTGCGTTGCGCGGGTGGTGTCGGTGTTATCGTTGTGGGTCAAATACTCCCGGATCGCGCCCTCAATGCGGTCCACCACCACCTTCCTGTGAAGCAGGGTATCACGGAGGCGCCATATTCTAGGGGGCGCAGACGCCGGGGGCAGGCACAGAGTGGCCGATACCGGGGCATGGTCCGACAGTGACAGCACACCCATATCTGACTCCGAGACCAGGGCCCGTACCGGGGATGTGACCAAGAGATGGTCCAGCCTCGCATACGTCTTGTGGGCGTGGGAATAATAGGAGTATTCCTTGTCTGTGGGGTGCATGTGTCGCCAGAGATCCAGTAAGTCCACCTCCGACAGCTGTGCCTTGAACCCTGCGGAGAATTCCCCGACTTGCGGAGAACGCTGCGCCGACCTGTCCAAGGCCGAGTCAAACACCATATTAAAGTCTCCGCCGAGGACAATGTGTTTATCCTGCGAGGCGGTAACCTCTACAATGGCTGATTGCAGGAAGCGTTCTTGCTGTTCATTAGGGCTGTACAGGGACCCAATCGTATAAGTAACCCCTCCGATCCGGAACCGGTACGCTAACAGCCGACCCTTGTGCTCTGTGAGTTTGTGAAGGATGTTCCTCTTGAAGTGTCTAGCTACTAGAATCGCCACCCCCGCCGTCTTAGTGGAACAGGAAGAGAAGAATTGCGTCGGGAATTTATGTGAGCGTAGCCTATGTGTGTCTTGCGTTAGCACATGTGTCTCCTGGAGGAGGCACACGTCCGCATGCGTGTTCTCCAGTAGAGACAGCACTGCCCTCCTTTTGACCGGATTGTTCAGACCCCTGACATTCAGGGTCACTACCTTAAAGGTGTCAGAAGGCATAGGAGAATGAATAGATGAAAGCAATAAGTCCCCGTTCTAGAGAGGCAAGGTGCTTGAGCGCCATTGAGGCTATCAGAACCTACATAGTGCACTGGACAAACCCCTGCGAGCCCCCCACCCTTCCCCCCAACTCCCCCTGAACCCCCCTTCTGTCAACAGCCCCAAAGCAATAAAACCAACCCCAACAGTCCCCCCCCTCCCTCCTCCCCCACCCTTCAACAGGTCCAAAGTTCTCATAGTCCCAGCCCGGTCCCTCAGGACAAGACTGTAGGAAGTTACTGTAGTGGACGTCCGGCCACTGCACTCCCGTCCACCCCCCCCTTCCGGCACCCCCAAACCTGCGTCATGGAAAGGCTGTCTCACTCTCCCCCCGGAGATATCTTAGGCTGTTAGCGCCACGGTGTTGGTGGCTGCGCCGTTGGCTGCCTCCTGCATGGCTCTTTCCATGCCGGACCGGATGGTGGGTGAGTCTGGGCGAGTGGATGAGGCAGAAGATCGGCGGTCCGGGATCCGCTGCCAGCCGTCCCTGGTGATGCGCTTGCGACGCGGCGTAGGTGGGTCCTCGTCTGATGCGGTGATGCCCAGAACCTTGCACGCGTCCTGAAGGGAGCGCAGTTGATGCAAGGTGCAGTTCCATCGGAAGATAAGCCGGAAAGGATGCCCCCATGAGTACTGCGTTGCATGGCTCCTCAGAAAGTCTGTCGCAATCTTGAATGTCCTGCGCTTTTGAAGCGTAATTGCAGACAAGTCCTGAAACAGTGCAATCATGTGTCCATGAAAGCAGAACGACTGGTGTTTCCTTGCTTCACGGATGATGCGCTTCTTAAGCGGGTAGTCCGGCAGGAAGGCCAGGATGTCCGGTGGTGGCGCAGAGGCCCGCCTCGGTATGCCCACCCTGTGCGCCCTGTCTATTCGGATGGGAAAGTCTTCCGATTCTCCCTGCACCTCTCTGAACATTCTCTGCAGGTAGCTGGTAACGTCCTCACCTTCTTCCTTTGATGGTACTCCCCGGACCCGTATGTTGTTCCGACGGGACCGGTTCTCAAGATCCTCATTGTGTGCTTGGAGATCCAGTTGCTGATCCCGAAGACGGAGCACCTCCTGCTGCAAGTGTTCAATCTCCTCATCTCTGGTGTGGCTAGCTCCCTCCATGGTAGCCACCCTTTCGCCCAGGTTGTCTACCTCACGCCGCACTTCTCTGACTTCTCCGGCCACTTCCTGTTTAAGCGCTTGAAAGTCATCCCGCAAGGAGCTGAATAAAGATTCGAGGAAGGATCTGGTGACCGGAGGCTCCTTGTCCTCCGCTTCTAGCGGGCTTCTCGAGGGGCCAGGCGATTGATGTCCTTTATCAGGTTTCGAGGTTCCCCTATTTAACATCTCGGGCAGTGTTCGGTCCCCCTTCTTCGGCCCTCTGTTGCCCACCATCTTGGAGGTGTTGGCGCTTGTGAGGGGCCCAGCCGGGCGATCGACGGCCCGCGTCGGTTAGTGACCGGAAAGGTCGGTGTTCCCACTCTTCGTGGTGCAACTTGCCTCCCCTGTGGACCTCCTTCTCTGCACCGGTCTCCTTCGGTTGCCGTCCGCCGCCAGGGGGACCACGTCGGTTCAGTTGGGGCCCTCGGATATGTCTTCCTTGCGGGCTGAGGCCTCCACTCGATGTCTCGTGGCACCCCCACGCCCCAACGGTCCCCTCTCAACAGCGGTCTACTCTACAGCATTGAGTCCCTCAGGCTCTGCTCGTTGGGGTCATCAAAGTGTCCGTTCTGGAGTCGACCTCGGGCGAGTAGGCCCCCGGGGCGTCAATAGTGTCCCTCTGGGTGTTCGTCGTATCTCCTCCCCCACCGGTACGTAGCTCGGCCTTACCGGTCGCGTGGGCCTGTGCTCCAAAGGGTGCAACCTCCGTAACTCCCCTCACCACCGTGGGTTCCTATTCTCCCTCGAGGTGGCGTTCGGTCAGTTCGGGATGGGGGCTCGGTCCGCACTCGTTGTAGGCCGCGTCCCCGGCCTCGTGTGAGGGCCTCCCTGGCGCTCTCAGGTCTCCTGTTGGGCCTTGGGACCTGACGCTCGCCGAGTCAGCCCTGGGGCCACTGCGGATCGTCTTCCACTGGCGCTCAGGGCGGACAAACGCCCAGTCCCCGAGCTCCGCGCCGGCCGGGCTCCGGTGCCACCTCCGCCGCCAGGCGTTATCGCTGGGTGATCCACTCGAATCTCCTCAATGAACGTTCGCTGCAATGTCCCTCACCTCCGCAGGTGGTGCGTTGAATGGTCGCTTCGTGCCGGCCTAGCGTGTGGGTGGAGGTCTGGAAGCTCCGGTGGTAGGCCGCATCCCCGGTCTCGCGTGAGGGCTTCCGGTCCGGCGGTACCCCCGGCTTCAATGCCGCCAAATGCCCCCGGGCGTCACTCCCACTCCGACCTTCGCTCGGGAGTCGCTGTGGCTAGTGTCTATGCATCGGGTTGCGTGGGGTGCCCGGCGCCTCTCTTCGTTGGGCCCGATGGCCTCCGCACCCCTTCGCAGTGAGAGCCTCGGCAAGGCCACGTGTCCGGAGCCGCCGCTCCACTGAGACCTCCGGTCACAAATCGCCTGCAGGGCACCTGTCCAGCTATGGGTCGTCGGTGGATAATTGACTCTGCCACCAAACCGCCACTAACCGGGGGGAGATTAGTGCGATTTCATGGCTAAGGGGTCGGAGGAGCTCGCGGGGAGTGCGTCCGCTCACCTCGCCATCTTGGCCACGCCCCCCTCCCACATTTAATACTATTTAGTAAACTTACATGTGTGAAGATCTCCCCATAGAAGATATAGGCGAGGTGGAGATTTCCACCTGTAAATTGCATTTTGAGGTAAGTAAGTTATTCTAGTGTAGCATTACTTTACATACTACAAAATGCAGTTTGTGAATTTGGTCCTGAGTATTTGCATTTATTTGCTTTGCACAACAGATTCCAGAACAATCAAGTTTCAAATCACAGTGCAGAAAGAGAGGAAGGAAGAAATAACGTGAGGAATGGATAGATAATTTGCCTTTCGAATAATGCTAAGGGTGTTTAATATAATTTGTTGTTTCATGGGTAACAGTTTTAACTTGGAACAGCGGATGGATATATGATTGTGTTTTTCAGACTAAAGATGATACTAATGGCTCTGTTTTGGATTATTGCAATTTTGGTAGACCTTTTAATGTAGAGCTGAGGAAGACAAAAAGGCAGTATTAAAGTTTGGATAGGATGAGGGTTTGAATAAGAAGTATCCATTGCTGAGTTCTAAGAAAGCAGATTTTTGAGGAGATTTATAAGTGCTGTTATATGTTTTTAGTGATTGGGCATGAGGGATGAAGGAGAAATCGGATTCAAAGATAACTTCCAGATTACAAACTGGTTTTCTAGGAGTAGGTAGGGGTTTGAAAACAGATAGACAGTTGAAAGATGGAATGGAATGTTTTTTGCGGCCAAAACATTAGAATAATTTTTTATGTTTTCGTGTTGTCAAAACATTTATGTCCAACAAAGGCTTTGGGTCTGACGAGCACAGGCATACACCAAGGTTTCCGGACGGACTCCATGGAGTTCAATTATAATTTGAATATTGTCAGCATGCATTTGGAATTTTTGGCCAAAAGGGGCATTTAGATGAGCTAAAGGGTGCCTGTAAATGTGTAATATTATACGGGACAGAATCAATCCTAGAAGAACACCATGGCTGACCCTTATGCCCTGAGAGGTAATTTCGGAGTGTGACACGTGTTCTCTTTAAGAGGAAGGTTCAAATACTGGCATTGGGTTTTCCCCCAGAGCCGAATTGTCAAGACGTGCAGGCAATTGTTTGTCAGGACCGGCGGTGAGGGTTACGTTGTTCTTTCTCCACTTTTATTACAGAAGTCATTAGAAAAACACAACAGACTTCATTTCCCACAACCCTTGGTAAACAGTTGATAGTTCAAACTTCAATAATGTCCGATCACTTGGCTCACAACAGCTCAGTAGTCCTCTTTCACTGTCGCCTCCTCCTCTTTCCTCACTGCTCCAGCAGCCGAGTTAAGTGCCCTGACCTTTATATACTTAAATGCGAGTTTGTGATTTACGTGATTATGTACAGTGTTAACATTTTTAATATAATACCAGTGCGGCGTGGTCCTCTGCCTACTAGAGGGAGCCGCCTTCTAAAGGCACCAGACGCGTCTCCCTGCCCGCGCTGCCAGTTTCAATGAAATAGGACTGCGACCGGCCGGGTTCATATCTTGTCACTGTAATCAGCCCTGCTTGCCTGGAGCAAGACACCCTTTCCGTGTCTATACTCTATGCAGTGCTTATCGCGCTTGCTAAATCGGCAGGTCGCCTGCCAGGGGCAAGTCCATTAACCCCACATTGTGCAAGGGGTGTGTGGTTTGCACAGGGCCTGGTACCCTTTATTTGACCCACTGGGCTTCTATCTTGTGCTGGTAGACCCCCAACCTTACAATCCCTCTTAGACTAGCTGGGACCCCCAGCATTGGTGCCAACACCTACCTGTACCTTTTTCTGTGCCCCTGAGCACGATTAGCGACGTGAATGAGTCATGTGGAGGAGAATAGGATTCCCTACCTCCCTATAGATGACAGTTTCTGCGAGGTCATGGACGGCTCTATTTCTAAGGCAGTTCTGCAGGCGGGCCCCCCTGGAGAAGACAGTGTTGCAATATGCAGAGCGCTGCTTTTGACCCTTCCCTGCGAGGGAAGCTTTTTTGGGGCTGTGACTCTTTGTATCTCTGGACAGACCTGAACCTCCTGCACTGCCCCCTAAATTCAGATGGGCCAGGCGTCGACCTGAGAGCTTTTGTAGGCTGAAACAGGCATTCCTGGAGTATTCTCCGGCCTCCTCCCTAGTAGTTACCCAGTCCCCCTCCAACCCTCCCCACAGCTTGTTCCTTCAAGCCTCCGGCCTACCGGCCCCTAGGAGTGCCCCACCCCTATCACTGCAGCTCCCCCCCTTGAAAATTCGGATCCCTTCTTGGGTTCTGAGGTGGAACAGGAGTCAGGTTCTTGTCCATGGCGCCCTTCTCCCCGTGACCCATTGCCAGGCACATCACAAGAGAAACTACTCCGGTCCCTTCTGACATGCTGGAACCAGTCACCCTGGTAGACCCAAGCTCCTCGGAGTGGACACTCACAGGCAATGTCACGACCTACTTGCGAGGCGGCTTAGCAAGCTACTGGACAAGATGATCCGCAGTTACATGAGGGCGGAATGTTCACGCCCCGCCCTAAAGAACAAGGTAGCTCTCACCCCTGAGATAAACACATGCCCACCTTTCTAAGAAAATACATATGTGACCCAAGAAGGGGACCGACGGGTCCTGGAGAGCTTGCCAGGACAAGCTTCTGGCTATCTCAGGGCCCTTGACCAGCATCCTCGGCATGTCAGAAAATGCCAAGGCGCCTGGGTCATTGACCTCCCCTGAGGATTTATTAGACTGGGCTCAGCGGGCCATCATCTTTCTTGGAAAACGCACTGCGCTCTCTTCATGGAGAGGCGTAGGTCGCTCCTCATTAATATCGGGGGGAGCTGGCCACCACTGAGGCAGGTCATGCAGCCCAATGGGGACTTTTCAGTGACCCGTTCATTTGGGAGCTAGGCAATTTTGTACAGACCTTCGATCCTCTAGACAAGGCCCAAGTGTCCATGAAGCGCATCTTTATGCCTTGGGGTTTCTCTGGGGCTGGTCAAAACCGGAGCAGTTCGGCCAGCTGTGCACAACATGCAGCCTCCAACAGAGGATATCCCAGTAGAAGAGGGCAGTATCAGTACGTCTCTAGATTTGGGAACTTCTACCCTTCTGAGGCCGCCCTGTGATAGGGGGTGGCATGAGGGGAACACTGTGGTTGCGGCAGTCAGGGTTCCAATCAAGGTGAGTGTTCATCAGGTTTCTCCGCACAATTTGGGGGACAGGCTTCAAGGGTTCATTCATAACTGGGAGTCTCTTACCTCAGACGCTCGAGTCCTCCACACAGTAAGAGGGTTACACATAGAGTTTTACAGCTTCCTTGTCCAGGAGAGCTCTTTTCCCTTTGGTCTTCTCATCCTCTCATGCCGAGTTAGTGGGCATAGAGGTGACTGAGCTTCTTCGCAAAGGGTTGATAGTGCGTATGATCCTGCATCCAAGATCTTTTTTAAGCAATCTCTTTGTGGTGGACAAACGGGAGGGAGGACAGCGACCCGTTATGAGCCTGAATGAGTTCAACAAGTGGGTGATTTACCGCCTTTTCAAAATGGAAGGTATTCACATACTCCGGGACCTCCTTCCACCCACGACTGCATACTGCGCCTAGATCTGAAGGTCGCATATCTCCCCCCCCCCACACTTAGGATCGGATGGGTCAAAACAGGAGTTTTGGGAAACACAGTGCATCGCTGGTCTTTATTACTGCGACTTGGGTTGATTCATCCTCTAGCCTAGCTATATTATCATCTATTCCTGAGGGCTTTGCAATCTTTAGACAGGATCGAATGAGCAAACGGGGAGGCGGCATCGCAGTCATATACAGAGCTGACCTAAAGGTTTGGTGCAACCCCGTGCCATCTTTTTTTTGCGAAGCAGTCTCCTTGAGTGTAGAATTGTCTAAAACTCAGTCCTTTAAAGGTACTAAAGTCCACCAAGCCCACAATCGATTTACGCTCTGGGGATTAGCAGCCCACTGGAAGCCAACATACTGCTTAGCGATTGTCCGGTCCTAAGAGTTTTCAATTTTCATCTCGATGCCCAATCTGACAATGAGGTAAATAAGTGAAAGAACACTCACTAAGTTCTTCAAAACTTGCTTAAATATTTAGTTTGTAGCATGCTGAAAAAGGTCTCTTGTTCTGATCAGGGAGTGTATTCTCAAATCACAATATAGCATCCCCTGTTAGGTTCCGTCGCCTCTAGCACTGCGTACCCCATCGTCTTGGGGTTATTCAACTGTCGTATCATTCTGTAGCGGTTTCATGGTCGAGGGGGCGTGTGTCATATCCACCTAATCAGCCCGTAGCTTGTGTATTCAATGTGGTGAGAGTGTTCGAGGCCGAAAAGACTACAATTACCAGCATGCTAAGGGGCTGGTATATGGAGGCACAAGGCGGTTCATACAAAAGCACCTCCCTCCCAAGAGGAAGGTGCTTGTCAATTAACCCGGATTGTTTGGAGATGGCGATGGTGATCCCCGCCGGAATTCAGCTGGAAGATAGAAACCTGCCGTGCCTGGAACCTGTGAGGAACTTTGCTTCCTGGAAACCGTGGAAAGTTCGCGTATTGCGATAAGTACTGAGCCGAACGGAGTGCGGGCCCGCCTCCGTCGTGTGTGTGTTCTGAGCCTTTGTTTCTGTGCAGATAGTAACCGCGGTGTCTTACAAACGCGCCTTGCTTTTGTCTGGCATTATGGGTGAACGAAGGACCTTGTAGAGAACGCGTCTGATGTTAAAGACGCGCTCTCCGACATTCCTTTCAGAAATTTAGCAGGAGACGCGTTTGAGGAATTCTAAACTGAGACTACTGTTTGTTTTTGGTTCTTCGAAGAGAAGAGCAGTACGAGCAAGGACAGTGACTCGTGTTGTGCTGTTTAACAACCGGAACTGTTTTCTGATGAACTTGCACTCCTGTTACTCTGTTATCTGGCGGCATATATGGACTGTTCTGTGTGAAGGATGATCTATCCATATTCCTCTTAGGGATTAAGTACATTCTCATAGACAGTCTTATTTGCAGTGATGCCTTATGCCAACATTCCCTGATTAGGTGGTGTGACACTCTGGTGAGTAATAAGAGAAGGTTTCTGGGCTTTATTATCGCTCTCCAAAGGATTGATATAAAACCTTCTGTTTTGTCCTTCCTTTATGCAGTGTGGACGCTCCGTCTGAGATCCCGCATACCATTGGCCCGTACTCAGAGGGACCCACAGAAAACCATCAACCGCCAGTTTGTTATTTTATCCACTTCCCCTTTTACTTCCCTGGGCACGTATTCACACAGAGAGTTGTTTATTTCACTGTTGGGATCGTGTTTAGGCGGGACTAGGGGGCTTTTAGTCAGACATCGTTTCTGCTGGTCATCTGAACAAGGTTAGTGGCGAAATTCTATGCCTGCGCTGCGGCCAATCCTGACAGATTGACAAGCCCAAGTATACACGCCAGCCTAGACGATGAATATTGAGGTCGTGTTGACCTTTGTGGTGGAAAGCTTGGCTTTGCAGCAAGAGGTACACACGTCAAGAAAAGAGAACCAGGTACTACATAAAGAAGTAGGCACATTGCGGAGAGAGGTAACAGAATTAACACGGAAGGGTACTGGTGGGAACCCCTATCTTCGACCTGCTACATTGCCCCCTCCTGTTTCCACCACACACACTCCCTCATTGGGAGCAGAAGGGGGTGGGTTTTTTGTCCCTCCTCCTGTAGACCCTGTAGGAAGGTGGATATCTGACTATGGTTACCCCCAAACTTTTTGCCTAGTGTTTAGCTGGTTTTTGACTTAGTTGGCCTGGGATCCTGCTATTCAGGGCCCCAGGCTAATTGCTCTCTCCTTAAAATGGACTCCATGGGGGCGTGGCCAAGATGGCGACCGGGACGGAGGTCTGATTGTGGAGCTCCTCGCCCTAACCCCCTATAACCCCCCACAATAGCCCCCGAATTTGCTGCTTTGGCCCCCTGGCACTCCGCCCGAGGCAGCGCGGACCCACAGTCCCGAACAGCGGCTCGCCCGCGAGAAAGCGGCGATCGCTCACCATCATTGCCGGACGGGGACGGAGGGTGCCGTGTTAGCAGCCGAAAGGGACTAGGACCAGCTCCCGCGCCAGAGCCTGCCGACCCGCCTGCACAGATCGCGGCTGCGATCCGGGTCGCGCCCTCAGTACCAGAGACCCCCCGAGGCACGGGGGGCCGCCTACGGAGAATCACCCCCCGCGGCCGGAGGGAACTGCGGCCCGGGCAAAGCCCAAATCCAGCCCCCGGTCTGGGCCTGCGGCCGGTGAGGGGCCGACAGGAAACGCCGGAGCGGCCACACGCTCTACTGCCCACGTTGGTGAGCCCCTCCGGCACTGCCACCGGCGCTGAGCCGCCTCCACCCCGAACCCACGTGGGACACCGAGGCCCTGTGCCTGCACACAGGGCGGAATGCGGCCCGTGCGCGCGCTGCTTTGGACCCCGGCTTCGGCCTACCCTGCAGTGGGCATCTGCTGACGTGCACCCGGCGGCGGCCGGTCGGCCTCCTGTGTAGACGCCAGAGGGGAGACCTTGCTCACATCGCGAGCGCTCGGCGCAGCGCGGACTCATCCCCTACCTGACCATCTGCTGCTAAAAGACGCCCCACGTCGGAGTGCCGACCTGCGGCCCCGGTTTGGGCCTGTGTGGCGCAGCCACAAACGAGACGATCCCCACGGGTCCGGCTGGAGTGTGCCCGCTTTCGTGCCGCCGCCTGGGAAGACTGAGAGCGGACCCAATCTGCAGAATCAGAGTGCCAGCGCCCCGGCCCGACCGAGCGAAGCCCACTGCATGAGGCCTGCGAGACGGTTGGGCAGCCACATGCTCAGAGGTGAGGAGGGGGGCGCTCGAGGGGCCTGGTGATCGTGCCCCTGGCGGGAGGAGAGAGGACACCCAGTCGTTATTCCCCCCCCTCGCCCGCTGGGACCTGCTAGAGGGGAGTAGACGGGCGGCAGTGAGGCCCGAGGGGTGCCACGTGGACACCTCACAAATTCCTGCGGTTGGCCCCGGGGGCGGTGCCTTGCTTTGACTCACGCCGGTGCTCCTCAGCTGCTGCTTCTCCTTGGTGACGGTGGAGGGAGTGGACTGACCCCGAGTGGCCTGGATTGTCACGGCACAATGTCCAACGCTACACGCAGAGGGGTCCGACCGATTAATGAGCTTCTCCTGAAGTCATCCACTAAAGGCGAGAAGTCCCAAACGCCTACGTCGCCATCGACATCTGCGACTACCCCCAACAAGTCCTCTGAGGAAGCCCCCATCACAAAGTCGTTCTTGGAAAGCCTGTTCAACACACTCCGTGATGATTTCCAAACTTTGAAACAGGAACTAGTGAGTGACCAGAGGGAACTGCGCCGAGACCTGGATGGACTGGGGGAAAGAGTTGCGGCGGTAGAAGACTCCAACCATGCACGTGGTGACGAACTGGAACACCTTCAACAAGAGGTCCTCCGCCTTCGGGAGCAACAGGTGGACCTCCAAGCTCACACGGAGGACCTCGAAAACCGTTCCCGGCGGAACAACATACGGGTTCGGGGAGTGCCATCGAAAACAGAAGGGAATAGCGTCACGATGTACCTCCAGGACCTTTTCCGCGAAGTCCTGGGAGAACCTGCTGACTTTCCCATTCGCATAGACCGGGCACACAGGGTGGGGATGCCCCGCCGGGCCCCAGCGCCCCCCCCAGACATCTTGGCATTCCTACCGGACTTTCCCCTGAAAGAAAGGATCCTTCGGGAAGCACGTAGAGCGCAACCCCTTCGCTTTCGCGACAGCCCTGTTGAACTTTACCAGGACTTATCAGCTATAACACTGCAGAAGCGCAAAGACTTTAGGGTGGCCACCACATTCCTGAGAGAAAAGGGGGTGCCATACTCCTGGGGCCATCCATTTCGCTTAATCTTCAAATGGGAAGGAACCCTGCACCAGCTCCGTTCGCTTCAGGACACCTGTACCCTACTGGGCCTTGAACTGCCCGACGACGCATCAGAGGGGTCACCTTCCCCGGGATCCTCCCAACATACCGGGACGCAATCTTCCAGAGACGGCTGGCAACAAGTGCGGAGACGTCCCACACCTAAGACCCACCTCCGACCGGACCCGGACACAATCGCCAAAGAACACACTGCGGCCATCGAAGCAGTGGTCAAAGACACCGCTCTGAAACCCTGAATTTGGTCCTGCTGGGGGTCCGCTCTTACTGCATGTTCTCATAGTGGGGGGGGGGGGTGAGGGGCGGGGGGCCACATGGGTCGCCACTGCCACAGTCTCCTTCATCTTCTAAACCTACAGGCCTGAACTGACTATGGATAGGCCTGGGACTATGACTTCTGGTTGGGGTCCTCAAGTTGGGGTTAGGGTGGGAAGGGGAGGAGGGTCTGGGGTGTTGTTCTCAATATTACTGAAATCAACTGTTTTTTACTTGTGCCTATGGTTTGCCTTTTGGAAGTTTGGGGAGGTTTTTGGGGTTGGGGGGGGCTTTGAGGGCGGGAACCAATGGACGGGATCCGGGAGAGGGTGCGCTGTTGTGGATGGGGCGGGGTGGAGCACTGGGGTGGGGACCAGTATGCCAAAGGACATCGTCGAATTTCGGGTGTTAACCATTGCTTACTATGTGCCACGGCGGGCTGCGCTGCTACGCTTTGCCGCCTTCATACTATCCCGCGATGACTGACACGCTTAAGATATTGTCACTCAACATAAAGGGCCTCAATAACCCGATAAAACGAAGAGCTGTTATTTCATATCTAGAACACTCGGAAGCTGACATCTGCTTATTGCAGGAAACCCACCTTCTACCTAAAGACTGGCACAGGATGCGCTCCCGGATCTTTCCTCAACAATTCTTTTCTTCACTTCCATCTAAAAGGGCTGGGGTGGCCGTTCTAGTCTCCCGGCGCTTTCGGGGTAGGGTGGGGGCCAAAACGGGAGAAATTAAGGGACGCCTCCTGGCTTACACCTTCCATATTGGGGACAAGGCACTGACAATTGGCTCCATATATGCTCCAAACACAGGCCAGGAACCGTTCCTGAAAACTGCACTCTCTGAAACATTTCAGTCACCTAACTCTCAGCTGCTCATTGGGGGGGACCTCAATTTGGTCATGGACACGAATAAGGATAGATCTGGGCACCGATATGGGGACACGGGAGCGCTATCTGCGGAGGGCGGGTCATGGCTGCGGGAGAGGGGTCTGGTGGATCTCTGGAGGACGGCGCACCCCAACACAGCGCGCTTCACCTTCTATTCCCACGTACACCACACATACGCGCGTTTAGACCACTTCTTGGGCTCTTCGGATCTGGCCCCTCAAGTCACGGGCGTTTCTATTGTCCCTGCGGCCCTCTCTGACCATGACGCGGTAGAGCTGACGCTCAGTATGCCCAAGACTCCACGTATCCGTGGTTCATGGCGGCTCAACGAACCCCTTTTGCAACGGCCGGCCGTTCATAAACAAATCCACCAATGCATATTGGACTACCTAGCTATAAATGATAGCCCCGCGACCTCGGTGTCGGCTCTCTGGGGGGCCCTGAAGGCTGTGGTCAGGGGGGAACTGATCGCCATTGCGGCTGCTGACGCTAAGATCCGCAAAGAAAAAAGGGATGACCTCACAGCACAAGTAGCTGAATTAGAGAGAGCCCACAGCCGCACCTGCGCTCCGAGAATTTGGCGTCAACTGAAAGCCGCTAGGGCTCAATTGGCCGGCCTGGATACTGACAGAGCGGAATTCGCCGCCCTTCGACTTCGCCATACCTACTATGTAGGGGGCAACCGCACCGGACGCCTCCTGGCCAGTACCTTGAAGGCCAAGACCCAACGCTCGAAAATCACCACTCTTCTCGACGACTCCGGTGAGACCCTTACCGATGAGTCGCAAGTCGCCGATGCCTTTCGCTCCTTCTACGCCTCCCTGTACAGTGAGGATAAGGTGTCACCTGCCGCCATCGACGCATACTTGCGCTCGGCGGACATCACGCCACTGTCCCAGACGAACACAGAGGCCTTGGAGGCTCCTATTCGCCTGGATGAAGTCCTGGCCGCCATCTCACGCTTACGCCCGCTCAAATCTCCTGGACCGGATGGATTTTCATCAGGCTTCTATAAACTCTTTGGCCAGGTACTGGCTCCGGTACTCACGAGGTTATTTAATTCATTCGAAGGCCCGAGCTCCATACCCCCGGATATGCTGGCGGCAGAGATAGTGGTGTTGCCCAAACCGGGCAAGCCCCTGACACACTGCGCGGTGTTTCGCCCCATCTCCTTACTTAATTTGGATCTGAAATTGTTCACGGGGGTATTGGCGGCCCGCCTGGGCCCTTGCCTACCGGGTATCCTCGAACCGGATCAGTCGGGCTTTGTCCCGAACCGCCAATGCAGTGATAATACTAAGCGGTTGCTGCACCTCGTGGACAAGACTCACTTCCAGAACTCGGACTCGGCGCTACTGGCAATCGACGCGGAGAAGGCGTTCGACCGAGTCGACTGGACCTATTTGCAGAAAGTCCTACAGCATTATGGGCTGGGCGACCGATTTCAGGCCTGGATCGCGAGCTGCTACCACCACCCTATGGCCCGAGTCCGGTTAGGCAGCCTTAAATCAGAACCTTTCGAGATACAACGTGGCACACGCCAGGGGTGTCCTCTCTCGCCCCTCCTGTTCGCCCTGTACGTGGAACCCCTAGCGCAAAAAATCCGGGACAACCCCTGCATCAGTGGCATAACCTTCGGCCGTGAACCTCACGTGGTGGGGCTTTACGCCGACGATATCATTGCCGCACTTGACCGCCCTTCCCACTCTATACCGGCCTTCCTGGAAGAGCTGGAGAATTTTGGAGCGATATCTGGCTTCAAAATCAACCGGGGAAAGTCCTTGATCTTGCCGCTGGGTAGCAACGCCCGTCTTCACACCCCGTCACCGCACTTTGGTTGCGACTTACAATCTTCTCCGCAGCTCCCATATTTGGGGATTACTCTCACCTCCTCCACAGACTCGACGGTGACCCTTAACTATAAAACGCTCGCCTCCCAGATTCGAGCCGACCTTACGCGGTGGTCGAAACAACCCCTCTCCTTGCTAGGCCGCATAGCGGCAGTTAAAATGTCAGCATTACCTAAGATCTTGTATGTCTTCCAGACTCTCCCAGTGCTACCGCCACCTGGCGCACTTGCTGACCTGCAGTCCGCTTTCCACCAGTTCATCTGGGAAAAGAAACGCGCACGACTGCATAAACAGGTGGCGTATAGAGGGGTTGACGAAGGGGGTCTCGGGATCCCCAATCTCCTACAATACTTTCAAGCCTCACAACTCCGCTACTTGGTGGAGTGGTACAGACCCGAGTCTGAGAAGAGGTGGCTTTTTCAGGATAGAGCGATGGCCCAGACGTCACTGTGGAAGATCCCATTCCTAACCCGCCAGCATAGACCACGATATCTCCTCCGCTCCCCCATCACGCGCGCCATTATGAATACCTGGGACACGGTGGCGGTCAAGAGAAACCTAACCACTTTCCCCTCCCCACTCACTCCGCTCTTCGACAACCCGGCATTCCCGCCGGGCACCGATCCTCAAGCCTTCCCACAGTGGCGTGGTACGGACTGCCGTTCTGCCGGCCACCTCTTTGACTTAAACGGCTTTCTCCCCCTCACCGACGTCACGCAAGGCTACGGTGTCACCAGGCCCCACATGTTCCAATACTTTCAACTCCGCCATTGGCTCACGGGCCCGGATTACGCCCCCCTAGTTAGTAGGCAAATGACACCATTCGAAAAATGGCTGGTGACAAAAGACTCCGATAGGCACCTTATTTCGGACCTTTATAAAATGTTATCTCCCGTGGCCGGCCCAGGTAAGACAGCGGGACAGAAGCGCTGGGAGGCGGAACTTGGCAGAGCACTATCGCCCAAGGAGTGGGAATTCATATACTGCAGGGCTGCACACACGACTCGCAATACTAGTGCCAGAGAGGCGGCGGTGAAATTGGCCATGTATTGGCATCTTACTCCGGCTAGACTCAATCGAGGCAATCCACTTCAAAGTGCGCTGTGTTGGAGGGGCTGTGGTGGACGGGGCACTTTGACCCATATCCTGTGGGACTGCCCCGCACTGCAGACATATTGGAAAGCAGTTCTGGACGACATCGACTCCACCTTTGACACTGAAATCCCGCGCTTCCCGGCATACACAATCCTGGGGCTGCCCAACGCACTTACATTCCCTTTGAGATCTCCTCGCGGCAAACAGATGGGCGTTGCCATGCAAGCTGCGTCACAACATATCCTGTCACTCTGGGGATCCGCCACCACACCCACCCACACCGGCTGGCTACATAAATTATGGTTCACTTTAGGTATGGAACGCATCCAGGCCACGCTCACACACACAGCCGACTCCTATCAGAAGGTCTGGCAACCACTTCTGTCCCTCTTGTCCAGAGAATTTCACGAGATAACATGCCCAAAATATCTCCGCATTCTACGGCTCACGGGCCCACCGGGAGAGCCCCATTGAGTTTACACGCCCTGAAACACACCACTCTGAGCGTATCGCTCCAGAAGTTCCGGATAAACGGCATACTGGTCGGGGAGGGGGGAAGTTGGGTACAGGGAGGGGGGTTTAGTGGTTCTTCTTTTTGTTTTGTTTTATTGACTTTCGTACATGGCATCTTCACCGCAACATCGGCAGTGACTCTCTGTGTTGGCATATTTTACGTGCTTCTTCGACGACTCTTAGAGAAGACGTGCCTGTCTGTCTCGCTCGCTTTATATGCCTGCTACATATATACTGTCTTGCTTGCTTTTTTTTGTGCCCTTAAAACCAATAAAAACAAATTTGAAATTAAAATGGACTCCATGTACCTTAGGTACATTACCAATTGGAACTTGTTCACCTTATTGGCCCCTGTAACAGTGTACCCTAGGTACCCAGGGCATAGGTGGTTCCAAGGCCTACCAGGGGCTGCAGCACGTATTGTGCCACCGCTGGCCTGGCCTCCATATTTGACACAACTGGCTGATCACTCAGCTGGGGTAAGTCGGTGTAATCACCCCTTACTTAGGTGTAGTATGCCTATACCTAACCCAAAATGGACACATATGTTCCTATCAGCCACTCCTATGGAAGGCCTCATCAATCCTGGAGGCAGAGTGCTTGGAAATATGTGAGATGGTGCTCTGGCATGAGCTGAGCCTGTCTGCAGCTTTCGGAACCACGTCCTTTAGCTGTTCCATGATACTGCCATACCATATACTCTTAAGTGCATTATGAACCTCGCGGTTAAATGCTATCTTGGGTTTGGCTTTATCAAAACATGTCGAGTAAGGTGTCATACGAATTGGAATACTACCCCCTCGCCAGTTCTGGCGACGGGGGTAGCATTCCACCCTTCTAGAGGGACACAACATGTACCTAACCTGAACCCCGGTTAAAGTTAAACGTGCGCCTTAGCATCACAAAATGGATGCTGCCACCACAGACACAAGTCTGACCTCCTGCTGCTGGGAGTCCTTCCAGCGAGGGAGGCTTGGACAAAGGGTTTCCTGCCTTGGGAGGTGCTAGCACCACCCCAGACAGGATTTTGTGTATTGGGTAGGACAGGGCTGAATAGAATGAGACATGCCTGGGGCACACAAGGTGTCCCCGTGCATAGGCCAGTTCAAACCGGTGCTGGGGCTCTCCAGCCCCAGTCTTGGCGCGAAGCTTGACAAAGGAAAGGGGGTGTAACCACCCCCCTTCCTGGTCCCACCCAGAGGAGGGACCTAGCAGGTGATCCGGCCCCCAGATTTGGAATAAGAGTAGGAGCTGTGTCCTGAGACTTCAGATCATCCTGAACTTGACTTGAAACTAAGAAGAAAGCTGGACTTCGACATTCTGCTGCACAGAAGACTGAAGAGAATCTCCCTTGTGGCCAAGGAGTGACCACCCTGTGAATACAGGCACCAACCAGCAACTCGACGTCTGCTTTGCCGCCTCCCGCCCGAGACCAGAGCCTGACAAGACCCAGACTCCCAGACATCTCACAGCCCGATCCACAGTCCCTGAAAAGAAGAGACCCGTGGAGGCACCGAGAGACGTGGGACCGGCCATCTTGAAAGACCCCCGAGAAGCTGACTGCGCAGCACCCGAGGCACCCTCGACGCTGTGCTTTGGGGTTTGAGAAGCCCCACCACCGAGCAGCATTTACACCGAAGATCAGCCCCCCAGCATCTCCACGGTCCGCGTGGGGCCCTTTTGCACTTTGCCACTCGACGCGCCATCCCGGCCACTTGCCACGTGGCTAGCGGCCATCTTGGCGACGAAAACGACGAACAACACTGCTGGTCTGGTTGCTCCAGACTGGCCCTTGCTCCCCTGAAAAGGAGCACCCGCTCTGACCTTGCTGGTCCGAGTGAGAAGCTTGCATCGATTCCTGCGTGGCTTGCATTAGCCAAGGCCTGTTTGCTCAGATCAAGAAGCCGACACCGCCATCAGCTAGAGCCTTCGTGGGACCGCTCGTGACCAACGCCTGGACGTCCTTGACCTCTTCGTGTCCACGTGGCTGCAGAGACAATCTTCACCTCATCGCCTGTTTACACCCAACATCGCCTGGTTCCATCCTGGTTCCACGGTAGTCACTGGCTAGTGACTTTGAACATTGTCCCCTCTGCTTTCAGGTCTTCACCTCTTCAGATCCACCCTTGGATCCACCGGAACTCTCCTCGACGACCCGCCTGCAGCATCTTCATCTCCAGGCACCATCGACCTGCGTGACGAAACCCGACACTACTTCGCACCTGTGCACCCGCTTCCTGTGGGTGAGGTAACTCAGCAACGCCGGCGTTCCCACACTGGTATACACCTCTAGTGCCTGTGTTTTAAGTTTTGTCCATCTAGGTCCATCGGAAGGTTCCTTAAAAACGAACTTTGTAACTTTTACGCACCATTGACTTAACATTGGAGCATTTAAGCGCTGCACCCGAGTCCCGCGGGCCTTTCCCGACTTCATCACTGTTAGTCCCGAACAGCTCCAGTGATTCCCCAGGCCCTAGGCCTCTTTCCTTTCCCCATAGTGGTTCTTATACCACTATTTTAGTATATGGTTTAGGTGGCCCCTAGGGCTCATCCATATTGTGCAACTTTTGTGTATTTAAACTGTGTTTTGTTTTAACGCATTTGCTTCTGTGCTCATAAAGAGTATAGGGGATATTTGTAGTAAATATATATATATATATATATATATTTTCAATATATATCTGTGTGGTGTCCTTTCATTTGGTATTCAAGGGGATTGTGTATGGTAAAACAGCTTGCTTCACATGCCTTTACAGAGTTTAGCCTAAGACTGCTTTGCCCATGCTTACCACTAGGATAGCTGGTCTATAAGGTTGACTTACAACTAATCATCATAAGGGTTGCTTGGCCTGGTACAAGGTGATCACTAGAACTAGTGAGCAGCATATACCAGGCCAACTTCTCACAGACCCCCCTTCCGTATCTCCCCAGATCGATCCTGTCCATACAGTACATGTTATACAAAATGTGGGAATTCCATTGGCCCCACCTGAACGCTTTTATGGAGACCCCAGGAAGTTCGAGACTTTTTTGAACCAGTGTAGGTTACACTTCCTATGTAAAGCAGGGGTGTTTCAAGATGATCCTGCAAAGACGGCATTTATGATGTCCTATATGGGTGGCAATGCCGCCAGCTGGACCATTCCTTTGCTGGAGAAAAACGACCCAGTGTTGCACAGCTTTCCTGATTTTTGTTTGGAGTTACAAAAACTTTTTGATAGGAAATCTCACATGCTGACCCTTGACAAGGAACTATTAACTTTGTGTCAAGGCTCTCAAGACCTGTTATCATATATTACATCGTTTAATCGGCTAGTGGTCGAAACCGACTGGCCTCCAGCAAAACTAATCTCTTTGTTCTACCAAGGATTAAGAGGGGAGCTCAAGGATGTCCTGGCACAAGTAGTACAGCTTCCTAACACCTGTGAAGAACTCATAGATCGAACGGTCCAGCTGGATCACAGACTTCTTGAGCGTAAAGGGGACAAAACCAAGGGAGATAGTCGTCCTTTTTATCCTCGCCTCAAAAGCCCAACGGAAGAACGCTCTAAAGCATCGGATGGAACGGAACCCATGCAGATAGGCGGCATACGTGGTCCCCTTTCACAGGAGGAGAAGGAGAAAAGACGTCGATTGAAACAATGTCTGTATTGTGGCAAAGGAGGACATTTCATCAAGGAATGCAGAGCAAGGAATGCGTTACCCGGAAGATCCTTTGTGCCTCGGGTTCAGGCACTCGTACAGTCCGAAAAACCGACGGAAAACTAGAGAACCCAAATCAGGAAGAGGTCTCTGCCTTGGGTTATCAGCCTCCAATGATCTCACCCTCCCTTGCCAATACATTAAATCCGGCTGTAGCACACATGAATCTCAAGGTTATTTTATGGGTCACTTCTCAAAACGCTTTGGATATTGATGCTTTAGTAGATTCTGGTGCCACTGGGAATTATATCGACAAAGAGTACGCCATGAGAATCGGAATAGCCTGTGAAAAGAAAGAAAAGCCTGAGCTGGTGAAGGCAGTTGATGGAACCGTTCTGTCCTCCGGTCCCGTGGCTTACCATACATGTTCTATGTTAATGCAGACCAGCCAAAACCATCAGGAATATATCCAATTTGACATTATTGACGCTCCTCAATTCCGTCTTATTCTGGGCATGCCATGGTTGACTCTTCATGATCCCAAGGTCAGTTGGGCAGCACGTACCATTACCCTGTCATCTGAGTATTGTAAGGAGCACTGCATTCAGGACACTCCTGTTGCCAACACCCCTGACATAACACCTTCAGTGTGTTTGGCGACAGCATGTTCTCAGGAAAGATTTTGTTGTGCTACAGTCCTTCCTGAAGAGTATAACAAATACCTTCCTGTGTTCAATAAACAGGCTACCAACCTGCCTCCACATCGGGTATACGACTGCCGAATAGAACTGACGCCCGGAGCAGACATCCCGTGTAGCCGGGTCTATGCCATGACCGAGAAAGAAACACGGTATTTACAAACATATATTGAGGAAAACCTTGCATCTGGCTTTATCAGACACTCAACATCACCAGCCTCATCCCCTATGTTTTTCATTCCTAAGAAGGATTGTGCCAAATTAAGACCTTGCATCGATTACAGAGCTATAAATCGTGTGGCCATCAAAAATCGATACCCTCTCTCTCCCCTTGATACCAGTACTTATGGACCAGCTGAAAGGAGCCCGTTTTTTCACCAAATTTGACCTTCGCGGAGCGTATCATTTGGTTCGGGTCCAAAAAGGGGATGAGTGGAAAACCGCGTTTCGGACAAAATTTGGATTGTTCGAATATAGGGTGATGCCTTTTGGGCTGTGTAACGCCCCTGCCGCGTTTCAGTTCTTTATGGACGAGGTGTTGCGAGGGTGTCTGGAAACCTATTGCGTCGTATATTTAGACGACATTCTGGTTTATTCTTCTACCCTTTCAGAGCATGTCACTCATGTGAAAACCGTGCTTGGCAGACTACAGCAGCATTCGCTTTATGCAAAACTCGAGAAATGTCTGTTTCATGTTCAGGAAGTCAGTTTCCTTGGATACGTGATCAATGCAGAAGGCTTCCAAATGGACATGAGTAAAGTCGACGCGATCACGAATTGGAACACTCCTCGAAATGTTAAAGCGGTGCAGAGTTTTCTCGGCTTCGCGAATTACTATCAGAGGTTTATTAAGGATTTCTCTAAAATAATACATCCGATCTCCAGCCTTTTGAGGAAGAATACCCCCTTTGTTTGGAGTTTAGAGGCTGCAGCGGCGTTCCAGTTCTTAAAAAGCTGTTCACCCAGGCTCCCATCCTTCGTCATCCTGATCCGCAATTCCCTTACATCCTTGAAACGGATGCATCTCAATATGCTGTGGGAGGTGTGCTATCTCAACGACATCCTGTTACTGGCCAAATGCATCCTGTTGCCTTTTTCTCAAAAAAGCTTACGCCTTGTGAAATCAATTATACCATCTTGGACAAAGAGCTCCTTGCTATCAAAAGAGCATGTGAGGAATGG
This sequence comes from Lissotriton helveticus, assembly GCF_964261635.1. Taxonomy (NCBI): domain Eukaryota; kingdom Metazoa; phylum Chordata; class Amphibia; order Caudata; family Salamandridae; genus Lissotriton; species Lissotriton helveticus. Next base: position 1,504,412,843 of record NC_136057.1, on the reverse strand, counting down.
CGCCACTATCTCCTGGGTGCAGTGCATACAGTGGAAATCTATACGGACCATAGGAATCTGCTGTTCCTAAAGACTGCCAAGGCACTTACCCCGCGGCAATTACGATGGACATTGTTCTTTTCTGACTTTGATTTTATCATCAAGTATAAACCTGGGCCACAAAACGGGAAGGCGGATGCCCTTTCTCGTATAGGTGAAACAGAAGAGCCAGAAGGATCCGATGTGGTCGAACCCCCTTTGATTTTAACGGAAATGGACGAGCCTACTTCATCAATAGCCCTACTGTCTTCACAGGACTTTCTGGAGGAAGTGAGGATTGCCCTAGCGGATATGAACCTGCCGGAAAGGGTCCAGGAAGATCCAGGGCATCGTGCAGAAAAAGACGACCTTGCTTATCATGGCACTGCTTTATTTGTACCAACTGAAGCATTGCAACAGCAAGTGTTAGCCTGGACCCACGATTCCATGTTGGGGGGGCACATTGAAATGTATAAAACCCTTGTGAGTGCGGAACGTTCCTTTTGGTGGCCCCGATTACGAGATGATGTACGACACTACGTTGAGAACTGTGCAATCTGTGCACAAGGAAAGGCCATCCATACTAGACCTGCGGGCCTCCTCAGACCTTTACCTATTCCTCCACAACCATGGCATATGCTCTCCATGGACTTCATAGTCGAAATGCCACCTTGTGATGAGATGACGGTGATCCTGGTTGTCGTGGATCATCTAACAAAGATGGGTCATTTCGTACCGTTGGTAGGATTGTCTACGTCTGCGGAATTGGCAGGGGTGTTTCTCCAGCACATTGTAAGGGCTCATGGTATACCTTGTGTTCTGATAACTGACAGGGGAACTCAGTTTACATCTCGTTTCTGGAAGGCTCTTTGTAAGACCCTGAACATTGATGCACGTCTTTCCACCAGTTACCATCCCCAAACGGATGGTAAAACAGAACGTCTGAATCAGACGTTAAAACAGTATCTTCGATGTTTCACTCTGCAAAACCATTTGGACTGGACTACGTTGTTATGGACGGCAGAATTTGCCCTTAACAATGATGTGCACACTACCCTGGGTTGTTCTCCTTTTTTTTGTCTCCATGGTCATCACCCCAACATACTCCCCTTTGACTGGCCTGTTCGCTCTCCTGTACCCAGCATTCATGAACATCATGCACATCTCAGAGCGGTGCTGATAGCCGCAAAACATAGTCTAGCAAATGCTCAGTCTGCACAGAAACGTTGTGCCGACAAGAGACGAACCCTAGAACTGGACTACAAGGTGGGGGACAAAGTTTGGCTTTCCACTAAACATCTCCATATAAAAGGGGTTTCCAGACTTAAGCCTAAATATGTGGGGCCATACAGTATTGTTGAGGTCATTAATCCTGTGGCGGTGAAACTCACTCTTCCTGATTCATGGCGGCTCCATCCTGTGTTCCATGTTTCCCTCCTTCAGCCCTGCCCACCTAGTGTGAGAATACCAGAGAAACCCCTTCCAGTGGAGGTAGACGGTCAGGAGGAGTGTGAAGTGCAGTCCATTCTTGACTCCATGTTGGTCAGGGGTAGGGTGCAGTACTTGGTGGAGTGGAAGGGATATGGCCCAGAGGATAGGACTTGGGAGTCTGTGGGTAATTTGAACTGTCCCGAGTTGGTTGAGCGATTTCATGCCCTGTATCCGGGTAAGCCGGGTCGACCGCCGGGTCGGCTGTCCTCGAGAGGGGGTTCTGTAGCGGTTTCATGGTCGAGGGGGCGTGTGTCATATCCACCTAATCAGCCCCGTAGCTTGTGTATTCAATGTGGTGAGTGTTCGAGGCCGAAAAGACTACAATTACCAGCATGCTAAGGGGCTGGTATATGGAGGCACAAGGCGGTTCATACCAAAGCACCTCCCTCCCAAGAGGAAGGTGCTTGTCAATTAACCCGGATTGTTTGGAGATGGCGGATGGTGATCCCCGCCGGAATTCAGCTGGAAGATAGAAGCCTGCCGTGCCTGGAACCTGTGAGGAACTTTGCTTCCTGGAAACCGTGGAAAGTTCGCGTATTGCGATAAGTACTGAGCCGAACGGAGTGCGGGCCTGCCTCCGTCGTGTGTGTGTTCTGAGCCTTTAATTGTTTCTGTGCAGATAGTAACCGCGGTGTCTTACAAACGCGCCTTGCTTTTGTATGGCATTACGGGTGAATGAAGGACCTTGTAGAGAACGCGTCTGATGTTAAAGACGCGCTCTCCGACATTCCTTTCAGAAATTTAGCAGGAGACGCGTTTGGGGAATTCTAAACTGAGACTACCGTTTGTTTTTGGTTCTTTGAAGAGAAGAGCAGTACGAGCAAGGACAGTGACTCGTGTTGTGCTGTGTAGCAACCGGAACTGTTTTCTGATGAACTTGCACTCCTGTTACTCTGTTATCTGGCGGCATATATGGACTGTTCTGTGTGAAGGATGATCTATCCATATTCCTCTTGGGGATTAAGTACATTCTCATAGACAGTCTTATTTGCAGTGATGCCTAATGCCAACATTCCCTGATTAGGTGGTGTGACACTCTGGTGAGTAATAAGAGAAGGTTTCTGGGCTTTATTATCGCTCTCCAAAGGATTGATATAAAACCTTCTGTTTTGTCCTTCCTTTATGCAGTGTGGACGCTCTGTCTGAGATCCCGCAGACCATTGGCCCGTACTCAGAGGGACCCACAGAAAACCATCAACCGCCTGATTGTTATTTTATCCACTTCCCCTTTTCCTTCCTGGGCACGTATTCACACAGAGAGTTGTTTATTTCACTGTTGGGATCGTGTTTAGGCGGGACTGGGGGCTTGTCGTCCGACATCGTTTCTGCTGGTCATCTGAACAAGGTTAGTGGCGAAATTCTATGCTTGTGCTGCGGCCAATCCTGACAGATTCAATATAAATTCAGACAATGAGTACTCCTTATTGTTAGGCGATATTTATTTGTTATCCGCCATTTTCTATTTGAATTTCTCAAGCTCACATTGTTTCAACAATGATATATATCAGACTAAACTGTTCGTTAAATTCCTCCATCCTGATACCTTTCGGACAGAAGTCCTTCATCGGGGGATACGAGTTCTAGAAAAATACATATACGACCAACCATGAGAAAACCATTCAGTTAAATCTCAACACCCCGGGTGCAGTGACTTATCAATTGGTAGACTGTGATGCCATGCATTAAAACAAAATAATGTGTCTGAAGAAAACATAAGTTAAATAATAATAAACCCATCTTCCTGTTCATGCTGCGAAAATTGAAACTACCTGTTCATCCTCAACAGCATGGGGATCATGACTGTGTGAACCCTAATAAACTGTGTGAAAGGTGTACATTCTGTTTCATGTCAATGCAGATGTCAATTGGTGATATTATGTTTATGCAACAACAAAAAATTGTGCAACGATCGCATGCAACCTGTTTCTAATTGTCCGTCTAAAAAGTTACTTGTTCGTATGAGTTTACACACTTCCCGTATAGTTAATGCCCAAACGTCTTTACTTTACAATACTATTAAACTCCGTGCCTTTCAAAATACAACACGTACATGCATGTGTCCTTGCGTTTGTCCTCCCGGTTTATCCACTTACTGGGATGTTGTGGCCGTAAAACTGCTCCCAAATGCCCCGCAGTGCAATCTCAAACTGGTCAGATTCAAACGTGCTAGTAATATCCTTGCGAGCAAAGAAGGACTATTCTACTTAGGATAGCGGCCATTTTGTCACTAAGCTAAACCGAATATTGCAGGGGCCATCTTAGACGCAGTTCATGCAACGGTGTATTTATACATCATAACAATGGGAAGGAGGTTTACATGTGAATGCTCACACATTCATTTATATATGTCTTGTAAACCACTTACCCTCCAATAAAGAAGGACAAGAATATAATCCTGTCAAACATGTAGATGAAAACGGAAGGTACCATTGCTGGACATAGTCAACACATCAAGTATACATCAGTGATTCTACTTTGTTTAGGTTTTCACCTCAAGTTGTACATATTTAAAATATACTTGTGTTCTCAAGAACATAGACTATGTGGCTAATAGCCAGGAAATTGTTAAACAGCTAAACATAAAAGTGAAAACATAAAATACAAAAAGAACGTCTGAGTGTTGGGATCCATCAACGTTAACTGCATTACATGTTATAAATAGCACGAAAACTCCATCCTGTCATTTAAACCATTAGGTCTCAGTGTCTATATGCTTAATCCAAACGTTTTCTCTTTGTAGCAGGCTGTTATTGTTATCCTTGCCTTACTTTTTTTCGATGATTTCTAGGATCAAGAATTTCAATTAGCTGACATTATGACAGTTTTTCAAAAAATGGCAGGCTACTACAGACTTCAGATTTTTGGTACGAATATAACTTTTGTGCTCATTTACTCTGGTTTTAATCTTCTTTCAGTCTTGCCCACGCACACTAACCCACATGGGCATTTAAGCAAATATGACATTCTTCGTGTCACAGTTGGCAGAAACCAAGAGGTCAATTTTAGTTCCTTTCATAGGATGTGTAATACATGTTCTCTTCCAGGGGATACTCATCAAATTCATAAGCAGTGAATTATCCCCGCCCATGTGCGGGACCCCAGAGCTTATAACAATATATATATATATATATATATATATATATATATATTCACTGAAAAAACCATAGGTTATAGACCATATATAGTTAGGGATTAGCATTTAAAAAACCTTATTTTACTCACACAAAACCATTGAAATTCCATATATAGTTAGTTGTACTAACTATATATCACGCACCCGCAATCCACTGCTGATGATGTCACATATTACATCATTCATGACATGGTCAGTGACATCACTGATGACATCACTGATGACATCTCAAATGACATCACTGATGACATCACTGATGACATCATCCAGTGACTGTGTGTTTCTGTAAAGTTTAAATATGTTTTACATATTGAAGAATGAGTAGATGTAGAAGTGTCTGGATGAAGGATTTAGTAGGTGCGTGACTGACTGTATGAGTGAGTGATTAAATGTGTCTCACTGAGTGCATGGGTTAGTGACTAAACTGTCTTAATTTGTGCATCATTATGTCTGTTGTTCTGTAAACTGCTGCATGTGTTGATCAGTAGCTATATGAGTAACTATATAGGTTATTGATTGGTTGCCCAAGCATTTGTATGGGAGACTGAGTGTGTGTGTGAGTGGCTGGGAAGTGTATGACTCTGTGCATAGATGTATGGGTTCAAAAGTGCATGTTGGAAACAGCTGTATGGGCGGTTGACTGTGTGCATGACTGTATTGGTGAGTGAATAGATATCTCAGTGCTACATGTCAAATTAAGTACATATGTAAAATACAGTACATGTGAGAGTTGACATATATAAATAACTGTGCATAAGAGCCAGTGAATGTGTGAGTGGCTGTATGGATCATTGTGAACTTGTATCCAGGATTGTATAAGTGAGTAAATATGTTTTAGTATTTGTTTGAATAAGTAAGTAAGGTGTGTTTAACTGTATAGTTAAGGAAATGGAGGTGTGATTGATTGTTTGCATGACTGTCTAGGTGTGTGTGTAACTTCATGGATGAGTGACAATCTGTGAGTCTGTGTTTACACTGAGTGTATCTAAGGTTATATTAGAGTCTGAAGAGGTTCATCGTATTATCACAACAGTGATGTCATCAGTAATGTCATTTGAGATGTCATCAGTGATGTCATTTGAGATGTCATTTGAGATGTCATCAGTGATGTCATCAGTGATGTCATTTGAGATGTCATCAGTGATGTCATCAGTGATGTCACTGACCATGTCATGAATGATGTAATATGTGACATCATCAGCAGTGGATTGCGGGTGCGTGATATATAGTTAGTACAACTAACTATATATGGAATTTCAATGGTTTTGTGTGAGTAAAATAAGGTTTTTTAAATGCTAATCCCTAACTATATATGGTCTATAACCTATGGTTTTTTCAGTGAATTTTTAAGGTTTTGTAAATGCTAATTCCTAACTATATATGGTCTATAACCTATGGTTTTTTCAGTGAATTTCATTGGTTTTTTAATAGCTAATATCAAAACCTTTACAATGTATTATTCTTTAAAAAGAAAAATATTTTTTACATGTTTTTTATACAATTTTTTTTGTATTTTTTTTTGTTTCGCTCCCAGTACGCGTACCGGTTAGCTTCCCGTTAGCTCAATCCGGAGGCGCGACCCGGTACGCGAACTGGTAAACGTTCCTTTTGCGCACCTCTCGCGTTACAAAACAACATCGCGACGCTTCGCGTCAGCATGACGTTTCGCGTTCTCGCGTAATACGTCATATTACGTGCTACGTTCGCGTACCCGGAAGCGCAGCGGTACGCGAACCGGAAGCGATCCGCGGCGCGGCGCCGACCGCGTAATGTAAACATAGCAGGTCATGTGACTCGGTAATAACACTTTTCATTGGTTCATTTCACTTTTGGTTTCCTAATGATGTAATACAAGGTCATGTGATCTAAAATGGACACTTTTCATTGGTTTAGAACTTTTGTTTTTCCCAAATGATGAAAACCCCTCCTTCTTTCATCACTCTGACTTTCATCTTGGTGAGAGAAAGACCCTTTATTGAGACTTTGTGATGGCTTTATTAGTAGCTTCAGCTGGTGCTAGCCCACCACCTCCACCAAATCCAAGAAAGAGAGTACCACCTGCAGAAGTAATTCTGCAAGAAGAGGAAGAACAGGAAGAGGAGGAAGAGGAGGAAGAGCATGAGTTTTTGCCAGAGGAGCCCAGGAGGTACAATCGAAAGGAGAATTATATCTGGCAATTCTACAGAATTCCTGAGGGGCAAAAGAAAGTGAATGCTCGTTACGTGTTTTGCCGCATATGCGGTGATAGATTGTCAAGGGGCACTGATAAAAAATATAGTTATGGCAATCATACTATGCATCGGCATATGAGTAGGTGGCACCCAAATAATTATAGTGCTGCCCAGCTACGTGACCAACAACAAAATCCCCTCCAAATGGCAAGAAGATCGGTGGTTCCAGAGGTGTCGGGACCAGAGGCGAGGGAGGTGATTGCAAACATCCAAATGTTGTTTGGGCACGTAAAACAAGTGTGCGTGGAATGTGGCGCTTTCATCTGCTACAGAGAAAGTAGCATCACTTTGATTTTGCGAGCAATTCAAAATCATATTAATGTTTGCACGAGACGCACCAAAAAATAAATTCTTTTTTTTTTTTTGCTCCTGTTGAGCCCTTTATAATGGATCGTTTTTGTTTCCCCCCCCCCAAAAAAACCAAAAAATTTTTTAAAACGTTCAGAAAATACAAAAAAAGTAAAAAAATGTTCAAAAAATACTAAAAAAAATATAAAACAACAAAAACATTAAAAAAAAAGTTCTTTTCAGAACTAACTCCCCATTATAAAAAAATTGGTAGAATATTTGGAACTCTGCCAACCTCTATTTCTCTTAGTTCGCTCCCGGAGCGCTACCCGGTACGCGTACCGGAAGCTAACCAAAAAAATATTTTTTAAAAAAGAACAGTAACTATAAGGGAAGGAAATACACAGTTATGTTAAAAGAAAGACAGCTCTAGGGAGTAAACTAAGGATACTGTTACCTACAATCCACTGTTGATGATGTCACATATTACATCATTCATGACATGGTCAGTAACATCAACAGCAGTGGATTGTAGGTAACAGTATCGTTAGTTTACTCCCTATAGCTGTCTTTCTTTTAACATAACTGTCTATTTCCTTCCCTTATAGTTACTGTTCTTTTTAAAAAAACATTTTTTTGATCAGTCATAAACAGTGACATTAATAGAAACAGAGAGAGTGAACAAGAGTGAAGAACTATGGTCCTCCTCAGCCACCCTCAGAAAACCAAGGGGGTCAAGATACATCTACCGTGCCCCCTTCTACCCATTCTGAACATTATTTGCCCTCCATACGTAAGATCTCGCGCCTACTTACCGCCGATGCTCTTATCTTGGCTTTACTCGCGTTAGTCATGTCTAGGCTTGACTACGCGAACGCATTATATGTAGGCATTCCTGCTTATCAACTTAGGAGACTACAGCTGATTCAAAATCAGGCTGCCCGTCTGATTTATCATCAGCCGAGAGACCAACATGTCCAACCACTTCTTAAGGACCTTCACTGGCTTCCGGTCTCAGCCCGCTGCAAATTTAAGCTGGGCTGTATCATCTTTAAATCTCTTTCTGGTCAGGGCCCTGCTTTCATTTCTTCCCTGCTACATCATTACGTTCCCTCCCGCACCCTCCGGTCCTCCCACATGGCTCTTCTATCCATCCCCAGATTCAAGCGGAAGAAACACGGTGGTCTTAGGTTCTCCTTCCTAGCCCCGCCCTTTTGGAATTCCTTACCTCTCCCGCTGAGGTCAGCCTCTCCCTATTATAGCTTCAGATCCTCCCTTAAAACTCATCTTTTCACTGAGGCCTATTATTAACTTCTGTTCTTCTGTTATGTTAGTTTTGTCTCTCTTTGCTCTCTCCGAACAGCGCCAAGAAACCTAATGGTGTTAGCGCGCTCAACAAGTTAATTTAACATAACATAACATAACATCTTGTACCTTGATTCGAACGAAACACAAAATGGTGGACTGCCATAACGCTGCTGGTTTGCGAACCGGGCAACTTCCCAGGAAGCGGTCCAAAAAAAAAAAAAGTTGGGAAAGTAATTCACAGACACTAAGAGTAATAGAGATGGAGTGAGTGAACAAGACTGAGGAACTATGAGAACAGAGGGACTGAGAAAAAGAGTGGAAGGAGTTGAGTAAATAGGTAATAGAGAAAGGAATGAGGAAAGTAGCAAAGGCAGGAAACTGAGGATTAAAGAAGTGAAGCAGTGGATCTAATAGTAGGTGAATGTGATAGAAATGTAACGAAAAGAGTACAACTATTTACCTTGTAATTGCCGTTAAATTAATCACATTTTATTTCTATACTTTCAATCTGTGAAAGAGAGAACCAACATTTGAAAAAAATTAAAATATGTATTTAAAAATTACAAAAGACAAGGGAAAATATTGAAAGACAAATAGTTTTTCAACAACTTTGACACTGACAGAAGCTTCTGCTTCTCCAGGTCCTCTACACAATCCTAAAGATATACATTTTAAACTAACAGTATCTTGATGCAGATGAAGTGAGGCCTATCTTAAAACATGGTGCATCTTTTGCATTTTTCTTGTTTCAGAAAAGTGTCGCTTCAGTATGCCAATAACATGTCTCCTATCCAGAGATTTGTTTGAGGTGAGGCCTACTCAGAGTTCAAGATGAGATTTACACTTGTTGAAGTGTACAGAGGAGATAATATCTGTGAAAGTCTACTAATGAAGTGAGTCATGTCCACTGCACTCTTCAACAAAGTAGAAACCTCCTATGTTTCCCTGGACAGACCTAAACTTGATCTGCACAATGTGATTCGTAATGATAGGAAACTCAGGTGATGTAATTGAAATATGTGCAATTTATTTTGCTCATTTCACAATCACATCACTTGTGTTTCCTTTGCTTAGGTATCTCATTGTGCAGATGTAGTCCAGCATATGAAAGAATATGTAGAAGTGCAGCACTGCATACAATAAATTTAACACTTACAGAAAACTCACCTTCTCCATGCCTCCTACACAGTTCTACATATACATCATAAATGCAAACAGTACAGAATTAATTATACATGTTAAATGGTTTATTTTTGCTGTTCTCAGAATGTATCAAAATTCACTAAAAACAGTGACTTGAAGGTATTCATCATGTAACAGCGGGGAAAAAAAAACACAATCAAAATGATTGTGTTTAAAAAACCCATACAACATCAGAAAATAAAATTCAGAACTCCTTAAAGTTAACTTACTTTCCATGACGTCCAAGGATGTCCTATGAACAGCTTACACTCTTTTGTGCTGTTATTACTTTCAGCCCGCCACTTTCTGAAAGAAAACCTCCATCGTTTTTAAAAACACGTTACATGCAATAAATGACTTCTTGCTCTCTACCACTATTTTCCACAAGGCCAAATCTAGTCAGAGATATTTATAACTCTTGGATTTCTTGTAAGCCAATCCCATCATTTGGCATTTCCGCAACTTTCAGAATTAAAATGTTGAAGATCATTTTCACAATCCTGGAATAGTAATATCTTCCCCTTCTTGCTCAGTCATGTTCTACATTTCCTATGACACTGATACTGCTTAATATGAAGCAGACTTACACTACCTCTATGAGTACTACAATTATTTAATTCTCTACATCACTTTTAATCACAAAGCAATGTAAAACAGTAGACAGCATTGCAGACTTACATTCCCTCTACTCCATGTTTTGATTGGCTGCTTCAATTAGCTTATGAAAAGAAACAGTTTTTCTGAACTCATTTAAAGTGCACATACATCTCCATGATGTCCAATCCTATGATTAGAAGTTATGTCTCTGAACTACACTTATCCTCAAGGCCAAATTGTGTAGGAGCCATTAGAACTTCTTGAAATTCCACAGATCATATCCCGAGATTATTTTCCTAAAATTTTGGTTTTAAAAACACCAGGTAAGAGTTTTTAAGGTCATACGGCAATTTTTTTTTGAAAATTAAAACAGAATCATTGCAGAATGACCAGCCATTTCTAGACTTTAAATAAGCTGTGTAATGTCCTGATGATATTGAAGGGCCGTCATGATATATAATTGCTGTAGTTACAAAAGTCCTTCCTGATATTGACAACTGCGAAGCTACAAAATTTTTTATTAAAGTTGTCAATTTTGTTCCATCAGGCCTACATCGTTGGAACATTAAAATGACGTACTGGCCATATGTTCGTATAAATAATGTGGACATCATTTCAGATTTACATTGGCTACACTCCATGTTGTGAATAGCAGCTTTTACTAGCTTATTAAAGGAGACTGATTTACTGTCTGGCAAAGTTAAATATATAAATCTTTCTGAGTCTACACTAGTAGTACTTGATACCATACAGTTCTCGCAGTCATGCTGCCATTGATAAGAAAGCCCAAACAGCTGATCTACATCTACACCTTCAGCATGTAATACATCAAGCATATACATTAAAAACTCCTGACAATCTTGCTGAATATTTTGAGAGAATTGTGTTTGCCCTGAACATCTGTCTAACAGATTTCGAATTTCAGACACACTTTCTATTTTTGTTCTATCTGTGCTACATTTCTCTAACACAGAATTCAACAAACTGCAAAATCTTTGATCAGAATTGACCACAATCTCTTCTTTTACATTTTTTAGAGAAAACAAAACATTAATTACTACATTAGCATAGCAGTTGACACCAGAACTGTTTTCAAACTGAAAACCAACAACATCTTCAACAGAATCCTCTTTGTTTCTGCTTGTAATTTTAGGTTCATTCACTTTTTGTCTTTTTGCTTCAACCTCCCCAGTATTGTTCTCATTTCTTCGTTTCCGGCCTACCAGACGTTTCTCAAACAAAGGAAACTGAGGCAAATGTGGCGCATACTCTCTTCTTAACCTATTGTATTCCTTAACACAATCTAGATCTGCACAAATGTTTCTGACATCACACTCAATCAAGTACAATCCCGATAAAGTTCTAACTCGTGACAATGCCACATATGCCATACCCTCCTTGAACACAGAACTGCCAATATTCACCAATGCAGTGTCTACACTTAAACCTTGCGATTTATGAATTGTCACCGCATATGCCAAGCAAACAGGGAACTGCTTACGGCGAACATATAAGTCTTTTACAAGCAAAAATCTAGCAGAACAACGAGCAATTAGCTGTACTTCCTCAATGCCATCAAATTTAATTTTTAAAAATTCAATTCCATCTCTATTTCTGTATTTCACAAAATCAACAACATTACCCATTGATCCATTTACCAGACCTCTTTCAACATGTAAATTCCTTCTTAAAATTATACGGCAGTTCAAGCACACATTCAGAGTCTTTTCAAAACCTGCAGTTTTAGATATAGTCTTCTCTAATGAATCCAATTTTGATTTCAGATTCTCAGACAAAATAATTGTTGATCCCATATGCTCTACTCTGTCAATAGCTTCTAGTTTCACAATCTCCTGCTTTTCCAAATGCAACATTTTGTTGTTGAATTTGGCACATTCTGCAAGAGTTGGCATCAAACATATTCCAGATTTCTTCTCAGTAATTTTCTGAAAAATATTCTCAGGCACAACATCTTGTTCTGGATATAAATTTGACAGTAATCGTGCATGTAAAGCTTCTTTCCCATGCTCGGTCACTTTTCCAATTCTAACATCTTGTAGAATAGTCTTGTAAACTTCATCCTTCGCCTGACGCATATTTTCATGCAGTTCAGCATAATTGAAGTTTAACCATATATTGACGTTGCCAATGCTGCCTAGGCACTTCCTGGTATCTTCATGCGTGAGCATTTTGAACACAGGTTGTCCTTTCACTGGTGTCAGCTGCAGAAGATCTCCGAAAACAATGATGTGTTTGCCACCAAATAACACATCATACTCTGTTTTGAGAACTTCTTGCATTCTCAAATGCACAAAGGCAAGCATGACATTGGAAACCATGCTTACTTCGTCAATGATAAGAAGTTTCATTTTCCTCAAGATTCTTGAAACTTCAAAACAAGCATCTCCAGATAGCTTGTGATATTCTAATTTGTTGTCATGCTCCACTGGCAGCATCAGTAAACGATGTAAAGTAATCCCTTTAATATTATGTGCTGCCAGTCCAGTTGGAGCAGTGACAACACAAGACAGCGATGACTCTGTCCTTTCCTGCAAATAGCATGAAATTGCTTTAATGAGGAAACTTTTTCCAGTTCCCGCTTCTCCACTCACGTACAGTCGGACAGGCTTCAACGACGTACATGAGCACTCTTTCTTATCATGACTTAATCCATGATCAATTTGCATGGTAACTTCGTCATATATTTTCCTCTGCTCAACGTTGAGTTGCCTTTCCAACTCTTCTAAGTTAACCGCATCCTCTTGAGCATGTGCCATGGCTCTTTCCACCTCATTCATAGCAGTGGCAGCTTCATTTTCAATAAGAGGTCCTCCTAGTGGATCCTGACTCAATGAAGCAGAACTCTGACTGTCCTGAGAACTGTCTCTGGCAATCTCGGCTGCAATCGTTGCTTCCTGCTCAATTTCCGCATTCAACATTTCTACATATTTGGGAAAAGCAGGACATTCTATGGTCTCCTTGGCGGCATTGAAAGAGTCTTCGTAACAGAGGAAATCTCCAAGCAGTTCCTCTTCTGCACGCCAAGGCTTGAAAAGTTGCAAAAGTGCTAAATAAAAAAACTCCTTTTTTTCAGGAGATTCGCCACTCAATTTTCGATGGTTTATCAAGTGGCATTTTCTTTGCTTGACCAGACATCCCTCACTTCCTATTACAGCATACACTCCTTTCTCAGTATCTTCTTTGATGTTCCTCTTGAACATGTAATTTTGCAGAACCTCATACAGACAAACATTCTCTAGGTGACTGCTTCGATTTGGATAATATGTATCCAACATGTTTGTCTTCAAAATGTCGGTACTGTTTGGCTCCTTTTCCGCCAAATACTCAATTTCCCGCACAGGTTTGAGAACTCGATTACGCGTTGCAGCAAGACCAAGACTCGCCCAAACGATACTCCTGGACTTGGCATAGAGACTTGCTGAAGACAACCGGTCAGAACATTCGTACGCTCCGATTTCTCGATGTGACAACATCTTCAGACTGAAACTGTACAACTTCTTGCTGAGGCTCTTTTCATGGGAAATGTCCTCCCACATATCCTTCAATTCTGTCTTCTCTTTTTTGGTGATGTAAGACGTCACATACCGAGCGACAGCCATACAGTTATCAGCCACAAACTGTATATCCATGTTAGCATTCCACATGGACAAAATCACCGGGTTGTAGTCGTTGATGTACTTGGACTCTTCGTTCCTCTTCAAATTGTAAGTGTTTTTAGGTGATTTCTTCATCACATTATGTCGCAGCGAAGACATCAAACTGTTTACTCTTCCTTTAGAAATCACCGGTCGTGGAAAGCCGAAACGACATTTGGTGTAGAACTTGTCTTTGTTTCGGAATTTACGACGGCAGTACTTTCCACATCGATGGCTTTGGAAACGCAGAACTTTTTCTCTTAGGCTTTTCTTCTCCTTTGCGTTTGGAACAGCACACGTAGAATACTGTTGGATGAAACTCATCACTGAGTCTTCTGGATCCGTTCCAAATTTAGGTGCATCCTTGATCCACAGCAACATATGTATATGAGGAGCACCTCTTGCTTGGTACTCCTTTCTCCAGAAGAAATCCAACACCTCTCCAAGAGGTGGATTCTTCTTATTCATGATGAAAGACATCATAGCTTCAAATCTATGATTGAAGTACCTACATACATTGACTGGATCCAAAGAGCACAGTTCTCCGGGTGTCTTGAATTCGATGTTTTCTACGTTAGCATTTGCCTCTCGTAGAAATTGAAGTAAGTCTTCCCAGCCATACTCGGCACAACTCAGAGTGAGGAACCATGTGGGAGTACCTAAGTTCCTCAGCATACATTTTAAATCACCATGACGACGGTACCAGTACTCATTAGTACCACGCTGACACGCCATGAGATTAATCAGGTGAGAATCCAAAATACTATCTTGGACATTCACTTTATCCATAAAATCACTTGCCGAGATGTTTTGCATGTGTATACCACTTTTCAAGATGTGGTTCACTGCATATGACAGTCCAGACAGATCGCTTTCAAACAGGAGATGAAACAAATAAGGAATGCATTGTCGAAACCTAGCATCTCCTGCATACAATCGCAAAGTCCGGTATTCAGAAGCAGGAATTTGATGAGGTCGCTCATCATATCTTCCTCCCTGACCTGTTGGAAAAAGCTGTGGGAAACACCGAGCTTCCAAACTTTCCTCCCAAACACTAATGGGACTCCCTTTGGCTTGTTTCATTTGAAACAACTCAATAGCATTCCCCATGACTTCCTTTGAATGCAAAGGATGAACACTATAATGTTCATATATTTCCTCACTAGTAGAGGGTTCTACTTTCTCAATTTGACCAGCACACAAATCGCTATCCTCTTCCTCACTTACTTCCTCTTCTGCAACATATACATTCTTATAGTATTTATTATTTTTTTCAAATACAATGTTGCCTTTTTAACTTTCCTAACATCTACTAAATCTTGCCATATTTTCTTATTCTTTGTCGGAACCCCATTAACTAAGATAACCAGAGGTTCCTCTTCCACTTTTTCTACTCCAATTGTGTTAATGTTTTTCTTGAAATCTAGAGGCAAATAAACAACTCTTCCCTTTAATCCTCTCTGTAAATCTGATGGAGGCAATTTCCCTGTCTTTGGCTCCATTCTTACAATAGCCTGAAAGGGATGGATACTTTGAATCAAAATAGATTCATAAGTATTTAAGTCCTTCAATTCAGAAGGAATCTCAACCAATTCCAGATTATTATGAACTGCTCTAGCAGGCATCTGGTTTTGTTTTAATTTGTTACAACAATAAGTACACACACGTTGATCCAATCCCAAATCAAAACAATTTTCTACCATCAAGTATGTTGCAAAATCCTTCCATTCACTATTATTTTCCCTTTCACTTTTTGCATATAAATCCACTAACTTAGTCTGATTCTTATAATAAGTGCGTCTACAACACACACAAGTGAAATTAGGCCTCTCACTTGATTTCATGTCAAACGTCGCAATTTCCCTCTGGAAATTATCTGTACTGGAAACATGTACACTATCTTCCAAATGACCCTCTACTTCTTGCTCAATTTCAACATTCTCCTCTTTACTGCCAAAGTAACAAAACTCAATTTCTTCACATATATTCTTCACATCTATTTCAGAACCATGCAAAAGAGCAGCGCATAATTGTTTCAGCATAATTGCTGGACTCTTAGCATAATACAACAGTCTAACTAACTTCCTCACTTTGTTATGATGCACTGCTAGCATCCTGAAATGATGAAAAACACTCTGGCATACTCTCCTGGAAAGACAAGCCAGTGAATGACCATGCAAACCTGTCACTTCTCTCACTCTGCAAGGATCTAATTCTTGCAACAACCTTATTTTCTGCTTCAAACTTTTCTTGTTAAATGTCCGTACAAAATCACAAAGCAAATTGATGGAATCCTGTCGCACACTGCAAATACTACTACACTTCCAGGTGTACACAGGACCCTTAGCACGTCTTCCTAAAACCTCATTACCTAACAACTCTTCTGCCTCTGTTGTCACAAGTTTTTCTTTTTCAACTGGACAACCATCTTTCACTTCATAAGCACGACCACTGATGTCAACTGCATGCACCAAATCATTATCCTGGAAATAACTCTCTTCATAAAAAATGCCTCACAGCTTGAACTATGTATCCATTCTCCAGAAAAAACTTCACAAAAATTACTACGATTAACTATTCTCTTCCATCTACTATTTTTTTTTAAATCAAAAATTGCCTTGTTTAGCTTCCTAATTCTATTTATTATCAAAATAAATAACTTACGTTTAATTTCAAAAGCCTGATCAATAACTTTCTCAACTTTTTTTTTTCTCCTATAAAAAACTAATTTCTGTTGACCTTTCTTAATATTTTTTAACAAATTGCCAATTATCCTGTTACCGAACATTCGTTTACGAATCTCCCTAAACTGTTGTTTCCTTCTACTATCATGCACAGATTTATCTCTTGCTCTAGCAGTAACATTTTCATTTGTCCTTTTCTTTCCATTTGATTTGTTTCTCATGTTATGGATTGAAACATTTTCTGTACTAATATTTTTTTTATTAGAAATATTTCTTATGAAATATTTAGAGCTCTTACCCGGTGCTTTCTTCATGGCTTGAGAAATCTTTTTGTTAGAGGACTGCTGCATTTTTTTTTTCCTCCTGCTGTCTTTGACGTTTTGCAGCCTTTATCTCTCTTATTTTTGTAGGCATAGTTGAATCTGAGGAAAAATATAATAAAAATGTTATTAAACATTATTATCAAACAGTAAATCAGTAATAGTGATCAAAAACATAACACACTACTTGACATTTTAAATAGATTTTTTAGTCCTTGCAAATTTACAATATAGAAATAGCAGAAAAGAAATGACATTTATATTTATATTACCTATGCTATTTTATATGTGAATCTGATCTAATTTTATGAGCATATTTTAATTTTTTATTGAAGACACTACACATAACCTGTTTTTGAAGGTGTCTTTATTTTTAAATTAAACGGTTTACCTTTTTACTTTTTATTGATTATAAATTTTAAAAATAAATGTTTATAATTCCAAAGGCTCAAGCAGGTCAGCTTCCCATCCTATATCATATAATTCGGACAAATCTGCATCCTCATCACGCTCTTCTTCAACCTCAGGATTTAAATCATCCAATGGATCAACATCCACTGATGTTTCAATTACAAGTTCAATGATGAGGTCAAAATCAACTGATTGCAGATTGTCGCTCATGTTGAGATTGTCTTAATCTTTAAAGAAAGATAACAACAATGAGATGTTGCAGAGTAAGAGACAAATCTCACAGATTATAATAGTAAAATTATTTAACAAGAGTAACATTTTGCAGCTATTATTTAGCCATGTCCAGCGATGCTGAGCAGGTGAAGCCTATGTCTAATTTTTCACTGAACAGGACTCATCTGTTCTTAACCTTGGATAAGCCTCAACGACTCTGTGTCCCCTGCACATACTCAAATGTTAAAGTGCAGATTTATATTAAATGGCACATCCCCAGGCATGCACCAGTTAATGTGCACCACTGCTTTACCACCCATGGTGTGCCGCATTTACAATCAGATAGGAGAAAGCTGCTTCAAAACCCTGCGCCTGCTTGAAGCTGGCATAGGTCTTGACGCAGCATTGTATAGATGGGGCACCCCTGAGCCTTGCTGGAGCTGCATCGCACTTACGATACAACTCCAGCAATGCGCCACCTTTACAGCACAGATGCGTCACGCATCTGTGCCGTTTTTGCCCCATGCTGCGCCGCATTGTAAATGCAGCACAACATGGGTGGCGGAACAGTGGCGCAGGATGACTGGCACATCACTGGTGATGCGCCAGTCATCATAAATCTATCCCTAAGCTTCTTATCTTGTTAGAGATAAACTGCCATATGTATCATCAAAATATTTTGCATTTCCTAAATAGCGAATTTTAAGGAATAAATAGCTATTCTTTACCATTCCTAATTTGCGATGAGCAAATAGCTAATTGCAAATTACTCATTCATTTCCATGGGCCAGGAGGCCCATAGGAATGAAGGTGCAATTTGCGATTAGCAATTAGCTCATCGCAAATTAGGAATTTTTCCAAAGGTGCAGGGGTGTCTCAAGAACACCCTGCTGCACCCCTGAAAAAGAAATTTGGGGGCATATGGCGCACATACATGTCATATGGGACCTTTTTTTTTTTTTTTTTTAAATGCTTTTTGAAAAGAATTCGCAAATTACCACAAACTAGAAGTTGGTGGTAGTTTCCAAATCCTTAATATCATTTTTTACATATTTTTTTTTGATACATTGCATTTAAGGAATCACAAATTTTGAATTATTGACATTTTAAGTAATTTCCACATGTGCAGTGTTTTCAAAATATAATTTGAAAATCGTTTTTGGGGAAAAGTAATGGTTTGCAAATTTATGACAAGGACATAATGGTGTATGCTTCTCTATAAGGCATTTCAGTATCTCTAATGTCATTTTTCCCATATTACATTATAAGACCTTTCCCCATGAAGCACATTCCTTGTAAATATGCTCCCACCTGTGCATTGCAAATTTAGATTTTGACTGTTTCAGACACATAGCCATGTTGAAAGTGACCCAAAAAAATTGCAAACGTTTAAAAAAAAAGATTCATGTGTCTTAATGACATTTTAAGTCATTTCCCCATGGACAATGTTTTCTAAGTGGCACAAAAGAGGTATACACCTATCATAAATCTGTCCCTAGCATTATAAATGATTAAATCAGGATGACAATAAGATGTGGCCTATCCAGAGGTTTGTTTAAGGTGAGGCCTACTCAGGATTGCAGATTAAAGTTACGCTTGATGAAGAATACAGAGGAGATAATTTATTGTAAAGGCCTACCAATTAATTAAGTGATTTCTACTTCATTGCACCAGTCATCATAAATGTATCCATAAGCTTCTTATCTTGTTAGACAACAACCGCCATATGTATCATATAACTATTTTGCATTTCCAAAATAGCGAATTTTAAGGAATAAATAGCGATTCTTTACCATTCCAAATTTGTTTGAGAAAATTGCTAATTGCAAATTACTCATTCATTTCCATGGGCTAGGAGGCTCATATAAATGAAGGTGCAATTTGCGATTAACAATTTGCTCATCACAAATAAGGAATTTATTCCAAAGGTGCAGGGGTGTCTCAAGAACACCCTGCTGCAACCCTGAAAAAGAAATTTGGGGGCATATGGCGAACATAAATTTTAACAACATTCCTTTACCTCAAAAACGATTTTCAAATCATAACTTCAAAACACTACACATGGAAAAATTACTTAAATTGTCCTTAAGACACATAAAAGCGTTTTTTGATTGGCTTTCCTGCATGGTAGGGTCACTTTTAACATGGCTATGTAACATAAACATTCAAAATCAAAATTTTCCATGTACAGGTGGGAGCATATTTACAAGCAATTTGCGCCACAAAGAAAGGTCTGACATTAAAATGGGAAAAATAACATCAGGGACAGTCAATTGCCTTATAAAGAACCATACACCATTATGTCCTTCTCATGAATTTAAAAACAATTCCTTTTTCCCAAAAACGATTTTCAAATCATAATTTCAAAAAACTGCACATGAGAAAATGACTTAAAATGTCATTGAAACACATGAAAGCGTTTTTTGATTGGCTTTCCTGCATGGTTGGTTCACTTTTATCATGGCTATGTAACACAAACATTGATAATTAAAATTTTCATGCACATGTAAGAGCATATTTACAAGCAATTTGCGCCACAGAGAAAGGTCTTACACTAAAATGAGAAAAATAACATCAGGAACAGTCAATTGCCTTATAAAGAACCATACACCATTATGTCCTTGTCATGATTTTATAAACAATTCCTTTTCCCCAAAAACGATTTTAAAATCATAATTTCTAAACACTGCACATGGGAAAATGACTTAAAATGTCATTAAAACACATGAAAGCGTTTTTTGATTGCCTTCCCAGCATGGTTTGGTCACTTTTAACATGGCTATTTAACACAAACATTCAAAATCTAAATTTTCCATGCACATGTGAGAGCATATTTACAAGCAATTTGCGCCACAGAGAAAGGTCTTACACTAAAATGAGAAAAATAACATCAAGGACAGTCAATTGCCTTATAAAGAACCATACACCATTATATCCTTGTCATGAATTTAAAAACAATTCCTTTTCCACAAAAACGATTTTCAAATCATAATTTCTAAACACTGCACATCAGAAAATGACTAAAAATGTCATTAAAACACATGAAATCATTTTTTGATTGGCTTTCCAGCATGGTTGCGTCACTTTTAACATGGCTATGTGACACAAACATTCAAAATCAAAATTTTCCATGCACATGTGAGAGCATATTTACAAGCAATTTGCGCCACATAAATCATAATTTTCTCCTTAAAGCACACTATTCTCTATCTAAAGTAAAGAAATATTTTCTCACCTTAGCAAATACTTTGAGTTTGAAAACAGTCTCAGAAACACACCAATTTGTCTTCAGCAGAGCAAAAGGTATGCACTCCAGAGTCTGCAGCTATCAAAAGCACAGAAATGGTGTAATTCTTCACACATATTTCTCATGTCACCCAATCAAAACTCTTCCCTCACTTTTTTTCAAATGAAAACCCTTCCCCCTCTGCCCTTTCTGCCTATTTTCCATAGCAACCACCTCTTGGAGAAACTCTGGTGTTTGCAAATTCACACAACAATGTTGCAATTGAACTCTGAACTCTCAGTGCACCTGCATATCCAGTGCTTTCTTTCATTTAATGATTTTTTATTGACCACTCAAAATACATCTTTCAAACAACACATCTGTACACCCTAACTTTCTGTTTTCATCAATCAAAATCCACCAATCACTGTTACAACTTCATGAACACAGAAACTCCACAGTTTTTTTCATTTCAAACTCACATTTTTTCAACTGCCATTTCATTGCCACACTTCATCTGACTGCAGGAGAACCTTCTCTCACCATGTTTTCTGTCTGGATTGTTGGTCATAGTTATATTCACTGGGCTCAAAGGTACGTTGAAAGCAGGAATTTACCTAACCTCAATTTACAAGATGTGGAAATTAAGTGGTTTGGCCACAGAGGATTAAAATGTCACCAATTGATACCATTGGTGAAAACCTTTATGCATTTGCCCAAACCTGACCTGTTAATTGTGCACTGTGGAGGTAATGACTTGGGCACTTTGACTGGTGTAGGTCTGGAAATGCTTTTAAAGGACACCTTTGAGCAATTAATGGCACTTTTTCCTCAGACTGCCTTGGTATATTCAAATATATGCCAAAGACAGAAATGGAGGTGGTCAAACCAATTTTGTCCACAAATTGAGAAGTCGAGGAAGCATGTAAACAAATCTGTTTCAGCTTACATGAGAGACCATGGAATGGGCTCCCTGTACAACAATAACTTGCGTTACTACATGCAAGATATCTACAGAGGAGATGGAGTTCACTTCTCAGATGAGGGCAACAGAGTTTTCACTCTGAATTTAAAAATGTGCATTGGTACCTACTTATAAGTACCAAAATGTACCATAAACCCAAAAGCTCTTCTCAGAGCTACCCTACATCTAATCACTCACAATTATTATTTTACTCTAACTTTTTTCACTAATTTTCAACAAAGTACACTCCCTGGGGCGCTACCCGGTACGCGTACCGGGAGCTAACCTCGCGAAATTTAAAAAAAAAATGTTTTTTTTTCGCACATATGGGCCTCCTCAGCCACCCTCACAAAACCTAGGGGGTCAAGATAAGTCTACCATGCCCCCTTCTACCTATTCTGAACATTATTTGCCCTCCATCTTGTATCATAATTCGACCGAAACACAAAATGGTGGACTCCCGTTACGCTTAAGGTTCGCGTACCAGGGCGCTCACCGGTTCGCGTACCGGGTCGCTTCCTGGGAAGCGCACCATCAAAAAAGGTGGGAAAGTAGTTCACACAAAAGCCACTTGAGACAATTTCACCAAATATAGATTAGCTCATACTACATACCAATCCCTACCATTTTCACAAACTTGATTGGAATTCCATTTAGCCATTTAGCCTATAGAACTCACTAAATACCGTGAGGTAAATTACTTCACAAAACACATCTGAAGTGTTGGAATTGACAACCAATTAAAATGTTACTTTCATTTTCTACTTTTTTTACCTGACATTTGATTGGTTATGTACCCGAATATATATAAAGGAAGAGAAGGAAACACAGCCATTTTGACTACTACTTCCTGGTGTACATTTCTATTAGAATTTTCATTAATAACTTCAACTTCTTTTTAAAGGTAAGTTGTTATTTTTAAAACTGAAGTATATTGTGCACTTTAAGTTAATATGGCAAACTTTTTCTGTTAGTTATATACTATCCCTCTGTAGTACTTATAAATTTAGATACACTTTTTTATATTCCTACTTCCACTCTGATACTATACACTGCCCAAAGATAAATTCTCTGTTAAAAACTGCCTATCTAAAATTAATCCCAACAGTGCCCTACCTCTACTAATATATATTTTTTTTATACAAATTTCAGGAAAAATGGAAAGTGAACAAAACATTTCATTTGAAATTGTCCTTCCAGAGTCCAACACAGAAATCATTGATCCAAATGAGATTGAATTTATGGATGAAACTTGGGACCAAGAACTACTGCAATGTGTACAAGCAGTAGATAACCTCCTTGCAAATGAGGACATTTTACAACCTCAGAGACTACAATCTATATTCCATGATTATGAAATTTCTGACAATGAAATGTTAGAAAGTTTAATAAATTATGAAACACAATAAAAAAAGCTTAAAAAAAAAAATAATCAACAAAACCAACAATCAATTAACATACAGCATTTGAAAAGTCTATCATTCATTTTTCATTGTGATACGCTCCCCAGAACGCTTCCCGGTTCGCGTACCGGGCGCTAACCACGAAAAAAAACAAAAAAAAAATTTTTTTTTTTTGCTTAGCGGGGCCCCTTTAAAGCCTCCACATCAAACCTAGGGGGTCAGGGAGGATCTACTATGCCCCCTTATGGTCATTTGCCCCTTCGCTTTTGCCTCCTCTTGTCTCTCGATCCTACCGAGAGACAAGATGGCGGCCGCTCCGGACTGTTTAGAATGTTGACAGACACCGGAGAGCCAATCAACTTCGCTACGCGAAGTTCCGTTACGCGTCAAGTACGCGTACCGGGGCGCTGCCTGGTCCGCGCTTACAGATATATATCTTTTTTTGAACGTTATTTTCTCAAAATCCACTGCAGCACATATATTGAGACCTACAAAAGGCACATCGGGCTACCAGCCCCTACAATTTTGCCAAGTTTCGTGCAAATCCATTCAGCCGTTCGGGCTAAAAGTGAGGCTAACCGCCCTATGGAAAACTCAATGTTAAAAACACGTTTTGGGACCCCCCTTTTTTCTCGGCCCCCCCTGGACCAACTCCCCCCAAATTTCCAGTGGCTGCTCAGAAACAAAATGTTCCATTTTGCTGAAAATTTCAGCCAATTCCGTCCACAAACGCCAAAGTTATTAGACATAGAATTTTCAAAAAACCCATAGGGAAAAAATCCTAACTATATATACCTACTGGCGACCGCCAGTAGGTAATATATATATATATATATATATATATATATATATATATATATATATATATATATATATATATATATTCACTGAAAAAACCATAGGTTATACACCATATATAGTTAGGAATTAGCATTTAAAAAACCTTATTTTACTCACACAAAACCATTGAAATTCCATATATAGTTAGTTGCACTAACTATATATCGCGCACCCGCAATCCACTGCTGATCATGTCACATATTACATCATTCATGACATGGTCAGTGACATCACTGATGACATCACTGATGACATCTCAAATGACATCACTGATGACATCTCAAATGACATCACTGATGACATCACTGATGACATCTCAAATGACATCACTGATGAGATCACTGATGACATCATCCAGTGACTGTGTGTTTCTGTAAAGTTTAAATATGTTTTACATATTGAAGAATGAGTAGATGTATAAGTGTCTGGGCGAAGGATTTAGTAGGTGCATGACTGAATGTATGAGTGAGTGATTAAATGTGTCTCACTGAGTGCATGGGTTAGTGAGTAAACTGTCTTAATTTGTGCATCATTATGTCTGTTGTTCTGTAAACTGCTGCATGTGTTGATCAGTAGCTATATGATTAACTATATGGGTTATTGATTGATTGTCCAAGTATTTGTATAGGAGACTGAGTGTGTGTGTGGCTGGCTGGGAGGTGTGTGACTCTGTGCAGATCAATGTGTACTTGTATCAATGATTGTATAAGAAAGTAAGTATGTGTTAGTATATGTTTGAAAATGTAAGGTGCTCTATGTTTAACTGTATAGACAAGAAAATGGAAGTGTGATTGATTCTTTACAGGACTGACTAGGTGTGTGAGTAACTCCATGGATGAGTGGCAGAGTGTAAGTGTCTGTATAGGTGTATGAGTGCATATGATAGTGTTGTAAAGATGAGTGATTGTATGTATGAATGATTGTATGGGTGAATGAGTGAATGTGTGTGTAGACGTAGGAATCAGTGAGTACGTATGTAGTAACTAGTATTGGTGTGTCAATGGTTTCAAAAATTATACTCTGTATTTAACACTGGGTGAAACAGAGGTTATATTAAAACGTGAGGAGATGCATTGTATTGTCACATGAATGATATCATCAGTGATGTGGTCATTGATGTCAAATGAGATGTCATCAGTGATCTCATCAGTGATGTCATTTGAGATGTCATCAGTGATGTCATCAGTGATGTCACTGACCATGTCATGAATGATGTAATATGTGACATGATCAGCAGAGGATTGCGGGTGCGCGATATATAGTTAGTGCAACTAACTATATATGGAATTTCAATGGTTTTGTGTGAGTAAAATAAGGTTTTTTAAATGCTAATTCCTAACTATATATGGTGTATAACCTATGGTTTTTTCAGTGAATTTTCAAGGTTTTGTAAATGCTAATTCCTAACTATATATGGTCTATAACCTATGGTTTTTTCAGTGAATTTCAATGGTTTTTTAATAGCAAATATCATAAGCTGTCGAATGTCAAGTACGTGGTAAGTGAAAACATTTTCGTGTTTATGCACACTGATCTGCTTTGAATGGTGCCCCCCCCCCTCATTTCTATTAGGAGTACTCTCTCTTTGCAGATAGTGAAAGGTAGTTAACGCAGGCCTTTGCCCCCGTTGTAATCCGTCGTGCCTGCTTCTCTCTCCATTTGATTGATTGTTATCCAAGTATTTACTGTTTTAGAATTAGTTCTCTTTGGTTCATTCTCTATTTACAAACAAACACAGAGTCGCAATACTCTGTTTAGTCTTTGCAGATAACGAAAAATCGTGTAAAAAAAAGAAAAGGAATCGAGCAAAATCAGTAGGCCACTAATGGGATCTCTTTTTGACCTCGCTAAAATAGAAACATTAGGAACAACCCCTCATGACAAATACAAAACTAGTGAGATGAACTGAACTCCACACAATGATGGCTGCAAAACAGCTCGGCTCCGCCACCCACCCCGCCCAAAATAACGATAAAGAGCGGCTGCCATGATTGGTTGCGGAATGGCCACAACGGAGCTACGAAATGGTGCTGCTCTCATGCTAACCCCAGCTTCGGTCTGAAACATCCAGAAACACTGTAGACTACCAATTCGATCAGTTCCGGTAGCGCCCCAATGTAACCCGGTAGAGAAGAACTAGCCCTCCCCTCTTTGACTGATGGTTCTTGTTGCCTGTCCTTTCTGTTGTCATTTAACAGAACTATTTAGCCTGCTGAAAGGGGTTGTGTTTCGACCGCTGGTTGGTGGAGACATTTTGACTATATTCTGGACCTGCGTTGTCGCGTAATGCGTCATATGACGCGCCGCGTTAGCGCATCCGGAAGTCATCCGGGGCGCGCAGCGCGTAACGTAAGCATAACAAGTCATGTGACTTGTTAATAAAACTTTTCATTGGTTCATTTTACTTTTCTTATTCTAATGATGAAAGCCTTGGTCATATCACCTAAAAATTACGCTTTTAATTACTTCCGAACATTATTTTCTCTTAAATATATGTTATAATGTTCCAGGCTAATGTACTTTCCCGGAAATTTTACAACTGTCCTGCAAGTAAAATATATTCTTTTTTCGAGAAAAAGAGCGTTTCTTCGTCCCATGACGGAGCCGTTGAGCAAAAGAGGGTCGACCTGCTGTCTTAGTCGCCGATACGCCTGAATATGAGATTCTTATCGATCACTTTATGTTGCAGGAATAGAAAACACAACAGCCCTTGACCATTTATCTTTACTGCGTTCCTTCGTATTATACCTTTTACCCTTCATGTAATTGGTCTGCTTTATTTCACTTGCCTTTTAATGATTCTAAAACAGTGACTATTATTAAAAACTTTACCAATGTATACACTACTACCATGTTTTCTTTAAAAAACCTTTATTGTGAAAATTTCATTATACAAATACGAGCCTATAACCACGTGGGCCTGCCACGGAGCAAACTGTAATCGTATATGATGAATAGACATTTACACTGTAGAGGAACGTAACGGGCGGGCCATTAGGTTGCAAAAACTAAGGTGTCTAACAGTTACGGAATCGGTGGACGTACATTTTATAATTAAAATACGACAGGGCCAGTTACAATAAAATTATCTAGATATACATTTGCGGGCAAGTACCATGGGTGACGTTAATTCGAATTTTCAACAGTACAGTAATCAATAACACATCAGAACTTAATATCAATAGGGATGTCGAAATATTCAATCAATTCTCGTCCCCGCCCGCCATGTGCTTCAAAACTGCATACGTATCTCGTGATTTCAAGGTTCTGCAACCAGTACACAACAAGGAGTTACGAGTCCCATTTATTCCGGCGCCATTTTGGGCGAGGACGGGCAGGTCCAGGATATAGTCAAAATGTCTCTACCAACCATCGACTATGATGATGTTCATATGCTGTATTTATTAGAGTAACACTCATCTGCCCACATGAAATTAATTTACCACAATCTAAACATGTCATTTTAATCTTTCCAAAGTTCTTCTAAATATTTGGGACCGTTTCCCTTGCCTCTGAAGCTCTCAGTGCCACTTCTTTGATGAATGTACTAGCAGGTCAGGGGTTCTCCTCCAAATCTCTCTTTTATGCAGCACTATAATTAATTGGTGCCACCTCTCCATATGACGATGCATGGTATAGTTACCACAACTATATATTTTTTCGGTTCCTCTGGAGAGTTCATCGTGGCAGATGAAGCGTGTAACATACCGGGCATTTACCTTTTTTTGCATGTACAGGAAAGGAAAAAAAAATCGAGCGTTCGAGTTCTTAGGTGTCCCAGGGCCATTTTAGTGGACCAGGCCCAAATCCAAAGAACAGCTATCTCACAGGCTAATGGGGCGACCCACGCCGAGTTTCAGCATTGTAGGATGACCACACAAGTACAGCAACTTGCTAGACATCACCTCGGTGCCATCCGGATCTCGGCGCCCCACTGCAGATGAAGTGCCTCTCAACTATGAAACCACCACGGTGACATCCGGATCTTGGCGCGTTGTGCTGCCTTCGGCCTATTCGCACATCGGTCCGCTACTGACGCTATCTCACAGGCTAATGGGGCGACCCACGCCGAGTTTCAGCATTGTAGGATGACCACACAAGTACAGCAACTTGCTAGACATCACCTCGGTGCCATCCGGATCTCGGCGCCCCACTGCAGATGAAGTGCCTCTCAACTATGAAACCACCACGGTGACATCCGGATCTTGGCGCGTTGTGCTGCCTTCGGCCTATTCGCACATCGGTCCGCTACTGACGCCATCTCACAGGCTAATGGGGTGACCCACGCCGAGTTTCAGCATTGTAGGATGACCACACCAACTTGCTAGACATCACCTCGGTGCCATCCGAATCTTGGCATCTCAACGCCTAGTGGTATCTTCCATACAGAAAATATTGTTACGCTGCCTTTGGCCCCATTCGCACATCAGTCCGCAACTTAGACATCACCTCGATGCCATCCGGATCTTGGCATCTCAGCGCCTTGTGGTGTCAGTCAGAAAATATTGTTGCGCTGCCTTTGGCCCCATTCGCACATCAGTCCGCTACTGACACCATCTCACAGGCCAATAGGGGGCCCCACGCCGACTTTTACCATTGTACGATGGCCACACCAGTGGCACAACTTCCTAGACATCACCTCGGTGCCATCCGAATCTTGGCATCTCAACGCCTAGTGGTATCTTCCATACAGAAAATCTTGTTACGCTACCTTTGGCCCCATTCGCACATCGGTCCGCAACTTAGACATCACCTCGGTGCCATCCGGATCTTGGCATCTCAGCGCCTTGTGGTGTATTCTCTTCAGAAAATATTGTTGAGCTGCCTTTGGCCCCATTCGCACATCCGTCCGCAACTTACACATCACCTCGGTGCCATCCGGATCTTGGCATCTCAGCGCCTTGTGGTGTCTTCTACTCCGAAAATATAGTAGAAAATATTGTTGCGCTGCCTTTGGCCCCATTCACACATCAGTCCGCTACTGACACCATCTCACAGGCCAACAGGGCGCCCCACGCCGACTTTTACCATTGTACGATGGCCACACCAGTGCCACAACTTGCTAGACACCACCTCGGTGCCATCCGGATCTTGGCATCTCAGCGCCTTGTGGTGTCTTCAAATCAGAAAATATTGTTGCGCTGCCTTTGGCCCCATTCGCACATCGGTCCGCTACTGACGCCATCTCACAGGCCAACGGGGCGCCCCACGCCGACTTTCAACATTGTAGGATGGCCACAGAAGTGCGACAACTTACTAGACACCACCTCGGTGCCATCCGGATCTTGGCGCGTTGTGCTGCCTTCGACCTATTCGCACATCGGTCCGCTACTGACGCAAACTCACAGGCCAACGGGGCGCCCCACGCCGACTTTCAACATTGTAGGATGGCCACACCAGTGCGGCAACTTACTAGACACCACCTCGGTGCCATCCGGATCTTGGCGCGTTGTGCTGCCTTCGGCCTATTCGCACATCGGTCCGCTACTGACGCAAACTCACAGGCCAACGGGGCGCCCCACGCCAACTTTCAGCATTGTTGGATGGCCACACCAGTGCGACAACTTACTAGACACCACCTCGGTGCCATCCGGATCTTGGCGCGTTGTGCTGCCTTCGGCCTATTCGCACATCGGTCCGCTACTGACGCAAACTCACAGGCCAACGGGGCGCCCCACGCCGACTTTCAGCATTGTAGGATGGCCACACCAGTGCTGCAACTTGCTGGACACCACCTCGGTGCCATCCAGATCTTGGCGCGTTGTGTTGCCTTCGGCCTATTCGCACATCGGTCCGCTACTGACGCCGCCTCACGTGCCAACGTATTTTCTCCTAATTTTACACCCTATGCCGCATAACAGGTCATGTGACTTGTTTATAAAACTTTTCATTGGTTCATTTTACTTTTGGTTTCCTAATGATGGAAGGCTTGATCATGTGACCTAAAAACAACACTTTTCATAGGATGAAAACTTTTTTTTTTCCCCAAACGATGAAAGCCCCACCTTGTTTCTGGATGTTTCAGACTGAAGCTGGCGTCAGCATGAAAGCACCACCATCTCGTAGCTCAGTCGTGGTCATTCCGCGAGCAATCATGGCAGCCGCTCCCCACCAGAAGCCTGCAGGAGTCGGAGCCCCCAAAACTTTTGATGAATTCTCAAGGCGGAGGGGACGCTTTCGAGAATGAGGTCCAAGACCTAGCAGACAAGCGTCCGATTTCCAAGGTGTCCCAGGGCCATTTCAGTGGACCAGGCCCAAAAAGGAAAGAGCCTGCCGCCATTTTGAGAGTCCTGTGACAGCCGCCTATCGCTGCACCGCAAGAGTGGGCGCAACTCAGCTGAATTGCGGCTTTTGACACAGTGGACCAAAAACGGACGGAATGGCAACTGAAACGGTAAAGGGGCGCCCCACTACAACAGATGACACTCCACCTGGAGAGGCCCGTTCACGCCGCCTCCCCCGGGGCGCTCCACGCCGTTATTCGGAGCAGCATTGTAGGATACCAAAACCAGTGCGGCAACTTACTGGACATCACCTTGGTGCCATCGTTCTGCTGCCTTGGAACTATTCGCGCAACAGTTTGCTACTGATGACCCACCCCCCGCGACGCCCCATGCCGTTATTTGCTGGGTGGCAACTTACTAGACATCACTTTCGTGTCATCTAGATTTCAACGCGTTCTGCTGCCTTGGAACTATTCGCACAACAGTTTGCTACTGATGACCCACCCCCCGCGACGCCCCACGCCGGAAATCTGGACGTTGTGCTGCGTTGGGACTATTCGCACAGCCGACCGCTACTTCGTTGTTTTTCCCTAAAAATGTTTATATGTTATTACTATTTTTGTTTTCTTGTATATATTTATAAATTATTAAAGTTTTATAATCTTACTACTTTGTCGGAGTGCTATATATTTTTAATGTGACACATAATTGTAAAAACTTTGATGTACAAACAGTCATCCCTGGAATCTTCCGCTTCAGGCTCGGTCCCCTCCCCAATCACAATACAGGATGGTTTTCAGATAATAGCAACGCTTCTGCTGTGACGAATCTCATCGAGTGTGGGCCTTGATCTACTATAACTCCTTTGAAGAGGGGTGATTCTTTACAGCTGTGGCCATAAACTACATCTGCAGGGCTAGCTGATACCCTAGGACCAGCCTGGACAATTGGACACAGAGGAAAAGGAGTGTCAGAGGGTGCGGTAGTGAATAGGGCGAAAGGGAGGTGTCGGGCGGGCACAGGGTGTGATTCTCAGAGAACAGCAGCGCAGATGGGGGAGGTTTATTACCCATGCATAAGACAGAGAGCGGGGGTGACCACTGCCTGGGGGAGATGTTTGCGAGGGTGGGGAGCCATGCTAAGGATCGACAGCGTGCACAGAGTGGGTCTGGTCAAGGCATCTAAAATGGCTGCCGTGCACGACAAAAGTGTGGCATTTGAAAAAAGACAAGATGGCGCAGACAATGTTTTTCAACACTTCCTGATTTCCTTCGAATCGAACGTTAACAGACGTTGGGGCATATTACCAAAGTTAAGCGATATTTATCCCTAACGATGCTTAGCAACGATTTTTTTACCGTCAGAAATTATCGCAGATAAACCTTGCTATTATCAAGGTTTATCGGAAATACGATAAAAAACTACCGCAATGCATTAATATCGCTGAAAACTCAGCGATATTCATGCATTACCGAGCTAATGCTCTTAGCCATGTTATCCACCTCCCATTGGATAACATGGCTAAGAACTGCTCAGGGCAGGTGGTAGCTTTTAGAGATATTCGCCCTTATCTCGAATATTTCCAAAAGTTGATAATAGGAGATAGCGATGTTAGCGACTGTTTCCAGTCGCTAACATCTTGGCATGCCCACTTTGCATGTCATTAGTGATAAATATCACTCACATGCAAAGTGGGGCCCAAGATGGTCGCTATCTTCTACTAGCCGTCGCTAACTGGTGTTAGCAACAGCTAGGTAATACACATATAATTTTATCTCCGCGAAGCGGAGCGCTGTTACAGATATATATCTTGTTTCTGAACGTTAATTTCTCAAAATGCACTGAAGCACATATATTGAGACCTAGCAAAGGCACATCGGGCTACCAGTCCCTACAATTTTGCCAAGTTTCGTGCAAATCCATTCAGCTGTTCGATCCTACCGAGAGACAAGATGGCGGCCGCTACGGACTGTTTGGAATGTTTACAGACACCGGAGAGCCAATCAGCTTCGCTTCGCAAAGCTCCGTAACGCGAAAAGTACGCGAAGCGGTGCGCTGTTACAGATATATACCTTTTTTTGAACGTTAATTTCTCAAAATCCACTGGAGCACATATATTGAGACCTAGCACATCGGGCTACCAGTTCCTACAATTTTGCCAAGTTTCGTGCAAATCCATTCAGCTGTTCGATCCTACCGAGAGACAAGATGGCAGCCGCTACGGACTGTTTGGAATGTTTACAGACACCGGAGAGCCAATCAGCTTCGCTTCGCAAAGCTCCGTAACGCGAAAAGTACGCGGTGCGCTGTTACAGATATATACCTTTTTTTGAACGTTAATTTCTCAAAATCCACTGGAGCACATATATTGAGACCTAGCACATCGGGCTACCAGTTCCTACAATTTTGCCAAGTTTCGTGCAAATCCATTCAGCTGTTCGATCCTACCGAGAGACAAGATGGCAGCCGCTACGGACTGTTTGGAATGTTTACAGACACCGGAGAGCCAATCAGCTTCGCTTCGCAAAGCTCCGTAACGCGAAAAGTACGCGAAGCGGTGCGCTGTTACAGATATATACCTTTTTTTGAACGTTAATTTCTCAAAATCCACTGGAGCACATATATTGAGATCTAGCAAAGGCACATCGGGCTACCAGTCCCTACAATTTTGCCAAGTTTCGTGCAAATCCATTCAGCTGTTCGATTATTATTATTTTTATTTTTTTTTGCCCCGCGGGGCCCTTTTAAAACCTCCACATCAAACCTAGGGGGTGAGCGACAATGTACTATGCCCCCTTATGGTCATTTGCCCCTTCGCTTCGGCCTCCTCTTGTCTCTCGATCCTACCGAGAGACAAGATGGCGGCCGCTACGGACTGTTTGGAATGTTGACAGACGCCGGAGAACCAATCAGCTTCGCTTCACAAAGCTCCGTTGCGCGAAAAGTCCGCGAACCAGAGCGCTAACCGGTCCGCTGTTACAGATATATATCTTTTTTTAAACTTCCGCCAGTAGGTAATATATATATATATATATATATATATTACCTACTGGCGGTCGCCAGTAGGTATATATAGTTAGGATTTTTTCTCTATGGGTTTTTTGAAAATTCTATGTCTAATAACTTTGGCGTTTGTGGACGGAATTGGCTGAAATTTTCAGGAAAATGGCACATTTTGTTTCTGAGCAGCCCTTGAAAATTTGGGGGGGGTTCGTCCAGTGGGGGCCGAGAAAAAAGGGGGGTCCCAAAACGTGTTTTTAACATTGAGTTTTCCATAGGGCGGTTGGCCTCACTTTTAGCCCGAACGGCTGAATGGATTTGCACGAAACTTGGCAAAATTGTAGGGACTGGTAGCCCGATGTGCCTTTTGTAGGTCTCAATATATGTGCTCCAGTGGATTTTGAGAAATTAACGTTTAAAAAAAGATATATATCTGTAACAGCGGACCGGTTAGCGCTCTGGTTCGCGGACTTTTTGCGCAACGGAGCTTTGTGAAGCGAAGCTGATTGGTTCTCCGGCGTCTGTCAACATTCCAAACAGTCCGTAGCGGCCGCCATCTTGTCTCTCGGTAGGATCGAGAGACAAGAGGAGGTCAAAACAAAGGGGGAAATAACTATAAGGGGGCATAGTAGATCCTCGCTGACCCCCTAGGTTTGATGTGGAGGTTTTAAAAGGGCCCCGCGGGGCAAAAAAAAATAATAAAAATAATAATTGAACGGCTGAATGGATTTGCACGAAACTTGGCAAAATATTAGGGACTGGTAGCCCGATGTGCCTTTGCTAGGTCTCAATATATGTGCTCCAGTGGATTTTGAGAAATTAACGTTCAAAAAAAGATATATATCTGTAACAGCGCTCCGCTTCGCGTAACGGAGGTTTGCGAAGCTGATTGGTCATTCTGTCACTGGGCTATAGTTGGGCTACATCTGGCTGATATTTGGGCTACATTTGTTTTTTTGTGTGTCTGGCGGCCATCTTTGGGCTACATTGGGCTACATTGGGCTTCATTCGGCTAATTAGCAAATAGCTCATCGCAAACTAGGAATGGTAAAGAATCGCTATTTATTCCTTAAAGTTCGCTATTTAGGAAATGCAAATAACTTTGATGATACATATGGCGGTTCATCTCTAACAAGATAAGAAGCATAGGGATAGATTTATGATGACTGGCGCATCACCAGGGATGTGTTAGTCATTCTGTGCCGCTGTTCCGTCACCTATGGTGTGCTGCATTTACAATGCGGCGCATCATGGGGCAAAAACAGCACAGATGCGTGATGTATCTGTGCCGTAAAGGTGGCGCATTGCTGGAGTTGTATCGCAAGTGTGATGAAGCTCCAGCAAGGGTCGGGGGTGCCCCTGTCGCAGGGTTTCTGTTCTCACACAGAACTGTGGACAGAGGATTGGAACCTCGGCGAATTAGGGTGTCCCAAAACTCACGTTAGTAATCAAAAACTATTTAGCAAGCTAGGTACAGTGTCACATTGGATATAACAAACTCTCAATGTTTAGACAATCCAGAATATGAACTTATAGTACCTCAGGATACGTGGAACTCATGAACAGTCGGTCGTTATAGATTTCTTAGAAACCAGAACATGGAGTTAAGAAGAACAGATGTGTATTTGAAATGTTTATTTACTAATGCTGTCTTCTCAGGCGTAGTACCTTAGATAATAAAAGTACACATATTATCAGTAGCAAAATTACCAGCATAGTTACTAGTACATAAAAAGTGAATGGTGATAGTATGTTAACATGCTGTAAATGAATAAGAGTTAGCAACACTTATAAGCAGCCGCGGGCCGTGGAGGGAGTTACGGTGGGGCAGGGAGGCGGGGAGGGGGAGGGGCAAGGTAGAGAGGGCTCCACCCTGCTTCTCCCCCTCCCTGCTTCTCCCCCTCCCCGCCTCCCTGCCCCATCGTAACTCCCTCCACGGCCCGCGGCTGCTTATATCTCACCCTCCCTAATACACATATTATATTATTTGCTAAGAAGGTCTCTTTGTGTTGGTTTAGGGCGTGTCCATACTTTAGTGTCTTAGATTTGAAGAAATCACATCAGCATACACCAGCTCTCTCTTCATGTGAACCGCATCAACTGTTGTGTATGTGTGTTCGGCAAAGCAATATAAAACCCGCCTCATGCCCAGAATTGGCAGAAGTTGCACTTATGTTATGAGTATGAAGTCGTGGAGATCAGACCTCATAAAAATTCTGTATCGTGTTGTTCTTGAAACTTTAGCACTCGCTGTACAGATATAGTTTAACAAGTAAAGCAGATAGTAGAGCAATAACATATTATTCTCATGTAAACCACGATGAACTACTAGGTGGAAAGCTAAAGCAACAACTAAGTGTCGTGTGCAGAAGTTGCAAAAAAGGAAAAATGGCGTTTAAACCGGTAATGAGCCCATGCTAACTTAACACGGTGTAAAGATATCCAGGACCTAGATGACACCTCCTCATGATCCGGAAACGAACTGAATAAGATAATAGAAGTGCCATCTCATGAGAGCAGATTGCAAGTTTATATGTGGACGGTCCGCAAGGTAAAGCATTAAAAACTAGGAAAATTCAATGCTAAAGAAAAATAAAACAGCCAAGTACTTTATCGAGTCTTAAGCCAATAGGCAAGGTAAATAATAAAAACTTGACAAATAAGTCAATGAATTGTCAATGAAATGCTAGTACTCAGCATATCAAACATGAAAAAGGTCTATGACATAACTGTGTATGCAAAATAAGCTGCAACAGCCTCCAATAGGAAGTCACCGTCTTCATCCGAAAACAGTTCAGCCATCCAATTTAAAAGCGGAAAAGAACATACGTGCTCTCCCAGCACCGGATCCTCTATCACCATCAGAGGACAGCTCGGTGGGTTTTCAAGAAAGCTGTGTTCCAAGAAAGACTGTGCTGCCGCCAGTAAATTCCAGGGACCAAGTAGTCCATGCATCAATGCCACAGCCATAATCCTTTCGCCAGGACAAATCAACTCGTGAGTAATGATAGGAGTCATCAGCTGATTAAAGTCGACGTCAGGAGAAACCGGTCCGCAGAGACACAAATCAATGGCCCAATCGAAATCACAGGTCAGGCAGTGAAATACAGGCTGGACACAGGTGAAGTAGGAGAACCGAAAAGATAATCCATATGCCGTGCTTAATATCGCCAACGGCATTGTGCCATAATATTCTAGCATGCGATTGCGGAACAGTGTCAGCAGCTGCAGGGTCGGAGGTTGCATAGGAGGGACATCCATATTTAAAAATGTAAAAAAGCACAAGAGCGTCCGCTGGTAATGCAAGTAAAAATGCCAATCCACGAACCAGAGTGCAGAAAATACAATGAAAGGGAGCAGGGATGACTCCAAAGATTTTCTCAAATGAAGTCACGAGACCACTGGTAACAACTTTAAAAAAGTGTGCCAGGGATTTTGTGGAGGATGCGTTAAAGATAGTCGGAAACATGTTGCTGAAATTGAAAGGCAAACCTGTGTACGGGTGTTCGCTATGTGAAGTACGAAAGTTTCACGGGCCGAACTCAAGGCCACCTCTCTCTGAGACAAAAGAGCTCTTATTCTTGCCATGCCGTTGAAACGTGTCCCAAGGTTGGTATTTGTGGCCAGATTGAAAACTCCCTATGTTCATGTGTGGGAGGAAATAGAACATTTCTGCAGCAAATAACCCGTTCACTTACTGTTACGATAAAAGGAATACTTTTAATTAACTCAGAACAATCTTCATTATTGAGCATCAAATAACTACCATTTTCCAACAACTTGAACGTGGGGATGATAGCAGGAACTGGCGTGCCTTGCAACACGCAAGCCATATTTGGTCGGTGTTTGTTGCATGAATCGTGTAACTGTATGTGCCTACACATTAGTGAATGATCTGGCGTCTCAGTGCATTCCTCTCCATTCAGATAAACTTCTTGATCATCTTTGAAGCATCTGTATGTGTATGGAAGCGACCAGACCTCATGAACAAAAGCACTACCTAAAGGTTCATAAAGACCTATTGGTATATATTTCATACAATTTGAAAACTTATATAAAGCAAAAGGCAGCGTTATTAAACCGTGGATAAGGCATGTTGCCAAAAAACCCGCAATCCTCTGCTGATGATGTCACTGAGCATGTCATGAATGATGTAATATGTGACATCATCAGTAGTGGATTATGGGTAATAGTATCTCTAGTTTACTCCCCTATAGCTGTCTTTCTTTTAACATAAGTGTGTGTTTCCTTCCCTTATACTTACTGTTTTTGGTTCGCTTCCAGTTCGCGTACCAGCGAGCGAACTAGGAAGCGAACTAAGAGAAATAGAGGTTGGCACAGTTCCAAATATTGTACCAATTTTTTAATAACGGGGAGGTAGTTCTGAAAAGAACTTTTTTTTTTATTTTTCTGAACATTTTTTTACTGTTTTTGAATTTTTCTGAACAGTTTTATATTTTTTTGGGTTTTTCTTGGAGGGGGCAATGAAAACGATTCATTGTAAAGGGCTCAACAGGAGCAACAAAACAAAAAAAAGAAGTATTTATTATTTTGGGCGTTTCGGACAAACTTGCATATGATAGTCAATAGCTCTGTTGATCAGAGTGATGCTTCTTTCTCCGTAGGAAATGAATCCATCGCAAAATACGCAGGTGTGTTTTACTTCACCAAATCTCATTTGTATATTTGGCACCATCTCCCTGCCCTCTGGTCCCGTTACTTCCGGTACAACAGATCTTCTGGCCATAATAGGGAGATTATCTAGGTCGTTCCGAAACTGTGCAGCACTGTAGTTGTTAGGATGCCACCTAGTCATATGGCGATGCATTGTGTAGTTTCCGAAACTGTATTTTTTGTCGGTCCCTCTGGACAGTCTATCTTGACATATAAGGCAAGTTACGTATCTTGCATTTACTTTTTTCTGACCTTTGGGAATTTTAAAAAATTGCCAAATGAAGTTTTCTTTCCGGTGAGACGTCTTGGGCTGCTCAGGCAAAAACTGCCTCTCTTCGTGCTCGTCCTCCTGTTCCTCTTCTTCTTCTTCTTGTTGAATTACAACTTGAGCAGGTGGTCCACTCTTCCTTGGATGTGGTGGAGGTGGTGGGGAAGCACCAGCTGAAGCTACTAAAGAAGCCATTGCTCAGTGATCACAAAGGGTCTTTCTCTCACAATGATGAAAGTCAGAGTGAGGAAAGAAGGAGGGATTTTCATCATTTGGGAAAAACAAGAGTTCTCAACCAATCAAAAGTGTTCATTTTAGATTATATGACCTAGTCTTACATCATTAGGAAACCAAAAGTGAAATGAACCAATGAAAAGTGTTATTACCAAGTCACATGACTTGCTGTGTTTACGTTAAGCGCTTTGCAGGGCCTCCCGGTTTGCTTCCAGAAACCTGCGCTTTGGCACTCGCTTCGCGTACCAGTTCGCTAACGTAGCACGTCATATGACGTATCACGCGACAACGTGGAACGTCATGCGGACGGGAGGCGTCACGATGTTGTTTTCTAACGCGGCACTTGCGGTAAAGAAACGTTTACCGGCTCGCGGTCTATTTCGCGGCATCAAGGTCAGCTAACGGGAAGCTTCCCGATTCGCGAAGCGGGAACGAAGAAAAAAAAATATTTAAAAAAAAAATTATTCATAAACATATAAAATATATTTTTGGATTTAAAGAAGAATACATTTTACAGCTACAGATATTAGCTGTTAAAAAACCAATGAAATTCACAGAAAAAACCATAGGTTATAGACCATATATAGTTAGGAATTAGCATTTACAAAACCTTGAAAATTCACTGAAAAAACCATAGGTTATAGACCATATATAGTTAGGAATTAGCATTTAGAAAACCTTATTTTACTCACACAAAACCATTGAAATTCCATATATAGTTAGTTGCACTAACTATATATCGCGCACCCGCAATCCACTGCTGATGATGTCACATATTACATCATTCATGACATGGTCAGTGACATCACTGATGACATCACTGATGACATCTCAAATGACATCACTGATGACATCACTGATGACAACATCCAGTGACTGTATGCTTCTGTAAAGTTAAAATATGTCTTACATATTGAAGAATGAGTGGATGTATAAGTGTCTGGATGAAGGATTTAGTAGGTGCATGACTGACTGTATAAGTGAGTGATTAAATGTGTCTCACTGAGTGCATGGGTTAGTGACTAAACTGTTTTAAATTGTGCATCATTGTGTCTGTTGTTTTGTAATCTGATGCATGTGTTGATCATTAGCTATATGACTAACTATATGGGTTATTGATTAGTTGCCCAAGTATTTGTATGGGAGACTGAGTGTGTGTGTGGGTGTCTGGGAGGTGTATGACTCTGTGCATAGATGTGTGAGCAGTTGATTCACTAGATGTATGGGTTCAAAAGTGCATGTGGAAACATCTGTATGGGCGGTTGACTGTGTGCATGAGTGTATTGGTGAGTGAATGGATATCTCAGTGCTACATGTCAAAGTAAGTACATATGTAAAACACAGTACATGTGATAGTTGACATATATAAAGAACTGTGCATAAGAGCCAGTGAATGTGTGAGTGGCTGTATGGATTATTGTGAACTTGTATCAGGGATTGTATAACAGAGTAAATATTTGTTATTATATGTTCCAATAAGTAAGGTGTGTATAACTATATAGTTGAGGAAATCGAGGTGTGATTGATTCTTTGCAAGACTGACTAGGTGTGTGAGTAACTCCATGGATGAGTGACAGTCTGTGAGTGTCTGTTTACACTGAGTGTATCTAAGGTTATATTAGAGTCTGAAGAGGTTCATTGTATCATCACATGAATGATGTCATCAGTGATGTGATCAGTAATGTCAAATGAGATGTCATCAGTGATGTCATCAGTGATGTCATTTGAGATGTCATCAGTGATGTCACTGACCATGTCATGAATGATGTAATGTGACATCATCAGCAGTGGATTGCGGGTGCGCGATATATAGTTAGTGCAACTAACTATATATGGAATTTCAATGGTTTTGTGTGAGTAAAATAAGGTTTTCTAAATGCTAATTCCTAACTATATATGGTCTATAACCTATGGTTTTTTCAGTGAATTTTCAAGGTTTTGTAAATGCTAATTCCTAACTATATATGGTCTATAACCTATGGTTTTTTCTGTGAATATATATATATATATATATATATATATATATATATATATATATATATATATATATATATTCAAAACCAGAGTTGCCCACAACAGATGAAGCCACAACGCAGCGTGTTTAATTCATTTAATCCAAGGAGTGCATCAGCCTGGTTCCAGCGCACAAATATTGCCAAACGCGTTTCGGGCGTCACAGCGCCCTTGATCACTGGCATAGGAGACCCCACAACTCGAGCAGACCACCTGAGCACAATTTAATGTTCCGCCCCTGTGGGCGTGTGCTGTGAAGGTTTCTGGTAAATGTAGTCCGCTCGTCAATACAACCCCAGTGGGCGATGTGGGTCCCCAGAAAAATGAACAGTCTTACCCCAGTGGGTATGTGCTGCAGCCAGGCTTGACAAAACATTCATGCTCCTCAGAACGAACACACTGTTCCATGTAGTGCCTCTTGATATCCTGCACTACGGACCTGCATGATGCGCAGTGGGGCTTCATCGCGGCCGAGCTTGCCGCTTTAAATCCAAAACCAGAGTTGCCCACAACAGATGAAGCCACAACGCAGCGTGTTTAATTCATTTAATCCAAGGAGTGCATCAGCCTGGTTCCAGCGCACAAATATTGCCAAACACACACACACACACACACACAAATATAATAAATAACTATGCAGCCCTATAAAATCCCAACTAAAACAGGGGCAAACATCCAGAAAATAACCCAGCCATACTTGTATAGTAACACATTAGTTAAGAAAACTTGTAATAGAAAGCATACACCCAAATGGCTTCATACAAGTATTTCTTTATTTTCCTGAACAAGGAAAATAACACAAGTTTTTGAAGGCAGTTTGGCCCATGGGCTGCATAGGAACTACTGTCCTGGGACAGAAAAGAAAAAAGGCACCTCGCCTTTAAGACTTCCAAGAATCTAGGTACTTTGCCTTTAAGAACCTCAGAGAGCTCTATGCTCCCAGCATGCACCACAGATGACAGTTAGGTCAGTTCTTTTTGTAAAGGCGAATAAAATATTTTAAACCAGTACTAAACATTGCTAGACCGGGGAGGAGGGCAGGGTGCTTATGACTTTGATGAGTATACCCCTGGAAGAGAACTAGGATTACAGGTAAGTAACTTATCCTTCTCTTCCAGGGGATACTCATCAATAGTCATAAGCAGTGAATAGAATAGCAAGCCCATACCCCACACTTCGCGGACTAGCAATGTAGCACTAGAAATAAAACCAATCTTAAAGTAATAGGTACCAATAATCAACCAAACAGATTCCTCAGAGATGCTTGACCTACTTACGCATCTGCCCGAATATCTGAATCTAAGCAGTAATGGCGAGAAAGAGTATGAACAGACCGCCATGTGGATACTTTGCAAATTTCTGCTATGTGCCCATTTCTGAGGAGAGCCGTAGTTGAGGCCTTTCCTCTGGTTGAGTGAGCTTTAGGCCTTCCTTGAAGAACTTTATTATCTAACTGATAAGCCAAGGAAATACAAGAAACTATCCATCTTGAGATGGACCGCTTAGAGGCTGCTAAGCCCGTATTAATAGGACCATAATTGACAAATAATCTGTCCGTCTTTCTAATACCTTTAGTTTTATCTAGGTAGAACTTTAACACCCTCTTAAGGTCTAAAGAATGTAAGGCCCGTTCAGGGGGTGTAGAGGGATTGGGAAAGAAAGTAGGTAATGTGATTCCCTGATTGATGTGGAACTCTGACACCACCTTTGGAAGAAAACTAGGGTGAGTTCTAAGAACCACGCTATTTGCATGAAATACTGTGTAAGGTTCCTTACAGCACAGAGCTTGCAATTCACTTACTCTACGAACAGAGGTAATTGCGACCAAGAAGGCCACTTTCCAAGATAAGTGCTGCAAAGAAGACTTATGTATAGGTTCAAAAGGTGTTCCCATCAGTTCGGTCAAGCCACATTGAGCTCCCACGGAGGAGAAGGCGCTCGCACTGGTAGATACACCTTTTTTAGTCCTTCTAAAAAATCCTTTACCACTGGCATCTTAAAGAAAGAGCCCTGTGTAGGAGACTTTCTGTAAGTGTACCTTGATAGAGGAAAATTGCAGCCCGACTTAGCCAGATATAACAAATATGGCAGTATGACTTGTTCCTGTCTAGAGACTGGGTCATGTCCATTATTCAAACACCAGATGTAGAAACGCTTCCATTTGAAAGCATAGGAGGCTCTAGTGGAAGGTCTTTGGTGAAAATGAACCCCTTGCAGAAGATTCGCTCTCCTTGTCCACCACCTGATAGAGTCCTTGGCAGACTGCGGAAGTGCAATCCGATCCTCCCACTTCCCTGAAGCCTGCGCCCATTGGTCCTCCAGAGCCTGCTGAAGAGGACACTTGTGCAATCGCGCATTGGGGACAATGAAGATTCACGACGCCATGGACCCTAGGAGAGAGGACACTTGTCTGACC
Organism: Lissotriton helveticus; assembly: GCF_964261635.1. Classification (NCBI taxonomy): domain Eukaryota; kingdom Metazoa; phylum Chordata; class Amphibia; order Caudata; family Salamandridae; genus Lissotriton; species Lissotriton helveticus. Next base: position 1,504,370,049 of record NC_136057.1, on the reverse strand, counting down.
GTAGGGAGAAGTGTCTGAAGAAGCTCTTGAGACTTCTTCCAGATAGATATGAACCTCTCCTCCGAAGGACACACGTTTCCGTCCACGGTGTCCAGAGACGATCCCAGATAGTGAATGTTATGAGTGGGGTTGAGAATCGATTTCTTATAATTGATTCGAAGACCCAGGTTGTTCAGAATGTGAAGAGAAACAGACAGATGAGACTGAAGAAGAGATGGAGTGGAACTCTTCAGAAGCCAGTCGTCGAGGTATGGGTAAATGAAAATTCCTCGTTTGCACAGAAAAGCTGCCACCAGTGCCATGCACTTTGAAAACGTTCTTGGCGCTGACTTGAGTCCAAATGGCAGAACTCGAAACTGATAATGATGCCGAGCCACTTGAAAACGGAGAAACTTTCGATGCTTCCTGGACAATGGAATGTGGAAATAAGCATCCTGCAAATCTATGAAGCACATCCAGTCTCCTTGATGTAAATGTGGGAAGATCTGGTGTAGAGCCAGCATCCGGAACTTTTCCTTTCTTATGTATCTGTTTAAGATGCGAAGATCCAGAATAGGCCTGTACTCCACAGAGGGACACTTTTTCTCTACCAGGAAGTAACGAGAGTATATGCCCTGGCGCTTCTGATGAATTGGGATACGTTCTATGGCTTCTTTTTCTAGAAGACTGCGTACCTCCCTTAAAAGTATGGGATAACACGATCCAAGAACCCTCGGAGGGATGGAAGGAGGAGGAGTCTTGAAACGTAGCAGATATCCATTTTCTACAATATTTAGCACCCACTTGTTGTTTGTTATCTTGCGCCACTCCTCTAGAAAACCAACAAAACTTCCTCCTACCGGAGTGGACAACACGTTTAGAGGAAGTAACTGCTCATTGTTTTGCTAGTTGTTTTGAGGTAGAGGCCTGTTGTCTATTGTTGCCTCTTCCTCTCCCTGGACGTCTCTGTTGGAAATGAGACCTTTGCTGCTGCTGTTGACCCTGCGACGACCACTGGTTCGATTGACCTTTCTGTTGGAAATGACGTTGATCATTGGGACGAAAACGTTTGCGAAAGTCTTTCTTCTTTTCGAGACCTACCACCTTAACTGTGTCCAATTCGGCTTTTATTTTTATCATCTCCTCGTCTGCGTGAGGACCGAAGAGAGAAGAACCATTAAGCGGCAAGTTAGTGATTTTTCGCTGTACTTCTGGTTTAAGGCCTGTTAGTCGTAGCCATGCAGCCAGTCTTGAACAGACACCATATGGTATCCTTGAGCAGCCAAATCAGCCCCATCCGCTGAGGCGCTAATCACTTGGTTAGCGACAAGACCTCCTTCCTGCAAGATTTCTCGAAAATCTTGTTGATCTACTTTAGGAAGCTTGTCAACAAAACGACCCAGGGAATCCCATAAGGACCCGTCGTATCTCCCCAATAGAGCAGACGCACTGGATACCTTCATAAAAGAGGCCGATGTGTTGCACATTTTTCTGCCCATGGAATCCTTCACTTTGCTGTCCTTATCAGGAGGAGCGGAGGATGAAGACTTCGATGGCTGTGTTTTCCTCGCCGATGCCACAATGATGGAATCTGGGGGAGGATCTGAACGAAGGAATAATGGGTCCTGATCAGGAGCCTTATACTTCTTAGCTATTCGCGAAGGCACATACCCCACTGATGCAGGAGTAAGAAAAGTCTGAGTGGCAAGAACAATAATGCCAGGAACAAGTGGAAGCAAAGGCCTTGCTGAGGAACGGTGATGTAGGGTCTCAAAGATCACCGTGGTGGATACCTTAGGGACCGACATCGCTATATTTAATTTGCTCGCTCCTCGACATAACACCTCATTGAAGGTAGTAAGGCCTTCCACAGGTGAAACCCGTGATGGAGGTGTAGAAGTACAAGTAGGCGAGTAATCTATCCTAGAGGACTTGGAACACAAAGTAGACCAAGTGCGAGGCCTTCGAGGACTCCTCCTTGAAGAAGAATGCAAGGATCTAGATCTGTCCCTTGAATGCCTCCGACGGGATCGTGGAGAGCGTGATCTTGGTGGAGTTCTTCTTCTTGAAGATACCACAGTGGGTGTCCTCGATCTTCGTGGAGATCTCCGAGGCATTCGAATTGGAGACTTTGAGAGACGGGAAGTTGAGTAGGTACGGGAGTAGTCCGAAAAAATACTGCTGATGGACTTTTTCAGCCGAGGTTCTTCACCAACTTCCGGAGAGCCCTCCGGTGAAATCTGCACAATATTAAGTTCAGGTGACTAAGATCTTGAGGGAGAATGAGATGCACTGGCGACCTCCTCCGAGGCCTCAGCATGTTCTTTGTCCCTCGACGTCGATGGCCTCGACGTCGACAACTGTCCCTCCCTCTACGTCGAACCACGATGATGCCCTGTAGGAGTCAAGGGCTGTGCAGATTTCGACGTCTTCACAGGAGACCTCGACGTCGATCTGGCATGACGTCGCGGAGATCTTGACCTCGAACGCCGTCGACACCGTGGAGACTTCGACGTCGAACGTCGTCGTGATCTCAACATCGAATGTGGTCTTACTCTCGTCGACTGGTCTTCGTGTCTCTTCGACGTCGGCAAGCTTCTCGACGTCGACCTACAATGAGGTGACGGAGAGTGTCTCGACTTCGATGGGGCTCTAGATGACGATAAATTTTTCGACGTCGATAAACCCACATCCTGGCCTGACCTCGGTTCTGAAGCAGGACGCTTCGACGTCGAGGCCTTTCTCGATGACGGAGACTGACGCCGTCTCGACGTCGGAGACTGTTCAGGCCTTTTCTTCTACGGTGGCTGCGACACCGACGGCAAACAAGCTGGAATCTTCCATTTTCTCGATGTAGTAGAGTTAGACTGCAGAAGGTGTCGATGTTTCTGATGTGAGGAGGGCTCTTGATCCCCAAGGCCACATACTGGACGTGTTTTTCCTCTCTCCATCACCGCCTGAAGCCGAATCCTCTCTCTATCACGGAGTGTTCTTGAAGAAAACTTCTGGCAATGATAACAAGAGTCCACCTTATGAGAAGAAGGAAGATAGGCAATACACACAGAGTGTGGATCTGATCTAGCCATCTTTTTTCCACAAGATGGACAATTTCTGAAGAGAGCTGGCATTTTGACAGAAAAAGATGACAAGTTTCTGTCAGAAAAACAAGAAAAATATTCTTCCAGCACAGGAGAAATGCTAAACCGCAAGAAAACTAACAATTTCGTCAAAAAAATGTCGAGCTCGAGCTCCAGGATCCTCACAGAAGGAGCCGGAAAAAGAACTGACCTAACTGTCACTGTGGTGCATGCTGGGAGCATAGGGCTCTCTGAGGTTCTTAAAGGCAAAGTACCTAGATTATTGGAAGTCTTAAAGGCGAGGTGCCAGTTTTCTTTTCTGTCCCAGAACAGAAATTCCTATGCAGCCTATGGGCCAAACTGCCTTCAAAAACTTGTGTTTTTTTCCTTGTTCTGGAAAATAAAGAAATTCTTGTATGAAGCCATTTGGGCGTATAGCCTCTATTACAAGTTTTCTTAAGTAATGTGTTATTATACAAGTATGGCTGAGTTATTTTCTGGCTGTTTGCCCCTGTTTTAGTTGGGATTCTATAGGGCTGCATAGGTATTTATTATATTTGTATATATATGTGTATATATATATATATATATATATATATATATCTATATCTATATATATATCTATATCTATATATCTATATCTATATCTATATATGTATATATATATATATTCACTGAAAAAACCATAGGTTATAGACCATATATAGTTAGGAATTAGCATTTACAAAACCTTGAAAATTCACTGAAAAAACCATAGGTTATACACCATATATAGTTAGGAATTAGCATTTAAAAAACCTTATTTTACTCACACAAAACCATTGAAATTCCATATATAGTTAGTTGCACTAACTATATATCGCGCACCCGCAATCCACTGCTGATCATGTCACATATTACATCATTCATGACATGGTCAGTGACATCACTGATGACATCTCAAATGACATCACTGATGACATCACTGATGACAACATCCAGTGACTGTATTTTTCTGTAAAGTTAAAATATGTCTTGAGTGGATGTATAAGTGTCTGGATGAAGGATTTAGTAGGTGCATGACTGACTGTATGAGTGAGTGATTAAATGTGTCTCACTGAATGCATGGGTTAGTGACTAAACTGTCTTAATTTGTGCATCATTATGTCTGTTGTTCTGTAAACTGCTGCATGTGTTGATCATTAGCTATACGAGAGGCTATATGTGTTATTAATTGGTTGCCCAAGTATTTCTATGGGAGATTGAGTTTGTGTGGGGGTGGCTGGAAGGTGTGTGACTCTATGCATAGATGTGTGAGCAGTTTATTCACTAGGTGTATGAGTTCAAGAGTGCATGTGGAAACAGCTACATGGGCAGTTGACTGTGTGCATGAGTGTATTGATGAGTGAATGGATATCTCAATGCTACATGTCATAGTAAGTACATATGTAAAACACAGTACATGTGAAAGTTGGCATATATAAATAACTGTGCATGAGAGCCACTGAATGAGTGAGTGGTTGTATCGATCATTGTGAACTTGTATCAGGGATTGTATAAGAGAGTAAATATGTGTTAGTATATGTTTCAATAAGTAAGGTGTGTTTAACTGTATAGTTGAAGAAATGGAGGTGAGATTGTTTCTTTGCATGACTGACTGGGTGTGTGAGTAACTCCATGGATGAGTGGCAGTGTGTGAGTGTCTGTTTACACTGAGTGTATCTAAGGTTATATTAGAGTCTGAAGAGGTTTATCGTATTAGCACAAGAATGATGTCAAATGAGATGTCATCAGTGATGTCATCAGTGATGTCATTTGAGATGTCATCAGTGATGTCATCAGTGATGTCACTGACCATGTCATGAATGATGTAATATGTGACATGATCAGCAGTGGATTGCGGGTGCGCGATATATAGTTAGTGCAACTAACTATATATGGAATTTCAATGGTTTTGTGTGAGTAAAATAAGGTTTTTTAAATGCTAATTCCTAACTATATATGGTGTATAACCTATGGTTTTTTCAGTGAATTTTCAAGGTTTTGTAAATGCTAATTCCTAACTATATATGGTCTATAACCTATGGTTTTTTCAGTGAATTTCAATGGTTTTTTAATAGCAAATATCATAAGCTGTCGAATGTCAAGTACGTGGTAAGTAAAAACATTTTCGTGTTTATGCACACTGATCTGCTTTGAATGCTGCCCCCCACCCCTCATTTCTATTAGGAGTACTCTCTCTTTGCAGATAGTGAAGGGTAGTTAACGCAGCCCTTTGCCCCCTTTGTAATACGTCGTGCCTGCTTCTCTCTCCATTTGATTGATTGTTCTCTTTGGTTCATTCTCTATTTACAAACAAGCACAGAGTCGCAATACTCTGTTTAGTCTTTGCAGATAGCGAAAAATCGTGTAAAAAAACAAAAGGAATCGAGCAAAATCAGTAGGCCACTAATGGGATCTCTTTTTGACCTCGCTAAAATAGAAACATTAGGAACAACCTGTTGAAAATAGCAATGCGTATGTATATAAGCGGCGTTCATTTGTGTTCACAGTACCCCTTGTTGATTGTTTCAATCGAGCATTGAATTGTTCGAAGTTAATTCTCTTAAGGATCTTCTCTACCTGCAAACGAGGAAGAATAGGAATATTCTATCTCCCTTTGCAGATAGTGAAGGGTAGGTAACGCAAGCCTTTAACACGTCGTACCTATTTCATTCCTCATTGATTGATTGATTGTCCGAACATTGACTGTTTGGGAATTAGTTCTTTTTGGAGGTATTCCCTGTTTGCAAATAAACGTAGGGTACGTAATGCGGACCGTTCTCCCCCGTTGTAATCTGTCATGCCTATCTACTCCCCACTGATTGATGCACCTTTTTCACCCGGACCATTTACTAGAGATACGTCATCTGGCCCGACCAGAGAGCACCCCTAGTGAAAAGGACATATGCAATAATAACGAAGTGATCACTGTATCCTGTTAACAGAAACTTTACCATGAAACAACCTGGAAAGAAAAAAATAGGAAAACGAAAATCAGTAGGCCACTGATGAACATGAACATGAACTTTTATTAAACAACAAACAAAGAAACGATAACATAACGTAATGATAAAACCTATTAATGTCCTAGAAACAAGAAAACGTTAAAGTATGCCAGTGGTGAGAGACCAGAAAAACAGTCCGAGAAACCAAATCACCCCTCGCTGTCCCAACTCATGCACTCTGAAAGTTCAAAGTTTTGAGGAGTGCTTGTAACATTGTCTGAAGCCTATTTGCAATTGCTTCATCTTCACTATTCTTAAAGTAAGTGGGGGCTGTTGTGATGCGGTGCCACCCTGAACCGCTTGACGGAGGCCCCCGAGGGACGGTGTCATGTCGCGGACTCGGAGGGGGCGCTTGGCTCCGGCCCCCTCCCCAAGTCGTGTTGCCCTGGTGTGGCCTGAGATCGCCCCCGACATAGGTGGCCGGCTCCCGGGGTCAAGCGGAACTTTTTTCCTTTTGGTGACTCTTCCATTCTTCACCTTGTCCCACAATCCGTTTCACCTAAGACACGCTGTAGTGGGGCACCCCTTTTCCATTTCATTTGCCATTCAGCCCGCTTTTGCTACACTGTGCCTCTTCCGCTATTCAGCTGTTTACCGCCCGCTCTTTCGACTACAGCGTCTCGCTCACCATGTACTTGAGTTGCTCCCGCTCTTGCGGTGCAGCGATAGGCGGCTGCCACAGGACTCTCAAAATGGCGGCCATCTCTTCAGATTTGGGCGTGGTCCACTAAAATGGGCCTGCGACACCTTGGAACTCGGACGCTTGTCTGCTAGAGCTTGGGCTCCATTCTCGAAAGCGTCCCCTCATCCTTGAAGATTCTACAAAAGTCTTGGGGGCCCCCGACTCCCGCAGGCTTCTGGTGGGGAGCGCCTAGCATGATTGCTCGTGGAATGGCCACGACGGAGCTACGAAATGGTGGTGCTCTCATGCTAACGCCAGCTTCAGTCTGAAACATCCAGAAACACTGTAGACTACCAATTCGATCAGTTCCGGTAGCGCTCCAACGTGACCCGGTAGAGAAGAACTTGCCCTCCCCTCTTTGACTGATGGTTCTTGTTGCCTGTCCCTTCTGTTGTCATTTAACAGAACTATTTAGCCTGCTGAAAGGGGTTGTGTGCCGTCCGCTGGTTGGTGGAGACATTTTCACTATATTCTGGACCTGCGTTGTCGCGTAATGCGTCATATGACGCGCCGCGTTAGAAAGTTTAATAAATTATTAAACACAATAAACAATCCTTAAAAAATAAAAAAAAATAAAAAATAATCAACAAAACCAACAATCAATTAACAACAGTATTTGAAAAGTCTATCATTCATTTTTCATTGCAGTACGCTGCCCAGAAAGCTTCCCGGTTCCCGGACCGGGCGCTACCCACGCAAAAAAACAAAAAAAAAATTATTTTTTTTTGCCCCGCGGGGCCGTTTTAAAGCCTCCACATTAAACCTAGGGGGTCAGGGAGGATCTACTATGCCCCCTTATGGTTATTTGCCCCTTTGTTTTGGCCTCCTCTTGTCTCTCGATCCTACCGAGAGACAAGATGGCGGCAGCTACGGACTTTTTGGAATGTTGACAGACGCCAGAGAACCAATCAGCTTCGCTTCACAAAGCTCCGTTGCGCGAAAAGTACGCGTCCTAGAGCGCTGCCCGGTCCGCTGCTACAGATATATATCTTTTTTTAAACGTTAATTTCTCAAAATCCACTGGAGCACATATATTGAGACCTACAAAAGGCACATCGGGCTACCAGTCCCTACAATTTTGCCAAGTTTCGTGCAAATCTATTCAGCCGTTCGGGCTAAAAGTGAGGCTAACCGCCCTATGGAAAAATCAATGTTAAAAACACGTTTTGGGACCCCCCTTTTTTCTCGGCCCCCCCTTGACGAAACCCCCCCAAATTTTCAGGGGCTGCTCAGAAACAAAATGTGCCATTTTCCTGAATTTCAGCCAATTCCGTCCACAAACGCCAAAGTTATTAGACATAGAATTTTCAAAAAACCCATAGGGAAAAAATCCTAACTATATATACCTACTGGCGACCGCCAGTAGGTAATATATATATATATATATCTATATATCTATATATCTATACCTATATACCTATACATCTATACCTATATATCTATACCTATATATCTATACCTATATATCTATACCTATATATATATACATATATATATTACCTACTGGCGGTCGCCAGTAGGTATATATAGTTAGGATTTTTTCTCTATGGGTTTTTTGAAAATTCTATGTCTAATAACTTTGGCGTTTGTGGACGGAATTGGCTGAAATTTTCAGGAAAATGGCACATTTTGTTTCTGAGCAGCCCTTGAAAATTTGGGGGGGGGTTCGTCCAGTGGGGGCTGAGAAAAAAGGGGGGTCCCAAAACGTGGTTTTAACATTGAGTTTTCCATAGGGCGGTTGGCCTCACTTTTAGCCCGAACGGCTGAATGGATTTGCACGAAACTTGGCAAAATTGTAGGGACTGGTAGCCCGATGTGCCTTTTGTAGGTCTCAATATATGTGCTCCAGTGGATTTTGAGAAATTAACGTTTAAAAAAAGATATATATCTGTAACAGCGGACCGGGCAGCGCTCTGGTTCGCGGACTTTTCGCGCAACGGAGCTTTGTGAAGCGAAGCTGATTGGTTCTCCGGCGTCTGTCAACATTCCAAACAGTCCGTAGCGGCCGCCATCTTGTCTCTCGGTAGGATCGAGAGACAAGAGGAGGCCGAAGCGAAGGGGCAAATGACCATAAGGGGGCATAGTACATTGTCGCTCACCCCCTAGGTTTGATGTGGAGGTTTTAAAAGGGCCCCGCGGGGCAAAAAAAAATAAAAATAATAATAATCGAACAGCTGAATGGATTTGCACGAAACTTGGCAAAATTGTAGGGACTGGTAGCCCGATGTGCCTTTGCTAGATCTCAATATATGTGCTCCAGTGGATTTTGAGAAATTAACGTTCAAAAAAAGGTATATATCTGTAACAGCGCACCGCTTCGCGTACTTTTCGCGTTACGGAGCTTTGCGAAGCGAAGCTGATTGGCTCTCCGGTGTCTGTAAACATTCCAAACAGTCCGTAGCGGCCGCCATCTTGTCTCTCGGTAGGATCGAACAGCTGAATGGATTTGCACGAAACTTGGCAAAATTGTAGGGACTGGTAGCCCGATGTGCCTTTGCTAGGTCTCAATATATGTGCTTCAGTGCATTTTGAGAAATTAACGTTCAGAAACAAGATATATATCTGTAACAGCGCTCCGCTTCGCGGAGATAAAATTATATGTGTATTACCTAGCTGTTGCTAACACCAGTTAGCGACGGCTAGTAGAAGATAGCGACCATCTTGGGCCCCACTTTGCATGTGAGTGATATTTATCACTAATGACATGCAAAGTGGGCATGCCAAGATGTTAGCGACTGGAAACAGTCGCTAACATCGCTATCTCCTATTATCAACTTTTGGAAATATTCGAGATAAGGGCGAATATCTCTAAAAGCTACCACCTGCCCTGAGCAGTTCTTAGCCATGTTATCCAATGGGAGGTGGATAACATGGCTAAGAGCATTAGCTCGGTAATGCATGAATATCGCTGAGTTTTCAGCGATATTAATGCATTGCGGTAGTTTTTTATCGTATTTCCGATAAACCTTGATAATAGCAAGGTTTATCTGCGATAATTTCTGACGGTAAAAAAATCGTTGCTAAGCATCGTTAGGGATAAATATCGCTTAACTTTGGTAATATGCCCCAACGTCTGTTAACGTTCGATTCGAAGGAAATCAGGAAGTGTTGAAAAACATTGTCTGCGCCATCTTGTCTTTTTTCAAATGCCACACTTTTGTCGTGCACGGCAGCCATTTTAGATGCCTTGACCAGACCCACTCTGTGCACGCTGTCGATCCTTAGCATGGCTCCCCACCCTCGCAAACATCTCCCCCAGGCAGTGGTCACCCCCGCTCTCTGTCTTATGCATGGGTAATAAACCTCCCCCATCTGCGCTGCTGTTCCCTGAGAATCACACCCTGTGCCCGCCCGACACCTCCCTTTCGCCCTATTCACTACCGCACCCTCTGACACTCCTTTTCCTCTGTGTCCGATTGTCCAGGCTGGTCCTAGGGTATCAGCTAGCCCTGCAGATGTAGTTTATGGCCACAGCTGTAAAGAATCACCCCTCTTCAAAGGAGTTATAGTAGATCAAGGCCCACACTCGATGAGATTCGTCACAGCAGAAGCGTTGCTATTATCTGAAAACCATCCTGTATTGTGATTGGGGAGGGGACCGAGCCTGAAGCGGAAGATTCCAGGGATGACTGTTTGTACATCAAAGTTTTTACAATTATGTGTCACATTAAAAATATATAGCACTCCGACAAAGTAGTAAGATTATAAAACTTTAATAATTTATAAATATATACAAGAAAACAAAAATAGTAATAACATATAAACATTTTTAGGGAAAAACAACGAAGTAGCGGTCGGCTGTGCGAATAGTCCCAACGCAGCACAACGTCCAGATTTCCGGCGTGGGGCGTCGCGGGGGGTGGGTCATCAGTAGCAAACTGTTGTGCGAATAGTTCCAAGGCAGCAGAACGCGTTGAAATCTAGATGACACGAAAGTGATGTCTAGTAAGTTGCCACCCAGCAAATAACGGCATGGGGCGTCGCGGGGGGTGGGTCATCAGTAGCAAACTGTTGCGCGAATAGTTCCAAGGCAGCAGAACGATGGCACCAAGGTGATGTCCAGTAAGTTGCCGCACTGGTTTTGGTATCCTACAATGCTGCTCCGAATAACGGCGTGGAGCGCCCCGGGGGAGGCGGCGTGAACGGGCCTCTCCAGGTGGAGTGTCATCTGTTGTAGTGGGGCGCCCCTTTACCGTTTCAGTTGCCATTCCGTCCGTTTTTGGTCCACTGTGTCAAAAGCCGCAATTCAGCTGAGTTGCGCCCACTCTTGCGGTGCAGCGATAGGCGGCTGTCACAGGACTCTCAAAATGGCGGCAGGCTCTTTCCTTTTTGGGCCTGGTCCACTGAAATGGCCCTGGGACACCTTGGAAATCGGACGCTTGTCTGCTAGGTCTTGGACCTCATTCTCGAAAGCGTCCCCTCCGCCTTGAGAATTCATCAAAAGTTTTGGGGGCTCCGACTCCTGCAGGCTTCTGGTGGGGAGCGGCTGCCATGATTGCTCGCGGAATGACCACGACTGAGCTACGAGATGGTGGTGCTTTCATGCTGACGCCAGCTTCAGTCTGAAACATCCAGAAACAAGGTGGGGCTTTCATCGTTTGGGGAAAAAAAAAAGTTTTCATCCTATGAAAAGTGTTGTTTTTAGGTCACATGATCAAGCCTTCCATCATTAGGAAACCAAAAGTAAAATGAACCAATGAAAAGTTTTATAAACAAGTCACATGACCTGTTATGCGGCATAGGGTGTAAAATTAGGAGAAAATACGTTGGCACGTGAGGCGGCGTCAGTAGCGGACCGATGTGCGAATAGGCCGAAGGCAACACAACGCGCCAAGATCTGGATGGCACCGAGGTGGTGTCCAGCAAGTTGCAGCACTGGTGTGGCCATCCTACAATGCTGAAAGTCGGCGTGGGGCGCCCCGTTGGCCTGTGAGTTTGCGTCAGTAGCGGACCGATGTGCGAATAGGCCGAAGGCAGCACAACGCGCCAAGATCCGGATGGCACCGAGGTGGTGTCTAGTAAGTTGTCGCACTGGTGTGGCCATCCAACAATGCTGAAAGTTGGCGTGGGGCGCCCCGTTGGCCTGTGAGTTTGCGTCAGTAGCGGACCGATGTGCGAATAGGCCGAAGGCAGCACAACGCGCCAAGATCCGGATGGCACCGAGGTGGTGTCTAGTAAGTTGCCGCACTGGTGTGGCCATCCTACAATGTTGAAAGTCGGCGTGGGGCGCCCCGTTGGCCTGTGAGTTTGCGTCAGTAGCGGACCGATGTGCGAATAGGTCGAAGGCAGCACAACGCGCCAAGATCCGGATGGCACCGAGGTGGTGTCTAGTAAGTTGTCGCACTTCTGTGGCCATCCTACAATGTTGAAAGTCGGCGTGGGGCGCCCCGTTGGCCTGTGAGATGGCGTCAGTAGCGGACCGATGTGCGAATGGGGCCAAAGGCAGCGCAACAATATTTTCTGATTTGAAGACACCACAAGGCGCTGAGATGCCAAGATCCGGATGGCACCGAGGTGGTGTCTAGCAAGTTGTGGCACTGGTGTGGCCATCGTACAATGGTAAAAGTCGGCGTGGGGCGCCCTGTTGGCCTGTGAGATGGTGTCAGTAGCGGACTGATGTGTGAATGGGGCCAAAGGCAGCGCAACAATATTTTCTACTATATTTTCGGAGTAGAAGACACCACAAGGCGCTGAGATGCCAAGATCCGGATGGCACCGAGGTGATGTGTAAGTTGCGGACGGATGTGCGAATGGGGCCAAAGGCAGCTCAACAATATTTTCTGAAGAGAATACACCACAAGGCGCTGAGATGCCAAGATCCGGATGGCACCGAGGTGATGTCTAAGTTGCGGACCGATGTGCGAATGGGGCCAAAGGTAGCGTAACAAGATTTTCTGTATGGAAGATACCACTAGGCGTTGAGATGCCAAGATTCGGATGGCACCGAGGTGATGTCTAGGAAGTTGTGCCACTGGTGTGGCCATCGTACAATGGTAAAAGTCGGCGTGGGGCGCCCTATTGGCCTGTGAGATGGTGTCAGTAGCGGACTGATGTGCGAATGGGGCCAAAGGCAGCGCAACAATATTTTCTGACTGACACCACAAGGCGCTGAGATGCCAAGATCCGGATGGCATCGAGGTGATGTCTAAGTTGCGGACTGATGTGCGAATGGGGCCAAAGGCAGCGTAACAATATTTTCTGTATGGAAGATACCACTAGGCGTTGAGATGCCAAGATTCGGATGGCACCGAGGTGATGTCTAGCAAGTTGGTGTGGTCATCCTACAATGCTGAAACTCGGCGTGGGTCACCCCATTAGCCTGTGAGATGGCGTCAGTAGCGGACCGATGTGCGAATAGGCCGAAGGCAGCACAACGCGCCAAGATCCGGATGTCACCGTGGTGGTTTCATAGTTGAGAGGCACTTCATCTGCAGTGGGGCGCCGAGATCCGGATGGCACCGAGGTGATGTCTAGCAAGTTGCTGTACTTGTGTGGTCATCCTACAATGCTGAAACTCGGCGTGGGTCGCCCCATTAGCCTGTGAGATAGCTGTTCTTTGGATTTGGGCCTGGTCCACTAAAATGGCCCTGGGACACCTAAGAACTCGAACGCTCGATTTTTTTTTCCTTTCCTGTACATGCAAAAAAAGGTAAATGCCCGGTATGTTACACGCTTCATCTGCCACGATGAACTCTCCAGAGGAACCGAAAAAATATATAGTTGTGGTAACTATACCATGCATCGTCATATGGAGAGGTGGCACCAATTAATTATAGTGCTGCATAAAAGAGAGATTTGGAGGAGAACCCCTGACCTGCTAGTACATTCATCAAAGAAGTGGCACTGAGAGCTTCAGAGGCAAGGGAAACGGTCCCAAATATTTAGAAGAACTTTGGAAAGATTAAAATGACATGTTTAGATTGTGGTAAATTAATTTCATGTGGGCAGATGAGTGTTACTCTAATAAATACAGCATATGAACATCATCATAGTCGATGGTTGGTAGAGACATTTTGACTATATCCTGGACCTGCCCGTCCTCGCCCAAAATGGCGCCGGAATAAATGGGACTCGTAACTCCTTGTTGTGTACTGGTTGCAGAACCTTGAAATCACGAGATACGTATGCAGTTTTGAAGCACATGGCGGGCGGGGACGAGAATTGATTGAATATTTCGACATCCCTATTGATATTAAGTTCTGATGTGTTATTGATTACTGTACTGTTGAAAATTCGAATTAACGTCACCCATGGTACTTGCCCGCAAATGTATATCTAGATAATTTTATTGTAACTGGCCCTGTCGTATTTTAATTATAAAATGTACGTCCACCGATTCCGTAACTGTTAGACACCTTAGTTTTTGCAACCTAATGGCCCGCCCGTTACGTTCCTCTACAGTGTAAATGTCTATTCATCATATACGATTACAGTTTGCTCCGTGGCAGGCCCACGTGGTTATAGGCTCGTATTTGTATAATGAAATTTTCACAATAAAGGTTTTTAAAAGAAAACATGGTAGTAGTGTATACATTGGTAAAGTTTTTAATAATAGTCACTGTTTTAGAATCATTAAAAGGCAAGTGAAATAAAGCAGACCAATTACATGAAGGGTAAAAGGTATAATACGAAGGAACGCAGTAAAGATAAATGGTCAAGGGCTGTTGTGTTTTCTATTCCTGCAACATAAAGTGATCGATAAGAATCTCATATTCAGGCGTATCGGCGACTAAGACAGCAGGTCGACCCTCTTTTGCTCAACGGCTCCGTCATGGGACGAAGAAACGCTCTTTTTCTCGAAAAAAGAATATATTTTACTTGCAGGACAGTTGTAAAATTTCCGGGAAAGTACATTAGCCTGGAACATTATAACATATATTTAAGAGAAAATAATGTTCGGAAGTAATTAAAAGCGTAATTTTTAGGTGATATGACCAAGGCTTTCATCATTAGAATAAGAAAAGTAAAATGAACCAATGAAAAGTTTTATTAACAAGTCACATGACTTGTTATGCTTACGTTACGCGCTGCGCGCCCCGGATGACTTCCGGATGCGCTAACGCGGCGCGTCATATGACGCATTACGCGACAACGCAGGTCCAGAATATAGTCAAAATGTCTCCACCAACCAGCGGTCGAAACACAACCCCTTTCAGCAGGCTAAATAGTTCTGTTAAATGACAACAGAAAGGACAGGCAACAAGAACCATCAGTCAAAGAGGGGAGGGCTAGTTCTTCTCTACCGGGTTACATTGGGGCGCTACCGGAACTGATCGAATTGGTAGTCTACAGTGTTTCTGGATGTTTCAGACCGAAGCTGGGGTTAGCATGAGAGCAGCACCATTTCGTAGCTCCGTTGTGGCCATTCCGCAACCAATCATGGCAGCCGCTCTTTATCGTTATTTTGGGCGGGGTGGGTGGCGGAGCCGAGCTGTTTTGCAGCCATCATTGTGTGGAGTTCAGTTCATCTCACTAGTTTTGTATTTGTCATGAGGGGTTGTTCCTAATGTTTCTATTTTAGCGAGGTCAAAAAGAGATCCCATTAGTGGCCTACTGATTTTGCTCGATTCCTTTTCTTTTTTTTTACACGATTTTTCGTTATCTGCAAAGACTAAACAGAGTATTGCGACTCTGTGTTTGTTTGTAAATAGAGAATGAACCAAAGAGAACTAATTCTAAAACAGTAAATACTTGGATAACAATCAATCAAATGGAGAGAGAAGCAGGCACGACGGATTACAACGGGGGCAAAGGCCTGCGTTAACTACCTTTCACTATCTGCAAAGAGAGAGTACTCCTAATAGAAATGAGGGGGGGGGCACCATTCAAAGCAGATCAGTGTGCATAAACACGAAAATGTTTTCACTTACCACGTACTTGACATTCGACAGCTTATGATATTTGCTATTAAAAAACCATTGAAATTCACTGAAAAAACCATAGGTTATAGACCATATATAGTTAGGAATTAGCATTTACAAAACCTTGAAAATTCACTGAAAAAACCATAGGTTATACACCATATATAGTTAGGAATTAGCATTTAAAAAACCTTATTTTACTCACACAAAACCATTGAAATTCCATATATAGTTAGTTGCACTAACTATATATCGCGCACCCGCAATCCACTGCTGATCATGTCACATATTACATCATTCATGACATGGTCAGTGACATCACTGATGACATCACTGATGACATCTCAAATGACATCACTGATGAGATCACTGATGACATCTCATTTGACATCAATGACCACATCACTGATGATATCATTCATGTGACAATACAATGCATCTCCTCACGTTTTAATATAACCTCTGTTTCACCCAGTGTTAAATACAGAGTATAATTTTTGAAACCATTGACACACCAATACTAGTTACTACATACGTACTCACTGATTCCTACGTCTACACACACATTCACTCATTCACCCATACAATCATTCATACATACAATCACTCATCTTTACAACACTATCATATGCACTCATACACCTATACAGACACTTACACTCTGCCACTCATCCATGGAGTTACTCACACACCTAGTCAGTCCTGTAAAGAATCAATCACACTTCCATTTTCTTGTCTATACAGTTAAACATAGAGCACCTTACATTTTCAAACATATACTAACACATACTTACTTTCTTATACAATCATTGATACAAGTACACATTGATCTGCACAGAGTCACACACCTCCCAGCCAGCCACACACACACTCAGTCTCCTATACAAATACTTGGACAATCAATCAATAACCCATATAGTTAATCATATAGCTACTGATCAACACATGCAGCAGTTTACAGAACAACAGACATAATGATGCACAAATTAAGACAGTTTACTCACTAACCCATGCACTCAGTGAGACACATTTAATCACTCACTCATACATTCAGTCATGCACCTACTAAATCCTTCGCCCAGACACTTATACATCTACTCATTCTTCAATATGTAAAACATATTTAAACTTTACAGAAACACACAGTCACTGGATGATGTCATCAGTGATCTCATCAGTGATGTCATTTGAGATGTCATCAGTGATGTCATCAGTGATGTCATTTGAGATGTCATCAGTGATGTCATTTGAGATGTCATCAGTGATGTCATCAGTGATGTCACTGACCATGTCATGAATGATGTAATATGTGACATGATCAGCAGTGGATTGCGGGTGCGCGATATATAGTTAGTGCAACTAACTATATATGGAATTTCAATGGTTTTGTGTGAGTAAAATAAGGTTTTTTAAATGCTAATTCCTAACTATATATGGTGTATAACCTATGGTTTTTTCAGTGAATATATATATATATATATATATATATATATATATATATAATATATTGTTATAAGCTCCGGAGTCCCGCACATGGGCGGGGATAATTCACTGCTTATGACTTTGATGAGTATACCCCTGGAAGAGAACTAGGATTACAGGTAAGTAACTTATCCTTCTTTTAATAATATTATTGCAGTTATTGCAATTATAACAAGGGATCGTCACTTTGTATACTACTTTTTGGCTGTTGCGATTCGTATGTTTAAACATTTCTTTGATGTTTTTCCCTCTTTGATATGCAAAAATAGGTGTCTCCGCAAAAATTCCTTTAAAATCGGGTTAAGTGGCAAGTATAGACCAGTGTTGTAAAATTGATTTCTTGAATTGACCACTCATTGCTCAAAATTCAGAAATTACAACCATTCTTTTGTGTTCACCCTTTTGAGTATTCGTAAGCAGGTCTTGTAGAGATTTGTTAATGCTTCGTGTCTTGGCTTGTTCCAATACCTTTCTTGGGTATCCTCGGTCTTCAAATCTTTTGAGCATCTTGTCCGTTTGTTCCTTTTATGTATCTGGATTGGATCTATCCTTTTCTCTCTGAGTAGTTGTGAATATGGCAGATGGTTTTTTAATGATTTCTGATGGAAATTGGAAACCGGTTTACCTACGCCAGAGCGCCATTCTTGCCCATAGAAGTTCCTGTGAGCTGCAGAAACCATTGGTCATCCCATTTGAAATAGCTTTGGTACAATGTGAAATGTAACAATTACATCAGAAACATTTGGAAACAATTTAATAACCCTGGGATGACAGGCCTACGCAGTGCTAGAGGGGACGGACCCTAACAGAAGATGCTATATTTTGATTTGAGAATACACTCTTTGATCCGACAGTGAGACCTTCACCACGCTACAGACTAAATATTTAAGCAACTTTTGAAGAACTTAGAACACGGACCAGAAAGATCGTTTTATATACTGGTTTGTGTTTAGAACACGGACCAGGAGGACTGTTTTATATACAAGTCCAGCACGTATCAAGGTGCTGAGTGAACGGGATAGTCCTCTTTGGGCCGCCCTTAATTGTGTGGGACCCAGTGTACTTCTAATTATAGGTGTCCCGTACACCAATTGCGATTGTTACTAGAAAGAATAAGTTGCCTACAACTTCATAGTGACTT
The DNA here is from genome assembly GCF_964261635.1 of Lissotriton helveticus. Classification (NCBI taxonomy): domain Eukaryota; kingdom Metazoa; phylum Chordata; class Amphibia; order Caudata; family Salamandridae; genus Lissotriton; species Lissotriton helveticus. The sequence continues at coordinate 1,504,351,801 of NC_136057.1, read as the reverse complement.
ATTTGTCCGGCTTCTAGTTGCTTGACACTGCTGACAACTTAAGTCTTGTCTCAGATACAGCGGCTCCTCTTATAATTGGACTCTGTGAATGCCCTGAAGAAGTCCATTTGTAATGGACGAAACTCGTTGGCCGATCCATTCTACATGTTGCATTTCACGCTAGAACCAATTTTGTATTTTCTGGAATTGTTACATAGTGGTGCACTGATTGCCTTTTTATGTTGAACATCGTATAGTCCAGTTGAGGACCGCACCTTTGCAGTGGGTGTTTGATTGTGTGCACACATACTTTGGAGACTTCCCTCTATTTACTGATTTTTGGGAATAGCAGGTTAGGAGCTAGCAGCTACAATGCCTCGCTGTCAAATTGTTGTATTCAATTAGGATACGTCATACTGACGATCTGACTGTAGCGGTCCAACCACCTCATCGACGCAGGCTGAAAGAGAGGGATAAAAGCCTGACAAAGCACCTCGGCGCAACTTCCCATCTCCTGCGTCGACTTGGAGCCTATGGTACACATCATGCCGATACTGTGCCTGTTTGCTCACGGTGCAAATCTGAATCTTCATGGACGCTGCAGCAGCTAAGTGACACATTGAGCCACATATATATGGTCCACAATCAAATTGAGTGACCACCATGCTGGAGCAGGCCCGTACTGTTGTACATAGGAAGGGCGGGGTGCTTACAATATGTGCCCAATTGAACGTGCGTGGACCTACTCAATACAAAATATATGAGAACTGTGAAATTACAGGGCCAGAAGGGACCTTTGAAACACCAAGTAGTGACACACGTTGAGGTTTTTGAAGTTTTCTAGGGTTGTCCGTAATCTACGTCAGGTGTTAAAAGATGATGCAGATAAGGGTCCTAACAGAGTTTCTGTATCATCCCCTCACTGACGGTGTGAACTATACCTACCTCGGCAGCAATACCAACCACTACTACCACACATGGAACAGCCAATGAGACCCTTATAAGTCGATGAGCAGTATTTATAGGTCAGATAAAAAGCAGCACCATAGATATATATATTTCTAAAAAGTCTGAGTAGTAACTTCTAGTACCAATGCAAGTAACACCCAATGGCCAAAGAAACACCACTAAATCCCCGAAGATGCAATGCACATACTGTCCACAAATACCTTGATGTTGTGCAGTGGCACAATACCAAAATTTATAAATGAGTGTGACAATATGGCAATTAGATATGTGAAACTTACATGCTTGTAAGCCATGTTCTCGTGGACCCAACCCACACACCTGAAAGAAGGCCCCCAGGATACTCAACACATTCAAAATACATTTTGTGGAGGGCACCAAAAACACATACGAATACCCATTTCAGCAAACAGTCAAAATCAACCATTACAGAGGTGATGGTGTGCATGTGTCAGTGTGTGTATATGTGAAGTATCCCTGGTGAAAATTAAGAGACAATGTACATCACCTGACTGAAAACATTACCAGAAAACTTAGACCCACACTATACACCATGAATGTGTTCCACATAATATCCAACCTTCCCCCAACACCACACTGTGTATATGGTTAGGTCATGGAATTCCAGAACCAAATAGTAGTAGTTGGTCCCTGTATGTAACATCACTGAATGTATGATCCCATCACATCTGCATGGGTTAACCTGTGTCCACAACAGTGACAATTTACACCCATCCACTCACATTATCTACACGTGTGGACAGTTCAGAAACAGGTAAGAACCAGAGTGTATTAAACAGTGACACAAAATAGCACCTTCTCACGATGGACATTACTCTCATAAGTTGTGATACACTCACATTCTACAAAAGCTAACTCTTGTATCAACATAGATAATATAACTGTATGAAGGTCTGTTAGAAAATATGAAGTACTACACTGCAAAGGCACCCTAGTGCACCTTCCTAGATCACACACATACATCTGATAAGTCAGGTCAATGGGATAGTCAAGAACTACAGTCTCATATAGGTAAAGGACACACTGTAAAGACACTGCAGACGTGGGTATGCAAGTCAGGTGTACTCCTGTAAGATAACAGGTCAAGGATACAGTGCAGGCTGTACCTGTATCCATGTGCATAGGATCATTGGCATGGGCTAGAAATGGAACAACTAATGTTCTTACATATTGGCCATCCTCATGTTGCTGATGTGTCAAGTCAAGTCAAGTCAGAGGATTTATATAGCGCACTACATACCCAGAGGGTCCCAAGGCGCTTAGAGAGGGGAGGAAGATTACTTGTCAAATATCCACGTTTTAAGTTGCTTTCTGAATGCTAGGTGGTTCTGGGTAAGGCGAAGGTAAGCGGGGAGTGAGTTCCATGTTTTAGCAGCCAGGTATGAGAAGGATCTGCCGCCCATGGTGGTCTTGTTGATGCGAGGTACAGTGGCGAGGGCTTGGTTGGAAGAGCGTAGTTGGTGGGAGGGGGTGTAGAAGGACAGTCGTGAGTTGAGGCATTCTGGTCCGATGTCGTAGAGTGATTTGTGTGCGTGAGTTAGCAGTCGGAAAGTGATCCTCTTATTGACGGGTAGCCAGTGGAGGTCCTTAAGGTGACCTGAGATGTGTTCGTTGCGTGGGATGTCTAATATGATCCTGGCTGAGGCGTTTTGGATTCGTTGGAGTTTCTTCTGGAGTTTAGCGGTAGTGCCTGCGTAGAGGGTGTTTCCGTAGTCCAGTCGGCTCGTGACCAGAGCATGGGTGACTGTTTTCCTTGTTTCGGTGGGGATCCAGCGAAATGTTTTTCTAAGCATGCGAAGAACGTTGAAGCAGGAAGAGGATACGGCGCTGACTTGTCTATTCATTGAGAGTGAAGAGTCCAGTATGATGCCTAAGTTCCGTGCGTGGTCTGTCGGGATGGGTGCCTTTCCGAGGGCTTCCGGCCACCAGGAGTCGTCCCATGCAGAGGGGGATGTACCTAAGATGAGGACTTCTGTTTTGTCTGAGTTCAGTTTCAGACGGCTTTGTTTCATCCAATCGGCAACTTCTTTCATTCCTTCGTGTAGGTTAGTTTTGGCGGTGCTGGGGTCATTGGTGAGAGAAAGGATTAGTTGAGTGTCATCCGCGTAAGAGATGATGTTGAGGTTGTGTTGGCGGGCGATGGTCGCGAGGGGGCTCATGTATACGTTGAAGAGGGTGGGGCTGAGTGAGGATCCTTGTGGTACGCCACAGATGACTTCAGTGGCCTCGGACTTGAATGGTGGGAGGCGGACTTTCTGAGTTCTTCCGGTGAGGAAAGAGGTGATCCATTCAAGTGCTTTTCCTTGGATTCCGATGTTATTGAGGCGTTGTAAAAGGGTGCTGTGGCAGACTGTGTCAAATGCTGCAGAGAGGTCGAGGAGGATGAGGGCGACTGTGTCTCCGTTGTCCAGCAGAGTTCGAATGTCGTCTGTTGCTGCGATGAGGGCGGTCTCAGTGCTGTGTTTTGCTCGGAAGCCAGATTGTGAGGGGTCGAGGGATTTGTTGGCTTCGAGGAAGGCGGCGAGTTGGTTGTTGACAGCTTTCTCGATGACTTTGGCCGGGAATGGAAGGAGCGAGATGGGGCGGTAATTTTTGAGTTCGGTGGGGTCCGCTGTGGGTTTCTTCAGAAGGGCGGTGAGTTCAGCGTGTTTCCAGTCTTCCGGGAAGGTGGCGGAGTTGAGGGAGCTGTTGATGACGTCTCGGAGGTGCGGTGCTATGACGGAGTCTGCTTTGTTGAAGATGTGGTGAGGACATGGGTCTGTGGGGGATCCTGAGTGGATGGAGTTCATCAGGCGGATTGTGTCCTCAGTGGAGATTGGGTTCCAGTTGTTAAGGGTGTTTACGGGGGGAGAATGTTCAGCAAAAGGTAGGGTGGGTTGGTTTCCGGGTTGGTTGTTGAAGCTGTTGTGGATGTCTGCAATCTTGTTGTGGAAGAATGAAGCTAGGGAGTCGCAGAGGGCTTGAGAGGGGGTGATGTCGTTGGAGTTGGCCGAGGGATTTGAAAATTCCTTGACGATGTTGAAAAGTTCCTTGCTGTTGTGGGCGTTGTTGTCAAGTCGATCCTTGAATGCTGTTTTCTTGGCCTTACGGATTAGTTGGTGGTGAGTGCGGGTGGCGTTTTTGAAGGCGTCCTTGGTGCTAGTAGTTGGGTCTTTTTTCCAGGCCTTTTCGAGGGAGCGGCAGAGTTTCTTGGACTTCTTAAGATCATCGTTGAACCATGAGGCCTTCTTGCTGGCAGGTTTGTTTTGACGTTTCTTCAGTGGTGCTAAGGTGTCGGCGGTGTTGGATAACCATAGGGTGAGGTTGGTGGCGGCTTCGTTTGCGTTAGAAGAGTGGGCTGGGGTGTTTAGAAGGAGCGATGCGGAGATCTGGTCCGTGGTGATTTTGTTCCAGTTTCTTTGCAGAGTTGGTTGGAGGTGGTTGGTGGGTTTTGGTTTGTTGTAGGTGAAGTGAACGCAGCTGTGGTCAGTCCAGAGGAGCTCCGTAGTGTGGCTGAAGGAGACATGATTGCTGGAGGTGAAGATGGGGTCGAGCGTGTGACCTGCGATGTGGGTGGGGGATGTGACCAGTTGTTTAAGTCCGAGGTTGGCGAGATTGTCCAAGAGGGTGGTGGTGTTGCGGTCGTTGATCTTTTCAAGGTGAAAATTGAGGTCTCCCAGAAGGATGTAGTCTTTGGAGGGGAGTGCGTGAGGAGTGATGAAGTCCGTGATGTCTTCACTGAATTTTGCGCGGGGTCCTGGTGGTCTGTAGAGGAGGGTGCCTCTGAGTGTGGTCTTGGGGTCGATGTGGATCTGGAAGTGAAGGTGTTCAGAGTTGGTGAGATTGGCGTCAGAGCTGGTTGAGATGCGGATTGACTTCTTATGGACGATAGCGATTCCTCCTCCTGTGTGGCCGGTGCGGTCCTTGCGAATGATCTTATAATCTTCCGGGATGGCAATGGTGATGTCTGGGGCGGAGGAAGCGTTCATCCAAGTTTCTGTAAGGAAGGCGACGTCCGGAGAGATGGTGTCTAGTAGGTTCCATAGGTCAATGGCGTGTCTGTGGACTGATCGGGTGTTGAGAAGGATGCATTGTAGGTGGTTGGGGTCAGGGGTTTGTGTTGTGGTGGTAGCGGAGATGTTGTCGGTGCCGGTGAATTTGCAGGAGTAGCAGGAGAAAGGTCCATGGGTGTGTCCAGGAGCGGCATGGACGCAGTTGGGGGCGCGACCGGGGTTAAGGGCTAGGAGGGTGGCGGCGTCGTAGGTAATGCGGGGGGGCTGCGCAGTGCGAGGGGCAGGGGGTCTGGCGCTGGGCGCGGTCCAGGCGCGGACGGGCGTAGACGGGCTTACCTTTGGCGTACCTTCGGCGAGGCCGTAGCGCGTGGACGCTGCGCGTTGGGACATCTGACATAAATGGAGAGTGGAGGGGGGCGGAGGGTGGGCGGGTCAGCTGGGAGGCGGTAGCGGGGAGGCGGGGCAGGGGAAAGCACAACAACAAAATGGTGGGAGGGGTAGGAATCGAAACCAACACAGTGCAATGCCAGCTATGAAGGAATGCACTGAAAGCAGGTAAAGCGCTAAGGACTTAATACTGTTAGGAATATGTAAAAAGCGCTACCAAATGCAGTTATGTTCAAGCGCTGCCCAAATGAGCCAGGCACTTGCGCTATGAAAATACACACGAAGGCTGATTGCTACTTAAGCGAGACAGTTAGCAAGGCACAGAGCACAAGCGCTATGACAATTAACACGAAGGCTGATTGCTATTATAAGCGCCACTACAATTATCAAGGCACAGAGCCAAGAGCTACGATACCACACACGAGGGCTGCTTGAAAACGCTTCAGCTGTGGGCACTGGAAAAAGGATTGCAAGCAGGAGCCAGGCAGCGTGGGGGAGCAACCGTTCGGGACGAGGTCCAGGCGGTCAAGGGGAAGAGTGTAAGGGGAAGATCTTACTAATAACTCCACGGTGCCAACACTGGTCAGATAAACATGAGAAGAATGTTGCAAGAACACTCCTGAAAAAGCACACATGTGCCTCAGAAGTAACCATCAAGCAAGACTATACTGCACTCCCTATATGTTTAGAAACACATACCTACTTAGCACCGTTGTAACACATTCCCAACACACACCTCTCCTAGTAGTAGAAGCCTGAAGATGTGGACATTGTTCAAGGCGATTTAATCTACTAACCATGGCAGATAATACACAAAGGAAAGTATGCCACAATTGGGGTATAGTTTACTTGTAAAATCACAGTATATAGACCCACATCCACTGTCACTCCAAAATGTCTTCCAAGGTGTGAATAGACTCCCCACTGCAAATAGATCAGCTATCATGGGGAAATCAACTCTATTGTCACTCACACCCCAGAATGTTTCTTGGGTAACTAATAGCATCTGTACAAAATACAGGACAAAGGTTTATATGATCTGATCAGTCTTTATTCAGACAAATCACATAAATTGTGCACAAAAAAGACCAATGGCCAGTCCAATTAATTCCATGTGGACTAGCACACTGCTATGCCACAACACTTGCAGTCAAAATCACTGCCAGAGAAACCTCCCCAGGAAAGGGGCACCCAATGGGCAGTCCAGGTGCCTCTGAAGAGTTATTGGGGTGGGCTGGGGTTTGGATTGGGGTGCGGAGTTGGGTTTGGGGAGGATTTGGGTCGGTGTAGGGAGGGTGAGGTAGGGGACTGTGGATTTGGAGGACTGTGACGGACCATTGTAGTATTTTAGGGATCTTGTATCCCTTTAGGATAGTAAGTGGAATAGGGAGGGTGGGAACAGATTGACCTTTTTAGGTCGAGGGCCGTAGGCTGCGCTTGCGCACTCTCGGTCAGAGATTTAATGATTCTTAGTTAGGGGGCTTGAACCCGGCCCTCTTTCCATAGGCTGGATTCCTAAACGGAGGCCAGACATTGGAGGAGAGGGGCGTCACTCCGTTCAAGCCCCGTCTTTTTCGGATTCGGGACGTTTTTTTTAAGCTTCTTTCTTGTGTTTTTTTCTCTCCTCTTCCCATTGGCTGGAATTTTACCTTCCAGCCAATGGGAAGAGGAGAGAACGAAAACCACGCCCCGACTCTGAAAAAGACGCTGGTTTTTCAGAGGCATTTCTGCCTCGCCTCCGAGAAACATGGTGGCGTTTAAGCCTTCCGTGGCTTCTTTTTTTGTTTATTTAATTGTTTATTTAATTATTCAGACGCACATTCACATCAGCGTTTCTAACGCCGTATTGGGAAGTCGGAGAGCTGAATGGTGTGCAGAGGTGCCTTAAATGAAGGCCGGCCGTGATCAGAGTGAAGCCCCGAGGGCCGGTATTGTATCGCCACCGGCCCTCGATCTCCAGAAGTGCTGCGGGCATGCTTTAAATTCACCGCCAACTGCCCGAGGCCAGGTTCGCTGTAAAGAGGAGCCGCGTTGCAGCAGAGCCTAGCAACCAGCGTGCTGCGCCGGAGGACAGGAGAGATCTACGACGCCTGAGACCATTGCGGAGGGGAGCGCTGCCGGCGGGCCGTGTCCTGCTGATTTGGTAGCTGGGTTGGCTGGCTCACATGCACGCCATTACAGGCGTCTGGTACCGGGGCCAGCTTACAGGGGGCATTTCGCAAATCCTACTTCCTCACCTCGTGTACAGAGCTGAGGCGCTAAGGGGAGCTGTGTATCGTCTTTTTTTTTTTTGCATTAAATGCCACACACACACAGAGCTAGTCTAGGGATTTACGGAGCCCGGGCCTGCTGCTGACTGACTCTTTGTCCCTCAGTAATGGTCCCCTTGCAGTGTCGGGCTGGCCCATAGGGCAACCAGGTCTTAGCGGTGGGTGCTCTGCTTCATGTGACTACTCCTGTTTTGATTTCTAGGCTGCTCCCGGGGCTGGGCGATGACGGCCCCTGCTCCGGATTCCTCCTGCTCCGGTTGCTGTTGCCCACGGCTTCCCTTGTGCTAGGTTTTCTAATCCGCCTCTTGCCTGCTGTGCGTGCTCTAAGTTGTACAGTCCGCTCCACTCGCTGCCTGCTCCCCTCTGCTGCCTGTCCCAGCCGGCTCTGTTCTCAGCTGAGCTCTGGAACACGAACCTGAGCTGCTGATAGTCTGGTGTCTGCGCCCGCCTGCACAGGATCTCAGCGTCTGGGAGGGGGGGCGCTAGACTGCGGGTAGCAACTGGTATCCGGTGCTTTGCCACCATACTCTGCCCCCTGCCTACCTCCTCCACTCCTGGCTCAGCTCCCCCTCGCCCCCGGGCTCCCATGCAGCACCCTCAGCGTCTCATGCGGTCCACAGACGGCACTAAGCCTGTAATACTGTCTTCAGCCGGCGTTCAGTGAATTCGGAACCTGAGCCTGAGACCATTGCGGAGGGGAGCGCTGCCGGCGGGCCGTGTCCTGCTGATTTGGGAGCTGGGTTGGCCGGCTCACATGCACGCCATTACAGGCGTCTGGTACCGGGGCCAGCCTACAGGGGGCATTTAGCAAATTCTACTTCCTCACCTCGTGTACAGAGCTGAGGCGCTAAGGGGAGCTGTGTAGCGTCTTTTTATTTTTTTTGCATTAAATGCCACACACACACACATAGCTAGTCTAGGGATTTACAGAGCCTGGGCCTGCTGCTGACTGACTCTCTCTTTGCCCCTGAGTAATGGTCCCTGCGGGCGCTGATTGTGCGCGCTGAATCCGCACTCGGCCGGGGCACCCCTGCCCGTCTGTGGTGGTACATTTACTGCTCATCTTGAGTGAGGGTTAAACGCATGATCTGTGCTGCTCCCCCCCCTGCTGCTCCCCCCACCTGCTGCTCCCCCCCCCGCTGCTCCCCCCGCTGTGGTGGCACATTTACTGCTCATCTTGAGTGAGGGTTAAACGCATGATCCGTGCTTCCCCCCACCCGCTGCTCCTCCGCCCCCCTGCTGCTCCACCCCCGCTGCTTCCCCCGCGCGGCTCTTCTGTGCCTTACACGCGCCTCCTCTGCTTCACTCTCCTTCATCTTTCATTTGAGTGTCGTGTTTGCACCGCCTAGTTCCTTCCATGCCCCCCCCATTACCCTCCTTGTCTCCCCTTCCTTGTTACCCGTTCTCGTTGCATTTCTGCCACTTCTCCTCTTCACCCTTTCTCAGGGCAGCAACTTTTAACTGCCTTGGGGCATGGGGAGAGGGACTCACCGATCGAGATTTTGATTGGGGAGGCGTGGGATGATGGCAGAAATGAGACATGACTGTATTCCTTTATTGGTTGTGAAGCGCCACTATAGCAACAGGGAAGCTTCAGACCTCTAGCATGAAGCCAAAGGTGAAAAGAAATTTCTTTGGCGATGATAACCAGTGTATAGACCACAACTTCTTTGGAGACGAAGCTCTCCAGCCTATTGCAGTTGTTCCTGAGGTCAGTCTCCAGGTGAAGAGGCCGATCAGGGATGCTTCAGATCTCTAGCAGGAGGCAAAAGAATGAAAGGGCACCAGTGTAAAGATCACCGGGCAAAGAGGCAGCAAGAGAGTTCCAAAGCATGGTGTTTTGAAGATGCATAGGTCTCAGGTCAAGCCATTTGGGTCTAGGTGGGTGGACCAACACGCCATCAAGGGAGGCCTACCTTAGGTGGCACAAGCACATCAATTTCCAAAGGTAGGATGTAACATCACCCTACAATGCCTCGTTGTTTGTGCTTGCTCTCATGCCCCCTCGTTGTTTTTGCTTGCTCTCCCGCCCCCTCGTTGTTTGTGCTTGCTCTCCTGACCCTTCGTCGTTTGTGCTTGCTCTCCTGACCCCTCGTCGTTTGTGCTTGCTCTCCTGCCCCCTCGTCGTTTGTGCTTGCTCTCCTGCCCCCTCGTCGTTTGTGCTTGCTCTCCTGCCCCCTCGTCGTTTGTGCTTGCTCTCCTGCCCCCTCGTTGGTTGTGCTTGCTCTCCTGCCCCCTCGTTGGTTGTGCTTGCTTTCCCGCCCCCTCGTTGCTTGTGCTTGCTTTCCTGCCCCCTCGTTGTGCTTGCTCCCCTGCCCCCTCGTTGTGCTTGCTCCCTTGCCCCCTCGTTGTGCTTGCTCCCCTGCTCCCTCGTTGTGCTTGCTCCCCTGCACCCTCGTTGTTTGTGCTTGCTCCCCTGCCCCCTCGTTGGTTGTGCTTGCTTTCCTGCCCCCTCGTTGGTTGTGCTTGCTTTCCTGCCCCCTCGTTGTGCTTGCTCCCCTGCCCCCTCGTTGTGCTTGCTCCCCTGCCCCCTCGTTGTGCTTGCTCCCCTGCCCCCTCGTTGTGCTTGCTCCCCTGCCCCCTCGTGCTTGCTCTCCTGCCCCCTCGTTGGTTGTGTTTGCTCTCCTGCCCCCTCGTTGGTTGTGCTTGCTCTCCTGCCCCCTCGTTGTGCTTGCTTTCCTGACCCCTGTTCCCTCGTTGTGAGCGTTTTTTCTGGCCTCTGTTCCCTGTGTGTGGCTCTGTGTGTGTGGCTCTGTGTGTGTGTGGCTCTGTGTGTGTGTGGCTCTGTGTGTGTGTGGCTCTGTGTGTGTGTGGCTCTGTGTGTGTGTGGCTCTGTGTGTGTGTGGCTCTGTGTGTGTGTGGCTCTGTGTGTGTGTGGCTCTGTGTGTGTGTGGCTCTGTGTGTGTGTGGCTCTGTGTGTGTGTGTGGCTCTGTGTGTGTGTGGCTCTGTGTGTGTGTGTGGCTCTGTGTGTGTGTGTGGCTCTGTGTGTGTGTGTGGCTCTGTCTGTGTGTGTGTGGCTCTGTCTGTGTGTGTGGCTCTGTGGGTGTGTGTGTGTGGCTCTGTCTGTGGGTGTGTGTCTCTGTCTGTGGGTGTGTGTGTGGCTCTGTCTGTGTGTGTGTGTGTGGCTCTGTCTGTGTGGCTCTGTGTGTGTGTGTGTGTGTGTGTGTGGCTCTGTGGGTAGCTTTTTTTGTAGGTGGCTCTGTGTGGGTGGCTCTGTGTGTGGCTCTGTGTGTGTGTGTGTGTGTGGCTCTGTCTGTGGGTGTGTGTCTCTGTCTGTGGGTGTGTGTGTGGCTCTGTCTGTGTGGCTCTGTGTGTGTGTGTGTGTGTGTGTGTGTGTGTGTGGCTCTGTGGGTAGCTTTTTTTGTAGGTGGCTCTGTGTGGATGGCTCTGTGTGTGGCTCTGTGTGTGTGTGGGTGGCTCTGTGTGTGTGTGTGTGGGTGGCTCTGTGTGTGTGGAAGAGGTGTGGCGCTGCGGCCTCCGGAATCTGGGGATCACGGTTCGATCCCCGGCACCGGCGGCAGATTAGCCCAGCACCATGTGACTCTGGGCAATAGCTTGCTTAATCTTCCCGACGGCCCCCAGCGCCTAGAGACCCTTACGGGTGATTGTGCGCTTTACAAATGTGGATTTATTATTTATTTATTTGTGTGTGGGTGGCTCTGTGTGTGTGGCTCTGTGTCCGCGAATAATCTCTAATACTCTCTAATGCTCACCTATTGCCATTGTAAATGACAATACCATTTATTTATGTGTATGAAAAAAAATGTCACGAGCAATGGCAATAGCTCTACCTTTAATAATGCCGAGACCATTGCATTGTAAATGCTTGTTTCTTCTTGGAATCACTGGAGTGGGTAGAGGGAAGAGGACCTTTTGGTTTTGGGAGGGAATGGGCCTGAATCGGAACCGGTGTTTTAAAGAAATATACATTTACGGTTTGGTGGGAGCATTTTCATTGTACCAGAAGGGCCAGGTTTTTGGGTTGTTGGCGTGGAAGGGTAGGGATGGGTAACCAGACGTTTTGAGATGGGTGGGGGGCAGTTGTGGCAGGGAAAAGGCTACGGGTGCACAGGATAAGAGCTTTGCAAGGGTGGAAGGAATGACATGGGTTGGATTTTGGAGGTAGAGGGATGTAAGGATGGACAAGTGGATGCCTGTGCCGTGTGTGCATGTTTCTAGGTGTGTGATATGTTTTGTTGTGGGATGTGTGTTGTGTTTGGAAGTGTGTGATGTGTCTGTGGCTGGTGTTGTGTTTTTGGTGTGTGTGATGGTGGAAGTATCTGTGGCTGGTGCTGTCGGTGTGGTGTCTGGGTGATGGTGATGTGGTGGTGAGTGTGGTAACTGCATGGTGAGTGGGTGTGCTTGTTTTTGGCATCCTATGTTTGGCTGTTGATGTGGATGTGTGACATTTGTGTGTGCTTTGGACAGTAAGGAGAATAGGGATAGTGTGGGGGGAGGGGCAGGAGGTAGGGTTAAAATATGGGAATGTTGGAAGGCTGCTGTGAGTGTGGAAGCCAGAGCCTGAAAAGATCTCTGTAAGCCAGATATGTTGTTGTGAATTCCTTCCAGGTAAGACGCAATCAAGTTTTTCTGGGAGGTTTGCACCTGGAGGGCATTCAGCACTGCTGTCTGACCCACAGAGATCTGCCTTAGGATGTCAGTAGCCTCCACACTCAAGGCAGCAGGTGAGACAGAGGTAGGGGCTGAGGTGCCTGAGGAAAAGAGACCATCCCTTGCTTAGGGGAGCAGGACAAGACAGCTGGTTGGGGATGGTAGGGGGGTGGTGGATACAGATGTAGCAGATTGATGTCCAAGGGAGTCCACCACCACCAGGGAGTGTCCATTTGAGCCAGATGAAGATGTTGAAGTAAAGTCATCCTGATGCTCCTCTATGACACTCTCATCATCTTCTGGGCCACTGGGCCCCTCGGTGTCACTCATTTGAGTGGAACCACTGTGGCTAGCTGCGTCCCCACCTGTCTCAACCCAGTCTCCTTCGCTGACCTAGTTTGATTCTGAAACAGGAAGATCCAAATGTAAGTTGCATTAGCCTGAACACTTATCCAAACAGATCATTACACAACACATCACATAATAGCTGCTAAATCAAATTGTCAACCAAAAAGTACTTTCCCCCCACAGTATCATGGGGACATACATAAATGGTGAATGAGCTGTGCACAGACCCAAATAGTGGTGTGATCGCCACTGTCGGCTCCAACTACATATGTCCCCATATCCCTAATCCTGCCACATGATGTCCTCACCCTGTCTACCTAGATTCTTAGGTCATACCAAAGCTAAGATATCTCATCTAAAGGGGTGCAGCAATTGAAATCTACACTACATATTGAAATAAGGCCCTGCAATCTGCTATAGCTCATATTTCAGTGACACACTACTAGTAGGACAGTTGGCCTCCTGCTACAGAGAAGTGGCTGTATCTACTGAGTGCCAACATGAACATCACATTGCACAAGGTTGCACTTCACATGTGACACTTTTACTCCTCTCCACAGCCAGATAATGCAGTTGACAGATTCCCCAGAGTAGCCTGGGCAGGGGTGCCTAATGTACTACAGAAGAATCTAATGTAGACTTGGTTTTTCCATTTGGTGTCAGTTACCAGCGTAAATGCCAATTGTACTTTTGTCCATACTGGAACATTCCCTGTCTATATTGTCTACTGTGAGTCTCTATACCTTACTACAGATTTAAAAGTCTTAATGGCATCCGTACATTTCTAGTCCATGAGGTATTGGTAATGTTTACTCCATAAAGCAGGATTACTCATGTCCAACAGGGTAGGCTAATGAAATGTCATGGGTAGCTAACACATATACCAATCTCAATTTAATTTGATTGATATAGATTTCTTATGAGATCAACAATTGTTCATAATTCAAATTATAAACATAAAATTATTGTATAACTGATAGATATGGGCAGCGTCCCGGGGCCCTCTGAAACCCTGCGGAGGGCTGTGTCGGACTCGGACCGGTTCTCGAGCCCTGTGATCCCTGGATCTGGTGGGAGGAGGACATCTGACCTGCGCCACACAATGTGCAATCTATAGCTCACCTTTTGGGAGTCCCTGCAATGTGACCGCTCTTGAACTTCCTGAGTCGGGCCGATCCGGCTCTACTAATCCACCTGGTTTGGTATCTCTATCTCCATCTCAGTCCCCGGACTGGTATATAGTACTGGTAGCAAAATGATCTTATTATGATTACAGCTGTTGGCATTATAGCCGATTACATGGAGGGGGTTCAGCTCAGCCATGCTCTTGTTTCGATAACTGTTTTAGCTCAGCAGTTTACATCACTGTGGGGTTGTTGGTTGATGGGGTTTCCTTCAGGGCGACAGATGCTTACGCTTCAGAAGTGTAGGGTGGGGGGAGTTGAGGTGCGAGGGGAGGGGGGAAGACCGTTGTCTCCCAACAGTTTGTTGTTTTTAGCCGCCTACGGGCCGCTGTTTCCTGTTCTCATTGGTAGCCGCGCGCACATATATGTCCTTGCCGACGACATGCAGATCACCAGTTGCAGCACCTTCCACTCAGTCTCGGGCCTCGGGTGGGTGTATCCCTTGGGTCTCGGACGCCCCCACGTTTGCATCCGTTCCTCCACATACCACCCATCTTGATGACCCGCACCTTCAATAGGACCCTCCATATCCTCTCCTGGAATGTTAATGGCCTTCTTGACTGAATCAAACGCACAGCCGTCCTCCATAGCGCCCACCGTCACGCGCCTGACAGCCTGTTTCTACAAGAAACACACCTCCTGGGCTCGCAATGCAACTTCATCTCCCGCTATGGGTTTGACAGGGTCTGACACTCTGGTTTTACGCGTGGTTCCCGGGGGGGTGGCCATACTACTCAGGGAAGGGCTTCCCTTAACCCTGGCCAGAGCCGAGACTGATACGCAAGGCCTCTATGTGGCCATGACGGGGACGATCGAGGGTCGCCCTCTGAACCTCCTGTGTACCTACATTCCCCCCGCCGCCATCGCCTCCACCCTTCGTCGTCTCACGCTGGTGATTTCCTCCTTCCCACAGGCATTCTATTGGCCCACCGTCTTGCCTCTGCGAAGCGCCTGTCTGGTTGATCCTCCGCCCTAGGCCTCTGTGACGTCTGGAGGGTGCGGAACCCCCGTAAATAACAATACACCCACACCTCGGCGGCTCATCACACCCATTCCCGTACAGACCTGCTCCTGATGCCTGCGACGGACTGCCAATTGTTGTCCGGGGCTGCTATATTGCCCAGAGGGATCTCGGATCATTCCCCCGTCTCCCTCCGTATCGGGACGTCCCCTGATGGCCCACGTGCGGTTTGGCAACTGAACGCCTGGTTCCTGTAGGACTCCGCACTTGTGGAATCCCTCGGGCAGGAGCTGCGGCACTATTTCTCAACTAATACGGGCTCGGTTCCCTCACCGGGGACGTTGTGGGAGGCCGGCAAGGCCGTGGTTTGGGGTGTGGCCAGAGGTCTGGTCCATGCGAAACGCGTGACGCGTGGAGCAGTCAGCCCAGCTCGTGCAGCTGGAGGCCCAGACAGCGCAGTTGGAGGGAGCCCAATTGACTGCTGACAACGATGACTCCTCTCGGCAGCTTACAGTGGTTCGCGAAGAGATTCGACTGATCTCGCTGAAGTCTGCTAAAGTGCTCTGGCGCTCTTCGGTGGCACGTATCTTTGGCTGGGACGATAAAAATGGCAAGTTACTTCACAACCTAGTTTCCTATCCCAAAGTTAACCGCATTATTCCTGAGATTCGGACGGAAACTGGGATCCACCATGTGACGTCCATTGCCATTGCGCAGACTTTCGCTGACTACTACGCGACCCTCTATGCTGCCCGCCCTCCTTGTACTCCCCTGGCGGATTTGTTGGCCGAGACCTGTACCCAGCTGCCCTGCCTTCCCCAGACGGTCTCCGAAACTCTGGACCACCCCTTTACCCCAGAGGAGATAAATGGGTCAATTTCACTGTTACACTCCAGCAAAACTCCCGGGCCTGATGGCTACCCCCAGGAGTATTACGCGACCTACATTGAAGAATTGGTTCCCCATTTGACGGAGCTGTTTAAATATGTAGTGGAAGAAGGGTCCTTCCCACCTGAAACTGATGTGGCCACTATTGTGGTCCTCCCAAAGACGCTGCCGCCCCCCTTGATTGCGCGGACTACCGCCCGATCTCTCTGTTTAATACAGAGGTAAAGGTTTTCGCCAATGCGATAGCCCAACGGCTCCGTCCACTCCTGCAGGACTTGGTCCATCATGACCAGTGCGGGTTCATGCCTGCCAGGGGTACCCGACATTGCATACGCCACCTCCACCTGGCTCTGGCCCACTGTCATCACCTGACCCCATACCTGGCGCTGTTTTTCATTGATTTTGAAAAAGCATTTGACACGGTGGACCGGAGCTACCTCGAGGATGTGCTGGAGAGGATGGGTTTTGGCCTTCCTTTCCGACGCCTTATCAAGGTCCTTTATTGTAACCCGAGGGCTTGTGTCCTCATTAACGGTGAGCTGTCTGAGACGTTCCCCATCCGGAGAGGCACCCACCAGGGCTGCCCGCTCTCACTGCTTCTATTCGCATTGACGATGGAACCCCTGACGACGCTCATCCGCCAAGTCAAGATAGCCCTATATGCGTACGACGTCCTGCTTTTTCTGGCAGACCCAGAAAACTCCGGTCACAGATGCCTGGAGGCCCTTTCCGCCTTCGAACGGGTCTCTGGCCTTCGACTCAACCCGGCGAAATCCACCCTAGTCCCTTTGCATTCCTCCCGGACGTGCTTTGATTGACAAACAAATATTCCCCTCCGCAGACAATCCTTCAAGTATCTAGGTGTGTGGGTCACCCTCTTACCGGAGCTCGAATAGGCCCTGAATGTTGCCCCCTTGGTCACTAGGGTGAAGGCGGACCTCAAGAAATGGCACACCCTTCCCCTCAACCCCTTGGGCAGGAGTGCTCTTTTTAAAATGATGATCCTCCCCCGCTTCCTATACATCCTACAAAATATCACCATTCACCTCCGGGGTAGCTGGTTCTGGGCCCAGTGTGTGGCAGAATGTCACACACTGGGCTTAAACCAGCACATAAAAGCACCAACACATGATGCTGGACATACCTTGGACGCCATCTTTTCCAACATCAGTGAGTTGGAGGTATCTAAAATTCTGCCTCTCACATGGACAGATCACCATGCCATTTTGTGCCAGTTACCGATTAAACGAACCAACCCCGCTAAACAGACCCTTTTCCAAAATAAATTCAGAGTATGGAAGGACATCGATTATGAAACCTTTAGGATGTCCTTGTCTAATACTTGCCCGAATATTCAGTCTGACCCTACTGAAGCAGTAGGGCAGTTTCTCAATTGGGTAGGCAATGCGGTGGATAAGCATGCTCCACTAAAAACTATATCGAAAAACAGGAAAGTACCTTCAGCTCCGTGGTACTCCGAGACCCTCAGAAAGCAAAAACAGATCTGCAGGAACCAGGAAAGAACCTGGCGCAAGACGTATGACAACATAAGCAAAGCCAAGTACAAAGACGAACTTACCATCTATAAAAAAAAAAAAAAATGATTCAGGAGGAAAAAAAAAACTACTTTGAGCAGCAAATTAACAAATCAAAAAACTCAAATCGACAATTGTTTGAAGTAGTTAAGACTCTGGCAGGGAAAGTGGTAGACTTGAGCCCTCCCCATTCACAGGAATTCTGCAATAATTTAGCAGGTTTCTTCTTTTCAAAAGTAAACGACATATATTCGGAATTTTCGGTTACTTCATCAAATACCAACACACAATCTAAACCACCTAGAAATAATCCGGACTGTTCGTTTACTAGATTCAGGGATGTGACGAATCAGGAGATAAGAGATCTCATGATACAGGTAAAAACAGGCTCATCCCTAGATCCCTGCCCCCCTAAAATCTTCATTCCAGTAATTGACGTAGTTAGTAAAGTCATTACTCCTATTTGCAACGCCATGTTCCAATCCGGGATCTTCCCAGATAAGTTAAAAAACACTCTACTGAAACCTCTCCTTAAAAAAACTGGTCTAGATAAAACAACTCTCAAAAACTATAGACCTATTGCCAGTTTGCCTTTCCTGGCCAAAATAGTGGAGAAAGCAATGAACAGCCAACTAGCTGAATATATTGAACAAAACAACCTCCTGGATGAGTCTCAGTTTGGGTTCCGGAAACTTCATGGAACAGAGACTGCTCTCATAAAGGCTGCCGATGACATCAGAACCATCAGGGACCAAGGAGGAACAGCGATACTGGTCCTGCTGGATCTCTCGGCGGCCTTCGACACGGTCAATCATGCTGTCTTGATTGACCGTGTCGAGGAAATGGGCATTCGCTCAAGGGCCAAGGAGCTTCTGGCTTCATTTCTGTCCAACAGAACGCAAGCAGTGACACTGGGCGCATTTCAATCTACTGAGCTTGCCCTCCCATGTGGCGTTCCGCAAGGCTCATCCCTAAGTCCGACACTCTTTAACATCTATGTGTCGGACTTAGCAAGGGTAATCAAGAACTACCGGATGAGCCTTACCTCATACGCCGACGACACCCAATTGGTGATCGCAATTAAGAACGATGGTGAGGAGGTAGCCGCAAGGTTTCAAGAAGGCATGCTGGCCATAAAGGAATGGATGTCTGAGAACTGCTTACGTCTAAACTCTGATAAAACTGAGGTAATGATTTTTGGAAAACTATCGCCACAGTGGTCCACCTTTTGGTGGCCGACCCCACTTGGAGCCCCCCCAGAACCTGTGCAAAAGGTCAGGAATCTAGGAATTATATTCGACGACAATCTTAACTTTTCCAGCCATGCCAATCAGGTTGCGTCGTCTGCCTTCTATAAGCTTAAGATCATCAGGAAAATCCTGCCCTATCTTCCTGAGAGTGCAGGGAAAACAGTGGTGAGTTCCTTAGTACTCTCATCACTTGATTATTGCAATGGATTGTTTGTAAATGCTCAGGCACGGGTGGTGGCCAAACTGCAGCTTATACAAAACGCTGCCGCAAGGCTACTAGCTGGCATTCCCAAGTTTCAGTCCACTAAGCAAGCTATAAGGAACTACCACTGGTTAACAGTGAGAAATCGCATTAGATTCAAGACCTTGTGTCTCACCTATAAAGCCCTCAAGGGTCTTGGACCAGCATTTCTCAAACCGAAACTTTTCTATTACCTACCGAAAAGATCCTTACGATCTGAACAGAGACATCTACTGGTAGTGCCACGCACTAGGACGGTGACATGGGGCGATAGATGCTTCACCAACTCTGCAGCCAGACTTTGGAATACGCTTCCAGAGGAAATAAAATTGGCACCCTCGCTACTTCAATTCAGAAAATTGATAAAAACCTGGTTATTTGACCAATAAACTGATCAGGACAATACTTTCTAAGGTAGACTCATGCTCCATCTGAGATTTTCAGCTAAGTCATAGCGCCAAGACACCCACGGGTATACGCTGCGCTTTATAAATTTTTAAAATAAATAAAATAGATGGCATTCGCACCCGGTTTCTATGGGGAGGAGGGAGGCCGTGAATGTCCCTTGCACACTGTCGTATTCCCCCCTTTGACGGGTCATGGGGGTGACTAATCACCACCTCTACTACCTGGCCACGAGGCTCATTGTGATCCAAGATTGCTTCGCGGGCGGCTGGTCCGACCCGGCGTACAGGGTGGAATTCAGGGAGATGGACTTCATGCGGATCCAAGCATTCCTGTATGGCGCCCGGTGCCGCAGGCTGGACCCCTGTCACCAGGACGGTGCTCTTAGCCTGGCGTATAGCCCTCCGCCATGTACAGTGGGACCGGAAACTCACCAGACATACGCCTCTGTGGAGTGGAGCTTGGCTGAGTGAAGTCTCGTCCCTACGGGATTTCCGTCGCTGGGATCTCGCTACTAGGAGACGTGTGGGTGGGGGACCACATTAGATCTTTTGCAGACCTGCAACAACGCCACACCCTCCTCCCCTCCCATTTTATAAATATTTAAAACTCAGACATGCACTCCACACACACATTCCATCCCCCACCTCTTTCCCGGAATTCAGTCCCTTGGAGGCACAGGTGATGATGGGGAACCTGGGGGATGGGGGATTTGGGGGGGGCGGTTGTCACGAATCTGCCGATCCCTGGTGAACTACTGTCCCGCGTCCTTGGATCGGCTTCGGGCCCGCTGGGAGGGGTGGCTGGGTCCACTGGAAGAGGCAGATTGGAGAGACGCCCTTATGGCCCCCAAAACTTTGACAACATCCTCCAAGTTACGCCTCGTCCAACTTTACTACCTCCATACGGCATATCTCACTCTGGCGCGCCTCTTCAGTGCTCGCATGCGATCCTCCCCGGCCTGCGCGCGGTGCAATAACTCTCCAGCAGATTTCTATCATGTGGTATGGCAGTGTCCTGCTCTAGCGCCGTTCTGGAGAGGGGTGGAGCTCGAACTCACACGGGCCCTTGGGTGGGAGGTTCCCCACGACACGGTGTGCCTGCTTTTAGGGGTGTTTGATGGCCTCGACGGATCCAGGGCAGATAAGCGCTTCCTGGGGACGGCAGTGGCGGTGGCGAAGAGAGATATAGCAACGTTCTGGTCCCAGGCCAAGTCACCTACTGTGCGGAAATGGAGGAGGGGTGGATTGGTGCGGAGCCCAGGAAGAACCCCTCTTTGAGGCCCGGGGATGTCCCGAACTCTTCGGCAAGGTGTGGGGTAAATGGTTCGAATGGTTACCTGTTTGAGTTGTCAGACTAAGTCTTGTACATGCATAGTTGTATGCGAATGTCGCACTCACTCCATTTGTGCCTCATGAGTTTTTTGTCGACTTTCCCTGAATGTACTTCTCCTTAATAATGTGCTTGATCTGCTACCAATGAATTTTTGTTTTATCAATAAAAACCAATAAAGTTGATTATCAAAAAAAATGATTGTATAAAATATTTATAACTTAATATGAAAATCACACACATTTAAAACAAGAATAAAACGCATTTAATAAATGTGTACAATTTATAGCGCACAAAATAATTTGGTGGATTTTTAAAAAGAACAATTAAATCAGTGGAGGAGGAAAGGTTATGTCTAAAAACTAAAGGTTTTATCAAAGGGTTTTGAGCCCCTACTACCTCCTTGTTAAAACAGAACCATAAGATATGTGCTAGGTTCTGTTTCCGTGATTGCATTTATCACATACCCCGCTATCGTTACCGAGGTTATGTAATACATCTCCTAATTTTATGTTCCAAGGTAAAACGTATGTATTGTTGAGAGGACTTGAACTCAATTGTAAAAGTGAGCGTTGTAATGAGAATTTCCGGCAATATGCCTTGTCCAGGTCGAAACATAAACAGGAAGTCGCATATTTCAGAAATGTGCTTCAGGTGTGCTGGAGTCCAGGACTGAAGAATGGATTCAGTAGACTGGAAGCATTGTAGAGCAGTCTTAAGATTTGTTTGAAATGTCTCGTTTTTTCCCTGTACCAAGGCTTTTGTATCTCAATAGGGCCCTTAATGAGCCGCCTTCTGCATGCAGAAGTTTGAAAGCCCATTTAATGATATTTTCTAAGGCTATTGAAAATGCACTTATGATGGCAAATTCCAGCCGAAGAAAATGTACTGGGACTGCTTGACTTAATAACATTAATTTGTGTAGAAATTTACCTTCACTGGTATGCAAAACGTTCTATCTGGCTAAAGGGATATACTCTGTGGCGTAGGTTATTGTTTGTGCATTTTTGGCTCTGTATATTTCAAAAAGTGCTTGAAAATGCCTCTTGCCTGTATAGTTATAAAATGTCCTTATGGCGTAAATGTGTGCTTCTCCTTTTTGGTTCATACGGTGAAGATGAGAAGGAACTTCTGAGGTTTGAGAAAAAACATGCCCAAGATAGGTGTAGGATTTTACCACCTCCATTTTTGTGCCATTTAGTTGACAATTATAGTGGAGGTGGCATTTCCGACCCCTGAAGTGAACTACCTTTGATATGGAAATATTTACCTTTAGGAAATCTGTTTCTGTATATCTAGTGAGTGCGTCTATATTTCTCTCTAAGCCCAGCGAAGTAAGGTCGCGAATTTCTACGTCATTAGCGTACATTAACTCAAAAATGTATTCATAGGCTACTTTTGGAGGACAATTACTTACATTTAGGAAGATCTCTGGAAGATCGCTTATATAAAGCGAAAACAGGAGAGGGGCTAGAAGGCAGCTCTGCTTTGAGCCATTATGCGTAAGTATCTTGTGAGTCATGCTTTTGTCTCCTCCCATTTGAACTTTGCACCAAGTTGAGGTGTGAAGAGCTACTATCGACCTCAATAGTGGATCCGGGACTCTTATTTTCTTTAGTTTTCTCCAGAGAGTTGGTCTATCGACTCTATTGAAAGCGGTCAAGAAATCAACAAAAAGAATATATACTTTTTGAGATTTGGATTGTACATACTTGTCAATGATAGTTTAAAATTCCTATGTTGTCAATCACAGAGTGATTGGGACGAAAATCCGCTTGAAACTTTGGGATCACAGCTTTAGAGAAAGCCCAGTCCCTTAAATGCTCGAGGATACTTGCTGGAAATATTTTCCCTGAAGCATCCAAGACTGCAATTTGTCTATAATTCCCATGGGTTAAATCGAGTGCCCTGTTTTAATAATGGAATAATGATACTCACAGTCCATGAACAAAAGATATGAGCAGTAGCATAGCAATAATTAAAAAGGAGCCCCAAGAACATACTCCAATTTGCGGGGTCACTTTTTAGCACTTTTATTGGTATCATATCCGGACCCATGGGTGCAGAGGGTCTCTTTTTTTCCTAATGTAGGATTCAATTAGTTTTTCTGAGGGGGGACATCAAGTTGTTTGATCCTACCGGAAGGGCTCGGGGTAGGCGATGCATCCCTGCTGCCGTACACTCTGAGTTTGACTTATAAAGGTCTAGAAGGTAGTTTTCCCACTCGGTCTTGGATATCAGTGTTGCTTTTAGGGAATTAAAATTACCCATTCCTTTAGCAATCAAGTGCCAGAATTGCTTGGAGTTCTTCTTAGTAGCAGCCATGTGTAGGTCTATCCAATGTTTGTCAGATGCTGCTTTGTGTTTTTTCCTCTGCGAGTCAATGCAGTTTTTTTTTCAAGCTAGCTATTCCTACTTTTCTTGAACTTGAAAAAGTGATAAATTGGTGCCTGATTAATTGATTTTGTCTTTTAGAGATAGACTCTCCTCCTGTGATCTTTTTGGACTTATGAAAGATATTGTACGTAAGAGCCTTCTCGTGTAGTTTATTAACGATGGCAGTCAAAATATGCTCATAATTCTTGATGGGGCTGAGATTATGATCTTTCTTCATTGATTATGTTTATGGTTGCCGTATTCCAGATTATACGCCCCGGTTTGGAATGTAGTACCGACTTACCATTCATCAGAGACAACGACCATAATGCAGAGAACGAGAAATTTGATATGATTCAGATCGAGTATTGCGTGGTCGATATCGGGTGAGAATTGGGAGTCTAAATAATTAAATTTTTGATATAGCGATGGACTGCATAATATATAGTCTAATATGGAACTACCAAGGACACCTTTTCTTGTATACTTTGCCGGTATATGCCCATCGAGCCTACCGTTTAAGATCACTCCACTAGTTCTAGTACTAAATGTTAGTTCGAGTAGCATTTTTTCACTTCTGTCAGTTTTTATGTCATCAGGAAAAATTGGAGCTGGAATAGCCCAGGCGAGTTTGTACTACTGCAAGTTTTTATTAGGCCTGGGCGGTAAATTCCGTTCTGCACGCGGAATTTGCGGAACTTGGGTAATTTCGCATTCCGCGGAGAACGCAGAATTGCCCAAAATTCCGCGATCTGTGCCTTCGCTGAATTTTTTGCTTGTTTACGCTTTAAAAATGCGTGTTCGCAAGATATTTCTCCCCGAGCACACAAACGGCAATCGCGAACAGGAAAAAAGCATTGCGAATGGGCAGAACAAGCAAGTCTGCATGTTCGCGGAACTTTTGCATGCTCGCAGAGATTTTTTACTGTTTCGTGGAGCTTTGCGTAGCACGACTACGCAAATTCCGCCCACCCCTAGTTTTTATAGTGTAGTTGGAGATTTTTGCTTAGAAGTCTCTTGTGATGAGGATTTGATGTCTGCCGCACGACTCTAGTTCTGAATCTATCTGAATAAATATTTTTGCAAGCATTAGATTGAATTCCTGTCCAGGAGGTATATAAAGGTTAAAAAGAAATAAGGTTTCCTTAATTAGAGAGTTTTTGTTTCCTGTATGTATACTTATACATTGTACATTATTGCTCCCCATGTCGATTCTCTCAAAGTTCCAGTTTATATCTTCCTTCAACAGGATCAACAAACCCCCCTTTGCATAGCCTCTTTTTGACTTTTTTGCTGGAATTTCGAAAGAAAAATAGCCCTTTTGACTAAAGTTTCCAAGTAGCCAGGTTTCCTGTAGGCAGACCATTGCTGGCGAGCTTTTGAGAAGACTGGATAGTTTTAGGGGATTCAGGCCAGCAATATTCCAGGAGAGAAAGTCGATAGTAAAAATGGAGCCTTGGCTAAAAAGGTAGTTTTGTCCCTGCATGTTTGCATTTAGATTATCCGCAAGCTAGGACCAAGATTTTTCCTTTTTTGAATTTATAGTTTCGTAGAGGTTATCCTTATTAATCGTTCACCTTCTGTTACACATATTGTTAGTTTGTCAATTTGCTGAGCCAGTCGACTTTGTACTGGTTTATTTTGATCAGAAGACCAGAGAAGTTGCAAAGGCTCCCTTAGAAGCAGTAATGGAGCCTTCGAAAAAGCCTGTGGAAACATTTGCCTAATTCCGATCACGTTGAATCCATACTTGTGAAGAGTTTCTCTCTTGTGAGAAGTTGGCTTGGTATATGCTGTCCACTAGTTATAGTGGGCACCTTGCACCAGTCCAAACAACCCTTATTGATGATTAGGTTTAAGACAACCTTTATTGAAAGCTTTCCTAGTCAACAACGGCCACACCCTGGAATTCATCAAACTGCCCAGGGGCCCCCCTCGTCTTCACTTACTGTTCAAAGAAGCCTTAAAAATGTTCCGCAAGAATGCAATAGAGAAGGTTCCATCGTCTCAAAAGGGAACCGGGTTTTATTCTAGTTTCTTCCTCCTTCAAGAAGAAATCAGGAGAGTGGCGCCTGATCCTGGACCTCTGCAAACTCAACACATTTCTGAAGAAGCAGAGTTTCCGGGTGGTAACGCTTGCCGAAGTTTTAAGCGGTCTAAACAAAGGGTATTTTATGGCTTCTATGGATCTGGATGATGCGTACTTTCACATCCCTATACATCCCAAACATTGCAAATACCTTCGATTCACAGTGGCTGGCGTCCATTATCAGTTCAAGGTGCTCCCGTTCGGACTGAAATCGTCACCAAGGATCGTCGCGAAATGTCTGGCACCAGTGGCAGTGACATTGAGATCTCAAGGAATACAAGTGTTTCCTTATCTCGACGACTGGTTGCTCAAAGGTCCTTCGGAACAGGCAACCAAAGACGCTATCTCAACATGTCTGTATCTCTTTTCGACTCTAGGCCTCACTCATAACGAAAACAAGTCACAGCTACGTCTTCTCCAAGTGATTCCTTTTCTGGGAGCAATGCTGGGCATGATACAGTGCAAAGCATTCTTGTCAGAGGACCGCCAGTTACGTCTGCAAAAATTGGCAATGTCAATCTCAAAAAGGTCAGTTTCTGTCTGGATGTTCGCTTCTCTTCCGGGGATGTGCTCATCTGCAATAAACCTTGTACCATTGGCACCACTCAGAATGAGACCTCTGCAAAAGGAACTGCACCTTCAATGGCAGCAAGCCGTAGCGTCGTTTGACGACTCCATCAGGGTCACATCACGCATGATAGAATCTCTGCATTGGTGGTCTCAGACAGAGAACTTGGTTCCAGGTCTCACTTTCCTACCAACTACTCCAGAATTCGTTCTAACAACCGACGGTTCCATGGAGGGATGGGGAGGCCATCTGCAAGATTTGCAGATTTAAGGAAGATGGTCCAAAAAGTACAGTCAACAGCATATCAACAGATTGGAGCTTCGCGCCATCTTTCTCTCTCTGCAGGCATTTCTCCCGAGGAGTGCGGGCTCCTCAGTGTTGGTCCGTACCGACAATACGACCAGCATATATTATATCAACAAACGGGGAGAACAAAGTCACTAACTCTTTCGCAGGAGGCTCAGGAACTGTGGGAGTGGGTCACAGTCCACAAGATAATCCTGAGAGCAGAACATGTCAAGGGACTTCAAAACACTTTGGCCGACACCCTGAGCAGGTCTTTCTCGGACTGTCACAAATGGGAATTGGAGCAGAAGCAGGTGGACACAATCTTCCAAGTTTGGGGCAGACCAGCACTGGATTTATTCGCAACGAGAGAGAGCAGGAAATGGCAATATTACGCCAGCAGGTTCCCTCAACAGGGATCAAGGGGGAATGCCCTGTCCATGCGATGGTCAGGAATTGGTCAGGAATTGGTGTGTATGCTTTTTCCCCCAATACCTTTGATCCCGAAAGTGGTCCGCAAAATGAAAATGGAGGGCTGCATTCTCATCCTGATTGCACCCCGTTGGCAAAGGCAACATTGGTTCCAGCAGCTGCCTCTATCATCTCAGGACAAACATATCCGCCTGGTCCCAACACTCACAATGTTGTCAAGGGAGAGGCGTCAAATACTTCATCCAGATCCACAGTCGCTGCGCTTGCCCGCATGGCTCCTGATTTCTTAGAATAAAAAGATCTGAACATCTCCCAGGAATGTTGTGAGATTTTGGCTAAGTCTTGTGCTGAGAGTACAGTCAAGACTTATCGCTTAAAGTGGAAGTGATTTTGTTATTGGTGTGAGGTGAATGATGTCCACCCTATCCAAGCTCCTGCTTCCTTACTTATTGTCCCAGGCAAAAACTGGGCTTGCTTTTTCATGAATTAAGGTTCATCTTGCTGCGCTCTCCAGATTCAGGAAGGATTCCAATCAACCTTCTCTCTGTTCCTCTTCTCTTCGCTTGTCAATTTATGAAAGGATTCTTTCGGGTTTTCCCTCCAATACGGGCACCACCTCCAGAGTGGGAGCTAAATACTGTGTTGGCTCAATTGATGAGAAGACAATTTGAACCTATCCACAAGGCTGATCTCAAGTTTCTCACATGGAAGGTTGCTATTTTGCTGGCCCTGACATCGACGCAAAGGTTTAGTGAGATCCAAGCTTTCACTATCTCAGAAGCCTTCTTACATTTCTCTAAGGATTACGTAACTCTTCGAACAAATCCCAAATTCATCCCTGAAGTACCATCTCAATTTCACATAAATGAACCAATAAAGCTAAATGTTTTCTTCCCGGATCCATCAACGCCAGCGGAAAGAGAGTTACACTTGCTTGACGTTAAGCATTGTTTAAAGTTCTATTTACAGAAGACTAAGGACATCAGGCAATCCAATCAATTGTTCGTGGCCTATGGTCAAGCCACATTTGGGACTGCAGTAACAAAGGCAACAATTGCCAGATGGCTGGCTTCTACGATTCATTTCGGTCATGAAAAAGCCAACAAACCTTTGTAAAGAAAGGTCAAAGCACATTCTACCAGGACTATAGCAGCTTCTACTGCACTGCTTGCTGGAGTAACATTGGAAAATATCTGTCGAGCTGTGACATGGAAGAATGTCCACAAGTTCACGAAACACTACTGCCTACAATCTGCACAGCAGGACGATGCAGCGTAGGACAAGCGGTTCTTCGACATCTTTTTCACTAAGGTCAGATTCAGGTATTTTCCCTTGATATACTGCATTGTTTCATGTGACATATTTATATGTTTATTCCTTTAAATATATGAATTTTCCTTGTGTTTATAACTTTGCCTTCCTTAGGTAATGTTCTTAATATGCATTCTATTTATTTGAAGGTGTATTTAGCTAGTTAATGTTCCAACCTTTATGGATGTATTTTGGGGGTTTATAATCCTTGTCTCCCACCATCCGCAAACGACACTGTTTAGCTTACTGCTTGCTATTCTGATTCAGGCATGCGAATCTATGAAAGATACCCCAATACTGGATAAGAAAACAAGTTACTTACCAGTAACTACAGTTATCCAGTATTGGTATCTTTCATAGATTCACATGCACCCACCCTCTTCCCCGGCTAGACAGTTCTTTTGGTTGGGATTTCTGTTTCACACTTGTGCTAAGAAAATCTGAGAATTGCCTCTGTTGTGAAGGTTCTAGAGGGAGCTGGTAGCTGATTGGTGGGAACAATTCTTTGGTTCTTTTCATGTAATGATGTAGATAGGCTACTAAGTTTTGGGCTTTTTGGCTTTCTTGTAACCTACTACTGTTATTTACTTAGGCACTGCTTTTGTATTTTACCGTGAGACTCCCGCCTTGGCGACAGGGAATGATTCAGGCATGTGAATCTATGAAAGATACCAATACTGGATAACTGTAGTTACAGGTAAGTAACTTGTTTTCTTACACCTGGACAATCTCTCTGACCCTGAAGTGACAACCTTTCTGGCCGATGTCGCTGCTTGCCAGCTTGATCAACGATTATTAGGTCCCACGCACTCAGCTGTCCACTTATTAGACCCGGTCTTTCCGAGTTTACCCTCCCTCACTGTCCTACCCCCTGTTTCGATGGGCTGGTCGATCACTATTTAGTCCCCATGTCTCTTCATCTCTGTAAAGCCTTAGACGTGGGGCAAACGTCGGCACTGATCCTTTTGGATCTTAGTGCCGCGTTTACTGTGTCTCTCGCCAGTTTTCAAAGTAGTCTGGCTAGAGTCACTGGCTCAGCACTTAAGTGGCTGGCCTCTTTCCTCGTGGACAGGACGTTTCAGGTGATAGCCCCCCCTTTTGCCTCGAGCACTCTCCCTATAGGTCACGGGGTTCCACAGGGCTCCTCCCTAAGCCCTCTGCTTTTTAATCTTTGTTCAACCCCTGGCGAGGTAGCCAAGAGCAGAGGGCTGACCATGGTCTCTTATGCTGACGACACACAGTTGGTAGTGGCTCTCTCGAGTGACCCCGAGCGAGACGCCATGAAATTTCAGGGTGATCTCGTTGCAGTCGTGGAGTGGATGACCACCAACTGTCTCTAACTGAATGCCAACAAGTTGGAGGTGTTGGTGGGAAAGAACCTTAACCGTTGGAACGAGTTCTGGTGGCCAAAGAGTCTAGGCACTGCCCCTGCCCCTAAGCCTGCAGTGAAGAACTTAGGGGTTTGGATGGATGCTTCACTTAACTTTCAGACTCAAACCAAAAAGGTGGCGGGAACCTTCTTTGGTCTGTTGCGCGGACTCAAACCAATCTTGGACTTCTTTGATGCCCCTACTAGGCAGATCATCATCCAGGCTCTGATTATGTCAAGACTCGACTACACCAGTTCATTGTATCTGGGAGTCAACAAGTCAGAAATACAAAGGTTACAGAGAGTCCAGAATGCGGCCGCAAGATCTCTACTTGGCCTGCTCAGTGACAAGTGCCATTCGCCGTCTCCACTGGTTGCCTGTCGCTATGCGAATCAAGTTCAAGGCACTTTGTATAGCCTTTAAAATCCTGAAAGGTGCATCTCCAGAAATCTTGACCGACTTACTTCTACCATACATCCCCACGCGTCTGCTCCGTTCTATGGTACAGTGCCTGGTAGCGGTCCCCCGCATCAGAAGGGTTCGCGCCAGAGGCCGTTCCTTTCGGCATAGAGCTGCCATCCTTTGGAATTCTTTGCCAGCCAAATCCGGGGCTCACTAATTACCTCCAATTCAGGAAAGCCATTAAAACTTTTCTCTTTCCTTTTTCGTAGGCCTTCCTGTTGCCCTTCTGTGCGTGGTCATTTCTCTGCTATTCAGCGCCGGTACGCCTCTTTGTTGGGGCAGCTGTCGCGCTATACAAACTCATAACACACAACTGGTGTATGGTCCTATAATGTATGAACATCACCTTGAATTTGTCACCTCCACAATTACCTGTGCCACATGTTCCATAGTGGTCAGAGTCCTATGTTATGACCACCACATTATATATGGTAAACATTTACATCAGTAAAAGAATTAAAACCACAATGTGTGTCATGGTGTAGTTGTAAGTTTATGCATAAGGAGTAGAAATAAGATTGTGCTGTACTCACCTGCTCCTCTAGTGTGCCATAAGAACCCCTAATACCAGTGTCTGCAGCTCCTCTGAAATGAAGGAAAGGACACTCTGCCCTGTACAACGCATTATGGCAGCTCCAAGAGATGGCAAACAGCAGCTACAGATAATGAGGTATACTTAGCAGCAGTGTCTTGTGCCAAGTGGTTCGCGAATTCGGGCATCACCTTATGCGGTCCTCTATGTTGGATAAAACATCACATCTAACCACGGCGGTCGCTCGTAAAAACTTGCTCCAATGGCTGCAACCGCATTGGTAGGACACGCCTACCACGCAGTTCTAATCAGCCTGAGGTTACATGTCCTGTTGGTAAAGCTTTGCCTCTACTTTATCAGTATAGCCGATATACATCATTTAACTGTTTTCTACATGCAATATTAATGATATATATATATATATATATATATATATATGTAGTGAATGTCACTGGTGGAAATATTGAAGACATCTTTGTGTAAGGCATCTCAGCCACTTTCATCATACTTGGAGGATCCATGTATGAAAGCATTTACATGATGTGAAGAGAAGTGGACATGCCCAAATATGAATCCTTGTGATTTCGTATCGCTTGTGTGTTTCTTGGTAAATGTTCATCAGGTGTTCATGTAGACATTGTAAGCTCTATCCATGTGTCTCTATTCCATATATAGGTTCCGTGGCAAAGGGTGGAGATGACAGCCACCTGTATACTGACCATTCCAGACCTCGAAACTATGAAAGAACGAGATGTAATCATGAAGTCCTGTATTAATAGGCAGACAATAAATGATTTATGTGCGCAATTTGAACCTGAATTACGTGCCCATAGACACTATCCCATGGCTCTGACACCAGTGGTGAAAGTAATGGCAGTACTACATTTCTAAGCGACAGGTTCCTTTTAGTACGCTGTAGGCATATCTGGAGGAATGTCACAACCTATGTTTAGTCGCGTCCTACATAATGTACTTGCAGTGATGGTGAGACACATAGACAGCTATATCGAGTTTCTAAGGAGCCAAAATTTGGCCAATGTGAAGGGAGACTTTTATGGATTGGTCGCATTCCAAATGTTGTTAGATCAGTAGTTGGCACACATATCTGCTTGGTGGCACCACAAACCAATGAACAGGTGTATCGCAACAGGAAGCACACCCATTCTATTAACGTACAAGTGGTTTTTAGCTGATTTATACATGTCAAGTGTCTGTGACAGATTCCCTGGTTCTGCCCATGATTCCTTCATACTGTGTAACAGCACTGTAACCCAGCTGACATCACAACTTCTACTGGAGAGGGCCTGGCTTCCTGGTGTCATGAGCGCACTGAATCGAGCCCACTAAAGTAGACAATCCGGAATGTCCTTATCGCAAAGAAGCTAACTCTATCGCTGCGGTGCAGTACGTGGACCGGAAGATGGCACAACAACATGGAACTACTGTTCCCATGATCCTTTGTGGGCCTACGCACAGTGTGAGCACGGAACATTCTATGACCAGGTAGACGGACCGCAGTGCAGCGTCGGAAATTCAGAATATCACAGTTCTTGCGGGAGGATGAAAGTGTTCTCGCCAGTCTGATAAGGGTGCTCTGCACCGCTTATACACAGAGACTCATTCTGTTTTGAGGTGCGGTGAAGCCGGTCTTTTTTCCGTGGCAAGTGGCTCTCTGCTCATAGGGAAGGAAAGACGTTCCTTGCTTCCTCACACACACTACATTGTCCTGCACTGTGATTCCCACCGTTGGTGTGCTACAGTCCTGTGGCTCTTGCGGTGGGAATATTATTGTTTTCTATGTTTTGTAACTCACGTGGATAGTAAGATTTATAGTCCCGTCCACAAAGATGAGGTAAGGTGAAAATTGAGGAGATTGGAAACAACTTATATCCTGCAATTTGATTCTAAGTACCCCAGGGGGTTGAGCTAGTGAAGATTTATATACTTTATGATGATGTGGGTTGACATATCAATAAAGAGAACTTTATGGAGCCTTTGGGGCAAGAGAAAGTACTGATGAGATATATTTTTACCTTATGAAATGACGAATGTTGATTGGTTCCACCTTATATGAATTTTTATCTTGAAAATGTTAGGATAATATTTTTGTATTTATGATATTTAAGGATTGATTTTAGAAATCATTAGTGGAAAGTGTATTTTTATGCTTCCTTATGTATTTTGTGATTTTCTGATGGATCTACCTATAATATTGATTATATTTATTACTGTCCTGGAACTTTTTGCCCTTTAGAAATTGATGCAATTTGCATAACCTTATCCGCTCACAGCAGAGATGGTGTCTACCACATGTGCTGCTTTGAACTGATAATTATAGGATATTGTGGAAGACAATGTGAGCCCGTTAGGGACTTGAGCTTTAAGGAGGTCACCATTCTCGAATCCGGAACTGTTAAGTGTTTTTAAGTCAAAAGACTTAAAAACACTTAACAGTTCCGGATTCCATTAGAAATTGTATTGCACTGATTTTGTTAAGCACTTTAGTAGGTTTCACTTGTTGGACATAGTGAAGAACTGAAATAATGTATGCATTTATGCTGTTATTATATATTGTATATTTAAATGTACATTTATGCCTTTTGAGATTTGAAAGGGCTGGGTGTTTTTTTTAGTGGTCATGTTTGCACATTTATGTATTGTATTAAAGATCATTGGAAACAGCTAATATGGAAGTGTTTCTTCTATGTCCATGAATATGCTATCTGCACTTGCACTTTAAAAAGCGAGGTAAATTGATGATGAGTTGTCATGTGATCAAGGGCGGGATCTCCCCAAAACACGTAATGGCGGAATTTGCTGAATAAAGAATTTGCACGGATTCTTGGGTCCACGCTCGTTTGTTCTTGAGGCAAGAGAAGTGAAGGCGAGTTGGAAAAAAATATTAGGAGGATATACATTTATGCCTTTGCCTAGGATTTTACTCCGATCTTGTGATCTGCTAAAATTATTTATGTCACCTTGAAATAATTTTCTTTATAGTCTTTATTGAGTATCACTTCAACTTACTAGATGAATTGTATTATCTATTGATAATGTGCCATTGACCTTCATGAGTTGTCTATGAAATTTCTATTATGAAGTTTATCCTTAATTTATTTTGTGTATTTAGTATTTCTCGTTACTTACTCGGCAGATGCTTGGTCGTTTTCGCTTTTATGATGGCTATCCCATTATTTATAACTGCTTACCTGTATTACTACTATTATGGTTCACAGTTAATTGCCGTTAAATGAAATATGCCGAACATGTATACATAGTTCCAAGTATGGTGATGTTTATACGTACATGCCTGTTGCTTGATGTGCATCTTTTCAAGGGACATTTGCCGATCCACGGCTTTATTATGTGTACTTACATATTTGATTGTTTTATGCCCATTTTGTATGTGTGTTTACCGATTCACGGTACTACTCTGCATTAGTTCCTATATTAGGAACCCGTTCCAAGATGGCGCTCATCTTTGTGTCGGCTGGGCTGGTCCCTTGTTGATGTTCATTCTTGCACACAAAACTTTATTTAACCGGAACTCTGTCTTGATGGTCTGAAACACTGACTAAGGCTTTTGCTGAAACGTTTGTTTGTTGCGAAAAATAAACTCGCTGTTTGCCTGTCACCACCGGAGTGCTGTTTCCTTTCCCGACGTGGAGGGTTTTGAGCGTACTAATATTATATATATATATATATATATATATATATATATTCACTGAAAAAACCATAGGTTATAGACCATATATAGTTAGGAAATAGCATTTAGAAAACCTTATTTTACTCACACAAAACCATTGAAATTCCATATATAGTTAGTTGCACTAACTATATATCGCGCACCTGCAATCCACTGCTGATGATGTCACATATTACATCATTCATGACATGGTCAGTGACATCACTGATGACATCTCAAATGACATCACTGATGACATCACTGATGACATCTCATTTGACATTACTGATCACATCACTGATGACATCATTCATGTGATGATACAATGAACCTCTTCAGACTCTAATATAACCTTAGATACACTCAGTGTAAACAGACACTCACAGACTGTCACTCATCCATGGAGTTACTCACACACCTAGTCAGTCTTGCAAAGAATCAATCACACCTCGATTTCCTCAACTATATAGTTATACACACCTTACTTATTGGAACATATAATAACACATATTTACTCTGTTATACAATCCCTGATACAAGTTCACAATAATCCATACAGCCACTCACACATTCACTGGCTCTTATGCACAGTTATTTATATATGTCAACTATCACATGTACTGTGTTTTACATATGTACTTACTTTGACATGTAGCACTGAGATATCCATTCACTCACCAATACACTCATGCACACAGTCAACCGCCCATACAGATGTTTCCACATGCACTTTTGAACCCATACATCTAGTGAATCAACTGCTCACACATCTATGCACAGAGTCATACACCTCCCAGACACCCACACACACACTCAGTCTCCCATACAAATACTTGGGCAACTAATCAATAACCCATATAGTTAGTCATATAGCTAATGATCAACACATGCATCAGATTACAAAACAACAGACACAATGATGCACAATTTAAAACAGTTTAGTCACTAACCCATGCACTCAGTGAGACACATTTAATCACTCACTTATACAGTCAGTCATGCACCTACTAAATCCTTCATCCAGACACTTATACATCCACTCATTCTTCAATATGTAAGACATATTTTAACTTTACAGAAGCATACAGTCACTGGATGTTGTCATCAGTGATGTCATCAGTGATGTCATTTGAGATGTCATCAGTGATGTCATCAGTGATGTCACTGACCATGTCATGAATGATGTAATATGTGACATCATCAGCAGTGGATTGCAGGTGCGCGATATATAGTTAGTGCAACTAACTATATATGGAATTTCAATGGTTTTGTGTGAGTAAAATAAGGTTTTCTAAATGCTATTTCCTAACTATATATGGTCTATAACCTATGGTTTTTTCAGTGAATTTTCAAGGTTTTGTAAATGCTAATTCCTAACTATATATGGTCTATAACCTATGGTTTTTTCTGTGAATTTCATTGGTTTTTTAACAGCTAATATCTGTAGCTGTAAAATGTATTCTTCTTTAAATCCAAAAATATATTTTATATGTTTATGAATAATTTTTTTTTTAAATATTTTTTTTTCTTCGTTCCCGCTTCGCGAATCGGGAAGCTTCCCGTTAGCTGACCTTGATGCCGCGAAATAGACCGCGAGCCGGTAAACGTTTCTTTACCGCAAGTGCCGCGTTAGAAAACAACATCGTGACGCCTCCCGTCCGCATGACGTTCCACGTTGTCGCTTGATACGTCATATGACGTGCTACGTTAGCGAACTGGTACGCGAAGCGAGTGCCAAAGCGCAGGTTTCTGGAAGCAAACAGGGAGGCCCTGCAAAGCGCTTAACGTAAACACAGCAAGTCATGTGACTTGGTAATAACACTTTTCATTGGTTCATTTCACTTTTGGTTTCCTAATGATGTAAGACTAGGTCATATAATCTAAAATGAACACTTTTGATTGGTTGAGAACTCTTGTTTTTCCCAAATGATGAAAATCCCTCCTTCTTTCCTCACTCTGACTTTCATCATTGTGAGAGAAAGACCCTTTGTGATCACTGAGCAATGGCTTCTTTAGTAGCTTCAGCTGGTGCTTCCCCACCACCTCCACCACATCCAAGGAAGAGTGGACCACCTGCTCAAGTTGTAATTCAACAAGAAGAAGAAGAAGAGGAACAGGAGGACGAGCACGAAGAGAGGCAGTTTTTGCCTGAGCAGCCCAAGACGTCTCACCGGAAAGAAAACTTCATTTGGCAATTTTTTAAAATTCCCAAAGGTCAGAAAAAAGTAAATGCAAGATACGTAACTTGCCTTATATGTCAAGATAGACTGTCCAGAGGGACCGACAAAAAATACAGTTTCGGAAACTACACAATGCATCGCCATATGACTAGGTGGCATCCTAACAACTACAGTGCTGCACAGTTTCGGAACGACCTAGATAATCTCCCTATTATGGCCAGAAGATCTGTTGTACCGGAAGTAACGGGACCAGAGGGCAGGGAGATGGTGCCAAATATACAAATGAGATTTGGTGAAGTAAAACACACCTGCGTATTTTGCGATGGATTCATTTCCTACGGAGAAAGAAGCATCACTCTGATCAACAGAGCTATTGACTATCATATGCAAGTTTGTCCGAAACGCCCAAAATAATAAATACTTCTTTTTTTTGTTTTGTTGCTCCTGTTGAGCCCTTTACAATGAATCGTTTTCATTGCCCCCTCCAAGAAAAACCCAAAAAAATATAAAACTGTTCCGAAAAATTCAAAAACAGTAAAAAAATGTTCAGAAAAATAAAAAAAAAGTTCTTTTAAGAACTACCTCCCCGTTATTAAAAAATTGGTACAATATTTGGAACTGTGCCAACCTCTATTTCTCTTAGTTCGCTTCCTAGTTCGCTCGCTGGTACGCGAACTGGAAGCGAACCAAAAACAGTAAGTATAAGGGAAGGAAACACACACTTATGTTAAAAGAAAGACAGCTATAGGGGAGTAAACTAGAGATACTATTACCCATAATCCACTACTGATGATGTCACATATTACATCATTCATGACATGCTCAGTGACATCATCAGCAGAGGATTGCGGGTTTTTTGGCAACATGCCTTATCCACGGTTTAATAACGCTGCCTTTTGCTTTATATAACTTTTCAAATTGTATGAAATATATACCAATAGGTCTTTATGAACCTTTAGGTAGTGCTTTTGTTCATGAGGTCTGGTCGCTTCCATACACATACAGATGTTTCAAAGATGATCAAGAAGTTTATCTGAATGGAGAGGAATGCACTGAGACGCCAGATCATTCACTAATGTGTAGGCACATACAGTTACACGATTCATGCAACAAACACCGACCAAATATGGCTTGCGTGTTGCAAGGCACGCCAGTTCCTGCTATCATCCCCACGTTCAAGTTGTTGGAAAATGGTAGTTATTTGATGCTCAATAATGAAGATTGTTCTGAGTTAATTAAAAGTATTCCTTTTATCGTAACAGTAAGTGAACGGGTTATTTGCTGCAGAAATGTTCTATTTCCTCCCACACATGAACATAGGGAGTTTTCAATCTGGCCACAAATACCAACCTTGGGACACGTTTCAACGGCATGACAAGAATAAGAGCTCTTTTGTCTCAGAGAGAGGTGGCCTTGAGTTCGGCCGTGAAACTTTCGTACTTCACATAGCGAACACCCGTACACAGGTTTGCCTTTCAATTTCAGCAACATGTTTCCGACTATCTTTAACGCATCCTCCACAAAATCCCTGGCACACTTTTTTAAAGTTGTTACCAGTGGTCTCGTGACTTCATTTGAGAAAATCTTTGGAGTCATCCCTGCTCCCTTTCATTCCATTTTCTCCACTCTGGTTCGTGGATTGCATTTTTACTTGCATTACCAGCGGAAGCTCTTGTGCTTTTGTACATTTTTAAATATGGATGTCCCTCCTATGCAACCTCCGACCCTGCAGCTGCTGACACTGTTCCGCAATCGCATGCTAGAATATTATGGCACAATGCCGTTGGCGATATTAAGCACGGCATATGGATTATCTTTTCGATTCTCCTACTTCACCTGTGTCCAGCCTGTATTTCACTGCCTGACCTGTGATTTCGATTGGGCCATTGATTTGTGTCTCTGCGGACCGGTTTCTCCTGACGTCGACTTTAATCAGCTGATGACTCCTATCATTACTCACGAGTTGGTTTGTCCTGGCGAAAGGATTATGGCTGTGGCATTGATGCATGGACTACTTGGTCCCTGGAATTTACTGGCGGCAGCACAGTCTTTCTTGGAACACAGCTTTCTTGAAAACCCACCGAGCTGTCCTCTGATGGTGATAGAGGATCCGGTGCTGGGAGAGCACGTATGTTCTTTTCCGCTTTTAAATTGGATGGCTGAACTGTTTTCGGATGAAGACGGTGACTTCCTATTGGAGGCTGTTGCAGCTTATTTTGCATACACAGTTATGTCATAGACCTTTTTCATGTTTGATATGCTGAGTACTAGCATTTCATTGACTTATTTGTCAAGTTTTTATTATTTACCTTGCCTATTGGCTTAAGACTCGATAAAGTACTTGGCTGTTTTATTTTTCTTTAGCATTGAATTTTCCTAGTTTTTAATGCTTTACCTTGCGGACCGTCCACATATAAACTTGCAATCTGCTCTCATGAGATGGCACTTCTATTATCTTATTCAGTTCGTTTCCGGATCATGAGGAGGTGTCATCTAGGTCCTGGATATCTTTACACCGTGTTAAGTTAGCATGGGCTCATTACCGGTTTAAACGCCATTTTTCCTTTTTTGCAACTTCTGCACACGACACTTAGTTGTTGCTTTAGCTTTCCACCTAGTAGTTCATCGTGGTTTACATGAGAATAATATGTTATTGGTCTACTATCTGCTTTACTTGTTAAACTATATCTGTACAGCGAGTGCTAAAGTTTCAAGAACAACACGATACAGAATTGTTATGAGGTCTGATCTCCACGACTTCATACTCATAACATAAGTGCAACTTCTGCCAATTCTGGGCATGAGGCGGGTTTTATATTGCTTTGCCGAACACACATACACAACAGTTGATGCGGTTCACATGAAGAGAGAGCTGGTGTATGCTGATGTGATTCCTTCAAATCTAAGACACTAAAGTATGGACACGCCCTAAACCAACACAAAGAGACCTTCTTAGCAAATAATATAATATGTGTATTAGGGAGGGTGAGATATAAGCAGCCGCGGGCCGTGGAGGGAGTTACGATGGGGCAGGGAGGCGGGGAGGGGGAGAAGCAGGGTGGAGCCCTCTCTACCTTGCCCCTCCCCCTCCCCGCCTCCCTGCCCCACCGTAACTCCCTCCACGGCCCGCGGCTGCTTATAAGTGTTGCTAACTCTTATTCATTTACAGCATGTTAACATACTGTCACCATTCGCTTTTTATGTACTAGTAACTATGCTGGTAATTTTGCTACTGATAATATGTGTACTTGTATTCTCCACCCTGCTTCTCCCCCTCCCCGCCTCCCTGCCTCACCGTAACTCCCTCCACGGCCCGCGGCTGCTTATAAGTGTTGCTAACTCTTATTCATTTACAGCATGTTAACATACTATCACCATTCACTTTTTATGTACTAGTAACTATGCTGGTAATTTTGCTACTGATAATATGTGTACTTTTATTATCTAAGGTACTACGCCTGAGAAGACGGCATTAGTAAATAAACATTTCAAATACACATGTGTTCTTCTTAACTCCATGTTCTGGTTTCTAAGAAATATATAACGACCGACTGTTCATGAGTTCCACGTATCCTGAGGTACTATAAGTTCATATTCTGGATTGTCTAAACATTGAGAGTTTGTTATATCCAATGTGACACTGTACCTAGCTTGCTAAATAGTTTTTGATTACTAACGTGAGTTTTGGGACACCCTAATTCGCCGAGGTTCCAATCCTCTGTCCACAGTTCTGTGTGAGAACAGAAACCCTGCGACAGGGGCACCCCCGACCCTTGCTGGAGCTTCATCACACTTGCGATACAACTCCAGCAATGCGCCACCTTTACGGCACAGATACATCACGCATCTGTGCTGTTTTTGCCCCATGATGCGCCGCATTGTAAATGCAGCACACCATAGGTGACGGAACAGCGGCACAGAATGACTAACACATCCCTGGTGATGCGCCAGTCATCATAAATCTATCCCTATGCTTCTTATCTTGTTAGAGATGAACCGCCATATGTATCATCAAAGTTATTTGCATTTCCTAAATAGCGAACTTTAAGGAATAAATAGCGATTCTTTACCATTCCTAGTTTGCGATGAGCTATTTGCTAATTAGCCGAATGTAGCCCAATGAAGCCCAATGTAGCCCAAAGATGGCCGCCAGACACACAAAAAAACAAATGTAGCCCAAATATCAGCCAGATGTAGCCCAACTATAGCCCAGTGACAGAATGACCAATCAGCTTCGCAAACCTCCGTTACGCGAAGCGGAGCGCTGTTACAGATATATATCTTTTTTTGAACGTTAATTTCTCAAAATCCACTGGAGCACATATATTGAGACCTAGCAAAGGCACATCGGGCTACCAGTCCCTAATATTTTGCCAAGTTTCGTGCAAATCCATTCAGCCGTTCAATTATTATTTTTATTTTTTTTTTTTGCCCCGCGGGGCCCTTTTAAAACCTCCACATCAAACCTAGGGGGTCAGCGAGGATCTACTATGCCCCCTTATAGTTATTTCCCCCTTTGTTTTGACCTCCTCTTGTCTCTCGATCCTACCGAGAGACAAGATGGCGGCCGCTACGGACTGTTTGGAATGTTGACAGACGCCGGAGAACCAATCAGCTTCGCTTCACAAAGCTCCGTTGCGCGAAAAGTCCGCGAACCAGAGCGCTAACCGGTCCGCTGTTACAGATATATATCTTTTTTTAAACGTTAATTTCTCAAAATCCACTGGAGCACATATATTGAGACCTACAAAAGGCACATCGGGCTACCAGTCCCTACAATTTTGCCAAGTTTCGTGCAAATCCATTCAGCCGTTCGGGCTAAAAGTGAGGCCAACCGCCCTATGGAAAACTCAATGTTAAAAACACGTTTTGGGACCCCCCTTTTTTCTCGGCCCCCACTGGACGAACCCCCCCCAAATTTTCAAGGGCTGCTCAGAAACAAAATGTGCCATTTTCCTGAAAATTTCAGCCAATTCCGTCCACAAACGCCAAAGTTATTAGACATAGA
The DNA here is from genome assembly GCF_964261635.1 of Lissotriton helveticus. Classification (NCBI taxonomy): domain Eukaryota; kingdom Metazoa; phylum Chordata; class Amphibia; order Caudata; family Salamandridae; genus Lissotriton; species Lissotriton helveticus. The sequence continues at coordinate 1,504,311,132 of NC_136057.1, read as the reverse complement.
ATTTTCAAAAAACCCATAGAGAAAAAATCCTAACTATATATACCTACTGGCGACCGCCAGTAGGTAATATATATATATATATATATATATATATATATATATATATATATATCCTACTGGCGGACGCCAGTAGGTAGTTATAGTTAGGATCTACTTTCCATAGGAAATCCGCAACATTCGATTGGGAATAACTTTGGCGCCGGTGGACGAAACTTTCTCAAAGAAGATGGCCCGCTCCGCTCCTTCCCTGAAAGTTTGGGGGGGATTCGTCAAGCGGGGGCCGAGATAAAAGGGGGGTCCCAAAACGTGTTTTCCCCATGTTAATTTCCATAGGGCGGTTGGACTCACTTTTAGCCCGAACGGCTGAATGGATTTCCTCCAAACTTGGCAAAATTGTAGGGACTGGTAGCCCGATGTGCCTTTGCTATGTCTCAAGATATGTGCTCCAGTGGATTTTGAGTAATTTATGTTTAAAAAAATATATATATCTATATGCGCGCCCTGGTACGCGCACCGGGGCGCATACCAGCGCGCTACGCGAGCGGAGAGCTGATTGGCTCTCGGGTGTCTGTCAACATTCCAAACAGTCCAGGAGCGGCCGCCATCTTGTGTCTCGGTAGGATCGAGACACAAGAGGTGGCAAAAACAAAGGGGAAAATGACCAAAAGGGGGCAGGGTAGACCCCCCCCTGACCCCCTAGGTTTGATGTGGGGGCCATAAAAGGGCCCCGCGGGGCAAAACATTTTTTTTTTTTTCACGGGGGGAGCGCCCGGTACGCGCATCGGGGAGCGCACCGGGGAGCGTACCGGGGAGCGTACCCGGGAGAAAAAAGAATGACAGACTTTTTAAAAAATTTAGCATTTTTTTATAAATTGGAGGTAGTTCTGAAAAGAACTGTTTTTTTATTCTTTTTGTTGTTTTATATTTTTTTATACTTTTTTATAACAATTTTATATTTTTGGGGGATTTTTTTCAGGGGAAAAACAAAAACGGGGATTCCAAAACTGCTCAACAGGAGCAAAAAATTGTGAAAAATTAGGGACGGGGAGGGCAGCGTTGTTCCTGTCTCTTCATAGCAATGAGTACAACGCTCTGCTCCCCATAACAGAGCAGTTCATCACAGTCCACGCATACAAATTTTATGCCTGCAAAGACCGGCTGCACGTTAGGGACCATTCTTCCACGTGGTGTTCCTGAAGGTGTTGCTCCACCAGTGGAGGTGCTGCTGCCATCTCTTGGTAAATTCCGTGCCAGATCCCTGACACTCTCCCTGGCATAGTTATTTGGGTGTATTCTCTGGAAATGCCTAATTAAAGTGGCATTTCCAAAGCTATATTTCCTATTAGGATTGCCTCTGGATAAAATACTGCCACATATCTTGCAGGTTACCTTAGCAGCATTAACCTTTTTTTTCCTTCAGGGATGTCAAAAAATTTCCAAATGAAGTGGTCCTTTGTTATGTGGTGAGGAGGGTCCTCAGGCAAAAAACCATCAGAATCACTGCTGGATAACTCCCTTGCAGCCATTCCTGTAGATCAGGAAACTTTGAGAAGCAGATAATGCACAGAACACCTCTTTCTCTCCCCAAGTACAAAGCAATAGTGAGAGAAATGGGTGGGTTTCTCAATATTTGGAAAAAAAATGCTCTGAACCAATGAAAAGTGTTATTTTAAAGTCACATGGCTTGACGCGCTTACGCTACGCGCCCGGGGGCGCGTCCCGGGGCGCGTAAGCGCGTTGGGGCACTTACGTTGCACGATCGTATACACTCGGGCGCTTCCGGGAGCGCTTACGCCGTGCGTCATAAGACGCATCTCGCGGCTACGCGATACGTGTCTTATGCCGCAAGGAGTCGCGGCTACGCGATACGTCACAATGATGTTTTCGTTCGCGGCAATAGCGCTAACGTGACACTCACCGGTACGCGCACCGGGGCGCGCCTAACACTGCGCTTACCGGTAAGCGCATCGGTACGCGCCCCGGGAGCGCTCCGAGGCAAAACATTTTTTTAAAAATTCATCAAAAAAATAGTATTACATAAATATACAATATAACATTCGTTATAAAAAATATTACATTTCATACCTATAAAGATTTGCTATTAAAAAACCTTTGAAATTCACAGAAAAAACCATAGGTTTCACACCAGTTATAGTTAGGAATTAGCATTTAAAAAACCTATTAAATTCACTGAAAAAACCATAGGTTTCACACCAGTTATAGTTAGCTGGAAATTTTACTCGCATAAAACCATTGAAATGAGTGATGTCACTGACCATGTCATGAGTGATGTAATATGTGACGTCATCAGCAGTGCATTGCACGCGCAAGTTATAGTGAGTCCAACTAACTATAACGTGGGAATTTCAATGGTTTTATGCGAGTAAAATTTCCAGCTAACTATAACTGGTGTGAAACCTATGGTTTTTTCAGTGAATATATATATATATATATATATATATATATACACCATCCAATAGTTAAGCCAATAGTTTTCCAATTTTTGATCCAATTTATTTCAAGAGTATTCAGAAGGTAATACATCCATTCATCAAAACTATTTCAATGTCCATCTTAATTCATGTTCTAGTGCCATTACAGGCTTTACTCTTAGACACCTCGAGGTTCACAATTTCACATAATCACATGTGGGTACTTTGATCCCAATGCATTTCGGTCAAGTATGCCCTTCTTTAGGGGTAACTATAATAAAAGAACAGAAAAATAACGTGTTACGTGCAATCTCCTTGAGCTCTGAGGGATGATTGGAACATGTCGATTCATGTATTAGATGGAGGTATGTCTGATTCCTTTTCAGTTTGAATTCTCGGGGTATGAAATAGATTTCTGTTTGGTTAAACAGTTTTGCATCACAATGTAATTTTCATTGCATGCATAACTTTTGTTTGAGTTGAGGGTGGGTGATTGAGCACATGTGGCACGGAGTGTATTTACTGAGTATTGGAGATGGATTACTGGTCACAGTGTTTTATGTCTGGTGAATTCACCAAGGGCATGGTTCAAGTTTAATACAGGGTTATAATATCAATACACAGTGGTAGGTTCTTCTAAACAAATATAAAACTTTAACAGCAAATATCGCTAACACGTCATTTTTACTCTGATCGTTTATTATAGTTACCCCTGAAAAATGGCATTTCTTGCCCAAAATGCATTGGGATTAAATTACCCACATAGGATTAAGTGAAATTGTGAAGCTCGAGGTGTCTAAGAGTAAAGCTTGTGATTGCACTCGTTGAACATGAATTAAGAATGTAAATTGAGTACCTGCAACTGCGGCACACCCTCCAAGCACACATACCAGACAACAGAGCACTCTCTGATTACAACCCTCCTGAAGCACAAATTATGATGGACAATTTGGGAAGGAGGGCATCTCCTGCATCTATTGTACACTAATCAACAACACCCCAACCACACTTGACCAACTCAGAAGCCAGTGGGAGGAATGGGTGGGTCCAATGGAGGAGGAGGACTGAAGGGATACACTCATGGCGCCTAAGATGGTCACGCATCAGTTAAACTCCGCCTAATTCAATTGTACTACCTGCATGGCTCCTATTTAACCCCTGCGCGCCTTCATAGGGCTGGCCTTTACCCAACCGCGTCTTGTACGCGATGCGGCCAAGATCCGGCGGATTTCTTTCATATGGTCTGGGAAATGTCCTCAGCTGGCACGATTCTGGGGGGGCATCGAGGAGAAACCCTCCATGACCTGTGACACTCGCTCTTGGGGATCACGGATGGGCTGGACGGTTCCAGAAATGAGAAGCTGTTTTTCAGCACGGCTGTGGTTGTAGCAAAGCACGACATAACCGCCACCTGGAAACGTCCAATTCCACCAAGTCTCAAGAAATGGCGGGAGGGGGTGGACTGGTGAGCTGCACAAGAAAAACCTATCTACGAAGCACGGGGATGTCGGAAGAAATACCATAGCGTGTGAGGCAAATGGATTCGTATTACGGTTTAGCTCTGGTTCGCCTGTTTAATGCTTCCCTCAAGTTAAAGTGGGTGGGGTCATGCGATACGGGATCATTCATCAAGCTGATTGGGAATTGTCACTCCTATTGTAATGTGATTATTTGCTGGTCTTTGTTCTCTTGTCAAAATACAATAAAATTGTTTATGGAAAAAAGAATGGACATTGAAATATTTTTGATGAATATATGGATTACCTTCTGAATACTCTTGAAATAAATTGGATCAAAAGGTGGAAAACAAACGTCTGAACTTTATTGGATAGCTTGTATATATTCCTTAGCTACCCCCACTTTTTGCCTGGTATCAGTGTGTTTTTGACTGTAGTCTGCTGGGATCCTGCTAATGAGGACCCCAGCCACTTTGCTCTCTCCCCTAAATTAGTTCTGGAAAGTACTTTGGTACATACACAGTTGGCTACTGGTATATCCTTGTAAGTCCCTAGTATATGGTATACTGAGGGTCCCAGGGCGTAGGTACACCAGGGTTCTCCCATGGGCTGCAGCATGTATTGTGCCACCCATGGGAGAACACTTAAACTCTGACTACAGGCCTGCAATTGCAGCCTGTGTGAGACGGCGCTTCCAACCCTCACAACAGATATGTTTCCTTCTGTCTGAAAGGCCCTTCAGTCCTGAGGGCAGGATGCTTGGTTATAAGTGTGAGGGTGCCCTACATGAGCAAGACACCCCTACAAACCCCAGAGTCGATTCTCCAGGCTTTGTAAATGTGGTCAGCCATTTTAAGGAACATAGTGGACGTCTGTCATTATGAGATGTCTAACTATGAAGTGGCTGCACTGAACCTGGTCATGTTTGATATCAAACATGCTGGAAAGATACCCCAACAATGATTCAGGTGCTGAAAGTATAACCCCATGTACTGGGGGGCTCCTTAGGGGACCCCACTGTACTCCCAGTAACAGCCTTTCCGGGTCTACCAGCAAGCTAGTGCTGCTGCCGACCAGACATGATTCTGCCCTCCTGCTGCCGAGCTCGAGCAGGGAAAGTAGGAACAATAGGTTTCCTGTTGCTGAGAGGTGTATTGTACTGGAGTGCGGGCACTTTGAAGCACCACCAGACTGCATTGAAGTGCACATTTAGTACCCTCCTTGCATACTCCGGTTTGAGCTAGTTCAGGAACCCTTGGTTCCCACTCTGGTGCTAAACGACAAGGGAGTATCCTCCCCTCTGTCCAGCCCCTCCTCTGGAAGGGACCCCCGGGTTGTTCCAACACTTTTCGTAGCGTATTGGAGGGCTCCCCTGTGGGTGGGTCCTTAGATTTGTCATGGAACAAGACTCCCCTCTGAAACCAAGACCCTGTTCTACCAACTGGACACTTGGACTTTGTTGGACTTCGACTGGAACTAAGAGTGCATGAAGGAAGACTCCTCCTTCTCCTGGGCTTGCTGTTCTTCAAGTCTTCTGCCTCGACTGTGTCTGTATCTAGGTTCTCCAGAAGACTTGTGGGCATCAAGGACTTCCGAAGTAATCTCCCTTGGCGTAAAGGAGTCACTCCCCTGTATCCGCAGGCATCGCAACAAATCTGACACATCTGTTGCTCCTGTCATCCTACGAACTTCCCGAGCCCAGCCACACAGGTGGTGGTTATGTAGCTCCCTAGACGTCTGAATTGTCTTTGCTTCAATTTTGAGGACAGTATTCCTCTATGGAGCCGCTGGGATCAAACCCTTGTGCACCGCTTCAACTTGCCGTTGCCAGGGCTTATTGGCTTTCCACTCCAGAGATCTTCGGGCTACAAGAAGCTCCAGCCTCCAGCACCTCATCCCTCTAACATCAGAGTCACTCTTTGGTGAGCTGCCTGAGGTCCTATTGCGAATCCTGTGTCTCCGGTCTGTGGGTTCTCTTGGGGTCTTCCTTTTGGCTTCAGTGGGCTCCCCTGCTTGCTCAGTGCTTGCTCGGACTCGCCTGCAACTGGTTAGTCCCTTGTACGTTGCTGTTCCAGACTGTGGAATCTTTTTGCTTTCCCCTCCATTTGTGGCTATCTGGTGTCCCACCGGACACCGACCACCCAGACACTGAGATCCGATATGGGACAGCTTGTGCACGGCTCCTGGTCTTCCTCAGCATCGCTTGATCCTCACAGCTGCAGCAACAAGGTCACAATCTTCACTTCTGAACCTTTTGACATTGGTGGGAATTGTGCTTCTGTGCCTCCTGGTCCCCTCCAAGTGGCATAGACTCTGTCCTCTCTGCTTGCAGGTTCACCTCTTCAAGAACCCACCTTGAGTTTCTCCGGACCTTTACAGGCTTCTCCAGAGGCAATCTTCTTTGAAGTCTTTAATTGTTGTCTACAGCAGATTCTGACATCAATTCACCCCTATGCACCCGGCTTCCCTGGTGCAGTTAACCTTGTTCCGGGGGCATCCACGGGTGGGGTGGCTCTCCAACCTTCCGTCTTCCAAAGGATTTCTTTGGGATCCTCTGGGAAGGGTCCTTCTTATTTAAAAATACAACTGCCAATTCTCCATTGACTTCTGTTGGGCACATGGCTGTGTTTCCACTCTGCACACAGCCTCCGTCGGGTTCCTGGGTACTTACCTCGGGCGGTTCCTTGTTTCCCAGGTCCTCTGATTTTTCAGGTCCTAGTCACATTCTCCTTTGCAGTTCGCATTTCCCTTTCTTGGTATATGGTTTGGTAACCCCCTGGAGACCGGTGTATATTTGTGCTACTTACCTGATTATTTTGTAATATTCTTGTGTGTATTGTTGATACCTCCGGGTAGGAGATATACTAATGTGTTAATGATTTTGATTAGTAAGAAATAGACTCTTTTTATAAACACTGTGCAGTTCTTTGTCATCTAATCTACACTGTTGATTATATGTAGTAGAACAAGCTGCTTTACACTCCTTCAAGATTAGCCTTAAGGCAGCTCTCCAAAGCTCCCACTTTTAGAGTTTTCAATGGTTTTCAAAGACCACTAAGATCACCATAAGGGTTGCCTGGATTAGTGCTAGGTGTATCACTCCAGAGAGTGTACACCATATACTAAGCCAGCCTCCTACACTCATAGACACCAAGGAATCTCTCAAAGTTGGCCTGGGCTTCACCGGCAGCAGTGGACTTACTTAGCTGGCCCACTGTAATCCTCCTACCATCCCTGCCCCCCACAGGCCTGTGTTCTTCTCACAGCCTGACCCTCACACTGCTGCCTAAGTCCTCACTGGGAGGGTTGTTAATCCTCATCCCCTCAGGTTGGACTGGGAGGAAGGAGATGTTGCGGTCATGCTAAGAGTTACTGTTTTCGTCTACCCAGGCACACCCAGATGGGCCTGCCCGGTCCTGCACGTCTACTCCTCAAGGAGAACCAGCATATCACTGAAGGCTTGATCAGGGTTGGAGATGGTCTGGGGTGGGTCTTGACTGGGCAGTCGTACCAGATCCACCTGTTTAAAGAAAAAGTACAACGTCAATGTTGCTGTGTGTTTTGTGCAGCTACATCATCGTTGACACAGTGGGTTTGAACCCGTGGAGGACATTAGGTGTGTTGGATTACATTGCAAAAAATCCCTGGTGAATTATTCTGACCTAGCTGACCAGTGGGTCTGGACAAACAGCAGTAGTCCATCTTGTTGATGTTAATACAACAGGCTTGATGGTAGATGTAGTGACTTCAGTCTCCCAGCCCCCGAGCAATGGCACCTGCATGTGAGCTGAAGTTCAGCTTTAGGATGGCTGATAAGTGGGTCTGGACAAACAGCAGTTGTTGGACTTGGCCATTTTTGCAGGGTCATCCCTGAACTTTTTGCCTTCCTCCTGTATTTTTTCTGACCTGTTTTTGTTGGTTTTATGACTCTGGGCGGGAAACAGCCTTTACTACGGAACCGTTACTACGCATGCCATTACATCGCATTGCGTTGCAACGAAAAAGGTGTGTAGCAGTGGGTAGAAGGTGTTGGATTTAACTCCAACACCTTCTCTACTGTTGCACACACTGGAACTGGAATAGAAAATTAATCTATTCCAACTCCCAGCACTCCCCCGACAAAGTCGATGTAAAAGTTGGCGTGCAACGGCATACGATGTAATGGCATGCGTTGTAACGTCACATATTCCTCTGGGCACTTTAACACTGCTTATCAGTGCTAAAGTGCATATGCTTTCTTTTGTAAATTGTTGTAATGGATTAGTGACTCCATGAGTGGCTTATTTGATTTACTTGTCAGACCCTAGTACAGTGCACCATGAGTGCCCAGGGCTTGTAAATCAAATGCTGCTGGTGGGCTTGCATCACTGATTTTACCACCCACGGAAGCAGCTTGTAAAATATGGCTCGGGCCTGTGCAGTCTGGGACCGCCATGTCGACTTGGCAAGTGCACACTTTTGCCAGTCCCTAAACCATTCCTTTTCTATATGTTAGTCAACCCTAAGGTAGGCCAAAGGTGCACCTATGGGCAGGGTGCATTGTTTGTGAAAGGTAAGACATGCCCTGGTGTGTGTGGCATGTCCTGATAGTGAATTACAGCCAATTTCGTTTTCACTATTGCAAGGCTATCTGTTCCCATAGGCCAGAATGGGCAGTTAGATTATAACATTGTATACACATAACTGACCCTAGGTACAAGATGGGAAAATAAGGTTTAGAATGGCTGAACTCAGAATGTTGAAATACATCTTTTAGTTTGGGTGATTTTTACATTGTGTTTGAAAATGCCAATGTTTGGAAAGTAGGTATTTTCTTGCCGAACCATCCAGAATGCCTCTGCTAGGTTTGTGTATTCCATGTATGGTTTATGAGTGACGGGGCTGGAGAGGGCTTTGGCTCCAGCAGTCTGATGAGTCAAGGCTGGGCAGAATAGGACCTGCATTGAATAGAGAGTAGGGGAGGAGATTTCCTTTCACTCAACATTGTCCACAAATCCACCCTCTGCCTGAGCACATTCCCCGACGAGCCACAGACCTGATGGAACACCTTCACTTCAAGATACTGGCCAGCCCTACCTCCACCCTCCGTGGAACCCTCATCTACCGACCCCCTGGACCCCGCAGACCTTTCGCCAACTCCATCACAGATATCATCTCCCCGCATGCCATCGCGTCCACCAACTACACCCTACTGGGAGACCTCAACTTCCACCTCGACAACCAACTGGACCCCAGTACCACATCCCTCCTGGACAACCTCCACACCATTGGACTCCGACAGATCGTGACCGAACCCACGCACTCAGCAGGACACACCCTCGACCCCCTCTTCACAACAGGAAACTCCATCACCTTCAGAAACACCACCGAACTCCCATGGACTGACCATCGATGCGTCCACTTCACCTTCAGAACACCCACCGTCCACAGACACCAGCACCTGCTCCCACGAAGAAACTGGACCAGAATCACCGACGACCAGCTAACCTCATCACTCAGCAACTCCACTCCAACCATCGCGGAAAACGACGACGCCAACACCCCAGCCCGAACCCTGCACAGATGGATCTCCGAGAGCGCCAACACCATAGCCCCCCTCAAGAAAAACAACACCCACGCCAAGAAAGCTAGATGGTTCACCCCCAAACTTCGAGAGTCCAGACGCACTTGCCGCTGCCTCGAAAAGGCCTGGAGGAACACCAGATCCACAGAAGTCCTCAACAACTTCAGAGCCGCCTCCAACGCCCACCACGAACTCATCAGAAAAATTAGGAAAAAAGCGATTGAAGACGGAATCTCAACTCATGCACACAACAGCAAAGAACTCTTCAATATCAAGGAGTTCAAGGAGTTCACCCAACCCACCAGCGAGTCCACCTCCCTCACAAGACCTCTGCGACAAACTCAGCACCTTTTTCCACCACAAAATCAAGAGCATCTACAACAACTTCGAAGACAACCAACACACAACCCTCACCAACCACCCCCGATACCCTGAAGCCAACGATCGACAACTGGACAGCCCTCACCACCGAAGGCACACTGAAGACGATGAAGTCAATACACTCCCGGACCCCCAGGATCCCTGCCCCCACCACATTTTCAACAGGGCAGCTGACACATTTCACCCATGCTCTGCCACACCATCAACCACTCCCTGGCAACCGCCTCGTTTCCCTGACGCCTGGAAACACGCTGATATCAACCCCCTCCTTAAGAAACCCTCGGCGGACCCCACCGACCTAACAAACTATAGACCCATCTTCCTGCTCCCGTTCCCAGCGAAAGTCATTGAGAAAGCCATCAACATCCAACTCGCCACATTCATCGAAGAGCACAACATCCTCGACTCCTCCCAATCCGGCTTCCGAAAAAACCACAGTACGGAAACCACCCTCCTTGCCGCAACAGACGACATTTGTACCTTACTGGACAAAGGAGAAACAGCAGCCCTCATCATCCCCGACCTCTCAGCGGGGCTCAACAGTCTCTCACCGCACCCTAATACGCAGACTCCACGACGCAGGGATCCAAGACAAGGCCCTCAACTGGATTCGCTCCTTCCTCTCCGGCAGAACGCAGAGGGTCAAACTCCCCCTTTCCTCTCAGACCCTACACCTACCACCTGCAAGTCCCCCGGGGGTCCTCCCTCAGCCCTACGCTCTTCAAAGTCTACATGGCTCCGCTCGCCCCCATGGTCAGAACCTACGGACTCAACATTGTGTCATACGCAGACGACACCCAACTCATCCTCTCCCTATCCAACAAACCCAACACCGCCAGACACAACTTTCGAGAAGGCATTGAAGCCGTCACCAAATGGATGAAAAACAGGTGCCTACAACTAAACACAAACAAAATGGAAGTACTCATCATGGGCCCAAACCCAGATGCCTGGAACGACACCTGGTGGCCCCCCGCCCTCGGAAGCCCGCCCACCCCCAAGGACCACGCACGCAACCAGGGAATTATCCTGGACTCAGAGCTCAAAATGGTCCGCCAGATCAACTCCGTCTCGTCCTCCTGCATCCACACCTTCCGCCTCCTACGTAAGACCTTCAAATGGATCCCCCTTGAACACAGAAAGACTGTCACTCAAGCCCTGGTCACCAGCAGGCTCGACTACGGCAACGCACTCTATGCCGGAATAAACAAAAACCTCACCGCAAGCTACAGAACATCCAAAACGCCGCTGCAAGACTGGTCCTCAACCTGCTAAGCCACTGCCACATCTCCCAGCACCTGCGCACACTCCACTGGCTCCCCATCGAAGCTAGAGTCACCTTCAAGATGCTAACCCACGCTCACAAGGCCCTCCACAACACCGGACCAGCATACCTGAACAGCCGACTCAAATTCCACGCACCCCAAAGGACCCTGCGATCAGCCCAGCTCTCCTACGCCGTGGTCCCCTGCACCAGAAAGACTAGATCGGGAGGCTGCTCCTTCTCCTTCGTGCAGCCAGTGCCTGGAACGACCTTCTGCTCCACCTCAGACAGATAACATCGCTCCCCATCTTTGCAAGAAACCTCAAAATCTGGCTCTTCGACAGACCAAACACTCACCCCCAGTCAAAAGATCCGGGTTTGATCCATCACCGTTCTTTAGCCCACTATGCCACCCCAGTTCAGACATGGCTATAAGCAAATCAGTCTGACCCTGTGCCTCATGGGAACAGTCCAGCCCGAACTGCCAAGCCATGCCTTCCCTGGACTGGAAACAAGCTTCCGAGGACCGGTTTCTGGCAAGATTAAACCCAGATCAGTTGACTGGGGGTGAGTGTTTGATTTGTTCAAACGCTCCGTCCATCATCCCCTTTTGTATCACTTTGTTCGCCCCAAGTGTGGCAGGGTATGCTAAGACGTGAGTCCCTTGTTCACTTGGCCACTGGATTCAAGATAGCCTGGCTGATGAGGATTATGAATCCGAAACCGGTCCCAGGATGCTTGTTTCCGGTCCAGGGAAGACATGGCTTGGCAGTTCGGGCTGGACTGTTCCCACAAGGCACAGGGTCAGACTGATTTGCATATGGCCATGTCTGAACTGGGGTGGCTGAGTGAACTAAAGAATGGTGATGGATTAAACCCAGATCAGTTGACTGGGGGTGAGTGTTTGATTTGTTCAAACGCTCCGTCCATCATCCCCTTTTGTATCACTTTGTTCGCCCTAAGTGTGGCAGGGTATGCTCAGACCTGAGTCCCTTGTTCACTTGGCCACTGGATTCAAGATAGGCTGGCTGATGAGGATTATGAATCCGAAACCGGTCCCAGGATGCTTGTTTCCGGTCCAGGGAAGACATGGCTTGGCAGTTCGGGCTGGACTGTTCCCACAAGGCACAAGGCACAGGGTCAGAGTGATTTGCATATGGCCATGTCTGAACTGGGGTGGCTGAGTGAACTAAAGAATGGTGATGGATTAAACCCAGATCAGTTGACTGGGGGTGAGTGTTTGATTTGTTCAAACGCTCCGTCCATCATCCCCTTTTGTATCACTTTATTCCGTTATGGAACCTTAAGGCAGGCCATCTAAAAAAAAAAAATAGATCCTTCTGCGTTGTGTAGAGTACTGTCCGACATTCGCCCTACTTCTGCCAAGGACTTGGGTGACGATTTAGAGAGCTTCACTAACTGGATTTCACTGACTGTGGAATATTTATCCCCACCTCTCGCCAATAAGCGAGTAGGAAACGCCTCGTCTAAACCTTGGTACTCTAGCGAGCTTAAGGAGTTAAAGGAGATTTGTAAAAAAACTGGAGCACAGTTGGAGACAGACCTATTGCCCATTGGCCAAAATAGCATTAAGGAGAAGTCGGAGAGGGTATTATGCTGCTGTTAGGAAGGATAAAAGCAGTTTTTACACGTAGCACATTGATATGTCTAAAAACAACTCAAAATAGTTTTTTTTTCAATATTCCAGAGCTTTTTGACCCCCTGTGCTGGGCATATTGCTTTCCCTACCTCCGACTCCTGGTGTGAGAAGCTGTCCTGTTTCTTCATAGATAAGATCCAAATGATCCAGGACAGTTTGGGGATTGGTACTCTTGGGCAGGTGGGGCTCCCCATCCAGAACGCCCCAGTCCCTGATTCAGTCCTTACTTTTTTGACTGTTTTTTCACCTATTCCCTTGCAAGACTTATTTCCGGCGCCTCAGCCACCTCAGAGCCGCCTGTGACGCAGTCTTCCGGACATCATAGTGTCACAGTGATTGGCGCCTACAGTACTCCAGCTTCTAGCGGTGGTCGTACTTCTGCAAGGGGACATTTTTGCAAGTTGGAGATATTTCTCCAGTACAGTAAGAACCATCCCTAGCCCCATTACCTGGTCTGGATTTCAGGGGGGGGGGGGGGCTATGTACGAGTGATTATACTACGAGAAATGTGACTGACGTACGAAGTAATTGAAGAGTCTCTTTTTGTTTAATTGTGTATATAGCGCCCTCGTGTGGCCAGTGGTGTTAAAGTAAAGTGTAAGTCGAGCATAGTAGTTTGTTCTGCAACACCGTGTTCATCAGTTTTAAAGGAACATACTTCAGAAGCCTCCACACCTCCAGGCAAGACCTTCTTTTCAGGAGGGTAATATATCCACTGTGACTCCAGACGTTACGGCCATAGTACAATTTATAGTAGGGTAATACTATTAACTATACTGTCCAGTACCTTGCTAAGGGCATTACACCCTGGAATATTTGTACCTACCTTATCTGCCTATCTACATTTTGTGTAATTGTCTCACTAATTGACATTTCTGTGCAAATGGAAGGTGTAAAAGTCTCTGCGCTTTCTTGATCTTTTGTATTCCATTCATGGGTTGTTTTTCCCTCTTTTTGTCAGGTGTAGCATGTGCTCATTGTTAATTTCCCCTCTTTGGTGCCATCAGAATACAACTATAAATTATCAGTCAGCACATTATGGTACCTATGAGTCAGTAATCTCCTAGGGTGTTTTCTCCTGCCTCTTTTACTGCTTTGGAGGGGTGTTCAGATTGTTGGGTACCTTACATATTAGTTTGACGTGATACTGTGCATTTGTGACAAGTTATATCTTATTGGAAGTTGTGACATCCTGGTACTTCAGTGTACCCTCACCAGTGTACTGTGCAGTGTGTGACACCCCTCAGACAGCTATTGCATGTACCCCTGTAAATTTTGTGCTATTAGTGCATGTTCAGAGCAATTTTAACTCTACATACAGTACACCAGAGTACCAATCTGCAGCTTTACCGTGCAGGGTGTGACATCTTTCTGACAGTAATTGCATGTACCCCTGCAACTCTACATTCAGTCAGTTTGCTCCAGCAAGTGCCGAAGGAAGTCGACCCTCCAGCTGATGCACTGAGAGACGCTGTCTTTTCTCTTGCCGAGAAATCCAGCTCCAACGTTTCCGGCTTTCCCTTGCGGGTATCTGGGAAATCGAGTCCTGAGAGAGAGATACAAACCCTTCTTCATTCTAAACCAAGGTACGGAGCTGATTAGAACCTTAGAGAATTCTTGATTAGATTCTTGGCAAGAAATACGAAACCTAAACTACTCCTCACTTACTTCTTCCCTTGTGCTAGGCTTAGGTCAGGTACACCGGGGTAGGCGTATTTTAGAAGCACCAGTTGAGTACTTTTAGCCATCAGTTTAACACTGTATGTATTTTATCCGTTTTAAGGCAATTTATGGCTTAGAAACCATATCATGCTTTTACAGTACTACTTTATAATACTGTTCGTAATATATACTCTGTACTTTATTACCGGTACTACGATTGTAGCAGTACATTTCTTATGCTTGAGAAAGAAGACTGTTCAAGAAATACTTGTATTGAAAACGCCCGTCTCTATATTTTCTCAGCACCTCTGGTGAAACGAAGCATGCACGAATGACTGAGTAAAATAGTTATCTATTGTTTCCGCGACTCTAGAGATTGATTTCTTATTCTTGGGAAACAAAGTTGTCATGTTTATGCGGTTGTCAGAAACTAATCCCTTCTTGTAATTTCGAGAAAGTTTCTAGTGACCTCTGAGCTAGCTGGCACTCACAATTAAGTCTAATATATACGATAGAGACTTAGTTGACCTCAGTCCTACGTCTAAACTATAGTATATGTTATTCCAATGCACAGAGCCTATTGGGAATATAGGAACTACACTACATGGCGCCCAACGTTTGGTAAGGCGATAATTTAACGCTAGATACTAGAGTAACTCAGTCGTGCTTTTCACACAGACCCCTTTCTCCCGTAAAAACTCCAATAGACGTTTGGAGTGAGTGAAAGGTAAATATCCGCCAAAACTGAGTAGGACGAAAAGTCCTATGTATTAGTTTTTGGTTTGTTCAACGTTGAAGGATACAGTGTTCCAAAATATTGTGCACCTAATCTTTGTTGCCTTGAACTTATTCTGCAAACTTTTCCGTCAGTAAAATAATGATGCCTGACGAAGAATTAGCTGCAGCTGCAGCACTAGCAGATTTAGATGACAGAAATAGGCTACAGAATGACCTGGATGCTATAATCATCCCGGTAAATGTAAGAAAAACTATAACTTTCGAACTCATAAATAATGGGGTATCATCAAGAGGTGGTAAAGTAATATTTGTTATAGAGGCACATGAATATCAGCAGACAGAGGTATTCTATTCATGTATTCACTTTCCTCCAGCAGATGGTGTAACACACAAGTTTCACTACTACAAAGTAGAGGAACCTCCAGAGGAATATGTTCCCTTACGAGGACATTGAAATTCCATTAACTTTCCAAGAGCATCAGCTCTGGTTTAAAGGCGCCCTAAAACATGAAAATCATATTACCAGGCTTGGTCCACTAGGTAGACCAGGAGCTACATGGCCGGTACTAGCCAGCTATACACCACATCCTGACATAGAAAAAATGACAGGTCAAGAACTTTTAGCTCAGCTGAAAGAGTTAATCAAAATACATAGACAATTATGTCATGCGGACCTTAACAGTAGAACCTACTGTAAGGATTCCGTAGCACACCGCTCACCAGGGCAACACAAACAAAATTACACCACAGACTATACAATCAGGCATTGGAAAATTGCCTGCCAAAAGGGAACAAATTCCGTTGTGGTTAGCACAAAAAATTACTCAAATTGAGGCAGTATTCCCTGATAGTACACCTCATGAGAAACTCAGAATTCTGACAATCTGTTTACCAATGGGAATAGCACCACATGTGGAGGACTGTGACACTTGGGGTACAGTTTTTGCTTCTATCTACACAAAAACATATGGTGTTCCATCCATGGCAGTGATACCAGACGTTCCGAGACCGATTCAAAATGAATACGGTCCAGAACCGGCCTTAAATCTAGGTATGAAATTACTGAAGGTTTTCGAACACATCTCGCCTATACTATTAGCCAACATTAAAGGTGGAGCAGCATCCGTGGCAATCTGCCAAAAGTTAGAAGAAACAGATATAACAGACCAACCAATTAACAGAAAATCCTGAAAAGGTGTTTATTAAGAATAATCTCACGACTCCTAAGAAGAAGTAGGAAAGTAATAAACAGACACTTCCTAAAGAGAAACGTTCTCAGCACAGTTAAAGATCTCCCCAACGGGGAGGTAGGTCTCCCCAACGGGAGCCCTCTGAAAAAAGGTATAACCCTAGAAATAGGTATACTTTAAGAAAACCTGACAGATATCAAGATAATGATACACGTCCCTCTCGATCTTTTCAGACTACCTCGCAGAAATCGGAAAGAGGACGGTCAGAACAGAAAGAGGAACGCGTGAAGTCCAAAGAAGAACAGCACGCTCCTAAAAATAAGAAAACTCAATTCACCAAGAAGAAGGTAGCAAGCATAAAGATCAGACATGCCGAGGATCTTGAGGACACAACTCAAGAACGGGGAGTGGGCCTAAACAATGCTAGACAGCGCAGCAGAAGTCACCATAGTTCGCAGGATCCTGATGGATCATCTGGAGACAGTGGACTTGAATGAATGCATTCAGGTAGAAACTGCCAACACCAGGGTTAGTGTACCCCACAAGTTATATGAAGTAACACTCCGGATGGAGGGGGACATAACTAGAAAAATAAGAGCACTCTTTTGGGAGAAGCTCTCTAAGGGCTATGACATTCTTCTAGCTGAACAAGACTGGCCACATGAATTTGTTAGGGAGTGCCCACATGGTGAGGAAGTAATTATGCCAGCCTTCTCAAATCACATTCCAATTCACAAAAAATACACATATGCCAGAAAATGGGCTGTGGCCCAAGCTCCAGCATTATACAAAAATCACGCAGGATGGGATGAGGATTCTCCTCACCATAAAATCCAGTTATAAAATCAACCTACTGCACAAAGGCAGTATCCAGTTAAGCAAGAAGCTAAAAAACAAGTCAGAGATTTTAATTCAACTTGAAAACCAAGGGGTGATTGAAACATGCACCTCGTCAATAAACAATCCGTTGTTTCCTGTCTCCAAACCAGACAATTCAAATAGTCTAGTTTTGGACTACAGACATTTAAACTCCTGTTGCAAAACATTTGCAGTACAAAATGCACATTTGTACACCAGTACCTCTGCGCATCAGTAGTGAGCGTTGTCCTCCGGATATGACGTCAACAGTGTCTATATAATCCCTCCTCTGACGTGCTGGTGTCAGTTTCATCTGTTACGTGCTTACCACGCGGATCTGAGCAGCGGTTCCTATGGCCGTGTTTTAGCCTACTTTTAAAAAAAAATCTTTTTATTATTATAACACAAGAGGAGAAATATACATATCCGGTGTCATGAAACGAAATACCACACAGCTGTGGACGGGCAAATAAGTGAAGAAATGCCGTACAGTCAGAATCAGCAAAGAAATCAATACCAGCGTAAAGCAAACGCAAAACAATTAGATAGCAATGACCGCAGGCACCCCCCCACAGCACCCGCCCACCAAGAGTACAGGACATACGAGGCAGGCACATGACACCCAGATACGTTTAGGCAAAAAGCAGGAGAATACGCCACATCTCTTGTGAAGAAGGGAAAAGGGAAATAGAATGGTCATAGAAAATAACAAAGGAAAAATAAAACCCCCCCACAGCCCCCCACCCTACACCCCTGCAGATGGCTACGACCTAACCCCACTAGCAGCGTGCCTGTCGCCCCCTAAACTACACCCCAAGGAAGGGAAAGAGTTGGAGGAGGAGAATGTTGCAAAACGATACGAGCTCCCGGACTCCCATCCCCCCGCCAAAAGCAGACACCCCCTACCGTCAGAATAAGAAATCGCAGCAAATCAAGAGATAGTCCGTAGGGGGGCCGCAACAAAGAACAAGAGAACACCTCGGCCGACCCCTGCTCAACAGAAATAGCAAACCCCGTCCAGGCACAGTAGTAAAACAGTAACCAGGCTAACCACACGTACAGCCGGCCCCGCTCCCACAGATACAACCCAGCAAAAACAAAGGGAGACATTGCAGCTATGCGTGATCAAGTTCAGCCCAAACCCTCACGATCCATTACGAAAATCCCTTCCAGCACACACAGATCGCCATGATTCTTCACGTTGAGTACATCCATTCGAACCGCCATCACAACCGGAATGCCAGAGAACAGTAGAGTGTCAAAGTTAATGTAAGGAGAGGGAAAGCAGGATAAACGAACGCAAGGTTCAAAAGTCAGAGCAAGTCCACTATCGACCGGTGAGAAAGCAGCCAGGCGGTGATGATCCATTACGGAAAAAGGCGGAAGTCGAATTTGGCAGTCGTGGTAGAAGGCACATAGTCCCGCAAGGGCAGTCACAGCCAACTCGGGCGGCATCGATGTAGGGCTTAACTCGCATCCAGTCGTATCGGCCTCGATCGCCGCTATCTTAGGGTTGCTGGGAGGGACCAGATCAATATTCTGCACGGGGACCTCGGTGCCATCAAAGACGGTATCCTGGGGCGGAGTATCTCGGCTGTCTAGAAACAAAGGGTCGGAGTCCGGTCTCGAGCTGATACGGTCTACAGTTACGATCATCCCTTGCATGTCGGCAGTGAACCGTTCGTGAAGCTGCAAAATAGAGGCCATTACCGTGCGTAGCGACGGTGTAGTTGCAGTCAGCTCCATCGCCCCTCAATGAGCGACCAGGCGGGTATCCGAACCCCAGAGGTCGACTTCTCCGGGGCACGGGGCAGAATCGTTGTAGAAACCACTGTAAAACACGCACAGAGTACAGTAGATGCACCGTCGCCGCCCACGGGGAACCGAGCCCAGAGTACCACGGGAGCCCAACGGGGTCTCCGGGAAGGGGATTCCCGAACAAATAGACAATATTAACAGGCCACTGTAGTTGCAGGGTAAAGCTGTCACCGGAGCAGCATCCAATAAGGGAGAAATAAAAAAGCCGCTTCGGGAGACCAGATCCACCCACTTTTCACAGCCGATGTTGTTCGACTCCAACCCGGCCAAGTTGAAACTCGAGGCCCCGGCGTCAGATCGGAGGCAGGCCGAGAATGGCGCACGGTATAACTTCGCCGTCCGGGCCGCCAGATATTTCGGGGTTGCATCTATCGAATCAGATGCTGTTCACCAGCACGGGAGTCTGGCGGGAGTTCAGAATAAATTTCAGGATTTATGAGCTTCTGGCGGAGGTCGACGGAGCCGGGGGCTCATGCGGCCATCTTGGTCACGAGCGTAGCTCCTCCTCGTTTTAGCCTACCTTGACGATTTCGTCAAAGGGAACAGTGTGCCTTTTCTATGTCCTCGAGGTTTAAACCCTGTGGGTCCTGTGGAACGGCAAATGCCAGCCACGACCCCGATTCTATTTGTATATGATGCTTAGGAGAGCACCATAACTCCGAGGAGTGGGACTGTCCATGTCTTCGACCCAAGGTGCTGAAGGAAAATCTGATGAAGCTTCTTGCAACCCAGTGGTCGCTGTCTTCTAAGACGTCCCTTCGGCTTTGGTCCTCTTTGCTCTCCAAGGACTGACCATGGGTCCTATCCAGGAGCCGTTCCTGTGGACGTCACTCTCCCTCGACTTCTAAATGGGAGTCTCTACACAGGCGATTGAAGTCATGGTGTCGACCAACTTTGTCACATGGGACCTGCCACCGGCTTTGTCTGAAGTCTCAGTGCATGAGTCTATCCTGCACCTCCCAACCTACCCTGGAGCTAGCCCGACTCTGACCCAGATGAGAGAACATTACAACTCTCTCCATAGTTTCTTTGGGTATTCTTCTTCCCCTGGAGCGCCATAAAGCCCCCAAAGGGGTACACGACACCCTGACTGTTTCTATGCCTGGGGGTTTTCCCTCTGTCTCAGTCCGGTTGCCTGATTCAAAATCTGTTCCTTCGATGCTGCACAGCCCTATGGGATTACCTTCTTCAGCATCTGTGTCTGGTCCTCCGGCAACGCCATCAAGGTCTGACATAATGACTTTGATGACGGCACTGTTGGCGTCGCTTGACACTCTACCGTCTTTCACTCCGACACTGAAGCGACTGCTTCTGATGTGGCATCAGATGCTGCGTCGGTGAAGCCGCTTGTGAGTAGTTAGCCTGGTATATGCTGTCCACTATTCTAGTGGGCACCCTGTACCAGTCTACACGACCCTTATGGTGATGGTTGTAAAGTCAACCTTATAGACCAGCTGTTCTAGTGGTAGCATGCACAAAGCAGTCTTAGGCTAAAACTTCAGAGAGCATGTGAAGCCAGCTGTTTTACCAATAATAATCCCTTGAATATCAAATGAAAGGACACCCCACAAGGTATATATAAAATATATATGTATTTATTACTAACACAAACCCTCTGAACTCTTTACGAGGTAAGAGATCGAGATACAGCACAAGTTACTCAATAAGCATACTATAAGTTGCACAAATACAATTCTG
Organism: Lissotriton helveticus; assembly: GCF_964261635.1. Taxonomy (NCBI): domain Eukaryota; kingdom Metazoa; phylum Chordata; class Amphibia; order Caudata; family Salamandridae; genus Lissotriton; species Lissotriton helveticus. The sequence continues at coordinate 1,504,290,411 of NC_136057.1, read as the reverse complement.
CCCTAGGGGCCTCACGAACCATATACTAAGTAAGTGGTATAAGAACCACTTCAGGAAAGGTGAATAGGCCTAGGGCCTAGAGAATCGCTGGGGCTACACTGAACAACCAAGGGATTGGAAGAAGGGGGCCCACGGGAGGCGTGTGCAGTGTCTAAACACACACGCGGGTTACCATAGAGTTATAATGGGAACGTAAAAGTTACAAAGTAGTAGGTTTTGGACACTTCCGGATGGACTACGATAAAACCCCTTTAAACTATGACACTTCGAGAGTCAACACCCATGGGAGCACCGGAGTACGCGAGTTACCTCACCCAGGGAAGCCGGGTGCATAGGTGTTTTCGTGTCAGGTTTCGTCGCTGTTTCCTATAGAGAGCTTCAAGAAAGTACTGCAGGCGACCAGGAGAAAAGTGTCCGGGTGGATCCAAGGGTGGATCGGAGTAGTGAAGAACCTGAAAGCAGAGGGGACAGAGTCTGGGTCACTAGCCTGTGACCAGGAAGGAACCAGGCGATGTCGAGATGCAATCAGGTGAAGAGGTGAAGCTTGTCTCTTCAGCCACGAGGGCCAGGAGGCGTCGACGACGACCAGGAGCTGGATTCGAGCTGTCCCATGAAGGATCTAGTTGACTGCGGTGTCGGTATCCGGATTGGACCCAACAAGCCTTGGGAAACGCAATCCACGCAGGATGTGAAGATTGGCTTCAGTTCAGACCAGCAAGGTCTGGGGAGCTTCTCCTTCGCAGGGAAGCTGGAGCAAGCCCTGAGCAACCAGGCAAGCGGTGTACTTTCACAAAGAAGTCTTAGCCAACGGGATAGCAACCGGGAAGACGCGGTGAGCTGAAATGCAGGCGCAGGCCCCACGCGGCACTCGTGGAGTGTGGAGGGCTGAGCTTCGGTGCAAATGCTGCTCGGGTCTGGGGCTTCTCAAACCCCCATGCACAACTTCGAGGGTTGCAGGTAGTCCAAGATGTCCGGTCCCAATGTCTCTCGTGTCCGCCACGGGTCTCAGCTTTGCTGTGGATGTAGATCAGAGTCGGAGAAGTCTGGAAGTCCAGTTCCTGAGTCGCTAAGTCTTCAGGTTCCGGCTTGAGCGTCGACAAAGCAAACTGGCAAGTTACTGGTGGTGCCTGATTGCACAGGGTGGTCACTCCTTGACCACAAGGGAGATGTCTTCCAGTAGACATGGAACGTCGAAGGTCCAAGAGTTTAGTTTCAGAGTTTCTTTCCAGGATAATCTTATGTTCCTAGACACAGCTCCTATCTTTATGCTAAACTAAGGGGCAGATTACCTGCTAAGTCCCTCCTATGGGTGGAACCTGAGAAGGGGGTGGTTACACCCCTTTCCCTTTGTCCAGTTTCGCGCCAGAGCTGGGGCTGGAGTGCCCCAGCAAGTGGTTTGAACCGGGCTATGCATGGAGCACCTTGTGTGCCCCAGGCAGTGTCTGGAAAAGCATCTTTCCATTGAACCCACCCTGCCCCTATACACTACAGGCTGTCTGGGGAGGTGCTAGCACCTCCCTCGACAGGAAACCTATTGTCCAGGCCTCCCTTGCCGGAGTTTCGTCCAGCTGCAGGAGGTCAGACTCGTATCTGTGGCAGCAGCATCCATTTTGTGATAGTCAGGCTCTGTTTAACTTTAACCGGGTAAAGCAGTAACTACATGTCTTTTCTCTCTAGAAGGGTGGAATACTACCCCCGCCGCCAGAACTGGCGGGGGGGGGGGGTAGTATTCCAAAGTGTTTCACACCTTACTCGACATGTTTTGATAAAGCCAAACCAAAGTTAGCATTTAACCGCGAGGATTATAATGCATTTAAGAGTATATGATATGGCTATATCATAGAATAGCTATAAGGACATGGTTCCGAAAGCTGCAGACGGGCTCAGCTCATGCTAGAGCACCATCTCACATAAAACCAAGCACTCTGCCTTCAGGATTGTCTAGGCCTGCCATAGGAGTGACTTATAGGTATGTATGTGTCTATATAGAAGGTTAGGTTTAGGTATACTATATCTAAGCAAGGGGTGATTACACCACCTTGCCCAAGCTGAGTGATCAGCCTGTGGTGTCAGTTTGGATGGCCAACCAGGGGTGGCATCATTCATGCTGCAGCCCCTGGTAGGCCTTGGATGCACCTAGGCCCTGGGTACCTTTGGTACACTATACAGAGGCTCACAAAGGTGACCCAATGCCCAATTAGGTATGTACCTCAAGTACATGGTATCAATTTAGAGAGAGAACAGCTGCGCTGTGGGTCTGATTAGCAGGCCCACAGCCACACTAAAGTCGAAAAACCAGAGTATCACAGCAAAAACTGGGGGTGACCATAGAAAGCAGACCCTACTCTCCTACACCGCCCATCCTTCCTCCTGCTTTGCCTGCAGAGTTTCTGATACAATTCAGCAAAACACACAATATGATGGATGGAATGTTGCACAATGGCAAAACATTCACCCCCAGTCACAGATCTGGGTTTAATCCATTGTCATTTTGCTCACCAAGCCACCCCAGTTCAGACATGGCCATATGCAAATCAGTCTTGACCCTGTGCCTCATTGGAACAGTCCAGCCCGAACTGCCAAGCCATGTCTTTCCTGAACCGGAATTAAGGATCTTAGAACCGGTTTCTGGCTATCAGCCGTCTTCAGCCAGGATAGCTTGACTCCAGTGGCTTAGTGAGCAAGGCAAACCCGTCTGGGCTTACCCTTCCCACATGGCCGTAGACATACAAATACAGAAGGGCAGATAAGGGAGTATCCCCACCAAAATCAGGCCATACCTCCCAACTACTTCCCCCAGACCCTGCGATACTTTTTGGGGCAGCCACGTGCCTAGTACAGTGTTATTATTATTATTATTATTATTATTATTATTATTAAAACATTTTATAAAGCGCGTAGTCACCCCTAGGTATCCCAGCGCTAAGATCCATGCACCTGCGGGTCAGAGGGGGCAAAGAGGGGGGGGGAGGTCAGAATTAAGGGAGGTCAGAATTAAGGGAAGAGATGGGTTTTCAACAGCTTCCTGAATCGTAAATAATTTGATTCTGTTCTCAGGTCGCGGGGAAGTGCGTTCCAAAGGCGTGCGGTGTGGACCGAGAAGCGCCTTCCACCCGAACGTGCCTTCTTGACTCTGGGGATGATAATAAGACACTCCTGATCAGATCGGAGGGATCTTGGGGCTTTATATGGTCTGATGAATTTTCTTAAAATAGGGGGGCCTTTGTTTTGAAGCAGTTTGTGGGCCAGGCAAAGGGCTTTGAACTTCACTCGCGCTCTCACAGGGAGCCAATGGAGAAGCTTCAAGGCTGGTTTGGCTGAAGCTCTGGCAGGAGTATTAGTGAGGATTCGGGCGGCGGCGTTTTGGATCCTTTGTAGCTTGTTCAAAGTTGCCTCAGGAGCGCCTAGGTAGATGGAGTTACTGTAATCTAGCCTAGATAGTATCAGGCCTTGGATTAACAGTTTTTGAGAGGTGGGGGGAAGTAGGGGCAAAATCTTTCTCATTGACTTGAGAAGCCCAAAGCATGTCCCGGCTACTTTTTTTGCTTGTGTGGTGAATGACAGATCGGTTTCGAGCCACACACCCAGGCTTTTTACCTCGGGTTTCGGGTCTGGGGGGGGGGCCCAGGCAGGGTGGCCAGATGTTCTGTGGGAGGGAGAGCCCTTTCTGACCAAGGAGGAGAATGTCAGTCTTTGAGCCGTTCACTTTTAAAGCTGAGCTATTCATCCAACCTTGTATCTGCGTCAGACAGTTGTGTAAGTCCGCAGGTTGTTGACTTGGGTGAGATAAGGACACCACTAATTGTGTGTCATCAGCATAGCTGACGATACTCACTCCGAACGGGTTGACAACCTCCTCCAATGGGGACATGTAGATATTGAATAATGTAGGGCTCAGAAAGGAGCCCTGAGGCACGCCACATTGGAGGGGTGTTTCGGAGGAGCGGGTGTTATTCTCCCAGATCTGAAAGGAGCGTTGGCCCAGAAAAGACGAGAGCTAAGACAGTGCGGTACCTTCCACACCGACCCTCCTAAACCGATGGATAAGGAGCTGGTGGTTGACGGTGTCGAAGGCCGCACTAAGGTCGAGGAGGATCACTGCCACTGATCCTCACGCGTCTAAAAGTGCTCTGGCCTCCTCCACCGCCGCAAGGAGGGCGATGTCAGTGCCCTGCCCTGGGCGGAAACTTGTCTGCAAGCTTTTTAGCCGATTATTGGTTTCCAGAAATTGTGATAGTTTCCTATTCACAAGTTTTTCGGCAATCTTGCTAGTCCCAGGGAGAAGAGAAATTGGCCTGTAGTTGGCCAGGTCCACAGGGTCCAAAGATGGTTTCTTTAATAGCGCCTTGACGACTGCCACCTTCCAACTAGAGGGAACGACTCCCTGTTGCAATGAAGCGTTGATAAGATGGGTAAGGGGGGGAACGATAATGGGTGCTACTTTCTTGAGGATACGTAGCGGGGCGGGGTCCCTGGGAGATCCGCTTTTGATGATATTTAGCGTGCTTTCAACCTCTTCGGCGGTCACTTGTCCCCAAGAAGATAAACAGGGGGAGGTAGGAGTGTTGAGGATCTCTTTTTCCTCGCTCGAATTTGTGATTGGAATCGAGTCGAGGATTTTCTGGATCTTCTCTTTGAAAAAGCTAGCTAACTGATGGCATTTTTCCTCATCTGCCTTGGGGTCTGGTGGGTTTCTCGGTCCGGGGTCTGGAACCTTAAGGAGTTCTTTCAAGATAATAAAAGATTCTTTGCTGGAGCAAGCAGAATTTTCTATTCTTTCTTGAAAGAATATACTTTTTGTCTTGCGTAGGGCAGTCTTATAAGTTTGTAAAGAGGTGAGGTAGGCGTCCTTCTTTACATTAGACTTAGAACAGAATGGTCCTGGAGGAGGGATAAGTCTATTACATTCTTGTCGCAGAGACTTAAGCTCTGGGGTGTACCAAGGAGCGGGGGTCACTCGTTTGGTATGTTTGAGAGTGGCGGTTTTAGGGAGGAGTTTGTCTAAAGAAGATGTGACCCAAGAGTTGAACTGTTCATCGGCAGTGACAGGATCGGTGGAGAGGGCAGGGATAGAGTCTGAAAGAATGGTGGCCCATTCAGCTGGTACAAGCTTGTGCCAACGTCTGTCGGTAACCTTAATTTTGGCGGTTTGAGGGGGTACTATGGGTAAATCCCAGGAGATAGGGATTAGAAAGTGATCTGTCCATGGAAGAGGAAGGGGGGGACAGGTGGTAATACCCGCGATGTTAGTAAGGACGGGGTCCAGGAGGTGTCCCTTGTCGTGGGTGGGTTAGTTATTGACCAGCCGGATGTTAAATGACATAAGGTCCAGAAGGAGGTCGGATACTGTCATATCTGTGGGGTCTGTGAAGTGAAGATTGAGATCGCCCACGATGAGGAAATTAGGGGCGGAGGAAGCTAATTGTGACACCATGTCAGTGAAAGCATTAAGGAATTTCCCTGGTGTACCCAGAGGACGGTAAATCAACAATCCCGAAAGGGAATGTACCGGGGAGGTTTGAATGGCAAAATGGCAGCTTTCGCAATCTTCAATGTTGGCGTTGCTGATTCTACAGACAAGGTGTTCTCTGTAGATTATTGCCAACCCCCCTCCTCTCCCTCTGGGTCTGTGCAGAGCTTGAATAAGATAGCCTGGGGGTAGGGCGATGACAATGTCAGAATCTGAGCTAGCAGAGAGCCAGGTTTCTGAGAGGAACAGTACGTCCAGACCATGATCCTGTATCAGCAGGTTGGTTTCATGCGCATGCCTGGGGAGGGAGCGGCAGTTAAGAAGGCCTATCTGTAGTCCAGGCTTACCCGGGGTCTGACTAACTGGGTTACAGCGTGTACAGTTGAAAAAGGGTTTACCTTCACCGTGGATATAGCGACACTCCTGATTTTTTTCCGGGTGAAGAGCCCGGAGCATGTCACTCGTGTACACCAAACGGTTGTGAGATGAATCCAGCAGCGTCCCTGGGCCTGGGTCCGGCCGGGCCCGGCCGGGCCCAGCCGGGCTTGCCTTAGGCGCGCCTTCGGCGTGCAAACGGCGCGCCTGCTGCGCCCGTCCGCTGCGCGTACGGTGTAGGCACATACTTTTATGAGGAGAGGTGTGGGGGGGGGCGTGGTCTATCGGCACGCCGGCAATGGCGCTGTGGTTTCTGGGCGTTAGCTGACAGCGCGAGGGCAGCTGTGCTAGGAGTTTTGGACCGGGTCCAGTGAAAATAATGTGAGTAGTGCTCTTAAAATCAGCAACTATACACAAATAATACAAACAGTTTTTAAAAATGCAATGTTGTCTCGCTCCCGGCTTTCCGCCTCAGGAGTGCAAAGGTTCTTCTCATGTGTGGCGCACCAGTCTACTCTGGCCTGCCACTTCCCCACGGAAGGAGGGTCAGGGCACTCCCAAGCGGAAGCTATGTCTCTTTTAGCCACTACCATTGCTGTAGTGTAAAAAAGTTTTCGTTTCTGGTCCCGTCCAACCAGTCCGTGATGCCCAGCAGTACGTGTCTGGGGCTGTGGGGGACCTCCCACCCCAACACCTCAGTGAGTTCCTCCTCAATGTCGCCCCAGAAGCGCGCCAGGCGTGGGCAAGTCCATACGATGTGAAAGAAGTCGGCTGGCTCATAACCGCACCTGTCACAATAAGGGGTCGGACGGAGCCCCGCGTGGTGTAAGCGTGCCGGCGTCAGCTAGGCAGCGTGCAGAAAGTAGAGTTGTCAAGCGCAATCTAGCGAGGCGGTGACTGTCCTGGGGGCCACATGGGCATCGTGCCAGTCTTCCTCTTCCAAGGAACCCACCCATTCCTCTCATTGGGCCCGCAGTCAGTCAAGAGATGTTGGAGTGTTGTTAATGAGCGACCGATAAATACGGGAGACGGCCCCTCTCCCCAGGTCCCCCAGCATAATTTGTGCCTCGGGATGGCTATAATCCGGGAGTCGTGTGCCAGTCGTTAAGTGTACTTGAAGGGCATGGCGAAGCTGCAAGTATCTGTAAAACTGCGAGCGGTGCAAGGAATGCCTAGCCCGGAGGTCTTGGAAGGAGCGCCTATAAGGTCCCAGGACCGAAAGCCCTGCAGCCCGTTGAGCCAGTCGTGCAGGGAGAGCAGGCGTGTGGCTAGGTAGTACAAGTATAGATGGGTCATCCCCAAGCCCCAATCAAAGGAGGGGATCTGACAAACACCCAGGGCAAGTCGGGACCTGCGCTTCCCCCAGAGGAATTTTGGAGCCAAGCTATCGAGTTACTGGACCCACGCTCTCGAAAAGTTGATGGGGGTGTTTTGGAGCATGTAGAGGAACCTGGGAAGAACCATCATCTTAAACAGAGCGACTCTTCCCATGGGATTCAGCGCCAACGACTGCCATTTTGACAGATCTGCTTTGGTCCTTTTCACCAGGGGCCCAGCTGAGTTCGGGGAGCAAAGTCACCCATATCCCTAGGTACTTAAAGGATTGGCGACGGAGTGGTATAGTCGATTGCCAATCAAAACACTCCCTGGACATATGAAGGGGAACCAGGACCAATTTCTCGGAATTGAGCCGGAGGCCCGATGCCTGTTAAAAGGACTGAAGAATCTGGAGACTTTGAGGGCGTGAGTTGGCGGGATCCACCAAGTAGAGCAGGACGTCGTCCGCGTAAAGGGTAAATTTATCTGCCTCCGTGATGGGCCACTCCCAGCCCTGCACCCGCTCGCTGGAACGTATCAGAGCTACCAGGGGTTCCATCACCAGGGCAAAGAGCAGGGGAGAAAGGGGCATCCCTGCCTCGTACCCCTGCAGAGCGGAAAGTGGTCTGACAGAACGCCATTTACAAGGACCCGCGCCCTTGGTCGAGCGTATAATAGTCTGACGTAACCTCGGAAACATGGACCAAATCCCATCGTGTCCAGAACGTCGTCCAAGAACCCCCAGTCCACTGAGTCAAAGGCTTTCTCAAAGTCTACCAAGAGGAGAGCGAGGAAAAGGGTGAGCAAGTTGCCGTAGGCCAAAGCTGTGTGGAGCCTCCGCAAACAATGACGGGTGCCACACGCCGGCATGAACCCACATTGGTCCGGGTGGACCAACGTACGTAAAAGGGGCTTGAAACCCTGGGCGAGTGTACGCTCGTACAACTTAAGCTCTGTGTTAATGAGGGAGATGGGACGATAGTGTGCACATCGAGGAGAGGGTGGTTGGGACTTGGGAAGGACCACAATGGTGGCCATATCGGTCTCAGAGGGAAAGGAACCTTTCTCTGTCTCCTCCCTGAATAATTGGGCGAGATATGGAGTCAATGTCTCTCTATACAGGGTGTAGAATTCCTGGGGGAGGCCGTCCGGTCCCGGCGTCTTGCCGGACGAGACGAGGGTAATCACGTCACCAATTTCTGCAAGGTTGATGGGACGGTCCAGATCGCCCCAAGCATTGGAGTCCAATTGAGGGAGGCGACAGGATCCAGCCTGCAACAGATCTGTAAGGGTAAGGGTAAGGGTGAGGGAGAGAGTCCTGGTCGTATAGAGCGGACAGTAGTGCATCGCAAAGGCCTGGGCCATGTCGGCCAGGGAATGATGCACCGAGCCATCCTGATCCGCTATTTTTGGAATTATTCAATTCGCTCTGGGGTAGGTGACTAGTCTGTGGAGGAGAGAACTGTCTTTTCTCCTCATCCATACACCCCGACGACAAACGAGCGCCAAAGAAGCTTGGCCGCGTCCCGCGACAATTGGCGAATCTCCTCCCGAATGTGGGCAAGGAGCCTCACTTCGGAGGCGTCTGGTTTCAGGGTGGTGGATCGCAGGGCCTGTGCTTCACATGAGGTGAGCTGTTTCAGCTGTGCACGCCGCTGGGTTTTGAGTTGCCCCTTGGCAACCCCGCGTATCGTTGCCTTACCGGCCTCCCACAAGATGCCGCAGACGACACCGACCCCTCACTTGTCTGGAAGTATTGTTTTAGCTCCCGCCCCACCACCTCGCGGAAGTCTTTATCCTGGAAAAACCACAAGTTCATTCTCCATGTCTGACGCATGGAGGCAGGGTGTGGGGTGCCCACAGTGAGTAGCACCGAGGAAAGGTCCGATATACCCCTAGGGAGGATAGCGACTTCCTGCAGCAAGAGGCAGTCGGTCGAGAAAATGTAGAAGGTGTCGATAAGCGCGTGCGTGTGGTACACGGCCGAGGTGTGGGTGAACTATCTAGTCCGCGGGTGCAACACATGCCAGGCATTGCAGAGACCCAGGGATTCGGCCCAGTCCATTAGGTGTTTCGCATGCACCAGTCTGCCATGGGAAGGGGGCCCAGTCGAGCGCAGGAGAGGGGACAGCGTTGAAGTCACCCCCCAGGAAGATGGGGCCCGTGGGCTAGGAAGCCAGGAGTCCCACGGAGGCGGCCAGGGTTGCAGTCAGCTGTGATTGGGGGGGGGGGGGAGTACAACGACACCAAGTTAAGGGGTGCTCCGTTCAGGGTACCGGACAGTGCTACGAAGGTGCCCTGATCGTTGTGAACCACTCGTGTATATCGTGTCCCGGGTTGGGGGAATTACTTTTTGGACTGAGTCCTTGTGGTGGGGTAACACTGCCATACATTTTTCCGTTTCATAGGGCTTTCTCCCTTTATGACAGTGATGCTTCATCTCTGTCGGGAATGTTAGTCAGGTTTGGCTACCTGAAAACATTGATTTGCTGGGGCCTTTTGTGAGTTGGCCTTTGTTAGACCTGTCACCATTGGTGTGGGTCTCCCTTCCATTTTTTGCTGTTGCCTCATATGTATTTGCTAGTTATAGATGCTTTGGGCACTGTGCCACTGCTATTCAGTGCCACCGTGCAAGTCCTCCCTATGTTAAATTGAAGTATGGATTAGTGACCCCATGATTGGCTTGTTTGGTTTACTTATCAGACCCTAGTACAGTGCACTACGTGTGCCCAGGGCTTGTAAATCAAATGCTGCTGGTTGGCTTGCAGCACTGATTGTGCCACCCACCGGAGCAGCTTGTAAAATGTGTATCAGGCCTGCTATTGTAGAGCCTATATGCAGTCTCTTACTGCCCTGTTGACTTGGCAAGTGCACCCACTTGCCAGTCCCCAAACCTTCCCTTCCTTTTCTTCATATCAGACATCCCAATGGACAGGGTGCATTGTAGGTAAAAGTTTGGACATGCCCTGATGTGTTTGGCATGTCCTAATAGTGAATTACAGCCATTTTTGTTTTTTACTATTGCAAGGCTACCTGCTCCCATAGGCCAGAATTGGCAGTTTGATTATAACACCTTATAATCATAACTGACCCAGGGAACATGGTGGAAAAACGAATTCAGTATGCCTGAACTCAGAATGATAAAATACATCATTTAGGGAAGTTGGTTTTAACATTCTGTGTTTGAAAATACCACTTTTAGAAAGTAGGTATTTTCTTGTCTAACTATCCAAGCCTGCCTCTGCTAGGGTGTGTATTCCATGTCTGGTTCCTGAGTGACAGGGGCTGGGGGCTGAAGGAGACAGGGTGGGTCAGCACAAGGCTGAATAGACCTGTCTGCATGAGGAGTGGTGGGAGGAGTTGCACCTGGGCCTGAATAGGGTTGTGCCTGCCTTCCACAATGCTGGCTCCACCTCCTGTGGTGTGTCTGAGGACCCTGGCCCACACCGACAAATGAAGAAGTTGTACACTGGCAGGATGCACCCAGAACTTGTTTGGACTAGGTACAGACACTCTCTGCTTGCAGAGAAAAAGGATTTTGGTGTATAAAAACGGGGACCCAAACCCCAGAGCTTTAGATCACTTCTGGGAATCAAGACAAACCTTTGCTGAGGAGAAGAACCAGGAAGCTGAAGGCGGAGACTATCCCTGTGCTGTGTGTTTGGGGGTTGGCCTGCAGTGGTTGCTTCATTGCCAAAGAAAGGAGAAGAGGACCGAGTGTGCTTTTCATCAACTTGAAGAAAAATCTTCAAGGGCTTGATCTTGAGCTTGCCTCCTGCCTGAAGTCTCAGGGATACAAGACTTCACCAACCAGCTCCCCCCTGAATTCCCTTGCTGGGAATTGAAGTGCCTCCTGTTGTGCTGGGCCTTCTGAGAGACTGCGTGTCGCTGGGAGTGCGACTCAACGATGAGCAGCATGCCGCAACAGTTGCTGTTGCCTCGCCAAGAAAGCATGCCGCCGCTGTCGCCATCGCATCACATCACCGGAGAAGCGTGCCACAGAGGTCGCTGTTGCATCACCGTAGAAGCGAGTCGCAGGGCCTGTCGCGGCTCAGAAGATCACTGAGTCGCCGCTCGGGCGTGCACAATCGCATCAACATTGTTGCACTGGAACCAAGATGCCATTTTGTCGTATTGCACCGGAGAGAAGTATCACATTGAGGCACCATCTTGTCGCATCATACCGGAGAGCAGTAAGAAACCGATGCCTCACCTCCCCACACAGTAAGGAAGCGAGCTTCAACTTCCTCGCCCAGCAGTAAGGAATCGACGCTCCACTCCCCTGAGTGTAAGGAACCGACATATCCCCTTCACTGCAAGCCTTTTGTTTGCTTTGCGTTACGCATCCAAGGTACTTTGAGAGTAAAGTGTTGCATTTACAATCTTAAGAGAATTGAGCTATCTCCTACCATCTTAAAGTATATTTTTGAGTACAGTATTGTGGATTTTTGTTGTTTGGTCTTGTGATAAGTCTTTATAAAAATACTTATTTTTATAATACAACCTGTGTGGTGTCCATCTGTAGTGTTGTCACTGTATTACTGTATATTCACAAATGCTTTACACACTGCCTCTGAGATAAGCCTGCCTGCCCGTGCCAAGCTACCAAGGGGGTGAGCAGGAGTTATTTTAGGAGTGTGGCCCCTTACCCATACTAGACGCAAAGGTCCCTATTTGGTCAAGGGTACCTACCTCTGCCAACTCGAGACCCCCAAATCTAACGGCCTTTATTTCAACCATAGCTGAGTAGACTTTGCTGATGATCTTATGTCCCTTTATAGCAGGAGTTTTTTCCAACAGCTGTTTACTTTTTATTGTTTTTGGATAACCGCCTCTTGGTAGCTTTGTCAGGCGGTGAGTTTTGCTTCTGTGGGATTGTCATGGTTGTTCCGGGATGGGCGATGTTCCTCGTACTCCCTCACAACTCTTACACAGTATTATGATTTCTGGTTATCCAGCTTATTGATATCTATATATATTTATGGTTTCAACTCTGTGCAATTGCATTCTTGGTATATTACCATTGTTTTTGGTAAGTAGCTATAACTACCTTTCAATGGATATCTCTAGTATTTGAGGGTTTCTTGTTCCTACACTGATTAGACTCCCAGCCTGGCGAGGGAGACTGAGGGTTCATTTCCTGATAGGGATGATGATACTCGGGGCATTCTGATGATCTTGTGAGTAGGAGTCCATTTTTATATATTTGTGTACATATTGATCATGTATATACATGTATATGCTATAAGTATGTCCATGAAGAGTGTATGTCTGTTTTGTTGCTGCACTCCTTCTTGAGGCTTTAGATCGACCTTAAAGCTTACGGCCTCTTGTATACTTTAGTATACTTCTCCTGTGGCCTTAAAGCATTCCCCTGCTTTTGATTTGTTTGTTTCAGTGTTAAAAAATCCTTGCTTTCTAGTGGTCAGGCCTGCCTCTTTGTCCCTCCTTTTCTCTTACATTCCTCCCATGCAGCAGGGACTATGTACCTTCTCGTTCTTCTATGGTCATCTATCTTTTCTTTGGAGGACAATTTTTTCTTGGTTCCCTGCTCTGTTACTGTATGGCTGTGTTCAGCTTTTGCACCATAGCTGCATACATTTTAATATAGCCTTCCTCCCTCCTCTTTAATGCCACAGATATGTTAGTGCTGCCTCCCGCGCTGTGCCTTCTATGCCATTGCTTGTATTTTTGTAGCCTTTTACCAATTTTCAATGTTGACCGTCAGTTTGGCTTTTTTATAGGAATTTTGTTTGGTTTTGGGCTTCCTTTTAAGGGGAATTGGCTTGTTGAAGTCTTTTTTTTCATTGCTTATTTTCTATTCTTATGTGTATTTTACATTTAAAAGTGTAAATTCATAAATATTTGTTTCTGTTTTATCGTAGCATGCACAACTTCAGTTTCTCAATATCCCTCTGGCCCAGTATTGCGCTAGCGCAGTCTCCTTGTAAAAATCAATGTTTATTTTTTTTATTGCCTATTTTCTATGCTCATGTTTATTTTATATTTAAAAGTGTACGTTTATAAAAAGTTGTTTTCGTGTCATCGTAGCATGCACAACTTCAATTTCTCCAGTATTTGGGAGTCTTTCATAGATTCACATGCCTGAATCATTCCCTGTCGTCGGAGTGGGAGTCCCACAGTACATAAAAAAGCAATATTATGCAATAATATCCTTAGAAAAAATTGGTAATAACCAACCAGGAAGTAAAGTAGCCCAAACTACCATAGAAAAAACTTCCCCACACATGACTATCCTATTCATTTTGTATAGTCCAAACTGCAGCCAATCAGGCGACAGCACCCACCAGAAAGTCCTCCCCAGAGGCTCAGGCTCTCAGATTTTCTACCGCACGTCGTGTGAAGGGAGTCTCGCTGAGCTCTGCTCAGTTATTTATTCAAAATGTCTACATTCTGCAAGTATTTTTACTTTTCTTCAAAGAAGTCTCTATTTTCAACTCTGCTTCGCCTGTGGAAAGCTTCGCCCTTTTTTCTAAGGACCCCACGATACTCCTGTTTTTTTCTTAACTCAGGTGAGGAGTCGCAGGTTCTGTGGAATCCTTTTCTCAAAGGACCTTTGAAAACGGAGAGGCCCATCTCCTTCTGTGGCTACAGGAGTTGTAGACTTTCTGACACTCCGGTCTCTGACATGGAGAGTGTTTGTTCTGGACGTGCTAAGTCCTCTCTAAGCGTGGGTGTGGAACTGAGATTGCTTCTTCTTGGCCTCCCTTGGATGAAGAAGGATCCTCTGGATATTGTCCCCCCAAGGAGTCTGCTGGCCTCCACACCTACGGGACCTGGTCTCTGGCATTTTCAGACTATTACTGCCACCTTTACACTATAAAAAAGGTGCCAGTCCGTCGACGGGTTCGCCTTCACGCCCGTCGACGATGAAAGACTTTTGAGTGTCTCGACGAGTCTAAAGGCCATCTTCAACTTCTAAGTTGCCGTCGTCGATGGCCTCGTCGTCGACGGTGGCTCCGTCGACGACAGTGAGGACAGTGCCCTCTCGTCGACGGTAGGCTCGTTGACGACAGTATAAGCCTCGTTGATGGACTCGTCGACGGTGTCCTCCTTGTCGTAGACGGTGGCTTCCTCGACGACGGTGAAATAGGCCTCGTCGACGGTTGGCCCGTCGACGGTTGCGCTCGTCGACGGTTGGCCCATTGGCGACAGTCAGCTTTGTCGACAGTGGGCTCGTCGACGGTAAACTTCGTCGACGGTAAACTTCGTCGACGGTAAACTTCGTCGACGGTGTACTTCGCCGACGGTCATCCTCGTCGACGGTAAACTACGTCGATCATTGGCTTAGTCAACGATTGGCTTTGACAGCAGAGCTGTGTTGATGGTGGGCTCGTCGACGGTGGCCTCGTCGATGGTCAGCTTTGTAGACGTTAAACTTCAGCAATTACTTAATCGACTATCAACTTTATCCAACAATGGACTTTGTCAACGACGGAAAGCTTCGTCGACGGTTGGCTTCGTCGAGGGTTGGCGTTGTCCATTTAGCTGTGTTGATGCAGATGGCCTCGTTTACGGTTGGCCTCATCAACGGTTGACCCAGTCAACGGTTGGATTCGTCGACTGTTAACCCATTTGACAGTTGGCTATATGCACAGTGCTCTTGTAGCCTATTTATTAGTCGTAAACTGCTTTTCCGCTACATCAATGTGATGGCATGATGGCTCCTTACTCAACGCCATAATTTCTTGGACTGGCTAAAAACGTAGCCAGACTCTCAGCCTCTGGTTCCTTAAGACAAGAATTATGTTTTTCTGACGACGAGGCTGCCATGTCCTGTTCCATGGCGAAATTATACCCTCTTACACCTGAATCTCCATTACATCACCCTCCGGTGGATATTGGAGGATCAAACCTCCTCATGGAGAGAACGGCGACTCGCTTTCATCTTCCCCTCGTCACGGGGAAAGAAGCAGACCGTTTTTCTCTTTGATTTTACAATTAACTCCGGACACAAGTTCGTTCAGTTTCTCTGATACCTTTTATTTGACAAGAGGTCTTTGACTCTTCTTGAGCCCAAGATCTGCACTGGCGGTTCTTTCACGCATCGAACACAAATTTAAAACGCCAGACAATTCACCTGCTTGTCTTGTCTCTCAACTACAACCTGACTCATCTTTTGCTCGGGCGGCCCAGCGACGTCCTCGCAATTCCGCGTCTCCTTTGACATTTTTCTCTCGACCGGGAAGGTCAATGCCTCGTATTATTGGGGGAAAAAGTTCTCCACAATGGCTGCAACCACGGTTTCAGCAGGCAACTCTTTAGCCATTTTTGGCAGGTACCACTGCCAGAGTTAGTCTGGTATGTTGGCGCAGGTAGCCCTTATTCCCGAATCCTCCTCGGCAGACGCTTCAAGGATCCTGCAGAAGAATGGAAGAAGAGCATCAGAAACAGTAGACCGTGCAGTGCACATTGCGTCTCCAAGTTTTTAGACCGCTCGCAGCAGCGGCAGTATTGCAAAGACAAGGTTGGCAGAACGATTGGTTTTTCACCCAGAGGTTCAGACAAAAATAATGGACGTACCTTTTATGGGTAATCCCTCTTTGGCCAACATGTTGAGCAGACACTGCAGTCACTACCCACGCCTTCGGTTCTCTCCAGTACAGAAAGCAGCCCTTTTGTGGTGCCCGAGGTTGCAGCTCCACATCCTCTTTTCCAAGGAGTTCCACCCAGTATCACTCCTACAATCAGAACCAACTACATTATTCGACTCTAAATCGTATACAGGAGGTAATTCTTCCAGGAAACAACGACTTGCCTTAGAACCCACCCTTAATCCATCCCAAAAAGGCTGATGGTGGAATTTCTCTCTTTTATTCCATTTGGTCAACGATGCCATTTGTCTGTTGGGGGTTCTAATAGTTGTGTCGAAAGGGCACACTCTAGAATTTGGCAAATTCCTTCTTGCTACACCTTCAAAGGGGACCTCTACCTCCTCATGTATGCGAGTCGTTTTGCACAAGTGTCTATTTTGATACACACAGGGACTGGTTCCGAATCTCCAACAACAGAGTTAGGGTTTACTCTCAGTTCCTCATCAACAAGCAAGTCAAGAAGGAAGCGCCTGATTTTAGATCTTTGTGCAAACTTTTCAAATGTTGTACCTCAAGAAGGTCCTAAAGTTCTACTGCCAGAACGACTTTATAATTACACTCAACCTCCAGGATGTCTATTTTCATGTGCCAATCCTTCCAAAGCATAGGAAGTGGCTACACTTTACAATAGGTACAAACCTTTTCAATTCAAGGTCCTACCTTCTTGGACTTCGGTCCGCTCCACGTGTCTTTACGTGGATCCTGGGACCAGTGGCAGCCTGTTTACGTCTGCAAGGCATACAAATGTATCATTACTTAGACGACTGTTTAAGAAGGGCTCGCTCTTATCAACAAGCAGTCCAGCACACCCAGACTTGTCAGTCACTATTTCTAAACCTGATTTTCAAAAAATCATGGCAAGTCCCAACTAGTCCTAGCTCCGATATGAACATTTCTCGGAGCATCAATCAATACAAACCTAGCAAAGGTGTTTCTCACACGAAGGACAGGCCTGCATCTCCCACTTGGTGGTTCTTCTACGTACCCAAAAAAAAAAGGTCTGTTTCAGTAGATCCTCAAAGTCATTCCTGGCCACTGCCTCCACCTGCATCTAGTAGGTTCCCAACTGCAGATTATTCATGAGAAAATGCTAGAAGAGCTAGCCAAGCAGTGCCGACAACTATCTGGCTCATTCAACAACAACATCTTATTTGTCTTTTGAATGAGGACACCGCTGGGTTGGTTGGCCCACGCTCCCAGTGTCGCACCAGGCCGCTCCTTCCTCGGACGCTCCACCGCTCACCCTTACCAACGATGCCTCTATGGAAGGTTAGGGAGTGCACCTTCAGGGTTTTTTCCATCAAAGGCAGATGGACACCTCACCAACGCACGGCACACACTAACCGCTTTGAGCTGTTATCTAATTTCCTGGTTCTAAAAACCTTCAGCTTCCTAGTGCGAGAGGAATCAGTGTTAGTGTGTACAGACAATACTATCGCTATACACTATCTCAACAAGCAAGGAGGTACGCGATCACTGTCGCCCAAACAAGCACAACACATTCGCGAATAGGCTATTTACAATCACGTTGATATTTCTGCAATACATGTTCCAAGGGTCTCGAACGTCATGACGGACTCCCACAGCGGATCCGCCCAGGACAACCACGGGTGGGATCTCCACCAACAGACCCTTGACCACATCTTATACCTGGGGGGCCAACCAGACCTGGATCTGTTTGCATCGCCTATCAACCGCAAATGCCTATACTATGCAATCTGGCTTCCCCACTAAAGATCGTGTGGTTCTGCATTTGATAAACTCGTCAACAGTATTTGCATTCGCTTTTCCGCCTATTCTGTATGTGCCTAGTCTCCAGCGGAAAATGAGGTTCTAACCATGTCACATCCCACTCTTTGTGTTCAGACGGCCTCGCCGACCGTGGTGCACGGGTCTCCTCCTACTACCTTGCTGCGAACCTATCACGCTTTGCCCTCTGCCGCACCTTCTGACAGTGCAGTACGGACGGATTCACCTTACGCATTCCTCAGGCCTCAAGCTTGCGGCTTCAACCTGAGCACTCTGAATTTGCTCACTTGTGCATTGCCTCAGACTGAAGGGAGGTTTCTCGCGAACGCAAAGCCCCTCCACTATTTGGGTATATAAACTAAAATGTAAACGCTTTGGTATCTGGTGCGAGTCTGTCTGCATCATTCCGTGCACGCTACACCAGAGCAAATCCTACCTGTTTTTCTCCTTATGGCAAAGTCAGCCCTTTTTCTCATTTAGTCTTGAAAAGTACTGGCTGCACTTCTCTTTTTTGCCATGACGGATTCAGGTCTCTATATTCCTCCCTGATTATTCGCAAGTTCTTTTAGGGCCTCTACAGGATGTGCCCGCCCATCGGGCGTTTCCCCGCCTACTTGGCGCCTCAACGCTTCTTTTGAACCAATCCATTTCACGGATTCGACATTTCTAACATGGAAAGCTTCCCTCCTACTCGACGTGTGAGTCCTATTCAAGCTTTTAACATCAAACATATTTACCTTCAACTTACAAATGACTCTCTGGTGCTGCGTAACAATCCACTATTTAATACACTATTTATATTTATTGTTGGCTTTGACTTCATCTAGAAGAGTCAGTGATGTCCAGGCTTTCACGGTCCATCTACTTTTCTTAAAGTTCACGTCTAATTCAGTAGTGCTCCGCACAAACCCAAAATGTATGCCTAAGGTGCCTTCGGACTTTCACCAGTCATCTTAAGGACATTTTTTCCTAATCCACAATCCCCTGTGGAAAGGGCATTGCATACACTTGACATCAGGAGATGTTTATAGTTCTATTTACAAAGGACCTCTGCAATACGCAAATCCGATCAATTGTTCAGCGCTTATGGAAGGATACGACAAGGAAATGCAGTGTCTAAACAAACCATAGCTAGATGGATCTCTGCAGCTATTGACTTTTGCCATATACAAGTAGAAAGATCTTTACAGGCATCTCCAAGGGCTGATTCTACAAGAGCTGTCGCTTACTCGACTGCTCTTTTCGCTGGAGTTCTGTCGTGTATTTCTATAGGTTCTGAATCAGTCCCCCTATTCCTGACCCTATTCTGGTTAAACTAACTATCAAGTTAACTAACAGTCAGCCCATGAGGCAAGAAAACCCCCATGATGCAGATACCGTTATCTGACGCAGTCACACTACGGCACAGGAACGTGTTATCTGATTAGGTCATAACGCTTGAGATCTAATTAGACAAGCGACATTCCTCCAGCCCCTGATAAGGCATACGACGTTCTCATAACAAATCAAACCTATGACAACCTGGATAATCCGTGCGGCCATTGTTTTGATTTCACAGAGAACTTTAGTAAAGAATGTGCTAACGAGCAAGTCGTATGACATCTTTATTGACGTATCTATGTCCATCCTTACGTCAATCTCGGCACCTTTAAGGTATAAATATTGCCGACCTTGCCCTATGCAAACACACGCGTGGTGACAAGACGGAGCAGCCATACTTGCCGAAGCCGAGAGCAGAAGCAGACCCCGCTGGCAGCAGCCCCGCCTTCCTGACGCGCTGAGAGACGCGCTGCTATCTCAAGCCGAGAGACCCAGCACCGGCGCTTTCGGGCAGCCCTCGCAGGCAGCCTGGAATATCGAGAGCAGAGAAAGAGATACTATTCCTCATCCATCCTAAATTCCAGGTACAGAACTGAATAACCCCTCACAGAGAATTCTTTAGTTATTCACTTGGCAAAAACAAACTTAAACTTAAACTGTAACTTTCTATTCCCGCCCACGCATTAGACTTAGGTCAGGTACACGGGGTAGGCGTATTTAGAAACACCAGTTGAGTACGTTTAGTCAAATGTATATGTGTATGTAAATATATTTTAATCATTTTAAACATCATATGGCTCAGAAACCATATCAATGTTTTTACAGTATTATTTTATACTATTGCTTTTAATGTATGCACTTTACTTAACTATAAGTATTGCAATAATATCGATCCATTTCTCATGTATGAGAAAAGAGACTGATCAATAAATAACACCTTTTTATTGAACACGCCCATCTCTTCCTTTTCTCTACATTCTGATGAGACTAAGAATGCACGTACTGACTGAGTAAAATAATTGCCTTGTGCTCACACGACTCTCGAGATTGACTCTTGATTAGGGGAGAGCAAAGTTGTCATGTTCTATGGTTGTCAGAAACTAAATCCCTTCTTGTCTAATCAGGGGAGTTAATTCCTTCCTTGAACATTCGAGAAAGTTTCTAGCGAACTCTGAGCTTAGCTGGCAAACCCAAAAATTAAGTCTAGTATCGACAGTAGTAGACCTAGTTAACGTCTGGCCTAGGTCTTTACTGCTGTAGGTACTATTCCAATGCGCAGAGCCTATTGGGAAAATAGGAGCTACACTACATGGCGCCCAACGCGTTTGGAAAGGGCGATAAAACTAACGTAAGACATTTAGAGTAACTCAGTCGTGCTTTCTCACTCAGACCCCTTTTCCCAAATACTCCAAAGACGTCTGGAGTGGGTGAAAGGTTATATCCTCCAAAACCTCGCAGCAGGGAACTCCTATGTATGGTTCTTGGTCAAGTCAACGTTGAAGGATAAACAGTTCCAAAATATTGTGCATCTAATCTTTGTTCCATAAAGAAACCTGATCTGCAAACAAACATAATACCATCCTGTCTGTAAAATGGCAGAGAGTGATGATGAAAGAGAGGCAGTTAGATTAGCAACTGAACTCGCAGATGCTGATGCTACCATGCAAGCAGCAGACCCGAATATAACACTCATTCCGGTCATTAAAAGGAGATCTATAACCTTAAAACTTATAGAAAATGGACTGACACCTAGAGGTGGCACAGTCATATTCGTAATTGAGGCACACGAATATCGGCAGACAGAGGTATACTATTCATGGATACATTTTCCGGCAGCAAATGCTGTAACAAAGTACTTCCACTATTACAAAGTAGAGGAACCTCCTGAAACATACACTCCTTTCGAGGAGGTGGAAGTACCACTCAAATTCCAAGAGCATTTGCTCTTATTTGATGGCGCCCTAATACATAACAATCACATTACAAGGCTCGGTCCTTTAGGAAGACCAGGAGCAACGTGGCCGGTCTTAGCCGGATACACACCACATCCAGACATCGAAAGAATGCCTGCAGCAGAGCTGTTAATACAGCTAAAACAACTACTAAAAATTCATAGACAATTAGTTCAGTATGTAATGCGGACTTCAACAATTCAGCCAGCGATTAAACTTCCACAGCTGACCCCTCACCAGGGGAACACAAATAAAATTACACCACAGAACATCCAATCCTGCCTAGGTAAAGTTCCAGCTAAACGGGAACAGATACCATTCTGGTTGGCACAGAAAATTACCCAAATAGAGGCGGTGTTTCCTGACACCACCCCATTAGAAAAACACAGGATTCTGACTATATGTCTCCCAATGGGAATCGCACCACACATTGAGGACTGTGACACTTGGGGTACAGTCTTTGCTTCCAACTACACAGAAACGCACGGTGTTCCATCCATTTCGGTAATACCAGATGTGCTAAAACAAATTCAAGATGAATACGGTCCAGAACCTGCTTTAACTCTTGGTATGAAATTACTAAAAGACTTCAAGCAGGTCTCGGCTATATTACTAGCCAACATAAAAGGTGAAGCAGCAAACGTGGCGATCCGCCAGAGGTTAAAAGAGACAGATATAGCAGACCAACCAGCTGAAATTGCCAGAATCATAGAAAAATCCTATGAAGAACTAGGCAGAGATAGTCTAGGTGGAATACCAGTAAAACCGCAACTGACTACAAGTCCAGAAAAAATATTTTTTAATAATAATAATTCACCAAAAAAGAACTGGGATGGAAACAAACAATCCAATCCTAAAGAAAAGAAATTCCAGTCCCGAGGAAGGTCTCCTAGGCGAAGAGAGAAATCTCCAAACCAAAGACAGAGGTCACCGCAGAGTGACCCCTCGGGGAATAGATATAACCTTAGAAATAGGGATAATATTAAAAAACCTGATAGATATCAAGACATTGATACACGTCCCTCTCAATCTTTTCAGAATTCCTCGCAGAAATCGGAAAGAAGAGGACGATCAGAAGAGCACGCCAAGTCCAAAGACAAGGAACCTGCTCAACAAAAAAAGAAATTACAATTTCCCAAAAAGAAGGTAGCCAGTATCAAGGTAGTTAACAATGACGAGAATACTGAGGACACAACTGAAAAACGGAGAATGGGCTCAGACAATGCTAGACAGCGCAGCAGAGGTGAGCATAGCTCGCAAAGTCCTTATGAATCATCTGGAGACAGTGGACACGAATGAATACCTTCAAGTGGAAACTGCAGACACCAGAGTTAGCAAGCCCCACAGGATATACGAGATAACATTACGTATAGAGGGAGATAAGACTAGGAAAATAAGGGGACTATTTTGGGATAACCTCTCCAAAGGCTATGACATCCTTCTAGCTGAAAAAGACTGGCCACCAGAGTTTGTCAGGGAGTGCCCTCATGGCGAAGAAGTAATTATGCCTGCCTTCTCGAATCAAATACCGATTCATAAAAAATACACACTTGCTAGAAAGTGGGCAGTGGCCTTAGCACCTGCTTTATATAAAAATCATGTAGGATGGGATGAGGATTCTCCTCCTCACAAAATCCAGTTAAAATCACAACCTACTGCACAAAGGCAGTACCCAATTAAGCAAGAAGCTAAAAAACAAGTAAATGAAATACTAGATCAGCTAGAATACCAGGGGGTGATTGAAACTTGCACCTCACAAATGAACAATCCTTTGTTTCCGGTCTCCAAACCAGACAATTCATATCGTCTAGTTTTGGATTACCGACACCTTAACACATGTTGCAAAACCTTTGCAGTGCAAAACTCACACAGTGCTGCACTAATGAATAACATAGTGCGCAAAAAATACAAAACAACCCTGGACATCTCCAATGGATTCTTTTGTCAAAACATAGCACCAGAGAGCAGATATTTAACTGCATTCTCAGTAAATGGCACTCAAAAACAATTCTGTCGGTTAGCCCAGGGGTACAAGAACAGCCAGGGGGTATTCTCAGCGAGAGTAACAGAATTACTACAACTATATGATGATGAAGCATTATCTTATGTCGATGACATTTACTTAACAGATGATGACTTGGAGACTCACTTGAAAAGGGTGAACACCATAATACTTGGGTTCGCTGCAGATGGTTACAAATTCAACTTTAAAAAATCCAGAATTGCCCATCTGACGGTCCTATTCTTAGGATATGAGTTATCAAGTGAAGGTAAAAGCCTGGCAGACAATTTCCTAGAGAAATGTGCCGTAATCCAAGCTCCTAAAACACTAAAAAACCTACAGTCAATTCTAGGCTTCCTAAACTTCGGAAGAACATACATTGCAAATTACGCAGAAAGGGTCAAACCCCTTTATGATCTAATTAAACCAGACTTTAAAAGATCCAATTGGACTCAAACACACACAGAAATTTTGAGATCCTTACAAACAGACATGCTAATTAAAACAAAATTAGAAACACGTGATAACACACGCAACCTTGTGATCCGAGTCATCCCAGGGAGATGCGGATTCACATACCTGACCTCTAATGAGGGAGAAAAGGTACCAATTGCATTTAAATCACACTTGTACACAGAAGCTGAACAGAAATTCAGTAATACAGAAAAAATCATTCGTGCAGTTCAAACCGCAATAGCTAGAGAAAAAGACATAGCTGACGGTAGACATATCACAGTCAGAACAGCAGAATCAGCCTTTGAGGCACTAACAACACCTTGTAATTTACCAACAACAACATTGAATCCGGAATGGATACAATGGGTGAATTCAATCACAACGGACAAAGTATACTACTACTTTGATCCAGAACTAGAAGAATTAAAAAATCTAAAATATGAAAAGACGTATCCTCTGCCAATCGACATTCTGCCTCTACGACATTACGCCTGTGTAATCTATACAGACGGACATGCTCAACCCTCCGTTTGGGGAGAACATGCATACAATCCCACATGTGAGATTACAAAAGAAGTGTGGCGCGGAGGTAAACTTAGACCTCTATTAACAAAATCACACTCAGTAGAAACTAATTCAGAACTACAAACTGAAATAATAGCATTAAAAATGGCGCTGGATAATGCGGATCGCGAATTCCCGACACTTATAGTGTCAGATTCATATTACTGCGTCAAAGCATATAACAAGGATTTGCAGACATGGATTCAGAACGGTTACAAAGATGACACAGATGCACCAATAAAGCAGAAACTGCTCTGGGAACAAGTAGCTCTTTTGAAAAAAGAACTACCAAAGACTCACGTGACTCACTCACTGAGTCATCAACGTGATGGCGTTCACGTTGTGGGGAATTCATTGGCTGAAGCAGCCGCAGCGGCAGCCACTAAACCGGCTCCCGTAGATCGAAAAAAGCGTACATTAAAATACATTGACGGTGAAACATTGCTGGCGGTGAAAACGTCATCAAACGGCGACTGCTCAGCACTACCGATCAACTATCCACTCAATTATACATACATAATCGATGCAAACTCCGTCCCTTTTGCTCAAATCCCTGGAGTGGGGGATAGTGATTCCAAACATGGACAGGAGAAACTTGTTAATCGCAGACGCACACATGGGCGAGGGTCTCTGGAAGAATTACAATCACGGTACTGGTGGCCAGGCATGAGCCTGCACTACACCATGTTTGTAAAAAACTGCCCAAACTGCAACAGAGATCGCAGTGGGGAGAGAAGCAGTTTAATACCTCGTCGTATCAAGGCAGATAATATTACCAGCAAAAAGAATGGCTTGCGATTAACATATACAGGCTAGTTTCCACTTATAATGTAGATCCTCAGCACTCGGCTGACGTCCGGACTGTTATACAAAGATTTGCGAGTCTAAATGGCATATACGCTAAGAGCATGCTACGTTCGACCATTGTTTTCACTCAGGCAATCCAGCCTGGGGGGGAAACATGGCCAAATGAGCACAGCCCAGCGGGAATCTTCTCACTTCCTTCCTGAGGGTACGGGATGGTGTAAAGAAAAAACCAAGGCAGAAAGCAATCTATAATAGAAAGGATATTAGGTTCGGGAGCTGGGTGGGTCAAACATCTAATAAGTGTCCAACGTAGTCTAAATAACTTGCCAAGAAATTCTCTGAAGGGATTCAGTCCGTACGAATTATTATTCGGAACTAGGATGTTGATCTCTGACCTTGATAGTCAGACTTCAGTGGTAATAGAAAAAACCTTTGATGTCAAAGACCGTTTGGCTATTTTGCACGACTTAAACAAAACAAGAAAAGACCTGAGCAACATACAGTTGAAACAACAGCCAACAACCACTGAAGAATCACCACCTGTCCCGGCAAAACCTGTCTGGATTCCAAAAGTCGGGGATCTAGTCAGGGAGAAGATCGCGGTAAAGAAGGAATTTGGGCCTTCTTACAGAAAAGCAGTTCCTGTCTTGTCTGTCAACGGGACAAGATCAGTTGTACTACCGCCACTTGCTGGAAAAAAGGAGAACCGAGTTGTATCCATCGACCTGGTAAAACCACAACATGTGGCCGATAACAAACAGTAGGCCAAGTGGACTCCCAATAAGTAGCAGAACACCAAGGTTTGCTACCAGTACAGAGGTCCTAACAAAAAGGCTCATCACATTTGAAACGCCTGCAGAAGAACAAGAAGGACTATGCAACAATGCAATAGAACTCAGACCTCTGAAAACCCAAATAAAGACATTTAGCAGAGACACACCGATCTATACTGAAGTACCAAGTGAAAATGCAAAAAACAGAAATCCTGAACCAATTGGAACAATTGACAGAACTGCATCCGGTTACTTCATCAACTTCGATGATTCCTCTGAAAGCCTGAGTGAATCAAAGACACAGCCATCATCAAAATCCTTTAAAGACAAAGCGAAGGAACTTTTGAAACATCTGAAAGAAACATATCTGGTTTCTCCATGGATTGAATTTTGGGTGGGTTTTGGCGCATTTATCCTCATACTTTGGCTCATCATGGTATTTACTTTGGGACGCTTCATTGAGGGAAAATATGCTAAAATGGACACAGCAAGTCAGAACATCAACTTGATCCTCAAACCACACACATCTTCACACGTCGAGAAAAGAGAACTTTCTTCAGAACTTTCTTCAGCCAACTTCACAGCCAATCCTATACCTGGTGGGGTAGCCTGGGACAACACTGACTATGAAATTTATGGTCCGGTCGAGATCCTGAAATATCCACACCAAATCAAGATCTCCTTGAGTGACTTTGCAAAACCAAACTCATTTGCTGATGATTGGGACTTCGAAAGTATTAACAACATGATGTCTGACTTAGTAATGTCTGCTAAATTTACAAAACATGATTATTTGCAAGGTTCTACAAATTATGATAGTATGTATTGCTATAACCATTATGGTAACCATTTTTTACATAAATCTGCACAACCTAGAAATGTTTTAAGTTATAATCAATGGGAACATTGTGCTACACCTCCAAAAGGAAGCTCTAGAACCGTATATGACAAATATTCATATTTTTCAGGTTTTAACATAAGTAATGCTGAAACATTTTATTTTAAATTGTCAAACAAGACAGGGATGAAAACCATGATAACCAACACAAAATTGATATATTCAGATTCATTCTTTGAAAAAATGAATACATTTGGATTTGATTATTGGGACAAAAATGTTGATTTGAAAAGTGTTTGGGGTACAAAAGAATGGCAAGTACAGGGTTTAGAAGCTTTGTTTAGAGCCTGCATGATCCCAGAACAAATGATATTTTTAAATGACACTGTTCAACAAACCACCTGTCTTGGCTTAGCCAAAATCAAAGATTTAATTAAACCGTCTATTCCGAAGCCAACAATGTTTAGCAATAGCTCTGATACAGATGAAGAGATAGACGTAAACCATATATTAAACCAAAACAGAACACATCCTGATTGGAAACAATGGTTGATCTGGCCCACAGATACAAATTACTGTCAAGATAGATTCCTGAATAAAACACAGGGTTTCAAAATGACCAGGCCAGACCCTAGATATCCCCAAAGACATCACCCAGGGATAATAACAACCTACAGTGTGGGCAAATTATGCCTTCAATGGCTACAGACTTCCACACTGCCTGAAATTAAGCAACACCTAACTTTACTTACTGATGGTGCTGACTTGCGTGATTTCATACTGGGACCACGCAAACAGCGTCAAAAGCGTTTCATAGCAGCCTCTGTATATGCAGCATACAATGAGGCCTGGAAGGTTACTCAAATTGAGACAGCAGAAAGAATACGGGAAATTGACCGTATCAATTTGGAAAAATCACTTTCTGTAGTGGACAATGGGTTAATGACTCTGTCCTCCAGAATTTTTTCATTGGACAGCATTGTGTCTTCAGCAATCGATATATTATCGCAAGACTTACTGTTATTACAACATGGTCAGTCACAATTGCGTTCCATTGTACAGCTTGGCTGGACGTTACAAAATCTGCGTTCAGTCTATGTGCCTTGGCGTTTAATCAACACAACGTCACTATTCCAAATCTTTAACCTTACTGATAGACAAATCGGTATGGCGCAAAATGGTGCTGATTATACAATCTTGAGCATTGAAAAACTAGAAAGATTACCAATGACAATGTCAGAACGACCTGTCAGTGAATGGATAATCCACGGAATCATAAATATTCCAATCTCAACCTTCAGGTTTCAATACTGCCAAAAATATATACAGGCTGGCATGTACGAGAAATTGGGAAAGGGGTACCTTAAAACAACTTGGAACCTGCCCTATTCACATGCATGTGTCAGTAATAAAGGACAAAGTGTTTCTTAGTGGCAACAATTGTGCTATGTCACTAAGCGGCACGCTTCTGTGTAACGGAATTAGTTTGCATGGAGCCTGTGAAGGGAATTCATACAACCTTTCATGTCACCAGCAAGGCGCACCTGCAACTGAAATAGAACCATTCTTTCAAAGACTCTATAATGGGAGTTACATTCTTATTGTAGACCGCAGATGTTGCAGTCTTATGCCCGGGACTCCTTATCTAGTAACTACAACGGCGAAGGTCAAGTGCTGTGGACGTTCTTTATTCCCCAGCTCCTTTCCAGACAGGGAGGCAAGGGCATGGCCCAGTTTGAAAATTACTTCTATTCGAATAGATACTTTAAGCAGAATGAAAACAGTGCTTCTTCAGACGCCTACAAGGCTCACGTCATCAAAAGAAACGTATGATCTACAAGTCGCAAGGACGACTGCAGAGATACATACATTATTATCAACTAATTCCCCAGTACATTTCGCAGAAATCCTGAGCGAAATCTTAAATATTTCTGATACCACTGGGGTCTCAAAGGTATTTAAGACAGTATTTTCGATGGCATTAACACCATTCAAAGCCATACTGGGTATTTTTCCAGATTTCGTCCATTCGATTTTTGGCGGACTTCCCCTGATCCTAGGACTAATTGCCGGAATCCTATTCCTAGTCCTTATTTTTCGTTATGGCAACCCATGTCACAGATCAAACTCTCGCGACAATGGAAGATACGATCCTAGCCATTGGATACCGGGACCGGATATCAAAAATCCTGGGACTCTCCCGGCTTAGAGACCTGAACATGACTTGGTTTCTATCATTTCGACCAATGTGGCAAAGGTGTGTTTTACCTGTACTAAGGTGTCTGCTATGCGGAGAAGAATGCGTGTTAGACACCTGTCTGACGCTACAATCGGATGCGCCAGTGGATGCAGATACACTGTTGGTTCCTACCAAGGTTCACGCTTTGTGCTGCCCTCAAAGGCTGCCAATCCTGATGACGGCATTCCTGGAATCTTCACCACTGCGATTGAAGAGTAGTGAAGTTCAAGATGAAAGCAGCATCGAACAGGTACGACCTTCTGTCAGCAATGCGATTCAGAATGTCAATGGAGACAATCATGCGCACGAATGCATGGTTACCCCTATTTCCGACTTAGTGGAACTTTCCCATGAAGCTGTTGACAGTTTTTTCGAAAGCCTGAATGATATGATGTTCTCTCCAGAACAGAAATAGAGACTTTTGAGTAAACTCGCACACGGCGTTCCCTGAATTCGGCCTTCAACTTTAAAAATAAAGTCACATGAACAATTTCACTCCAGCTCACGGACAGCAATATTTTTCAGCCAAGCCCCTTAAAATATTTTTCTACATATTTTTTCCCCGGGACACTGATCTTCTGCTTAAAGTAAGAAACTATTCCTAGAGAACTAAAATTTCTATTTTTAGATACTTTATAGACTTTAGCTGCTCGCTGGGATGTTCACAAATATTTTATTATGTGATGAAATGGTCTCGAACTTCCTTTCTGTATAGCCATATTAAGAGCCATTTCATGTGTATTTCTCATATACCAATAAGCAATAATGCATAAAAATACGTTTACTTTTGCATTTAATTCATAGCTTAAGTGCATACAATATATATGACTGCAATTTTTCAGTATATTTGAAAATTTCGAAATGCATTTATGTATTTTGGGGTGGTAAGGTATACACTATACTCTATAGTATGTTGTACTATGTTATACTATGCATAGATTAGTAGATATGACCATAGTTAGCGTGGAGTGGGTGTCGTGTATTTCTATAGGTTCTGAATCAGTCCCCCTATTCCTGACCCTATTCTGGTTAAACTAACTATCAAGTTAACTAACAGTCAGCCCATGAGGCAAGAAAACCCCCATGATGCAGATACCGTTATCTGACGCAGTCACACTACGGCACAGGAACGTGTTATCTGATTAGGTCATAACGCTTGAGATCTAATTAGACAAGCGACATTCCTCCAGCCCCTGATAAGGCATACGACGTTCTCATAACAAATCAAACCTATGACAACCTGGATAATCCGTGCGGCCATTGTTTTGATTTCACAGAGAACTTTAGTAAAGAATGTGCTAACGAGCAAGTCGTATGACATCTTTATTGACGTATCTATGTCCATCCTTACGTCAATCTCGGCACCTTTAAGGTATAAATATTGCCGACCTTGCCCTATGCAAACACACGCGTGGTGACAAGACGGAGCAGCCATACTTGCCGAAGCCGAGAGCAGAAGCAGACCCCGCTGGCAGCAGCCCCACCTTCCTGACGCGCTGAGAGACGCGCTGCTATCTCAAGCCGAGAGACCCAGCACCGGCGCTTTCGGGCAGCCCTCGCAGGCAGCCTGGAATATCGAGAGCAGAGAAAGAGATACTATTCCTCATCCATCCTAAATTCCAGGTACAGAACTGAATAACCCCTCACAGAGAATTCTTTAGTTATTCACTTGGCAAAAACAAACTTAAACTTAAACTGTAACTTTCTATTCCCGCCCACGCATTAGACTTAGGTCAGGTACACGGGGTAGGCGTATTTAGAAACACCAGTTGAGTACGTTTAGTCAAATGTATATGTGTATGTAAATATATTTTAATCATTTTAAACATCATATGGCTCAAAAACCATATCAATGTTTTTACAGTATTATTTTATACTATTGCTTTTAATGTATGCACTTTACTTAACTATAAGTATTGCAATAATATCGATCCATTTCTCATGTATGAGAAAAGAGACTGATCAATAAATAACACCTTTTTATTGAACACGCCCGTCTCTTCCTTTTCTCTACATTCTGATGAGACTAAGAATGCACGTACTGACTGAGTAAAATAATTGCCTTGTGCTCACACGACTCTCGAGATTGACTCTTGATTAGGGGAGAGCAAAGTTGTCATGTTCTATGGTTGTCAGAAACTAAATCCCTTCTTGTCTAATCAGGGGAGTTAATTCCTTCCTTGAACATTCGAGAAAGTTTCTAGCGAACTCTGAGCTTAGCTGGCAAACTCAAAAATTAAGTCTAGTATCGACAGTAGTAGACCTAGTTAACGTCTGGCCTAGGTCTTTACTGCTGTAGGTACTATTCCAATGCGCAGAGCCTATTGGGAAAATAGGAGCTACACTACAGTTCCTCTTCAGCAAATCTGCAGAGCATCAACCTGGCCCAGCAGGCATACTTTCACTAAGCACTATTGTTTGGATGCAGCCAGCGAGACTGATGCTTCAGTGGGTCAAGCAGTTCTGCGTAATCTTTTCAGATAAGGTGAGCCTCTGTTTCCCTCCTCTTCTTTACTGCTTTCCAGACGCTTATTTCATGCTTATTATTATGTACATTCTTATGTAACTGCAAATTTTTTCATGCTGTTAGGAATGAGGCATTTCAATATATGATTGTGTTTTTCATATGCACAAACTTATGCTACAAATAGCGTCTTCCAAGCATTATTATATACAGCTATCTACTCTGATTCAGGCATGTGAATCTATAAAAGACACCCCAATACTGGAGAAGAACAATAGTTACTTACCTGTAATCTGCGGTTCTCCAGTATTGGTGTCTTTCATAGATTCACATGCAACCCGCCCACCTCCCTTCAGAGGCTCATAGGCTAGGTTGGTTTTACCTTCACTCCTGTGCGAGAAAATCTGAAAGCCTGAGCCTCTGGAGAGGACTTTCTGGTGGGTGCTGTCGCCTGATTGGCTGCAGTTTGGACTATACAAAATGACTAGGATAGTCATGAGCGTGGAAGTTTTTTCTATGGTAGCTTGGGTTACTTTAATACCTGGTTGGTTATTACCAAGTTTTTCTAAGGATATTATTGCATATTATTGCTTTTTTATGTACCGTGGGACTCCCACTCCGACGACGGGGAATGATTCAGGCATGTGAATCTATGAAAGACACCAATACTGGAGAACCACAGATTACAGGTAAGTAACTATTGTTTTTCTTGATATTTCTTTGGCCCAGTGTCGCTCTCACACAATCTCCTTCTAAATGGCAAAATAGAACCACTCCTTCTGCCCTCGTGTGGCTGCAGTATGTGTGGCACTCCCCTGCACGCTGCTCTGCTCCAGACAGGCCCATTGCATACCGCCAGATGTGCATCCAGGAGATAGACACAGGATCTTTGTCGTTCAACCGGATATAAATGGGGCCAAAGAAACCGCACTTAGCCACAGGTTCACACACTGATGAGAGGGACTATCGGGTATAAATGAAAGCCCTTTTTAAACTATCCCTGAGATCGCATTTGTTTGTTGGGGGTGTCGCATAGATTTGTTTTGTTTTTAATCTGAGGCTGTGTGTGGTAGCACGTCGCTAGTTTCTCAAGGCTCGTGGCAGGCCAATCTGCGCACATTGCACGATTCAGCTTTTCTCCACTTGCAATTGCCTCAAAAAAGGCAGCTCATTCTTTAGCGTGAAAAATGGCGCCCTTCGCAAATCTGACCTAGTCATCAAGCTATTAAGAGTGCTCTGATTTTACAAGCATTCTGACCAGGAGGGTCGGATTGGGATCACAATTTGGCCCGGGCACTGCCGAAAAAAGTGGCCCACATTCGAGGTGAAGATGGTGTGAGTTCACAATATCACCTGGCCCCAAGGCCTGCTTTAGAAATGGTGGCACCCTGTGCAACAACCACTGTTACGCCCCCTCTACCCACACATCAAACTATGCATTTCTTTCTTTGGTGCTCTCTGTACTTTCACAGCTGTGTACCCGCATAATTTCGATAGAATCACAATTTCACTTGGTCCATATGTGACCATTATTCTGTCTCCAGAGCTGTCAGCCGTGCAGTAGGCATGTGCTCCATCTGATCTCCCTAACAGGGAGGCCAGTGGACATGGGATGGATGATGGAGTGCGGGATAAGGATTGAACATGCAGGAATGGGGGTACCCACTGGCTCATATGTAACCAATTCCGTCTCTCTCTCTACTTGCAAAGAGGCCAATGATTAGATGATCATTTAATTTGGATACTTTTCTGACCCATTGACAAGCACTTATTTAATTATTTAGTGTATTTTATTATAGCGGACAGATACCCCAACGGGGTGTCCCGGCGCTCCTGTGCGATTTAAGCTGAGTTAGGTGTTATATTAAGAGAGGGATATTCAACAGAACAGATACGTTTTTAAGGCTTTCCGGAATGGGAGTTCTTCCTGGATCATCCGGATAGAGTCAGGTAACTTGTTCCAAAGGGTAGAGGCGCATACGTGAAAGGTTTTTCCGCCTGTGCGGGTTTTTTTAAACATGGGAATGGTGAGGAGATTTTTTGAAGTAGAACGAAGGGACCTGGTATTGCGGTAAGGGGTGAGGCAGGAGGAAAGATTAGCAGAGCCCTTGCCCCTCATTGCACGGTGGGCCAGTTACCAGTGCTTTGAATTCTGTCCTTTTTTGTATGGGCAGCCAATGAAGTCTGCGGCGGTGGGGCGAGATATGTTCACGTAGGGAAATGCCACCAACCAGTCGTACTGCAGCATTCTGGACTGTCTGGAGTCGATGGCATAGACCAACTGACAGTCCGGTATACAGGCCATTGGCATAGTCCAAATGCGAGGTGATCAATGCTTGGACTATGATCTTCCTGGTGTTGTTAGGTAACAAATTGATGAATTTCTTCACCATCCTAATTTTGGCAAAACATGCTGCAGAGACTGTGTACTTGTTGTTGAAATGAGAGGTTAGAATCCCATCTAACCCCCAGGTTTTTCACCGAATCTTTCGGTTTAGATGGTACACTCAGATCAAGAGGCCACCAGATGTTCGGATCCAATGGGGACGGTTGGTGGAAAAATAGAACCTCCCTTTTTCCTGCGTTTTGCCTGAGGAAGTTATTGTCCATCCATTTGGCAATAGTGCATAGGCAGTTTTTTAGTGGGTCAAAAGTTGTATGGGTAATACTGTTAAATGAGAATAAGAGTTGAATATCGTCAGCATAGGATGCGGCCTTTATTCCAGTTTGAGCGATGATATCAGCAAGAGGTGAAAAATAAACATTAAATAGGAGGGGGCTCAGTGAGGAGCCCTGAGGGACTCCCCACCGAAGTGGACGACTGTCCGAGGTGCAAGGAGGGGTAAACACTGCCTGCGTCCGGTTGGACAAGAAGGATGCAATCCAATTTAAGGCCGTGCCCTGAATGCCTTTGGATTGTAGTCGGTCTAGGAGTAGGGAATGGGAGACGGTGTTGAATGCTGCTGACAAGTCAAGCAGCACCAACACCGCTCTTGATCCCTCATCCATCCTCCAGCGTACGGCATCTACCATCTCAATTAGCGCCGACTCAGTGCTATATCCTGGTCTAAAACCGTGCTGAGAGTCGTGATAAGCACCAGATGTTTCTAAAAAACCTGCTAGTTGTTGTTGAGCAAGTTTTTCAAGCACTTTGGCAGGGGCTGGTAGGAGGGAGATTGGCCTATAGTTGGAGGGTTCACTAGGGTCTGCATTAGCCTTCTTCATTATGGGGACTAACCAAGCGTGCTTCCATGAGTCCATGAAGACTCCCGTGTGCAGCGAGTCATTCCATATACCATTCAGAATGGGATTAAGAATGGGTGCCAATGATTTATATTGCTTGGCAGGCCAAGGATCAAGGGGAGATCCGGATTTGCATTTTAGGAGTTCTTTAAGGGATTGATCTAACGTAATCTCCTGAAAGTTGGAAAACGTACACTCAAGTCCAGTGATGGCTGTGTTGGTTGTACGTTTATCTAAGTCAGTATTACTAGAGAAGGAGTCATATATGGTGGCAATTTTGTTTTAAAAAAAATCAGAGAGACTATTGCAAAGTGTCTGTGACACCAGGGGGGGGTCGTTTAAGAGCCAGGGAGTCGGTGAAGGTTCTGACTGTGTCAAATATTTCCCTGGATGATCCCTGTGAGCGGTTGATTTTTTCTTCCAGGAAAGTCCTTTTGTGTTCAATTATTTTTTTTCTATAATTTTTTAGAGCAGATTTCTAGAGGGATTTACGATCGGGAGAGTAAGTTATTCTCCAACGTCTCTCAAGGCGCTTACATGCCGATTCGCATTTTTGAAGATCATCGGAATAACAGGGAGCGGAAGGGGCAGAGCGGTATGTTTTGATGGGCCTAAGAGGGGCGAGAATATCAATGGAAGAAGAGATCCAGCCGTTAAAATGAGTCAATCTGGCGTCTAAGTCAGAGATCGTATCCGCAGGATGGAAAGGGGGAAGAAGGGCGGCAAGGCTATCAGGGGTAATCTTACTCCAGTTTCTTCCCTGTAGTTTAGTCGGGCGTGTGTGACGATCTTGGCGGTGCAGGGAAAACGAGAATGGGATAAAGAAGTGGACGGACCAGACCACCGGGAGGGGGTCGCTTATAGCTAGTCCGTCCAAGTTGGTACAAATTAGGTCGAGAGTGTGGCCGGCCTTATGTGTAGGATTACTGATAAGTTGATTTAAGCCTCCGTCTGATAAGGTCGCTAGAAAGTTGGAGGAGATGGAATCCAAAGGATTATCCACATGTAGATTAAAATCCCCGAGTAGGGTGAAGTTAGCGTAGCGCGATGTTGCTTGCAGAACATAGTCTAAAAATAGGGGTAAATGAGATGTTTTAGAATTTGGGGGGCGATAAACTAAAAGGCCAGAAAAGGTAAAGTTGGGCGCCATTTTAATACAGAAGGGGAGTGCTTCGATGCGTTCCAGTTGTATATAAGGAAAGGAAGAGATATTCCAGTGAGATCTATATATTATGGCAACTCCGCCTCCAGGGTGGGAGCCCTGTCTATTAGCGCAAAGTATACAGTAGCCGGGAGGTATGGCTAAGTGTATAGCGGGGATAGTTTCATCCCCTAACCAGGTCTCAGTTAAAAACAGAAGGTCCCACTTTTCCTCCTCCAGGGTATGGGAAATGTCGAGGGCGTGTTTTACTAGGGAGCGACAGTTAATCATACCAGACTTTATTGATAATAAGTTAATGGTGGTCTGCGACATGAGGCATTCATTCCGTGAGTCATCAATGGGTTGTCCTAGACTACAAGATGTAAAAGGTAGATGGGGGGTAAATACCTGAGATGGAGTAGGTACTGGAGTACAGTGTTTGGGCTTCAGAGACTTAAGCGTAGCACTATCGTAAGAGATGGGGATAGGGGAAACACGGAAATAGAGCGTGCTTACGTCTGCGGTCGCGGACGGGAGCAGATGCGCGGAGGCATTGCCTTCCGTTTATATAGTGGCCAATAGAGAGCGTGGAAACGCTGCCCCAAACCAAGATGGCCGGCAAAGTCGATTCTACCTTGCCGAGGCTCGGCTATCTCAGCGTCCAAATCGGCTGAGGGTGAACCGAGTATCAGGGTGAGTGCTTAGTTAGTCAAGCGGGGGGCAGAGGGATAATTACCGCCACTTCTTGCATCAAGCAGGGTAAACCAATTACAATTTACAAATTATTTAAACAGTGCAGCTAAGCTTCGTGTTCAAGCCGAGTGCAGTGGGATTAAAAGGTAGAAATACGGCGAGGTTTTTAAAAGGTGCAAAAAGAAATTACAATCAGACAAATAAAGCAGCTACCTCCCGACTTCCGCCTCAGGAGGGGATTAAATGCACAGCGAATTGGAGTGCTTGATAAGGGATGTCCTTTTATAGTGGCCAATAGAGAGCGTGGAAACGCTGCCCCAAACCAAGATGGCCGCCAAAGTCGCTTCTACCTGGCCGAGGCTCGGCTATCTCCGCGTCCAAATCGGCTGAGGGTGAACCGAGTATCAGGGTGAGTGCTTAGTTAGTCAAGCGGGGGGCAGGGGGATAATTACCGCCACTTCTTGCATCAAGCAGGGTAAACCAATTACAATTTACAAATTGGCAAGGACACTGGTTTCAGTCTCAGCTCCACAGCTCTAATTCATGTCCCATCCTCAACACCGATTCACACTTTAAAGTTGCATTTTACAAGACTCGCATTACATGAAAACCAAAACAACAAACTCATCAGAGAAAAGGAAATATTACTACAGGTTAGGGGAGCATACCATGCAACATGATCCAAAATGAGTGAAATGTAAAAAAAGGGGTGCATGGTTGTCTCGAATTACTTTAATGGTTCTTACAGTATTTGCCTAGAACCAGATTAGAGTTTTTTATTTGCAAAGTTAAAGACTTTAATATAAGACAGCATAGAATTATATTTCAATATGAGGCTGTATTTACTTGAAGTGCTTACCATTGGCAGGACCCTTTCCCGCACACAGCACAGTCAGAAATGTAAAAGTAAATGCTGTGGCTCTCCTGGTCGTTTCTCTTGAGGCAAAAAAAGCCACCATGGTTATTGTGGAGCCACAAGGGCCTCCTGCTCCCATGACAGGCCAATTACTTCTCTGGCCCTCTTCTGCACAGAATTTGCCTGCCCTGCTGCGCACCAAAAGAAAGACATGCAAGCCTGTCGTCATTTTAAATAACAAACTGCTGTTGCTGTCATAATCTTTCGTCTGGTGTGAGGAGTGGCATGAGCTCTCCCACACAGCCTCTAAGCTCAAGGAAAGCAAGATGGGCGAGCAGGCACGCACCTTGCTAGCTCCAAACCATGTGTGCTTTAAGCGCCCGACCTTAGCTTGGCACCCGGGGTTTTGCCTGGCCTCCACAGCTAGAAACATTCTTCCTCACCCACTATGCCCTGAATGAGAAGGGCTGTGGGCGAGGTGTCAAATACAAACACTGTCTGGGCTGCCTGGGCCCCAGGGGGCCGAGGTGAAAATGGCTCAGTGGCCTGAGCAACACCTGCATAGCTGCCAAGGTTTCAGATTGCTATGTGTGACATTTTCAAAATATCGGTGTAATTATGAGTGACATTTCAACGCCTAGGAGTGACACTTTCTCGCAAGCAAAATCAAGCAATGAAGATGTGGGAAACATGTAAATATCAGAAATTACACCCATTTGAGCAACAAGATACTCCAAGAACATCTTAAAAGTGCTGCAAAGCACCAGAAAAGTAAAGGGATGAGAAGGAAGAAGATAACAAATTGAAGGAGGGAGAGGAGAGACAAGGAGGGAGACAATGGAAGTAGGGAGAGGGGTTAGAGGGGAGGAGGTAGACAAAAGGAGGAGAGAGTAAAAATAAGAAGGGGTATAGGTGAGATTGGCGGAGAGAGAGGGATGGCCAAAGTAGAAATGGAAGTGGAAATGCAAATGTGAGGCACTTGACATGGCTATGCAGCAAGTAAATATAGCCATTCGTGCGCTGGCCAGCTCAGTTGAATTAGAGAGAAGATCTCAGTTTTGGAATGGAAAACTGATGTGCTCTGCTGCGAATTACTATACTGTTCCTTGGAAGCTGGAGAGCGCCCTGCACCTTTCGAGTACACTGATAATGTGCTAGGTTAGAATGCACAGTTGAACCTGTAGGGCACATAAAGACGAGGAACCTCAAGAAAGAGATGGAACACGCGTTGAATGACTCA
Source organism: Lissotriton helveticus (assembly GCF_964261635.1). Lineage (NCBI taxonomy): Eukaryota > Metazoa > Chordata > Amphibia > Caudata > Salamandridae > Lissotriton > Lissotriton helveticus. Next base: position 1,504,252,297 of record NC_136057.1, on the reverse strand, counting down.
CATTTGGGGGCCCACTGACACTACTTATCAGTATACTCGAAAGGTGCAGGGCGCTCTCCAAAAACGGAGAAAGAGCTCAGTGTTTGATTTTTGATAATTATTTTTAAATTAAAAAATTAATTTCTGAGAGATGAATCCAAGATTACAGGACCACAGAAAGCCGATTCTTTCGAAACGCATGCTGCAATGCATGCATCAAAAAAAAACTTGACAGTTCAAGGGTAATTCCGCCTGGGGCACGAGGCGCCACTGATAGAGGAATGCTGAGGACCATGGTGTGTGCTTATTCTTGCTCACAGGATCTCCATGCCCCATCTGCATACCTATATTGTATATCCTCTTTCCCACGTAAAATGGTTCACTCTTTATGTGCTCTAAAGAGAGGCTTCAATGCCCTTCATGTAACCTGCCTGGCCATCTGTGTTGCGTGCGGGCCTCTGAGTCGGAGGATCATGCGGCCAGACCCGGTTATTAATTGCATAACACCCTCACGATTTCTTTCAGAGACCCTGTTGCCGGCAAAAAAATAACTGTTCGAGTCGTTAACGCATCCCGCCCCCCACCCCCCCACACACACAGGATGAGAGCAGACTGAGACAAACTGTGCGCCCTGCCTGGCAAAACACCCACCACCCGTCGTGGTAATGGTTTTATCTGAAGACATAGGTTCGTTTTCATACTGGTGCCCAATGCCTCTGAAGGAAGACTCACAGAGCAGCGCTGCTGCTCGGCCTGCAGATTAAACTGACGAAATACATGCAGGTTATATCATTTTGCAGATAAACCTCACACTCAGTCAGACAGGATGAAGAGCCAGAGCAGCCCTGCCTGCAGATTTTGTCTGAAACAGATAATTTGCAGTGTGCGTGACGGTGGGCTCGGCTCGTGCTAATGCTGTAGTGACAGACTACTAGTTACTTAAGTGACGACATTGGTAGCAGCGCCTCTGCCTAGGAAGTGGCTGAAACTACGTAAGCAAAACCTCAAACAACAGTAAAACCTTACTTGAGCAACGTCGGTAACAAAGTCAAGCCTCCCTCATTGTGTCATCTCACACCGACAGACACCAGTCTCGTCAATCTTGCGGCCATTTACCTTCAACAGTAATGTCAATGGCAGTCTCTCAGAGTGAAGCACGGAACCCGACCAGCGCATGAGTCTGCAGGCCCCAAACTCGACTGGCTGCATCATCCGTGGTCCGGTCCGGATTCCCGCGGAATCAACAGAGGCTGCAGGCACCACTTAACCCTTTTGCCCAGCACTGCAGTGACCGCGGTCCTCCAACTCTGTTCCGGAGGAGGCAAGCGGCTCCTTGATAAGAGGGCAGCACAACAGAGGTGCGAGAAGTGGCAACATTAGGAGGCACTCAACTCTCTCGAGTCCCCCGCCGATTCTAAGGACCAGGGACCTCACTTCCTCTGCAGGCAGCTGGACGTGATGAGGTCACATCCGATTAACAATCCCCGGCCCAGTCGATACATTTGTAGCGCGCCAGCTCTCAGAGAGCTGCGCAGTCTGCTGCTGTTAACGGTTTGGGGACACAGGCGGCACCTCGAGCAGCAGAGAGAGCCACGGTGACGGGCACAGTGACAGCGCCGTTGGCTCGCCTGGCAGGTGCAAAAATGCGTGATATTTCATTTCAGTGCGGTGATGCGGATCACCGCACTGAAATGCGTGGGCGTCACACGTGTTGCGTGACGCTTGGCAGGACTGCACCTGGCCCCCAGGGAGGCCGATTCTGGCACACAATCACCTGCTCCCCAAGCCCACAATCAGTGTGATTGCTTGGCAGGGCAGGGGGTCAAGGAGAGGCCACAGCTGATAATCGCTGAATTACCTTATCACATGGCTGACCAGTGGGGCTGCTTTAGTATCCCTGTCCAGTGCCCTCTGTGGACCGGGAAAGGAGTAAATCAAGCATTGGAAATGCAACTGGTCGCGCATTTGTTTGAGTTGGAGTTATTGGCATTGTATGAGAGTAGGCTCTACTGCTTCTAGTTACCCCCCACTTTTTGCTGACGTTTCACTGTTTTTCGACTTCAGTCTGGCTGGGACCCTGCTATCCAGGGCCCCAGCCTAGCTGCTTCCTCTCTAAAATGATCGCATGTACTTTAGGTACACCACAGATTGGTTTCTGGGGTACCCTGATAAGTCCCTAGTATATGGTATCCTATATACCCCAGAGGCCTCTCGGGGGCTGCAGCATGTATTATGCCACCCCAGAGAGACCACTCGAAATGACACCACAGGTGTCTGCTACAGCAGCCTGTGTAAGGTGGTGTATGCAACCCTTACCTAGATATAGGTCGCCGGACACCTCTGATTGAGGTAGCTGTCGCGCTTTACAAGTATCCGTATTATTATAGGTTCCCTACATCTACCTTAAATCACTGCACATATAAACCTACCAGTCACCCCTATGGCAGGCCTTATCAATCCTGAAGGCAGGGTGCTGGGTTTCGTGTGAGACTGTGCCCATGCATGAGCAGGGCCACTCTGCAGCCTGCAGAATCTATTATCCGGGGTTGTTCTGTGATGCAGCCACACAATATACTCTTAAGTGCATTATAACCTCGAGGTAAAAGATAACTTTGGAATGGCTGCAAGGAAACATTTTGTGTTTGGTGTCAAACACCTTGGAATCATACCTCCCTGCCAGTCCTGGCGGCGGAGGTATGATTCCACCTTCCTAGAGGGATAAATGTGACTACACGGGTACCAGCTTAACAGAACCCTGGCATCACAAATTGGATGCTGCAGCCACAGACACAAGTCTGGCCTACTGCTGCTGGATGAAACTCCAGCAGAGGAGGTGTAACCACCTCCCAGACATGCTTTAGTGTATTGGGGCTGGGTGGGTGCACTCCAAGAGTGCTTTGATGTCTGCACTGAGGGCACATTTGGTATCCCTGTGCATTGTCCAGCTCAAACCGGTTGCAGGGGCTACCAACCCCTGCTCTGGTGAGAAACTGGACAAAGGATATGGATGTAACCACCCCTCTATCCTGACCCTCCTATAGGTGGGTTCCCAGAGTTTGTCCCACCACTTCCTTGGGTATAAAGTAGGAACCCCTGACTGTAGAATTTTAGATTTACCTGGACGAAACTCTGCTACAGAATCCCAGAACTTCAACTATCTACGCTTCCTTGGATGACCGAAGAATCTCCCTTGGAGTAAAGGAGTTACTCCCCTGCAAGGCAGGCACCAAAGACGCATCTGTCCGGTTTGCAACTATGCAGTTCCTGAAGGACACTGAAGACTTTGCAACACAGGAGGTGGGTTTCCAAGTTTACCCGAGGCAGATCTGTGCTTTCAGCAATCCTGAGATCCAAGGCCCTTGCGGGGACTGTGCAACCCAAACCCCTGGACACTGCTCATTTGCAGCTGCATATGCTTCTCGGCGATCCATGAGGCTGTGCTTTGGGCTACTTGTAGTCCAGACCCCGCGCAGTGATTTCACCGAAGATTACTAGCCTACACTCCACGAGTGACCCGTGGGCTTGTATTTAGTGATTCCTCTCGAGGTCCCTTTGCCATCCCTTGTCAGTCGACTTGTGGGTCCCTGAGAAGGGTACTGTAACTTTCAACAAGCTTACCTGGTTGCTCCAGATGTGCCCTGACTCTCCATCGCTTGGGGAGTCATCAGGACCCTGCTGGTCTATCCCAAAGCCTTTTTACTCACCTCATGGGTTACTGTTTCCAAGGCTTGTTGGTCTCCTATCCGGACACCGACCCCCCAGCACTCGACATCCTTCGTGGGACAGGTCACCTGCGGACTCTGGTCGACGTCTCGTGGTCCCCGTGGCAGCGGAGTCAAGCTTCACCTCATCGCACCTGAAACACCGGACATTGGTGGGCATTGGTCTACCGTGCCACTGGTCACCCTGAAGTGACCCAGACTCTGTTCTCTCTGCTTTCAGGTTCTTCACATCCTCGATCCAGGCTTGGATCGCACCGGACACTTCATTTCCACTGCAGCAGCACTTTGCAGCAACACGCCATTGAGGACAGCGACGATTCTCAACACCATTTGGCACCTATGCACCCGGCTTCCCTGGGTGATGTAACACGAGTACTCCGGTGCTCACATGGGTGCTGGCCTTAGAACCTTCTAAGTCTAAAAGGGTTTGCTCCAAGTCCTCTCCGAAGTGTCCTTAATCTTTAATTTTCCAACTGCAACTTTCTCATAGGATTGTATAGAGCTTGTGGCTGTGTTCTCACACTGCACACATCCCCCGTGGGTCCCCTGTGTCACTACCTTGGGTGGTTCCTTGGGTCCCAGCGATTCTACGTGCTCTAGGCACTGTCTAGTCAAGTCGTGGTTCTTATACCACTTTCTTAATATATGGTTTGGTCTCCCCCTGCGGCCCATTGTATATTGTGCTATTTACTTACGTTCTAGTGTGTTGTATATCTTGTTCTCTAATCTCATAAAGAGGTTAGTAGAGAGTATTAGTAATAAATACATATATTTTATATATATATATATTTTATATATATATATATATATATATATATATATATATATATATATATATATTCACTGAAAAAACCATAGGTTATAGACCATATATAGTTAGGAATTAGCATTTAAAAAACCTTATTTTACTCACACAAAACCATTGAAATTCCATATATAGTTAGTTGCACTAACTATATATTGCGCACCCGCAATCCACTGCTGATGATGTCACATATTACATCATTCATGACATGGTTAGTGACATCACTGATGACATCACTGATGACATCTCAAATGACATCACTGATGACATCACTGATGACATCTCATTTGACATCAATGACCACATCACTGATGATATCATTCATGTGACAATACAATGCATCTCCTCACATTTTAATATAACCTCTGTTTCACCCAGTGTTAAAAACAGAGTATAATTTTTGAAACCATTGACACACCAATACTAGTTACTACATACGTACTCACTGATTCCTACGTCTACACACACATTCACTCATTCACCCATACAATCATTCATACATACAATCACTCATGTTTACAACACAATCATATGCACTCATACACCTATACAGACACTCACACTCTGCCACTCATCCATGGAGTTACTCACACACCTAGTCAGTCCTGTAAAGAATCAATCACACTTCCATTTTCTACTCTATACAGTTAAACATAGAGCACCTTACGTTTTCAACCATATACTAACACATACTTACTCTCTTATACAATCATTGATACAAGTACACATTGATCTGTACAGAGTCACACACCTCCCATCCAGCCACACACACACTCAGTCTCCCATGCAAATACTTGGGCAATCAATCAATAACCCATATAGTTACTCATATAGCTACTGATCAACACATGCAGCAGTTTACAGAACAACAGACATAATGATGCACAAATTAAGACAGTTTAGTCACTAACCCATGCACTCAGTGAGACACATTTAATCACTCACTCGTACATTCAGTCATGCACCTACTAAATCCTTCGTCCAGACACTTATACATCCACTCATTCTTCAATATGTAAGACATATTTTAACTTTACAGAAACATAGTCACTGGATGTTGTCATCAGTGATGTCATCAGTGATGTCATTTGAGATGTCATCAGTGATGTCATCAGTGATGTCACTAACCATGTCATGAATGATGTAATATGTGACATCATCAGCAGTGGATTGCGGGTGCGCAATATATAGTTAGTGCAACTAACTATATATGGAATTTCAATGGTTTTGTGTGAGTAAAATAAGGTTTTTTAAATGCTAATTCCTAACTATATATGGTCTATAACCTATGGTTTTTTCAGTGAATTTTCAAGGTTTTGTAAATGCTAATTCCTAACTATATATGGTCTATAACCTATGGTTTTTTCAGTGAATTTCAATGGTTTTTTAATAGCAAATATCATAAGCTGTCGAATGTCAAGTACGTGGTAAGAATTTTTTTTTTCGTGTTTATGCACACTGATCTAATTTGATTGCTGCCCCCCACCCCTCATTTCTATTAGGAGTACTCTCTCTTTGCAGATAGTGAAGGGTAGTTAACGCAGCCCTTTCCCCCTTTGTAATCCGTCGTGCCTGCTTCTCTCTCCATTTGATTGATTGTTCTCTTTGGTTCATTCTCTATTTACAAACAAGCACAGAGTCGCAATACTCTGTTTAGTCTTTGCAGATAGCGAAAAATCGTGTAAAAAAACAAAAGGAATCGAGCAAAATCAGTAGGCCACTAATGGGATCTCTTTTGACCTCGCTAAAATAGAAACATTAGGAACAACCTGTTGAAAATAGCAATGCGTATATATATAAGCGGCGTTCATTTGTGTTCACAGTACCCCTTGTTGATTGTTTCAATCGAGCATTGAATTGTTCGAAGTTAATTCTCTTAACGATCTTCTCTACCTGCAAACGAGGAAGAATAGGAATATTCTATCTCCCTTTGCAGATAGTGAAGGGTAGGTAACGCAAGCCTTTAACACGTCGTACCTATTTCATTCCTCATTGATTGATTGATTGTCCGAACATTGACTGTTTGGGAATTAGTTCTTTTTGGAGGTATTCCCTGTTTGCAAATAAACGTAGGAAAATCTTTGCAAGTAGTGAAAGGGTACGTAATGCGGACCGTTCTCCCCCGTTGTAATCTGTCATGCCTATCTACTCCCCACTGATTGATGCACCTTTTTCACCCGGACCATTTACTAGAGATACGTCATCTGGCCCGACCAGAGAGCACCCCTAGTGAAAAGGACATATGCAATAATAACGAAGTGATCACTGTATCCTGTTAACAGAAACTTTACCATGAAACAATCTGGAAAGAAAAAAATAGGAAAACGAAAATCAGTAGGCCACTGATGAACATGAACTTTTATTAAACAACGAACAAAGAAACGATAACATAACGTAATGATAAAACCTATTAATGTCCTAGAAACAAGAAAACGTTAAAATATGCCAGTGGTGAGAGACCAGAAAAACAGTAAGAGAAACCAAATCACCCCTCGCTGTCCCACCGCCTGCCACGCCAAAAAAATCGATAGACTAGGGAAAATGCAAGTCAGTAGAACATCCACCCCCACTCTGGAAACTTCCAAGGTGGGGCAGGGTTCCGGCTACGCCCAGCCGGGAGCAGCCCATATAAGGCAGGTCCTGCTGCCACGCCTCGGCCAGGAGATCCTAACGTAGGGTGTAGCCGGAGGAGAGGCCGAGACCAGCGGGACCCGGCCAGGGGATTGCCTTTACAACGCTGAACAGTTGCAGGGGGGGGGAATGTCTCCTCGACCCTCCCCTCTCTCTCCCAGTCCGGCCGCGGTGGCCCTTGAGAGTTGCAGGTAGTCCCGCCACATGCTCTTCCGGTCCGACCACCAACGGTCGGGGGGCCGAGGCCGACGGGATCCGGCTGCAGCCGATAAACCAAGAAACCCGTTCATGGGGCCAGAGCCAGGGGCGTCCGGCCGACATCCACCGGAAGCCCGGCCCGAAGACGGACGGGACACTTCTTTCTTTTATAATGGCTGCGACAACACTGGAGGGGGATGTCTTGCACATGCCTCCGACCCCCCCCTCGTCCTCATCGCCTGGTCCGGCCATAACAAATCTCAAGCGAGACGCCGTGGGGTGCACTGGGAGGGAGAGACGGTGCGAACAGGCCTCTCCCGCCTCCCCAGGTGGAGGCTTCCCAGCTGCACCCTCAGCGCTCCAGGCGGTGGCATCCTAACAACTACAGTGCTGCACAGTTTCGGAACGACCTAGATAACGGTTCTTCCACTGTGGCCATGCTGCAACGTCTCGCCCGGCAGGGTGGAGCCCGTCTGCTCATGTGACCCCGCGATCGCCGGTAGCTGCCGAACTCTCAAAATGGCGGTCGACCTGGCAAGAGCGGGCCCAACATAAAGAAATGGCCCGGTCACTGGTTGACTCCACCACCGTAGTCCTCCACGACCTTGAAGATTCTAGAGGAGCCGCGGGAGTCTCCGACCCCCGATGGGGAATGACTGCCATGATCGCCCGTGGAGTGACGAAACTGTATCCGCGGGACGTCGGCGCTCCCATGCTGGCGCCAGCCTCACTTTGAATTACTACAATCCTGCAGACCTCACTTCCGGTGAAAGCACAGTGTGACCCGGTAGGATAAATTATTGCACCCCCTCCCCTTTTTGACTGATAGTTCAAACCACCGATCCTTTCCTTTGCCCTTTTAACGGAACTTTGGACTGCCTCCCCCTCTTTTACATTTTCTAGAGAAAACAAAACATTAACCACTACATTAGCATAGCAGTTGACACCAGAACTGTTTTCAAATTGAAAACCAACAACATCTTCAACAGAATCCTTTTTGTTTCTGCTGTGACCCTGCTACAGCACAGGCATTGTCCCCAGCAGTAATTCTGCAATTCCGGTAAGAATAGCTGTGGTGCCTACTGGACTCACTCACCCCCGCGGCGCCCCACGCCGTTTTTTGCTGGGCGGCAACTTACTAGACATCACTTTCGTGCCATCTAGATTTCAGCGCGTTCTGCTGCCTTGGAACTATTCGCACAACAGACCGCTACTGACAAGAATATTTCATTATTGGTGCTGTCAATTTCAATAAATCTATTGGATAATTAAAAAGAAATTGCCACGGTCTCTTCGTTGTTTAAATGTTTTTACTGTTTTTGTTTTGTTGTATATATTTATATGTTATTAAAGTTTTATATTCCTACTACTTTGTTGGAGTGCTATATATTTTTAATGTGACACATAATTGTAAAAACTTTGATGTACAAAGAGTCATTCCTGGAATATTCCGCTTCAGGCTCGGTCCCCTCCCCAATCACAATACAGGATGGTTTTCAGATAGTAGGAACGCGTGTGCTGTGACGGATCACATCGGGTGTGGGCCTTGATCTACTATAACTCCTTTGAAGAGGGGTGATTCTTTACAGCTGGGGCCATAAACTACATCTGCAGGGCTAGCTGATAGCCTAGGACCGGCCTGGACATTCGGACACAGAGGAAGAGGAGTGTCAGAGGGTGCGGTAGTGAATAGGGCGAAAGGGAGGTGTCGGGCGGGCACAGAGTGTGATTCTCAGGGAAGAGCAGCGCAGATGGGGGAAGGTTTATTGCCCATGCATAAGACAGAGAGCGGTGGTGACCAGTGCCTGGGGGAGATGCTTACGAGGGTGAGGAGCCATGCTACGAATCGACAGCGTGCAGAGAGTGGGTCTGGTCAAGACATCTAAAATGGCTGCCGTGCACGACAAAAGTGTGGCATTTCAAAAAAGGCAAGATGGCGCAGACAATGTTTTTCAACACTTCCTCATTTCCTTCGAATCGAACGTTAACAGACGTTGGGGCATATTACCAAAGTTAAGCGATATTTATCGCTAACGATGCTTACCAACCAATTTTTTACCACTAAGCATCGTCAGAAATTATCGAAGATAAACCTTACTATTATCAAGGTTTATCGCAAATGCGATAATAAACGGCCGCAATGCATGAATATCGCTAAAAACTCAGCGATATTCATGCATTACCGAGCTAATACTCTTAGCCATGTTATCCACCTCCCATTGGATAACATGGCTAAGAACTGCTCAGGGCAGGTGTTACTTTTTGGAGATATTCGCGCTTAGCGCGAATATCTCCAAAAGTTGGTAATAGGAGATAGATATCTTGCATGTTGTAATGCAAGTTATTGTGGTATATGGAACTCATACCATAATCTCTCAGGAAAGCAGAAACTGATCCTTTTGGGACCGCCTAAAAAGGCCTAGGGGGTGAGGAGTACTCTACTTTGCCCCCTTTTCACGTTCCGAACTATTTTATTTTACTCTCTTCTGTAATTACACAAAATACCAGCGATAAGATGCATCGGAGACACACACTGAGAGAAAGGAGGCCGGAGATGAAGAAGACATGTCAAATACACATTGGAGATAATATAGTGGCAGAAGGGAAGTAAATATGAGTAAACTTACCATGTAACATAAAAATGTTGCACTCTATACTATAAGTCTCATTTTATACTACAATCACTTCGCTACAACCTCATAAATTAAAAATAAAAATAAATAATGTCTCAAACAATTTTTGATTTCTAAATATAAATGTATTCTTCAGAATTTTCTAAATTTGAAACAACTAGTAACATGTCCTCATCAGTAATTTCCTCTTCAATCATCTCATCTGGAATCTCCTCATTAAAAGTCTGCAATGATGATTCTTGTAACTCTATGGTCTCCAAACACTCGATAAATTCGCCATCAAGAGATTGATCAAAAAAATCATTCAAGTCATCTCCTCCTTCTGACAATATTTCATTATTGGTGCTGTCCATTTCAATCAATGTAGTGGAATCATTCAAGTCATCTCCTCGTGACAATATTTCATTATTGGTGCTCTCAATTTCAATCAATGTAGTGGAATCATTCAAGTCATCTCCTCCTTGTGACAATATTTCATTATTGGTGCTGTCCATTTCAATCAATCTAATGGAATCATACAAGCCATCTCCTCCTTGTGACAATATTTCATTATTGGTGCTCTCAATTTCAATCAATGTAGTGGAATCATTCAAGTCATCTCCTTGTGACAATATTTCATTCTTGGTGCTGTCCATTTCAATCAATCTAATGGAATCATACAAGTCATGTCCTCCTTGTGACAATATTTCATTATTGGTGCTCTCAATTTCAATCAATGTAGTGGACAATTCAAAAGAAATTGCCACGGTCTCTTCATTGTGAGCCATTTTATTTTGAAATTGCTTGCTGTAAATTGCAGAAAAAAATAATCACTTTCATTTATCGTTTTTAGTAATACATAATATAAAACTAACTTCATCAAGTATTTAGTATAACAGAAGGACTGCAAATAAATAACAGAAAACATTTTTCAAATTATCTTCAAGTGTACAACATAGTTCCCCTTACAAATTAACAACTCACCTTTTTAAAAGTAGCAGAAGTGTTAGTACTGTGTAAATCAAACACCAGAAATTCACCACCAAAAATTCCTCACAAATGTACCTCAGACAGTAGTATCACAAAATGGCTGTGGTTTCCTCTCATTTGACATATATACATAACCAATTAACTTTCATCACACACAAATACAAAACCAAAGTAACATTTTAATTGGTTCTAAATTTCAACACTTTCAAATGTGTTTTCCCCATGCAATTTTCCATAGGACATTTACATACGTCTACAGCCTGAATGGCTGAACGGAATTACACCAAACTTGGCAAAATGGTACATCAAACCTAAGAGGTCAGGAAGGATCTACTATGCCCCCTTATGGTCATTTCCCCCTTCGCTTTGGCCTCCTCTTGTCTCTCAATCCTACCGAGGGACAAGATGGCGGCCGCTACGGACTGTTTGGAATGTTGACAGACGCCGGAGAACCAATCAGCTTCGCAAAGCTCCGTAACGCGAAAAGTACGCGAAGCGGAGCGCTGTTACAGATATATATCTTTTTTTCAACGTTAATTTCTCAAAATCCACTGGAGCACATATATTGAGACCTAGCAAAGGCACATCGGGCTACCAGTCCCTAATATTTTGCCAAGTTTCGTGCAAATCCATTCAGCCGTTCGATTATTATTATTTTGTTTTTTTTTTGCCCCGCGGGGCCCTTTTAAAACCTCCACATCAAACCTAGGGGGTCAGCGAGGATCTACTATGCCCCCTTATAGTTATTTCCCCCTTTGTTTTGACCTCCTCTTGTCTCTCGATCCTACCGAGAGACAAGATGGCGGCCGCTACGGACTGTTTGGAATGTTGACAGACGCCGGAGAACCAATCAGCTTCGCTTCACAAAGCTCCGTTGCGCGAAAAGTCCGCGAACCAGAGCGCTAACCGGTCCGCTGTTACAGATATATATCTTTTTTTAAACGTTAATTTCTCAAAATCCACTGGAGCACATATATTGAGACCTACAAAAGGCACATCGGGCTACCAGTCCCTACAATTTTGCCAAGTTTCGTGCAAATCCATTCAGCCGTTCGGGCTAAAAGTGAGGCCAACCGCCCTATGGAAAACTCAATGTTAAAAACACGTTTTGGGACCCCCCTTTTTTCTCGGCCCCCACTGAACGAACCCCCCCCAAATTTTCAAGGGCTGCTCAGAAACAAAATGTGCCATTTTCCTGAAAATTTCAGCCGATTCCGTCCACAAACGCCAAAGTTATTAGACATAGAATTTTCAAAAAACCCATAGAGAAAAAATCCTAACTATATATACCTACTGGCGACCGCCAGTAGGTAATATATATCTTGTGTGGTTCTCCTTTAATTTGGTCATTCAGGAGGTTATAATCTGGTAAACCAAGCTGCTTTACACTCCTTCAAAGACTTAGCCTGAAGGCTGCTCTCCATAGCTACCACTAGGATAGCTTTCAATAAAGGTTGTCTTAAACCTATCATCAATAAGGGTTTGTTGGACTGATGTAAGGTGCCCACTATAACTAGTGGACAGCATATACCAGGCCAACTTCTCACAGGCGTTGTAAATGGCAAGGGATTTTTATTATGTGTTATGGAGTGTATGCATGTGGTGTGTAGTGGAACTATATGAGTTTGATTGGTTTATTTGTGTGGTGGAGTCGATTTGTGTAGTGGCATTATGTGGCATGGTGTGCTGTGGAAAATATATTGTTATTTATGTTATTTATGTTTTTAATATAGCGCAACGGATACTCAAAAAGAGTGTCCCGGCGCTTTGGGTAAGGGGAACAGATTCAGAATAACATAACGCAATTAAAACGAAGACACCACACACACAGAGAACAAGAAAGAGCAGCTAGTGAGGCCTACTGGGTGAACAACCAGGTTTTAAGACCTCTCCTAAAGTCCAGAAGACTGGTCGCTCCCCGAAGTGGGAGTGGAAGCGAATTCCACATCTGTGGGGCTAGCAGACTGAAAGAGCGGCCGCCCAGACGAGCTCTCTTAATACGAGGGACGGCCGCCATAAACAACGATTCAGACCGCAGAGAGCGGCCCGGCTGGTAAAAGACCACTCTCTTTTGGAGATGTTTAGCTCCTACTGCGTGGAGTGCCTTATAGGCCAATGTCATGGCCTTAAAAGCGATCCGTTTACGGATCGGTAGCCAATGCAAAGTCCTAATTAGCCCGGAGGCGCTGGCGCGTCTGCTTAGACCAAAAATGGCCCTGGCCGCCGCATTCTGCGCGACCTGAAGCCGCTGCAACAGGTACTCAGGTAGGCCCAGGTAAAGAATGTTGGCGTAATCCAACCTGGAGCCTATCAGGGCCTGCACTGTCAGCCTCCTATGCTCCTCCGACAAAAGAGGCAGGAACCTCCGCAGCATTTTTAAAAGGCCGAAGCAGGTGCCGGTCACCCCAAAGATCTGGGCTTTCATTGACAGTCCCCCATCCATCTTAACCCCCAAGTTCTTAGCCACAGGGGAAGAACCGGACGGAGGGAACATGTCAATGGGCCACCAGGCCTGCCAGCTAGGCTCCGCATCGCACCCGAAAAAGAGTACCTCGGACTTGTCGGAATTGCACTTGAGGCTGTGCAGTTGGAACCATGAGAACACAGCCCCAAGGCAACTCCGGATACTCTCCCCGTCAAAGTCAGCCCCTCTCTCGCAAGAGAAGAGGAGCTGGGTGTCGTTGGCATATGACACGATCCGGACACCGAAAGACTCCACGACCGCCGCCAAGGGGGACAGAAAGATGTTAAAGAGGGTCGGGCTCAAAATAGAGCCCTGAGGGACCCCGACTCCCAATGGCGGCATCACAGCGGTGTCAGGCGGCGTCCAGATCGTTTGCCGGCGGTCGGCAAGAAAGGATGAAAACCATTTGAGCACCGTCCCCCGCAGGCCAATCTCATAGAGTCTTGCGAGAAGGCCATCATGGGGGACGGTGTCAAAAGCCGCCGACAGGTCCAACAACACCAGCATGACTTTGCCCCCGGTGTCCAACACTCCCTTGATGGTTTCAGACACCTCAAGGAGCGCGGTTTCGGTACTACGATTTGTGCGGAAGCCAGACTGGGAGTCGTGCAAGATCTCATGAGACTCCAGGAAATTGGAGAGCACCGACTGGACGTGCTTCTCCAGGATTTTAACGAGGGCCGGCAACAGCGAAATCGGTCTATGATTGGCTGGGAGCTTCGGGTCGAGCCCCGGTTTTTTTAGCAGCGGGATGACCATTGCCTGCTTCCATCCTGGCGGAACCACTCCCTGACTCAACGAAAGATTGAGAAGAGGGTTCGCCAGTGGGTTAACCACCTCCGCCAGCTTACCCAAAAGCTTAGCTGGGCATGGGTCAAGTGGCGACCCAGATTTTAAGTTGCCCATAAGTGCTAAGGAGGCAGAGGCCGGCAGAGATGGAAACTCGGCCAAGACGGCGCCCTGCCACGCGGGAGAGGAAAGGCCAGCCGCGGGAATAGACGATGTTTCCTCAGGCGCTCCCGATGGAAAAGAATCCTGTATGAGCTTTATCTTGGCCGTAAAAAAACAGGCAAGGTCCGCCGCCCAGGACTCTAAGGGCGCCTCTTCCGACGTGACGGTCCGAGGAGAAATAAATTCTCTCACAATAGTAAAGATCTCCTTACTAGAGTTCGATGATGCGTCAATTCTGTCCGCAAGGTAGATTTTCTTTGCAAGGCGGATATCCCGATGGTAGGCATTCACCACGAGTTTATAGGCAGACCTGTCCACCATGTCATAGTGTGCCCGCCAGGCCCTTTCGGCTACCTTGCACTGCTGCCGCGTAGCCCGCAGTGCTGCAGTAAACCAAGGGGCCGAGACCCGCTTAGATGTTAAGCGGGGAGGCAACACCGGGGCCAGATCATCAAGCCTATCCGCAAGCCACTCCTGCAGGGACTCCAGGTCTCTCTCCAGGTCTCCGACAAGCGGGCAAGGGTGATCCACAGCAGCCTGAGCCAACATCTCAGGGGTCACTCGATTAAACGCTCTGGCAGCACCAGCCCGTTGCTGAGGGCCAGGGACGGACGACCTAGCGATGCCACTGATAGAAAATTTGGCAAGGCAGTGATCCGACCACACAACCGGAAGAATCTCTTTCACCACCAAAGGCGAAGTGGAAAAGACCTGATCCAGCGTGTGCCCCTTAGCGTGAGTCGGCCCCCTCAAGTAGGGGATAAAACTCAGCGGGGTCAAGATGTCGGAAAGCTTTATAGCAGCGGGGTCAAACGGATCGTCCATCCGGATGTTAAAGTCCCCCGCAACTATGCAATGCTCTGCTCTCAAGGCCAGTCCCAGCAACACCGAATCGAGATCAGCAAAGAACGTACCGGGCGGACCTGGTGGTCGATAGACCAGGAGTCCTTTCACTGATTGGTGCGGCGCTAGCATGATAGAAAAAGCAAGCGACTCCGAGCCACGGATATCCTCCGTCTGCAAGACGGTGCAAACCGTGCCCTTCTTCACCACCAGTGCGACACCTCCGCCCCTGCCCTTGACCCTGTCCTTCCTGAAGATGTTATACTCTGACGGAATTGCCATCGCCACGTCGGGGTTCGAGAACTCTCCCCACCATGTCTCGGTCAGCAATAAGCAAAGAGGCTTCTCTGTCTCAAGGAGCTCAAAGATATCTTGCGCATGACAACACGCCGATCTGGTATTTAGCAGCATGCAGGCATACTCTGTGCCCACGTTGTTACTAGTGAGGGCAGATGACAAAGCCCGATTGGGGCGCCAGCTACAGCCCGGGCAGCGAAGCTTACCCCTATGGCGTGCCGGAAAGACAGAGCAGCACCGGCTCTCCCGAAAATTCAGAGAGCACAGCTCCTCAGATGTATACCGCACGCAAAGTGCGCCGGATCTGCACATGCTGAGAGACCAGAGCCCCGCCTGCCGCCCGAACGCCTCCGGGACGCTGACGGGCGCAGACGGGCAGGACTCTGGCTTGACTCAGGCGCGAGTCAGGCGCCTCCGCTGCGCGGAGGAAGCGAGCTTTAAATACAGCCTCCTCGTTCTCCCCGCGGAGAACTAGAGCGCTGAGAGAGATGGCACGCTGCCAGACAGCAGCCCCAAGATGGCGGCCCTACTTCCTGCCCAAACAAATTATGCAAGATGACAACGCTCCGCTTCTGCAAGCGGTGGGGGGCACAATTATGATGTAAGAATGTGGGCACTACCTCGCTAGTCACAAACAGGTAAAAACCAGGTGCACAGTTTAAATTTTACACAACACACAAAAACGAGTAAAATTGTCTGTTTAAAAGCGCTGCGCGCCTACTGCAGCTGAAAAGGAAGGCGCCAGGCAGTAAAGGTGTCCCCTTACCATAAAGGTCGAGCAGCTCCCACCAGCTCGCCTTAAATACAGCCTCCTCGTTCTCCCCGCGGAGAACTAGAGCGCTGAGAGAGATGGCACGCTGCCAGACAGCAGCCCCAAGATGGCGGCCCTACTTCCTGCCCAAACAAATTATGCAAGATGACAACGCTCCGCTTCTGCAAGCGGTGGGGGGCACAATTATGATGTAAGAATGTGGGCGCTACCTCGCTAGTCACAAACAGGTAAAAACCAGGTGCACAGTTTAAATTTTACACAACACACAAAAACGAGTAAAATTGTCTGTTTAAAAGCGCTGCGCGCCTACTGCAGCTGAAAAGGAAGGCGCCAGGCAGTAAAGGTGTCCCCTTACCATAAAGGTCGAGCAGCTCCCACCAGCTCGCCTTAAATACAGCCTCCTCGTTCTCCCCGCGGAGAACTAGAGCGCTGAGAGAGATGGCACGCTGCCAGACAGCAGCCCCAAGATGGCGGCCCTACTTCCTGCCCAAACAAATTATGCAAGATGACAACGCTCCGCTTCTGCAAGCGGTGGGGGGCACAATTATGATGTAAGAATGTGGGCGCTACCTCGCTAGTCACAAACAGGTAAAAACCAGGTGCACAGTTTAAATTTTACACAACACACAAAAACGAGTAAAATTGTCTGTTTAAAAGCGCTGCGCGCCTACTGCAGCTGAAAAGGAAGGCGCCAGGCAGTAAAGGTGTCCCCTTACCATATTGTTAGCAATTATGTGGCATTCAGTGTAGTGGCATTATGTGGAGTCGGATTTGTGTGTTGTGGAGTGGTAAGTATTTTTGTTTAATTATGTGCTGTTGAATTAGGCAGCACAATGTGTAATTGTGTGGTGTGGTGTGGATTGGATGTATGTGGTGTGTTGTGTAATTGTGTTGAGTTGTATTATGTGATTTGGTTTTAAATTATGTGATGTGCACTGGAAATTTCTGGATCTGGATTGTGTGGCATATAACTGTGTGTATTGCTTTGCATGTTTGTTGACTAAAATAAACAAATAGATAGGAGCTAAGCATCAGATCTGTGTGTTTCAAAAAAAGGAAAGCGTTGGTGCTATTGGCATTGTAAATGACTCTTACCTAAGTGTTATGGATTTGAGTTGATGTATGTGGTGTGTACCAATTATGTGGGTTGGGTTGGACTTGTTAGTTGTGGCATTGTGTTGTGTGGAAATCTGTATTGGAATTAAGTGGTATGACATGCAGTTGTATTCTGCTTTCGTGCTTTCCTGTTGGGACTGGATCCTTGTTGTTGCTGGTGCACTGTTGACATCCTGAGCGCTGTTTCTCTCTGAAGCGCTACTTCTTGCCGGACGTCCTGCTTCGCGGCGCTTGCTCTCTGTGGGCCCTGGGGAGAAGGAAACCCTCCAAGACTGCTGTGGGCGCTTGAAGAAGCAGGGCTGCAAGAGGGTCGGTACTCGGACTCCGTTTCCCAGGAGTTCCTGTTACTGACCTGACCCGAGTCACCTGGGCCGCTCTCCCTGATTGCCACGCCCCCTCCAACCCTGCTAAAGCCACTGGACTCCTAACCTGCGTGGGACCTCATTCTGCTTTCGTGCTTTCCTGTTGGGACTGGACCCTTGTTGTTGCTGGTGCGCTGTTGCCATCCTGAGCGCTGTTTCTCTCTGAAGCGTTACTTCTTGCCGGACCCGCTTTGCGGGTCCCGCTTCGCGGCGCTTGCTCTCTGTGGGCGCTGGGGAGAAGGAATCCCTCCAAGACTGCTGTGGGCGCTTGAAGAAGCAGGGCTGCGAGCGTGTCGGTACTCGGACTCCGTTTCCCTGGATTCCCTGTTACTGACCTGACCCGAGTCACCTGGGCCGCTCTCCCTGATTGCCACGCCCCCATCAACTACTTCCCCTATAAACAGCACACATCATTTCCGCTGCGCGGGAGCGTCCCGGGAGAAGCCCGTCAGGGGCCGAAGGAGGCTTGTGCTGGGCCCGGTCCCTAATACCTACACTTTGCCTTCTGTCGTACTCAGGTTAGTCGGTCTCTGGGGCACCCAACATACTAAGGTCTTCCATAGTCATGTCCAATTCACTACCATCCAGTGTTGGGGTCTCGATCCTTGGGCCTCTTGATAAATATTTTGAGAAGGCTAACAAGGAAATCGACAAAGAACTCCTACTAGCAGAGAAACGTGCTGAGCGACGTCGATCCATCGAACATCTGAAGAAAAAAAACACTGACCTCCCCACTAGATCTAATTACCACACAAGACTCGGGAAGTATTGGTAGGTTGGATAGAGATGCCGATCTATTCTGTACTGACCATTTCCCTAGCATTTTTCGCGACCACAACACATCTGCTATCAATTCTGGTATCAATAGTGAGGATAACTGTATCAGTCCTCCTATTGTTTCTAATAGCCTTATAGACCTTAACACTCCAGCAACCCCAACCATAGCCCCACAACTCCACTCAACCTTGTCTAATCACTCAATTGATACTGTAGCTCCCACCGAGTTAATTCCGACACACAGCAAAAGTGGCACCGGAATTAAACCCATGAACCTACGTAGGGTTTTTCGCTCTCCGCCAAGGTAGAAAAGGAGAAAGGGTGGGGTTAAAAGAAAAGGTCTTAACCACCCGGGCCCCCCACCTCCATTAGTAACCCCCAAAACCAAAATAATTGTCCCGTCCGTGAGGGTGGTTTCACCAGGTACCCATATCCATTCCTCTCCACCTTCCCTTGAAGAATTATCACCTATGTCAAAAAAAGAGTCCATAGAACTCTTCGATCAAATCCTAAAATCCTATATGCTCCCACTTATGGAGAGAGTTAGGATTTTGGGGGAAAAAATGGATTGCCTTCTAGCAACTGCTGATCCGAATAAAATCCCCCATTTAACGAACTCTAAGGATCAGTTCCAATCGAAAGGCAAACCTACTACTACAACTTTTACCCCAAGTATACCACTCAAAACAAATGGAAATGTATCCGTTAATTATACTAATGCCCCCCCAACATCAACCAAACCGACGTTAGCATCTAAGCCAGCGAAAGAGAAGTCCGTGCCGGCTCCCAACAAACTGATTCCTACTATAAACAAGCCAACTATGCTCCCAGGGGTTGATAAAACTAAATCTATAACCCAAAGAACATCCTCAAATCGTATGAACACAGTGGACCTACCTCCGGAATCGGCAAACTTTGTGATCCTTTTAACTGGTGTTCCCCCGATCACAAATGGAAATCCTGAACATAATGCAAACTTGAAAAACAAAGTCATCTTTTGGCTGAGAACAAATAGACCCCTCCCAGCTCACTTAAACGGAGATATCATCTCGGTAAGAAGGTGTAATTGGGTGGGCCTTCGCCCGAAAGATATAGATGGAGACATTGTGATCATTAATTTTAAGGACCACAGAGTTGTCTCACACATAAGTGACTGGTACCCAGGAAATAAGGAAGGAGGTGTTTCCACTCGAAATTTGAGCTATTTCTACCCAGAGGCCTTGCTTAGACCCCCTGTCTACCTCAGCTCTAGTAGAAATACTCCCTCCCTGAACATGCCAAACTACACACCCTTCTTTTCCCATCCCGCCAATAACTCCAACATTTCCTATCCCCTTCTTCCCCGCCGCTATCCTTCTAGTCACTTCCCCATAACAAGCAACCCTACTAATTTCAACCGTTACGAGTACTGGAACATCCCATTGCAAAATCTGTACGAACCATATTCGGGGTTGGACTTTAACGATTGACTTGTTTTTCCACTCTTAGACCCAAAAGCTAACCTAGATTGTACGGGTATTTCTTCTACCCCAGAAAAGGCCCCCCCTTATGGTGTAACATCAAATGACAAGCCAACGCATTGTGGTAATGAGAAGTATGATCTTTCTGGTGGGGCTCGGGGTAGGAAACTGGAAACAGAAGTGGTGGCTCAGGTTGTAGCGACTGTAGAGGTTGATGATAAGGTGATTGGCCATAACGGGGGGTCGCTAATTGGGTGCCGGGAATCTGTGTTGGTAGTTTATGGTGTGGCTGAAACTGATAAAAGGAGTGACGATGTACCCCTACAGGACAGACGAAATATTAGGGACACCTCTGATGATAATGTAGCTCCACTTTCACAGGATGTAGTATTCTCCCATTCAAAGGCCAGTACTATTGTCTTGGCGGTTTCAAGCGGCACCAAGTTTGGTAGTTGGAACATAGCCGGGCTTGAGTCTCGAATGTGTAACACGGACTGGGTGGATTTTATAAAACAAGGTGATGTTTGGTCATTCCAGGAAACCTGGGCACTCTCATCGGTGTTCTTTGTTGGATATTTAAATTTTAGTAAACCAGCAATTAAAGGTCACAGAGGGCGCGCTATGGGAGGCCTGACTACTTGGGTTCGCCAGTATGAGGGAGTAAGAGCGGAGGAGGTACCAATTGATAGCCCTGACATATTAATGGTTAGAATAAGATTCTCTAGAGGCCTTGACATCTTATTGATCAATATATATGTCGGGGGTATCCAGGGCGGAAGGGTTGCCCCAACCCTCTGCATTTTGGACGATTTCCTATCAGGTGCACTTGTAAACGGGTTCACGGTTGTAATGAGGGATCTTAATTCCTGTTTTGAACCCCTGAGTGTAGGTGATGGCTTACTCACTGAGGTTGAGGATATGACCTGGGGGATTCCCCAGCTTGAGTTAGCCCCGATTGGGAAATGGACGCAATCTGCTACATTTATTAAAGGGTTGTGCCTGGACCAGGGTTTGCGAGCATTAATGGTAAAGTGCGTTCTGACAGGACAGGTAGACATACCTTTAGCAACGGCAGACATAGTAGCAGTATAGACTATATTTTAGTCGATGTAAAGATGTGGGCTACAGTTGAGGACATGGTGGTCACGATCCGCCCGGAAAGTGATCATGACCCGCTGGTGATGGAATTAAGGGACCACAGTTTTCTTGGGTCTGAGAGTTGTAGGCTAAATGTCGTTCAGGATGAAGTCGTACTTAGTAACGACATGAGAAGGGTACGTTGGCCAAAAGTCTCTGTTAATGTTGAGGCACGCAAGGAGATTAGATCCTTGGTATCTAACTCTCTGGAAGAAATCTCCAGTTGTGGGTCACAGGACGATATTAATGCAATATTTACTAATATCCACACTAGTCTATTTTTGGAGTTGAAAAAGCTGTTTGTGAAGACCATCTCCAAGCAGGGTAGGAGGGGGAAACTGAAAACTATATCCTGGTTTGATGAGGACTGTCGTCGAAACCATGGGGATCTGTTTAAATCAATAAAGCAAAAGAATCACAGCCAAATAAGGTCTTGTAGGAAGGCATATAAAAATGCAAAGCACAAAGCCAAGTCCAACTGGGATGAGGAACGGTGGGTACTACTAACCGAAGCATACAGCTTTCGGAACATGCGACAGTTCTGGCATCTACTAAAATGGGGCAAATCACAGGAAGATCGCCCAAGCCCTGCCTCGGTTGGTCAACATCAGTGGGTATGCTATTTTGAGGAACAATTTAGGAACTGTAGTAGTACTCAGGTTGACATTCCATGTCTTGTTCCGATTGCTCCTCTTAAATTCACGAGTTGTGAAGTTAAACATATCTTGCAATCTATTCCAAGGGGAAAGGCACCTGGCCCGGATTGTATTCCAGCTGATTTATTTCAGCAGGATCAGGATCTCTGGGTCCCCTACATAGTCCATCTGGTCAATGCTCTAGCCTCTGGTGCTAAGGTCCCCGAGTCCTGGTTTGGGGCAGAAACCCTGCCAATTTACAAGAAAGGCGATCGGTCGGTTCCCTCTAACTACCGGCCGATCAGCCTTATAGATGCGATACAAAAAATCTCAGCCCGCCTTGTTCTTGGCAGGATTCAGGACTGGATTGGTGAGTTTAACATTCTTACACCACTCCAGGCTGGCTTTCGGTCCCATGTGAGCACCCTAGATCAGGCCCTTCGGTTCATTCTTCTCTAGTGAAAGACCGTCACCCTAGGTAAAGGTATCCTTTACGCAGCCTTTGTGGACTTAAGGTCTGCATTTGACCTTGTCCCGAGGGCCAAGTTGTGGGACTGTTTAGCGAAGCTGGGTATGCCAGCCCCTCTTATACGCCTCTTGGTGAATCTACACGCCCAAACATTTGCCCAAGTACGTTGGGGTAAACCAGGGGAGGTAACAGATAGATTTCCAGTCGCTAAAGGTGTTAGCAAGGGTGTGTTTTAGCTCCTACCCTGTTTTCTTTATATATAAATGGGGTTACACAATATTTTGCCAATCACCCTACTGATGCCCCGTCCCTGGCTGGAATGAAAATCCCTTTGCTCATGTTCGCTGACGGAACCCTTTTAATATCTAAGACCAGACAGGGTCTTCAACAGGCCCTAACAAGGTTTGAACTGTTCTGCTGCGAGCATGAGCTTGAGGTAAATGTGTCAAAAACAAAATTCATGGTACTAAGAGGACACTCCCCGATCACAGCTAGGGTCACTATGGGAGGTACATCCCTGGAACAGACCAAACTGTTTACCTACCTTGGAGTTACGTTTAGCGATACCCTTAGTTGGTCTCAACAGGTTGACCTATTGGCATTAAAGCATACGCAGATAGGAGGAGCCTTGCTCAAAGAACATAAAAGATCCTTTACCAGGCCCATGTCCCCTTTAATGAAGATCTATGGTACGAAAGTTCTACCATCTGTCTTGTATGGGGTGTAGCTCTGGGGCTACCGTAACCTTGATCCCTTGAAAGTTGCCCAAAATAAATTTCTTAGGATGGTTACTGGCCTCCCACAGTCATCACCGCGGATCCCACTTTTGTATGATCTTGGGTGTCAGCCTGTGGAGGACCTGGCCAGATTGCGACCATTAGCTTTCTGGCGACGCCTCTGGACAACGCCTGAACTTCAGCTTTATGCAAGAGCATGCATAGAGGTTAGGGATCTTCCTGGCTCCCCCAACATTGGTTGGTTTAAAGACTTAAGAACCACCCTGTGTGCCTTGGGGCATGGAGAACTATGGTTAAACCCTGACACTGCAACCTTTCCCTCCAAGAAGGATTTAAAGCTACAGTATTGGGACTGGGTGGTAAAAAACAGACATTCGGGATTGACTGATGGTAACCTTACTGGCACATTTGTTGTTATGAAAGATGTCCCCTGCTTTGAAAATTACTGGGATGTCATAACTAAGCCCCTGGACCGCAAACTATATCACCAATATAGGTGCGGTTCTCTGCCTTTAAGGGAGTACACTAAAAAGTGGGGTAAGGGAGGCCCTGGGCATTGTCCTAGGTGTTCAGGACAGGGTGAAAATGTAAACCATTTTCTTTTTGTCTGCACGTTGTATACTGCCCCTAGACTAAAGTGGTTAAGCCCAGTTTGTAGAAACTTGGGAACACGCTCAGCAGCCAATGCTAGTAGGATATTAAAGACAGACCTGTCACCCATGATTGTAACTGGTGTAGCGAAATTCTTAGGCTGGGCCTGGATCCTAAGAGCAAGATTCATCAATTCGACTTAGGTTCCAGCCTACAACCATAGGCCTTCCATTGACTATGTGTAAATGTGTTCCCACCTAATGTGCCTGGACTACTAAGGTTATTTGACTAAGGATTTATTGTAACTTTTAAACGAATTTTCAATGAAGTTTTGCATAAATGATTTAATATGGTCTTAGATTGTTTTAATATTACCTTACTCTATTTTAGGAACTATACATGTATTTTAGCTATTGTAAATTATGATGCATGTCTTTTATGATGTAATAATCGAATAAAGACTTCTTGAAATTGAATTGAATTGTGTTTTTGAGTGTATTGGAATTATGTGGAGTGGTACTGTGTGTAATGGAGTGTAAGTATGTGGAATGGTATTTTGTGTTGTGGAGTGTTATGTAGTGGAGTTTAATGAAGACATTATGTACTGGAGTTTAATGAAGACATTATGTACAATTGAAAGACTGTTAAAAGAAGAATGAACAAAAAAAAATTCTTCTACTTTTTTTTGTCCTTGCAATGTTGGCAACCTCTTCCTGCCTGTTGTAATGCTTGTTTATTATAGCTTTTTTGTTATGAATGAAGGGACATAAACAATAGGATGGTGGAGATTGAGAAATAGTGCCTGAATTACAACACGAGCAGCGGATGGGCACTAGGAAAGAATCAACAGATGCCAGATTTCGAGGGCACACTGAGGTGGTGCAAAGTAATACTGAAGCGGGGCTGAGATGGTGGTGTGCTGGTACAGATGTGATACTCAGGTGATGCTGAATGATACTCAGGTGGTGCTGAGTAATGCTGAAGTTTTGGTGTGCTGGTGTGGGGGTGATGCCGAGCGTTACTGAGGTGAGGCAAAGTGATGCAGAAGTGGTGCAGAGTGATGCTGTGGCACTGCGTTATGCTGAGGTGGTGGTGCAGCGCTGGTTCTGAGTTTGTGCTGAGTTGGTGCTGTGTTGAGGTGATGCTCTGCTGATGCTGAGGTGGTGCTGCATTGGTGGTGGTGCACTGATGCAAAGATGGCGCTTTGCTGATTTTTATGTTGGGCTGCGTTGGTGCTGTGGTGGTGGTGCTGTGCTGATGCTAAGTTGGTAGTGAACTGATGAGGAGGTGATGCTGAAGTAATAAATGAGGTGGTGGGGGGGCGTGGCTATGACCCGGAGCGGAATGGCATCTTGATTTGCTAGCTCTGTGCGCCCTCTCCTTCCCTCGTCTATCCTGAACGTCATCCGCACTGCTTTGGAGCGAAGAAGCACACCCGATTGCGAGCGGGGGCTGCTCACCTGATTACCGTCACTGAGGGCCGTCTGAGCCGTGAGTCTTGAGCCGCGGCAGCTGCGGGTCTAAGCGGGACCTGGAACCGGGAGCTCGAGTGGAAGACTCAGCCGCTACTCATACGTGACAATCTGGCCTGAAATCCCGGTGGCCTCCTGGTGCAACCTCCCACAGCTCTGAAAGTGACCGAGACAGTTTGGACTCTGTGTCGTTCACCCCCCCCAACAGATTGACCTGGCAGCAATAAACAAGAGACTTTTGCAGGGGCCCAGCAGACAATAGGGTGGTAGCTTATTCTTATATGTCACATTGAAGCCCAGCAGGAAGTAGCAGGCAGTGGGGGCCAGATGCAGCCCTAGTCTCCCACAGCCAGTTTGAGGGGGCTGATTGCAACCTTACAGGCCCTGTTGGGCCCCCTGCCTCAAACCAGGTTGCTCCGGCGCTGGGAGAGTGCCGCGGGACGGTCTGTGTGGCACTGGAAGCACTGAAACTCACCTCCATCAGCCATCATCCACATATTGCTCGGACCATCCAGGTGCGGAGTGGGGTTGCCACTTTTCTTCATTGTTCCGCTGCCAACATACACCTGGTAACAAACGGACAGAGATTGAATCCAATAGCTGCGCTGTGTGGGCCCACGATCCAACCAGACACGGGACCATGCTGACCGATAGCATATCAACTGCGAACTACGATGGCGGCGGAGAAAGGTAAGGGGGACAGGCCCCTGAACTTTTTATAGAAGTCCTCATCCTGCATCATCTGAAACCTAAAGGCCTCAGCAAGCTTTTCGATATTGAAAGGGCGCACAGGGTCCCGGGCGGTCGACCCAAGCCAGGGGCCTCCCACGGCCGATACTGGCCAGAATGGGGCCTGCACTTCGCGTCGAAAATGCTGACATCTCCTTTTTCCCAGACTTCACACAACGTGTGCAGCGGCAAAGGCGTTCGTTCACGGCGGTGAAACAAATACTACGGGAAAAGGGACTGAAGTACTCTATGCTATTCCCAGCGTGTCTCCGGGTGAAAACTGAGGGGAAAAACTGGTTCTTCGAGCAGCTGGAGGAGGTAGCGGATTGGCTGGAATATCGTGTGGATCAGGCCTCCCAGGAACGTGGCGTTGGGGGAGAGACGGCCTCTCAGACACACGGATGACGATACTAATATTGACACCAGATCTGTGCATGGTAGGCTAACTCTTGTGTTTGGCTGCGACTAGTAACGTGCTACATGGTGGCCGGACTTTGGGATAAGTCTTCCTACTCTAGGACAGACTCTCGCAGCTCTGGTGTGTGATTCGCGAAGGGGGTTTAATTCGTTTATCGCCTTAGGGGGTTGGGAATACGGGCTTCCACATCCTTCACTTTTTACTACTGGTTATCTTTAAGGGCGACTGGCACTCTGCAAGTTTACTATGGGCAGTTTTGAGCCCAGAGTGCAGGGCAGCGGGGAGGGGGGCAGTTGGAAGGGCGGGGAGGGGGGTTGTTGGGTTGGGAGGTTGTGTTCAAGCAGTGTTACAGTTGGTACATCAGTATTTTCTTTTACTTCCGGCACAGAGGCACTGGCCAACGACCATCTAATCCATAACCAGCATGGGGGACAAAAACGTTAAAATATTGAGTTGGAATATCAACGGGCTGGGCGGACAAAATCAAACGTATGTGGTTCTGCAATATATCAAACGGCAAGCCCCGGATATCGACCTTTTATACAAGAGACGCACCTGGTTGGGAATCTCTGCAAAGCTATGCATCGGGGGATACACGATGGTGGCACATGCTGGATTCACCTCTGGCTCCAGGGGGGTCGGTATCATGGTTGAGATTTCCCTGCCCTTAAACGTGGACTCCAAAAGGACAGACTAGTGGGGCAGATACGCTGGGATTACAGGCACATGGGAGGGCCGTACACTTACTCGGATGTCTGTCTATGTTCCCCCGGGTTTGAAGGGCGACACCTTTACGGACCTGGGTACAGTGCTGCTCTTAGTACCTGATGGCCTCCTGGTCCTCGGAGGAGATTTCAACGCGGTTGCCTCAGGCACATTAGACCGGTATTCCCCGAGGGAGATAGGACCCTCTACATACTGGCTGCCTGACTTTCTTGACACTATGGGCTTAGTAGATGGCTGGAGAACATACCACCCGACCAGATACAGCACACATTCCTCTTAGGCACCCACAACAGTCTTTCTTGCCTAGACTACTGCCTACTCCGGGCTGCACAAGTCTCCCACATACACAAAATCAGACACTTGGCTAGGGGCATCTCTAACCACTATCTAAGTGGGTGCACACAGTACTTAACCAAGTCGCCATGGGCAAACTAGCTCCCATTAACTCCTGGTATCTTCGAGACCTGTAACTCCGCATAAATCTCCTCAAAACCATGCATGACTATTTTTCTTAAAACGTGTGGTCTGTATCTTCATCCCAGTCCCTGTGGGAGGCATTCAAGACCGTAATTCGCGGTCAGGCTCTGTCCTGAATAGCAGGGGCGAACAAAGACAAGCAAAAGGATGTTCTCGCCATGGAGGCTGACATTTACCGACTGGAGGGTGAACTAGCAACTGGTGTGAAACCGGAAAAGCTCCATCTCCTGAGTGGAAAACAGCATGACTACAGGGCTCTAGTCAAAGACAAGGCCAAACTCTTAGGCAGGGAGCGTCAGGGTAAAATTTATGACCTGGGCGATAAAGCTGGGAGGCTCATAGCGTGGCTCAACAAGAAAGATTGGGCAAGCAGGCTAGTCCCGGAACTCAAAGTTGAGGGCGGTGTTTCCCTCACTGATCCACAAGAAATAGTGGACAGCTTTGCTGCCCATTTCCCCAGAGTGTACTCAACAGTGACCGCTTACACTGAGGAGGACTCAACGGACCTTCTCCGGGACATTCAGCTCCCCGGTCTCTCTTCAGCGGATCGCGACTTCATGGATAGGGACCTGACTGTAGATGAAGTCGCACAAGCGGTTCGCACATTAAAATCGGGCAAGGCCCTTGGGTCGAACGGTATCCCTATTGAACTGTACAAACTGCAGCCCGATAAACTTGCCCCATATTTAAAACTGATGTTCGAAGAATTTAGAGACCTTGGGACTCTGCCAAGGGAATAGAGAATAGCCACCATCGTTAATATACATAAGGACGGAAAGCCCAAGACAGATTGTGCCTCATACAAGCCGATCTCCCTCCTCAATGCCGAACCCAAACTTTTAGACAAGCTCCTAGCTACCTGCCTAATTAAGGTAATAACTACATTGATACATCCTGATCAAGCAGGCTTTATGCCCCACAGAAATGCGGCCTTGAACTTACGTTGTGTACATGGAGTGCTAGGTAGAGTATCGACCATCCAGGAATCAGCTGTGATAGTGTCCCTTGACGCAACCATGGCATTCAACATTGTTGAGTGGCCCTACCTTTGGGCAGTCCTTGCAAAATTGGGCTTTGGCCCTAACTTCGATGCGGTGGGTGCGGCTCCTGTACCGGGAACCCTTGGCCCAGGAGATGGTTTATAATAAATTATCGGCCACGTTTCAGCTAAGCTGTGGAACCCGCCAGGGGTGCCCACTCTCGCCACTCCTCTTCGTCCTCGCTCTAGAGCCTCTGGCTGCTTTGATCCGACAAGATTGCATGATACAAGGGCTGAGATGGTCCCCGGGTTGGGAAGACTGCATTTCCCTATACGTGGATGATATTTTGTTCTATCTGGCCTCCCTAACAAAATCCCTCATAGTAGTGCTAGATATAATAGCAGTATTCAGCAGATTTTCTGGTTTCACCGTCAACTGGGGTAAATCCCTTTTGTTCGCTCTTAGAGGAAACCCCCCCAGTCACTGCCCCATTCAGATCAATACAGATGGCTTCCCATACCTTGGTATTTTTACCTCGCTCGACCCCTCAGTTTGGTATGCCCAAAATCTTCTTCCACCCTTGCGTAGACTCAAAACAGACATTGCCAGATGGAAATCACTTCCCCTCTCCCTGTTGGGCAGAGCAGCCCTCTTTAAAATGATGTCCATGCCTAGATTTCTGTACGCATTGCAAAATGCCCTGGTTTCAGTTCCCACACAATACTTCAGAGAGGTAGAAGGCCTACAAAGAACTGCTCTGGGAAGGCAGACGCGTATCGCGCTAAACAAGCTGACCCTTAACTGGTTATGATAGGGGCATCAGCCTCCCAGACACCAAAAAATATTACTGGGCGGCTCACCTTGCTGCTATAAATCATGGCACCCACGGTCGAGGCGACGACCCGGGGTATGCCATGGATAAGTGGCTCCTCCCCGGGGGTAACTATAACAGAGCACTCTACTCTTGCCCCAAAAATACACCCTGACGGGTCCCACAAACCATTCGGTTCGACTTTGGAATGAGGCCACCAACTCTCTTGGGTGGGGACATAAACTGACGGCAGCTACCCCACTCTGGGATGCGGAAATCCTTGGTAGCTTATGGAGATCTAAAGGTTTCGATAGATGGGATCTTATTGGCATTTCTCAAGTCAGAGACATTTGGGGAGAGGGTGGAGTCAAGTCCTTCAGCGCACTGCAGGCTGAACATGATCTAGCCAGCACTGAATATTTCCAATACTTTCAAATCCTGCACTCCCTTCAATCACTCCTGCCCAGGGGAACTGCCCCTCCAGAAGCCTCACCCTTGGAGGACAGAAACTTGGATGGTAACTTGCTAGAAAACAACGATTCCCTAATATACAAAAAACTGATCAAGAACATGGTAGATCCCCTCCAGACATTGAGGGAGAACTGGATGGGGGATGGGATCGAGATGGATGACGAACATTGGCAAGAGGCAATTTCATCCCCAAAGTGGTCACCATACCGGCGCGCCTTAGGCTTGTACAACTCAAAATCCTTCATCGTATATACATCACTGGGACACGCCTAATCCGCATGGGGAGGGCAGACAGCGGAGAGTGTAGGAGAGGGTGTGGAAACCTGGGATCCTATTTCCACATCATATGGGAATGTCACTATATTAGCTCCTTCTGGCGGGAGGTTCATGACACAATGTATGCAGCACTACATATCCGGCTGTTGCCGAAGGCAAGACGTTGTCTCATCAACATTTGGGAACCTACTGACCTGAACACCCACCAGACACAATGGGCTACCTTAGGGTTCATGATAGCAAAAAGAAACATTGCACAACTGTGGGGAGCTATCAAACCACCATCGCTAGAGTCCTGGGAAAGAGATCTTGACTGGTGTAGGTTTAGAGAGAAGACGGTCCATGTCGCCAGGGGATGCCCAAAAAAATTGGCCCGTATATGGAGCCACTGGAATAGCCACAGTGGGGAAATATGCACGCCGCCGGATTGGTCTGAATTGAATGTTCCCCTTTCCCCGTGATGTTCCCCATCTATGTCAGGTTTGTAATGTCCTCTTCTATATGCCTTTACAGCATGTCGATTGATGGTGCCTTCTGTATTGTTTATTTGTACTGATCTTTCTTTAATATAATTATTTTTTTTTTAAATAATGAGGTGGTGCTGAGTGATGCCGAGGTGCTGGTTCATGCTAAGGTAGTGGTGCCGCACTGGTGCTCAGGTGGTGATGAGAGATGTTGAGTTGGTGCTGTGCTGAGGTGATGCTGGGCTGATGTGGAGGTGGTGCTGTATTGGTGCTGAGTTTCTGCTGAGGTGGGGCTGTTTTGGTGCTGATGTGGTGATGTGCTGGTGGTGCACTGATGTGGAGATGGTGCTAAGACTGAGGTGCTGCGCTGGTGCTGAGGTGGACCGGAGTCATGCTGAGTGGTGCTGCTGCACTGGTGCTCAGGTGGTGCTGCACTGATGAGAAGGTAATGCTGTGCTGACGCTGAGGTGGTGGTGTTCTGGTGGTGCTGTGCTAATACGAAGATGGTGCTGCACTGATGCTGAGTTGGGGCTGCACTGGTGGTGGCTCACTGATGAGAAGGTGTTGCTGTGCTGAGATGGTGCTGATTGATGCTGAGGTAGTGGTGGTGCACTGGTTCTAAGGTGGTGCTGATCTGGTGCTCAGGTGTTGCTGAGTGATGTTAAGTTGATGCTGTGCTGAAGTGGTGGTGCACTGATGGTGAAGTGGTGCTGAGTTGCTGCTGAGGTGGTGCTGCGTTGGTGGTGATGCACTAATGCTGAGATAGTGCTGTGCTAAAGCTAAGATGGTGCAGTGCTGATAAGGTGGTGCTTCGCTGATGCTGAGTTGGTGCTGCACTGGTGGTGATGCACTGAGGAGGTGGTTGTGCTGCGCTGATGCTGAGGTGATGTTGAGGTAAGGCTAAGTGTTGCGGATTCCCTCGTCACCACCGCCCTTTAACAGTGTTCCTTAAGGCTCCATAACCAATAACGTTCAGATGCATTTAAATAGTAATAAAGCGCCACTCAAACCAGTGTAGGGTGTCAAGGTGCTTTGCATCACACACAAATTACACAGAGGCAATCAATCATAAGTGTATAAATTAGTGTAAAGGCAATGCTACACAAGACAGAGGACTTCAGGGTGTAGGAATCACAAGTCATGCATATTGGTAGTCAATATTGCTAAAGAGTGCTTGGCTCCAGAAGCACAAACTCAGAATTGAAAACAGCACACCATAGTTGGTGGTTCTCGTAAAAAAAAAGAACTGATTTCTACCCAGATTAACCCTTTTCGAAACATTAATATATGCTCTAATCTATACTTTGCAGTGCATGAAATTATTTGATGACCGTTATAAATTCACTGTTCTGGGTTAGGATTTTAGTTTATAAGCAGCAAGTAACAACAAGCATTGGCATAGCCAAGAGGTCTCGCCTTTGGGACCTTTTAAGTGTTTAGCCATGCAACACTTGATGTTGTTCCACCAAAGATATTGTACTGGATAACTAAACACTTATAAGGTCCCAAAGGGCAGACCTACTGGCTATGCCAATGCTTGTTTTTTTTTAAAAGGACAAGCAGTGCTATCAGGCTCCGGCTGCCACTTAGTCCACTGCATTCCACGTAGACGCTGCAGCCATCTTTGAATGGTTTTAAAGCCAATTCAAAAGTGGTCGCCAGTGTATGTGAATCCCTATCTCAACTGTGAGACTGTTCTATTGCTTCCCAATTCTATTAAATACAAATTATGTAAAAAGAACATCCCTTTCTGAGCTGCACGGCTCATCCTGCCCACGTTTCACACGCAGAATTAAAATACTGATGGTTTGGGATTCCCGGAATTCAACTGGTTGAGAGGTAGAGAGGTAGAGAGGTAGAGAGGTTGAGAGGTGTAGAGAGGTTGAGAGGTGTAGAGAGGTTGAGAGGTGTTGAGAGGTGTAGAGAGGTTGAGAGGTGTAGAGAGGTTGAGAGGTGTAGAGAGGTTGAGAAGTGTAGAGAGGTTGAGAAGTGTAGAGAGGTTGAGAGGTGTAGAGAGGTTGAGAAGTGTAGAGAGGTTGAGAGGTGTAGAGAGGTTGAGAGGTGTAGAGAGGTTGAGAGGTGTAGAGAGGTTGAGAGGTGTAGAGAGGTTGAGAGGTGTAGAGAGGTGTAGAGAGGTGTAGAGAGGTTGAGAGGTGTAGAGAGGTTGAGAGGTGTAGAGAGGTTGAGAGGTGTAGAGAGGTTGAGAGGTGTAGAGAGGTTGAGAGGTGTAGAGAGGTTGAGAGGTGTAGAGAGGTTGAGAGGTGTAGAGAGGTTGAGAGGTGTAGAGAGGTTGAGAGGTGTAGAGAGGTTGAGAGGTGTAGAGAGGTTGAGAGGTGTAGAGAGGTTGAGAGGTGTAGAGAGGTGTAGAGAGGTGTAGAGAGGTGTAGAGAGGTGTAGAGATGTAGAGAGGTTGAGAGGTGTAGAGAGCGCGAGCTGTAGAGAGCGCGATCTGTAGAGAGCGCGAGCTGTAGAGAGAGCGAGCTGTAGAGAGAGCGAGGTGTAGAGAGAGCGAGCTGTAGAGAGAGCGAGCTGTAGAGGGAGCGAGCTGTAGAGGGAGCGAGCTGTAGAGGGAGCGAGCTGTAGAGGGAGCGAGCTGTAGAGGGAGCGAGCTGTAGAGGGAGCGAGCTGTAGAGGGAGCGAGGTAGAGGGAGCGAGGTAGAGGGAGCGAGGTAGAGGAAGCGAGGTAGAGGAAGCGAGGTAGAGGGAGCGAGGTAGAGGGAGCGAGGTAGAGGGAGCGAGGTAGAGGGAGCGAGGTAGAGGGAGTTAGAGAGGTAGAGGGAGTTAGAGAGGTAGAGGGAGTTAGAGAGGTAGAGGGAGTTAGAGAGGTAGAGAGGTTGAAAGAGATTGAGAGAGGGGGAGAGGTAGAGAGGTAGAGAGGTTGAAAGAGATTGAGAGAGGGGGAGAGGTAGAGAGGTTGAAAGAGATTGAGAGAGGGGGAGAGGTAGAGAGGTTGAAAGAGATTGAGAGAGGGGGAGAGGTAGAGAGGTTGAAAGAGATTGAGAGAGGGGGAGAGGTAGAGAGGTTGAAAGAGATTGAGAGAGGGGGAGAGGTAGAGAGGTTGAAAGAGATTGAGAGAGGGGGAGAGGTAGAGAGGTTGAAAGAGATTGAGAGAGGGGGAGAGGTAGAGAGGTTGAAGGAGATTGAGAGAGGGGGAGAGGTAGAGAGGTTGAAAGAGATTGAGAGAGGGGGAGAGGTAGAGAGGTTGAAAGAGATTGAGAGAGGGGGAGAGGTTGAAAGAGATAGAGAGAGGGGGAGAGGTAGAGAGGTTGAAAGAGATAGAGAGAGGGGGAGAGGTAGAGAGGTTGAAAGAGGTAGAGAGAGGGAGAGAGGTAGAAAGATATGTAGAGAGGGAGAGAGAGGTAGAGAGAGGTAGAGAGGTAGAAAGTAGAGGTAGAGAGGTCGAGGGAGAGAGGGAGGGAGAAAGGTAGAGAGAGGGAGAGAGGTAGAGAGAGAAGTAGAGAGATAGAGGGAGGTAGAGAGGTACAGAGAGAGAGTTACGGAGAGAGGTAGAGAGGTAGAGGGAGGTAGAGAGAGAGGTAGGTAGAGAGAGAGTGGTAGAGAAAGTAGAGGTAGAAAGTAGAGGTAGAGAGAGGTTCAGAGGTGTAGAGGTAGAGCGGTAGAGGGGTAGGGAGAGGGAGAGGTAGAGAGATAGAGGGAGAGGTAGAGAGAGAGGAAGGGGGGTAGAGAGAGAGGTAGAGAGAGGTGTTGTGAATCAATATGTTTATGTGAATCAGGTGTGGTAACTTCTGTACTTCATATTTACTGAAAGGTATATAGATTAAAGGGGTAAAAGAAAGTGAAATAGAGAGAAGAAAGAACAAAAGCTTGAACGGTAGAGCAAAAAAAGTGCAAGATAACGAGAAGCCACACAAAGAGATCCCAGACTGACAGTAACATTCATTATTTGGATCCCAAATTATTCCCATTTGAAAGTCAAGCTGATAACGGGATTTGATATAAAATGTGGATTATCCAACTAGGTACTGAGCAGCACAATGGGCACTTCTGCCGCAAAGTAAAATTCTTCAAATCCGATGCATTGAAATCTCATCGAAGCGCTGAGGTCAGAAAATACTGAGATGAAATAAATAAGTGATGAAAACTCAAATTACCAAGATGCATAGCAGTTATCACGCCTGAAAGTAACAAGGCCATCACGTGTAACAAGGATATCTTAACTGAAAGTAACAAGGCCATCTTGAGTAATAAGACCATCAAGAAGGAAAGTAACAAGGATATCACAATGTAAAGTAATAAAGGCCACCATGATTATGAGGATGTGTCTTACAGACCAGAACAAAAGGCAGCAGGTGACCAGGCGGTAACAAGAGCTGCACACGAGAGAGAGAGGGGGCGCCGGAGGTGAGCCCGGGAGTGGGACGCGCGTGCGCATGCTTTCTGCTCTTTTTCGAAGCACATACTCGTGCTTGTGGCGCGCTTCTGCTCACTCCTGCAAGGTGGATTGCCGCCACAAGCACAAGTATGTGTTTCGAAAAAGAGCATTACGATGGCTAAAGGTCTCCTATGAAGCGCAAGCATGCTGGGTAGGCAAGACCTAAAAAGGGGGGAGGTGGGGGGAGGGTATAAAAAACTCTGACATCGCACATAATGCAGATTCCAAAAGTGGCCACAAGCGGCCAGTCACTGCAGTCGGATTTCTGTGTCTTCCACTCATGAAAGGATGGAAAGTGTGTGAAGTGCTGTTGAGAGAATGGCACAAGCGGAACAGGGCTAGCATAGAGGCTGACGTTCTCGCCAGTGCCAATGTACCAGGATATTTCCAGAGCTGCGATTACAAAAGCTATCTCCATTCCTGCCCGAGTGCCATCATTTTAAAGCAACGCGTACTTTCCCTCATACAGTACAGAAATTCATCCAAATCTTACACAAATATTTGTAGTTGCTGTATTCATGCGGGCCCTTGTTACCACAGCCATGCAGTTTATTCCAACTTTGAATAAAAGGTGCTACTTATTTTCCATCTCAGCCGAGCTAATTTTATCGACCCCGTTAAGATGAACGGCTGACCTTGTAGCGCTGAGATTCAGACCTGCAACTTTCAAGCAACCCTCAGAGTATCGCACCAGAAAAATGGAGAAAGACGGAGTGATTTTCTTGCTATAGGTGCTGCCTAGACACACACCCCCCTCCTCCCCACATAACTTATACTGATGAGAGAGTTTGGTGACATTTGATGCCACTCCACGGTTATGTGTCTGGTTTTACCACTTTAAATTAGACCAGATAATTAATGTACCTGCTGGGCAAATATTTATCTAATGTACTGGCCACAGGTTTCAATGGCAATTCTATTGCTTTGTCTGTTAATGTACCAGCTGTAGGGCACGCCACTTTCAGCAACCTTTAGCCGCCTCGCTCCCCACAGAGTTTCTTTTGCCTGTGCCAGATACTGGCCTAAGTTTGTGGTACCGGGTGAACACCGTTAATTTTACACCCAAAGTACATGACTGTGCAGTTCAAAAACGGAAGGGGCTCCCTCACTTTCAAGCAAAAAACAAGAGAAAAATCAAGAAAAGGCCAAGGCTGTTAGGCAGAACATACTGGAGGTGGCGCTGCAGCCTCTCAATTGGATTACCGAGGCAGACCCAAGTGACTTCTCCTGTTACCAGTTTATCGAGGCAACAACGATACCCACGCAGACTGTCACAATATTAAACTAACATGCAGCGTCGGACACTTCCCTTCCGAGACTGACAAACATATTTAATAACACGGGCTGCAAGTAATCATACCTGCCATATTCGCAACCTTTAGTATGAGGGATTTGGCAGGAACATCAATTTACCTGTGAGAAAGTTAGAAGCATTGTTAAAACAAGCGCGCACGCCTCGCGCTCACAAGTGGGGGAAAGTGGGAGGCACACAAAGCTTTCCCTTGCAGGAGCGAGCCAAGGGCACCATGTGTTTGTAAGTTAATTACAAACATATGGTGTCAAGCTCGCTCCCGCAATGGAATCCCCAAACGTGCACGTGTTGCCATTGAAGGCAAATGCACGTTTTAAGGGCAAAAAGTGAATCCACTGCAAAAGGTCTTTTTGCCCATGCAGTGCATGCGCGCGGCATAGGTGAGACCTTAAAAAGCAGTAACCCACTGACTTATTTACATTTTATGAACTTTGTGTTTTGCATGGTACAATTTCATTGCAGCCAGCATATTAACCCTCTGCTACTTTGCAATGAGTCAAAACTTTTTCCACTAGACAACTCCATCTCTCCAGGAAGAACATTAATCACTGGAGTTATCTTGACATTTTTATTGTCTGGAATGGCTTGAGACCATGATTGTGTCAGTGAGTGCTTTTAAAAGCAAAATAAACTCGAAAAAGCAAAATAAACTCTGAAACACTGCCCCTCTGCTCTGAAATCAGTATCCAGCGGGATTGCACCGTCCTTGTATTGTCCCTGCGTTCGTCTTCTGGATTTATTTAATGTACTACATTCAAATTCACATTTACCAGGGACATTCCTCCAGAAACAAACATTTTGGCCTCAGCGCTAAATCAAGAGCAGAAACTTCCAACCCCTCAGCCAGCAGCCGAGCACAGGTCCTGGGCAGTAGGAAAGAACACAAGCAGCATGGGGACGCTAGAGGGTGCACACGCAGAATGGCCGCACTTGTGTGAGGCTCCTGCAGCCTGGACAGAAAATCCTACATTTATCCTTTTTCACCAACTCCAAACTCGAACAAATCCACGCACGAGTGTAGAAGGCTCCTCGATGCGACCTCGGTGAAAGTTTGGGAACCCTCTGACCTGGCAAGCAGGAGTTAAAGGCGGCGGAGTGTTTGGCCGGGAGCGGCGCCGGAGCCTGGCTGAGCGAGCTGCTGGGGGCCGTGACCTACGCAATGCCGCGGCGTCCCACGAGGCGTGCAGGCCTCAGGAGAAGGGTCACCAGGGACGTCCCTAACGATCGTTGCTGCCGCGGTGTGGCGAGTCGTAAGGCAACCGGGCAGATCTAAGTGGTGCTGGAATCACCTGTGGCACCCGGCGGAGCTCCTGTACAACGGACAGCTGCGGAGTGCCGTATTAGACAGAAGGGCCGATGACATTGCGGTGAGGCACGCTGAATATAAGATCCGCTGTTTTGTGGCTCTGTTTAACAACGTGAGGAATAGAGTGAAGGCACCGGAGAGTGAAAGCGAGAACTAGACCCCCCCCCCCCCCGCTACACATGCCGAGCTAAAATTACTGTGGCGACCTGCGTGGGCCTACTGGGGCACGGCGCGGTTCACAGCTGCGCCGCACACAGAGAACCCTGGTGTTCGGGTGCGATTCTGGCTGTGGCCGAGAGCCCGACTGAAGTGGAGGGTGACACCAGTGGAACTGGGCAATAAGGAGGCACCCAGCATGAGTAACAAGTGAGCTGCGGTGCTCTACCTCGCGTTGAGACACGGTTGGCAATGGAGGCTGGGGGCCGCGTGGGACATAACCCCGGTGAGCAGCGGGAGAGACGATTGAACATCTCAAGATTACGACTGGAGAAGCCTAAATCGCGTGCACGGGGTCACTTCGTGGCACTTAGCAAGCGGATGTTACCGCGACAAGAACTGGCGCCAGAATAAAAGCGGCTGTGAAGTGCGTGGGGAGTCGAAGAAGAAGGGCTCCTACGCTGAACTTTGTGGGACCCCCTTTGAGGCATAACGGACCAGGCCGAACCTGGGGGATGAGAAACTGCACAAGAAATGGATACTGGGCAGCAGCGTTTTCACGTTGCACAATGTCGCACATGATTATGATTCCACTCAATGCTTAACATATAGCGACGGCTCTATAATCGAGCCCTGGAGGTTCTTGGTTTGGCTGCGGCATGCCTCAATACCACTTGCGGGCAGTAGAGGTGCGACTTCCAACGTAGCTTGACGCCATACTACTGATACATCCCTGTGCTGTAACTTGCAACCACATCGGATTTACTATTGAAGCACAGGGCTTACAGGATCTGGCTGCCATTTGGCGCTCCAGGGGCGGGTGCTTTGCACTACGGCCCAGATTGGACAGACCGGGGAGTGCTTCCGACAGTGTCACGTTGACACAGCTGAACTATTGCCGTGGACCAGGAGCTACTGCACACAGCGTCTCCCCGACACACTATGGTGAGGCTGTTGAGAATACTGGCTGCTTCCTTGTTATTGCCTTTTGATGCGAACATTATAGAGGCCGGGAGACTAAGGAAAGCGAGTACCTTTTATTTTGCTCGAGGTGGAGTGGTGCGGTCTTTCTTTCGCCTGAATAGTACAACTGAAGTTATCGACCTAATGCTCCTTGTGCGCTGCTAGTGGGAACTCGTGATGCACTGAACTGTTCTCATGAATATATATATATATATATATATATATATATTTTTTTTTTAAAGACCTTTATTGACAGAAGCTCGCAAATACAGCTTAGTAAAGAGCCCAAAGTGCTCACAGATACAGTACATTGCAACACAATAAGCGCAAAGGATCCGATACAGGAATAATGAGGTCTAAATTTTAAAGGTTTTTTCTGAAGGATAGACGGGAACAGGATATTACAGCACAACAGATTGGAACCGGCCAAGTACGATCAGGATAGTCAAATGCACAATGTAACAAGCTGCCAGATTCGCCGCGCACCACCTAGAAGATAAACGTCTAACCCCAGAAAAGAAGAAAAAGAATAGAAGGCCCATAGAACCAAAAATAAAAACAAACCCCCCCCCCAATCCACCCCCCACCCTGCACCCCTGCAGCGGCTACGGCCTACCCCCCCCTTGCAGCGTGCCTGTCGCCCAATAAAAGGAGTCCCGAAATAGAGAGAGTAAGATAAAGAACCTAATCTAAAGCTCCTATAAACTAAGGAAAGCGGGGAGGAGTCCACTATCCGTCCCTCGGCTCCACCCTCCCGTATGGCCAATAACAGCGCAAAATATAGTGTCCGGCGATGACAGGCCTAACGGCCAAAAGAAAGTAAAAGCACAAAGGCAGCCCGCAGCATAATCAAGTGTAGCCATCCATAACCCACCCGTCCAGGGCAGCAACAAGGAAACCACCAAATCATGATCACTAGCGCACATCCCCGACCCACTCTCCCTTCCCCACCACTGCAAACTAGGAAAATCCAACAGGAAGTCGTCCCTCAACTACATCCTCCCGCAAACACAATATTAACCCAAAGTGAATAGTACGGCGGTAAGAAACAGTTCGCAGTAAAACGGTGTAAAGCACAAAGTCAAGACATCGCACCATCAGAGAAAACAGCATGCCACCCAGTTGCCACTGTCAATAACGAGGAATCCGCCAGTCCGCAAGAAGAAGCGGTCATCCCTGTCCCGTTCTCTCCTTACCGCCACTGCACATCAATGCAAGCGAGGAAGACGTGTGCGGTAGTCCAGAAGTGTCACAGTGGTATGGAAACCCAGACGTGTCGCACAGAAGAAAAACCGGTGATCCCGGAGAGGACAGAAAGGGTACCAACTTCGCATTATGGAGCACGGGCAAAATCCTCAGTCCAAAAACACCAACATTAAGCAACCGGGCATCAGCCACGGCCGCCTCAAGGCGCTCCGGGGATTCCAACCAGGATCGAAAGCAGATAGGCAGAGTGGCATGTGACAGAGTTGGGTCAGAGAAGGAAGACACAAAGTCCACCAACGGCAGCAGCGGCGACTCCAAATACGAAGGGGGCAAGGATCGGAGCGGGCGCTTCAATCGCAAGTCCGGCTCAGGATCCACCGCGTGGTCTGGATGTAGAAGTTCCGCAGCAAGGGGCACAATCGGACAAAGAGCCTCAACAATGGCACCCGGGGCCGCCATCTTGCAATGGAGAGGCAGGAGATGCGGTGTGAAGCTGTGCTCTGCCTGTCCAGCCCGCCGCAGACTCCCCATTAAAGAACCAAGCGCATCAACTTTGTCGGCAAGATCCCGAGCAGAATCTTCCATTGCACTGCGGAGGTCAGCAACAGCCGACATCAGGTCACCATATCGGCCGTCTCTATTGTGCCTCACCCCAACTACAGCAGTCCGCTGCAGCCGTCCAGAATGTACTCGGGATGTAGTCTCCTCTCGACTGTCGGTATCCATATCCGTCACAGTACTCTGCACGGTCCCACCGTCTCAGGCCGGGAGAAAAGCGTAGGGCCACGGTAGTGGCAGAGGAAGTCAGAACCTCGAGAGCTGTCCGCAGGGCAAAACGTCTCATCGGGTGTGAAAGCAAACAATAGGGTGGGAGTCGCCGGCCGATCGCCAGGCTAAATACAAGCCGCCACTGTGATCGGGCAAGCCGTGTGGATAGCAGAGAGATGCTCCCAAAAGTAGCCGGAACACCCCGTGCCTCGCTGCTCGTCCAGCGGAGGCACAGCTCGAAAATCGGCCAATTCCAGGTGGAGGTGCTCCGGCCGGCACCCAATCGCCGCAGTCATCCGCTATTGTTCACTCAGCGGCCGGCCTGGATTTCAACTAGAGGTCCCGGCCTCAAGTCTACAACAGGCCTCAGGACGTATTCGAGCGGTGCTACCGCTAGCTTTCAGGTAGAGGCTTCAGAGTTTCACCGCCGGGCGTCGGAGGGGATCGGACACACGTTCGTGCCGTTTTCATGCAGGAGCACTGGCAGGATAGATGCGGTGGAGGCGATGGTATCAGGAGCCGAGGGTTTAATCGACCGTCCCGGTCGCCATCTTGGCTCCTCCCCCCGTTCTCATGAATATAGGCTCCTGCCTTTCCCGAGAAGAACGTGGTAAGCGACCCTCGCCAGCTGCTACAAGTCCCTACCAGAGACCCACAATGGGTAAACAGGACAATCGACAACCCAAACTGACCTTTGAGTCCACTACTACTAAAAAAGGTTTGCGGAACGCGCCGGACACTGGGGGGGCACAAAGCACGTCGACAACTGGAGCGAATTCTAGCTCTTCCACGTCGGACATACAACAGCTGATGCAGGAAATGAGGCAGGGGTTTGCCACAATAGTAGATAAAGTTGATCGAATGTCGTCTAGGATGAACGCCATTGCACAGAAAATGGATGCACATGAAGAGCGAATCACCGAAGTCGAAAGGCGAATATCTGATAACGATGACACCACAGCCTCGCATACCACGCAACTCTCGAGAATAGATAATGTCCTTCGAGTAATTGCTGCGAAAAATGAGGAATTGGAGGCTCGCAGCCAGCGCAATAACATCCGCGTAATAGGCGTGCCCGAGTCCACCTACACAGGGCGTATGGAAGCCTACGTGGAGAAGATCCTCCTGGCGGCAATAGGGACTGAGGCGTTCTCTAGACAATTCATCGTTGAAAGAGCACATCGTTCGCTTGGACCGCGACCTAAACCTGGGGCCCCGCCAAGACCCATCATTGCACGGCTCCTAAATTACCGAGACAGGGATACTGATTTGCGGGCAGCACGAACCAACCAGAATTTAGTGTGTGATAGTGTCAGCTTTTCCATATACGCAGACTTTACGCCTATAGTACAAGAGCAAAGACGTAAATTCCTTGAGGTCAAGAAAAAACTCTGTGCACTACATATCGACTATGCCCTCTTGTATCCAGCGAAGCTGAGAGTGACCCATCAAGCAAAGCAACACTTCTTCACGAATCCGCAGCAAGTGGATGATTTCTTGAAAGCTCTGCGACGTGCACGCTCGGAGCGTCGAAATGACGATGAAGAAGGACAAGATGATGATCAAGCTATGAACAGGTGACATTTGACTTGGAGATATGATTGCTGAACCGCTGTAGTGGCTCACTGACATTCTTTAAGAGGCCCATTGGAGGGCTTCTATCGAGTGAGGACACCTCTGCTGGTCGAGAATACCATGGACGGGTATTGGACTGTTGGTGGTAATGTATACCAGGCACCACCCCCTCCCCTAGACTGTGCCCGAGTGAGGCCGGACAGGACAAAGGGCAAGGCGTAGGGGGTGGCTATGTGTGTTCCTCAGATGACCCCTGAAGGGAATACCCCGATTTACATGTTGGTTACACAGCAAATGTTGGGTTGTTTACTTAATGTATGGGGAGGAGGGTGGGATGGGGATTCTGGCAAGTTGGGGATGCTTCAGTTGGTGGGGGGAGGGGCAGGATGTTTTGAGAAGTATTCGGCCCTACATGTTATCATGGCTAATACTGAGATCTCCCTCATGGACGTGCATGGTTATGGATGGTTGAGGAACAAGGCTTGTAACCTACTTGCAGGAGAGGATAGCATGTTGTATGTTTGGGATTCGACTGCTGTGGTGGCCTGGGTTGAGGGGGGAGGAGAGACAAGACTGGTGGCACATCAGTGGGGAGAGAGTGAGAATCAGGACCTTAAACTGGTTTGGTTGAAAGTTACTGTTCTTACAACTGGAACTCTGTTGGGGGTTTTTGCTATTGACAAGATGAGGGTGCTTCAGTTGGGGAAGGGTGGGATTTGGGCAACTGACTATTATGTTAAAG
Organism: Lissotriton helveticus; assembly: GCF_964261635.1. Classification (NCBI taxonomy): domain Eukaryota; kingdom Metazoa; phylum Chordata; class Amphibia; order Caudata; family Salamandridae; genus Lissotriton; species Lissotriton helveticus. The sequence goes on along the minus strand of NC_136057.1, from coordinate 1,504,209,504 downwards.
GTTTGGACAAACTGTCTATCAAAGAGATGGTACAGCTAGATCCGATTGGTTTTCAAGTTGATGGAAGGAAGGAGCGTGCTCTCGCACTGCATTTTGTACACACAAGCATTTGTTCACAACGCTGCAATGGCGCGTATATTACTAAGAGGCCCAGATTGAAAGGCTATCGTCATACTGTGAAGTTCTGAATTCCAAGACCCACTTTTCACAAGATCTGGCCCTTGTGGTCTTGCCTAACACGCTGCGTACTACCGCGCATTCAGACTGCCTATGGGGGATACTGACTTAAATGTATTAACATGGAACGTGAGGGGCCTGGGAGACCCGAGGAAAAGGCGACAAATCTTATCATACCTGGACCGCCACTCAGTACATATAGCCTTTCTCCAGGAAACTCATTTCAAAGCACAAACGGCTCACACCTTTGCCAGCAAATGGGCGACTCACACGGTCTTCTCCTCCTACTCTACATATGCTAGAGGTACGGCAATACTAGTAAAGAGAGGTACACCCTTTATTAAGGCAGGCACCAAAGTAGATGCCCAGGGGAGGTATTGTATGATGTGGGGTAGACTAGGTCATATTGCGGTTTCCCTAGTGTGCTGCTATGGCCCCAACATTGATGATCCTCAGTTCTTCACGGAATTATGGGCAGCCATTGTGGGTACTGGCCCGCAACACCTCCTCTGGGTGGGTGATTTTAGTACTACACTAGACCCGACGCTAGACAGGACGCTAGACAGGTCGAACCCGGCCCCCTACCATTACAATAGGGCAAGGGCGTCGCTCCGTGAGTCACTCAAGGATCACAATTTGATAGACGCCTGGAAACATCTTCACATGGACACGCTGTGTTTGATCTCTGATGGATTTCTCTACTATAGATATTGGTACTGATGTCGAGGGTAGCATTATAGATTTCAGTTTTCTCCCCCCCCCCCTTTCTTTGCTTTATTTTTTTTTCCTCCCCGCTTCTTAGAGCCAGAGGGGTTATTGTCTTTAGCTTCGAGTATGGCATGTTCTCGCTTTTCGAGCTCTCCTTCTTCAAAAATCTCCTCATACGCTTGCTCATCGTTCGAGTCATTAACCAACATATCTTCTGGCGCCGCGGCACACTCTCCAACTGCTCTCGGTTTGCCCAGACTCTGATCCAACACCATAGGTTGTACTGGTACTGGCTCTGGTGCAGGTGCCGGCGAAAAAACGCTGTTATTTTCAGTTATTATATCCCTTGGAGCGGGGACCACTGCCCCTGACCGCGCAAAGATAAGTTCCTTAAATAACCCAGTATTAATGTCTTTATCAAATTGGTTAACATGATTGGATGGATGGGACTGTGGAGATGGAAATGGAGAAGCAGCATTTATATTGGATTCTTCTTCAAGCTCTCCCTCTAGATTTCTATCCTGTTCTATCAATGTTCCATTTCCCCCCCCCAGTCCCCTCCGATATTTCCGTCTGTACCAGAGCCGCTTCGGCCTCTGTATCTGCATCTGGGCTCCTGGTAGGGGCAGCGACCACCATTGCTTTACCAAATTCAGTCGCTGCAGCCTGTACAAGACAGCCATCAGCATCTGGGCCCATGGTACCCATAGTGCCCATAGTATCCATCGAAGCTTTCCTGTTTATTAAGTTTTTGCCGTTATCCTTTAACATTAGTGAGGAAGAACTGCCTCTAGAAGGTGTAGATAAAGGTGTAGATAAAGATAGAGGGTACGAGGGGATGGATTGAGGCTTACCAGCGTTGTCAGCATTAGTCTCTGTATTGCCGGGACTTTCAAGGACATTAACAACTCGCCTCGGCGCCCTCGCCACTACTGCGGTTGAGATCGGCTTAATCATTTTGAATACCGGAGCGGGACCTTCTTCAGCGCTTTCTCCCGAGGGAACACCTTTCCCTGCTCGATTCTGTCGCGCTGGGTTTTTGCGCGTCATTAGCGCTGCCCTTTTCGTTTTTCTTCCTTCGTGAAACAAAAAAAGAAAAAGGGGGGGGGGACCAGAGACAGCCGCAAACACAAGTCCTTAAACCAAGTCTTTAAACCTCTCTCCTCTTTCCCCTACAGCAAATCCTTGTACCGCAAAAAAAAAAAGGTACAGCAACTCACCACAGCTTCGTTGGTTTGTTTGTTCTTTGGCTTCAACAGTCCCAGGAAAAAAAAAAGAAAGAAACCGAAATTGTACTAGAGACAGGTGAGCTTTGCTGAAAAACTTTAAAGCTATAAGCTGTAGAACTGAAGATTATAAGCTCGGCCGTGGAAGAACTCTCCCACTGCTCCTTTGTTGAATCCTGTACAGTCTCAATCTCTCACCCGCTTCCGTGCCGCCATGTCAGCATGCTGGGAAGATGTCGAGAAGGGCGAGAGAGCGCCGAATGCAGAACGCCTGTGCAGCTCCCAAAGCTTCCACCGCAGTTGACGGAGGAGCGGTGCACTCAACTGCAGCAGCCCTGCACAGCCCGACCTGTCTCCACGCCCCCAACGAGGCAGCAGCGAGCACAGCCACTCGGTAACTCGATCACCTGTGCAATTTCCACCGCGGTTGACAGAGCGGCGGTGCCTGCCTGCAGCAGCCCTGGTCAGCCCGTTCTGTCTCCACGTCTCCAGAGCGGCGGTGCGCTCAGCCTGCAGCAGCCCTGGTCAGCCCGTTCTGCCTCCACGAGGATGCTGTGAGCACAACCATCAATCCAGCAATCCCGTAATTCAAGCACTTTCTCTACACCTTCACGGTACTTAGATAGTATACTTCATTCGGCGAAAAAACGCCAGTTCATCTCGGAGTACGGAGCTCAATCGGGAGCGACCTCTCAGTGGCGTTTCCAATCCGCCATCTTGCCTCCACTTTTGATCCACGTACTTTTCCACGAGGCCAAATAGTATATGGAAAGTCCTTTTCTTTGGAAATTACTCAATAGTATTCTTAATCTTCCATTTACCCGAGTTTCTGAAAGAAAAGCTCCAACATCTTTTACATTATGAAACAATAGTTTTATTTCCACCTCTGGCTTACTTTTGATTAATATTCCCTACAATACTCACATCACATACTACGTGATACACTTATACTACCTCTATGACAACTACATGTTTTTTATTATCTTCACCACTCTCACTCGGAAAGTAATTTTGAACAGCAAACTAAATTTTATTAACTGCTCCAATCTTCATAGGCAATTTACCTTCCCTAATATTTCGGTTGTAAGAACACTAGGTAAAAATGTTGTAAGTCAGAAGGCAAACGTTGTTTGAAAGCCAATTGATTATCATTACAATTACTCCAGCCTTTTTGAAATTTTAAATAAGCTGTGTAATGTCCTGATGTTGTTGAAGGACCATCATGGTAAATAATTGCTGCAGTTGCAAAGGTTCTTCCTGAAATTGATAATTGAGAAGCCACAAAATATTTAATTAAAGTTGTCAATTTAGTTCCATCAGGTCTACATCGTTGGAACATTAAAATTACATACTGTCCATATCTTTGTATAAATAATGTTGATAGCATTGCAGATTTACATTGAGTACAGACCATGTTTTGATTTGCTTCTCTAACTAGATTATTAAAAGACACTGATTTGCTGTATGGTAAAGTCAAATATATAAATCCTTCAATGTCTATTGTAGTACTACTTGAAAAGGAACAATTGTCACAGTCATGCTGCCATATATAAGAAAGGCCAAAAAGGTTTTCTACATCTACACCTTCATCTTGCAATACAACAAGCATATACATTAGAAATTCCTGACAATCTTGCTGAATAGTCTGTGAACATTGATTTACACCAGAACATATGTCTAAAACATTTCGAATTTCAGAAACACTTTGTATTTTTGTTCTATCACTGCTACATTTCTCAAACACAGAATTCAACAAACAACAAAATCTGTGATCACGATTTTCAGCAATCTGTTCTTGTACAGTTTGGAGAAAAAAAACATTAACCACTACATTAGCATAGCAGTTGACACCAGAACTGTTTTCGAACTGAAATCCAACAACATCTTTAACTGAATCCTTTTCCTTTCTGCTTACAATTACTGGTTCATCTACTTTTTTTCTTTTTGCTACAACTTCACTACAATTGTTCTCATTTCTTCTTTTTCGGCCTACCACACGCTTTTCAAATAGAGGATATTGAGGTAAATTTGGAGCATACTCTCTTCTTAACCTATTCTATTCTTTTACACAATTTAGATCTGCATTAATCTTTGTCTCATCAAAATCAATCCAGATAAAGTTTTGACTTGAGATAAAGCCACATATGCCATACCCTCCTTGAACACAGAACTTCCAATATTCACCAAAGCACTATCTACACTTAAACCTTGAGATTTATGAATAGTCACCGCATATGCCAAAGAAACAGGAAACTGTTTTCTGCTGACATATAACTCTTTCACAAGCAAAAATCGGGCAGAACAACGACTGATTTGTTGTACTTCTTCAATACCATCAAATTAAATTTTTATAAATTCAATTCCATCTCTATTTCGGTAATTCACAAAATCAACAACATGACCCATTGCTCCATTTACTAAACCTCTTTCCTCATGTAAATTACGTCGTAAAATTATACGACAATTTAAAGATGCATACAGAGTCTTTTCCAAACCAGCAGTTTTAGATATTGTCTTCTCTAAAGAATCCAATTTTAATTTCAACTTTTCTGACAAAATAATAGTTGCTCCTTCATGTTCTATTTTATCAATAGCTTTCAGTTTCGCAATCTCTTGATTTTCCAACTTTAACATTTTGTTGTTGAAGATTGAACATTCTTGCAGAGTTGGCATCAAGCATATGACAGATTTGTTTTCAGGAATTTTCTTAAAAATATTCTCTGGGAGAATGTTTTCGTTTGGAAACAAATTTGAAATTAATGGTGCATGTAAAGCTGCTTTCCCATGCTCACTTACTTTTCCAATTCTTACATCTTGTAGAATCTTTTTATAATCTTCATCCTTTGCCTGTCGCATATTTTGTAGCAGTTCTGCATATTTGAAATGTAACCATATGTTAACATTTCCAATGCTTCCTAGGCACTTTCTTGTATCTTCATGTGTAAGCATTTTAAACACTGGTTGTCCTTTCACTGGAGTTAGCTGCAGTAGATCTCCAAAAACAATGGTGTGTTTGCTTCCAAATAACACATCATACTCTGTTTTAAGAATACTTCACAACAAGCTTCTCCAGATAGCTTGTGGTATTGTAATTTATTATCATGCTCTACTGGCAGCATCAATAAGCGATGTAAAGTAATCCCTTTAATGTTATGTGCTGCCAGCCCAGTTGGAGCGGTAACAACACAAGACAGCGATGACTCCGTTCTTTTCTGCAGATACGTTGCAATTGCTTTAATCAGAAAACATTTTCCAGTTCCTGCTTCTCCACTCACCTACAGTCAGACAGTTATAAATGATGTACATGAGCACTCTTTTTTTCTCATGAGATAAACCATGCTCAATCTGTTCTGTGACTTTGTCATATATGTGTCTCTGCTCAACATTTAGTTCTTTTTCCAAATCTTCGAAGTTAACTACATCCTCCTGAGCTTGTTCCATGGCTCTTTCAACTTCATCCATGGCAGGGGCAGCTTCATTTTGTATAATTGGTCCTCCTAGTGGATCCTGACTCAATGAAGCAGAACTCTGACTGTCTTGAGAATTGTCTCTAGCAATCTCTGCAGCAATTGTAGCTTCTTGCTGTATTTCCTCGTTCAACATTTGCAGATAATTTGAAAAAACAGGGCATTCTATGGTATACTTGGTTGCATTGAACGAATCTTCATAAGTAAGAAAATCTCCAAGTAGTTCCTCTTCTGTACGCCAAGGCTGAAAGAGTTGCAAAAGAGCTAAGTAATAAAATTCCCTTTTGTCTGGAGATTCACAACTCAATTTTCGATGATTAATCATATGGCCTTTTCTTTTTCACCAGACATCCTTCACATCCAATTACAGCATATACACCTTTATTGATATCTTTTGTGACGTTCCTCTTAAAAGTATAGGTTTGTAGAACTTCATACAGACAAATGTTCTCAAGATGACTACTTCTATTTGGATAGTATGTATCCAACATGTTTGTCTTCAAAATATCTGTACTGTTTGGTTCTTTCTCCGCCAAATACTCTATTTCTTGTACAGATTTCAAAACTCGGTTTCGTGTTGCAGCAAGACCTAGACTCACCCAAATGATGGTTCTAGATTTGGCTTATAGACTTGCTGATGATAACCGATCAGAACATTCATATGCTCTAATTTCTCGATGCGACAACATCTTCAGACTGTAACTGTATAATTTCTTGCTTAGACTCTTTTCATTTGAAATTTCCTCTCACATTTCCTTCAGTTCCGTCTTTTCTGATTTTGTGATGTAAGACGTCACACATCGAGCCACAGCAATAGAGTTGTCAGCAACATCTTGAATATCCATGTTAGCATTCCACATGGACAAAATGACTGGGTTGTAGTCATCTATGTATTTCGATTCTTCATTTCTACTTAGGTTGTATGTATTTTTAGGTGATTTTCTTGTCACAGTATGTCGCAGAGAAGACATCAAATTGTTCACTCTTCCTTTCGATGTTACTGGACGTGGAAATGCAAAACGACATTTTGTGTAGAACTTGTCCTTGGATTTGTATTTTCGACGACAGTATTTTCCACAACGATGGGTTTGAAAGCGTAAAACTTGATGTCTTAAATTGTTTTCTTCTGTACTTTTCGGGACAGCACATGTAGAATACTGCTCAATGAAAATCATCACTTTCTCATCTGAATCTGTTCCAAATTTTGGTGCACCTTTAATCCATAGCAGCATATGTATGTGAGGAGCACCTCTTGCTTGATACTCCTTTCTCCAAAAGAAATCCAAAACCCCTCCAAGCGGAGGATTTTATTTTGTTTGTAATAAAATACATCATAGCTTCAAACCTATGATTGAAATACCTGCATACATTAACTGGATCCAAAGAGCACAGTTCTCCAGGTGTCTTGTATTCAATATTTTCAATGTTTTTATTTGCCTCTCGTAGAAATTCAAGTAAGTCTTCCCAAGCATACTCAGCACAGCTAAGAGTGAGGAACCATGTAGGAGTTCCTAAGTTTCTTAGCATGCATTTCAATTCCCCATGACGACGGTACCAATACTCGTTAGTACCACGCTGACATGCCATGAGATTAATTAGCTGAGATTCCAAAACACTGTCTTGCAGTTTCACTTTATCCATAAAGTCCCTTGCCGAAACATTCTGACGATGTACTCCACTTTTCAGTATATGGTTCACTGCATAAAAAAGTCCAGACAAGTCACTCTCAAACAGTAGATGGAACAAATATGGAACGCATTGACTAAACCTTAGTTCTTCGGCATTTAATCTTAAAGTCCGGTATTCAGATGCAGGAATTTTAACAGGTCGGTCGTCATATCGTCCACCTTGACCTGTTGGAAATAACTGTGGAAAACAACGAGCTTCCAAGCTTTCTTCCCATACACTAATGTGACTTCCTTTTGCTTCTTTCATTTGAAACAAGTCAATAGCATTCCCAATTACTTCTTTGGAATGCAATGGATGAACACTATAATGTTCATAAATTTCTTCACTTCTAGAGATATCAACTTTTTCAATTTGCCCAGCTGAGAAATCACTGTCCTCTTCTACAGTTGTTTCCTCTTCTCTTACATATACATTTTTGTAGTAGTGATTATTTTTTACCAAATACAACGTTGCCTTTTTGACTTTCCTAACATCCACTAATTCTTGCCAGATTTTCTTACTCTTTGTCGGAACACCATTAACTAGAATAACCAGAGGTTCCTCTTCTACTTTTTCTACTTCAATTGTATCAATATTTTTCTTAAAATCTAGAGGCAAATAAACAACTCTTCCCTTTAATCCTCTCTGTAAATCTGTAGGAAGCAATTTCCCTGTCTTAGGCTCCATGCGAACGATAGCCTGAAAAGGATGCACACATTGAATCAGAATAGACTCATAGGTATTTAAATCCATCAATTCCGAAGGAATGTCTACCAACTCCAGATTATTATGAACAGCTCTAGCAGGCATTCTGTTTTCATTTAATTTATTATAACAATATTTACAAATACGTTGATCAGAACCCAAATCAAAACAATTTTCTACCAACAAATAAGTTGCAAAATCCTTCCACTCATTATTTTCCATTTCACTTTTTACATATAAATCAATTAATCTAGTCTGATTCTTATGAGTTCGTCGACAACACACACAAGTAAAATTAGGCCTTTCACTTGAATTGACCTTAAACTTTGTAATTTCATGGTCAAATTTTTCTGTTTCTGAAATCTCTACATTCTCTTCCACATTACCTTCTATTACTGTATCAGTTTCTGCACTGTCCCCTTTTTCACCAAAGTAACAAAACTCAATTTCTTCACAAACGTTCTTCACATCTAATTCAGTTCCATGCAAAAGAGCACTGTTTAACTGTTTTAGCTTAAGTGCTGGACTTTTTGCATAATACAACCTTCTCACTAATTTCCTCACTTTATTATGATGCACTGCTAACATCCTAAAATGGTGAAAAACACTCAGACATACTTTTCTTGAAAGACAAGCCAGTGAATGCCCATGCAAACCTGTTTTTTCTCTCACTCTACAAGGATCTAACTTGCAAAATTTTCATTTTTTGTTTTAGACTTTTCTTAGTATATGTACGTAAGAAACTGCGAAACAAATCAATTGAATCCTGTCGCACACTACAAATACTACTACAATTCCAAGTATACACTGGAGCCTTAGAACATCTCCCTAAAACTTCATCAGCTAACACCTCTTCTGTATTTCTAGGCACAATCTTTTCTTTTTCAACGGGACAACCGTCCTTCACCTCATATGCTTGACCACTGGTGTCAACTGCATGCACCAAATCATTATCCTGAAAGTAACTTTCTTCATTAAAAAATGGCTCACAACTTGAACTACGCTTCCATTCTCCAGAAAAAACATCACAAAAATTTGTCAGATTAATTACTCTTTTCCACTTACATTTTGATTTGAACACATTGATTACCTTATCTAGTGTACAAATTCTATTGATTACTAAACTATATAATTTATTTTTCACTTTAAATGCTTCATCCACAATCTTCATTATGCTTTTTTTTCTTGTAAAAAGCAGTCTTTTTTTGATACGTCTTTAGATTTTTTAATAAATTTGAAACTATTCTGTTATAAAACATTCGTCTACGAATTTCAATAAATTGATTTCTCCTTCTATTGCTATAGACAATATCATCTCCTTCTACAGATCTAACATTTTTTGAGGGGCACAGTTTCTTATTTCTACTTAGACAAGGCTTATTCTTCTTTGAAACAACATCTTTTTTTTGGACATTTCAATAACTTCCTGAAAAAATCCTTGGTTTGCTTACCAGGAGCATTATTTTTTTCACTGAAGATTTTGTTTTGGATGACTCTTGTATTTCTGTTTTCTTGGACCTTAAATGCTGCTTATATTTCTTTTGACGTCTTTCCTTTGATGGCATATTCTTTTATATTTCTATAGATGATTATAATCTGTGGTAAAGAAAAAATAACATATTATAGACCACTACAAACATACTACATAGCAATTACAATAAGTAAACGATATAAACAGTAGTTTACAACATAAGTAAGTTTATACCACAGCAACTCTGTCACAGCAAAAGTGCAGTACAGTTTCATTATTAATCTCACTCTCTGCCTGCACCATCTCACATTGTGCCTGTGTCTTATGTCACTCTGGTAAATGTTTTCTGGTAAAATGTCTCGCTTTAAAAGTTTGGTCAAGGATCACACTGAGTGTCTGTGTGAAATAAGGAATTATATTTTCACATTTTTCAATAATGTCACCTGTGTCTGCTGACAGTTTGCCTCTCTTAGCTTAAAGGGTACTCTGTGCCTGTGTCTCATGTCACTTTGTACCTGCCCCATCTCTCTCTTTGTGTGTGTCATTTCTCTCTTTGCGTGTGTCTCATGTCACTCTGGTAAATGTTTTCTGGTAAAATGTCTGGCTTTAAAATTTTCGTCAAGTATCACAGGGTCTGTGAAATAAGAAATTATATTTTCACATTTTTCAATAATGTCACGTGTCTGCTCACAGTGCACACAGGCACAGAGTGAGATGAGACACAGGCACAGAGTGAGATTAGACACATGCAAAGAGAGAGATTCTCTAGCAGTACATATCCTAAAGCCTAACTAACTTTAAAAATACATGTATTTCCATATTTTTAAACACATCAACTAAGCAAATTATTCACCCAGTTCCATTTAAAATCAAGCTTGACTCACAGTGTGATCTTAGGCACATGACCAGGATGTTACATGTAATCTACCATGTCTGTCTCTGCCTCCACTATGTGTGTCTCTGCTCATATTATTTCACTGTGTCTACTGGCAAAAAAACAGACCACATATATATAAGCAAGACATAACATTCCTTTTTCATTTCAAAGGCACACCCTGGATCTTGATTGCCCAGCTTAAAGCCTATTTCTGAAGTAAGAGGCCTAATAGACATGCTGCCTAAGATTCCCTACTAGTACATATGCTAAAGCCTAACTGACTTTAAAAATACACGTATTTCCATATTTTTAAACACATCAACTAAGCAAATTATTCACCCAGTTCCATTTAAAATCAAGCTTGACTCACAGTGTGATGGTAGGCACATGACCAGGATGTTACATGTAATCTACCATGTCTGTCTCTGCCTCCACTATGTGTCTCTGCTCATAATTTTTCACTGTTCCTACTGGCAAAAAACAGACCACATGTATATAAGCAAGACATAACATTCCTTTTTCATTTCAAAGGCACACCCTGGATCTTGATTGCACAGCTTAGAGCCTATTTCTGAAGTAAGAGGCCTAACAGACATGCTGCCTAAGATTCCCTACTAGTACATATGCTAAAGCCTAACTGACTTTAAAAATACATGTATTTCCATATTTTTAAACACATCAACTAAGGAAATTATTCACCCAGATCCATTTAAAATCAAGCTTGACTCACAGTGTGATCTTAGGCACATGACCAGGATGATACATGTAATTTACCATGTCTGTCTCTGCATGCAATATGTGTGTCTCTGCTCATACTATTTCACTGTGTCTACTGGCAAAAAAAGACCACATATATATAAGCAAGACATAACATTCCTCTTTCATTTCAAAGGCACACCCTGGATCTTGATTGCACAGCTTAGAGCCTATTTCTGAAGTAAGAGGCCTAACAGACATGCTGCCTAAGATTCCCTACTAGTACATATGCTAAAGCCTAACTGACTTTAAAAATACATGTATTTCCTTATTTTTAAACACCTCAACTAAGCAAATTATTCACCCAGATCAATGTAAAATCAAGCTTGACTCACAGTGTGATCTTAGGCACATGAGACACATGTCATGACACACACACACAAAGAGAGAAATGACACACAGGAAAAGAGAGATTATGCAAGTGTAAAGTGACATGAGACACAGGCACAGAGTACCTTTTAAGCCAAGAGAGGCAAACTGTTAGAATACACAGGTGACATTATTGAAAAATGTGAAAATGTAATTCCTTATTTCACACAGACACTCAATGTGATCCTTGAACAAAATTTAAAAGCCAGACATTTTAGCAGAAAACATTTTCCATAGTAAATCGTTTTTGACACAAAGCACAGCCCATTTAAATGACCACTACAAAAACAAAGCAGAAACCCAACTCATTTCCAAAATACATTTCCAATATGCACCATTCAATTTTTAAACAGCATTACAAAACACTTGACACACAATGCAAGAATAAAGAGGCACAATATGCTTCTTAATCTTCCCCATAGTGCATACAGCAGTCTATCTTTATTAAAAGAATCATTACTCACCTTTAAAAATGCTTTGGAAGATGTAGAACAGTGTCAGTCACACACACCAGATTTTCTTAAGCAGAATCTCTGAATAATGCTTCTGTCACTGCAGCCTCAGAATAATGGCACAGATTCCCTCTCATTTCAGACCCATATTCTTGTACATAACCAATCAAAATTCTTCCCATACAAATTCAAAACCAAATTTCACATTTTAATTGGTTGTACATTTCAACACTTTGAAACCCACATAATATTCACCCATCCCCCCCAGTGCTCATTCACCCTGTTACCATGGTAACTCCCACCTAACCCAGCACACAGTTGAAAAGGTCATCATACTATGTTGCAAAAGAATCCAACAAGGGTGTTTGACCTCTCAATGTACTAGCTAATCATGTGCAATGTTTCTTTAAAGGTCTTTTTCTCAACCATTAAAATGACTTCTTTAAAAAAAAAAAGCATGCACCCTAATTTTCAGTGGTGAATTTTAAGAAAGCACCAATCATTTCTTGTTTTTCAAGTGCACTGAATCTCAACCACTTTTTTTCATAATTCCTACTTTCAAACTACCTTTTCATTTCCACAACTCATCTGAATAGAAGCACATCTACCTTCAAGATGCCAAAAGTCTGGTTTGTGGGTCATAGCTTTGTCTACTGGAGTGAAAAATGTGCAAGTAACAGAGGTATTTACAACCTTGATTTACCAAATGTGGACATTGTGTGGATTGGACAGAGAGGATTAAGAAGTCACCAATTGATACCATTGACAAAATCCTTTATGCATCTACCACACCCTGACCTCATAATTGTGCACTGTGGTGGAAATGACCTGGGCACTTTGACTGGGGTAGGTCTGGAAATGCTTTTAAAGGACATCTTTGGGCAATTGATGTCACTTTTTCCAAAAACTGCCTTGGTATTTTCTAATATATGCCAAAGGCAAAAATGGAACTGGTCCAACCAATTTTGTCCACAGATTGAGAAAGCAAGGAAACATGTAAATAAATCTGTTTCTGCTTTCCTGAGAGACTATGGTATGGGTTCCATTTACCACAACAACTTGCGTTACAACATGCAAGGCATCTATAGGAGAGATGGTGTACATTTTACAGATGAGGGAAATAGAGTCTTCCTCTTGAATTTGAGAGACTGCATTGGTACCTACTTGTAGGTACAAAAAACACCCACATAACACAACAGCTCTTTTCAGAGCATCCCTACCTCTAAGCACTCTAAATAATTTTTTACACTGTTTTTCCCCATTGTGCGCTCAGGTGCGCGTACCGGTGACCGTACATGGGAACGCACCCAGCGCTTACCCCGCGAAAATTAAAAAAAAAAATAGTTTTTTTGCCCTTCAGGGTCCTTCTAGGCCCCCCTCAGAAAACCTAGGGTGTCAGGGGGTGTCTACCCTGCCCCCTTTTAATCATTTCCCCCTTTTTATTTTCACCTCTTGTGTCTCGATTCTACCGAGACACAAGATGGCGGACTCTCCAGACTGTTTAGAATGTTGACAGACATCCGACAGCCAATCAGCTTTCCGCTCGCGCACTCCCGTAGCGCGCCGGGTGCGCTCCCCGGTACGCGTACCGGTGAGCGCTCGGAGCGCGCCTATAGATATGTTTTTTTTAAGTTAATTTTCGAAGAAAACACTAGAGCAATTTTCACCAAATATAGCAAAGGCACTTCTGCGTACCAGTCCCTACAATTTTGCAAACTTTGGCGTAATTCCGTTCAGCGGTTCGGGCTGTAGCCTTGTCAATTCGTCCTATGGAAATTAACATGGGGAAAACACGTTTTGGGGCCCCCCTTTTTTCTCGGCCCCCACTTCACGAATCCCCCCGAAACTTACAGGGAAGGAGCGGAGCTGGCCACAATTTTTGAAAATTACACGCAAATTCCTCAACCGGCGCCAAAGTTATTCCCAATAGAATGTTGCGGATTTCCTATGGTAGCTAGGTCCTAACTATAACTACCTACTGGCGACCGCCAGTAGGATATATATATATATATTTTTTTTTTTCCCCCAAAGTTCCCACAGATTTGAAGACGCACTCCACAGCAAAAAGAGGTAACAACCTTTTATTATTCCGGTGAGGGCAGCGTTTCTCTCTGAACAATTGTGTCCCTTTCGGCGACGCGTTTCGAAGTCTCTTACTTCTTCTTCTCAGGCTGCGTGAGGCTGCAATTGTAAGCATTCGTCCACTGCCTCCATAACTGATGCAATTATAGGCCTGCGGTGTGCCAGCTGAAAGTCAGTCACATCAAATGCATCTTGGGGGCAGTAGTTCTTTATTTGCATAATTTCCGCCTTCCAGTAGGTTTGCAGCATCACGATAATTTTGGATTTAAGGATCTGTTCTAAAGAAGAAGAATGGATCAAACATCAAAAACAGGCGGGAAAAAGATTTGAAAAAAGAATGTACAACTCCAGTGCGATCAATACAGCACTGAAACGAACGGAATCCCGCAATAGAGCAGATCTATTAAAAGACAGGGTCCTTCCAGACGGAGGAAAATAAAATAAGACTGATAACCACATACTCTACGAGCAATCATCAAGTAATGACAATTTTACGAAACAATTGGCACATCTTACAAATGGATTCCACTACAGCCAAAATTGTAGGGGGTCACCCCAACATCACTTACAGAAGAGCTAAAAATCTACGGGACAAGTTAGTCCACAGCCATTTTCAAACCCCCAAAAAAACTGAAATTTGGCTCAGACCTAAGGGCTTTTTTAAATGCACAGGGTGCAAAGTGTGTACTATGTTTGAAAATAAAAAGGAGATCATGATGGCTAATAAACATGTGTGGAAGATCCAACAATTGATTAACTGTAAGAGTCAATTCGCCATATACATCATTGAATGCCCATGTACGTGGAAAGTACTAAATGCGAACTGAAAAAATGCATTTTAGAACACGTCCGTGCCACTGTAAAAAATGATCGAAGTAATGCAGTGGCAACCTGGAGAAGGAACACGGAGGAAACTGAAAAGATCTCAAATTTTACGCTGTGGAAACTGTAGGTAGGCACCCACACGGTGGAGATCGTGAAAAAATCCTCAGACAAAAGGAATCTAAACATATCCTGAACTTTCTAACCCTGACCCCGTATGGATTAAACCAGGATGAGGAATTACATTACCACCTTTGAGTAACCCGACTATGAACATTATTGCCCCCCAAATGAAAATTGAACTATGCCCCCTTGGAAATACGTTTATAACCAGCACTTTTTGTTCCCTTTTATTTTCTCTTTTTTTTCTCATTTTCACCTTTTTTCACTTCACATGCAACACACATGAATTTAAACAGGGCAGCTATTATAATCTTAAAAAAAGTTGAGTAAATTGGGTTGAAGACTGTGGGAGGTACACCATGTGTAGGAATGCATATATCATGCCACATTAATTAACAGCGACCAATTTAGAGTGTAAACATGATTCACAATAACCCACCGGAGGGAAAATGATATTAAGGATTAATCCACTGGAGGAAAGAATGACATTAAGGATTAACCACCCACTAGACGGTGAAAGTGAGCTCTAAAAAATATGGTGTAAAATAATAATCATATAGATAGCGACATGAGAGAAGTCTTGGGCTAAAAATGCTACTCACTATGAGATTGTAGGAAGTTGGAACACACATGATTTAGAGAGATGATATAATGGTTATATGAAATGTGATGTGCACTACATGTCCCACAATCCCTAGCTGCCACTGATAAGGAAATTATGTCACTTTTGTTTTTTGTTAACGTTATTTAAATCACAAAGGTAAAAAATGCAGTTGATAGTAGTCTCGTGATCAAGGTCTCTGCAAGACCGAAACGCGTTGAGTGGTGCTGCTGGCTGAGCTGTTATGATATTAAAATAACCTGCACAGCATGGAATTGATGATTGTCGTTTATTGAGGAGCCAGGAGTGCGCGAGAAATGCCTTTGGCAAATTGGAATATATATATATATATATATATATATATATATATATATATATATATATCATGCTCCTGGGTTTTTGCCACACAGTAAGAGAGCACACGGGCAGCTGAGAAGGTTTAAACCCATAACCTTTAATTCCTGGTATAGACGGCATGCAAACATGGGACAAATGCAGACAGTTCCTTCAGGACGCCTTACGCGTTTCGAAATCCTTTCTTCATCAGAGGCTTTGTAATGAAGGTTGCGCGCTGCTCCCAAACGCTGCTTTAATCAACAGTGACACACCCTCAATGGGCTGTCCAAATGGAACAGTGTCCTGCAGCCTTATGGGAGTTGTAGTTTTAAGTCCGTAGAAGGAAGCACTCTTAGCTGCATCAAAGGCTCTGTATGAGCCCCCCCACCTTCGCTTCCGTCCTCATCCACCTCAGATTCCCCGTCAAATGGCAGACACTACATTCTCCGCATTTGAAGTGCCCAGTGATCGGTGGCAGGTTCCACAGTTCGGTAATACTAGGGTTAAGGTTGTTGGTTACAGTTTTTGGCCTTGTGTTAACAAGGCTGTCTTTTAAACTCGGTGCTTTTTTGTAGGAGAAGAGCGGTTTGTCCCATTTGAGTGTGCCTGTGTTGAGGATTTGCCAATGTTTGTTGATGCTCTTACTCACTTTGTTTGATACGGTGTTATACGTTGTGACACAAGTGAGGGGAACTGAATCATTCTGGGCCATGCTTTCTTCAAGTAGGGCATCCCGAGGTTGATTCCTAGCTCTTTTTTGGCACTTTTCGATTACTCTGTTGGGATAGCCTCGTTGTTTCAATTTACAGGTGAGGTCTTGAGCTTGAAGTTTGTAATCTGATAGTTTGCTGCAATTCCGCCGTAGTCTCAGATATTGGCCATATGGTAGGTTTTCTCTGAGCGGACGGGGGTGGAAACTCTCGTACCTTAGTAGATTGTTCTTGGCAGTGGGCTTTAAATGTGTTTTGGTTGTCAATTCCTGCCCCTCTTTTTTGATTTCTATGTCCAAGAAGATCATATGTTGTTTATCAAACGTGTGGGTGAATCTGAGGTGCGGATCTCGAGTGTTGATCCAGGTGGTAAAGTCTCTGAGTGTTTCTTCAGGCCCTTGCCAGATTGCCAAGACGTCGTCAATATAACGACGCCAAAATTTGATATGATCTCTGTAGGGGTTCTCTTGTGTCAGGATGTGCCTCTCTTCAAAGTTATGGACATACAGTCCAGCTATGCTGGGAGCAAAGACACTGCCCATCGATGTGCCACCGATTTGGAGGTACAAGGAGCCCTCATATTCAAAATAGTTTCTTTTGAGTGCGAGCGCGGCACACTGTAAGATGAATGTTTTTGGTGTTTGGTGTTCCCAATTGTTGTTTTCCAAGATGGTTTGAAGAACATCTAGGGTGGCGTCTTGAGGTATGCTCGTATAGAGGCTCTCAATGTCAAAGCTGAGTAGGATGGTTTCATCATCTACTCGTACGTTGTTCAGGAGTGTTAGCAGGTTTTTTGTATCTTTAAGGTATGTTGGTGTTGATTGTACGATAGGT
The DNA here is from genome assembly GCF_964261635.1 of Lissotriton helveticus. NCBI lineage: Eukaryota > Metazoa > Chordata > Amphibia > Caudata > Salamandridae > Lissotriton > Lissotriton helveticus. Next base: position 1,504,192,120 of record NC_136057.1, on the reverse strand, counting down.
TTCAAAAAGAAATCACAGAACCTAGAGAGCGGTTCTAAGAGTGAACCAATCCCTGACACGATCGGTCTTCCTGGAGGGGGGGTTTTCCCTTTGTGCATCTTTGGCAAAGTATAGAAATACGGGATTTTCCCTTCCGTTTTGCAGAGGTAATCAGCTTCCTGTTTCGAGATTCCTCCAGAGGCCTCTGTCGTCTCAACAAGTTGCAGAATTTCTGCTCTCAGTTCCTCAGTAGGGTCTCTTGGTAGGGGCTGGTAACTCTTGATGTCACTAAGTAACCTCCTGCATTCAGTGTCATAATCATTTTTATTCATGACAACCAGGCCGCCGCCCTTGTCAGCAGGTTTTATTATGACTGAGTTGTCATTCTTCAGTTGCATTATTGCTTCCCGCTCTTCCCTGCTGTTGTTTTCAAATTGTCTGGTTTCCCTCATTTCTTCAATGTCTTTGAACACGGCCTTTTCGAATGTGTGGATTTCCACAGGGATAGTGTGTGGTGGTGGTGTGAACTTTGACTTAAATTTAAGGCCTGTTTCGTTGGGCGTTTCGTCAGTTTCATTGCTTGGATGTTTTTCAAAGAATGCTTAGTTTCAGCTTCCGAAAAAAATTGGCCAGTTCACAATGGAGTTTGAACTTATCCAAGTGTCTTGTGGGTACAAAACCAAGGCCCTTGTTGAGCACTTTGGTTTCGGTTTCAGTGAGAATTTTTGAAGAGAGGTTGGTGACTAGTTCGTCTTGTTGCTTGGTCCCGGTTTGCTCATTACTGCTCTGCTCCTGGTGTTGTTGCCCACTGGGTCCTCGTCTTCCCACTGCACATTGTTCCCGGTTCTCTTCCGACCTCTTCCGCGCCTGCCTCTGTTCTGAAAAGGAGGGCGGTATTGGCTGGGTGGAAAAAAGTGCGGTTGAAATGGTGGTTGCCATCCATACATGGGAAATGATTGGTCTGGCATGAATGGTGTGGGGAAAGGAGGTTGGTTGTATTGTGGCCATTGGTAATGTCCTCTAAATCCTCCTCTTTGTCTTTGCCTTTGATTGCCACTCCCTGAGCCACCGCTGTTGCTGGAGCTGTTGGACGTGTTGCTGGATGCATCCGAGTCTTGATCCGGTCCTGTGGAGGCTTTGTAGTCAGCATCTGAATAGGGATAGGCTTTTACAAAGGAAAAGCGTTTCAGATCTTTCTGGAACTTTTGTACCTTCTGTTGGGTAAGGTTGTCCCTATATTCATTCATCTCTTTGTTGAGATCATCTAGTTTCTTTTTATATCCCGTGATGCTAGTTTTTATTTGTGCTTCAGTCACCTGTATTTCGATCTGGATTTTTTCAGAGAGGCGTAGGGCAGTCTTGAGGATCAGCATGATCCAATCATGAGTGCAGTGCCATGCTATACGTGCCCAGTCTCTTCTGAATTCATGATCGTCCAGAAAGATGCGGGGGGCATTGGATACTAGTAGGCCTTTTGGTGCCATTTGGTTCGTCACATATTCCTTCAGTATAGTGCCATGTAGGATGGTTCTGATTCTGTTCTGTTTCATTTCTGTCAATTTGTCCCAGTCTGATGTCTGGGATATTGTACTACTTATGTTTGCATCTGCAAACGCCGCAAGATTGCCCATGATAGAGTCAATTTCGTCAGTTGAGTATGTTAAGCCTTGGGTATCTGCCATGGTCAATAGTCGTGTCTCTTTCTCCGTGTAGACAATAAAGAGGACAGTGCTGCTAATTAACAACTCTCACAGCTGCGCGCTGCCAAGACATACAAAAACAATGGAGAGAGCAAGGGTTATGTTCACCGGAGTGAACTGGGAGTACTCCTGTACCCCTGGATACAATAGCAGAAAAAACAAATGGAGGAGTACCACCAGTGAGAATTCACAAGTTGCTGTAGGGGTGGACGGTTTTCGCAAGGTGGAGGAAAACTATTTTTATTAGAAACCCCTCACTCATCACCTAGTGATGACATGCTTCATCATCGGGGTCCACCCTAATGACCTAGCGTCATCAGGGTGTGCTTCAACACCTGATTGCAGTGGAGCAGGTTGTGAGTGGTGGTGCGTGAAAAAAGAAAAAGTAAGTGTGTTAAAAATTGTCCTGGTTTGAACTTGGAAAAATAAAGATTTTTTATTGGCAAGCAACTGGACAATGTTAAAATCGTGGCGAGATAAAATAAGGGCAGTGATGAGCCCGTGTATCTCTTTATGTGTTGGGTCTACATGTTTCAACCTTAGCGGTTATGGTGAACCAGGTTTTCGTCAGGACCTCAAAATCAAGTTGGTGGATGGTCTGCGTCCCCTAAAAGACGCACCCAATCCTACCACATGGGACCACTGGATGGCGAAAATGTGCCCGTGGTGTTAGCTCGCTCCACAATGGGTGAGCTCTAAAAATCAAAACACCTGTAAAAGAAAATACGGACATTTGTCACATATTGAGCGTATTTACAAGCCTGTAACGTAGTGCAGTGCTTCAACGTTGTGTCAGCATGCTGTCACACCCTGTTACATGGTGAATTCAATGGTAGCATCATACGTCTAGCGTTACCGGTGTTGGGCTCTACTCCAGCATACTTCTAGAGGAGGGAGGGAAGTGATAGTGCACAATGTGGGGCGGTGAAAATTAACCGCAACTTGCACACAAAAGGAGTACTGTGATTATTTTTCTATTCACAACTTACACGCAGTACAATAAATCATCACCGCGTGGTACTAGCTCGCATACTGACTAGTTTGTGCGAGGCTATATCCGTTTAGATAGTGCATGCATTGTCATGGTAAACTGTACAACACAAAACAAAACAAACACGGCACAGACGCGTGACAGACAAAGAATATATAACCAAGGCTCACTCTCAGTGGAGTGTTCAAGGACTTCATGGGGCAGGGGAGGTTACCCTCGTGAATAAACGTATTCTGTAAAAGAATGGTATTTAAAGGGAGACGTTATTGCGAGCAAAAATGGCTTATGAGCATCAAAGCCGTGTCCTGTGTGCGCTCGTGGAGGCGCTTGTTGAGAAGGACAAGCCCTGAGGGAAAAGAGCTTCTCTACTTACAGTTTGACGCCGAGGATTTCAGCTTGTAACCTACTGCCTGCACCGCCCCGTTAGTACTGGGCTAGGTGAAGGCGGGAGTAGATAAACTACGAACGCTTCCGTGATGGGCGTGGTTAAGCCGCGATCACGTGTGTGGGAGCCCGGCAACCAGAGGCACTGGGACGGTGGCCGCGAAGGGTCATTGAGGTACAGCATTAGCGAGTGTTCGAACCTCGGGCAGGGTGGCTGAAGGCAATGACGGGCTCAGAGATATTAAATTGACAAATATAAACGGACTGAAACTACTATTCAAAATTTAGTGACTATATAATAATCACTGACTGAAATTACTGTTCAAAGTTTGGTGACTGCATCATAATCAGTCGTGAGTAAAGAGAGGGGGTTCCCAGAGTGCTATGGGGTGTATGGACTATGGGGAAGTCTGAATTAAAACCCCAATGTGTGAACTTAAGCACAGCCTAGCTTGGGGCTATGTTAAAGGGGAGTTTGGCAAATGCCATGACTGATCCTCATTACAGGAGTGCCTGGCCATGGGGATGGTTCATGTTCGCAGAAAGGTCATTGGGTGGTCACAAGTAGGCAGATTGTTGCTTGAAGAACAGTAGGTAGAATTAGAGTACTGAGGCCCAAGGGATATTATCATTAAGGCCAGTGATATGAGTAGAAAGTCTGTAGACCCAACGTTGTTCTATTTCGTGTAGGATTTTTTGTGAGTTGGGTCCATTTGGAATCTGCTCGATGACGGTCCATCTCATATCGTTTGGGGTGTGGTTCGCACCCAGGAAATGGTCTGTCAACTTGGTGGCGTTTTTTCTGCAGCGTATTGTGCTGCGGTGCTCGCAGATGCGTTGTTTGACCTTCCTGGTCGTCATACCAATGTAGTTCTTGCCGCAAGTGCACGTGATCATGTACACAACGTTGGTGCTGTTGCAATTCGTGTGTTTGCGCTGTTCCCACACTCTACCTTCTTCGAGATTCAGTGTTTTCGTGTTTTCCGTCAAATGGCAGACACTACAGTCTCCGCATTTGAAGTGCCCAGTGATCGGTGGCAGGTTCCACAGTTCGGTAATACTAGGGTTAAGGTTGTTGGTTACAGTTTTTGGCCTTGTGTTAACAAGGCTGTCTTTTAAACTCGGTGCTTTTTTGTAGGAGAAGAGCGGTTTGTCCCATTTGAGTGTGCCTGTGTTGAGGATTTGCCAATGTTTGTTGATGCTCTTACTCACTTTGTTTGATACGGTGTTATACGTTGTGACACAAGTGAGGGGAACTGAATCATTCTGGGCCATGCTTTCTTCAAATAGGGCATCCCGAGGTTGATTCCTAGCTCTTTTTTGGCACTTTTCGATTACTCTGTTGGGATACCCTCGTTGTTTCAATTTACAGGTGAGGTCTTGAGCTTGAAGTTTGTAATCTGATAGTTTGCTGCAATTCCGCCGTAGTCTCAGATATTGGCCATATGGTAGGTTTTCTCTGAGCGGACGGGGGTGGAAACTCTCGTACCTTAGTAGATTGTTCTTGGCAGTGGGCTTTAAATGTGTTTTGGTTGTCAATTCCTGCCCCTCTTTTTTGATTTCTATGTCCAAGAAGATCATATGTTGTTTATCAAACGTGTGGGTGAATCTGAGGTGCGGATCTCGAGTGTTGATCCAGGTGGTAAAGTCTCTGAGTGTTTCTTCAGGCCCTTGCCAGATTGCCAAGACGTCGTCAATATAACGACGCCAAAATTTGATATGATCTCTGTAGGGGTTCTCTTGTGTCAGGATGTGCCTCTCTTCAAAGTTATGGACATACAGTCCGGCTATGCTGGGAGCAAAGACACTGCCCATCGATGTGCCACCGATTTGGAGGTACAAGGAGCCCTCATATTCAAAATAGTTTCTTTTGAGTGCGAGCGCGGCACACTGTAAGATGAATGTTTTTGGTGTTTGGTGTTCCCAATTTTTGTTTTCCAAGATGGTTTGAAGAACATCTAGGGTGGCGTCTTGAGGTATGCTCGTATAGAGGCTCTCAATGTCAAAGCTGAGTAGGATGGTTTCATCATCTACTCGTACGTTGTTCAGGAGTGTTAGCAGGTTTTTTGTATCTTTAAGGTATGTTGGTGTTGATTGTACGATAGGTTTCAAAAAGAAATCACAGAACCTAGAGAGCGGTTCTAAGAGTGAACCAATCCCTGACACGATCGGTCTTCCTGGAGGGGGGGTTTTCCCTTTGTGCATCTTTGGCAAAGTATAGAAATACGGGATTTTCCCTTCCGTTTTGCAGAGGTAATCAGCTTCCTGTTTCGAGATTCCTCCAGAGGCCTCTGTCGTCTCAACAAGTTGCAGAATTTCTGCTCTCAGTTCCTCAGTAGGGTCTCTTTACTCACGACTGATTATGATGCAGTCACCAAACTTTGAACAGTAATTTCAGTCAGTGATTATTATATAGTCACTAAATTTTGAATAGTAGTTTCAGTCCGTTTATATTTGTCAATTTAATATCTCTGAGCCTGTCATTGCCTTCAGCCACCCTGCCCGAGGTTCGAACACTCGCTAATGCTGTACCTCTATGACCCTTCGCGGCCACCGTCCCAGTGCCTCTGGTTGCCGGGCTCCCGCACACGTGATCGCGGCTTAACCACGCCCATCACGGAAGCGTTCGTAGTTTATCTACTCCCGCCTTCACCTAGCCCAGTACTAACGGGGCGGTGCAGGCAGTAGGTTACAAGCTGAAATCCTCGGCGTCAAACTGTAAGTAGAGAAGCTCTTTTCCCTCAGGGCTTGTCCTTCTCAACAAGCGCCTCCACGAGCGCACACAGGACACGGCTTTGATGCTCATAAGCCATTTTTGCTCGCAATAACGTCTTCTTTTAAATACCATTCTTTTACAGAATACGTTTATTCACGAGGGTAACCTCCCCTGCCCCATGAAGTCCTTGAACACTCCACTGAGAGTGAGCCTTGGTTATATATTCTTTGTCTGTCACGCGTCTGTGCCGTGTTTGTTTTGTTTTGTGTTGTACAGTTTACCATGACAATGCATGCACTATCTAAACGGATATAGCCTCGCACAAACTAGTCAGTATGCGAGCTAGTACCACGCGGTGATGATTTATTGTACTGCGTGTAAGTTGTGAATAGAAAAATAATCACAGTACTCCTTTTGTGTGCAAGTTGCGGTTAATTTTCACCGCCCCACATTGTGCACTATCACTTCCCTCCCTCCTCTAGAAGTATGCTGGAGTAGAGCCCAACACCGGTAACGCTAGACGTATGATGCTACCATTGAATTCACCATGTAACAGGGTGTGACAGCATGCTGACACAACGTTGAAGCACTGCACTACGTTACAGGCTTGTAAATACGCTCAATATGTGACAAATGTCCGTATTTTCTTTTACAGGTGTTTTGATTTTTAGAGCTCACCCATTGTGGAGCGAGCTAACACCACGGGCACATTTTCGCCATCCAGTGGTCCCATGTGGTAGGATTGGGTGCGTCTTTTAGGGGACGCAGACCATCCACCAACTTGATTTTGAGGTCCTGACGAAAACCTGGTTCACCATAACCGCTAAGGTTGAAACATGTAGACCCAACACATAAAGAGATACACTGGCTCATCACTGCCCTTATTTTATCTCGCCACGATTTTAACATTGTCCAGTTGCTTGCCAATAAAAAATCTTTATTTTTCCAAGTTCAAACCAGGACAATTTTTAACACACTTACTTTTTCTTTTTTCACGCACCACCACTCACAACCTGCTCCACTGCAATCAGGTGTTGAAGCACACCCTGATGACGCTAGGTCATTAGGGTGGACCCCGATGATGAAGCATGTCATCACTAGGTGATGAGTGAGGGGTTTCTAATAAAAAGAGTTTTCCTCCACCTTGCGAAAACCGTCCACCCCTACAGCAACTTGTGAATTCTCACTGGTGGTACTCCTCCATTTGTTTTTTCTGCTATTGTATCCAGGGGTACAGGAGTACTCCCAGTTCACTCCGGTGAACATAACCCTTGCTCTCTCCATTGTTTTTGTATTTCTGTATGAGCCCCCCCACCTTCGCTTCCGTCCTCATCCACCTCAGATGCCCCACATGAGGTAGGTATATAACGTTCCTCGTGGCCCCCAGAGTTCGTAGGGTGGTGCTCATCTCGCGGCTGGCCTGCCGCTTTAACATCATGCTCCTGGGTTTTTGCCACACAGTAAGAGAGCACACGGGCAGCTGAGAAGGTTTAAACCCATAACCTTTAATTCCTGGTATAGACGGCATGCAAACATGGGACAAATGCAGACAGTTCCTTCACGACGCCTTACGCGTTTCGAAATCCTTTCTTCATCAGAGGCTTTGTAATGAAGGTTGCGCGCTGCTCCCAAACGCTGCTTTAATCAACAGTCACACGCCCTCAATGGGCTGTCCAAATGGAAGTGTCCTGCAGCCTTATGGGAGTTGTAGTTTTAAGTCCGTAGATGGAAGCACTCTTAGCTGCATCAAAGGCTCTGTATGAGCCCCCCCACCTTCGCTTCCGTCCTCATCCACCTCAGATGCCCCAGATGAGGTAGGTATATAACGTTCCTCGTGGCCCCCAGAGTTCGTCGGGTGGTGCTCATTGTAGGAAGGTAGATCCCGGACTATGGTTGCCCCCAACTTTTTGCCTGGTGTTTTGCTGGTTTTCTGACTTAGTTGACCTGGGGCCCTGCTATTCAGGACCCCAGGCCCACTGCTCTCTCTGTTAAAATGGATTCCATGTACCTTAGTTACATATCTAATTGGATACTGAGTCACCTTATCAGTCCCTGTACAGTGTACCTTAGGTACCCAGGGCATAGGTGTACCCAGGGCCTACCAGGGGCTGCAGCATGTATTATGCCACCCCTGGCTGGCCATCCAAATCTGACACAACTGGCTGCTCGACAGCTGGGGCAAGGTGGTGTAATCACCCTTTGCTTTAGATATAGTATACCTATATCTAACCCTAAAATGGACACATGTATTCCTATCAGTCACTCCTATGGCAGGCCTTAACAATCCTGAAGGCAGAGTGCGTGGAATAATGTGAAATGGTGCTCTGGCATGAGCTGAGCCCGTTTGCAGCTTGCGGAACCAAGTCCTAATAGCTGTTCCATGATAACGCTATACCATATACTCTTAAGTGCATTATGTACCTCGCGGTCATATGCTAACTTTGGTATAACATTATCAAAACATGTCGAGTAAGGTGTCATACGAATTGGAATACTAACCCCTCGCCAATTCTGGCGACGGGGTTAGCATTCCACCCTTCTAGAGGGACACGACATGTTGGTAACCTGTAACCCCGGTTAAAGTCAAACATAGCCTCAGCTCCACAAGATGGATGCTGCCACCGAGACACAAGTCTGCCCTCCTGCTGCTGGGAGTCCTCCCAGCGCGGGAGGCAAGGACAAAGGGTTTCCTGCCAGGGGCGGTGCCAGCACCGTCCCAGACAGGATTTTGTGTATTCTAGGTAGGCAGGGCTTTAGAGGAAGGTGACTGCAAGTGGCACCCCGGTGCTCACTGTGCACATGCCGGCTAGAACCAGTTCCAGGGGCACACCAGCCCCTGAGCTGGGGAAAGCCGCCAAAGGAGAGGGGTGTAACCACCCCCCTCCTAGTCCCACCCATAGGGCAGGACTTAGTCGCGTGCCAGCCCCCTTTTGCAGGATAAAGGTAGGAGCAGGCCCCCTTCCAAATTAGATCATCTTTGAATCCTGAAACTACTTTCTACGAAAGGAACTCGCGACTTCTTCTCAAGATTTCTCCCTTGTGACTAAGGAGTAGTCACCCTGCAGCAGCAGGCACCATCCAAGCATCGCGGTCTGCTGTAAGTCTCTCCTCCGGATCAAGACTGCCCAGCACGACGAGAACCGGCTTCCCTGGCACCTCTGACCTCAACCTGCATCATCAGCCCAGCTGTGATCCGTGGGTGTGACGAGACCTCGAGGGACCGGCCATCTTTAAAGACTGCACGACGCTTGTCCAGCACGACCACCGAGTGACCCTCGACTGAGTGCTTTGAGGTAAGAGAAGCCCCGACCCTGAGCAGCTCCAGCACCGAAGTTCAGCCCCCCTGCATCCACGAGATCTGCGTGGGGCCCTTCTGCTCTTTGCTGCTCACCGCGTTGTCCCGGTCACTTGCCCGTTGGCTAGTGGCCCTCTGACGACAAACTTCGACGACAAACACCGCTGGTCTGGTTGCTCCAGACTGGCCCTTGCTCCCCTCCAACAGAGGAGCACCCCGGACCCTCCTGGTCCACTCCAGACGCCATTTTGAGTCCACCGCGTGGGCTTGCATTTGCCAAGACTTGTTGCCCCAATCATGGGTCCAGCGACGTCGACAGCAGACACCTTCGTGGGACAGCTCGCACCTCCATCCTGGTCGCCGACAACGCCTCCTGGTCCGAGAGACTGCAGAGCCCAGCAGCGCCCACTCACCTGGTCGAGGTGACTTCGTCCGGTGCCATCCTGGTGCCCACCTAAATCACTGGCTAGTGATTCAGAACTTGGTCCCCTCTGCTTACAGGTGGTCTTCTTCCCTGATCCAGGCTTGGATCACCACGAACTTCTTCACTGGCCGCCTGCCAGCAACTTCTTTCTTCAGGCTCCTGGTTCTTCAACGAGGGTTTCCGACGCAACTTGAACCCTATGCAGCCGCAGCCCCTGGGCTAGGTAAACTGAGTACTCCGGTGCTCCAGCATAGTCCAACACTCTAAGTGTTCGGATGCACTCTTGTTTTCGACCCACCTAGTCGGGTTCGCCCGAGAACAGTAACTTTGCAATTGCTAGTATCCATAGACTTGTTCCCGCATTACGCGTGAGAGTTCCCACTCTGCACACGGTGTCCCTAGGCCTCCTGCTTCTAATCCAAGGGTTCAGCATTGTAGGCCTAGCGTTTCTACAGTCTAGAAAAGTATTACTTACCTGCTAGTAATTTCGCATTCCACTTGTATAGTATATGGTTTTTCGTGCCCCTCGGGCATTTGTGTAAATTGTGCGACTTTAAGTATTTTTATAAGAGTTTTGTTGTGTGCTTAGCTCCCTGTCTCATAAAGAGCCAGGGTAGTCTTGTTAGAAATAAATATACATTTATTTTCATAACAACTTGTGTGGTGTCCTTTCACTTGGTGTTCAAGGGGTAATGTGATGGTAAAACAGCTGGCTTAACACGCCCTCTAGAGTCTTAGCCTTAGACTGCTCGTATCCATGCTACTAGGATAGCTGGTCTATAAGGTTGACTTACAACCAATCATCAATAAGGGTTGTCTGGACTGATACATAGTGATCACTAGAATAGTGAGCACTGCATATCAGGCCAACTTCTCACACTCATCTCGCGGCTGGCCTGCCGCTTTAACATCATGCTCCTGGGTTTTTGCCACACAGTAAGAGAGCACACGGGCAGCTGAGAAGGTTTAAACCCATAACCTTTCATTCCTGGTATAGACGGCATGCAAACATGGGACAAATGCAGACAGACTACAACTCCCATAAGGCTGCAGGACACTGTTCCATTTGGACAGCCCATTGAGGGCGTGTCACTGTTGATTAAAGCAGCGTTTGGGAGCAGCGCGCAACCTTCATTACAAAGCCTCTGATGAAGAAAGGATTTCGAAACGCGTAAGGCGTCGTGAAGGAACTGTCTGCATTTGTCCCATGTTTGCATGCCGTCTATACCAGGAATTAAAAGTTATGGGTTTAAACCTTCTCAGCTGCCCGTGTGCTCTCTTACTGTGTGGCATAAACCCAGGAGCATGATATATATATATATATATATATATATCTATCTCATGTAGTTGATACTTGTGACTGCCCTGTCTAGTCCTCTCCACCAAAATGTCAGTTTCACGACATCAGCGAACACAACACCAAATAATTCTCGTGTTTCTAATAAAGAGCGCTAGCTTGTTTCTGGAACATCTTTTATGAATCTCTCAGAAAATACCGTTACAAAACACTTGAAAACCTTTCACTACAAACCGTAGCAAGATCTATTGGCTATGTTAATTCTTGTTTGAGGTACTTGGTTAAAAGCTCATCGTGTATAGAGTTATAAAATCATTTTTGCAGGTTCATCAACAGCGATAGCAGATTCTGAAGCTGTATCACACGTTAAATATGAATACAATTATTTTTAAAAATAAGTTTTTGTCAATTCATGTTTAACTTTGATCAAAACCAGTGTAAGTTAAAATTGGTATCACATTTTAGCCCTTTGTGTGAATCGTATGTATGCTGTTATGAGTAATGTAATATTTTTGTATGTTTTTCTCTTTCCCCAGACCCTGGGTCAAGGGCTCGAAGCCCTAACAACTTGTGTGCATCATGTCTGCAGTTTGGATGAGGCGGTGGCCCTCGACAACATCCAAACTCTTCCTGCGTCTGTGCTTCATGTACTGCGCAGCACGTTCATTCATTGTCGGGTACGTTTACTGGGTTGCAGTTTTCTGTGTGCCAATATGTCAAATAAATGAAATGCTGCTGCCATCACTTTCGTATGTTGTTCAGTAAGGCCCGTCACATAACGCAGAATACCCTTCTACATTTTAATATATTTATTACTTTTCATCATGGAATCTTCCCTGGGTTTTAAATGTCTTGAGTTCTTTTCTAAGATCAGGGGGAATTAGCAGGATTGATCATCCTCGTTTCTTTGGAACAAGCATGGGCAAAGTCGATAGGTCTCTCCTTTGTGACCTATTTGCTCTGTCAGTAGTTTTAGCCATGCTAGCCAGCATCTGTGATTCTGTATAGCGTGGCTGAGGTGGAGCCTTTCACACGGCCGGCCACGTCATTTAGTATTACCACATATGCACTTGCCTACAAAATGACACTAATGCTTTCTTTTTCCTTTGTAGTTACCACTCCCAGTTAGAGTAGTAACTAAAAATTAAATTTACCAAGACGTTTTAATGGTGGGCGAGGGGAGACGAAGCAATACGAAGCAGTGTGGAGAATAGCGAACCAGCACAGAGAAGGATGGGGCACGAGCGCTAAAGCAACACGGGCTGGTCGGGGTAACTACGAGGCAACAGAGAAGGGGATGTTAGTCAGTCAGCCAATCAGTCAATAAGTCTTTATTCAACCATCAGAGACTATAAAAGGGCATTAAATAAAACATTTGTGCTAAACATTAAGTTCAGCACATGGCTATTTAAAACAGACCAGTAATATAGGTACATTGCCAGTATGGTACAGGTGAAACTGTGTAAAACCTTTGATAAAAAGGAGTTTAAACATACCATTAGGGATATAGTACAAAACACAGATTCAAAGTTATTAAATAGGGCATGTAAAGTGCTGATATGGTAGTGCAGGGACAGAAAGAATGACATCAGAAACTGTCTATAAAACTTCCCACAATTAATAATATATGCATCATTTATCTCAACACAGAAACAAATAGGAGCCCGAAAGAAAGATTGCAACTCCAAAGCAGACCATTGAGGATCGTCAAGCAATCATTTGGTTAAAAACAAAGAAATAAAATCACGACAAAATTCATATCCTGAAGGAATGGTCAACTGATTAAATAGCAAATGTATAAAAAATGTGAGCAAAGCGATAGAAAAGTGTACAAAGCAATTCAGTTTAAAAAATTCTCTTTTTTTGTCTAATTGTTTTGCCGCAATGTTCCAAAGTTTTATGGCTCTGCAGAACAGTTGGACAGATGAGCCTCCATGGCATTTTATAACTGACGCTCTGTAAGTCCTTGTTCTCTCCTTAATATTTCCCAAAGGACAGTCACCGGATATCTAGTTGTGAAGTTCAGATACATAGAAGATGTAATATTGATCACCTTGTCCGCAGAGGCGGCATTCCTTTGTCATCCAGGTCTGTTTCCATTATGGGGTGAGATCTTTTGTAGGGAAGGACCCCAGCCTCAATAGCGTCAGATTTCGCTTTTTTGGTGTGAATAGTGTTTGGACAAGTACGGTTGGGGTGTCAGCATTTTGTAAGATTGTATCACAGCACATGCGTGTTGTTTTTTTGCAAAGGCAATTTTGTCCAGTGACAGTGAGATCCATTTGGTTGCTTTATTCACTATGTTTTTAAATCCAGACTAGGTAGTAATTGGAAGCCAGGCCATTTCTGTCGTGCCGAAAGCAATTCTTTGAGAACTGTAAAAATAGATCTGCTTAGCCTGGATTGATTTTCAATCTCCTGCCAACAATAATGGGCTAAGGTGTTGTCTTCTGCTGCCCTCATCCTCCAATAATATTTAGCCAAGACTCCTTGTCTTGCTGGTATCTGATTTTTTAGGCCGAATTCTAATCGTATTTGTGCCAGTGAGATGTGTCGTGGAATTAAAAACAAGGTCTTGAAGAGGCTAGATTGAGCTGTGTTTAGGACTATTGAGTCCTTTGCGTTCAACATTTCCAGACCGTATGATATGGATGTGTAGCGAGGTGACCGGGACAGTTCCCAACAGTAAGGGCGGCAGTGAAGTTTCCTGGTGGTCTGTTCATGACGAGGATATGGTTGCTCCTTCTCCACAGGACGATCCTTTTGCCTGGGGGAGCCCGTCGCAAGAAATACAACACGGCCCCTTTAACTGGCCGACGGAACAGGACGCCGGGACTGCCCATCGTGACGTATCCTTCATCGCATTGGATAAATCCCCGGAAACTTGGAGGTCGGGGTGTGACGTCACCGACTCAGGAGGAGGCCGCGAGGAGGAAGAACGCCGGAGAGAGGAGGAGAACGCGACGCCAGGACGAGAAGCAGACGAGGCTGGGAGAGAAGAGGCTCTGTCCGAAGAAGACGTGCCAGGAGGCCAACGAGACCGCGCAGCGCCGTGCCGCACTCCCGAGGGAGGAGTGTGGCTACGACAGGTACGGGATCGATTCTCGAACTGGGTGGGAAGGCGGGGACATTCACCCGCGGTAAAAAGAATCTCAACCCTTTAGTTTCCTGCACTACCCTCCCCGTGGTAAAATACCCTCCCTCACGCCTGTCACTTAGCCGCAGTTAACAACTAGAACACTGGAAGGTGTCCCTCACTCCCTGGTACCCCGGAAAAGAAAAGTATAGGACGTGGCAGTAATTGGTCCTTTTCTGTGTTTTGTTTCCGGTAAAACTGGCGCGAGAGGTGCCTTGGGAAGAAGCGCTATCCTGACCTGAGACGCTATAGAGGACAGAACACCCCTCCACAGTCAGCAACACGGATCCTGCCGGTTTTGCAAGAGAAAGACTCACTTTACGCAAAAAGAAACTTTATGTTAAAATAAAACCCTCGTTACCAAGACCCCGTGTCCAGTCCGTTCCTGACCCCCCTTTACAGGATGGCAAAAGATTTGCTGCAATTGCCTTAAGCAGAAGACTTGTTGAACAGCCTTTGAGCTTTTTCTGTAGAATTTTGAATGCAAAAATCAGTTGGTTGGCTTTCGTTTTTCCTTGATCCAGGTGTTGCTTAAAATTGAGGTTGCAATCTAATTGGAACCCCAGATATTTATACGAATCCACCTGGGACAATGGTTTCTCATTTGACTTCCAGATGAATTAGATTTTTTCTTTTTATGACATTTGGAGGAGCACATGACCTTTGTTTTTTGATGATTATTAATTGAGCAGAGTTGGTGTATGCGCCTAGTTGGAAAATAAGTCGCTGCGGGCCTATGGGTGTTTGAGATAGAAGGCTAATATCGTCTGCATATTGGAGACTTGTTATTGGTGTTTTACCCAGTTTTGGTGGGTCAGCTTGTATTGTGCGAAGATTCTTCTTTAGGTCAGCTGCATAGATGTTAAATAAACAGGGGGGCCAGCACGCACCCCTGTTTTAGACCATTGCTTGTTGAAATTTTGTTTGTTATACTTCGCCCGTCTCCTTACCTTATTGGAACCCATGTTTGTGAGTAGAGATTGATAATTGCCTCCAGGAGTTTGGTTGGGGCAACCCAGCTTTTCATTTTAGCACATAGCTTAGCTCTCGGTACTTTATTCAATGCTGCTTTGAGGTCTACAAAGCACATGTACAGAGTGCTTGATTTTGCGCAGGCTTGATTGGCTAAAAGAATGACTGCTGATAGGTCCATGAGTGTGCCCATCCCTGCCCGGAATCCTGTTTAGGTATTTAGTATGAGGTTTGTTCGGCTGACCCAGTCCTCCAAGTCTGCCAACAGATTTAATGCATACCTTTTCGGCTCAAAATCAATGAGTGCTAGCAATCTGTAATTGGACGGATTAGAGCGTGCACCCGATTTGTATATTGGGTGTAGGATGCTTCCTCGCCAGGAGTCGGGAATCGTGCTGAACCCTAAAATGTGTGTGAACAGAGGGGTGAGACGGGCAGATGAAAATAATGAAGAACCGGGTTTTTAGAACCCAGCGGCGTCAGGGCAAACGCCCTAGTCTCCGGGTCCACCTGTCTTAGAGTACAGAGACACGGGGTACTTCTTGGTGACGTCAAAGATCAATTTTATTAGCTGCAGCCAGTAACAGAGATCCCTAGAAGTACAACACGGTGTATGTTCTCAGGAGACTGCTCAACTTTACAAAGCCAGTCATCCCTTTTTATACCAAATATTATGCTTCAGGCAAACATTCCTTATTTACAGTTGACCACTCATATGTGTTCATGACAAATTAACAGCAGGAGCATGATGACAAGCCCATTTCTCAGTTTGTCCAGCCCATAATCAATTATTGGTCAAACCCAACATTCTTCATCAGACAGGTCGATCGAACCCATAATAAAAACGGGTACATCCCCCTCGTAAACGGACCATAAAGAGAGGAACAGAGACAGGTGTGAGCAAGATAAGCCATAGTTGTATGCCATATAAAGGTTTATGGTGTCCTGCGCCTTACTTCGTAATCTTGATCAGCTACTGGGAAAGGAACTGGCTTAACAAGTTTGGCTTCGGGCAACGGAGTCAGCTTGCCCAGGTCACACAGAAGTCAGTTAAAAGTGTACGTGTCCCAAGGACTCGTTCGGCCTTAGTCATCGGCCTATGTGAGGGCAACCACAAAATGGCTGCCGTACACAAATTGGAACCCGAGGGTTCAGAACGGAATCCCATATTTCGTAGTGAATTCATCACGCGAACATGACGAAAACACTCGTGCATAATTTACTCGCTATTTTCGGTCCGCTGACATCAAAATCGTCACGATATGACGCAATAAACTCTGCTGCTTGAGCTGAATTATGTGGGATACGTGCAGCTTCAACAACCGTATGCAAAGTCGTAACAACATATGCCGCAGTCGTATCACCATTGGAAGCTTGAAGCATGAACCATCCACCCATAAGGTACCATCACACTTCACAAGAGGAGTGTCCCTAAGATCTACTCTCCCTTTCGTTTCCTCTTCTGTCCTGAGAAAACAATCATGCTGTTCAGAAACATCTGTCTCTGCTACAATCGGCAATAACGTCGCTGGATTCAACGTGTTGCATCTCTTTATGTGCACATGACTCGCTAAAAGTGTCAACTCGTAACCCGACAATCGAGCACTAGTTAAGTGCTGTGTCTTGGTCCTGTTTAGCAAAGTATCCACTGCATGTGGAACCATTACATTCAACATATTATTCATCACCAAACCAGCAGACTGTTGAATAGAAACAGCTGCTGCCGCCGTGGCTCTCAAACAACTCGGCAACGCTCTAGCTACCGGATCCAAAGTCGACGAGAAATACGCGCATGGACGCTGCTTGTCCCCAAAAAGATTGTGTCAACACTGACAACGCACATCCTTCTCCCTCGTGGACATACAGTGTAAAGGGCTTACTGTAGTCGGGGGTACCCAACACAGGAGCCGAACACAATGCATCGCGCAATTCCGAAAAGCTCTTCTGACAATCATCGGACCACAGGAGGGGATTCGGGGTATCTTTACAAGTTAATGCCACCAAAGGTTTGGCCAGTAGAGAAAAATTCGGTATCCATTGTCTGCAATATGACGTGATACCCAAGAAAGCACGACTTCTCTCTGTGTAATTGGCACACTCAATTTTGCAATCGCCTGAATTCATTCTGGGGTCAGTCTTCTTCCCTCCTTCGATAAGAGATGACCTAAGTAGGTCACTTCTTGTCGACAATACTGTAATTTCGAAAGAGACACTTTATGATGCAAATCAGACAAATGACGCAACAACGACAAGGTGGCTTCTTTACAAATCTCCTCAGTATCTGCAGCGACTAACAAATCGTCGACGTACTGGATAAGAGCAGCACCATCAGGTAAAACAATCGTATCAAGCTGTGTTTTCAAAGCCTGACTATATATTGATGGACTCTCACAATAGCCCTGAGGAGCGCGCTTGAACCGGAAGCTTCGTCGACCTCCTAAAGAGAAGCCGAAAATATCCCTACTCTCCTCGGCAATAGAGATGCTGAAGAAAGCATTCTTCAAATCAATCACCGAACACCATGTGGCTGAAGCTGGAATCATGGTCAGTAAGGCAGTGATATCTGGAATGACAGGAAATTGCGGACCTACAATCTTATTCACCTCGCGAAGATCGATCACAAACCTATATACTGGCGGTTGTGAGGAATCAGTCCTTTTTAGAACAGGCAAAACCGGACTATTGCACACATTACCTCTCATTTCTTCAATTACATCTTTCTCAATCAGGTCATGAATAATCGCTAGCAACGCCCTTTCACCATCACTAGAGATCTTGTATTGGGGAATACGTGGCATTTTAACATTCGCTTTCAGCGTCACAACATATGGCGGTATTTCCAAAAGACCCACATCATTAGGACCAGTAGCCCAAAGAATATCAGGAAGAGACGACAATTCTGTCGGAAGTTTATCCTTCGACAAATACATCGGGGAGACCACTTTCTTACCCAATGTAAGTTGTACTCCCGAAGGAGAACAATACAATGTCGCGTACAATCTTTTTAACAGATCCAATCCCAACAAGTTCTTACCACAACCTGTCGTCAGAATAAGGGGTGCTTCGAATTCGCAAGGTCCAACAGAAAGAGACATAGGATTAGAAACCGGGTTTCTAACTGGGGCGCCAGAAAAACCTACCGAAACATTCGTTAAGCCAGACAAAGGTGCACCAGGGAGTTTAGAGTGCTTAATAGAACTCTTTGTAGCACCAGTATCCAACAGAAAAGGCTCTGACACACCTGATGTAATCACTTCAACATAAGGTCCACTCTGATCTACTGGAACTGAAACAACTCCCTCTCTTTGTCTATGGCTGTCCTAGCAATCATTACCTTCCATATTCTCACCTTCGACATAGTAGTCATCAGCATAGTACTGAGTCGTCCTACCAGACGCGTTATTCTGTTGATCAAAACTATTCATTGAATTTTGAGGAGGAAAGGAACGCGCGTTCTGGGGGAATCCTCCACGTCCTCTACCTCTAGAAGCTTGCGGAACATCCCGGCCTCTTACACTAGTAACACCATTCATATGCTGCAACAAAACAGGGCAACTACTCTTAAAATGACCCTCTTCTTTGCAATATGCACATTGATTAGGCCCTACAGGAAAACGTGGTTGAGAAGGCTCGAACCTTTGCGAGTTTCGCTGAAACTGCTGAGGTTGCTGATAGTCATGCTGACCACTACGAGGCGGGTACGCTTGCTGTAAAAGAACCTTCGTCTTCAACTCTTTAGTCTTTTTCTCTGCTCTATCCTTCTCATCATTATCCCTATTTTCGTAGTATTGTGCAGTAGCCAATATCTGTGCTGATGAGGAAACAGCCCACGAACTCTTGGAATCCTTCAACTTGGTACATAACTCGGGGAGCAAAGTATGCACAAACTTATCGACAAACAACCGTTAACCACCTTCAGTACTCATGTCTTGACCACTGGTCAATGAATGTTTCTTCAAACCTGGTGAAGAAGTCAGACACGCCTTCATCTTTCTTATGCTTACATGCAGACAGTTTATCCCAATTTACACGCATCGCAGGCATTAAAGTCTTCATGTAAGTAACGATCTTACCAGGGAGTTCTGCAACTACAGGCTTAGGTTTAGCACCACCAACTTGTCGACCATCCGCAGCAGCAATATTAACCCAGGTATCACCTAACTCTTGCGCATGATCCGTGTGACGAATCAATCCCCATAAAGGCTGTGTGACCACATTTCCAAACAACATGTCTATATCAGCTAAATTCATAACACATGAGTCTGCAGTCTGTGATAATTCCTTATAGTACCCTGCAGGATTTTTACGGGGGTCAGGTAAGGTCTGTTTAAGAGCCAAGACTTCAGCTCTCTTCCATGGAACATGTACCCAAACACGCTGAAAGTGAGCCGGTGCAGCTACAATATTATTAACAGCATCAGCTTGAACTGCTTCCTTCCACACCGGAGGAACCTCCCTCATTGGGTACTGTCTCACTTTCCTCCTAACAGAAGGATCAGGCTCAAACGACGACCGACAAGGAGACTCGCTCCTGAATGAAAGCAGTGTCGCCACCGCTCTTTCAACGTCGAGACCCACAATCGTGCCTTTCGCAAACTCGAACCGTACACAGCACAACTCGGGCGGATTGGGTCCCAAATCACCATCTTCCAATTCTTCACAAAGAAAAACACACATTTTGTCAAAAACATACCTCTGCTTCGGTGCTTCTCATTGGCGGAAGACATCCATAACAGACTTTAACTCCTATCTTGTAGGGTCAGTAACCCATTTATGCGCCAAATGATCCAATACTTCCTTCTCTCTAGAATCAGGCAGTTGGCTACGCAACTGTTTACGCTCTGAAACGGGGGTCGTGCTCAATGACCCAAAGAAAGGAGACAAAAGACTAGTAACAGTATCCGTCATTCTCTGTCGGACAGAAGGAGAAGTTGACAGGAGATAAAGCGGATTGAGAGGAAGCTAATGTAGGAGCAGTAGCAGAGGAGGCAGCGAGAACAGGTGGAAAAGTCGTAGGAATTAAAGACGGAGCAGGTAGCAAAGTCGGCGGCCCTTGAGAAGGCTGCACCAGAGGAGTAGGAGCCAGCTGAAGAGGAGCTGGCGACTGCAATTGCAAGAGGCAAAGCAACCAGAGGTTTAGCCACTAAAGGTTGCGGAGGTGCTGTAGCACTCTGCGCATAAGGGGGTGGCAAGCTCAACAAATGTGACATTAAAGGATCTTTCTCAAGTCCCTTCGCTGCATCTTGCTGAAGAAGCGGCAGAACTGGATAGCATTTATCAATTGCCATTTTACGTTGCCTGTGCAACTGCTCACTCGCTTGTTCTTCTTCGTTATCTTTATACTGCATATCAGCTTGCATTATCGAGATACCCTTTTCTCTTTTATTCCTCTTTGCTAATTTAATTTCTTTCTGTTTGGCTTCCTTTCGCCATAGGCGGAAAGAGTCAAACATCGCCGGCCGGGCTTTCTTCTTAAAAAGTCTAACCTCTAGATTATCTAAAATTTCCGTGTCGTAACTACCATATTGGGGCCACTTTAGGACACCATCCTTCCTAGTGTAGCGGATCCACACTTCATTATATGTGATGGAACCCACGCCATGCTTCACATAGAGCTCATTTAGCGCCATGAAACCGTTCCGGTATAAGTGCGCTTAATAAATATTTTAAAATTCAAATTCATACGTTGGAGTTCCAATCGGAGGAACCGGACACGAGTCCTCCAATCGGGAATCCCTATTTCGACCACAACAAAACAAATTTCCAAGTCTGCTAAGACCAGTCATCTTCGCTCACTAGTCTAACTTCAAGGGAATATCAAACACGATAGTCTCGTGAATACACGAGTCCCTCGGCTTTGGTACTTGCAAGTTCCAAATCAAAGATCCCAAGGGGATACCCAAAAACTAAGGACTGGGAGACGCTCCACTCATACTTAACTGAGGTATCGATGTCGGCACCAGAAGACCCGTCTATCGTCTCGCTTTACAAATCATCAAAGGGTCCAAGTCAGGGCAGCAGTCCTTTGTAGCCGTCGGAAAGCGGGGAACCTCGCAGCAAAGACTTTCGGACCACGACGACATACAGGGGTCGATGAAGCGGCAGGCCTTCCTCCAGAATTTTCACACGAAGCTCCTCACGAACCTCAGGCTTGGACCGGTACCGCTGAAGTCGCCCGACGTTGGGCGCCAAATGAAGAACCGGGTTTTTAGAACCCAGCGGCGCCAGGGGAAACGCCCTAGTCTCCGGGTCCACCTGTCTTAGAGTACAGAGACACGGGGTACTTTTTGGTGACGTCAAAGATCAATTTTATTAGCTGCAGCCAGTAACAGAGATCCCTGGAAGTACAACACGGTGTATGTTCTCAGGAGACTGCTCAACTTTACAAAGCCAGTCATCCCTTTTTATACCAAATATTATGCTTCAGGCAAACATTCCTTATTTACAGTTGACCACTCATATGTTTTCACGACAAATTAACAGCAGGAACATGATGACAAGCCCATTTCTCAGTTTGTCCAGCCCATAATCAATTATTGGTCAAACCCAACATTCTTCATCAGACAGGTCGATTGAACCCATAGTAAAAACGGGTACATCCCCCTCGTAAAATGACCATAAAGAGAGGAACAGAGACAGGTGTGAGCAAGATAAGACATAGTTGTATGCAATAAAAAGGTTTATGGTGTCCTGCGCCTTACTTCGTTATCTTGATCAGCTACTGGGAAAGGAACTGGCTTAACAAGTTTGGCTTCGGGCAACGGAGTCAGCTTGCCCAGGTCACACAGAAGTCAGTTAAAAGTATACGTGTCCCAAGGACTCGTTCGGCCTTAGTCATCGGCCTATGTGAGGGCAACCACAAAATGGCTGCCGTACACAAAATGGAACAAGAGGGTTCAGAACGGAATCCCATATTTCGTAGTGAATTCATCACGGGAACATGACGAAAACACTCGTACATAATATACTTGCTATTTTCGGTCCGCTGACATCAAAATCGTCACGATATGACAACCTTCATTGAACGGGTTCAGAATCTAGGAACCTCAATAATGGATCTTGTCAGATCTTAATTTTTTATAATTTTCAATACCTGCTCTTGTGAAATCCGCGAGGTGAGTTCCTGTGATTCTAACCTGGTTGTCTCCTGGACTGCTGATTCACAGTTGTCCTCTTTCCCTGTAGTATTCCAGGATTTGTGATTTCTCGCTCACCTGGTAGTGGGATTGCGTTGTATGTGACTTCAATATGGGCTCTCCATGTGTCCTCCATTATGTCCGAGTTGTGGGGTCGGTTCTTGCCTTTAACCCCTTCAGTGCTAATGACAAGGGTAACTCGTCATGGAGTTTCCATTGATTTCAATGGAAAGTCAATGGAAGTGCCTCAGGTGCCTTAGCAGCCAAGTGGTTAAATAGGAGGTTGATGGTTTCCCAGAAAAGTTTGGAGTCTCTTTGTTTGCTGGCGTGGAGGAGTTTTGCCCAAAATTGTTCTTTATACTCTTGCTTGGCCACCTTAATGTCCTTTTTTCAGATTTATTTTTTTATTTTGGCTATTGACATAAGGATCTCCTGTGAGGGTTCTGGGCCCAGAGTTCGCAGTAATCTTAGATGTTTATGCAATTGTTTTTTTATTAATCCTTAAGTTGTTAGTATACCAAGCTGCCCCTGTTGGTCTACCTGCTTTGTGACCATTGCCCAGTCTGGTGAATTTTTTGTTTAGTTAACAGATAAATGACTCCCAGGCCTTTACACGCAGTGGTTCGACTTCGAATCCCTCCAGTATTCTGGTGCATGTCCCCATGATGTCACCTATGCTGTCCTTTTTCCAGGTGATGCGTTTTAAGTTATAGAATTGAGTTGATAGAGACATCGCATTGTCTTGTGTAGATCTTTCTGTGCTTTTGAGCAATGTGAAAGTGTGAGGATGATGGTCGCTTTCTGCCCATGGAGGAAGACAACATACGTAAGTAAATAAGGACAGGCCTCACTTGTGAAAAATTACACTTCCTCATCAACGGAAAAATATTATTTTTCTGAAAATATCTTGCTCTGCAAAGTGATCACAGGGGCAGGGCTTTAAGGCACCTGGCTTTAAAAATCACCTGGGAACAGCTAAGAGCCAATTAATACAATTAAATCTAAATCTGGTCAGGAGAAAAAGGTGATGGGCATTAATAAAAGGCCAATGAGGCTGTCCTAGTGGACTTGTGCTCAATATTATGTATTATCTTGCTGTGGGCATAGCAAGTTCCTTGCCTTTCCTTTCCCCCAAACTCCTGGCCAGGAACACATTTTTGATGTTCCTCAGATCACTATGGCATAACCTCCTTGGATTCGTGAACATGTCAGGGCGGCCTAACCTCCTCAGCTGCTCCAGGACAAAACCCAGCTAGGCGATTTTCATAGCACCCCTCAAGTACAATACAGTCCTCTAGATAAGCTGATTTAAGGTAGGAATGGTGCTTGACCACAATTTAAGCCATTACATTATTGGTGCAACTGCAATGAGGTCAGAGATAAATCCCTGGCCAAGCTCTTTGTGTACCAATAATGAGGGGTGCATGTGTGAACAGCGAGAAGCCTTCGCAAAAAATTTATCTAAGTCACTGCAGTACGCTTATATCTTTGGTTCCCCACACATCGCAGCCATAGGTATTCTTTTTTCTCTGTAGACCTTTTGTAGGGCAGGTATAGGTTTGGCCCTAGTCTCTTAGGAAAGTCCTTGGTGGCTCGCGCTTTTCTTGCCAAGATTTTCTTTTTAAGCGCTCTTTGTGCCACCCATGACCCCCTTTCATCAAACAACACCCTTAAAGGGTACGGTAGAAACTTTAGGTCTTCCTCCCTGCAGAAGAACTTGTGACTAATGGACTTTGTGCTTCCTGTTGATATGTGATTTAGAATAAAAATAATTGAGGTCAAGGGAGTCAATAAAATCTGTAAATGTATTTAAAAGTCTTTGCAGTCACACAGCCATTTGGGCAAGTAACACCACGTTGTCTGCATACAACAAGACGGGAATGAGTTTGGTACTGGCCCTAGGGATATCTTTACAGGCTGTTGACAGTACATCCCCTAGTTTGTTAATAAAGAGGATAAACATCACAGTGGCCAGGGTGCACCCATGCCTGACCCCTTCTCTTAACCTCCCAGGAAGCTGATACAGAACATTCTCATTATATCTCACTGAGGCTGTGAGATTAGAATGAGAGCTAAGAAGGCCACCAAATGTGCGCCCATGCCCATATCTAGTAAGGAGGGCCAACGCTTAGGTCTGGTAACACGATCGAAAGCAGAGGTTATATCCATGAAGGCCATATGCAGGCAATCCCTTTTGGCTGTAGTATATTTTCCCATAACCATATGTAAATTAATGCATTGGTCCAGAGTTCCTCTACCTAACCTAAAGCCGTCCTGCGGATCAGAAATAACTTTAAAGGTGTCTAACCATAGGGTTAAGCTATCCAGTACCACCTTGCCCATGATTTTGGCAGATGAGTCCAATCAAGAAATCGGTAGCATGCTGGGTTGGCACTTTCGTGGTGTGGCCTTGCGCGAAAGTGGCTGCTTAGATTCAGAGCTCCGCGCTGTGGGGCGCTCCGAACGACGACAGTGACTCTTCGGTGTTGTTAGAAGTGAAATGAAATGAAATTAAATGAATTTGTACTTGTATAGCGCACTTATACCCTGAGTTGTCTTGGCGCTGTACGCATACCGCTGTGGAACCCTCCTGGCTTTTCCCTGTGAAATGCCCACTCCTGGGCCCACCCAAGGTGAAGCCAGGCATCCCAGCGCTGTTGGGGCTATTGTGGAGATTAAGCAAGCCCAGAGTTGCAGAGTGGGACCCATGATTAGAATAGGCACCGAGGTGAAAATTATCAGGTTCGAGGAAATTGAGCCCAAGACCCGCCGAGGCGGGAATTGAACCCTGGTCCCCGGCCAGACCTCTGCATCAGGGTCTGCCGCTCTAACCATTGAGCCACACTTCTCCACAAGTGGTTTTCAGGCTGCTTCCCCTACAGCGGAGTGATTGAGGAGGAGACAGTGCTGTTTCTGTCTCAAATGAAGGCTCCTGCTGTGCACCACAGCCTTAAAAAGCAATTGCTTCCATTCTGACAGGAAATCACTTCACGGAACGTGGGGACGGTGATTAATGAGTGTAAAGACTGGAGGTGAGGTGGCGGTTTTTCTTTCATTATGGAGAGCATTTCTGGCTGAATTTCATTTAAGAATCTGGGGAACTTCTGGTTAAGTGGCAACATTGTATGTGAAGGCTTGTGCTTGACTCCCCATGTAAAGAGAAGCCTCGTAGGAAGACAGGAAACGCGGTAACTGTGCTAATGAAGTGTTCTAGTCGGTCCTGAGGAGAATCTGTGGAACTTCTGATTGAGTGGCAACATTGTATGCGCAGGCTTGAGCTTGACTCTCCATGTAAAGAGAAGCCTTGTATGAAGGCAGGAATTCTTTGTCAGTTTGTTACTAAAGTCTATTAATAGTGGAGACTTTAAAGCTAAAATGATAACCTCTTTCTCTCATTCCAAATATCTGCTGAAGTCTACATTTGAGGAATAAATAGACTCGTACATTGAATGATTAACCCCTCATAAAAAGTGGGAATCATGCTGCTGAGGTATTGTGTAATGCTGCTTATTACATTGGACTTCCTGTTCTGCATCTTTGGTTCTTAGATAAACTATAGTCATTTGTGACAGCAATATTATAAAGAAATGGCATATGCCTCATTCTACTTTAGAATCAAACATTTTATTATGCGGCCAGATATCATTGTACACAGCCCAGCTGCCTACATCGACTCGCCGGCAGGGCGCATTCAAGCAAATGTCGTAAACAGCGTCTGGACCTACAACCCGGAGGGCGGTCCCGCGTATCGCAAGCAGTATCAACCCCCCACCGGATGCATTTCGTCCACAGATTTTATAGAGGAAAAGTCCAACAAGAACCAAAAAAGCCAGTGCAAACAACCTCGTCACCCACTCACCCAGCCCCACACCCCCCAATCCACCCACCCGTCCCCGCCCACCCCACTCCGCATCAGACATAACTAGAATACACCTTTTCCTAGGCATGCCCCTATCCTGGCACCGCAAATCCCAGAGTCTCAAGTGCTTGGCACGGCGCCCACCGGTTCCAAGGGTATGAGTTGAAGTATTTGCAGATACTTTGGGCATGTAACTTCCCTAAGGTCTTTGGACAGAAGCTGTAAAAACAGAGCCCACAGGGTAGCGTATTCGGAACCCCTACCGTCCACACCCAAAGAAAGACGCTCCATAGCCAGGGCATGCCACGAGCGCATCAGCCAATCATGTACGTCAGGCATTTCCGGAGAGCCCCATCACGCCAGCAACACCTGCCTCGCAGCTAGTAACGCCAGCGCAAGTTGTCGCCCAGTCAACGAGCGTAGTGGGAAACAGGTAGGATGAGGTAATCCAAGCAAGGTGTGTTCGGGGAGCCTGGGCAATGTGATCTGAAGCGCGCTGTCTAACTCATCAAGCACCGTCGTCCAATAGCGTTTTAATTTCGGGCAGCGCCACAGCAAGTGAAGAAGGTTCCCGGACATCCCACATCCCCTCCAGCAAAGACCTGATTTTGCCTTATCCCACTTTGCGACGCGGGCTGGTGTGTAGTACCAGTATGTTGCCGTTTTATAGGCAGACTCAGTTCCAGCCGTATTAGTGGTCGTGTGATGCGCACAATAGAACACTTGTTCCCATGCCTTGTTCGAGAGGGGGCGTCCTAGCTCCACTTCCCACCGTACTTGTGCTTTCGTGCGCAGTTTCCGAGGGCAACTCAAGATCATAGCATACAGCTCGGAGATAAGGTTTCGGTTGTCTTTTTTACATACGAGCCAGCGCTCAAAAGCCGTGAGAGGTCGCGACATGAGGGCCTCATTGGCCAGGCGGGTTATCCAGTGCGCCACTTGTGCATGGAAAAAAACATCCTCCACATTTAGTGGAAAGTATTCCGCCCACAACACGGGGAAGGGGATCAGACCCTCCAGGTCAAAGAGCATGCCCAACCTCTTACACCCCTTCTCCCGCCAGCAATGGAAGACTGGCGATGCACGTCCGGGGGGAAAGTCAGGGTTGTCGACGATCGGCGTCATTGGCGAGGGGAAGGAGGTCCACCCTTTACGAATCGCTAACTGGTCCCAAGCCTTTAGCGTCGGTGCTGTCACCGGTGAGGAGTAGAGCCCCCACGCCCTGTCTTTACGCGGCAACCAAAGCTCTCTCCAGATATTGCATCCTGCCAAACATGGGTCTATTCCACTCTATTACGTATCTTAGTCAGGAAGCCTGGAAGTAAGTCAAGAGTTGCGGGAAGCCTAAGCCACCTGCTGCCTTCGGGGATGAGGTCGTAGTGAACATGGCACAGGGACGCTTATTGTTCCAAAAGAACCTATTCAGCAATCCTGGAGCTTCTTCAGCGCGCCCTTCGGCGGCGACAGGGGCAGCATCTGGAACACGTAAAGAATTCTAGGAAGGAGGGTCATCTTAATGTCCGCTAACCTACCAAACCAGGCTAAGTTGAGGCGGGACCATTCTGATATGGATTTGGAGATTTGCTCAATCAGCCCGGCATAATTCAGAGAGAGCGTTTTAGCCAATGTCGCGGCCAGGCGAATGCCTAGATACGTGATGTCAGACTGGGTCCAACGGAAGTCGAAGTCTCTCTGCAGATCCTCCACCTCAGTAGGCGGAATAGAAATATTCAGAATTTGTGATTTAGTGAAGTTAACTTTAAACCCCGCAGCTCTGTGGAAGGCTTGGATCTCCGCAGACAGGTGTCCTAAGGAGGCGGAGGGATTTTGCAGTGCCAAGATGACATCGTCTGCGTATAGACTGATTTTATGCTCATCCGCCCCAAAGCGGATACCGGTGATATCGGGATGTGACCTGACTTGCTGGGCGAATGGCTCCATATAGAACGCAAAGAGGAGCAGCGAGAGGGGGCACCCCTGCCGCATCCCCCTGGCGATGGAAAAGGGCACCGACTTACAGCCATTGACTCGAACCACTGCTTTGGGAGCCGCATAGAGACACTGAACCCAGCGCAATAAGTTGTTACCAAAACCGTACGTCCTTAGCACCTGGAAGAGGAAACCCCAGTCCACGCGATCGAAGGCTTTCTCCGCATCAATGGACAGTAGAAAAGCCTGCGCCTTCGACCGGTGCACTACGTCCAGCAAATGTAACAGCCTCTTGGAGTTATCACCTCCTTGCCGGGTGGGAATAAAGCCCGATTGATCAGGGTCAATCACTCCATCCATGAGGGGGCTAAGCCGCGCAGCAAGGATTCCCGCGAACAGTTTAGCATTTATGTTAAGGAGCGAGATTGGCCTATAGGAGCCGCATTGGGCAGGGTCCTTGCCGGGCTTAAGGATGACCGTGATGGCCGCGTCAAACATAGAAGGGGTGACCGAGCCAGTATCGAGAAAAGAATTCAAGAGCCGGGTTAAGAAAGGAGCCAACTCCCTACAGAAGGTTTTATAAAAAATGGCGGATCATTCTACTTTATAAAGCTTTTATTGTGCACTCCCACCAGCGTGGAGGAATGTCTGTTGTATTTATAAACTGTCTGCAACAGTAATTTTTGAAAGTTTTAACTGTTTCAGTGAGAAACCTTTTTCAAATTCTTGTGATACTCTGTCAGTAGAAATGATATTTCTCTTTTATTTCCCACCAAGCTATTTAATGGCAATTATACTAGTAAATACACAAAGTGACTTTAAGGTTCTGTACGATAAAAAAAAGAAGACACAAGACTGACATAAAATTTTAGCCTCCAGCTTTTTCTCATAATTATATAATTGCATTTTCATTTGCTGCTTTTGAGCAATTCATTTGAACTTCTTCATGTGCATTTATACCTGCTAATTGATGCACAATAGGGACAAACAGAATATAACTGTTCTATACCAAAGCAGCAACGCTGCAAAAGTGAAGATGCCTGTGAGTAAAACAAATTGAAAATTGCTAAACAACTCCTTTCTCTGAGACCCTAAATCAAGGTCGCTCTACTTCAAATGCAAGAGTTTCTACTTCCTCTATGCCAAACCATCCTCAATCTAATACCTCATCGCTATCCAGTTCATCCATAGAACGTATACTTCAAGAAATCTGTGCTGTAAGACGCCGTCTGGAAGGCATGGAAATGTGTATATCAACTCTTTCGACCAAAACGAAATCTATTCGAGCAGATATTGCTGGATTCCAGAGCTGTATGGATGGTTTAACAGCACGAATAGTAACAATAGAGAATTTCCTTGATGCTATTCCAGACCGAGATCAAGAACTTATTTTCTCAGAAGCAAAATAATAGACTTAGAAGACAGAAGCCATTTAGATAATATCAGTTTCTTTGAATTTCCTGAAAAAATAGAAGGGCCAGATGCCAAATTCTTTCTCAGAGAAACTCTTCCAAAGATCACAGGCCTCTCTTTTGAACCATCATTGGAGATTCAGAGAGCCCATCGTATCGGACCACCCAACATGGGGAAAAATACTCCACAGTGTCCGCTCATCACCCGCTACCTACGTCATGTTATGTTATAGGTATTTATTTTGCGCACAGCTGCTCCAGCAAAGGAGCGTCCTGGCGCCACCAACAAGGTGAAGCACAACACAACAAGCAGCCGGAAACAGAAAACAGCTAAACGGGAATACTAAAACAGAAATGTTTTAATAGCTTTCCGAAAATGCATGAGATCCTCCAACAGACGAATTTCCACCGGGAGGGAGTTCCAAATAGTTGCGGCTTTGACACAGAAAGAGCGTCCACCAGCACGACAGAGCCTGAAACGTGGGACCTCGGCAAGAGCCTGGCCAGCGGAACGCAGAGCGCGAGTCGGAACATAGAGGGACAAAAAGTTGGACAAGATCTGAGGCCCTATGCCCTTCAGAATTTTAAAAGTCAAACAGAGGACCTTAAAATCATTTCTCTTCCTCACAGGTAACCAGTGCAAGGAACGAAGGACATTGGAGACAGGACAAAATCTAGGCAGACCGACTATCGCTCTTGCTGCGGCGTTTTGTACCCGCTGCAAGCGGGAAATCTCTGCCTGATTGGCTCCCACCAGGAGAGAGCTGGCATAATCCAGGCGAGAGATAACCGTAGCCTGAATCACCAGCTGCCTAGTTGGGGCATCAAAAAATCTAAGCACGGGTCTTAAGCCTCGAAGAACGCCAAAACAACAAGCTGCTGTTTTCTTAGTATGGCCGACAAAAGTAAGGCCAGCATCCAGCCAGACTCCCAGGTTTCTTAGTTCCAGAACCGGAGTCGGAACTGGACCCAATTCTGAGGGCCACCACCTGTCGCCCCAAAGCTCCACTCTCTTCCCGACAATCATGATCTCTGTCTTAGTGGCATTAAGCTGAAGGCAATTCGCCGTCAGCCAGTTGGCCACCGCCTTCAGTCCTTTCTGAAACCTGGCGGCGTCTTGCTCCGCATCCCCGCTGAGAGTAACCGCCAGCTGAGTGTCATCGGCATATGAGACCAGAGTCAGGCCCCACTGCCTGGCGACCTCAGCCAGCGGTCTCACGTACAGGTTGAATAACATGGGGCTCAGCGAGGATCCCTGCGGAACCCCCATGGCCAGAGGATGAAATTTGGACTTGAAGGGAGGGATAGCCACACAGAATGAGCGATTGTCAAGGAAGGAGTGGAACCACCGTAAGGCCTGTCCCCCAACACCAATCTCCTCTAGTCGATGTAACAGGATGCTATGGGAGACAGTGTCGAAGGCGGCGCTGAGATCTAATAGTATCAGCGCCGCCGTCTGACCAGCATCCAGCACCATTCGTAGGTGCTCTACCATGGCAAGAAGGGCCGTTTCCGTGCTGTGCCCAGCACGAAAGCCGTTCTGCATAGGATCTAAGGCTTTAGTCCGGGCCAGATGTTCTGACAGGGCCAGGTTAACATGGGCCTCCGCAATCTTTGCCAGCCAGGGTAAGAGTGATATGGGGCGATAGCTTTCAGGTTTCGAAGGGTCCAGTGCAGGCTTCTTGATGATTGGGGAAACCACCGCCTGCTTCCATCTGGTTGGAACCACCCCTGAGTCCAATGAAAGATTAACTAGGGTACAGACTGCAGAGCGCCCCAGAAAAGACTGTTCTCTGAAAAGAGCAGGTCTAACTGGATCCGACGGAGAGCCCGATTTAATCTGCGAGGCAAGTTTATTAAACCCCTCCAGAAGTAGTGGGGGGAAGGAGTGCAGGATAGAGAGGCTTTGAACCCCTTCTCGAGCTTCCAGGACGGGCCCCGAACTGGGGAAGGCCCGGTAAATAGCCTGGACCTTCTCAAGAAAAAAGGCAGCCAAGGCCTCGCAGTGGGGAATGGACCCCACTGCCACAGAGGAAGTCCTTTTCGCCAAAAGATCTTTGACGGCCTTAAAAATGGTCTTGGACGGGTTCGAGCTATTGCGGAACTCCAAGGCATAAAATGCCGTACGAGCTCTACAAATAGCACGATGGTAAGTCCTGACGGAGGCGACATAAGCAGCTTTCAAGTCAGCTCCATACGTCTTCCGCCACGCCCTCTCCGCCCGTCTACAAGCACCCTTCAGGGCACGCAACGCACTGTCATACCAGGGGCTCGACTCTCGAACACTCACTTTACTAGAGACAATGGGAATCAGGGAATCCAATGCCCTAGAGATCCACGCGCAAAACTGGTCATAGCCTGTTTCCACATTATTCAGTGGGCCCAGCGGCTCTTCCGCTAGAAGCTGATGCAGATCGTCTAACTTAAGTTTATTCCAGCGCCGCCTGGGCACCCTTCTAACCAATGGAGTGGGAGGGATCTCAGGTAAGGAGAACCGACAGGTCACCAGAAAATGATCTGTCCAGTCTAAAGGGGAGATGGCCATAACCCTAACCTCGCCCAGGTTGGTAAAGAGGGGGTCCAAAATATGGCCTCCTACGTGGGTGAGCTGAGATACCTGTTGGGAGAGCTGCAGAGCCTCTAAGTCAGCTAGAATACTGCTCACCGTCGGGTTGGTCTGAGTATCAAAATGCAGGTTCAGATCACCCAAGATGGAAAAGTTAGCACATCCCAAAATTAGTGTACTAACAGCATCTGGGAGAGCATTTCTGAACATTACATCGCTACCTGGAGGACGGTAGACAACCATCCCCAAGAGCGTAAATTGAGGGCTGATTAGGATCTTGAAAGAGGCGCTTTCGCAGCCAGCGATGTTAAGGCCACTCCACTTACAGTTGAAACAAGACCTAACTATGAGGGCTATGCCACCACCTCTCGTAGGTCGATTCAATGTGTACATGGAATACTCAGGGGGACAGGCTAAGTTGATGATAGCCGCGTCCGCATCCTGAAGCCAGGTTTCAGTAATGGCAAAAACGTCCGGCGACTCATCCTCAATGAGGTCATATATGGCTTGATAATGTTTAGCCACCGATCTGACATTCAAGTTCAACACCCGTAAAGTGGGGACCAAACCAGTGGTCCCAGGGGCGGATGAGATGTCCCTCTGACGGACGGATACCAGGGAATCAAGCATCCATTTATCACAGGGACAACGATAGGGACCACAGAGAGGATAAACAGGTGGTAACTGACATCTATGGGCAGCCAGACCAATAGACCATAGACTCTCTCTAGAGTAGGTGAGCATGGCGACTTACTAGTGAAAGCCTGTCCAACACGGCCCTCCTACCCGCAGCGCCCCGCACGGCCTTAGCGCGGACGGGCGCAGACGGGCAGGACTCTGGCACGATTCCGGCTAAGCGACGGCGCCCCCGCTGCGCGATCCCGCTGCGCTAGGGGAGGAGCTTTAAGTAGCTGTCTCTCAATGGCTCCTGCGCAGTAGAGCGCACGCCGATCCTATCACCTGCCAAGCACCCACACCACTACAATATGGCAGCGAAAAGAAGAAGCGACCCGCCCCAGGTACCGGGCCCACTCAAATGGCGGTGTTCCACCTATTGTAGTGCAAGTATAGGGCCCATTAAAAACAAGGGAAAAGTAACAAAGATTAAAGCAAATAAGTAAACAGGAAATGTTAAAATTCAATTTCAGCGGTGGAAGCGCGAAGCGCTGCAACAGCAGTGCGCAACCTTGTCATGAACAGGCCCGTCAACTGATCACTGCAGCTCGGACTCAAGGACTATACATATTTAAAGGTCATGAAATTAGAAGAGCGGCAGATTTCTCGAAGGAAACTAATGAGCGTCGCAAAGCTTTTCTTTTACTTAGACCCAGTCTTCTCCAGCTTGATATCGAATGTGGCCTCTTTGAGCCTGCACGCTTGCGGATCACCAAAAATGGTGTCTCCAAAGATTTCTTTGATCCAGGAGATCTTTGTCATTTCCTAGACAATATCTCTCCTCAAAATATGGAGTGTGCAGAATTTATTTCAAATTCTAATTCCCAGCCTCTAACCTCAAAACCTATGATATCTTCTAGTGAAACCCGACGTTTCTCAGATCGTTCCCAAAGCAGAGGACGAAACTTAGACCGACCCATATGTTCTTTAGGAGACCCAGCGCAGGCCCTTCAAGCAGTAGCCACCATTATTAAGGACGGAGACAAATCTCGCTCTCCCTTGAAATCTACTCCGCTTGAAGAAAAAGTATCCTGAACTATAGTCAATGCATTGCTTTTTTACACCTAGGAGAGGATGAAAATCCATCCACTAGAAATCTACTGGA
Organism: Lissotriton helveticus; assembly: GCF_964261635.1. Classification (NCBI taxonomy): domain Eukaryota; kingdom Metazoa; phylum Chordata; class Amphibia; order Caudata; family Salamandridae; genus Lissotriton; species Lissotriton helveticus. Next base: position 1,504,158,544 of record NC_136057.1, on the reverse strand, counting down.
GAAGATACTCAGATTAGTATCAAATGATTACTTGAACTCCTGTGTCCCTTCACAAGCTATTTATTTTATCTTTCCTTCTTTTATTTTATTTCAGCATTTCCAAATATTTATATATGTTAATATTCTTATGACCTTAAAGCTCTCTTTTATAACCGGTTTGCTAAATTCAATGATAAATGTTGTAGATTATTGACTACAAATACAAAGTTCCGTTCATTTGATATTCAAATTGTTATTAATTTCCTATAGACTATAATATCACTATGCTCCTTCTTTCTTATTACTTTCCTTCACATTTTTCTCTTCCTCTTATTTAATCTATTTATACTATATTAGAATATAGGATTAGTAATACATTTACTATTTATTACTCTCGTTATTATTTTATGTAAAGCTTGCATGACTTTGTATATCTAAATGTACTTTTATAATTATAATTTCTTTTATCAACTCTGTAACCTATTTTTGTTATTGAGTGTTAGAAGGACGTTTGTCTTTTTCTTATAAGCAACTTATTCTTTCCTTCTTTCTTTAACTTCACCCTCTCTCTCATTATTCTGCAATCTGTGCTTGTTAATATTCTTTTGACCTTAGAGTTTTCCTTTATAGTCTATTTTCTAACTCTAATATGACAAAGAAATGGATTACTGATTATAAATATGCATTTATTTGACATTTTACTTGCTATTAATTTATTGCAGACTACAATATCACTGATTTTTTTCTCAGTCCCCTTCTTCACTTTTTCCTTCCTTCCCTTTTAATTAACCAATACATATGAAGTTGATTACATATTTCAATATTTAATATTTAACTTTCTTGTTATTTAAGATGATATGTATTTATATTATACAGGAATACAGGTTTAGTAATACCTTATTACACTAGCTACTTAAAAAAAACATGTACTATTTATTGCTATGGTTACTATTTTTTGTTAAGTTTGGATGACTCTACTCTTTGTAGACTACATCAATATATTTTATAATCATAGTATTCTTCATTCTCTTCATAACCTATTGTCTCTTGTTATTCCTTTTATTGAGTATTGTGTAAAAAAACACAAAAAAAGTTATACTATAATATAGGTATTAGGATAACTGACCATATATATGAATGTTAGTCTTTTGTTATAAACCTGTTATGAAATTGTAATGCATTCTACTATAAATCATAAGCTTTGCTCAGTTTTATATTATTGACTCCCTTACTTTTATACTTTTTCCTTTGTCTGTTCAATGTCTATTATATTATTACGTTATTTATTTGTGATAGTATGTATTAATTAATCGTCTTAATAGTTGACTATGATATCATTTAATCAAGTACTGCAAGATTGCATTTTAATATGAAACCAATTATTTTTGTTAATATTTAATAATGAACTTTAATTATAACTGTTACTATTATTATTAAATGTAAAATGTATTTAGCTGCGCTATATATCTGACAGTTCCTTATTATGCTGACTTTTTCTTCTTCTCATTCTTCCCATTTTCTCTTCCTTTCTTCCTCAATCCTTTTATCACTATGCTCTTACGGTGTTTGTTTTCTCCTTCTTCCTCCAACTTTATTAGCACACTCTATATTTGATGGAGCAAGGACTAGTGGGTAGGAAACTTGCTTGAAAGCAATCCTCTCATATAACTCATAACGTTGTACTAATTGTGTAATTAAAATGCACTACATTCCAATGATTAGATAAGAGAAGAAGCTTGCGTACGTGTCTTATTAACCATTAACTCGAGTGAAACCTAAAATGGCTGCTAATGCGGGGAACTTTACTGCGCATGCGTCAACTGGATCTACGCAGTATGACAAGCTGTCGCCTGGAGGGAATTTTCTGCACCTGCGCAGACGCATCTAACATGGCCACTTAAAAGCTCACATGCTAAGCATCTGCTTTGCTGAAACTAAACTAAGCTATTTTACTAATTGCTAATGCAGGGACAGCATTTATAAGTAAATGGGATTAGAGTAGAGATAGGTGGTATACAGTGAAATCATTTTATTTTGAAATTAATATACTTTTTGACTTTTCTATTAGTTCCTATTTCTGGCCTTTGTAAGAAACCAAAGTCTATATCTCATGTGCCCTCTACACATGCACAGTTTAAGTGAGCTAGCTTGAATGCCATTCAAGAATGAAACAGCAACATGCCCTGGGAACCAGCACCATGTCCTGTGAAAGGAACAAAAAATATATGAAGTGTATACTTTGTGTTTGATAAAAATTTTAATACAGGTGGGAATAAAGATTTTCTGAATACAACTTAAGCGGCGGGATCATTAGACAATGAACTGAAGGAAAATATTGAAAATTTAGCTTGGTGTGATGATCATCCCCTTTGCCTATCTGATCAGAGTTGGGAATTTTATGAAATAGAAACATTAATGGGTGGTACATGACATTAGAAAGGTATAATTAAAGTTGTTTAGTTAGTTAGTTATGGCTGAGAGACCGTGATGCTGTCCGAGAGGCGCGTTGAGACGGTAATGCTACAGAGCTCGGGTCCTGTCGGAGTGATAAGCAAATGCTGAAGAAGAACTAAATTACAGAATTATTAACTAAACCAAAGAATTAGAAGATGATTGCGGAAGAATCTCGAGGAGGAAGTTAGAGTCAGAAAGGGGTGCGACACAAGTGTCTGATCTAGAAGAGGTCACCTTATCCTGTCCTGAATCCTTGCCTGAAGTCTTTGTCTCCTGACCTTTCCCGGGGGACCCTTCTCAACTCCTCGACCAAGGGGTCGGTTTTCTCACCATTCTAGGTAAATGTAATTACTGTAGATTTGTAATTGTGCTGCTCTCTCTCTATCCTCTCCTTTCTGAGTATCATCATTTAAAAAAAAAAGTCTTATTAATTTAGAATTTTTCCCTCTACGAGAGACGGAGACTGTACTGTATTTTGAGTTTGGCTCACATGAATTTAATTTAGATAAAGCATTAAAACAAAATCCAGAGTCTGTGGTTGTTTCATTACAGAAAAACAGTAGATCTTATTCATGTCATTTCACCATTAACTAGTTCAACTAATGGTCCATTGACCAGAGGAAAGAACTTTTTGGTCAGTGAAAGATTAGTTAGGAATGACAGGTAACTAATCTTAGAAAGAAAAATATAAAAATTTACCCCAGCGGGTTTTAACTGGCCTAAGTGTGTGTGTGTGTTTATGGGCCCAGGTGAGTATATGATATTAGTGTATCTGAGGCTGGTTTACCGCTGGATCATATTAGTGTTTGAATATTGTTATTATTATTGTATTCATGTATTTCCTATCATTGATTCAGTCGCCGGATGGGGCTCCTCCGGCGCGAATAGCCCGAAAAATTAGACCCGCAGTAAACAGATCCATCCCACCTGCATAGTATACTTCCTTATTTTTTCACTTATTTTTTTCACTTGATCTTTCTTACTATTGCTTATTTTTCTATATATCATTTAGCCAACTCTTTCATCATTCTTTAACCTTTTTATAAAAAAAATTCTTTAGAACACTTACTACCCTTACTCTTTCTACTTGCCTGAAATCTATTATTTTCCTTAGTTTTCCCCCTCTCTTCCTCTTTCTATCTTTCCTGTTCTTTCTTAACCCCTTTCCTAGTACATATTACCAGTACCTGTTTTGATTTTATCTTTACATTTTATTCCTTTCTTTATTCTCATCACCTCCACAATTTACAACTCCTTACTCTTAATAGTGGCATCTTTATAAGTTCACTGCATAAATAACAATGAGTACATCTTCATTTTCTTGGCCATTACGCATAATATCGTGGAATGTTAACGGCCTTACGCACTTTATAAAACGCAAAAAAGTACTTTCTATTCTTAAAGGGAAAAAAACTGTTAATGCTCTCTTACAGGAGACGTCTTTAGATGATTTGGAATCATCTAAATTACAGCGAGACTGGGTAGGTAAAGTAATTCATTGCGGATTTACAACACAATCATCATCTGATAAGTGCCAACCACGGAAATGTGGTGTGGCCATCAATGGTTCCCTGTGTGACAGTGTTCGTTGGCGCACCCCAATGAGCACCCCCGCCAGGGATTCCCTCTCTATTACCCTTTAACAGTGCCGCTCGTCTCTATTACACTCTCTCTGAGATGTATTTAATTTGTTTTATAACGTCTCTCATACCAGTGTGAGGTGTACTTTACTTTGCACATATATTAAACAGAGACAATCAACAATAGGTATATAAATAAGTCTATAAGAAATGTTACATATGACAGAGCTCTGCAAGATATAGGAGTGACATGTCATTCATACTTACAGGCTGTATAGTTTAAGAGTGCTTTGTCTGGAGAATCACAAACTCAGAATTTAAAATGTAACACCATGGTTAGGATTTCTCTTTAATAAGAATCATGTTGTACCCAAATGAACCCTATTTGCAACATTAGGATAACGAATGGCTGGGGAAAAAAATAATAATGCTCTAATCTATACCTTGCAGTATGCATGAAGTTCTTTAATGACAGTTAATAGATTACTGTTCTGTATTAGGATTTTAACTTGTAAACTGCAAGTAGCAAAATTACCTCTCTGACAGAAGTAGTAACCCGCTAACCAATTTTCATTCTTTGCACTTTGTGATCTGTATAGTACATGTTCTTTGCAGCAGGCATATTAACGCTCTGCGGTACCTTAAAACTTGCATTAGAGAAAATTCCAATCTCTAATACAACAAGTAACATTACACCTACCACAAGCCAGTTCTGTTGGCTTTGTCATTGGTTCTTATTTGCTTTTGATAAATAAGGTGGCTGTTTATTTGTGTACTGTCTGGGACATCAAAATAATGAGCTGGAAACCCTCATCAGAAGAGTGAAAGTTTGTTGCAGGATCAGCACATTAAGTAGTTCCTCCCCCCCGATGCACAATGCACGTGTGCTGTTAACCCTGTACCTCACCCTGCAGCCACAGAGCACACTACTCTCTCCCTGCCCTCATGTGACACTTCACTCACTTGTCCCCCACACTAATCAATCTGCAATCTCACTCAAATAAGCCCATCACTAACCATGAATTTATTCATCCTACTCTGCACTTACAGCCGCACCTAAATTCATGTGGTAACCTCACTCAACCTGCCATCACTCCTCTTACCGTACTCCTACTGTTGCAAGGCTCACTGTGCACTCACATGGGCCCTCCTGCCACACACACAGCGCAGAGGGTTAAAGTGCCTGCTACAAAGAACGTGTACCATGCAAATCTCACAACTGAGTGTGAGTAAACTATGAGTAGCGCAATAAAAAAATTAAATGTTGTTCAGAAAGGTGCTATAGAGAGATGAGGTGCATAGTTGGTGAGTGGTAGTGAGGGAATTCATGGACAAGGAGGAAATGGGGGAGGGGGCGCCCAGAAAGACTGTTGCACCGTGTGCGACCAGTGCTAGGGCCAGCCCTGACTGTGAGTGCTAGCCCCCCCCCCCAGAAGTTAAGGTCTAGTTGCGCCCCCAAGTCTCGACACCTGCTGAGCACCGCCGGCAGGACCCAACCCACTTAAAGCCTTGCGTTTGGGGTTACTCTCTGCGTCTGACCTGGCCCACTTAAAGCCTTGGGTTGAATCTTTTGACTGGGCATACCTGCTTTTGCTAGGGCCGGGCTTCGCTCCGCTCTCACCCTTTGGCCGGGCTTGGCTCCGCTGAGCCCCTTCATCGTTGCTGCACCTTTGGGCCGGGCATCGCTCCGCCTTCCATCTCGGCCGGGCTTGGCCCCGCCGAGCCCCTTCCAGTGGACTCCAAATCCCAGCTGCCCCACCTGCGGCACGGACGCCGCCTACATCATTGCGTCGCGCCAGAAGGCGCTTAAAGGACTGACCGGAACCTCGTCCAGCGGGACGCGTGCGGGAGCGCGCCGGGAGAAGCCCGGGACAAGGGCGGGACCGTCAGAGGCCAGAGGAGGCCGGGCTGGGCCACAGACTTTGGCTCATCTTCCCTTGGCCCCTGCTAAACTGTGAGACATATGACCTAAAATATTTTTTTTTGCGCTTTATGGACCCTGTCTGACGAGTATGAAATAGAAGCTATTGTTGGGTGATTCCACCTTGTTGTAACAGCATCCGTGTTATTAAATCTTGAGGTGCCGGGAATTATGATTTAACGCCCTTACAATGTCTAAACTTAGATCGGCAAAAATACCGATTGAGACTAGGACAATGGACAACTATTTAGTAAAGGTGGTTAGCAAAATAAACAAAGAAAGGCGCTTTTCATTAAACCGATAGCCCATTGGTCTCACCAATAAGAACGCAATCCCCTTTAGCCTCCCCGGTAGCTTCTCTTGTCCTGGTGGGTAGATCCAATGAAGACTTGAATGAAAGTTCTATTATTAATGATATAACTTCAGAACAAAAGACAGGACGAGCGGGAAGAACTCCCTGAAATTACCTTGTGTTTGTCCCCGACACCCTCTCCGAGGCCCTCTCCCGTACCGTCACCGTCACCATCACCGGTGCGAAGAGTAGTGAGGGCATTCAGGAAGGCTCTGGTTAAAAGGGGGGGGGCAGGAAATCAAAAAAGACTGGGTCAATACCTACTAGCTTTGGAAGTGCAACTGAGACCACAAATGACGTTGAGTTGACCAACCTGCTTCCCGCCCATATTGAGCTATTGGCAAGCATTATCGAAGCAAAACTTGAACTCATGATTAAACCTCTTGTTATAAAATTAGACCAGGTTACACAAGAGGTATCTAGACTAGGAGGTCTTTTGAATTCACACCTAAACCTGACTAAAACGTATACGTGCCCCAAGGCTGGTAATAACGTAATAGGGGTTGTAGGTTCCTCCAGTAATGGGGGGAATAGGGCTACCGATATCTCACAAACTGTGCGAGCTTCTCAACCACCATTGGTGCCATCTTCCAAGCCTCCCCCACCAGCAGCGCCAGTAACTCAACCTGCTCTAACGAACCCTGGTAACCAGAATAACATAGTTGGGGGGAATAATGGTGGGAGAAATGTGCCTAAGAGAAGAGCTCCAGCCAATCTTCCCCCAGAATGTGTCCCATATACAGTTGTATTAACTTATGTCCCTGAGGTGGATTCCTATCTTACTGACCCCAGGCTAGAAACACACAAGGCCCTAAAAAATAAAGCATTGGCGTGGCTGAGCAGGAATTGTGGCTTTCCACTCGCATTTTCTAATGACATAATTTCTACACGTAGAGTCAGTTGGATAGGAAATTCCAGGAAGAACACCAGGGGGGACTGTATTATTGTAAATTTTAAGCATCCACAACACGTTGCTACAGTCCTACTTAGAGCAGCCTCCTTACCTATAGTGGATAACACAGTATGTGCACGGCCTCATGGGTTTTTCTATAACCATCTCATTAATAGCCAGCCCTCACAATCTGATCAGCCCAATCTTCCTGCCCCATCACAGCGACGGGGTTTTGCTTCTTGTTCGCAATACGCATATCAACCCCCAATCAGACCTGATCCATATTTGTACTGGTTGACGAGGCAGCACAATCAATTTGATTAAGCCCTACCTCTAACTAATCGTTATACACCCCTATCTTCATTGGAGGAAAATGATTGACTGTCATGTGAACCTAGGAATAAAGTTGAGTCTGCAACACAAAGTTTTAGAATTGCAACCTGGAATATTGTGGGCATTAAGGCCAAAGCAGGAAATGACCTATGGATTAACACATTACAATCTTTTGATATTATTGCTCTTCAAGAGACATGGGACCAGTGTAATAGCTTCTCTTTGGATGGCTTCAGCCATTTCTGCATTCCAGCCACTAGTAGTGTTGCAGGTAGAGCAAAGGGTGGTCTACTAAGCTTATTTAAACTTGACATAAAGGGCACACTATCTCAGTGTATTTCAGGAAGCGAGAACTGTTTAATTATTGAGCTATCTACCCTGGATAAGACCAAGATTCTATTTTCTAAATGTTTATAATTCTAATGGAAATGAGTGCACCGGTAATAATTTGGATGTACTGGATACATTTTTGTCAGTGTACAGTGTAAATGTGAATACTTTTGAAATAATACTCCTTGGGGATTTTAATATTCACCCGTGCAACCTACCATGTGGCAGTATTGAGGAAGATGGCCCTCCTTACTCTTCAGTTATTCACCTGGAACATACTAGACGGGGGGAGTATCTAGAAGATTTCCTGGCAAGATGGAACCTATATGAGTCAGGTTGCGGGGATGGTGGGTGTAGGCTCCCTACATTCAAGGGAATAGATGATGGTACTATTATGGACTATATTTTTATGTCTTGTTTTTTGTTGTCTAAAGTTTTAATATACAATACGGAGGTCTCGGTCTTTAGTGACCATAATCCGGTGTTCATGGAAATAATATCAAAGGATCTATTTTCCATGAAAACGGTGCCACATAGAGATGGCCTAAACCTGATCGCTAAAAATCAAGGACGCAGGATAAAATGGACAAATATAGTCCCTGAAACTTTTCTGCTGGAGGTTTTGGATAAAGTCGAGGATGAGGTGGCCATATGCTTAGCAAATAGGGTGCAAGATAAAGAAGTGGTTCTTGCATTTGATAACATCTGTAGAGAAATTAATCGAAGTCTACTAGCTTGTCCTAGTCAGAAGACGTATTATGGCAAGAGATGGTTCAATTAAATATGCTCCAAGGCACATGGAGATCTACTTAGTGCCCTGAAGGCCACTCCAAAAGATCGAGCCCTAATAGCTAGCTTAAGAATTGCGTATAAAAAAGCCATTTTAGCTAGAAAAAAAGAGTTGAAAGATGACGCTTGGGCCCAATTACTGGACCCAGATATCCTAAAAAATAGCGGATTATTCTGGAAAATTGTAAATCAACCATTATTCTCGGATGAGGAGAATTCCCCACTTGAAGCCAATATTCCAGATGAAGGTTGGATAAAACATTTTAGTAAAATATATTCTGTCCCTAATAATGAATTTCAAATGGGGGACTCCACCTTCTTCACCGAGGGTTCGATTGTAACCTTCGAGGTCGCAGAAGTGGAAAGAGCGCTAGATCTGACCCAAAAAAACAAGGCTCCTGGACCCAATGGGGTACCTGCAGATGTCTTTAAATGCGCCCCAAAATTTTGGTCAAAGGTCCTGTGTAATGTTTTTAATGTTCTAACCCATGATAACATACCGCCCTCATGGAAAAAATCGATCATCATCCCGGTCTACAAGAAGGGAAACAGGCAGGACCCCTCTTGTTATAGACCCATTTCACTAATTGACTCCTCAGTCAAAATATTGGGACGAGTCATTTTGTCTAAATTGAATGAATGGGTGAATGATAGAGGGGTCTTATCAAATGTGCAATATGGGTTTAGACCAAAGAGGAGCACCCTAGATCAATGTCCTAACCTGCATCTACTAGTGGATAAATATACCAAGGCCAAGGAGGGGTCCATGTACCTGGGGTTCATGGACCTCTCGTCAGCTTTTGACCTTGTAAATCGGACAAAGCTGTGGAAAATCTTACTTAATATGGGTCTTGATAGGGCTTTAGTTAATCTTCTGGCGGACTTACACTCTGGGTTATCAGCTTCTGTCAGGGTTACCTCGCAGGGCCATTGTTCTAGCCATTTTAATTCAGAAAGGGGGGTCAGGCAAGGGTGCATCCTGGCTCCCCTCCTATACACGATTTATATAAATGCTTTGGAACCTGCATTAAAGGAAGCCACTCTTGACATCCCGCGTGTAGGAGAACTTGGTATTCCAGTTCTCCTATACGCGGATGATGCTGTCCTCCTTTCGCGGACTGGGGTTGGATTACAACGCCTTCTGGACGTTTTTGAGAACTTTATGGGTTCCTTGGACCTAAAAATAAATGTCAGGAAGTCCCAGATTATGATAATGGGAAGGTGTTCGAGGAAGAAGTATTTTAAAACCCTTCACTTGTGGAAAAGAAGAACTCTGTAGAGTTCCTATATTCCCCTATTTGGGGCTTACCTTCGACGAGCGAGGGAATTGGGGACCGGAGTTAAAAAACAGAAATATTTCTCTGGCAAGAACCTCCTCTGCTCTCCAGGGTTTTAAAAAAAACTGGGGGCCAGGCCAATAGCAGCACTAACGAAAATTGACAACGCAAAATGCCTTGCAGTGGCCACTTATGGTTGCTCAATTTGGGGTTATAGTTCCCCGGATTGTTTACAGATCACCGAAAACAAATTCTTGAGATCTGTCCTCTCTGTGCCACAGTCTACCCCCTCATATACAATCCATACCGAACTTAGGGTAGGCTTTATCTCAGATATTATAAAAATGGCCCCGCTTTTAGCATGGATGAAGACCTGGTTAAATCAGGAAATTCCCCTAAATCACACTATTCTGAAAGATTGTTTAAATCTAGAAAAAATAACTAAAATTCAGTGGCTGACATATATCAAAAATAGTTTTGTCAAGCTAGGGAGACCAGCGCTATTTACCTCACCAGAGTCAATAACATCAAAGGACATTGCACTAATAAAGGGTGCAATGGGAGAAATGCTAAGCCTGGAGAGAGAGCAATCGGAATTAAATAAACCTACTGTGAGGACTAACCTCATTATATCTTCCCATGAAGGACCTGAAATGTATTTAAATATTGTGAACCGACCATTTCATAGGTTCCTCCTAACCAGATTCCGCTTTATCATGATTCATCTGAACCTTGGATATTTCCCCAACTGGAGTACCCCTGAAAATGCAATGCCGTGTACCTGTGATAATTTCTCTACCCAGAACACAATGCACTTTTTGATGTTCTGTGGTCATTACACGGCACTAAGGGTGAAATTCCTGGTACCTATCTTAAAGGAGGCTGGATTTATTCAGGTTAAGCCAGCCCTTTTGTATTTGCAATTACTGCAAACAGCTAGGATCATGTTTCACGTTGCCAGTTTCCTAGTGGGTGCTGTTAGGATTAGGAACAGGAATAGGAATGACAACATTTAAATGCTGAATTGAATAGGGAAGAAATGGAGTTTAATGTTTGCACTATGAAATCTTAATCAGGTTGACTATATTGTATGATGTCTGTTTCCTTTTTATCATCATCCTATTATATGAATTTTTAAGGAAAATGTTTTTAAGATTTTGATACATAATTTTTACCTGTGTATAATTAATTCTGATTTTAACATGTATATTCAATGTATTGTAGTATATGTATACTTTGTATAGTACAATTGTCTTTTTATGATATTGAATTATCGAAATAAAGTACTTTGACTGACTGACTGGCCTTGGGTTTGGGGTTACTTTCTGTGTCTGTCTGCTCTCTGGCGCAGCGAGTCACAGGCATGAAGTAAGTCTGTTGACACCATGGGATGGCAGATCAAAGCACATCATGCTTGTAGTCAGGGCTTTAAGTGGGATGTAAAAACATGGGGAGGTCTCTCATAGGGACTTGGCTTATGTAATTAAGGGAGTGGTTTGAAATACTTAAGCTAAAAATCTGTACTTAGCATAGTGTGCTGCCCCACTGGTATTTTGCTGCCTCTGTCCATTTATCGATATGTATAAATATATAACACAACGAGTAACATTGCACACTTACAACAAGCCAGGGCTATTGGCTTTGTCAATGGTTGTAAATTGCATAAGATGAATACGAAATAGCTATGCCTTCATTGTATATAACATTTAAAATGCTTCTCTACTTGTGGGCGAGTTTATGGCTAAGGCTAGAGCAGACATTTTTCGAGCTGAGAAAGCAGCTTCTAGTCTCACGTCGCTCAACATCCTAAGAATCAAAGTTTGTAGTCTTTGTTATAGAGCTCTGCACACAATCTGCACCGCTCTATTAGCAAAAGAAATGGAGCAAGTATACAAGTACAACGTGTGGCTTCAGGTAATTCTGAAAGCACAAGTCACGATTGTAGACTTCTTTTCATTTCTTTTGTTGAAAGGACGCAGCTGCGGGACAGATTGTGTGCCTACGTTAGAGCAATCATGTTAAATGCTGCGCATGATGGGCGCTGCGATTAACATGAATACTTTCACAAAGGCTTACAATCTGTCCTGCAGCCGTGCCCTTTTAACAAACGAATTGCAGGAAGTGCAGGAGGCACTTGCTACTGGACTAACCTGCTGTAGTGCGCGCTTCAAATGTGTCACTGCACGCTCGAGGAGAGACCGGTGCAAGTGCGCCCGGCCGCGCAGCTTACTGGGAAAAATGGTAGCCATCCTTTTACACAAAGCTCTACCTCTAACAACTATGAAAACCTGGATTGACCCAGAAGGCAGATATTTCTTTGCTAAGTTTAAAATTTCAGACAAGACCATCTGTATTGGTTCTGTATATGCACCAACTGGTGCTAAGCACTCCTATTTTCTTAATTTGAACCGTCTACTCGTCGAGATCGGAGCATCCTGGTATATTATTGGTGGTGACTGGAATCTTGCCTGGGATGCGATTTTAGCTATAACAGGCCCCTTAGATAGATGTAATGTTGGTGATCAAGCCATATTGAGCGATTTAATTTCGGACTATGGTTTAGTGGATCTCTGGCGCCTTTGTCATCCCTCAGATGTAGAGTATACCTTTTCCGCCTCTGCCCATGGCACACAATCTAGAATAGACAACTTTCTTATTTCCCATCCAGTTGTAGTATTCACTACTGAATCTAACATTCTAGAAGCAGCTGTTTCTGATCTTTCCCCAGTTCCACTTGCTCTGGAAGTAGGTTTCACCTCTCCAGGTCGGAAATCATAGCGTGTGAATATTCAAAAATACCATTCGCCTCGGGAAAAATCAATTACTTTCTCACTTTTCTCAATATATAATCTATAACAAATCTTCAGTTACCTCTTGCAGAACCATATGGGTGGCCGCAAAAGCAACTATTCTCTGACAACTAAATGAGAGATGCAGCTGTAGCCAATAAATCAGCATATTTACGTCGTACTGAACTTGAAGCCCAAATTGTGTCTCTGAATCGTCTTTATACTTCTCGTCCTACAGTGATCAATCGCAAAAGCCTTGAGGTAGCTAAAATGGCACTTAATAATCTTTACACTTCAAGCGCAGCGTATGCTCTTAAACGTTTAAAAGGTAGACATTATGAGCAAGGGGAGAAAGCTGGCTGTTTGCTTGCAGCACAGCTGAAACAACTTGAAGCTTCCATGGCTATATCTGCATTAACGAACAGAATCTGGTGAGATTCTCACTAAACCACAGAAATTTTAATTACTTTTGCATCCTTTTACAAAACATTTTATTCTTCTGAAAACCCAGCAACTGGAGATCAAATAGCTGCATATCTTGCAAAAATTGACCTTCCATGCCTCATAGATGAGGGTAGAGATTTAATCGGAGGTGACATTGCTAAGGATGAAGTAGCTACAGCTATCTCCAAACTACCTTATCATAAATCCCTAGGTGAAGATGGGTTTCCTGCGGAATAATTTAAATGGTATGGGGAAGAAACATTTAATACTCTATATTCTGCTCTTAATGAAGCTGTTCAGACATCTTCTCTTGGCCCTATTTCTAATAAAGCACTGATTGTAGTCCTACCCAAGCCGGGTAAGGACCCGCTCGTATGTGGTAGCTCCCGCCCCATATCCTTGCTTAACTGTGATGTTAATATTTGCAAATATTTTTTGGCGACACAATTACATAAAGTTATTCCCTTTCTAATACACCATTCACAGGTTGGCTTTGTCCCAGGTTGTTCCTCTAGAAACCGTCTCCGATCCTTAGCTCATACTTTATGATCTGCGAAAGAATTGACAGAAGATAAGATTGCTCTTTCTTTGAATGTAGAAAAAGCGTTTTACCACATTGACTGGACTTATCTTTTTACTACCATGAAACGCTTTGGCCTAGGGGATCAATTTATAGCTATGGTTTGTTTAGTATATGATAACCCCATAGCACAGGTCAATTGTGGAGGTTTTCTTGCTGATTCCTTTCCAACCCGAAGGGGTACCCGTCAATGTTGTCCACTATCTCCTCTTTTATTCTCATTAGCGAAGGAACCCCTTGCCACACTCATTCCCCACTCATCGCAGATTCAAGGTATTCCCAAAATGAGAGGAAGATCAAAGTTATATTTATATGCTAACGATATCCTTCTTACACTAAAAGATCTCTCTCACTCCCTCCCAACTTTACTTGATATCATGAATAAATTCTCAATCATTTCTGGTTATAAGGTGAATTGGGACAAAAGTGAAGCTCTTCCACTCTTCTCTGTACCACAAAAGCTTCAATTGATGGATACCCTTTTTGCTGGAAATCGTTCCAAATAAAAAATTTAGGAATTTTGATTAATCGCAGACTTGAGAGAATGGTTTCGAATAATCTTTTACCTCTTAATGCACAAATGGAAACTGATTTTCCAAAATGGTCACTTTTGGACTTCTCTATGTAGGGGAGCGGTGAGAATGATTACTCTACCCAGCTTTACTTATACACGAGGTATGCTTCCGGTTGTAATTCCTTTGCATTTACTTCGCCGTATATATTCCCGTATTCCGTCATTTGTCTAGGGAACCATGAGTCCTCGTCTAGCAGCTGCTAAACTATTAGCACGTCGTTGTCATGGTGACTTAGGTTTACCATCATTGGAACATTATTCCTTGTCCTTACATCTCTCACAATTAGCGTATCGCCTTCCAGGTGTAACTGATATTCCACAATGGGTTTCAACAGAACGCTTTATACTTAATTGCAATGATGGTGTCAATTTCTTATACAGCATTCGTAAACCTCAAACCTCCCCTCCACATCCTGTGCTTCATGCAACATACCAAGCATGGCAAAGAGCGCATCGTCTTTTAAAAGTTCCTGAACGTTTACATTCTAAAGCTCCACTATGCGGTAATGAAAGTATTCATATTAATGGTCATGCGCTTCATTGGACTGACTGGAGTTCGAAAGGAATCCAGACATTAGATAACATCATAGTAAATGGTGAACTGAAATCCTTTGATCTTCTTTGTGAAGAAATTGACCTTCCTTTACATGAGACTACGCAACATCTACAACTACAGCACTATTTGAGGAGATGTCTTGGACCTTCACCTTGAACATTCGATACTTCACCGATATTGGAATATCTTTATACCTGGGGAAAGCATAAAGGAGTGATATCAGGATTATAGCGTACTCTAACCATCTATACCCACAACCTCTTCTTAAAGCTCTTTACGAGAAATGGCAAGAACGCATACATATTTCAATAGACTAAAATGTATGGCCGGACATCTTGGAAGCCCTGGACAAGGGCACTCATGAAGCACGCTTGAAATTCTGCCCTTTTAAAATTCTGCATGACTGGTATTGGACACCATCAAAATTGTACCGTGCAGGATTGTTAATGCACTCTAAATGTTGGAGATGTTCTGAAGTTAATAGTGACCTACTCCATTTACTCTGCGGGTGCCCCCTCCAACATTTTTGGACACAAGTAGGAGATACATTAAAAGAAACTATTCCTCTTACCTCCTCCACTATCTTACTTCATGATCCTAGAAGCTCTTAATACATTATGCATCCTCAGCGCAGACTCTTACATACTGCACTCTCCACAGCTAAAATTTCTATTCTAAGATTCTGGCAATCACCTAATCCTCCGTCCTTAATGGACTGGATGGCCGCGATGATGGACATCTTCACATGAACTTATATTATATAAATTACAAGACCAAGAAGTATGGACTCCCTTTCTCCGATATCCTTAAATGGTCTCTATTACTGACCTGTCTGTTTCTTCCCTCTATTCGCTTCTCTCTTCCGGTTACGTCCCTACCTTCTTTCTCCAGATAAGGAGGTTTCTTTCTTTCTCTCTCTTGTTTTTCCTTTCTTCTAATTTCTTTATCTATCCACTTTTCAATTTTTTCATTCATTTAACCCCTTGCGTGCGTCGGCCGGCCGCCGGCCGTCCGACGTCACGGTGGGCGTGTGCGGAGGACGGCCGGGGGCCGTCCGAACCACGCCCACGCCATAAATCACCCACACCGCGGCAACATTTTTGCCGCGGTCAAGGGGTTAACAGCTTATTTCTTTATTTTCCCAAATACCTATTTATTTACCTATCCATTTACTTACTCACTTATCCACTTATCTACATATTTATTAATCATTAAACAGGCCAATAACCTTTGTTCAACACTCCAGGATGATTCTTAAAATGTTATTTTGCCTGGAAAACAATTACTTCTTATTTGATGGCAGAATGTATCAGCAAATACAGGGTGTTGCGATGGGGGCCAGGTTCTCCCCCAGCTATGCCTGTTTGTTTATGGGTTGGTGGGAGGAGCTGGTCCTCAGGCAGCAGCATGAACATACATAAAACAGGAGTGTAGTAACTTGGCTGCGCTATATTGATTTATTTATAATTTGGGATGGTGATTTGGACAGTGCTTCCGATTTCATTGAGAAACTGAATGACAATACAGTTAATTTGCGATTCACAGCTGAGATTAGCAGGACTATGGTTACTTTTTTAGATGTTAAAGTTGAAGTGAGAGGAGATGAATTGACCACTACCCTATATCGGAAACCTACGGCATGGAACACTTTGCTACATGCCTCAAGTGCGCATCCGTCTCATTTAATCAGGAGTATTCCTTATGGAGAAATGCTCCGTATCAGACGGATCTGCAGCAGGGATGAGGACTGTTATGACAAACAAAAGGAATGCCAAGATAGGTTTCTAAATAGAGGATATAGTGCTGATGTGATTGAGACAGCCATCAACAAATCTAAATAATTGTGCAGACAAGATTTTCTGAAATACAAGGACAGACAAAGCACCAAAGATGGACAGGAGGAACCTGTAAGGCTTATTCTCAATTTCTCTAGACAGGAGAAACAGATTAGGGGAATAGTGAGAAAAAGTTGGCCTATCATAAGAAGTGACCTAGTAATTGGCAGGTCCTTGCCCATTAACCAATCAATTGCTTTTAGAAAAACAAACAGTATGGGTGAATCACTTGTAAGGAGCAGTATAGAAGCTAAACCAAAAAACTACTGGTTAAAAGCAAGAAAGTGGTTCTTCAAATGCTCTGTCTGTAAAGCATGCCAGTATGGGGTAAATACCACCTGCTATACAACCGTATATGATCCAGCATATGTCAAAATCAATTTGCACCTAACGTGCAAAACAGATTTTGCGGTATACGTGCTTACCTGCAGTTGTAATCTGAAATACGTGGGAAGCACTAAGTTACCAGCACATAAGCGAATTTTACAGCATATTCGTGCCATCTGCAACAATGATGAGTTATCCAGTGGCGCGGCACTTCAAACTCCGTCACAACAGCGATCCTAAACACCTAAAGTATTTTGTAATCGATACAGTATTACCAGTTAAAAGGGGAGGAGATAGAGAATCCAGGTTAAGGAGTCTAGAAACAACATATATTCTGAGATTCGACTCCAAACACCCGAATGGATTAAATAACAGCGAGGATCTATACACCTGCTTATGAATAAGGCTTAGGTGTGGTTTTCTACATATGTATATCGCACAATTTTATTTATACAGTGTGTAGCGGTGGCAATAAGTATATCGCAATAACTGATTGACTGTAAATTGATGTCCAAACTGAGGGTACTAACTGAACATATGAAATTGAAACTTTCACTATCGCCACCTTCCAGGATTCTTTTAGATTGACAAATGGATTTTAGGATGATGTTATTTATATATTTATTATATTAGGATTGGTTTTAGAAATCAATTAATGGAAAGTATATATTTTGATATTACTTCATGTTATTATGAGTGATTTTCTGATGGATCAACCTTTGATAAAAATAAATATTTCAAGTCCTGATGCCATTTTCATGCACTTTAAACGAGTCTAGGATTGTTAAGCACAATAGTCACTTTATTAGGAATCAGCAAATTAGGACCCAGGTTTTTAATGATGATTTTTAATTCACTTGCACATATATTCACATATAGTATTTTTTCTAAATGTTTCACTAATAGTATTAATTTTCTCTAGACATTGGAAGGATTCATTGGTAGTTATGCATTTAAGCATCTATTTGTTGGTATGAATTATTTACTGCCATGCATATTTATTGAGGAACAAAATCAAGCATTTAAGCTGTTATTTTACCATTGATACACATTTGTATGAAATAATTCTTCTATGTCTATTGTTGGTTGCACAGCACTAGCACTTTAAAAGCGATGCAAAATGTCAATGAGTTGTCATGTGATCAAGGGAGGGATCTCCCGAAACGCGTTATGGCGGCATTGGCGAAATAAATTGATGCACTTACTATACTGGGTCCACGCTGGTCTGTTTGTCTCTAGAACAGAAGTTGAAGGCGAGTTGGAGTATATTTATTAATCTATTCATTTATTTTATCTCATTATTTAGTATCCCTTTTTATTTTCCATCACTATATATATATATATATATATATATATATATATATATATATATATATATATATATATATATATATATATATATATATATATATATATAATGTATCTATGCCGTTTCGAGCATATAAAGACAAGCCTTTGCCCATAAATTTCTTCAAGCGTGATTTAGTCAAAGAAAGTCACTCAACGCGTTTCGAAGCGTCCGCTTCTTGTTCACGAGTAGTGGGCATGAAAAATAAATAACGTTTTATACAAAACGTGACATTCAAGAAATAGAGTGAAAACAGACTATTACATCGTTGTCTCGGTATTCTATACATCTAAGACGCATCGCTTTTATCTGCTGTATTTTCATAAATACAGTTGTCGGTAATTAAATACCAGTATTGACACTATATACAACATTTACAATGGTATATTGTGTGCACACCAGATATTTCGATATTAGCTCCCTGCTAAGGAGAACTACAAGGACCACCATGCCCTGCCAGAGCTGATCAGGCATACCAGAGGCTCCGTCATTTCAACATGTTGGAATTGTGCCCCATCTACGGGTTCAATCATTCCTTGACGTTAGAACTGCTCCTCAATTAAGAGAAACAGGCGAAAGAAAGCATAGAGCCCCAGTGGGCAACCACTTAATGCAAAGTAACACAGTACCCCCGCATGGTTCTAGGATTACTGGAAAGCGGGCCTGTGAGGAACACGTAGATCAAGCCCAAGTGGGCATTCTTACTACATGAAAGACAGATAGACTTCGTGCCAATATACATCATGCCCCAGTGGGCAGCCTATACAACAGGGACCCCCGTGCCTGTCATAGGTGGCCCATTGTTAGACCTGTGCTTTCCCTCCACAATTCTGGCTCCACCTCCTTTTGGTGTGTCTGATGTCCCTGGCCTACAGACTGAAAGGAAAGCAGGAGTCTTGTCAACAAAGTGCTCCAGGACTGACAAGAACTGGTTTGGACTAGGCAAAGGCCTCCCTTCCTTCAGAGAATACAGAGAAAAGTAGTATAAATGTTGGGAACCAGACCCAAGAACTTTAGATCACTTCTGGGAATCAAGACGAACCTTTGCTGAGGAAGAAGAACCAGGAAGCTGAAGGAGGAGACTACCCCTGTGCTGTGTGTTTGAAGGTTGGCCTGCAACGGTTGCTTCATTTACTAAAGAGAGGAGAAAAGGACTGAGTGTGCTTTCTATCAACTTGAAGAAGGGCTTTAACTAGAGCTTTCCTCCTGCCTGAAGTCTCAGGGATACAAGACTTAACCAACCAGCTCCCCCCTGAGTTTTCTTGCTGGGAATTGAAGTGCCGGCTGTTGTGCTGGGCCTTCTGAGAGACTGTGTGTCGCTGGAAGCGCGCCGCTGCCGCTGTCATCGCATCACCGAGGAAGCGAGCTGCCGCTGTCATCATCGCATCGCCGAAGCAAGACTCTGCCACAGAGGTCATCGTCGTATCACCGGAGAAGCGTGTTGCAGGGCCTGTCGCGGCTCCAAAGGTCATAGTCGCCGCACAGCCGTCGGGCGTGCCATATCACACCAACGTTGTTGCATCGCAACTGAGACCCCATTTTGTCGCATTGCACCGGAGAAGAGTATCGCATCGCGGTGCCATCTTGTCACATTGCATCGGAGAGCAGTAAGAAACCAACGCATCAACTCTCCACACAGTAAGGAAGCGAGCATCAACTCCCCTGCGCAGCAGTAAGGAACCGACGCATCCACTCCCCTGCGTGTAAGGAACTAACGCATCAACTTCCCTGCGACCCTTTTGTTTTCTTTGCGTTACGCATTTAAGGTACATTGAGAGTAAAGTGTCGCATTTGCAACTTGAGATAACTGAGCTATTTTATAACATTTAAAATCTATTTTTGAGTACGGTATTGTGGATTTTTTGTCTTTTGGTCTTGTGTTAAGTATATATAAAATACCTATTTTATAATACAACCTGTATGGTGTCCATTTGTAGTGTTGTCACTGTATTACTGTATGTGTTCGAAAATGCTTTACACACTGCCGCTGAGATAAGCCTGCCTGCTCGTGCCAAGCTACCAAGGGGGCGAGCAGGGGTTATTTTAAGACTGTAGCCCCTTACCCTGACTAGATGCAAGGGTCCCTATTTGTCACAGGTACCTCCCTATGCGAACTAGAGACCCCCAAATCTAACACCCATCATCTATAAGTGCCACATAATTCGATCCATAATGAGTCAATACAATAATTCCATTCCATAAACAGACAGTTGCTGCAACATTGTATCTGCAGATACTTTTGCTCTTATCGCCTTCAACTTGCATCAGAGACAATTTCAGAATCTGTAATAAAAAACAAAAGTGAATGTTCTAATATTTATATAGTGTTGCACATTTTTACATATACACAAATTACATTGAATCGGAGATAGTGGGAATAGAAGCATCAGTTAAAATTCCTATTAGGCATCTTCAACGAGAAACCAAAGCTAAATATCTTTCAGCCCAAGTGTACTGCTAGTGCTTCATCACTGTTATGGCCCTTTGGTTGCATTGTGTGATACTTGATGATCATCCTGGATTCTAAACGTCTAAGTTCTTTGGTTCTGTCACACCCCCCCTCTCCCTTCTGGGGACACAGTCCAGGACAACAAAGGATAGCAGACTAGAATTTTGCTTGTGGTCAGAGAAAAAATGGCATGCAATTGGATGCTGTTTATCATTATGGATTATTGCCCTCAGATGCTCCAACACCCGTTTTTTGGCTTTGTGTATGGTACTTCCAATATAGTATTTGTTACAGGGGCACCTGAGGGCATAAACAACATATTTGGTATTACACAAAACATGTTTCACAATTTTAAATGTTTTAGAGTCAGCAGAAAAACTAACATCTTTGCAATTGGTGCTGTATCTGCAGACCTTGCATCTGCCACATACAAAGAACCCCTGTACAGCACCCCTTTGCAAGTTGGTCACCTTTGGCAGTAAGGCAGGGCACATCATATCATTAAAAGACTGTACGTTTCTATATGTCAGTTGTGGATAGTCACCTATACACTTCTCCAAATCAGAATCAGTTTTAAGGACATTCCAGAATTTGCCAAGACATTTTTTTAACCTCTTGTGACTTATTGTTATACGCGATGATGAATCTTATTTTGTCAGAATCGGCTGATTCAATCTTGTTCTCCTTGATTCTCAACAATTCCTCCCTGTTTCTCTACTTTTTTACATGCTGTGGCAATGCATTCATGGCTATACCCTCTCGCAATGAAGCGTTTGATCATGGTGTCCCTCTCCCTGTTGTAGTTTTCAATCGTACTACAGTTTCGTTTGGCTCTCAATAATTCGCCAAAAGGAATACTTTTGATGAGATTAGCAGGATGGCAACGTTGGGCATGTAATAAACTGTTACTCGATCGTTTTCTTTCTGTAAAGTGTCGTTTCCAGTTTCTCATTTTTGGCCTCTAGTTGTACATCCAAAAACTCAATAGTTTTATCCTCGAAATGACTTGTGAAGGTCAGATTGAAAGTATGGATATTTAATGCAGCTACAAAAGTATCAGCTTCACTTTGACTCCCTTCCCAGATACAAAAAAAATCACCTATGTATCTGACGCAGACTCTCACATGTTTTTGGTAAGCATCAAGGACCCGGACCACCCGCTCCTCCCACCAGCCCAGGTAGAGACACGCAAAGCTGGGGCGAACATGGGGCCAATCGCGGTCCCCAGAGTCTGTCGATACACCTGGTCATTAAATACAAAGACGTTTTTAGTCAGGCATGTGCTTATCATGTCAATTAACATTTCGGTATGGAAGAGAAATGACACCGATCTATCTTTGAGGAAATACCTGCAGGCTCTGATGCCCAGGTCATGCGGAATACTCGTATATAAGCTGTTGACATCAAGACACATGAGTGAACAATTGTCATTCCATTTTATTCCTTCTATTAATCTCAGTAAATACCCTGTGTGTTTTGCAAATGAGGGTAAATTTCTGACCAAAGGTTGTAAGTAATGGTCAACGTATCTAGAAGTGTTCTCTAGACTGCACCCCCTCAAAGGATAAATGGGCAGCACTATATTTATATTAGAACATTCACTTTTGTTTTTATTACAGATTTTGAAATTGTTTCTGATGCAAGTTGGAGGCGATAAGAGCGAAAGTATCTGCAGATATAGTGTTGCAGCAACTGTCTGTTTATGGAATGCAATTATTGTATTGACTCATTATGGATCTAATGATGTGTCACTTATAGATGTTGGGCCACCTATGACAGACACGGGGGTCACTGTTGTATAGGCTGCCCACTGGGCATGCTGTATATTGGCACGGAGTCTGTCTGTCTTTCATGTAGTAAATATGCTCACTTGGGCTTGATCTACTTGTTCCTCACAGGTCCGCTTTTGAGTAATCCATTGACCATGCGGGGGTACTGTTACTTTGCATTAAGTGGTTGCTCACTGGGGCTGTATGTTTTCTTTTGCCTGTTTACCGCTGAGAGAGTACACTGCGCCAAGGGAGCCACTCACAGCTGATGTATGGTATGGCACCCCTTGTCAAAGCACTCCCTCTCCCCTTTTTGGGGAAGGATCCAGTATGTAGGCATTGGAGTCTCCTAGACACCTCTGAGAGAGTCCACTGCGTAAAGGGAACCTCCCACAACAGAGATAGAGAAGTGATACCACTTCCCCTGGGATCACAGCTTACTGGACTTTGGACGTTGCTTTGACTCGTCTACCGGTTTGTGTCCCCGTCGCCCTTCCCCCTCCTCTTTCCATGCTGTGTCCGTCACCCTCCTCTTCTCCCCCTCATTACCCCTCCCCTGAATCTTTCCCCTTGCCTGCTTTCCCGTCACGTATTTGTGCTTATTGTTTTATCTCGACCTTACTAGTAACTATGTTGCCATGCTCTAATAACTGTATAACCTTTGTAACGATGTAACCTGTAACTATGATCTGATGCTCATGTAAAGCGGTCTGATACCTCCGGGTCTAGCCGGCGCTATATAAAACCTTTAAAATAAAATAAATAGGAATGATTGAACCCGTAGATGGGGCACAATTCCGACGTGTTGAAATGACAGAGCCTCCGGTATGCCTGATCAGCTCCGGCAGGGTATGGGGTCCTTGTAGCTCTCCTTAGCGGAGAGCTGATATCAAAATATCTGGTGCGTACAAAATATACCCTTGAAAATATTGTATATAGTGTCAATACTGGTATTTAATTACGGACAACTGCATTTATGAAAATACGGCAGATGAACGTGATGCGCCTCAAATGTATAGAATAACAAGACAATGATGTAATAGTCTGGTTTCACTCTATTTCTTGAATGTCACATGTTTTGTATAAAACGTTGTTTTTTTCATACCCACTACTCGTGAACAGGAACAGGACACTTTGAAACGCGTTGGGTGACTTTCTGTGAATAAATCACGATTGAAGAAATTTATGGGCCAAGGCTTGTTGTATTTGTACGCTCGAGACGGCATCTTTGTGGGTGGATCTATTAGGGTTGGCGACCTTGGCGACCTTGCCATGGCCCGCCATTGCAAGCAGCACGGGTTCTTCGCTACAAGTACTGTTGCAATATATATATATATATATTCACAGAAAAAACCATAGGTTATAGACCATATATAGTTAGGAATTAGCATTTACAAAACCTTGAAAATTCACTGAAAAAACCATAGGTTATAGACCATATATAGTTAGGAATTAGCATTTAGAAAACCTTATTTTACTCACACAAAACCATTGAAATTCCATATATAGTTAGTTGCACTAACTATATATCGCGCACCCGCAATCCACTGCTGATGATGTCACATATTACATCATTCATGACATGGTCAGTGACATCACTGATGACATCACTGATGACATCTCAAATGACATCACTGATGACATCACTGATGACATCTCATTTGACATTACTGATCACATCACTGATGACATCATTCATGTGATGATACAATGAACCTCTTCAGACTCTAATATAACCTTAGATACACTCAGTGTAAACAGACACTCGCAGACTGTCACTCATCCATGGAGTTACTCACACACCTAGTCAGTCTTGCAAAGAATCAATCACACCTCGATTTCCTCAACTATATAGTTATACACACCTTACTTATTGGAACATATAATAACACATATTTACTCTGTTATACAATCCCTGATACAAGTTCACAATAATCCATACAGCCACTCACACATTCACTGGCTCTTATGCACAGTTATTTATATATGTCAACTATCACATGTACTGTGTTTTACATATGTACTTACTTTGACATGTAGCACTGAGATATCCATTCACTCACCAATACACTCATGCACACAGTCAACCGCCCATACAGATGTTTCCACATGCACTTTTGAACCCATACATCTAGTGAATCAACTGCTCACACATCTATGCACAGAGTCATACACCTCCCAGACACCCACACACACACACACTCAGTCTCCCATACAAATACTTGGGCAACTAATCAATAACCCATATAGTTAGTCATATAGCTAATGATCAACACATGCATCAGATTACAAAACAACAGACACAATGATGCACAATTTAAAACAGTTTAGTCACTAACCCATGCACTCAGTGAGACACATTTAATCACTCACTTATACAGTCAGTCATGCACCTACTAAATCCTTCATCCAGACACTTATACATCCACTCATTCTTCAATATGTAAGACATATTTTAACTTTACAGAAGCATACAGTCACTGGATGTTGTCATCAGTGATGTCATTTGAGATGTCATCAGTGATGTCATCAGTGATGTCACTGACCATGTCATGAATGATGTAATATGTGACATCATCAGCAGTGGATTGCGGGTGCGCGATATATAGTTAGTGCAACTAACTATATATGGAATTTCAATGGTTTTGTGTGAGTAAAATAAGGTTTTCTAAATGCTAATTCCTAACTATATATGGTCTATAACCTATGGTTTTTTCAGTGAATTTTCAAGGTTTTGTAAATGCTAATTCCTAACTATATATGGTCTATAACCTATGGTTTTTTCTGTGAATTTCATTGTTTTTTTAACAGCTAATATCTGTAGCTGTAAAATGTATTCTTCTTTAAATCCAAAAATATATTTTATATGTTTATGAATAATTTTTTTTTAAAATATTTTTTTTTCTTCGTTCCCGCTTCGCGAATCGGGAAGCTTCCCGTTAGCTGACCTTGATGCCGCGAAATAGACCGCGAGCCGGTAAACGTTTCTTTACCGCAAGTGCCGCGTTAGAAAACAACATCGTGACGCCTCCCGTCCGCATGACGTTCCACGTTGTCGCGTGATACGTCATATGACGTGCTACGTTAGCGAACTGGTACGCGAAGCGAGTGCCAAAGCGCAGGTTTCTGGAAGCAAACCGGGAGGCCCTGCAAAGCGCTTAACGTAAACACAGCAAGTCATGTGACTTGGTAATAACACTTTTCATTGGTTCATTTCACTTTTGGTTTCCTAATGATGTAAGACTAGGTCATATAATCTAAAATGAACACTTTTGATTGGTTGAGAACTCTTGTTTTTCCCAAATGATGAAAATCCCTCCTTCTTTCCTCACTCTGACTTTCATCATTGTGAGAGAAAGACCCTTTGTGATCACTGAGCAATGGCTTCTTTAGTAGCTTCAGCTGGTGCTTCCCCACCACCTCCACCACATCCAAGGAAGAGTGGACCACCTGCTCAAGTTGTAATTCAACAAGAAGAAGAAGAAGAGGAACAGGAGGACGAGCACGAAGAGAGGCAGTTTTTGCCTGAGCAGCCCAAGACGTCTCACCGGAAAGAAAACTTCATTTGGCAATTTTTTAAAATTCCCAAAGGTCAGAAAAAAGTAAATGCAAGATACGTAACTTGCCTTATATGTCAAGATAGACTGTCCAGAGGGACCGACAAAAAATACAGTTTCGGAAACTACACAATGCATCGCCATATGACTAGGTGGCATCCTAACAACTACAGTGCTGCACAGTTTCGGAACGACCTAGATAATCTCCCTATTATGGCCAGAAGATCTGTTGTACCGGAAGTAACGGGACCAGAGGGCAGGGAGATGGTGCCAAATATACAAATGAGATTTGGTGAAGTAAAACACACCTGCGTATTTTGCGATGGATTCATTTCCTACGGAGAAAGAAGCATCACTCTGATCAACAGAGCTATTGACTATCATATGCAAGTTTGTCCGAAACGCCCAAAATAATAAATACTTCTTTTTTTTGTTTTGTTGCTCCTGTTGAGCCCTTTACAATGAATCGTTTTCATTGCCCCCTCCAAGAAAAACCCAAAAAAATATAAAACTGTTCCGAAAAATTCAAAAACAGTAAAAAAATGTTCAGAAAAATAAAAAAAAAAGTTCTTTTCAGAACTACCTCCCCGTTATTAAAAAATTGGTACAATATTTGGAACTGTGCCAACCTCTATTTCTCTTAGTTCGCTTCCTAGTTCGCTCGCTGGTACGCGAACTGGAAGCGAACCAAAAACAGTAAGTATAAGGGAAGGAAACACACACTTATGTTAAAAGAAAGACAGCTATAGGGGAGTAAACTAGAGATACTATTACCCATAATCCACTACTGATGATGTCACATATTACATCATTCATGACATGCTCAGTGACATCATCAGCAGAGGATTGCGGGTTTTTTGGCAACATGCCTTATCCACGGTTTAATAACGCTGCCTTTTGCTTTATATAAGTTTTCAAATTGTATGAAATATATACCAATAGGTCTTTATGAACCTTTAGGTAGTGCTTTTGTTCATGAGGTCTGGTCGCTTCCATACACATACAGATGCTTCAAAGATGATCAAGAAGTTTATCTGAATGGAGAGGAATGCACTGAGACGCCAGATCATTCACTAATGTGTAGGCACATACAGTTACACGATTCATGCAACAAACACCGACCAAATATGGCTTGCGTGTTGCAAGGCACGCCAGTTCCTGCTATCATCCCCACGTTCAAGTTGTTGGAAAATGGTAGTTATTTGATGCTCAATAATGAAGATTGTTCTGAGTTAATTAAAAGTATTCCTTTTATCGTAACAGTAAGTGAACGGGTTATTTGCTGCAGAAATGTTCTATTTCCTCCCACACATGAACATAGGGAGTTTTCAATCTGGCCACAAATACCAACCTTGGGACACGTTTCAACGGCATGACAAGAATAAGAGCTCTTTTGTCTCAGAGAGAGGTGGCCTTGAATTCGGCCCGTGAAACTTTCGTACTTCACATAGCGAACACCCGTACACAGGTTTGCCTTTCAATTTCAGCAACATGTTTCCGACTATCTTTAACGCATCCTCCACAAAATCCCTGGCACACTTTTTTAAAGTTGTTACCAGTGGTCTCGTGACTTCATTTGAGAAAATCTTTGGAGTCATCCCTGCTCCCTTTCATTGTATTTTCTGCACTCTGGTTCGTGGATTGGCATTTTTACTTGCATTACCAGCGGACGCTCTTGTGCTTTTTTACATTTTTAAATATGGATGTCCCTCCTATGCAACCTCCGACCCTGCAGCTGCTGACACTGTTGCGCAATCGCATGCTAGAATATTATGGCACAATGCCGTTGGCGATATTAAGCACGGCATATGGATTATCTTTTCGGTTCTCCTACTTCACCTGTGTCCAGCCTGTATTTCACTGCCTGACCTGTGATTTCGATTGGGCCATTGATTTGTGTCTCTGCGGACCGGTTTCTCCTGACGTCGACTTTAATCAGCTGATGACTCCTATCATTACTCACGAGTTGATTTGTCCTGGCGAAAGGATTATGGCTGTGGCATTGATGCATGGACTACTTGGTCCCTGGAATTTACTGGCGGCAGCACAGTCTTTCTTGGAACACAGCTTTCTTGAAAACCCACCGAGCTGTCCTCTGATGGTGATAGAGGATCCGGTGCTGGGAGAGCACGTATGTTCTTTTCCGCTTTTAAATTGGATGGCTGAACTGTTTTCGGATGAAGACGGTGACTTCCTATTGGAGGCTGTTGCAGCTTATTTTGCATACACAGTTATGTCATAGACCTTTTTCATGTTTGATATGCTGAGTACTAGCATTTCATTGACAATTCATTGACTTATTTGTCAAGTTTTTATTATTTACCTTGCCTATTGGCTTAAGACTCGATAAAGTACTTGGCTGTTTTATTTTTCTTTAGCATTGAATTTTCCTAGTTTTTAATGCTTTACCTTGCGGACCGTCCACATATAAACTTGCAATCTGCTCTCATGAGATGGCACTTCTATTATCTTATTCAGTTCGTTTCCGGATCATGAGGAGGTGTCATCTAGGTCCTGGATATCTTTACACCGTGTTAAGTTAGCATGGGCTCATTACCGGTTTAAACGCCATTTTTCCTTTTTTGCAACTTCTGCACACGACACTTAGTTGTTGCTTTAGCTTTCCACCTAGTAGTTCATCGTGGTTTACATGAGAATAATATGTTATTGGTCTACTATCTGCTTTACTTGTTAAACTATATCTGTACAGCGAGTGCTAAAGTTTCAAGAACAACACGATACAGAATTTTTATGAGGTCTGATCTCCACGACTTCATACTCATAACATAAGTGCAACTTCTGCCAATTCTGGGCATGAGGCGGGTTTTATATTGCTTTGCCGAACACACATACACAACAGTTGATGCGGTTCACATGAAGAGAGAGCTGGTGTATGCTGATGTGATTTCTTCAAATCTAAGACACTAAAGTATGGACACGCCCTAAACCAACACAAAGAGACCTTCTTAGCAAATAATATAATATGTGTATTAGGGAGGGTGAGATATAAGCAGCCGCGGGCCGTGGAGGGAGTTACGATGGGGCAGGGAGGCGGGGAGGGGGAGAAGCAGGGTGGAGCCCTCTCTACCTTGCCCCTCCCCCTCCCCGCCTCCCTGCCCCACCGTAACTCCCTCCACGGCCCGCGGCTGCTTATAAGTGTTGCTAACTCTTATTCATTTACAGCATGTTAACATACTGTCACCATTCGCTTTTTATGTACTAGTAACTATGCTGGTAATTTTGCTACTGATAATATGTGTACTTTTATTATCTAAGGTACTACGCCTGAGAAGACGGCATTAGTAAATAAACATTTCAAATACACATCTGTTCTTCTTAACTCCATGTTCTGGTTTCTAAGAAATCTATAACGACCGACTGTTCATGAGTTCCACGTATCCTGAGGTACTATAAGTTCATATTCTGGATTGTCTAAACATTGAGAGTTTGTTATATCCAATGTGACACTGTACCTAGCT
Source organism: Lissotriton helveticus (assembly GCF_964261635.1). Classification (NCBI taxonomy): domain Eukaryota; kingdom Metazoa; phylum Chordata; class Amphibia; order Caudata; family Salamandridae; genus Lissotriton; species Lissotriton helveticus. Next base: position 1,504,128,930 of record NC_136057.1, on the reverse strand, counting down.
TGCTAAATAGTTTTTGATTACTAACGTGAGTTTTGGGACACCCTAATTCGCCGAGGTTCCAATCCTCTGTCCACAGTTCTGTGTGAGAACAGAAACCCTGCGACAGGGGCACCCCCGACCCTTGCTGGAGCTTCATCACACTTGCGATACAACTCCAGCAATGCGCCACCTTTACGGCACAGATACATCACGCATCTGTGCTGTTTTTGCCCCATGATGCGCCGCATTGTAAATGCAGCACACCATAGGTGACGGAACAGCGGCACAGAATGACTAACACATCCCTGGTGATGCGCCAGTCATCATAAATCTATCCCTATGCTTCTTATCTTGTTAGAGATGAACCGCCATATGTATCATCAAAGTTATTTGCATTTCCTAAATAGCGAACTTTAAGGAATAAATAGCGATTCTTTACCATTCCTAGTTTGCGATGAGCTATTTGCTAATTAGCCGAATGTAGCCCAATGAAGCCCAATGTAGCCCAATGTAGCCCAAAGATGGCCGCCAGACACACAAAAAAACAAATGTAGCCCAAATATCAGCCAGATGTAGCCCAACTATAGCCCAGTGACAGAATGACCAATCAGCTTCGCAAACCTCCGTTACGCGAAGCGGAGCGCTGTTACAGATATATATCTTTTTTTGAACGTTAATTTCTCAAAATCCACTGGAGCACATATATTGAGACCTAGCAAAGGCACATCGGGCTACCAGTCCCTAATATTTTGCCAAGTTTCGTGCAAATCCATTCAGCCGTTCAATTATTATTTTTATTATTTTTTTTTGCCCCGCGGGGCCCTTTTAAAACCTCCACATCAAACCTAGGGGGTCAGCGAGGATCTACTATGCCCCCTTATAGTTATTTCCCCCTTTGTTTTGACCTCCTCTTGTCTCTCGATCCTACCGAGAGACAAGATGGCGGCCGCTACGGACTGTTTGGAATGTTGACAGACGCCGGAGAACCAATCAGCTTCGCTTCACAAAGCTCCGTTGCGCGAAAAGTCCGCGAACCAGAGCGCTAACCGGTCCGCTGTTACAGATATATATCTTTTTTTAAACGTTAATTTCTCAAAATCCACTGGAGCACATATATTGAGACCTACAAAAGGCACATCGGGCTACCAGTCCCTACAATTTTGCCAAGTTTCGTGCAAATCCATTCAGCCGTTCGGGCTAAAAGTGAGGCCAACCGCCCTATGGAAAACTCAATGTTAAAAACACGTTTTGGGACCCCCCTTTTTTCTCGGCCCCCACTGGACGAACCCCCCCCAAATTTTCAAGGGCTGCTCAGAAACAAAATGTGCCATTTTCCTGAAAATTTCAGCCAATTCCGTCCACAAACGCCAAAGTTATTAGACATAGAATTTTCAAAAAACCCATAGAGAAAAAATCCTAACTATATATACCTACTGGCGACCGCCAGTAGGTAATATATATATATATATATATCAATCATAATTCACACAGCCTGCGCCAGTGTGCTTGCTCAGGTCTGGGGCTCCTAACAAAGCAACAGTTGGTGAAGTTGATTTATTGGAGCCTGACCTGCTTGCCCCTTGGATAAAGAAAGGATTTCTTTTTACAAAAAAAGCGAGAAGGCAAGTAAGGGAAGCAAAAAGGAGCATTTCCATTTTCTGGCTGTTGTGTTTAAACGAAGGTTCAAAATTAAATGTACAAATCTGAAATTGCATATGTGGCCAACCGAACATTTTTTTGCGCAATGGAAAATAATTACAAGCATGGTTGTTTAGCGTAGAACATTGGAGCAATATTTTGAATAACGTTACTTTTTCCCATGCGTGCTCTCAAGAGGAAATACGGCCTGCCTTTTAAAAACTACGTGGGCATTTTCAAAATAGAGAGACTTTTCCAGTGACCAAGGCTTGTTGAGCTGAAACGCGTAGGGAGTGTGAGCCTCTTTGCCTGCATGTTTCATGGAATAAACCAGTTTGTACACACAGCCTGCTCCAGTGTACTTCTTGCCAAGAACAAAGGAGAGGTGTGGGTGTATGTATATATATATATATATATATATATATATATATATATCATAATTCACACTACGGATTTAATATATCTGATTAGTTCTAAATTATATTTGACTGCCCCATAATTTAGCTTGTCTAACCTCTTTCCTTGATTACGACTAATGTCCAATATTCTCCTTTTCTTTCATTAACTCCTTGTTTTTTTATTTAATTTCTCCCACTTTCCTTTCTTACTGACATGGTTTTTCTTCTTTACCACTACATATGTAAAGTTATTGCTTTGGGTCCTATTACGATGTATTATTCTTTTATGAATGTATTTACCTTTAATTTTTCAATAAAGAATTGTGACACAAAAAACAAATAGAGGTGAAGTTTCTATTCCAGGCTCCCACTGAGTGTCAATCTCCCCCAGGTCAGCTGTTGGGCTTTGCATGCATCTTTCTAAGAAAGACAGCACGCAATTGGGCAAAGGCGGGCACATGTCCCGCCTTTGCTCCGCCCACGGCCTATTGCTTGCGGTTACCTGCACAGCCCACATCTGTTTTCAATTATCGTGCCCAACACGGGCGTGATAATTGAAAGCAGATAGTGCGTGTGCGCACCACTCGTTTCAAGTGGGCTATGTAGCTACATTATTTTTTGTTACTCACATTCCAAAGTGAAAGCTACAGCCACAACTCAGACTAGTGCAGAGTCTGCACCATAAGAATGGCACTGCTCACTTAGATGCAGTACACAAAGTTAGATCACGTTCCTGAGCTATAATGAATAGGGTACAGGAGATGCACACTGACTCACGTCTGGACTAAGCTTTAAGCAGACAATGTACCAAAGACTTAACCGCCTCCTGGTGATGTGAAGCTTTGCTACTTTCCAACTAGCTGCATGCGCCATAAAGAAATACAGACTTTTTCTTTACGATGATTTAATTCATACCTCACCAATGAGAGGTTATCATAAGGACCGTAGAGGCCAGTGTAATTGCACACAATCCGCCCTTGTTCCAGCTACTGAGCGGGTTCCACCAGACATTTCCTCTGGTCTCCGCTCAGGGTATTGTGGACTAACTTTTTTCCATGTAGTTTGGTTTCCTTCTGAGTGTTTTGTAGCGCGCAGTGCCTTTTGAAACACTGGCATGCACTGCTCCAATACACCTGCATCATTTATAACGTATGTAATAAGACTTCCAAATTCAGCGGTCTTGGTTGCAGCGCGTGCCCCTGATGGCAGCAGTTGCAGAAATTGGCACATCTCCACAGACCCGGAGATTGGTTGCAGAGGGTCCCCTGGTAAGCCTATTCCTGGGCTGAACAGTGTGCTTCCTCCCACAGCACATGCATAGCTATTAACGCCCAGTCATACAGGAACACTACAGCCACAGGTCACATTGAATACTTCTTCCGGTCAGAGTGATGAACAGCACAGCAGCGCCGGTCCCTAATCTTGCCACGCAATCTAGAAGTCAAGACGACGACCTGGGTGGCCCCAGACCGCAAGGCTTCCACAGCAGGGGGTCGGTGGTTGAAGCAGACAGACAAGTGGTGTATCCCCAGCCTGTAACAGAGGAGAGTGAGGCCCTGCATATTTCTGTTAACAACAGAGGCACGGGGTCTGTTAAAGACGAAAGCGCAGACCTCCTTCGTGCCCCAGGAGACGCGGGACTGACCAGCGCCCCTTGGTGCAGAGAGATGTGCAGGCCCCAGACTGGCTACAGAATGCAGGGGTCCCTGGCACTTCAGGTGAAGCCGGGCTGTGCAAAACGCACCCTGTGCGATCCTCCTGGTGTAGTGCATAGCTAGAATTTGTCACTCAACCAGCAAACACGTCTGTGCAGAATTGTATCACCTTTTAATTACAGGGTGAAAACCTTGCACTGGGAGAATAGGCGCACGCGCCCTTCCCACTCCACCTACTCTCTTCTCCAGCCTCCTTACCAGTAGTGTAGCAAGGGTGTTATGGCCAGGAGCAAGCAAGGAAAAAGGCCCCTATGACAGCTGTTGGGGTAGTAAAATGTTGGGAGGGTTCAATGCCTCAAGCCTCGACCGTACAGACATTGTAACTCTGTGGCATGGCTTTCATCTATCTCCAATAGGAGGCAGAAGGCCACTCTGACTTTTTCTGTTCCTCTGTTTTTAAATATCTGTATTTGTTGATCTCTGAATGAAATACAAATTAAATGTTTTGTCCCTCTGTGAACATCCTAGCGTTTTGGTGTGCTGAATTAAACCCACTAACAATAGTTTTGCGACTTGACTCTACTAGATTCACATTCAATCACCCGTTTCTCCAGAAACTCTTTGCCCCCCAAACAACATAACCCTTCCACTGACACTTAACAACTCCGTCACCCCTCGCTCCTCACCTACCACCCAATCTCACCACCCACTCAACATGCTACCTTCTGCAAATATTCAAGACCACCCCCTTTCCCCAGGCCATATTCCTCTATTCTCCCACGCCCCCTCTATCCCCCCCAGAAACACATGCCTCAGAACCCACACAACTCCACACCTGACCGATCTAACTTGACCACCAAACCCCTGAAAACTCCCAGCTACATCGCCTTCCACCACACGTTTACTACCCTATCTCCACCTCACACACAAATCTACCCTCCGCAAATAACTCAGACCGCGCCTCCTCGACATCTCACCTCTCCTTAATTGCCCAAAGCCTACAAAACCTTGAACGTGTCCTTGTTAACGTATCTACCGAATTGACCCGACTCAGGAAAGATTTCATCCTCCTCCGCGCCAAAACCCTCCCCCACCATAAAACCCCCTCCCACACACCCTCAAAAATCCCTCACACCACACACAACATTTTGAGATCAACCCCTCTCCGCCGTGATGCACACAGACATCGCCGCACCTCTAACCATCTCTCCCCGTCTGACATTGCCGACCTATACAACTCCTACCTTCCTAATGTAGCAACCACAAACCCCCCACTCTCCCACGCCCACATTCCGGTTATTATAGGTACTAATAGAACCCCTTCCTCCCCCTCTTCCCCAAGACTACAACCCCAACTCACGTTGATCCCCTCATGCCCTCCCCCCCATATGTAACCACACACCTCTGAAGTGCATGCTCGTCAACTGCCGATCCGCTGTTTTACACGCCACGGAAATCTCAGAAACAATCCTGAGTGAATCCATTGATATCGCATTCCTCACAGAAACCTGGCTAAATGACCACTCGGCGAGCACACTCGTCCGACTCTCCCCTCCTGGTTACTCGATTCTTAGAAAAGACAGACCAATCAGAGTGGGGGGTGGTCTCGCCATTATCTTCAAAAATGATTTCCAGTTATCCCTTGTTACTAACCCAGGCTACTCCTCCTGCGAATCCCTAGAAGCGGAACTATCAACCCTAAACTCCCTCCCAATTCCCCTACATAGCTTCTATCGCCCACCGGGTGCACCACAGCCCTTTATTGAGGACCTATCTGAGCTCCTGACGAAATCTGCTTTATCCAAATCAAAAAATCACTTTCTTGGGGATTTTAACCTCCATTGGAACGATACCAATGACCCCACTATCTCCCTCCTCACTACTCTCTTGAGATCAGCGAACTCAAACAACTTTGCTTATCCCCAACATACTCCAAAGGTTCCATACTTGACGTCATTCTGTCCAATGACGATCTGACATCCGTGACCAATATCATCCCCATTGACTGGTCTGACCACCACCTTATACTGTTCACCATAGATACCTCGGCAAGCCTCCCCGCCTCTAAAGTTAACAGACCTAAGAAATTAACTAGGAACCTAAAAGGTATCCCCCCAGACGCTCTCCAATCTAAACTCCAAGCTCAACTCCTTCTCATTCCCGACTCACAAAATGCAAATGAGCTCACTGAACTCTTCAACAATACTCTCACTGGTATTCTTGACGAACTGGCCCGCCTAAACTCAAAACCCAAAGAAACATTCCCTCTAACTTTTGGTTTAATACTGAGTTAAATAATGAAAGACGGGCACTCAGATTAGCTGAAAGAACCTGGAGACACCAACCATCTCCCGCCCATCTGGCTCAACTTAGACATGCTAAGTCCACGTACAAAAAACACATCTTCAAGCAAAAGGTATCCTTCTTCCGCACTCAACTAGATCGTGCCAAAAACAGACCCAGGGAACTCTTCAATATAATACGTACTCAAACTTCCCCAGCTCTTCCTAATATGACAGCCTCCTCGACCAGATGCAATGAAATTGCCCATTTCTTCTCGAAAAAAATTGCCAAAATTTATCAATCCTTCCCACCCACAAAACCACCCTCCAACCCACTCCTTTACAACCCCTCTCACCCTCCCTCTTCTCTACACCCCCCCAATCACTCCACTGGCCTCCCTCCTACCACTGCTCCAGCTACCAACTCCCCTGACTCACAACTAAAGAACAATGTATCCTTGCTCAACTTCCTCCCTGTCACAGAGCTAGAAGTCCTCCTTAAAATAATTGGCAATCTTAAACCGTCCTCCCACACAAAAGACCCTGTACCCTCCAACCTTGTCCCCTCCCTTAAACACATCATCACCCCATTCTGGACAAAAATCATCAACACCTCTCTCTCCACTGGCTGTGTCCCCACCTCCCTTCAACTGGGTCAAATCTCGCCCATAATAAAAAATCCAAACGTGGACCCAAATGACCTTAACAATCTCTGCCCTATCACCAACCTCCCCCTTCTCTCAAAGGTCCTTGAAAAATGTGTCCTTCTACAACTTGACAAACACATCCTAAACTTTAACCTACTCGACCCTTTTCAGTCTGGTTTCAGGAGAGGCTGCAGCACCGAAACGGCAATGCTCAATGTCATTGATGACATCCATCAATCACTTGATAATGGAGAGTCCTCCCTTCTTATCCTCCTGGATCTCTCCGCAGCATTCAATACAGTCAACCATTCAGCCTTACTCAATGTTCTTATGACCCGTTTCAGTCTTAACGACACAGCCCTTAAATGGTTCACCTCATACCTTCATAACCGAACTCAGCAAATAAAAATTCAAAATTGTCTCTCTAACCCCTCTCCCTTCTCCCTTGGAGTCCCCCAAGGTTCTATCCTCTCCCCTTCCCTCTTTGACCTCTTTATGGAACCTCTGTCTCATTCTGAAACAAGCAGGCATCAACTACCACTTATACGCTGATGACACCCAAATCTATTACAAGATTAAAACTCACGCTGACGTATTACACCTTAACAACTCCCTTCACAAGATTCAATCCTGGTTCCAGTCAAATCATCTCAAACTAAACCCAAATAAAACTGAAATCATCCTCTTCGCCCCTAAAAAGAACTGTCTACCCATTCAATCGTGGATCTCAGGCAACAATGCACTCAACTGCCCACTCACACTGTCCAACTCTATCAAATCGCTTGGCATTACTATCGACAAAACCCTCACCCTAAACGTTCACATCAAAAAATCTGCCAAAAGAGCCCTCTTCACTCTCTGTCCCCTCAAGAAAATAAAACCATTCTTACCCATTTTAAACTTGCAGTTCAATCACTGGTTCTCTCACGCATTGACTATGGCAACTCCATCCTCAACGGAATCCCCAAGGTCCACCTTGCTCATATTAAAGCTGTGCTCAACCTTGCAGCCAAGCTCATCACAGACTCCCAAACGCTTTGACCATATCTCCCCAGCTCTCAAATCGCTTAAATGGCTCCCTATTGAAGGGAGATCAACTTACAAAATGGCCTGCATTACTCATAAAGCTCTCCACCAAAACACTCCGCAGTACCTTTCCAAGAAAGTCCTTATCGCTGGTAACACTCGTCCTCTGAGAAGCTCCAACGCCCTCCTCCTAATCCCTCCTCTGCACAAAAAGAAAGCAACACAATCCCGCTCCTTCTCTGGAAATGCTCCTACTATCTGGAACTCCCTCCCGAAAGACCTACGCTGTAACCCCTCGTACGCCAGCTTCAAAAAAGACCTCCAAACCCACCTCCTTAACTACTTCTGGGGTTCCTAATCCTGTGCCTGACTCCTGATCTCATCTCACTATACCATATCTGTCCCTGTAATATAGGACCTTTCTTACTGTAATCAAACTTACCTATATTACCAGTATTATACTGCTTCATTCCTCCTTGATTTTGTATTATTGTTGTTTTTTACTTTATTATACTTTTTATACCACTTGTGGCCTTATTCTATCATGATAATGTAAAGCGCTCTGATACCTCTGGGTCTAGCCAACGCTATATGAAACTTTTAAAATAAATAAATAAATAATGGGCGTATCCCGCTATCTAGTGGTTGGAGTTGAGAAGTGCTACCCCACCCCCTGCTGGTAAGCAACCTCTAACATGCAGGTCACATATTCGTATTTTCGGCAATAGATCAATGGCTTACTATTTCTGCTGCAGAGATCGGTATGCTTCCTGCAGCTAACACGTTAAACTCTGTGTAATGTTGCTCAGTGAGTTATAAACCTGCATCAAAACCCAGTATCCAGGAGCTACAGGCAAACTGAAGGGCATAAGTGTGGAACCTTCACTTTTTTTTCCTTTCCTCTTTCGTTATTCTTAGGCTGTTGAAAGGGCCCCTTCGGGTAAGTAATCAAGACAATGACGTTTAATGATAGTGCTGTATAAAGGGGTTAGTGTCACTGCTCCTGCAAACACATACATACATACTACGCATGCGTGTGTCCTACATACAGGGTGGGAAAAGCTAGGAACCCGTCTCCACATCGTAGCTTCTCTTAAAACGTGTGACGTGACAAGGTGAGTATATTTGTTCTGTGGCCACGAGGTGTTGGGCTCCACCATCCTCCCAGACCACGAGACTCTAACTAAAACAGTGTGTATGTGGCCCGACTGAAAACAATCATTGGCATAGCCAATAGGTCTCATTCTTAGTAGCCAACCTCAGGCACTGGTAAAAATCAAGGCTGCCTAATCTTGATTTCTCTTTATGCCTCACTCTCCTGCTACTCTGCTCTTCGAATTTCTTTATTTCACAGTTGCAAGGTCTTTTTCATCCGTCATTTCTCCCTTTGCCCACCCCATCACCTGTAACCACTGCATAATTTAAGCATTGGCTGGCTATGGTGCCATAATCTCCCCTAATCCTATTCTGTGACTACAGTCGCAGAGCACTGATTGTTGAAAGGTTAGATTGCCTTTCACTGTGGGGTATAATAACAAGACTACTCTTTTAATAAGGACGCAGGGATTCTTCCATTTTAATAAACGGAATGTAAGTGGACTTTTTAGTACCTTTCCATGGATGCTTGCGAGGGGCCCGGCGGTGGGTAACAATAATGTTTATGCCACACATACAGAGCAACGTCTATTATGATACGTCTTGCAGCTAACCTGAGACAGCATTGGGACAGTGTAAAAACATACCACGCAGCCCCGCACTACAGATTCAGAGTCTTCGAACGTGCGCTAAGGTATGTTTTTACACTATCCCAATGCTGTCTCTGGATATTTCTGTTTTAAGTCTTGAGGAGCCCCTTCAGGCCCACAATCTTGTCTTGTGTTCTCCTATGCTAGATCGTTGGTGATTAATTCATTTTCCGGGAGCATCCGATTTATTCAGAATAAAACTCTTGCCCACCACACAGAATTCATTGACCAGAATATATGCTGAGTAAGTCAGCTAACTTTTGTAAGGCCCCCCGTGAACTCAGATATACTTCACGTCCGGGGTATATAGTTTCTAATATGTTTTGTGATTAATTTCCAGCATGTTAATAGCCGCATTTCGTATGTGAGCGCTCGCCTCCCTGACACAGGAGCCTACAGGCCCACCACTGCGAGTGGATCCACCAAGACTTGTTAAGGTGGAATAAAGGTGAAGATACATTGATTTCTTGATTAATTGTATTAACTTCATCGCTCCCATCACATGGAATGATATGGCCAATATATTTTGAACTATCCATTGATGTCTCCTCACTTCCTGATGAAGACCCTACCTTAAGGGTCTAACTTTCCTTCAACTATTATTGGGGTCAAAACGTCAATGGTCTCATTTTTTAGTACTTGTACCTGGGTTAATCTCACGTATAGATGACCGCAATTGATCTACTGTGTCTGTGTATTACTATGATTTATCATGTGTATGTAGCCCACAATGTGGCTGGACAGGTCACTTTCAATCTATGATGTAAATATTGGCCATTGTTCTTTTTCTTTTCTTATAACCCTCACTTAAGCACACCTTTGAGCACCCACCCCTTTCCCTTGAAGCACCTCAGTACAAGTACTTGGATGCTTTGCAAATCAAAATGCTGATGTAAATATATTTACATATAACTAAATTGGATAATTTATCTATTCAAGGTGATGTTGTTTCAATGGTTACTGTATCTCCTCTGTGATCACTTCTTTTTGTACTGTCTATGACCCAGGTCCAGTGGCTTTTGGATTTCTCCATTGTTTAGTATTCCTCCCACATAATAGGCTGGGTCCATGAAAGAAGAAGCTTCAAAGGCTTTGCGTCTTTGGATGCTGTCTCTCTTTTGCTGCCCCCAGCTATTGGCTCCCTCTGGTTCTGGCCCCCACTTTGGGTGGGAGAATTGGCAGAAAACCCAAGCTAGGAAGAGAGGTGTGCCCACCTTTGCCAACCCCACCCCTCGGGTAGGGGAGGCGATGTGAAGCACACATCTCAGTCCCCTCCATCTTGGAGATGAGGGGACTCAGCCAATTAAGAAGAGGCTCAAGCCCCTTCCCACTGAAGGCTGGCATACTAGGGAATGTACATACCCGAAGGAAGGAACACATTGGTCCCTACCTGCACACCCCTGTAAGGCCCTAAAGTTAGTATTAGGGTCGACCCTGAACCTTTGAACCTTGCCGCCTCAGATTCGAGGAAGAAAGAAGGAGGATCAAGAGCCATCCTAACAGAGGAAGAAGAGGAGGACACCAATTGCCTTGGCTCCAGCCCTACCGGCCTGTCCCATCTACGACCTGCCTACAGCAAGTACCCCAGCGAGTCCAGCAGCCAGCAACCCCCAGAGCCCGAAGGACCTGCCCTGCGACCTTCCCACAGACTCTGTCTCCCGTGAGCACCTTATTTGCTCAAACGAAGGCTCACCTCCAGAATCCGGATTCTGTCGACTCCGTGATTCTGCACCACTTTGCACCCGAAGCGCACCTCGCATCCTCAACCTGAAGGGTCCCCCGACCGCTGCTGGAGCTGGTAAGAAAAACCCGATGCCAAAAGACACCCCTGCACTCGACCCCTGCACCCGACGCCCCATGGCCTTGGGTGACTCAACCGACGGTGTCCAGGCATCCCGCAAGATCCCATCTTATCTCTCCAGCCCGTGGTCGCCTTCAGGAACTTTCCCTGTCTGAGCCTGCAGCATCTTTCCAAAACCGAAGGTCTGCATTGGAAAGCGAAGGGTCCCCGTCATCCGTTTTACACCCTCCACCCGGCCGCACAAGTGCCCGCTGGTGGTGCTACTCCTGTGCTGGTCGTTGGCCCCTGCAGTGCTGACCTTAACCCCTGGAGCTTGGCTCCCCCAACCAAGTGACTTGCTTTTCATTAGACCCTAACTGAAGTCCCCCTTAGCCCCATTGGCTAACATTGGCCCCTGCACTCTGCAACCGGCTGCCCCAGTGCTGCTGGTGGTGCAACTTGAGTGCCCTCCTAGACCTTGGGGTACTTTGGTCCTAACCAATGTTCTCTCTAATTTATTTCCTCTGTGCGCAGCAATGTAACTTCTCTGTGCAATGCAGCCAAGTCTATGTGTGCCAAATGAACTGACCATTCATGCAATTAACTGGATTTCCTCTTTAGGTCAAACAGGCATGTGCTCACATGTTTCTTTATCAGCATGTGTTACACTAAACAGGTTCCATATTGCGTGCTAGTCCTTCTGTGATGCAGCTTTTCCTTGGCATTCATGCTGCACGAGAGGTAGAGTTATGCAAGACTGGAAAATCATTGGGAGGGTTCAGCCAAATACAGTCCTTTAGAATATCCCACATGAAATGATACAGCAAGTGGCATGTAAAAAATCTGACAGACTCTTTCAAATTAAAAAGAGATTATTTTGTTAACAGTTGAATTTGATTGTATTCATAGTACAATAGATCACAGCACAGGGGGCGTGGCTAGCTGCCTAAGATGGCGGTCATAACTCGGTAGAGCTCTGGACCCTTGGTGGGGATTAACTCCTCCTGTGCCGTCATACCGGCCACTGCCAGACCGGGGACATTGGAATTGAAGTGCCGGAGCCCCCAGCATTGGGGAGTGCCTCGGATGACCCTAGGGACGGCGATACGCCGGAGTTGTGGACCGGGGCCTACTTGCTGCTGAACTCGGGCGGAGGCCTGGAGCGACGTGCGGGCCAGCGCACGGCGCAGACGGCTGTGCGCGCTGCAGTGCGAGACCCGCTTTCAGCCCAGCGGCATCGGGATCCTCTGGCTCCTTCCAAATACCGCCTTACTTGCTCCTCGCATGCCGCCGAGGGGCAGACACGTCACGAGATAACCCCGGCGTGTAGCTGCAGGCGGCCTGGCAGCAGGTTCACCCCGGGGGCACAGGACAAGCTCATCGAGGGACGGTGCGGAGAGTGGCGATGCTGCATTGTCCTGCACCGGCTTACCCGACTTGCCCCTGAGCCTGCCGGGCCGGAGTGTGCGGCTGGGTGTATCCTCTGGTGCCCAAGGGTCAGCCGGGCTTTGGCGATACAGACACCTGCTGAGGGCCCTGGGGGTGTGACAACGAACTCTTGCAGATTCTGCATGGCTAACACTGGGACTCCTCCCCCCCCTCCCAGTAGAGAGCGCCGTCACATAAGACGCCCAGTACTTTGTTGCACTGGCCCTCACGGAGCTACAGCAACGTGGCCAGTTTCCCCCTGAGGCATAGCCTGCACTACTAGCATTGAGACGTTGCACTGTCTGGGATGAATAGAGTACACTCCCGCTGCGTTGCACAGCACAGCTCATCTGCGGGAAAGGACATGCCAGCTGGAATTGCCAGTGAATGTCAGCAGTGCAGACACGCCAACAAAGACCGGATGTGTTCTGTGCTCTCATTAACCTGCAGCACAGCAAACATCCCCCTCCCTCGGCCTCCTTAGATCTTTCCAGCACCCCCATCTCTCCAGGGTTGAGCTCTGAAATCTTTTAGATTCCTAACACGGAAAAGCCCAGTCGAGTCTGCGGATCTGCTGCTGAAACGGCCAGGAGTGTTGTTTGAAAGTACACGGGGTCCTTTTACACCAACTGGAGATATCCGAAACAACTTGAGCGAAGGGTTGTCACAGAAGGACAATTTACTACAAATTACGGAGGCGCATAAAGACGAGCTGCTCCTGCGGCGGAGCGGGGGCGCAAGCTCGTTGGGGGCACTTCAATTCACCCGTGGACACCGGTGTCCATCTCCGCTCTCCCCCGCCGCCGCCCTTGGACTCGCGGCCGCCGAGAGGGGAGAGCGAGCAAAGACTGCAATTCCCAGCGTCCCCTGCCTGCCTGACGGGGCGCTGCTTGCCGCATCACATGCCCGCGCCCGGAGGCGGATAAAGACAGGCTGCTTTGGTGATTGATTTTATTTTTGTCTCAGCTGGTATAGTTAATGTATCGTTACGGACAGACGAGTAGAGCAAATGGCGGGATGTACCAATAACTTAATTCCTAAAGATCAGGGCAGGAGACTAAACTGGGCCAAGGTGGTCCCTGATTCCTTCTTGCAGGATCTTGCAACTAAAGTACATGCGGACATGGAAGTATGCTTAGATGACACGGCAGCTGATAAAGACATCATTGGCTCCTTTGTTGCCATCTGTACTCAAATTAGGCAGGATCTGAAGTGTAACAAGAAGCAGGTAGCTTCAAACCAACCAAGGTGGTTTGATGCGAACTGCTCGAAAGCCCATAAAGAATTAATGCATGCACTTAAACAAACACCTAGAAATAGTGAGCTTGTTGCTGGGCGTAGAAAGAACTATAAATTTAGCTATGACCAATCGTAGAAAGGCCATTAAAAAGGAGGCCTGGGATAATCTCATGTCGACTGACGTCCTCAAAGACAGTAGCAAATTTTGGGCAACAATTAATCATTCTTACTTCTCAGGAGTGGACAATTCAGTTATGGATTGTGTGATTCCGGACGAGGATTGGGTAACCCACTTCAGTAGAATTTATGATAGTGAGGAGGGAAATACGGTTGAGTTGGGTTTCACATATATGGACCCAGCTCCTTCTATATGCTTCAATGAAGTAGAGGTTCAAAGGGCCATAGAGGAGATGACTAAAAACAAGGCCCCTGGCCCAGATGGGGTGCCTGCAGATATATATAGGACCCCATTAAAGTTCTGGGTAAAGACATTAACAAATGTCTTTAACTCCACAACCACATCAGGATTCCCTTTGTCGTGGGCGACCTCCACTATAATACCAATATTTAAAAAAAGGTCTGAGAAGTGATCCGGCCTGTTACAGGCCGATCTCATTAATTGACTCTGCCGTCAAGATCTTGGGCAGAGTCATCCTTCATAGACTGGGAGATTGCCTGAAGGAGAAGGGGATCCTCTCTGAACTACAATATGGGTTCAGGGCCAAAAGAGGCACCCTTGATCAATGCCTAAATCTCCACATGCTAATTAGTAAATACACCCAGGCAAAGGAGGGCCTGTTATATATGGCCTTCATGGACCTGACATCGGCCTTCTACTTGGTCAATCGAGCTAAGCTGTGGTCCATCCTGCTCAATCTGGGGATAGACCCGCCACTGGTAAACTTTCTAGCTGCTCTCCACCAAGGTCTGGCTGCATCTATTAGAGTCAACAAGGAGGGGAGATGAACCAGGTTTTTCAGTTCAAAATGAGGTGTAAGACAGGGCTGCATCCTGGCGCCTCTCCTTTTTAGTTTATACATAAATTCACTTGAAAATTCCTTGGAGGGGGCCACACTGGATATACCACGTGCAGGGGACTTTGCAGCCCCAGCACTGCTTTACGCGGATGACGCGGTGCTACTTGCCCGCACTGAGCTGGGGCTGCAGAGACTCCTGGATGCTTTTGGGGAATTTATGCAATCCATAGACCTCCAAGTAAACAATAAAAAATCGCACGTAATGATTGCAGGTAAACGACCAAAGGCTCTTAAAATAAAACGATTTGCCTGCAATGACGAAGATGTATCCAGGGTCCCGGTATTTACATACCTGGGCGTCATTTTTGACAAAAAGGGCTCATGGGTCCCCCAAATACATGCAAAAGGCATAGCTGTTACCAGATCTACATCGGCCTTACTTGACTTTGCAAAACGCTTAGGCTCACGTCCGACCGAGGCTCTGCTAACAGTATACAAGTCCAAATGCCTCTCAATAGCAATGTATGGCGCATCATTATGGGGTCTTTTACCTCAAGGTAAATTGCAGATCATAGAGAATAAATTCCTCAGATCCTTATTAGCGGTCCCCCAATCCACCCCAGTACTCTCGGTCCACACTGAGTTAGGTCTTGGTTACATCTCTGACCAGTTACACTTGGCCCCATTGATCTGTTGGGCTAAAACCTGGCTCAACTCTGAAATCATACTGAATCACACCATTCTTAAAGACTGCATGGCACTAGAAAGAGCAAACAAAATCCCATGGTGAGGTACTGGGTTTTTAAGAACCGGCACAGAACCGGTAACCCAGCGGTGCCAGGGGATCAACACCCAGAGACCTCGGGTTCTTCCTGATCCAGACCTACAGAAACTCGGAGTCTTCTAGGTGAAGTCAAAGATTATTTTATTGGCTATAACCAAGGTAACAGGTGTCCTAGAAGTACAACACGGTTATATTCTCAGGAGACTGCACACTTTCATGAAATCAGGCTTCTCTTCTTATACACAGTTTTGGGCCTTGGGCAAAACATTCTTGGTTGTAAAGTAAATAGTTAACATATTTCCAATACAAAGAAAAAGCAGAGTCATGATGACATGTCCATATTTCACCTCGTGCTGCCTACAACAAATCATTTGGCAAGGCCCAACATTTCATCAGATAACACTGGACCCCTAATAAAAACGGGCACCTCCCCGTCATAAAGTAAGTGAAGCGAAGGAGTGGAGATAGATGCGAGCGAGATATGGCAGGTGTGCGTGCTGAAATGGTTTTATGGTTTGTTGAGCCTAGATGCTATCTTGCTTCGGCCACTGGGAGGGAACTGACCTAACGAGTTCGGCCTGGGGCAATGGTTCTAACTTGTACTGAGGTCAGGAAGAAGTCGATTAAGGAGTATGTGTCCTTGTGGAATCAAATTCAACTGGATTAAGGCCTATGTAAAGGGCAACATATAAATGAAGCCAAGGGTCAGAACGCAAATGGCGATTTCGAGGTGAAATCGCCACTCAAATATGCTGAAAATATATGTACATGATGTACTCGTCATTCTCGGTCTTTTGATACCAAATTCGTCATATTTCGACGAAGTTTTAATTCTCGAGTAATTATACGAAATCCAGTTTTTCAGAACCTCAATGGCTAGCATTTATAAAAAAAACTTTTTGTAAATTGGGTCGGCCTGACCTATACGCATTCCCAAATTTGCTCCATAAGGGAGATGTGAACTGGATCAAGGCTAACTTTTTGGGTTTAGCTGAGCAAGAACGGGAGGCAGTAGAGGTGGCAAAACCTGCTGTAAGAGCCAACTATATGCTCTTGACCACCCCACTAATCGAACCCTACCTAAAGATTGTTACCATCCCGTTCCACTGACATCTTCTTGTCAGATTCAGATTCAATATCATTCAGTTTTGCTTGGGTGACTACCCCATATGGGGTAAATTAGACCAGTCCATCCCCTGCAGTTGTGATAACTTTTCTGATCAGTCATTAATGCACTTGATCATGTTTTGTGACCATTTTACTGATCTCAGAAAACAGTTTTTGGTTCCATTATTGAGAGAAGCGGGATTTACACAAGTGCGACCCTCACTCTTGTACTTACAACTGCTGGTTAGCATCAGGGTAATTTTTGGGGTTGCTAATTTTCTGGTTGCTGCTATGCGTATTAAGGCCAAAAGACAGTTGGTGAATGTTTTAGAGGTGTGATTCTATTTTAATCAGTTTTTATCCTCTGCTTGTGGTGTTATTTAAGTATTTTATGAACTCTTATGATGTACTGGTTTTTTACTGATTTTTTTTAAAGAAATGAATTTTTTAAATTCACTAATATTGTTATGTAACTGCTTTTATGATTTTAATTAATCGAATAAAGCTTGGCTTGACTTGACTAGGGGTCCCACCTGACAGCCTTTAGTGCACCACTAGCCATTACTACCAGGTCCTCAGACCTGCTTTGGCCTACTCGAAGTGGCGTAGTTTAACTCAACCCTGCGAGCAGCCAACCCTTTTTGATTCTGTGTGGGAAGGGTTACTCTACTGACTTTACTGAAAAGAGTGAATTCCCCCGCACCCCCAGAACCCCCCCCTCACAGTTACTGGACCTCCCTTTTGTACCGCAGGGTCTCAACGACAACACTCCTCCAACGCCCACTGAAGAAAAGTAGGGTTGTGCTTTTACCATTGCCCAGAACATTGCTGACACCCCTCTTGACCATCAACGGGGACGGGCTTGCACTGCGCCTAGCTGAGAATTTACATTATGGGCAGAGTCCGGGCGAAGACGCTGGAGGGACAACAAGGATCTTTGAAAGCCCAGTAGATGCCGAGGAAAGGATGAAAGTTATGTGCATTGGCTCTAGCCAACTCAGCCACTCGGACTTTTCTTCGCAGGACTCTGGCAAACTCACTAAACGGGGCTCCCATCGATCCCAGAACTCCAACCGGAGTAAAGGAGGCACTGGTCCGTCGCACAAATAACAACGGCACGACCAGGAGGGGACCCTTGCAGTTGCCGGTGCATTCCGAAAAGATTCAAACAAAATCCCCACGGATTCGGAGGAAAGTACTCTACATTCAAACTCTGAACACAGTATAACTCTTCCCCACGATTACACCCCGGGCAGTGGATGACATAATTGATAACTGAACACAGACGACGAGTCTACAATGCCCCGAGAAAACGCGCAGTGGTATTCGCTTCTACAGATAGCATGGACTCCACACCTCAGAGACTGTCATATCCTTTTTTTTCGCAATGATCCATATGAACACTATCACTTTGCTGTACTCTGTTCAGTAATGTAGAGGGCTCAAATTGTTTTGTACAGTGATATAGGTTGAGCACCTCTATAAATGCAAATTGAGTTATGTTCTTGTGGGGGCTCCGGCATTCTCTTACACATGATTGCTTAAAACTGAAATACTGTCCCGGACAAATCTATTTATAACACCCCCACTGGGCAGGGTTCCGTAGAGCCGCCGAGTTGCAGACCTTCCTATGCCATGATCATGTCTGAGGACAGCTGCCTCCATATGGCGTGTGCACCGTTATCTGTTATGTACTGCTTGTGCACTATTGTTGGGCCCAGCGTAGTTCAGGCGCTGCACAAAGTTTTGTTAAGGTTTTGGGGAAAGGGGACTTCTGGTCGGGTTTGTCTACCGGCTCCACATGCGCTGGAGTTCCACACTACACATGGGGACATGCCCAGAACTGTTAACACTCCAGGATCTTACAAAATAACCACATGGAACGTACGTGGGTTGGGGGAAATCCAGAAACGGCATCGTATTCATGCATATCTCCTCAGGCGTAAGACACATGTAGGGTTCCTCCAAGAATCCCATCTAACTGAGTCTGAAACACAAAAAATGCCCCAAAAATTGAGAGGGCAGATTTACTCCACTAATTATTCTGCTTTTGCCAGAGGTGCGACCATTTGGATACGCCACGGGGTCCCATTTCTTGAGCTGGAACGCCGAGTTGATGACCAAGGGACATGCATCCTGTTGAAAGGCACGCTTGATGGTTCCCTGGTGGTTCTCTGCAGTGTTTATGCCCCTAACTTTGATCAGGACCGTTTCCTGCATAGATTAGGGGCAGCATTAGTAGACTGGGATGGTATCCCCTGGATACTGGGAGGGGATTGGAATGCTGTATTGGATACTGCCCAAGACAGGTCACACCCGCCCCTACATGGTATGAACGCTAGCAAATTGGCCGACCAGTTCACGACATGGGCTGAGGGATGGACACTCTCTGACGCATGGCGATGCCTCTATCCTACTCACAAACAATATTAATTTTATTCTTCAGTACACAGTCTCCACACCAGAATTGATAGATTTCTCTGCTCTAGATCCGTTATCACACAGGCCCACCAGTCCACATATCTAGCAAAACCTTCTCCAACCATAACCCTCTAGAGCTCACACTTAGCTGGGGTACGGTGCCCACCCCAGTGCCCACCTGGAAGTTACATCCACAATTACTAGAAGACGCTCCATTTCGTACAACTCTCTCCAACACTATTACTAACTATTTACCCCAAAACTGGAACACAGCCTCCTCTAACTTAATTGAATGGGACGCCCTGAAAGTGGTGGTACGTGGGGCGTCAATAAGGCAGTTGGTAGGGGCTAGACAGGAGACACACCAACGTTTACAGAGCATCGAACAACGATTGGACACACTTGAGCGAGAGGAAGTGTCGGACCCAGATAAACAAGAGGAATTGCAGTCTGCCCATATAGACCATGCGGAAACACTAGAGACACTGCGGACAATAGACCATAGAGCATTCCTACGATGGAAACACATGGAGGCGGACAGGTCCTGTGCACTGCTCGCCCGCATAGTTAGGGATAGACCAGATCCGCCAATCATAACTAGAATCCGTACACCTACGGGACATATATTCCACACACAAATAGAAATAAACTCAGCCTTTTATGATCACCTTGGAGTGCTTTACGCACCACCTACTCCCGTGGAGGGCCCCTCTATTGCAGTTTTTACAAGATCTCCCCTTTCCGGTAGTTCCCGAAGATGTACGAAAAGACATAGATGGCCCCATAACTCAACAAGAAATCCGAGCTGCAATTAAGGGTCTGAATCATAACAAAGCGCCTCGGATTGATGGACTACCAGTTGAGTTTTACCATACCTAGTTAGAGACCATGGTACCCACACTGGAATCAGTATACAAAGTTGCCTTTGAGACTGGTCACCTACCAAATTCCACCATGCAAGCACTGGTCACATCGATACCTAAACCGGGCCGTGATGGCTTAGAACTGTCTAATTATAGTCCCCTTTCTCTGCTAGCCATGAATATACAATCCTAAGTAAGGCCCTTGCTAATCGTATACAGCCATATCTTAATACACTCATACACAGTGACCAATGCGGGTTCCTACCGAACCGCAGCACATCCCTTAACACCAGACGGTTGCACTATGTAATGAAGGCCACCCCACATGATTACCAGTCTGTGGGAGGCATAACACTAGACCTTAGGCAGGCCTTTGGTTCCTTCTCTTGGGACTTCATATTTGCGACTCTGCAACGTTCTGGGTTCCCGGACACATATCTTAAATGGGTTCACTAATTATATACATCCCCCAAAGCCAGAGCACGCATGGGCCGTTACATCTCAGATCAATAAACTGTTCATAGAGGTACAAGGCTGGGATGCCCACTATCCCCCCTGTTTGTGCTCGCGCTGGAGCCCCTGGCTATAGCACTTAGAGGTTCAGCGGACCAGCTCGGCATCCCCATTGATGGTGTAGACCCACTAATATCCATCTATGCAGATGACATACTCTTTTATTTACGGGATCTGAAAGCTGACACTGCCCCACTTTCCGATATATTCGTCAATTTTGAACGCCTGTCGGGTCTGGCTATAAACCCGGGGAAATCTACAGCCTACTTGTTTCAGTACACGCCATACCCAGTTAATCTGCAGTTTGACGACAATGCCCTACTGGTGGCCCCCACCACCTTTAAATATTTAGGCATTCAAGTCTGCAGAACGCAGGCGGATCAAATAAAGGCAACATAGCGCGAGCTATAACAGCCCTTTGTGCCAGTGTGGTCTTCTGGTCATCCCTGCCATTATCAGTGATGGGGAGAATCGCCATCTCGAAGATGGTGATGCTGCCTCGTCAATTATATTATTTCGCAAACTTGCCCGTGGTTCTGCCACAGTTCATTTTTAACACACTGAATGCTATACTGGTGAATCTCATCTGGGGCACAGGCGGCATACGAGTAAGCCTGCGGACGCTACAACTGGAGACCCGAAATGGCGGCCTGGGAGTTCCCGATTTCAGGGCCTACTACTACGCCAGTCAGCTCCCATGGCTATCGTACTGGGCTGCGGGGAGAAATCTGCAGGAGATTGGGTTTACGCCACATAGGTTAGACCGGGGCGAGTTGCACTCATTACTATTGCCTAGAGCCAAGATTCCTACTGATAGCGCTCCCCTACTGAAGGCTACCCTGCAATGCTGGAGGAAGGCACTATCATATACCTCCCCAGCGACCCCTTACGCCATGAACATCCCCCTCCTGGGTATTCCCACACTGCAAGGCAGACTCACGAAGGCCACGATATAGGACTCGACAGACCCAGGGGTAGAGAACATCAGTGCATTCTTCGGGGATGATACCATACTCGATCATGACTCCTTTTTACAGGCCACAGCGCATCACCACGCTTATATTTACTACACGCTACAGTGACACTTTATATTAGGAGCGCATGGGCCGCACAGCGGAGTGAACCCCCACAACATAACCTAGTACACCTCTTATACTACATGGGAACTGGGGGGCACCTAGTACGTTGGCTATACACATGTGTCCGGGCACATGCAGCGATCGCACTCATATCCCTTAGAGTGCACTGGTCCGAAGACTCTAGTGTTGAAATTACTGACAAGTCCTGGAAATGTATGCTAGAACACCCCGACAAAGTGTCGCAAAACTGAAGTTTATCCAGACAATGGTCCTTCATAGATCATACCTTACCCCTAAGAGGATTCATCGCATGTTCCCGGACTGCTCCCATTGCTGCACCCGCTGTAAGGGAGATGAGGTGGACTTCTTTCATATGTTATGGTCTTGCCCTTGCCTTCAGGACTACTGTGTGGGAGTCTGCCACTCTCTGAACGTAATCACACAACTCCCAGTCCCGGAGGACGCTCTGAATTGCCTTGTAGGCCTCCGCAGGCGCTCGGGTGCAGAAGGTGCGGCTAAAGTTTTTAGACTTGGCCCTCATTTTAGCAGTAAGAGCACTCACCATGAGGTGGAAATCCCCCAGATGTCCCACTGTATCTACATGGCAAGCCGACATGCTTCAGTGGGGAAGAGCAGAGGGTGCAGCTCTTCGTAGAGCGGAAGAGAGCTGGCTGAGAAAGCAACCCATCTTGATGGACTGGGGGGCTACGCTGATTGAACTAGAATCACTTGACTTATTACCCCCACAGGATACCCCGACCCCATAGCACACAATGTCGCCCTGCGATTTCTCATCTATAGGTCTCGAGATCCAGACCCACGCATTATAACCCAGGGACACTACAGTCCTTCGAGTGTTATGCCTATAATGATCTATCTTGATTGCCATGGAAGCTGAAGTAAGACTGACCAGGAGTCGGGTAGGGCGGGCTAGGGAGGGAGGGGAACGTGATTGAACAGGTTCTTGTTAATTGGAAATGTGAAGGCTTTATATTGACGATTTCTATATAGAAACTCTGTTTTAGTACCAACGATATCATTGGAGATCATTGGCCTCGAATTTTACATATCACACAAGAGTAAAATACGCAGAATCTGTATGTGACACGTATACTATAACTACTACAAATACAAAAGACTGCCTCTGTAGAATAGTTATTGCATTGTACAATGTAGCGAAGTCATCAATAAAGTCTGTTAAAAAAATAAATAGATGACAGCACAGCAAAATAAGGATGACAAACTTTGACACCATTGGAATTGGGTAGCAGACTGCCACAACCCTAAAGCCTGGCATCTAATTGTTTCATTGTACTGAATATGCAGCATCAGATTGTAACCCCAAGAGCCATTCTTCAATATCATATCAGATTCCGGGTACTAAAACAATGTTTTTTTTTTCTCCAGTTATTACATCAGGCATAACACAAAAACGGGATCTAAGACTGAAACAAGCCAGCCCAATTGTTTTAGCTGTATTAAACAAATGAGTAGCAATGATTTTGTTGAGATAATGTGAACTGAACATATCTGCCCTTAACACATATCCTCTTTGTCCCCACAGCTTTCTGAAATTTTCAATATGCAAATCTCACGTCATCTCTTATTTCTTGTGCACCGTTTTTTCACTCTCTCCTGAAAATACTTAATTTCACCTCCTGTACTTCAACACCCCCCACATGCACACACATCACACACCCACTAACCTGCTGCAAGTGCTACATTTTGTTTCTATTTGGTAGTGTCTTAGTTGGAAAGTTGTGTAACTCTTGCACCCATTTTTCACAGTTACAATTAACATTTATATGACCACCACTCTCTGTGGCTTGTACATGTGCCAAAACTGGAGGTGCATGTGGTCTGAACAGCTTTAGGACTCACCGACAGGCTGTGTGAGAAACTGGCACTGCATTTCCTTAAGTACAAAGGTCTCAATCATGTCCCATCATCACACACCCACTGTTTTTTCTCAATTAAGCACACATGGCTGCTACTCAGTTCACAGTATGCCCTATCATATATAAATTGCAAATACACAACATTTGTAAAACCTCATCCTCTCAAGTAATGCACAATGAAATAATAAATGAAGCATCCATGCATCTAAGCAGAATTTGTGTAAAATGGGCTGGTAATGAAGTGACTGTTCATGTAAGAATGTGTGTGGTGTGCATCTCCAAAACGCGGATTTATTATTGTATGTACTGTACATTGATTATTAATACTTCTAGGTGCCGCTCGCTGCCTGTTGCACGTCGCACTTTGAAACTTTCACTTTGGATTCCCGTGGGACCCTGCTGCTTGGTGCATTGTATTGGGACCGAGATGTGGAACTACTGGGCCGAAGCGGGATTAAGGGACAGCGAGGACCAGCATCCTCAGTTTGTTCTCAGCTGCTGCCTCTTCCCGTAATTAGCCCGCGTGCCTGCAGCCTTAAGACGCCTCGCGGCCCCCGCTTCGCGGGAGCCGCTCGCTGCCTGTTGCACGTCGCACTTTGGAACTTTCACTTTGGATTCCTGTGAGACCCTGCTGCTTGGTGCATTGTATTGGGACCGAGGTGTGGAACTACTGGGCCGACGCGGTATTACGGGACTGCGAGGACCAGCATCCTCAGTTTGTTCTCAGCTGGTGCCTCTTCCCGTAATTAGCCCGCCTGCCTGCTCTATATAAACAAGTACCTCCCACGCAACGCGGGACGCACGCGAGACGTGCCTGGGCAAAGCCCGGGCCAAGGGCGGGCCCGTTTAAGTCCGTTCAAGCTCGAGCAAGACCGGACCGGGCCACCCCTCTTTACTCTGCCCTGGGGCACCGCTTGTATGTTGCCTGCAGAGCAATCTTTGGATAGCAATTTTGTATTATATTATATTATGTCTACACGTGAGAGCAGGAGTAAAGCTATTATGGGGCGGGTCACTTTTAACAGGCACCTTAGACAATTTCATAACTAGAGCAAATTCAGTTATAGATGAAGGTATTACTCTCATGGAACGTAGGGTGTCCCAAGATTTAGCAACGGCCAATAGATCATCTATGGGCCACTTTGCGACTGCTCGCACTCCAGAGCACCCCACAAGAAATAATCTCATTGAAATGCAAGCAGTTGTCCATAGCATGCCTAATTCAATGGGGCAGCTAAATACTCAGCCTCCAATTGATTTACACCCTACCTTGGCATTAGAGATAATCCCAACTATAACAACGGTTAGTTCTCCTGAAGAAATAAATACCAGGCAATTGAGGGAGAGGCGGGAGGGTGCCATACCAAAGAGGAAATGAGTTAACACCACCGCCCTGGGGGTAGAAAACCGAAGATAGCCAAAGTAAGGGGTATTAGTGATATACCTGATAAGCAAAGGGAAGACCGCGAGCAAGTTGCACTGATTAGGCAGGCCCCACCGCTTTCGGATGTACAGCATAAAGCTTTAGTCCCTGGTACTGTTGTAAATAATGTGGCTAGCAACGAGGGAGTCAATAGCTCTTTATTGAAAAAACTGGGGACACTGTTTAAAACTCTTCTTACGCCTCTAGAATCTAGATTATCATGTATTGAAAAACAGCTCTCTGAGCTGGGATAGATTACGAGGGGTTTGTCAGGGACCATGAAAGAAAAAAGGTTGCCTTTGCCACAGCCATGTATTGTACCTGAGGGGCAAGCTATTGATAAGTCCGCGCCTCCTGCCCAGCAGTTGAATTTAATTTGCTCAAAGGCACCGTCGAGGAAATCGCCGATAAAACCATCCGGACCTAACCAGCCTCTTAGACGAAAACCTATTCCATCTAACGCTCCCACTATGGACCCTGGTGTGGTTTCGATAGGGGGGGCGCCTCAGGGGGGACTTACCATTAATTTACCACCAGAAGTTAGTCCGTACTTAGTTGTACTGACAGGGGTCACAGAGCTGGGTAAATCAACCGAGGAATCCTTTGTCTTTAAAGAATAAAGTATCCCATTGGCTTAACATTAACCGACCCTTACCCCCACACATGACGAGCAAAATCTTAATGGTACGTAGAATCACATGGGTGGAAAATAACACAAAAACAATTTCCAGTGATTGTGTGTTAGTTAATTTTGAGGACCCCCGCACAGTGGACTACATTTGCACATGGAGAACCCAAAACATAAGGCCAGCCATAGAAACCAGACCACTCTCATATTTTTACCCGCTGGAAGATCTATCCGAACGTGGAGAGAATTGGACTAAGGTCACGTACCATGCCCAGGCTGGAATGGAATATGGGGGGTCTGGACAAAGAAATAGCTGGAGAGAGGTACCCACCGCAAATAGGTTTAGTTGCCTAGAAATGGTGGACTGACTACAGTCGACCAAAGAGAAAATAATTGACACCTATGAGGGGCGACGTAATCATAATCTCGTTAAAATTAATGATCTGCAAGCGAGATGTGATATAGCAGGTAATCGTGGTGCCTGGAATTGCAGCACATGTACTTCAATTGACAAAGGGGGTGGAATTGATGCCTATAATGGAAATATTGCAGGGAGTGAGTGTATCGCGGCAGATATAGCATCTGCCGTCGACCAAGAATACGTTTTACTAGACAAACCAGGGGATTTAGAGGTGAGCCCTCTTATTAGACCTTGCGAAAATAGTATAGTTGTTCCCAACATGGGAGACGTAGTAAGGAAGACTGCAGTAATGGGTGAAAATATTACCCTTTTATCTTGGAACATAGCGGGTCTATCAACTAAACTTAAGGATCCAGCCTTCCTGCCATTTATAGAAAATTTTACTATAATCTGCCTACAAGAATGCTGGGAGCGGGATGTAATCCATATAAATGGTTTTCGTACTTACTTCTTACCCGCCAAGCAGTCAAGGAGGGGCAGAAATTCAGGAGGCCTATGTACTTTTATATCTAATGTTGCAAATGTTACAGGGGGACCGACTATTATCAGTCTTTGCTACTTAGAACGGGAGGTAACCAACATGTTACCCTGATAAATTTTATAATAATATCCCAAAGACTGAAACAAGTAAGGTGATTGATGAACTTCTATATACTACACGAAGCTCATCAGAAAATAGTCAGGCAGATAACTGTGTTGTATTGACTGGCGACTTAAATTGCCATTTATGTCCCTATAGCCATTTAGGTAACTGTGGGTTGGTTAACCTCAAGGGTGATCCTTGTACTCACTTCGAGCACTCAAGTATTGGGAACTCTATTAATAATTTTTTATTTCAGCTGGATATGGGATTCGCAAATGAGCTATGCAGCATACAGGCTGATTTTCAACCGACTTTTAATGGCAGGGGTTGTCGCTCAGTGATAGATTTTGTTTTGGTCTCCAACAGTTACTTTTGCAATGTTCTCAGTTTTAAAACGGAGGACATTGCAATAAGTGACCATTTTCCAATTAGCACTACCTTAAATTTTAGCTCGAGTCATAGTCAGACTAATAATGTGGTTGATAATTTGTATCAGTATGGGATAGCCCTAAAAAAAGTGAATGGTTATTCCATAAAATGCAACAGGATTGAGCCTATAGCCTTTATCGAAAGTTTAATAAAAAGTCAGTATAAAGATTTTATGATCTGTCTATCAGAAAATACTGACTCTGATTCAGTCATTGATGCCTTTCGGAAGATTTCTGAGCAAATCTGCAAAACTTTAACTGGAACTTCACAGAAAGGTTTGAGAACTAAGGTGGAGGGCTGGTTCGACTCTGCATGTAGTAAAGCGTATTCGGTTCTAAAGGTAACGCTCAAAAAAGAACCGAAAAATGTTCTCGATATAAGAAAGGCTAGAGCTAATTAATATTCCGTAATTAAAAAAAGGAAAATGGAACTAAAGAAGGAGGCGTGGAGAGCGCTTCACCAAGCTTGCACTTTGAAGGACAATACCGCCTTCTGGAAGGCGGTGAACGCCCCTTTCTTTGCTGATCGAAAAACCGATTCTATAGAGATTGCTATAGAGGAAGGTACATGGGTAACTTACTTCACCGACCTATATAAAAAAAGATGAGCAAGTGAATTTAAGGGACCCTGAAGCCACTGGGACAATGGAGATTAACCAACAGGGACGATTCCCATTAGATTTTGAATTTTCTTTATCTGAAGTAGAACTAGCGATCGTAGAAAGCTCTGCCAGTAAAGCCGCAGGGCCAGATGGGGTTCCGGTAGATGTTTATAAGTCCAATACTAAACTATGGGCACCCCTCCTTACGAACGTTCTTAACAGCTGTAACAAAAAAGGATTCCCCCCAGACCTGGCAAGAGGCAATTGTGGTCCCAATCTTTAGGTTTAAAGTATTTTATTGCAGGTTTGAAAACAATACAAACAAATGAATACAATGGTCTCAAGAGGTAGCGTGAGGCTTCCGCTATGCAGGAGCGCAACCAGCGTGCACGGCTCTGCTATCGGAATGTCCTTCAAGGCACTGTGCTGGGTGCGCATGCGGCAACAACAACTTCCAGGACCAACAACCCCTTTCCCAACTCTCCCCCCCATTCCCACCCTCCAGACCCCCCCCCTCCTCCCGTACTGTGCCCAAGTGTTCCTCCCGTGCCACTCCAGCGGTGCGCCCTCCCCTCCTACCCGTCAATCATCCCAGACACATCAGCCAGTTGGGGTCGCCGGGGACGTTAGCCGCAACAATCGGAGATACCGAGGACAGGTAAGTTCTTTAAATTCTGTCACTAATAAGGAGTGGAATGGCAGCCACAGATCTTCAAACCTAGCCATCTCCCCCGACACCATAAGGGATAGCTTCTCCATCCCCAAGACATGCCACAGCCTATGTAACCACCCGGTAATCGTGGGGAGCGTGGTGGTGCGCCAGTGGATGAGTATGTTCTGGACAGCAGAGCCCAGGGCAATCGCAATCTGCCTACCCCTGCGAGATCTCAGTGGATACATCAGCCTGTTGGGCAGACCCAGCAGGACATATGCGGGGAAGCGAGGCAGTTCAATGTCGAAGCATCGGTCAATCTCGTCCAGGACCTCCTTCCAATAGGGACTCAGTAGGGGGCAGTCCCACAGAACATGTGTAAGTGTGCCTATCTGTCCACAATCTCGCCAACAGGTGTTCACAATGCTATGGTTCATTTCATGTAATCTCTCAGGTGTATAGTACCAGTATGTGGATACCTTAGTGAACGTTTCGGTGAGTCCGGTATGGTACGCGGAGTGTCGTGCCCGGTATGAAATGTGGTCCCAGTCTGTGTGACTCGGAGTCCTACCTAATTCACGTTCTCATCGTTCCCGCCCTGGATTATAGATATGAAAAGAGGAAGGCTGCAGAAGCTTATATAGATCCGAGATGAGTTTGGAGTCTGAGGTGTGCGTCACGAGCCATTTCTCATAAGGCGTGAGCTTCCTGTCTGCTGAGTCGCGTACCTGCGGCTGAAGCGCCCAGTGACGCACCTGCGCGTACCGCATCCGTTCAGTCTCCGGCAGATGGTATTCCCGCCTAAGATCCTGAAACGGGAGGACACCCTCCGGACCGTACATGTGGAACAGCGCACTGCATCTAGCCGTCTGCCAGTGCGCGAAGGCCCCGGGCTCCATCCCGGGATGACAATCTGGGTTCCCGACCAGCGGTGTGAACGGCGAAGGGAAGGTGGTAAGATCATGCGCAGCATTCGTGGCGTCCCAGACTCGCATCGGGACTCGCGTGATGAAGGACGCGTATAGGTTGGGGGGGCGGTGAGCTCTGCGCATGAAGGGCACCTCCTGTAGGGTCCTGCCTGCAACCGCCTGGTCCTGGAACAGCCAGTGTTTATCAGATTCCCACCTGCTCCACTCCACCAGATACCGCAGTTGCGCCGCCTGGAAATATTTGTGAAGATCCGGTATGCCCATTCCCCCGGATTCAGGGGCCAGTGTGGATAAGGCTCTCTTGAGTCTGGGCTTGCAGCCCTGCCAGACAAAGCGTGCAATGTCCGCTTGAGTCTGCCGGATCCACCCTTTCGGGGGTTGAAGCGGTAGGGCTCGGAATAGATATAGCACCTGCGGCAAGAGAGTCATCTTCACTGCGGCTATTCTGCCCAGCAAAGACAGCGTTCCCCTTTTCCAGCGGGTTAACTCCTCCTTAAGTTTCTTGCCTAAGGCCGTATAGTTGGCGGTCACCATTTTTTTTTAAACATATTTTTATTGCAGAGTTAGAAACCACAGGATACAAACAATCAACCAGTGCCCCCGCGACACCCCACTGTCCAATAATAAATCCAAACTGTACACAGCCATTCAGCCCGCATCCCGGAGGCCGGGCGGCATGTTGATCCAGGCAATAGGAGAAAATCACAGTGCAAGTCCCACAGGGACCATGGTCGAAATAGTTGGCGGTCACCATGGTGGATAAAGAGGGTGCTAACAAAATGCCCAGGTAAGGCACTAGGTCTTTGGACCAGCGCATGGGGAAGAGGCCCTGCAGTTCGGCTCTCGTGGCGGCGGTCAGCGAGACGTCAAGGGCCGCCGATTTCCCCATGTTCATCTTGAAACCCGCCACAGCGGCGAAGTCCTCTAACTCGGCGATACAAGCAGGAAGTGCCCTTCTCGGGTCGTCGAGGGTCAGTATAACGTCATCCGCGTAGAGTCTAATGGTGTGGGTGTACCTCCCCATTTGCACGCCAGTCACGTTCGGGTTCTGGCGTATCCTTTGGGCAAAGGGCTCCATGTAGAGAGCAAAGAGCAGCGGCGACAGCGGGCACCCTTGTCTGGTGCCCCGTTCTATCGCAAATTTCTGGGAGCTACAGCCGTTCACCCGCACCACCGCTGACGGAAATTTATAGCAGTTGAATACCAGGGTGCGAAACCTTTCCCCTATACCCATCTTCGACAGAACCTTCTCTAAGTAGGGCCAGTGTACCCGGTCGAAGGCTTTCTCCGCGTCGATCGATAGCAGCATCTGTTCCCCGGGGATCCGGGAGGCCTTCTACAGTACATGGACCACTCTCTTGGTGTTGTCTACCGTTTGCCTCCCAGGGATTAATCCCGCCTGATCCGGGTCCACCAGTCCCGGCAGGTGAGGTGCTAGTCGTGCCGCCAGGATCCCGGTGTACAGCTTGAGGTCTACGTTCAGAAGGGAAATCGGTCGGTAGGAGCCGCATAGGGTCCGGTCTTTTCCCGGTTTGGGGATAACCGACACCGTTGCTCGGAGTATGTCTGGAGGGATAGCTCCCGGTTCGGAGAACGAGTTAAAAAGGCGCGTAAGGAGCGGTGCTAACTCAGGGCAAAACGTCTTATAGAAAAGGGGCGTATACCCGTCAGGTCCCGGGGCCTTCCCGTGTTTTAGCCGGGAGATAGCCGTGATCACCTCCTCAACCCGAATGTCCCGTTCTAAGTGCTCTGCCTGCTCCGGGGCGAGGGAGGGAAGGTTCACCGAGTCCAGATAGTCCGCCTCGGCCTGCGCTGAGGGGGGAGCGCCCGCATATAAGTCGGCATAGAATCGGCGGAAGCCGTCTGCAATCTGACTATACTCCGTGACCGTCACCCCAGCGGAAACCGACAGCTCCTTCACCAGGTGTTTTTGGTGCGTCACTCGATGCTTATTCGCCAGGAGCCGGCCACACCTATCGCCGCCCGTCTAATATGCATGTTTCAAGCGCAGCGCAGCGTATTCCGCCCGGTCCATGTCTAATGCAGACAGGAGTTTTCTAGCTGCTTTAAGTTGCTTCCAGACTCTGGGAGCCCCCGTTCTCTGATGCACCTGTTCCAGTTCTCGCACCTTGCAGGTGAGTTCGTCTCTCTTCTGCTGCCGCTCTCTATTCTCCGCCGAAGAGATGGCAATAAACTCGCCTCGGAGCACCGCCTTCAATGCGGCCCACTGTGTCGCCCGGGTGGTGTCGTCATTATCATTGTGCCGCCGATATTCATGAATTGTTTCTTTTATACGTTTCACTACTGCCGTTTTATGCAAAAGGGTGTCTCTGAGGCGCCACACCCCTCGCGAGGGAGATGCCGGCGGCAGTCGGAAAATGCCCTCAACGGGGGTGTGATCCGACAACGAAAAACACCTATGTCCGAGGCCGCGGCTAGGTCGCAGACCGGTCTCGTGACCAGAAGATGATCCAGCCTAGCGTAGGTCTTATGTGCGTGTGAATAGTAGGAGTAAGCTCGGGCGGTTGGGTGGAGACGACGCCACAGATCGTGTAGGTCGAGGTCTTCCATATGGGATTTGGCCGTCTGCGAGATCTCCACCGTTTGAGGGTATCGCTGCGCCGATCTGTCTAGGGAGGGGGGGAATCAAAGCCACATTGCTGCAGGGAGCTTACCTGCCGGACGCCTTCCTGCTCCTGGGGCCCTGACGCTGTAGGTCTCGCCGCTGCCGCGTTTCCACTCCTCGCGGTTGGTGGCGGCTGGAGACTACAGCTCCCAGAGGGCAGTGCGACCACTTCCGGCCACTTCCTCCCGCTGCGCGCCCGGAGGCGCTACTTAAACTGGACGCTCCCTCCGCGTCGCGGGACGCGCGCGGGCGTCCCCGGGCTGAGCCCGGGCAGAGGGCGGGCCGTCTGTGGCCGTCAGTGGTCAGCTGTGGTCGGGCGGGCCACCCCTCTTTCATTCCCATCTTACAGTGGTGAGCTCATATCGCCTATCATGGAGTCCGCTGATTTAGCTGCTACACAGGATGACTTCCCTTTTCCCCCTTCTACATTCGAATCTTTATTCGATAATGCTCTTAGCTTGGTTTCTAATGAAATTGCTGACACTGAAAGAAGAATGTCCCTGAGCTGTACTAACAATATTACACAGCCAATATCATTGTCAACCTGTCCAAGAGTCTCATTATCACCATCTGTTGTAATCACAAAACCGGCACTGGTATCTATACCCCCTGCACCGCCATTGACAGAAGTTATTTCCATCATTACAATTGATTCACAGGAAGTTGCTAACACCTCTGGATCTATGGAAGCCAAAAATAAACAGGGAGGTGAAAAACGCAAAAGAGGTACCATTAAGCTAAGTGCCAATAAAAGGAAACAACTACTAATTAATAAGAGCCAGCCTACACCACAGAGCCTATGGAATAAACAAAAACTCTCTGAGGCACAAACAACTTATGTGGTCGATATAGCCTCAGCAGACGTGGATGACACTATTACTGAAACCATCAGTAATCTAAGTGGGAACTCTAATACAATATGGACACAAACTACATTAATGGGAGATAATTATAATCTCACAAAGCAAAACGGAAATCTTATAGAAACTATAGTGGATACTATTTTTAATCGACTACAGAAGCAAATGATCTCACAGTTTAATAACGTTTTTAAAAGACTTGATAGATTAGATAATTTGGTCAAAAACGAGGAAGTAAAAAGAAAGGGATCTGTCATACTAGACCAAATTAGAGCTGATCGACTCCTAAAAGAACTTGAATCTATAAATAATAGTCTGTCACAGAGGAAGGAGGAAGCCTCCAACTCATTGGGTGGGGGCCCCAGCAACTCTGGATTACTAGCAACGCCTACTGTACTACCAGCTATTGTACCGCCAACAATCCAACCCCGACTTGCTAATGGCGGGAAGAACATGGTGACATCTAACTTACCTTCCAAAACCATACCAATACCGGTACCACGAAAAACTGTCCCCCCCGTTACCACCAATGCAAATGCCACCAAGCATAACAACGGCTCCACCCAGCCAACTACAGGAGCAAGGTTAACCGTTGATAACAACAAAGGTACGGGGCAACCGGGAAAAGGTAGAACCCCCAGACGCCAAGGGTCCGCCCTACATCTGCCACCGGACGCCTGCCCCTTTGTTCTGGTCCTTGCGGGGGTACCACC
Source organism: Lissotriton helveticus (assembly GCF_964261635.1). Classification (NCBI taxonomy): domain Eukaryota; kingdom Metazoa; phylum Chordata; class Amphibia; order Caudata; family Salamandridae; genus Lissotriton; species Lissotriton helveticus. The sequence continues at coordinate 1,504,095,606 of NC_136057.1, read as the reverse complement.
GCTGAGGGACGAACAGGGGGAATCATGGGTACAACTACGAAATAAAAGCATAGACTGGCTAACCAAGCACAAAGGTGTCGGATATGACATCTCGAGTGAGATTCTATCGGCTCGCAGGGTGCCTTGGGTTGGTCCTTTACCAAAAGATAAGGAAGGTGACTGTATAGTTCTTAATTTCAAAAACCCTGGTACTGTTAGATACTTACTTAATAGAAATAATAACTGCTCTGCTATCTCCACTGTTGCAACCATGCTACCTCTGAGTCACTTTTACAGACCACCTCCAATGCAATTTAGGCCACCTTTAATACAACCTCAATTTTATCCATTGCATTTCCAGCCACCTCCTATGCAATTTCAGCCAGCACCATTCCCATGCACGATGTTTAACAGATATGCACCTTTGTCGGATTTGGACATGTTGGATTGACCGTCAGAGATCAATCTAGTTGAACTATCTTCTTTACCCACTTCTGAACTTTCGGAAGATCCACAATCCCTGCTGCGGTCTGTTGACAGACAAGAACCCTTAAAACACAGAATGTCTGTCCAGGATCCTGAACTATCTCTCGTCAGTTGGAATATAGCGGGTCTTACTTCTAAATTGAAAATTAAAGAATGGTCAGAGTGGGTAAACGAATATTGTGACATACTGCTGTTACAAGAGACTTGGTGCACAACTATGTCTACAATGGAGGGTTTCAGCTGCTACAATTTAATGGCATCCCCCTCATCCATGGGTCGCCCTAGTGGGGGCCTATCTATTTGGACTAAAATAAAATCGGGGGTACAAACTAAACAGATCCCTACAGAGGGTAAAAGTTTCATGGCTATGAAATATACTAATAGGATGAAACTATGCATAATCAATTTTTACAATAATGATTTTGTTACCCACCCTAATAATAATTTCTTAAAATTATTTAATTTTATTGATGATATTATGGAGGGGCAGAAGTATGGGACCTTTGATGGCATTTGTATCGGAGGGGATTTCAATGCCCATATGTACCGCAACAGCCCAATTTGCAGAAATGGAGAGGAGCTGAAAGACCATTTAGCTCCCCGTGACCTATTGAATGCGATGGAAATTGCAGGAACAAGTGTTAGTAATATATTAACTCCCACATATATTGGCCAAGGTTGTGCTTCGACAATAGATTATATGTTTATTTCTTCGACACTAAGTGATATAATTTTGAGAGCAGAAGTTGTTTGTTCTGCTTATAGTGACCACTATCCTCTGAGAATATATTTAAAAAGTTTGCAGTCCTCAAAGGATGCATCAAGAGTAGAGATAGGGGCACAAAATCTGGCATTATCCACTGATACATTAAGATTAATATGGAAAGGGGTGGACAACAAAGATATCTTAGCCAGAGTTATTAATAAATACCCAACGTTAGTAGAGACTTGTCTGGTGCATAATAGCCCTGGCAATGATATGGTAGCCGCCTTCAGTAACCTTTGCAGGGCGATTAAAAACGAATCTTCTAAACCAGCTAGGCCTAATAAAGATCATGGTCCCCGCTGGTTTGATTCCTCCTGCTCTAAGGCTAATAGGGACTTAAGGGTGGCTCTAACAACTAAGCCTAGGGATGGCCTACTTGTGAGAGACCTAAGATCAAAATATAAAACCACGCTACGTATCCGATCTGAGGCCTTAGTGATTGATCATTGGGAATCTCTCAGTCGTACGGCCACACTAAAAGATACGACAGGCTTTTGGAAAGAAGTTAAGTCTCTTAGATCCTTTGGTACAAACATCAGACCAATTAACTGTAATATAACTGGCAAAGTTTGGGTGGAGCACTTTTCCAAAATGTATGCTACACCCGATATACCTCTAGATACTGTCCCCCTACCTAATATTGCCGGACCTTTGTATATTTTATTATCTGAGGTCGAAGATGCTATAACAGAGAGTGCCGGTAACAAAGCCCCCGGCCCTGATGGTCTTTCAATCGATCAGATCAAATCTGAGATTAATCTTTGGGCCCCTTTATTATGTAACCTATTTAACAACTTAACTGACAGCTCAATACCTGAATCATGGTCGAACAGTGTCATCGTGCCGATATTTAAAAAGGGTGACAGGATGGACCCTGCCTGTTACCGGCCGATTTCACTGATCGATAATACGTTAAAGGTTCTCGGAAGGGTAATCTTCAAAAGGATCAGGAACTGGGCTGAGGACAATAATGTTTTAAACTGTAGTCAATTAGGATTTAGGAGTCACGTGGGCACCATTGAACAATGTCTTAATTTGAATTTGATTATGGCCAAATATATTATTGCAAAAAAGTCACCGCTTTATTTGGGATTTATGGATTTAAGTTCTGCATTTGATTTTGTTAATCGTTCTAGTTTGTGGTCACTTTTACTTAAATATGGTTTGGATGATTCACTGGTATACTTTCTTTCTTATTTACATAGGGATCTAAAAGCAAGAGTACGTATTAATAATGACGGCAAATTATCTGATGATATTTTTATTAGCAGGGGAGTAAGACAGGGCTGCGTACTCGCCCCACTGCTTTTTATCTTATATATTGAGTTGAGCAGCACTATGAGCAAGATCACCAAGGATGTACCTATTGTAAATGGTTCCCCCATTACTGTTTTACTCTATGCGGATAACACTGTTTTAATGGGGCGTACACCTAATGCTCTACGTATTTTAGTCAATGGGTTCGTTGCTTTTATGTCCAAGTTGGGTTTACTTACTAATTTTAATAAATCATTTATTATGAACTGTGGACCTAAAAAATATAACATCACCTCAATCAAATCAGGAGATAACATCTTAAAATGCACTAGCACTTTCCCTTATTTAGGAAATATTATTTTCTAATACAGGCTCATGGCAGCCTCATGCTGTCTATGCAAGAAACAAAATTGCCAAATCAATCAACTCAATCTTATCTCTCCGACAACCTAAACAGGCGGATATTATCACTCCACTCCTTAACATTTACCGTACTCAGTGTCCACCAACAGGGACATATGGGGCAGAAGTGTGGGGTTATTGTAATAGTATATCTGTTCAGTCGGAGGAAAATAGATTTTGCAGGAAGGTGCTGGGGGGAGTCCCTTGTGCGCCCACATTTATCTGTCACAGTGAACTTAGGTTGCCATATATCCAGGACTTTATTAGATCCAGGCCTGTACTTTTTTGGTTAAAAATATGGCTAAACCCAGCGGCTACACTAACACGTAGCATAATATCTGATTGTTTACTTTGTGAAAGATCCCACCGTGTACCTTGGTTAACCGCTGTTGAGAATAGTCTGTTGAGCGTGGGACAGGGCTCTTTGTTTAGCTCCCCTAATACTATTGTCCATGCTCACAAAAATATTGTTAAACGGGCACTGCTTGACCTCTATAGGGAGGAACGGATGAGATCTGAATTTGCTAAAACTGCTGTCACTAAATATTTGCCTTATGCAGACACGGATAATGATAACTTGATTAAGCGATGCAGATATCTGTCAATCCCGATAGGAAGATGGAATCGGAGTCTTCTGTTCCGACTTCGGGATGGAAGCATTGTTAACTTACTAAGCTTCCCTCTCAGCTATAATAAAAATTTAGAACAGTTGGACTGCCCCTGCTCCGAAGGTGGGAAACAAAGTTTGTCACACTATTTTTTCTTTTGTGGTCATTATAAATTGTATACCCGCCAATATTTAATGCCGTTTCTCCGCAAACAAAATCAAAGGGATTTTACTGTGGCATTGAGAATCCTACAAACTCTGTCCACAGATGAGGTAATATTCACAGTAAGCTGCTTTTTAAAAGCATGTGTGAGATCCACGGCAAGCATGGAACATGCCTGATGGACTACGGTATTTTTGCCTTGGAACGCACATTGCACTTTTATGACATATTTTGCGCATAGTTTTAACTGTACGCTCGCTTGGATGTAAATGAAATGACTAAAGGATATATTGAAACCTATGACTAAATTTACTTGCAGATCAAAGATCTTTCTTATTATGTACTACGCACTTTATGCTATATATGCTTCTTTTATTCTACTGGGGATGTTCTGTTTTATCAAAAAATTGTAAGCATGTTCTAAAGTGTTTTTAATGTGTTTTAAACTGTATGTTTCTTTTATGGATGTACTAAACTCCGAATAAAGATCATTTGAACCTGAACTTGAACTGTCTAGGGACGAATCGAAGACCATATTCAGGTCCCCTCCAATAATTATATGTCAGTCCGGGGTGGTCGCTATGTCCACCAAGGCCGAGTGGAGGAACCGCTCCTGGTGGTCGTTGGGGCTATATATTGAGGCAACAGTAAACACCAGACCTCCCGTCTTGACCCTGTAAGCTAGGAGCCTTCCCTTCTGCTCCGCCACTTTATGTAAGGCCTCCCGTTTAAACGTTCTAGACAACAGGATTGCGACCCCCGCCGTCTTGGTAGTGTTAGAGGAGAAGTATTGTGTCGGGAATTTCAGGGACCGCATCCTTTGGCAGTCTCTGGCCAGAAGATGTGTCTCCTGCAAAAGACAAATATCCGCTTGTGTGTTTTCTAGTAGGGATAACACTGCTCTCTGCTTGACAGGGTTGTTCAGCCCTTTTACGTTAAGAGTAACAACCTTGAGGGCCATCATCTATGTGGGTAAGAGCGCAGCTCAATCAGTAGGTCGCGGCCCGGGAAGGACGGCACCAGTGTCAATGGTGTGCAGATGTGGTGCGAGGGCAGAGCAAATGTGTCAACAATACAGTACTGTACCCTTCCCTCCCCCCCACTCCCCTAGAACTTCACCCCAACAACCCGTTCCCGCCTCTTCCTGACCCCCCAGTCCTCCCCCCCCCAACAAACCCCCCATGCAAGCAACCAGCTTTAGCGACCCCTTTTTTCCCTGCTCCCTCCCCCAACCTCTCCCCCAACACCGTTACTCACCCCGCCAACCCCAAAACTACCCCATCCTTCCCCCCTCCCCCACCCGCTTCTCAACCAACTGTGCAAAGAGCACCATTGTCCCAGTCTGGTCCCAATGGACAAGTCCGTGGAAAGTTATTCAAGTGGACGTCCAGCCACCACGCACCGCCCCCCGACCCCGGAACCCTCGAACCTGCAAAGATGAAGAGGCTTTGTCGATCTCCCCCCAGAGTATGCTCAGGCCGTCAGGGCCATATCACCATTCGCCGTGTCTCTGGTCACCGCATGCACTGCACTGTCCATTTCCGCCCGGATAGTGGGCGAGTCCGGTCTCATGGGCGCAGGTGGGGATCGTCGCTCCTGAATCGTCTGCCAACCGTCTCTAGTGCCGCGTCGGCAGCGAGGCGTAGGTGCGTCCTCCTCCGTCGCGGTGATCCCCAGCACTCCGCAGGTGTCCTGGAGGGACCGGAGTTGATGCAAGGTCCCATTCCAACAGAAGATGAGCCGGAAGGGGTGACCCCAGGAATACTGCGTGCCATGTTCCCGCAGGAAGTCCGTGGCTATTTTGAACGCTTTGCGTTTTTGTAGTGTGATGGTCGACAAGTCCTGGAAAAGGGCCACCGGGTGGCCCCGGAAGGGCAGGGATTGCTGCCGCCTTGCTTCTCGAAGAATCCGCTCTTTCAAGGGATAGTCTGGTAAGAAGGCTAAGATGTCCGGGGGCAACGCCGAGGTTCGACGCGGCAGGCCCACTCTGTGTGCTCTGTCGATTCGGACGGGGAAGTCTCCGGATTCGCCCAGTATTTCTCTGAACAAGTCTCGCAGGTACGCAGCGATGTCATCTCCTTCCTCTTTCGATGGGACGCCTCGGACCCGGATGTTATTGCGCCTGGATCTATTCTCGAGATCTTCAGCGTGGGACTGGAGGTCAAGCTGCTGGTCCTTGAGTCGCAGCACTTCCTGTTGCAGTTGTATGATCTCTTCGTCTCGGGAGTGCCCGGCCTCTTCAACGGAGGCCACTCGTTCGCCTAGGGAATCGACCTCCTCTCGGACCTCTCCGGCCACCTCCTGCTTTAGCGTTTGGAAATCTTCTCGGAGGGAACTGAACAGCGACTCCAGGAACGATTTAGTGACTGGAGGCTCCCCTCCTTCCGCTCCTCGGGCATTGTTCGAGGGGCTCGGGTTCTGGTTGAGACCTATCCGGCCGTGGGGCACCCCTGCTCAGCATTTCCGGTAGGGTGCGGTCTCCCTTCTTGCCCCCTCTGTTCCCGGCCATCATATGAGTGGGGGGGCACGTCGCGTGGCACAGTGCCCGGATGGAGCCGCTGGGCTCGTCTCTGTGGCCGCCGGCAAATTCCTTTGTGGAGTCTGCGCCCAAGGTCACTCCAGCGGGCAGTACCGCCAAGTCACACCTCTGCCCGCGGGTTCTCAGAGCACCAGGAGCGCTGGTTCCGGGAAGGCAATCACGGACCACATCTAGTGCAGGTCATTGCAGCAATGTCCAAAGGCCCATTTGGTGGTGATAGGGAGGTGATCCAAAACCTAGGGGTGGGTCAAGTCACCAGCGCGCCGGCCGGCACCGGAGCACTCCGCCCGCAGCGTAGATTGACCCGGCACCAGAGCTGAGGGGCATTCCGTTCGGCGGCGACACTCCTGGCGGGGCTTGGGCCCCAAGACACCTCAGCTGGAACCTCAGCGGCTCGTGCCCTTGCCCGCGGGTCTCCTGGGTGCACCGCAAGTCCTGGTCCGTAGGGGCCGAAGGAGGCCCACCTCCCTAGGTGGTCGTAGCCGCACCTGTGTGGGTCTGAGACTGGGGCCGTTCAGCGGTCGAGGCCCGTCACCATTGTGCGACTGGACATCCGAGACGCGGCCGGTCCGCCACACCTGACCTCAACGCGACCAAGTAGCCCTTCTCGCCAGAGCGCTGGAGTCTTCTCCGGCAGAGTCCGGGGTACACCTTGACTGGCCGATACCTCGGTTGTGCGGCTTCCCTTCAACCCGGGAGCGAGTATGGCTCAGTCCGTGCTGTCCAGCCCCTGCAGTGTCGATGCTCCCCACAGTCTCCGCAGTTACTCTGGGCCTCCCAGTGGCAGGTACCGGCCTCTCTGCTGTGACGGGGGGTACGCCAGGGCAGCACCACCCCCGATGCCAGGTTGCATCAGGCCTTGGAGAAATGCGCAATAGTGGGCCTACTTCCGGCCGCGTCCCCGGGCTCGCGTAGCGACCCCGCCCCAGTCCGCCGCACCTCTCTCCGGGAAATGCAGGCCCAGCCGCCGCGGGCTCCCGCCCGGAGCAATGTCCGGTAGTCGCGGTATGGCAGTTTGTGCTGTGCGGAGGTTCCTCAGAGCGGCCCCCCTCGTCCTCTCACTCTGTGCCGATCTCTGCTGGAGCAGGGGGATAACGGGCGGTCTCAGGCCCGCCGTCAGGCCCGCCGACAGGCCCAGACCCCGGTCTGCCGTAGCCCTCCACGCCGAATTCACATGTGGCGGGGCCAGTCCCGGGCACGATACGCACCGGGCGGGACCCCTCCACTGGGCCCCCGCTAGGCTGAGCAGGGGCCGCCTGACACCTCAGATGCTTCGTGTGCCGTCGGGTCCGCTCGTCCAAGGCGCCGTCTCTCCGGCCTTTTGTAGCGGTAGGCCAGCTCCTCGAGCCTGCTCCACACCCGGGCGCACTCCGGGTCCTCGCCGCCGCCCCCATCGGGTCACCCAGAGCTCCCGGCAGCGCCGTTGTGCAGCGTTTCGATTCCGGTGCCGATCTCCGCACTGTTGGGGGGAGATCAGCAAGTATCAACAGGGCAAGGGCCCAGGATCATGGGAGCTCGTGGAAGGCACGTCTTCTCAGCCCGCCATCTTGGCCACGCCCCCCGGTCCCAATCTTTAAAAAGGGGGACAGAAGCGACCCAAAGTGTTACAGGCCCATTTCTTTATTAGATTCCCTCATGAAAGTGGCCGGCAGAGTAATACTGAATAGATTACAATCATGGTCAGAAGAAACAGGTGTTCTTTCTAAGTATCAATATGGTTTTAAAACAGGATTGGGCACTGTTGAACAAGGACTTAACCTGGCCATAATTATGGGTAAGCATGTGGTAGCAAAAAATAGTAATTTATTTCTGACTTTTGTCGATCTGAGTTCGGCATTCGATTGCCTGAGCCACGAAATTCTGTGGGATACCTTGTTACAACTCTGTATCGATTACAAGATCTTGAATTTTATTAAAGAATTGTATCGGGGTGCAGGGGCAAAAGTACGTTTTGGGAACAAGGGTGAATGTACATCAAATTTCCCCATTAAGAAAGGAGTCAGATAGGGTTGCATTCTTGCACCCTTTTTATTCAATCTTTATATAAATAGTGTGGCTGATCATCTAGCGCTTGAAAATTTGGACTTCCCCCAAATCGGAGGAACCCCAGCACCCATTTTATTGTATGCGGACGACGCAGTAATCATGGCCTTGACTCAAATGGGTCTCCAGAAAGCATTAACCATCTTCTCGGATTACATGGGAGCCAGAGGCTTAAAGATTAACGTCGGAAAAACTTTTACCATGTGCTGCTCACCCAAGTTAAATGTCCAATGTAACACCTTTTTAGAGAAGTCAAAAATAGACTTAACTAATACTTTTTCCTATTTAGGAATTACTTTTAATAAAAAGGGCACCTGGTCTTCAGCATTAAATACGAGAAAATATGCATTTTCACGCGCACTTGGTGCTGTAAGACATTTTGCAAATAAATTGGGGGGCCGGCCGGTGCACATTCTGGTAGATATTTACAAAGCGAAATGTGTGTCCACAGCAATATACGGTGCTGGCGTATGGGGAACCGCAGATTGTCGAGAAATTCAAATATGTGAAAATGCTTTCCTGCGGTTTTTATTAGCTGTTCCTAAATCAACATCTACTTATGTATGTCATAAGGAGCTAGCCCTGGATTATGTTTCAGACCTAATCAAAGTAAGCCCTGTCTTGCTATGGCATAAGGTCTGGACTTCTGAAGCAACTGAGCTTAATAGGGTAATAATCCAGGATTGCCTTAAGCTTCAGGGAGCTCTTAAGATTGTTTGGTTTTCTTATGTAAAGGGTTTTTTAACAGAGATGGGTCATCCTGAATATTTCGATTCCCCTTCTTTACTAACCTCTATTGCAAGGAAAGAGTTGAAAGAAATGTGCCTTAAGTTTTTAGAGAACAAACGTTGGCAGCTGGAGGGAAACAAGGTGGCTGTTTTACAGAATCAATAAATTTCACAGGGCCCTGGTATGCAGTGCTATCTAATCCATATTCAGAGTAGTTATAGCCGGATGTTATTAACACGGTTTAGGGCAGATAGCTTTTTTAGGCTGATTACATTTCCAGATACAAATAACTGGTCAAAATGTTTGATCTTGTGTCCCTGTGATGATGTTTCCCAACAGTCTACGATACATTGTATCTTATTCTGTAAGTTGTATTCGCTTCTCAGGAGAAGATACTTGTTACCGTTACTGAAGAATTGGGGTCTGAGACAGTGTAGACCTGCCCTCCTGAAACTTCAAATGTTATAAGATTTAATGTCAATGTTGTTAGTACCTATGTTTTTAAAAAGTGTTATTAGATGCAGATCAACAATACACTGAATTTTAAAGATATCTGCATTTTATACTGTATTGTATTAATGGATTGTAAATTCCCTTTTTTCTATTCTGTGTATACTAATGTGCTTTTATGATTTTAAAATGAAATCGAATAAAGCGATCTTTGACTTGACTTGACTACTTCTAGTTGTATAAAAGCAAACTATGTTTGCAAATTAAACAAATAGAAAGCTTTATTTCATGTTAAGGGAAGTCTGCATGAACCAAGAAGAGGCAGGAAAAGGTTTCACACCGGCTCAGACAGTGGTGCTGCAGGTACACATTATAATGTTATTGTTATCTTTGTGAGGTCCTGAGAAAATAACTTTCCTGTCAATAAATACAGTCATCCATCTTTGCTAGCCTTGGCTCGTAGCTAAGGTTTATGCATATTTTGGAAAGACCAGGTAGCCAGTAGCATAGAAATGATGCCATGGGCTCTGGAGCAAGCAAGGAAAATGGCCCCCTGACTGTTGTTTGATAGGAAAATACAGGAATGTACATGGTATAATGGTCCCTGGTGCCATTGCACCTACTTCACCAATGGTAGCTACTTCCCTGCTACTAACATCAGCGCAGTCTCACCACATGCAAACTGTGAGCTGTCACCTCTAAAAGAAAAAATGCTACAATTAGTGTTGTACAAATGTTTATCTTTGATTGGTGCAGCAGGTGCAAGAACACCAGGGCCCAATGATGGCTGATTATGTCTGAATTTCACAGTTCAAACACACATTTATTGGTTGATTTATACAAAGTGAAACTAGAAAACCTGGGATTGATCCCGGCTTTCTCACATAACCAATTTGTGTGACCTTAGGCAAATAGTTTATTTGAGCAATATGCCATTTTCTTAATTATCGTATATGAAAGCACCTTTAATTATGTGAAATCAGTATAAGAGGCATACAAATATATTGTTTTTATTTACTAGATTATAATGTTGCTCTTTATACAAGAATGTTGGCCACATACAGGGTGCACATGACCACTTAATTTCCTCAGTTCACAAACAACATTACTACAGGGGAAGGGAAACAATAGTTCTATTTTTAAAAACTTACTTTTAATTAGTGATGTGCAGTGATATAATGCAACATATTAATGCCAAAGCTTCAGCGTGTTAAAGAGAGGTGTATTTTTGTATTTTGAAGAGGCTTTATCTTATTTTAGGTGATGTTTGCTGCATGATAAATGGCAGGCGTTTAAGGGCTCATCTCCTAAAAGGGAGCTGTGCACTTATGCACTAAGAACTGTCAGGCTGATCTTTATCCTCAAGCATCAGGTGTCCCTTCATAGGCATGAACAGTGCAAAGAGCACTGTAGTCTTCCGAAAAGAACCGCACTTTAGAAATATAATGAGCAATCCAGGGAATATGGCTGACGAGCTTAACCTTGCCCCTTCCTCCAACCTAGGGGTTAGAGAGTTCAGACTTCTCTGCAAAGCTAAGCAAATAAGAACTGTGTCCAACCCTACCAGGAGAGACAGGAGTTCTTGGCAGGGCATGCAAGGGACCACTCCACAGAATAAGGTGAAGACCTTCAAGAGAGTGAGGAGGCGGATGAGTCCTAGACCAACCCCCCTCTCTCCCACTACTTAGGGAGGAAGGAGAATTTGTTTCCTAGCCTCTGCACCCAAGAGGTATAGGGGCTGGCTCCTACGGAGGTAGGGCAAAATCCCTACCAGACAGTGATGGCAAGCTCACTGAGGAGGATCTCGTTTTAGTAAGGGTGACCAGAAGACTAGACCTAGAGACTTGGCTCCTAGCTCTAGAGAGAGAGACAGCAGAGATAGCCCTAGGAGCCATCAATGGTGTCAGTATTTAACAAGCTTAGACAAAGAAGGATATTATGATCCTATAATCCCCAATAAGATTGTCCCTACATTTGTGGATGTGATGTCATCACCTAGTGGTTCACAGCCTTTGAGAGGGCTTGTGAAGCCAGAGGAGTGCAGGCACTCCATTGGAAATTGTTCTCTGGTAAGTATAGAGACAGACTTCTGACATTTAGTGGGGCTGAAGCAGAGTCCTATGAATTCATGAAGAGCACCCTGATTGAGGGATTTTGACTCACTACTGAGGAGTATAGGATTAAGTTCAGGGAGGCTCAAAAATCCAGGAGTCCGTCTTCGGTGGAATTTGTAGACTACTCAGTAAAGACACTAAGTGGCTGGTTGACTGGAAGAAAAGTGCAAGATTATGATGGTCTTTATAATTTGTCTATGAAAGAACACATTTTATGTAACAGCATTAAAGAATTGTTAGATCAGCATCAGGTAGACCTAGGTCCAATTTCTCCCCAAGAATTAGAAAAGAAGGCGGACCACTGGGTTAAGACAAGGTAAACCAAGACAACCACTGGGGATGACCAAAGGAAAGGTGTCACAAACCCAAAGATAAAGAGTCTTCTAAAGGCCCCCCAAATCCTGGTCAGTGGGGTGGGCCCAAGAACTCTTTCCAGCCCACTAGTGGGTACAAAGGGAAACAATTTGATCCTGCAAAGGCCTGCCGTTTCCACTGTAACAAGAAGGGACACCAAACCGGAGGTGCTGCCTGTCCCAACAAACCAGCTCCTAGATCCCCACTAGTACCTACTGGTATGGAAAATCTCCAGATGGGATCAATTGTGTGCCCAGAGAAAATCAGGGTTCACACTGAGGCTGTTTTAGTCTTTGAAGGGGAGGGAGGGTTAGCCACTTTGGCTGTCTGGCCCCCAATTTAAAGAAATACCTGCAGTACCCTTAGTGAATGGGATTAACATAGAAGCAATGAGGGGTACAGGTGCCAGTGTCACTGTGGTAAAAGATACACTGGTTTCCCCAGAGCAATATCTAACTGGGAAAACCTATCCAGTTACCAATGCTGGCAGTGTCACCACTAACCATGCTATGGCTATGATGAGCTTAGACTGGGTGGAGGGTGGGGTTACTGGCCTTAAGCAGGTAGTGGTCTCTCTAAAGCTTCCTGCCACCTGTCTGCTTAGGAATGATCTGGTGATGGTAATGGACGGAGCATCTGAACCAATCAAACACTCACACCCAGTCAACAGATCTGGGTTTAATCCATCACCGTTCTTTAGCCCACTCTGCCACCCAAGTTCAGACATGACCATATGCAAATCAGTCTGACCCTGTGCCTCATGAGAACAGTCCAGCCCGAACTGCCAAGCCATGCCTTCCCTGGACCGATTCAAGCTTCCTAGGACCAGTTTCTGGCATTACAGCCGTCTTCAGCCAGGCTTGCTTGAATCCAGTGGCAAAATTAGTCCCGTCCTCTCCACACCACTGGAGTCAAGCTATCCTGGCTGATGACGACTGATAGCCAGAAACCGGTCCTAGGATGCTTGATTCCGGACCAGGAAAGATATGGCTTGGCAGTTCGGGCTGGACTGTTCCCATGAGGCACAGGGTCAAGGCTGATTTGCATATGGCCATGTCTGAACTGGGCTGGTGTGGAGTGCAAAAAAACGATGGATTTAGGCCCAGATCTCTGTACTGGGGTGAATGTATGCCATTGTTCTGCATTCTGTCCATCAACTGTTGTTTTTAGGAATTATCTGAAGCATTGGCTGAGCTAGAAAGAAAGACACATGCAGCCATGCTGCAAAACACTGATATAGTGTGTGTAAAAACCAGAGCAGAGTGCCTATCACAGGGGCGAACAAGGAGGATTAGAGCCTGAAATGATGACCCAACCTCCCAAGAGGGAAGGTAGGAAGACTGGTGAAACAGCTTCCATAATGCAACAAAATCAGGACCCCTCTTATCAAAGATAGGGCTTGTCAGCCCCAGAGGGAACTGAGCCTGTGGATCTTGAACCTTACATGGTAGAGCTCTTGGGACCAGGGGGGCCCTCTAGGGAACAGCTGTGCCACAGACAACAGGTCTACCTCACTCTTGAAAGCCTGAGGCATCAAGCCGCTGCACATGAGCATGGAGATATCAGTGGCTCCCTCAAAGTTTATTGGGAGGAAGGACTCCTGTAAATTGAGGCCAGAGACCCCAAACCCTGAGCCACTAGGTGAGTGGTAGTGCCTCAGCTGTACAGGGGTTCCTGCTCACTTCAGCACATGACATCTCCCTAGATGGACACATGAGCCAGACCAAAACTTAGGGAAAGATTGGTTACCCTCTTGTATTGGCCCAAGATGTCCCAAAAAGTGAAGGAATTTGTAAGCTCCTGTGTTACCTGTCAATCCAGTGGCAAGACAGAAGGGCACCCAAAGGCCCCCTTAATCCCACTACCAGTGATTGGGTTCCCTTTGAAAAGGGTAGGAGTGGAATTAGTGGGTCCCCTTGAACCTACCACTACCTCAGGAAACACATTTAGACTTGTAGTGATGGATCATGTTATTAGTTATCCTGAAACCATTCCTCTCAGGACTACTACAGCCCATTTTGTTGCCAGGGCCCTCATTGGTGTCTTCACCAGGGTAGGGTTTTCTAAGGAGGTAGTATCAGACCGGGGTACCAACTTCATGTCTGGGTACTTGAAACACATGTGGGATGAATGTGGAGTGATTTGTCTACAGAGAGGTGCTTCAGAAGGGAGTAGCGGTTTCACCCTATGAACTTCTGTTTGGCCACCTAGTAAGGGAACCGCTCTCACTTGTGAGGGAAGGATGAGAGATCCCATCATGTACCAAAGCAAGATGTGGTTAACTATGTACTAGGCCTTCGTTCCAGGATGGCAGCAGCCCGACAGAAAGCATCCAAACACCTTTATGCCAGCCAGGAGCTCCAGAAGCACTGGTATGACCAAAAATCTGCACTGGTAGGATTTCAACCAGGGCAACAGGTATGGGTTTTGGAGCTAGTGGCACCAGTGGCCCTTACCCTATTTTGGAGAAAGAGTGGGGTCAACTACTTTAGAGACTTGGGCACTAGCAGGTCCCCCAAAAGGGTGATACATTTGAACCACTTCAAACTCTATTTTGACAGGGCTGATGTAACCATGCTGAAGGTTACTGATGAGGATCATGAGGCCCATAGTGAACCTCTCCCTGACCATCTCTCTTTAAGCCTCTAAGATGGGTCAGTGGATGGAGTTGTCTATTCAGACACCCTCTCTACCCAAAAGCAATCTGATTGCAGGCAGGTTCTGCAGCAGTTTCCCCAGCTCTCATCCTTGACGCCTGGTCAGACCCCCTGGTGTACCCATGATGTGGACTCTGGAGACAGCTGGCCTGCCAAAACAAAACTCTATCGCCAGTCTGACCAAGTCAAGTAAAGCATCAACGTTAAAGTCAGCAAGATGCTGGAGTTGGGGGTCATTGAGCCATCTGGGGGTCCATGGGCAAGCCCAGTGGTCCTATTCCCCAAACCTCATCCACAGGGTGGAAAGAACAAAATTAGGTTTTCTGTGGACTACAGAAGCCTCAATGCTGTCACCAAGACAGATGCATACCCCATCCCCAGGGCTGATGAATTGATAGATAAGTTGGGGGCTGCCAAATACTTATGTACCTTTGACTTAACTACAGGGTACTGGCTGATTGGGATGGCCCCTGGAGCAAAATAAAAGACAGCCTTATCCACACCTGATGGGCACTTCCAGTTTACTGTGATGCCCTTTAGTTTAAAGAATGCCCCTGCCACCTTCCAAAGGTTGGTGAATCAAGTCCTTGCTGGGTTGGAAAGCTTTAGTGCAGTTTATCTTGATGATGTTCCTGTGTTTAGGTCTTCCTATCAGGATCGCCTGGTCCACATGGGGAAGGTTTTACAGGCCTTAGAAACTGCAGGACTAACTATCAAGGCATCCAAGTGCCATGTATGGCAGGGAACTGTTCTGTACTTTAGGCCACCTTGTAATTTGAGGCCAAGTCCAACCCAAAATCTAAACATTTTTGGATGGAGAAGCTCCAATAACCCAGACCTAAGTCGGGGCATTCCTTGGCTTGACTGGGTACTATAGGAGGTTTTTGAGGGGATATGGGACCATTATAACTCCCCTTGCAGAACTCACCTCCCAACAAGATGCACAAGAAAGTGAACTGGACAGTTGGCTGCCAAAAGGCTTTTGACACCCTAAAAGAGGCAACATGCTCAGCACCTATTCTTAATGCTCCAGATTACTCCAAGCACTTTGTCTGGGATAGGACCATCAGGAGCGGTCCTATCCCAGACAAATGATGATGGATAAGACCACCCTGTTGTTTCATAAGCAGGAGGCTACTCAGCAGAGAGCAGCCTTGAAGTGCCATTGAGGGGAGGCCTTTGCTGTGGTTTGGTCCCTGAAGCAGCTGAGACCATACCCATTTGGTACTCACTTCCTAGTTCAAACTGACCACAGACCTTCAGGTGGCTAATGCAGATTAAAGGAGAGAACCCAAAACTTTTGAGGTGGCCCATATCCCTACAGGGAATGGATTTTATAGTGGAACATAGACCTGGGACTACCAATGCAGATGGCCTTTCCAGATTTTTCCACTTAGACAACAAAGACTCTCTAGGGAAAGGTTGATCTCATCCTCTTTCGTTTTGGGTGGAGGAGGCCGTGTTTTGTAGGAAAGTGCCACTTTTTACATGGTTACCCCCCCTTTATTTTTTTTACTGACCTCTGATGCAACCAGACTTGATGTCTTCTGGGTTCCTGCCAACGAGGTTCCCAGGGCTTGTGTTCTTTCTCAAGACTGAACGATTGTACGCACAATTGGCACATCCCTGGCCACAGGTAAGCCCCTTGTAAAAGGTACCATGGGTACCAAGGGAACTGTGACCAGGGAAGGCCTCTAAGCGCTGAAGCACCTATTGTGTCACTCTCGGAGGCCCTGTACCTTAGCACGCTGGTGCGGAGAAAAGTGAAGACTTGACATGGCACACATCCCATGCTTGCAACCTGGTGCCTAAGGCCTAGATAAGCCTCCCCTCTAGCAGGGTGCACTAGCCCTAAGGTGAGGGTACAGAGACATGAGCCCTGTGCCCCTACTGTGCGTAAGTCCATTCTTAGACATTGAAAGTGTAGTAAAGCCATAAAGAGTATATGGTCTGGGAGTTGGTCGTTACAAACTCGACTGCTACATAATGGCTTTACTAAAAACTGGAAAGTTTGGTAGCAAACTTCCCAGCACATTAAACCCGCGCTGATGCCAGTGTGGGATTTAATGTAAAAAGCACTCAGAGGGCATCTTAGAGAAGCCCCCTAAAAATCGACCAGCCCTGGTGTGGTTCCTGAATGGATGCCCGCCATTTACCACCACCAGACAGGTTTCTGGACCCCTGGGTAGAGAGCCTCCGCTCTCTGGGTCCAGAAACAAAGCCCATCCTGGGCAGATGTCACACATCTGCCCCCAGGATGGCGCCGTCCATGAAAGGGGAAGCTTCCAATGCCTGCCGCCTTTGTAGGCTGTCCTTGCCTCTTGTTGCCCCCAGAAACGGGCTCCCACCAGTTCTCACGCCTAATTTGGGCGGAAAATCAGCGGGGAAAACAGAGTTAGGAGGAGAGTTGTGCCCACCTTTGCCAACCCCAGCCCTCAGGTGGGGGAGGCAAGTTGAAGCACACATCTCAGTCCCCTCCATCTTGGAGATGGGGGGATCCAGCCAATTAGGAAGAGTCTCATGGCCCCTCCCACTGGAGGCTGGAATACTAGGGGTGTACCCACCCCAAGGAAGCTACTCATTGACCCAGACCTGTACACCCTTTTAACGCCCCTAAAATTAGTAGTTCGAGGCATGTGGGCTGCTAAATTCATATCTTAGCATTAGATCGCCGCCTAGTGTTGGGCTCGGATGATCGCACATTGTTGTCCTGGAAGAGTCTTCGAAGTATCCTGAGATAGGTGGCTCCTCCCCTGGACTACAGTGCGCATGGGCATCGGCTCCATCCCCAGATTGTTTTTTTCCGCCATTGGGTTCGGATGTGGTCTCGACGTCTTACTGTCGGAACCAAGAAAAACTAACTTTTAGCGGCCAAAAGGCCTCGATTTTCTTGCGTCGGTATTGTCTGCGCACGGTCTCGAGTCTTCCGTCTCTTGGAGCCGGAATAAGCGGAGTTTTCTTCGCTCTCGGAACTTTGAGGCCTTCTCATCGCGACACGACTGCAAAACTTTTCGGACATGGAGCGGAGCCCGTTTAAGTACTGCCCGCTCTGTGGGTCCAAGTACCCACACATCGATCTACACCCCGTGTGTAACAAATGCCTTTCGCCTGACCACGACGACGGCAAGTGCAAGTTGTGTGCACAGTTCCGCTCAAAGAAGACTCTCAAGCTTCGGCGCGTGGTGCGCATGGAAGCTAAACAAGCGGCCCCGGATCCGGAGAACATCTTCGGCGACCAGGACGAAGAGGACCAGGGTCATCATCTCCAAATCTCCCCACCCGAGACGGAGGTCGAGGCGGATCCGAGAGACGACGACGGAGTCGCGGGTCAAGGCCTTGAATACGTCGACGAGGTAGGAGACGACGATGAGATTTATGGGGCCGCGGCAGACAGCTCGGGGGACGAGCTCTGCCCCGAAGGTTACGAGGATATCGACCGGGACACGGGATCGCCTGTCGGCCTTACCCAAGACCTGTTGCCGCAAGCCACAGCCCCGCCTTCGGGCCCGGCCACGGACTTACTTGCTGAGCAGACTGTTTCGAAACCGAAACCGAACCATCGGGATCGACAACACCTAAAATGGCCGACCCGAAAACGAAACCGAAACTTAAGGACTCGAGTGTCCCTAAGATGGCTGCCGTGCCGGTGAAAACGACGGTGCCCGCTACCCCATCGACTCCGTCGACCTCCGGTCCGCAGAAGTCGAAGAAGTCCGTCGATTCCGATGCTGCAAAATCGAAACCGACGCCAGAGGAGGGGTCCTCCAAAAAAGATGGTCGGCACGGGTCAGCGGCTACGACGCCGTCCAAGCCCGCCAAAGTCGGCTCCAAGGAGGCTACGCAGGCACACGGAAAGGAGTCTGCGCCCCGAACACAGGAATCGGAGGCGGTAAAGACAGGATCCGCGCCCAAAGCGCACAAGGCCCACAAGGACGTCGGATCCGAGGGAAAGATCAGACCATCCTCGTCAGCGCCGAAACAAACTGTGAGTGAGCCGTCCCTCATAGCCGAATCACTGCAAAGAATCAGGGAGAAGGCCTTTGCCCCGTCGGCTCCGATACCATCGCCGCAGCCGCAAAAGGACACTCCAGCGAAGCCTTCTGGGAAACTTCTCTTTATTTTGCCGCCGAAGGAGGCGCCGAAAGCATTTTCAACCAAATCGGCACCGAAACAGGTGATTTCTTCCCCGACTGGCCCGCTTCCACGTCGGGTACTCGAATCAGAGGACGATTCAGAGCATTTCATCGACGCTGACACAGGCAAACTGACCCTCTATAAGAGGAAAATCACTTCGGAGCCAGTGGACTCCTATGTCATCCCACTAAAGAAGAAGAGGGTGCCCCTTGACGCCTCAGGCCTCACGGAACCAATCCAGCCTCCTCCGAGACGGAGCCCTACTCCCTCCCCAGAACACTCTGCGGGTGAGGGGTATGATGAAGACGAGCAGTACAATTTCCCTATCAATGAACCTGATGCACAACCGGATTCATATGATGACACTGGTGACCAGAACACCCAGGGTGTGGGGCAGGACCCGCAGCTTTTTAATGCACGTGCATCCCCGACTGAGGATTCAGCAGGTTTTCATGCACTACTCGAAAGGGCGGCAGCCAATCATGATGTGGACATGCATGCCGACCCGGTTGAGGAAGACTTCCTTTTCGACACTTTTTCAGTCTCTGAAAGGACAGTAAAGACACTGCCTATGCTTAAAGGAGTCCTCAAGCATGCTGGGGACATATTTAAGGAGCCTACAAGAGCGAGAGTGGTCAACCCTCGCATTGAAAAAAAGTACAGACCTGCACCTGCGGACCCCGCATACATCCGGGGACAATTGCCACTGGACTCTCTTGTGGTCACCAATGCCAGGAAACGTGCCAACTCCCAGACAACGGGTGAAGCTCCTCCCCCGGATAAGGAGTCCAAAGTGCTAGAGGCAGGGGGCAAAAGAGTAGCTGCACAGGCATCAAACTTTTGGCGCATCGCCAATACACAGGCACTCTTGGCGCGTTACGATAGGGCGCACTACGACACCCTAGAACAGATTGTACAACACCTGCCTCCACAGTTCCAAGAAGCCACCCACCTGCTCATTGAGGAAGGAAAGCTAATCTCAAACGCAGCCATCAAGTGTGCACTTGACGCTGCGGACACAGCTGCTAGAGCTATCAACACTAGCGTTATGCTGAGACGACAAGCGTGGCTCCGCATCTCAGGGTTTAAACCGGATATTCAGACAACAATCCTTAATCAGCCAGTCAATCCTGATAGTCTGTTTGGTCCAGATGTTGACACCACCCTAGAGAAAATAAAGAAGGACACAGAAACTGCTAAGTCCATGGGGGCCCTGCAGTCACAACAGTTTCGTGGCAGCAATTTTCGTCGCTCAGGTGCACGTGGAGTCACCAGAGGACAAATGGGTCAACAATCCCAGTTCTCTAAAGGTGGGGCACAATCCTCGTTCACAAAACAGAACAAGGGAGGTTACAGAAATAACAGCAACAGAGGTCGCGGCAGAGGAAACAACAGCTCCCGCTCCTCTGCTCCAGCCAAACAGTGACTCTCTGTCACTGCCCCCCGACCACCTAACACCTGTAGGGGGGAGACTACAGCAGTTCCTGCCCGTCTGGAGAAACATCACCACAGACAGGTGGGTGCGACAACTAGTCCAGTATGGTTATTGCCTAGAGTTGAGGTCCACTCCACCCAACATCCCGCCAAGGCAAAGGCCTATGTCCGCAGAGCACTTGCTCTTATTGCAGCAGGAAGTAGTGGTGATGCTGCAAAAGGGAGCAATCGAGCTCGTGCCGGTGGGAGAGGAAGGCACAGGGGTTTATTCCCTGTACTTCCTTATTCCAAAGAAGGACGGATCTCTCAGACCCATTCTAGATCTACGTCCCCTCAACCTGTACATACTATCAGAACATTTCCACATGCTTACACTGCAACAGATTCTTCCATTGCTAAACCAGGGAGATTTCTTAGCAACCTTAGATCTCAAGGATGCTTATTTCCACATTCCACTACACCCGTCACACAGGAAATACCTCAGGTTCACTATTCAAGGCAGGCACTACCAGTTCAAGGTCCTACCCTTCGGAGTCACCACAGCCCCGAGGGTGTTCACCAAGTGTCTGTCGACAGTAGCGGCGCACCTCAGGAGGCAGAACATCCATGTCTACCCCTACCTAGACGACTGGCTCGTGCAAGCCAAGTCAGAGCAACAGTGCGCCGCAGACATATCGACTACAATTCACCTTCTTCACGATCTGGGTTTCTCCCTGAACTACCCAAAATCGCATCTTCAGCCGGCACATGTCCGGCAGTTCCTAGGTGCGACGATCAACACCCTGACGGCCATGGCTCAGCCAAACCAAGTCAGGATAGACAGCATGCAGGCTCTGATCCAAAGGTTCAGGCCACAACACTCGCTTCCAGCGAGAGTGTTCATGCAGTTGATAGGCATGATGGCCTCCTGCATCTTCATAGTCCCTCACGCACGGCTACATATGCGCCCGCTCCAGGAGTGCTTAGCGAATCAGTGGACACAGGCTCGTGGGCAATTGACAGACCTAGTGTTGGTTACCAGTCGGGCATACGACTCTCTGCATTGGTGGACTCCACACAACCTTTGCAAGGGCCGA
The DNA here is from genome assembly GCF_964261635.1 of Lissotriton helveticus. Taxonomy (NCBI): domain Eukaryota; kingdom Metazoa; phylum Chordata; class Amphibia; order Caudata; family Salamandridae; genus Lissotriton; species Lissotriton helveticus. Next base: position 1,504,074,416 of record NC_136057.1, on the reverse strand, counting down.
CTGTTCCAAGAGCCTGTGCCGCAGATTGTCCTGACAACGGACGCATCTCTCCAGGGATGGGGAGCTCATGTGCTCACTTACACAGTGCAGGGACTATGGACGACGCAGCAACAGAAGATGCACATCAACTATCTGGAACTGATGGCAATCTTCATGGCGCTCAAGTCCTTCATTGTACATCTGTGCAACAAAGTCGTGCTAGTCCGGACAGACAACATGACCGCGATGTACTACATTCAAAAGCAGGGAGGCACCCACTCGCCACAGCTGTCTCATCTGGCTCAGAGCATGTGGAAGTGGGCCATTCAGAGGAACATTTTCCTCATGGCAGAACACCTCCCAGGAAAGGACAATCAGATGGCGGATCTGCTCAGCAGGTACAGCCATCAAATGCACGAGTGGGAGTTACACCCATCTGTCCTCCACCCGTACTTCCAGCAGTGGGGTCATCCGGAAATAGACCTGTTTGCCACAAAAGAGAACGCAAAATGCCAACACTTTGCCGCCAGGTTCCCTCACCCACAGTCGCAGGGGAATGCGATATGGATGAACTGGTCAGGCAAATTTGCGTACGCTTTTCCGCCAGCCCCTCTAATACCGCTGGTCGCAAGAAAGCTAAGGCAGCACGAGATGACTCTCATCCTAGTTGCTCCAACGTGGGCGCGCCAGGCCTGGTACACCACGTTCCTCGAACTCTCAGTGGTGCCGCATCAAAGACTGCGCCTCACGCCCAGTCTTTTGACGCAGAACCATGGAGAAATTCAGCATCCAGATCCGCAACAGCTCAACCTGGCGATCTGGCTCCTGAAGTCCTAGAGTTTGGATACCTTAACCTACCTCCGAAATGCATGAACATCATCAAGGAGGCGAGGAAACCAACTACTAGAGCATGCTATGCTGCAAAGTGGAAGCGTTTTGTCATTTACTGTACAGCCAATGACATCAACCCGCTAGATGCATCTATCCCCAACATCATCTGCTATCTGTTGCATCTTTACAAGTGCAATCTAGCGTACACTTCCATTCGGATACATCTATCCGCCATAGCGGCTTATCTCCAGAACAGGCAGCACCTCTCTGTCTTCAGAGTGCCCGCCATTAAAGCCTTCCTTGAAGGTCTGAAACGAGTCATTCCCCCAAGAACACCGCCAGCTCCGGTGTGGAACCTCAATGTCGTTCTCACCAGACTGATGGGGCCACCATTTGAGCCACTGCACTCGTGTGAACTCCAGTTCCTTACGTGGAAAGTAGCTTTCCTTGTAGCTATTACGTCTCTGAGGCGTGTCAGTGAGCTGCAGGCGCTCACAATCCAAGAGCCATTCATTCAAATTCATCCAAATAGGGTAGTGCTACGCACTAACCCCAAATTCCTTCCGAAGGTGGTGTCACAGTTTCATCTAAACCAAACTATTGACTTACCAGCATTCTTTCAAAACCCGCAAACGGTGGCGGAAAGAATGCTCCATACCTTAGATGTACGGAGGGCGTTGATGTACTACATAGACGGAACACAACCCTTTAGAAAAACAAAACAACTCTTTGTTGCCTTCGCACCACAACACAAAGGCAACCCGATTTCCAAAGCAGGGATAGCCAGATGGATTGTTAAGTGCATCCAAATATGTTATCAAAAAGCCAAGCGCACTTTAACAATACCCCCCAGAGCGCACTCCACACGCAAACTGGGGGCATCCATGGCTTTCCTAGGGAACATTCCTTTAGAGGATATTTGCAGAGCAGCCACGTGGGTTACACCACATACCTTTACAAAACACTACTGTGTTGATGTGCATTCCAAGCAGCAAGCTGCTGTAGGACAGGCTGTTCTGAAGACACTTTTTCAGGTTTCTGCAGCTGGCACGGGCAACCGCCGCTGATGGAGGGACTGCTATGTATTCTATGCTAAGATATGAATTTAGCAGCCCACATGCCTCGAACTGAATATGCTACTTACCAGTATGCATTTGTTCTTGGCATGTAGGGCTGCTAACATTCATATCGCCCGCCCTCCTCCCCGGTGCCTGTCGCAGCTGCAGATATACTATTGTATTTATTCATTAGCATGGACATCCTTTACACTTTTCACTCCATCTTCTGCCACAATGGCGAAAAACAATCTGGGGATGGAGCCGATGCCCATGCGCACTGTAGTCCAGGGGAGGAGCCACCTATCTCAGGATACTTCGAAGACTCTTCCAGGACAACAATGTGCGATCATCCGAGCCCAACACTAGGCGGCGATCTAATGCTAAGATATGAATGTTAGCAGCCCTACATGCCAAGAACAGATGCATACTGGTAAGTAGCATATTCATTTAGGGGCGACCCTGAACCTTGCCTCCTCGGATTCGAGGAAGAAAGGAGGACGAAGAGCTGTGCTGACCCAGGAAGAAGAAGAGGACACCAACTGCCGTGGCCCCAGCCCTAACGGCCTGTCCTGTCTATGACCTGCATGCAGCGAGTACCCCGGTGAGTCAAAAAGCGAGCAACCACCAGAGCCTGGAGGACCTGCCCTGCGACCTTCCCACAGACTCTGTCTCCTATGATCAACGAATCAGCTCAACCAAAGACAAACCTCCAGAATCTGGATTCCGTTGACTGCGATTCTGCATCCGACGCGTTCCTGCAACTTCAACCTGAAGGGGTCCCCCCCGACCGCAACTGGTAAGAAAAACCCCGATGCCAGAAGACACCCCTGCACCCAACACCCCACAGCCTTGAAAGGCCCAAACAACAGTGTCCAGGCATCCCCCAAGATTCCAACTTATCTTTCCAGTTGGTGGTTGCCTTCAGGAAGTCTCCCTGCCCGAGCCTTTAGCATCTTTCCAAAACGGAGGTCTCCATTGGAAAGCACATGATCCCAGACATCTGTTTTGCACCCTGCGACCGAGTGCCGCTGGTAGTGCAGCTGGTCGTTGGGCACCTTCAGTGCTGACCTTAACCTCAGGAGCTTGGCTCCCACAACAGAGTGACCTGCTCGTCAGCAGACCTTAACCGAAGGGCCCCATTGGCTAACATTGGGCCCCTGAACTCTGCACCCGGCCGGCCCAGTGCTGCTGGTAGTGTAACTTGAATGCCCTCCTAGACCATGGGGAACCTGGGTCATAACCCCAAAAACCCACCCTTGTGAGTCGAGTACTCGCCTCCAAAACCGATAACCATTTTTCTCCCATAGTAGCCCATGTTTTAAAAAATATATATCTTTATTGTCATTTGCGTAGTAACAGTACATTTCCAAACAGGCATATTACAACAATTACAGTATTCAAGTTTCCGGTCAGCAAGGCTATATGGTCACTTAACATAGACTATTGGTTATTTCTTTGCTGAACTCCGACCAGTATCACACAATTCGCTTATGCCATTGTCACATTTTTAACCATGAGTAACAACACTTTGAACTTGCCCCCCCCACCCCCACCCCCTTCCCGGTCATGGAGAGCCGTCTTGCCTATCGTGTACCTCACTCGTCTAAGCCATTATCTGACATAGGGGGGACCTCGGTGTAGCCAATGTGTAATTTCTTCCCTGAGAGGAGTGTAATGGGTCTACCTTCCTCTCTGGAGGGTCTTTCTCTTTGGTTGTGTCTGTAATCATTAGGTAGAAAGCCCTTGCGTCTTCAAGTTTGTCTACTCTCCTGAATTTTTTTCATCCAAACTAATTCTGCGGTGGCCCACTTCTGCATATCCCTAGCCCACCTCTCAACCGTGAGAGGATCTAGACTCAGCCAATGAATTGTGATTCGCCTTTTTGCTAATACTAGACCCAGTTGTATACATTTCCTAGTGAGTTTCTTGTTGTTTTGGCATGGGGAACAGCCCAAACACCACCCCTTTAATAGTGGATGGTATGGTCCACCCCATGACAGTCTGCAGACTATCTATCACGCCCCCCCAATAGCGCGCCAGCGCGGGACAGTCCCACACCATATGGACGAAGTGTGCATCTGAATGTTTACATCTGGGACATGAGTCCGCACGTTTCGAATATATTTTGTGGAGCACTCGGGGAGTGAGAGATGTCTGGTGTATTCTATTATATTGGGTTAATTTAAAGCACATACTAGAGCTTATCTGCTTGACCCCTTTGTATACTTTCTGTCATTGTGTTGCTGTAAAGGGGCTCGCACAATGCATCATCCCATTTTGCATGTATTGGAAGGGGATCAGTGGGGCGATCTTCCTGGACTGCTCTGTATATGTGTGAAACCAATCTTTGTCCCCCTGCCAGAGTGGTGATCATCTGTAATACTGTTGGGTCCTGGGGGAATGCCTGCCACAATTCTCTGCCTCCGTGTTGGGCCACTCCCAGCTATGCACCCTGTGTAGGAAGGTGGATATCTGACTATATGGTTACCCCAACTTTTTGCCTAGTGTTTAGCGGGTTTTCGACTTAGTTGGCCTGGGATCCTGCTAATCAGGGCCCCAGGCTATCTGCACTCACTGTAAAATGGACTCCATGTACTTTAGGTACATCTCCAATTGGACATTGGGTCACCTTGTGAGCCCCTGTATAGTGTACCATAGGTACCCAGGGCATAGGTGCATCCAAGGCCTACCAGGGGCTGCAGCATGTATTATGCCACCCCTGGCTGGCCATCCAAACGGACACAACTGGCTGTTCACCCAGCTGTGGCAAGGTTGTGTAATCACCCCTTGCTTAGGTGTAGTATCCCAATACCTACCATTACATATAGACACTTATATACCTATAAGTCACTCCTATGGGAGGCCTTAACAATCCTGCAGGCAGAGTGTTTGGTTTTATGTGAGATGGTACTCTAGCATGAGCTGAACCTGTCTGCAGCTTTTGGAACCATGTCCTTATAGCTGTTCTATGATATAGCCATACCATATACTCTTAAGTGCATTATAATCCTCGCGGTTAATGCTAACTTTGGTTTGGCTTTATCAAAACATGTCGTGTAAGGTGTCATACGCTTTGGAATACTACCCCCCGCCAGTCTTGGCGGCGGGTCTAGCATTCCACCCTTCTAGAGGGAGAAGACATAGTTTTTGCTGGTTAAAGTTAAACAGAGCCTCAGCATCACAAAATGGATGCTGCTGTCACAGACATGAGTCTGACCTCCTGCTGCTGGACGAAACTCCGGCAGGGGAGGCCTGGACAATATGTTTCCTGCCTTGGGAGGTGCTAGCACCTCCCCAGACAGGCTATAGTGTATTGGGGCAGGGTTGGTTGAATGAAATGAGACACTGCCTGGGGCACACAAGGTGCTCCATGCATAGCCCGGTTCAAACCAGTTGCTGGGTCACTCCAGCCCCAGCTCTGGCGTGAAACTGGACAAAGGGAAAGGGGTGTAACCACCCCCTTCTCAGGTTCCACCCATAGGAGGGACCTAGCAGGTAATTCAGCCCCTTTAATTCGTATAAAGCTAGGAGCTGAGTCTAGAGACTTTAGATTATCCTGAACTGAAACTCTGAAACGAAACTCTGGACCTTCGACATTCTACTGCAACTACAAGACTGAAGAATCTCCCTTGTGGTCAAGGAGTGACCACCCTGTGCATACAGGACCAACTAGTGAATTGCCAGTTTGCTTTGTCGACACTCCCGAAGGATCCCGACGACTCTGCTTCACAGGACTGGACTTCCAGACTTCTCGGTCCCCTACCCACACCTCCAGCAAAGCTGAGACCCGTGGCGGACACGAGAGACGTGAGACTCGACACCTGGCCATTTTGCTCTTTGCTAAACTGTGCAGCTTCTGAGACGTCCTCGAAGTTGTGCATTGGGGATTGAGAAGCCCCGACCCCGTGCCGTAAGTGCATCGAAGCTCAGCCCTCCACACTCCACGAGTGCCGTGTGGGGCCTGCTCTTGCATTTCTCCTTGACGCGTCTTCACGGTTGCTAGCCCGCTGGCTAGTGGCCATCTTGAAGACTCCATTTTGAAGTAACGCTGCTTGCCTGGTTGCTCTGGGCTTGCTCTTGCTTTCCTGTAAAGGGGAAGCTCCACAGACCTTGCTGGTCTGTACAAGCAGCCGATCTTCACTTCCTGCATGGGTTGCCTTTGCCAAGGCTCGTTGACTCCAATCCGGAAGCCGACACCGCCGACAGCGAGAGCCTTCGTGGGACAGTCCGTATCCAGCTCCTGGTCATCGTCGATGCCTTCTGGTCCACGTGGCTGCAGAGACAAGCTTCACATCTTCACCTGATCGCAGTCGACATCATCTGGTTCCATCCTGGTTCCACCCTGGTCACTGGCTAGTGACCCAGACTCTGTCCCCTCTGCTTTCAGGTTCTTCAATTCTTCGATCCACCCATGGATCCATCCGGACATCTTCTTCCTGGTCGCCTGCAGCATCTTCTTGCCGCTCTCCATAGGAATCGACGACGAAACCCGACACGACTTCACACCTATGCACCCGGCTTCCCTGGGTGAGGTAACTCGAGTACTCCGGTGCTCCCGTTGGTAATAACTATCCAAGTGTCCTAATTTAACTGGGTTTCCCTCAAAGTCCACCCGGACTGTCCGAAATCAACTAGTTTCTAAACTTTACGTTCCCATTGAAAGTCTATGACAACCCGCGTGTGTGTTTAAGCACTGCACACGCATCCTTTGGGACTCCTGCTTCCTAACCTTTGGTTACGCTGTGTAGCCCCACCGACTTCCAAGGCCCTAGGCCTATTCACCTGTTCTGAAGTGGCTCTTATACCACTTCTTTAGTATATGGTTCGTGAGGCCCCAAGGGCAGAATTGTATTTGTGCAACTTATAGTATGTTATTTGAGTAACTTGTGCTGTATCTCGAACTCTGACCTCATAAAGAGTGCAGAGGGGTTGTGTTAGAAATAAATACATATATATTTGATATATACCTTGTGTGGTGTCCTTCATTTGGTATACAAGGGGTTATTATTGGTAAAACAATTGGCTTCACATGCTCTCTTAAGTTTTAGCCTAAGACTGCTTTGTCCATGCTACCACTAGGATATCTGCTCTATAAGGTTGACTTTACAACCATCACCATAAGGGTTGTTTGGACTAATACAGGGTGCCCACTAGAATAGTGGACATCACATATCAGGCCAACATCTCACACCCGCCCGCTGGAACGTATCAGACCTGCCAGGAGTTCCATCACCAGGGCAAAGAGCAGGGGAGAAAGGGGACATCCCTGCCTCGTTCCCCTGCGGATCGGAAAGGGGTCTGACAGAACGGCATTTACAAGGACCCGCGCCCTCGGTCGAGCGTATAAGTTGGACTAATCTCGGAAGCAGGGACCGAATCCCATCGTTTTCAGAACATCGTCCAAGAACTCCCAGTCCACAGAGTTGAAGGCTTTCTCTAAGTCTACCAAAAGGAGAGCAAGGTAAGGGGTGAGCAAGTTGCGATAGGCCAAAGCGGTATGAATCCTCCGTGCATTAGCATTTCTAGTGATCGCATCATGCGGGGCTTAGTATTAGCCCTTGTCGGATCTCAAAGAATCTGCGACACAGGACATGGACTTCCAGACATCTGACGCTGACCTGCGCTCCCAGCAAAGCTGAGACCTGTAGCGGACACGAGAGACGTGGGACCGGAACTCCTAGACGTACTGCATTTTTCAAGCTGCACCTACTTCCAGAGGTATCCCAAAGTTGTGCATTGGGGTGCTTGAAGCCCCAGCCCCGAGCACATTTTGCACCGAAGCTCAGAGGCCCACACTCCACGAATGTCCGTGGGCCCACTTTGTGCATTTCAGCTCAACGTGTCTTCGTGGTTCCTAGTCCGTTGGCTAATGAGCCCCCACGAAGACTATCCTTTGGTTTACTTTGCTTTCCTGGTTGCTCCAGGCTTGCTCCAACTTCCCTGCAAAGGAGAAGTTCCTCAGACCTTGCTGGTCGGCACCAAAGCCAATCTCGATATTTTGCGTGTATTGCGTTTGCCAAGGCTTGTTGGGTCCAATCCGGATACCGACACCGCAACTAGATCCTTCGTGGGACAGCTCGAATCCAGCTCCTGGTCGTCGACGCCTCCTGGACCTCGTGGCTGAAGAGACAAACTTCACCTTTTCACCTGAAATCACCCGACATTGGCTGGCAACTTCCCATCGCCATCCTGGTCACTGGCTAGTGACCCAGACTCTGTCCGTTCTGCTTTCAGGTTCTTCAGATCTCCTATCCACCCTTGGATCCACCCGAACACTTTTCCTCTGGTCGTCTGCAGCACTTCTTCGCAGCTCTCCATTGGAATCGACGACAAAACCCGACACCAAAAGGCACCTATGCACCCGGCTTCCCTGGGTGAGGTACAAAAGTACTCCGGTGCTCCCATGGGTCTTGACTCTCGAAGTGTCTAAGTCTAAAAGGGTTCCATTGTAGTTAACCTAGAAGTGTCCTTAAATTGTAAATTTGTAACTTGTTCGTTCTCCATAGAAAGTCAATGGTAACCCGCGGCTGTGTTTAGACACTGCACATGTTTCCTGTGGGCCTCCTACATCCTAACCTTTGGTTGTTCCTAGAAGCCCCAGCGATTCCACAGGCCCTAGGCCCGCTTTCTAACCCAGACATGGTTCTTATACCACTATTTTAGTATATGGTTTGTGGGGTCCCTAGGGCATAACGTATACTGTGCAACTTATTGTATGCTAATTAAGTTCCTTGTATTGTACTTTTACCTCTGACCTCATAAAGAGTCCAGAGGGGTTGTGTTTAGAATAAATGCATATATGTTTGATATATACCTTGTGGGGTGTGCTTTCATTTGGTACTCAAAAGATTATAAATGGTAAAACAACTCGCTTAACGCGTTTCCAAAGTCTTATCCTGAAGGCTGCTCTCCACAGCTACCACTAGGATAACTTTCTAGAAGGTTGACTTTCCAACTACCATCTGTAAGGGTCGTTTGGACTGGTGCAAGGGGCCCACTAGAATAGTGGACATCATATACCAGGCCAACGTCTCACATCACCACAATGGATTCTGGCACGGTCTCTGTGTCGTTTGCAATGTGCTGTCTTGGAGAACGTTAATCTGGCCTGGGCCCCTTGTCAAGTTCATTTAATGTTGCCTTTTGGACCGCCTACGTTCTTGCAGTTTATCCGTCACAATGTGGTTCCCGGAGGACTCCGTGGATGAGGCCAAACATCGCTCCCCTGGTATCCAGCCACACACTGGCGTCCCCTGCCGAATAGAAAAATAACGTGCGTCCTTTATTTACGAGACTCAATTTCGCAGGAAACATGAGACTATATTTCAAGTTCAGTTTGCGCAATATGCGTTGGACCATGATGTAAGATTTTCTTTGATCTAACATATAGTCCGGATATATTGAAATTGAGTGTCCCTCAAAAAGGAACTGGCCTTGGTTGCATGACAACTGCAGGAGGAAGTTCCTGTCCCTGTAATTAAACAGTTTTGCAATTATGGCCCAAGGTAGTGACTCTGGCCTGAGAGGCGGGACCAGCGCCCTGTGTGCGCACTCAATATTTAAAAACTTGGAGAGTTTCTTGTGAGCGATCACTCTAGTGAGCCAGTTCTCCAGGAAGAGTTCTGAGGAGGGCATTCTGCTTTTTCGGGAAATCTGAGTCCTCCGCCCTCCCATCCCCCGGGTTGGTGGTGTTCGTCGCAGTATTGTGGGTCTATGACCACCCTTGCAACCCTGCCAAGGGTCGACTAGCTGGATCTGGCAGCTCCCGTCTGTTATCACTTGGAAGTTCGAGCCAAATCTTCACCGGTGCTGTGCCTGCGCACCCCTGGCTCCAATTGTTCTCTCCCCTAACCATATGTAGTGGTAGTTCGATGGTCTTGTGCTCACCTGCGCACTTGGCTGTGTTTATGCTCCCTCATTATTTAATTGGTGGCAAACCATTCATTGTCAGCCCCGCAAGCGTTTCTTGTGGTGCGGCACTCTCGTCGCTCCAAACGTGGCCAAGCCGCGAAGAACTGGGCCCCTCCTCAAGCCGCCCGCTGTCCTTGACGTGGGATCCTGGGGCCTCGGGGTAAGCTGCAGCACGTGCCGATCTGCCTGCTACACCTGGAGCACAGAATCACGCCTCTCCACGCGTTCGGGCCTGTCGCTCCTTTGATCGCTCCCCCGGTACACTTCTCCACTTGCCAGCAGTCCAGGGGAGCAGCTGGAGCGCACCTCAATCGCTCTCTGGGGTCCTTGGAGCCGGACCGTAGCTAGGGTGACCAACTGGCATTGGTGCAAATTCAGGACAGTGAGTGTAAAAATTCAGGACAACGGGTCAAAATTCAGGACACAAATTCAGGACAGGAGGTCAAAATTCAGGACAAAACTTCAGGACAATTGGATAAGTTTTACAGACACATCAGAGGTCGCACAATAGTATATAAGTAATCCCAGCCATATCGAAACATATATTCAACCATTTGCAAACATATCCATCATGTATCCTTCCACCTATCCTTTCACTCATCCATCCTTTATCCATCCATCCACCCTTTCACCCTAGCCATCTGTACACTCATCCATCCACTCTTCTACCCATCCATCCATTCACTCATCCATCCAGCCATCCTATCTCTTACTCATCCATCCACCCAGTCACTCATCCTTCCACCCATCCACCCTTTCAGTCAACCATCATCCTCCCTTTCTGTCTCCATCGTCCCTTTCACTTAGCAATCTTTCCTTCCATCCATCCACCCACCCATCCATCTACTCATCCACTCATGAATCCATCCATTGACCCTATCACTCAGCCATCCTTTTTCTCGTCCATTTATCCTTTCACTCCTTCACTCATCTATTCATCCTTTAGTCCATCTACCCTCCCTTTCACTCACTCATCCATCCTTACATCCACTCTTTCACTCATCTGTCATCCATTCACCCTTGCACTTATCAATTAATCAATCCATCCATCATTTCACTCATCCATCCACCCGCCCACTCACTCATCCATCCTTTCACTCATCCATCCACCCTTTTACCCATCCAGCTACCCTTCCACCCATACATCCAGCTATTTACCTTTTCTCCCTTTCATCCTTCCACCACTCACTCATCAATCCATCCATCCTCTTTTATTATCCATCTATTCAATCTTTCATTCATCCATTCACCCTTTCACTAATTCATCCAGCCATCGACCCATCCCTTCACTTACTCACTCGCCCACCTTTTCATATCATATTAATTTTGAGCTGAGCCTTTTTGACCTGTAGGAGCTATTCCTGAACTGGGGCAGAAGCCACACAGGGCAGAGACAGTATCCACCACAGGTGGGGGGGCGGGGAGAGGGGGAGGGACAGGAGCCATCACTGGGGGGAGGGGGGGGCAGGAGGGGGAACAGGATCCACCAGGGTGGGCACAGGGGTGGGCATGCGGTATTCTAGTATCATCTTGGTTTCTTCCAAGGTGGGGTAGGGCTCCTCGCCCCCTCCTGGACAAGACAACGAGGTCAGTCTCTCTTTCCAAAATGTTAGTTTTGCCATCCCCCACTGTGATGTACAGTACTTACAGGAGATACTCCAAGAGAACTGATTTAACTGATTGTCCTCCATACTTTGTTAATCAGTGTGGGTGCGATTGTGCCATTTCTTTATTTTATTACATTAAAGACTTCATGTTTGAAGAATCGAGGTTTGTTTACAATTTAGTGACAGTAATCAAGCTCTGTGCTGTGAAGAGAACCAAGTGCTGCCTCGGTGTAATGCAGTCTACTACTATGGGTGTGCTTGGTTGGAAGGATGTTGGATTGCAGTGTGTTTGTCACCTATAGCATCGTCTGCATGGAAGGGTGAGATGTAGCACATCATATTTGAGTCCGATTAGATGGCTGTGGGAGTGTCAGGGGAGTGTTTTGCTGGCGTGCGTGACAGTGCGTAGCACTTCTCTGTCTTGCTGGTGTGACTTATTATCTGGGGGTCGTGCAATGAACAAGCAGTATTATTCTCGTTGCCGCCCAATCCCACCCACGATAGCCAATGAATGCTGGACACTTTATATGTTTGCAGCTTCTAGTCCGAGCTGTAAAAAAAAATTCTTAAAAAAAATCTGTCCTATTTGACTTTGCTCCAAACTTTGTTATGTTATGACACCCAGAGGATGTGTGGAAACTTCCTCCTCCTTCCTCCGTTTGTAAGATGTTTGGGGCCCTGGGCAGAAAGGGAATGTCTCACACAAATTGCAGAGACATGACGCATTCAGAGCTGTTTGCATCTGAATAGATGCCCCTGCTCCTGAAGCTGACGCCCCTCCCTCTGTCACCAAGGGCTGGAGGTGTGAGGGGTGGGGGCTGCAGCTTCAAGAGCAGGGGCATCTATTCAGATGCAAACAGCCCTGAATGCGTCATGTCAAGTCAAGAAGGGAGGTGAGTGGAAGCTGTGCCAGCTTTTGGGAGGTGTGACCGTGCCCGGTTAAAATTACGGACAAATGGCGTCCGTTAAAGAATCCTTCACGGACAACGGACAGATGGCCGAAATTACGGACTGTCCGTGAAATTTACGGACGGTTGGTCACCCTAACAGTAGCTCCCGTCAGATCTCCTTTCTCTGCCGCAGTCTTCCGGTGTGTTGAGAACACAGGCTTCAATTCCCCTGTAGCAGGACTGTCGCCTTCCCAGCCGTACCCCTGTAGCCGTCAGTTAACTCGGCAGAGCACCCCCCAGAGATCCACTGCTTGTAAGCTACCACAGGCCAAAGATGGCGCACCGTTCCTCCGGAGGCCTCGTCTTCTTTGCCTTGGCGTCGCATTGTAGCCTCTACTCTTCTCGCTTCCTGGGATGTTGCGGGCACGGATCACCACAACTTCATACTTCGAGTATGATGGTTAGGGAGGTCAGGATCAATCAGGATTCTATCAATATGTGGGCCGTCGCGAGGAGCTCAGTAGAAAGACGTCTATGTGGCCATGATGTTAAGCCACACCCCCATATCATCTCATGTTATAAGATTTTAAGCCTAAAATTGTTCTAAGTGTGGACGTGCTAATGTATGGAGAAAAGTAAATTCAATTGCAAGATATAAAAAGTCGTACTTACCTTGTATGTAGAACTTTTAGGGTGTGGTATCTAGGCATACCACCCCCCAGTACTCAAAGTAATCTAAAGTAGCTCAAAAGTAATCTAAAAGTATTTACTGTATGATCCAAACTGCATTTAAAAGTGATCCTGGGGGGCGTGGCCAAGATGGCGGATGCATTTCATGATCGTTCCATGCCGGTGCCTAAAAAAGCACACCATTTGCGCCTGCCGGACCACTTCCAGTGCCCCGCGAGAGTAAATGTAGGCACCAGAAGTAGGGAGGCCCCAAGATTCGCCAGCTGCGGCCCCGAGAAAGTAGTGTGCAGCGGCTTGCAGGATATGGCCCATCCCCGAAGCGGACAGTGAGTGGATCAGCAGTGGAGAGGGGCCCCCATGGTGAACGACGGACCTGGGAAAGCGGGATGGCCCCACAACCCAACGATTGCGCCCAGGAGCATGAAGGGGCGGAGCTCCGAAGCGCCCAAGAGTCCTCCAGTGCGCACTGAGACAGAAGTAGGCCCATTGCAGAGGCCTACAGCACATAGCCTAACCCCAGCAACAAGCAGAAGTTAACTGTGCAGGAAGACACCAGGGCACTGGCCGAGACCCCCCTCCCCCAGCAAGCAGAGGGGTAAACGATATAGAAAGCATCCAATAACTGGACAGCAGAGAGTTTAAGCTCCCGGGCAGACCTTGTGGCATACTTCTGGCCCCCGGCAACCCGGCTTTGCCCCTTGGGACTGCCAAAGCGAGTGGTGGACCCCAGTGACAGCAGTCGGGGCAGCGACAGGAGGCAAGCGACCTGCGGAGACAGAGGTAGGCCCAGTTTGTCTTTCCCATGCGACTTCAGAAGAGCTGAGGGCTAGATACGAGGCCCACCCCCTCACCTCCTACATGGACCCAACAATAACCAATCCACTATAGTTTTGGAAGAGGTGGCCGACTGTCAAGAATAGCAGCTGGACAATCCTGGCTTCCATATCCTCTGGACCAGAAGCTGCAAGCAGGTGCCAGCGAACCCGCACTGTGGGAGTCACTTAACATTGGAAGCAGAACTTTAGGGGGTTGGCGTAGCCCGGTGCGGGTAGGGCGGCCCTCGCATGTCCGGACTAGACAAGGGGCCCTGATGGACACCGCCACTGCTTCCTAAACCGTGTGGCAACCTGAAACGTGCTGGAGCACCCACCCCCAGTGACTTATCGGAAATAGGACGCGGAGAAGAGATAACATGCTCGTACAGGCCCCGGGACTCGACCATCCACTAGGATCGTGGGAGCACAGCAAATAGCCTCTGCCTTAAACCTGGACAACATGGCGGGGAACAGGACAAAAAAGGAGCGAGCCCTCAAAAAAAATTTCGGAAAAGCAGGCAGGTCTGGGACAGATAAAAACACAAGCCAAGGGTCTGAGAACCGACTGGACAAGGAGGGCCTAATCACCAAAGCATACCTAGAATCATTGTTCTCCTCTCTACGCACAGATTTGCAGGTGATGAAAATTGAAATCACCTCAGAACTCCGGGAGGTACGACAGGATATGGACGAGGTGGGCGAGAGAGTGGCCGAGCTTGAGGACAGAGAGTCGAGCCGAGTGGAGGAGGTAGCTTGGCTTCAGCAAGAGGTCATAAGGCTAAAAAATCAACAATTGGACCTTCAGGCATAAGGATAAGAGGTGTGCCAACCAAAGCAGAAGGCCCCAATCTACGCAAGTACGTCACAGACCTCCTCGGACATGTCTCAAGCCTCCCAGAGACCTCTCCATTACAACTAGACCAGGTGCAAAGTGTAGGCCCTGAAAGCCCAGGGAAATTACCCCCAGCAGATATACTGGTGTGTGTCCACAACTTCCAGATTAAAGAGGATATGCTCAGGAAAGCCAGGGACTCTGACCCAGTTCACTTCAAAGGCCACTCCCTGATCTTTTTTCAAGATCTCTCCAGGATCACTCTACAGAAACGCAGGGACTTCGGCCCTGTCAGAGCACCTAAGGAAGGCCAAGGTAACTTATGCCTTGGGTCACCCTTTCCACATCATTTTTAGATAAGAATGAGTGCTGCACCAGATCCTATCCCTCAGAGGCATGTGCTCTCCTATACACCACCATTAATATCAATGGTGCTCATATATACCATTAATATCGATTTGTACGGTGAGCTAATGATTGGGTAATCCCGTTGCGATTAATGATCTCCCTTTTTATTGTAAATCCCAATTCTAACATAGATACGTTTTTTTTTTTTTTGTATAGGCCAGACACACACTGTATAGTCCTGATGAAGACCCCATTTTGACGTCGACATATATCAATAAACGAAACGTCTTAGTCAGTGTCAAAATAGGAGATTGGAATTAATTGTCATATTTGACACAGGACTACCATATAGGGATTTGACGTTATATGTATCAATAATACATTTTATATGTGATTATTATTTTTGTGTATTTTAATGTGTTGTGATTTATATATGTAATCCTTTATACACTGTATTTGTATTGTTTTTTTAATCAATTGTGAAATATATTTGTTTGTGTGTGTACATATAATGCCTTCAATACATATGAATTTTTGAATTGTTCATGTTTGATTATTTGAGTTAAATGGGAGATTTGTGTAAATTGTTATTTTCCCATTAAATGGGTTAGATTAAAACATTTTAAGAAATTCCTTAAGATATAGGTAGCAGAACCACTGTTCGCTTATTGCTCCTATACATCGCTGCACAAGAAGACTCAGAGGAACAACCCACCTCTCCTAAACACCAGCGACCCGCATGGCAGAAGATGAAAAGCAACCGCCGTGACTCTGACACCATAAGTAGAGAGAGACCGGCAGTGCTGCAGTCCTATCTGCGGAATCCACCCTCTCAACACCTTCCTGAGTTGTACTGGATCCTGCCCTCGGGGTTAGGATGGGTCTGGTGAGGCCCTAAATGAGGGGAGGCGGGGCAGACAGCCGACTTCCGTGATGACCCGTCATCTGCACGATCAGTGGACCCACTCTTGGTCTCCTAGGTGGTACTCCTCCGAAACAGTCTTCCCTAGGCAGGAATTTGCTCACCCCAACTCATCGGATTTGACAGACTTTGGTCCCCTGTTTTTTTCCCAGTGTATCCTTTTTGTTGGCTATCTGTGCCATTCTGTCTTCTTTCTCTTCTTCTCCTCCGCACCAACCAAGGCACTGCACGGACGGCTATCATAGTGGTTACCGTATAGCAGATCGTCCCATTGCTATCTTGTAGCCTAACGAGCCAGTGACATGGGTGCATTTTAAACTACCAGGATGCATAACATTCGGCTAGTGAGCATCAACGTACGATGCCTCAATAACCTGGTGATGCGCAAAGCAATGCTATCCTATCTAGAACACTACTGAGTGGGACATTTGCTTATTACAAGAAACCCATCTGCTTGCCAGGGACACCCACCGCATGCGCTCTCCCAAGTTATACTATACTGGACCTTGGACTTCACTAATGGAACAGGATAGCCATACTGCTTGCCCAGAGCTTCCAGGGTAAGGTCACAGAGGTAATAGCTGAAGAGAAAGGTAGAGCACTAGGGCATAGACTGCAATTGGGCCATGTACATTCACAGTGGCATCTATATACGCACCGAACGAACACCAGGAACGGTTCCTGATTAACTACATTTCAGAAGTACTAGCCACGCCTGACCAAGAGGTGGTTGTGGGGGGAGGACCTGAACCTTGTAACGAACACAGTCTTAGATCGTTCGGGACAACGCACTACACGAGATGGGACTCTATCACAGACTGGACATCTATGGCTCACGAATAGCTCTCTAACGGCATATGGAGGCAGAAGCACCCCTTCACTAAAGACTACACAAATTTCTCCGCAACCTACAAAACCTATGCCTGTGTTGACCATTTTCTGATTACAGATGCACTAATGGGATGCGTAGCTGAAGCAACTATCTAACCTCGCTCTCTCTGATCGCCCTGATCACG
The DNA here is from genome assembly GCF_964261635.1 of Lissotriton helveticus. NCBI lineage: Eukaryota > Metazoa > Chordata > Amphibia > Caudata > Salamandridae > Lissotriton > Lissotriton helveticus. The sequence goes on along the minus strand of NC_136057.1, from coordinate 1,504,057,517 downwards.
CTATTGCTGAACCTGGGCGTCTCTCAACCATGCCAGTCAAGGTGACATCTCAGAGACACAATGCTTCACTCAGACCAGATAACGAAAGCAATCCACAAGTCAGTCACTTACAAACTATCTCACAGATAATGACAGCAAGGAGATCTGTCTGGCCTCCCTGTGGGAAGCTTTAAAATTAGTCATACGTGGAGAATTTATCGCTACATCAGCGGGTGAAAACAGGCTCCGAAAGGAGCACAGAAAGCAACTAGAGGGAACCGTAGCGGAGCTAGAATCCATACATAAACGGACCGGCGCTCCCTGTATATGGAGGGAATTAGAAAAGAAACAACTTGTTCTCTGCAGGCTGGATCTAGACCGAGCAGAATATGCCCTACTATGCCTCTGGCTCAAACTCTTCCTTAGTGGCAATCGCTCAGGCCACATGCTGACCCACAAATTGTGTCAAAGGGAGGTCTCCGGGACGGTTCTGGCAATTAAAGCTCTGACTGGGACAAAAGTGCATGCGGACTCGGACATAGCAGAAGACTTTCGTGCCTTCTATTCCGGGCTCTAAGCGAAGGGAGACTCCCCCAATTGAGACTTATGGAATTATCTCCTGGGCGTGCAGCTAACCACGCTACCGGTTGCTACTGCAACTCACATTGATCGCCCTATCCAAGTCGACGAGGTGGTTGCAGCAATAGCCTTCTCAAGACTGCTAAGTCCCCTGGGCCGGATGGCTTTACCCCTTTGTTCTACAAGAAATTCTGCCAGGTACTCGCTCCTATATTGGCATGGCTTTTTAACTCCTTTATTGAGTCGGGATACTGCCTGATTAACCTACGGAAGCCTCTATATCGGTGATCCTAAAACCCTCAAAAGACCCCTTGAAATGCACATCTTATCACCCCATTTCTTTACTCGATGTCGATGCTAAAAGTTTTACGGGCATATTGGCAGCTAGCATTAACCCATGTATGGCAAGACGGTTTTCATACTGACCAAACAATGCAGGGACAATACTAAACACCTTATACATCTCACATATCTCATCGACTGCTCCCGAAAGGAGGCCATCCTGTTGTTAGTTGATGCAGAGAAGGCCTTTGACAGGTCCACTGGCCATTCCTATTCGAGAGGCTCCGCTGCTTCGACTTTGGGGAGAGATTCCTTGGCTGGATAAGATGCAATATAATGCACCCAGGGCATCGGTCAGAGTCAATGGATACTCCTCTGCACTTTTCCCCATAAGCAGAGGGACTCGACAGGGATGTCCACTCTCACCTATACTATTCACCTTATATATGGAGCCAATGTCCCAGAGATTTAGAGACAATCCATCGATCTCCGGGATTCGCCTGGGGGCAGACACGCATACCATAAGCCTGTACGCTGATGTGATCCTGTCCCTGACGAATCCTGCAGCCCCGCTCTAGGCCCTAGTAGATGAGTCCTCTCGCTTTAGTGAGGTGTCTGGATTTAAGGTGAACCTCCACAAGTCGCAATTACTATATCTCTCCACTACCCCTGTCAGGGTGGAGGCCTTGGCTAGACAATTTCCATTCTCCTGGGCTAGCAATCATATACCATACTTAGGGATTCTCTTGGTGCAAACTCCTGCCAAAACACTAAAAGCTAACTTTGGTCAACTCTTGGAACAAACTAATAAAACCCTAGCCACAAGGACATGGTCTGGTCTCTCTTGGGCAGTTCGTATTTCCGCAGTCAAGATGACAATATTTCCACGTATACTCTATATTTTTCAAACTATTCTCCTCACCTCACCCCGGCCATACTACGGAGTCTACAACACGCCATCAACTGCTTCATCTGGGGTTGGGAAGCAACTGCGACTCACCTTCTCTCAGATAACAAAGCCTAAAATAGAAGGAGGGCTGGGGGTTGCGGTAATAGGACAGTATTTTCAAGCATCCCAACTACGCTTCATCCTGGAGTGCAACGTCCCAGTTCAGAGAAGCACTGGTCGTTTATGGACCAAACTATCGCAGGAGTGAATATCTGGTGAGAGATTTGGCTCCCACATAGACTTAGGGTGTGGGGGCTGTACTCCTCTCCCATCACGGCGACAACCCAAATCATCTGGGATGCAACGGCGATAGGTCACAGTTTCATTTACTTTCTCTCCTGATGACCCCATTGGTTGATGACCCTGATTTCTTGCTGAGGTGTAAATCAGAGCCATTTCAGCGGCGGCATGAGAAGGGCTGTAAAAGTGTAGGTTCCCTATTTGATCCGAAGGGAATAATTCCTTTCGACCAGTTTCAGGAAGACTACGTAATCCCCGCTTCTGACCACTACACCTATAACCAAGCACGTCACTGGGTAACCTCTCTGTGCGACTAGAGCTGTTGGCACTGAGAGAGTCCCAGATCAAAACGCATGGCTGGGGCGGCAGTGGTCTGTTCTGGGTATGGAGCGCCTATCTATGCTGGCAGAAAACAAAGCAGAGGCATGCCCTGAAATGTGGGCTCCATTTGTCACTATCCTCGGCAAGGAATTTGGAGAAATAACTTGCCCCAAGCTTTTGCAAATTCTGTTCCTTACTACTACTACACAACATACTGTTTCCCAAAAGGACTGATAAAGAACGAACTGGTGTCACTGCGTGAGTCATGATAAGAGTACTTCAGGGTGTGTAGGAGATGGGAGGGGTGGGAGGGATGGTTTCCGTTTAGTTGAATTGATGGGTTTTTGCTTCTGCCATCAAGCCCAGTTAAATGATGTTTTCCCTCCCCTCACGTTTCACAGGACATAGCTCAAAGGGACTATGATTTCGTTGCAAACTTTTGGATATGTAGCCTATTATTGCCCACTGTTTTCGCTGCCAGCCTCCGGGTTGTAGGCATTCAGCTGTGTCACTTACATAAGCCTGTTAAACCTGTTGCCGGCTACTGACTATAGCACTAACATGTCATGTTGATGTGTAAATGTATAAAATACAAATAAAAAAAGCTATTCCATAAAAGTGATACAAACCTGTAAGAATAGTAATTCCAAGCACAACTGTATTTCCTTGAACAGTCTTGCATTTGAAAGAATATTTTACACACCGGTGCCTAGTCCTGCTTAGTTCTAAAATAAAACCTAAGTATATCTTTTTTATGTTTACCTAATTGGTCTGGATTCTGTCACTGATAGTCTTGATTGAGGGAATACAATAAATGCTTAACACACTCTCTGGATAAGCCTCACTGCTCGCCCACACTACCACCAAGATAGCTGTTATTACTTAACTAATTTAGCCTCTGTTATACCTCTCTGGACTCTGTGCACACTATACTTTACTTTGGTGGTGTATATGCAGAGCAATCCTCCTACTCACAGCAACACATACTACAAACTGGAAATGCACTACACCCTACAAACAGATGCTTACAGGGTAAAGTAACATTATCCCTTCCTCGATGCATCAAGAGCTTTTGTTTCCCTAACATGTGATTATCTCTACCCTATATTATCCAGAAGGGGCATACCACTCTTACATGAATTGGATTAGAATTCTCTATTTCTCCCCCACCGCAGCACTTTGCATAAATATAATCTCCCCTCGTATCCAAATCCCTAGAGTTAGGAATCAGGGATGATCCCAGCTATATTACCTATTTTCACTTGGTCTAGAAACTTGGCCAATATTCCTCAGATCATGCATGTTTATTAATATACCTCTGCCACTAACTAAATACCAGTTTTGATAGATCTGGGCTCAATTCATCCAACTAATCTGGGACGGAAACAACCCAAGATCAAATGGGAGACTCCTATAATACTGTTTCACTTGTGAGGGTTAGATGCACTAGACACAGTACTTTCTTGCCTTTGTGTATTATTGGTTCTATCCGATCCAGTACCAACCTCATCTTGCAGTGGAATTATATATAGTGCAACCAATCCCATTGAAATCTCAGATTGGCGCCCCTGACTCAGATTATGCATTTACAAGGCAGGAACGCTGGCTGGACTGCAGACATTCTACTCGCACTCCCTTCCAATCCATAAACACCCACTGCCAAGGGTATTAGACGGAAAAAGGAAACACCGAAAACGTGTTTCCTTTTTCCGGCTAATACCCTTGGCACTACTCCACCGCTCGTTTTCCTGACAACAGGCATTACCCGCCCTGTTCTAAGACGAGCTTGGTACCCTTCGACAAAATTTACTTTGTGCCGATTTGCACAATTTAGATAAAACACCCGATCAGGACTGGTTGGAATTATCACCGGTCCCCCGATACTACGTTATACCACACCTTCTCAGCCCTGAAGAGTCAATGGGATAACTCCCTAACTGACGAAACACGTGTCGGCTGGTTTTTCTTTCTTGGTGGTGGCTCCTGTGAAAGGAGGACCACTCACATACCCATTAAAGCTAAACAGAAAGAACATCGCGTGTGATCTTATCCTTCAACGCCTCACTTTGAATACTCATAACTTTATAAAGTGTTGTGTGCGCTTGACTGGCTGTTTAACTCTTCATCCTCGATCCACCCTTGGATCCAACCGGACACTTCTCTCCTGGTCGCCTGCAGCATCTTTTTACAGGTCTCCAAAGGATTCAGCAATGAAACCCGTCACAACTTGACACCTATGTACCCGGCTCCTGTGGGTGAGGTAACGCGGGCACTCCGGTGCTCCTGTGGGTATTGACTATCCTAGTGTCCTAGTTTTCAGTAGCTTTCTCCTAGTTCATCCGGAAGTGTCCTAAATCAACTAGTTTCTGACTCTTACGTTCTCATTGTATCCCTATGGTAACTTGCGTTTGTGTTTAGACACTGCACACGCATCCTGTGGGCCTCCTGCTTCCTAACTCTCGTTAGCTCAGTGTAGCCCCAGCGATGCCCTAGGCCTATTCTTGGTTTGTGACGTGGTTCTTATACCACTATTTTAGTATATGGTCTTCAGCGCCCCTAGGGCTCGACTGTATTTTGTGCAACTTATTGTATGAGAATTGAGTAACTTGTTATGTGCTTTAGCCTCTGACCTCATAAAGAGTTCAGAGGGGTTGTGTTTATAATAAATACATATATATTTGATATATAACCTGTGTGGTGTCCTTTCATTTGGTATTTAAGGGGTTACATATGGTAAAACAGCTGGCTTCACATGCTCTCTGAAGTTTTAGCCTAAGACTGCTTTGTCCATGCTACCACTAGGATAGCTGGTCTATAAGGTTGACTTTACAACCATCACCATAAGGGTTGTTTGGACTGATACAGGGTGCCCACTAGAATAGTGGACATCACATATCAGGCCAACTTCTCACATTGGTGTGCAGCGGTTGGGATAAGAGCTTGCTGTTGTTTTACCAATTGTAATCTTAAGATATCATTTGAAAGATCACATTAGGTGCCTATAGGTACATATAAAAAGTCTTATAATACTTAAGTTCTACTTAACTTAGTTGTAGAGCAAAGGGCTTAGCACACCCTGACTACAACTCCTAGAGAAGTTTAGTAGGAAACACTTAGTGTAGGTAGGTGCACACACCACACCACAGTAGATCATGTCTACCACAGGAGAGCCTAGTGTGACTCTCCCTGTGGGAAGTGACCCTGCCAGGGCACCTTCCAGATATGATACCCTAACCTTCCAAGACTTAAGGCACTTGTGCACAACTAGAAGGTTAAAACAGGGTTCCAACACTACTCACAAGCACCTGAAAGAGCTCATGGAAGGATATGATGCTCAGAAAGCCTCTAACCCAGGCCCCTCAGGGAATACAGATGAGGTCCTACCCATAGCAGAAGATGCCACTGACCCTACAATCCTAGATGATGAGGAAGAGTTAGAGGCAGAAGATTCTGGGGAGGATGTAGACAGCCGGGTCCAAGTTAGAAGACTTAGCCAGGCTAACCTAAGCCTACATGGGGCTGCTGAAGGGCTAGCCTCATACAGGCCTATAAGTAGACTTAGTTAGAGGTATAGGAGGGGAAGATCCCACTCTAGGGAATCTCTCCACTCTAATGATTCAAGAGACTCTAATGGTCCTACTCAGAGGAGAATGACTTCTCCTCAGAGAAGAGAGCATCAGGCAAGGATGAAGGAAGTCAATCTGAGGATTGAGAGGGAAGAACTTGCCCTCGCCAAGGAGAAACTTGCCCTTGCCAGAGAGCAAAAGTTAAGTGGATTATATTCCACTGGTGGTAGCAATATCCCTAAGGATAAAGATGGCTCCTATGATACTAGAAACCTAAGCAAAATTGTCCCACCCTACAAAGTTGGGGATGACATCCACAAGTGGATTACTGCTTTGGAGAGGGCTTGCAAAGTACAGCAGGTACCCCAAAGTCAGTGGGCAGCAATCTTATGGCTCTCCTTTTCAGAAAAAGGCAGAGATAAGCTCCTCACAGTTAGTGATGGGGATGCTAACAACTACACAGCATTGAAGAGTGCTCTGATTGATGGGTTTCGCTTAACCACTGAGCAATATAGGTTGTTGTTCAGGGATACCCAGAAGACACAGACTCAGGACTGGACTGATTTCGTAGATTGTGCTACTAAGGCTCTGGAGGGCTGGTTATTGGGCAGCAAGGTACATGACTATAAAGGGTTGTGTAATTTGATTATGCGGGAGCAGATCCTTAATAATTGTCAGAACCAGCTTCTACATCAACACCTGGTGGACTCTGATCTGACCTCTCCCCAAGAATTGGGTAAGAAGGCAAACAAATGGGTCAGAACCAGGGTTAGGCCTAAAAATCAGGGTGGTGATCAAAAGAAGGATAATACCAAGCCTCAAGAGAAAGGTGGGGATAAATCTAAGGACAAATCCACTACAGGGCCGCATTAAGAAACCGTATTGCCATGTCTGTAAACAGCCTGGCCACTGGAAAACTGACAGCAGTTGCCCCAAGGCCAGCAATAAGGAAACTATTCCACCAAGTAATACTCCCAAACCTCCTGTTACTACTAGTAACTTGGCTAATAGGCAATTCCAAGTCTATTGTCCACCTTTTAAATCCGAGGTGCGTTCGCTCCGACACGGGGTGCCCCAGGGCTCAATTTTGAGCCTGACTCTGTTTAACCTTTATATGGCACCTTTGGCCAAGTTGGTTACGGCGTATGGGGTTGAGATAGTGTCATATGCTGATGACACCCAGCTGGTAGTGACACTGTCTCAGCCTCCGGAAGAGGCCTCAGCCAACTTTGCAGCCTGTCTGAGCGGATTAGCGGGATGGATGAATACAAATTGTTTACGCCTCAACGCTAACAAAACTGAACTTCTGGTGTTGGGGAAATCTCCATCCATTTGGTCATCGGCATGGTGGCCTAAAGAACTTGATACTGTCCCTAAACCATTGGAACAGGTTAAGAATTTAGGGGTCAAACTGGACAAGACTCTATCCTTTGAACACCACACCAGAGGGATAGCAGGTAAAAGCTATGGGATTCTTAAGATCTTACGCAAGACCCTGGACTCGCTCCCGGCTAATAGCAGGAAAACGCTAATCCATACTCTGGTGACGCCTCACCTCGACTACAGTAACGCTCTATACTTAGGTCTGAGTAGGAAAGGCCTGTCTAGGCTTCAATGTGTACAAAATGCAGCAGCTAGACTGGCTCTTAACCTCTCTAGAAGATCTTCAGGGAAACAAGCCTTAGTGCGACTCCACTGGCTCCCAAATACGGGAGCGCATCATTTTTAAAAGCATGTGCACGACCCATCGCATTGCTTATGAGAGAGGTCCCGTCTATCTTCAAAAACTACTTACCAAGTACCACCCTAATCGTTATCTACGATCTCAGGGCCGTATGCTCTTTCAGGTGCCCAGAATCCAGCGGGCACGGATGGGTGGACGGTCATTCAAATATTTGGCCAGCAAACATTGGAATGACCTCCCCATTGAGCTCCGGATGGAGCCATCTGAAGGAAGCTTTAGGCGCAAATTGAAAACTTAACTTTTCCCTAAATTGTGAGAACCTCTCGCCCTTTCCTTCAGTAGCTTTTCTTTCTCGGGGGTTTTGTTCTAGTAATTAGTTTTAAAGCGCGGGGACACACTGTTGCCTAGTGTAACCAGGCGCTATACAAAAGGTGTTATTATTATTAGTAATCCCCCAGGTGGTGGGAGTGCCCCCAATAATTTGGCTGGGTTTACTTGGGGAACTCAGGTGGACTCTGGCCTAACCAGGTCCCCTGCCCTGGCTACTCTTGTGTGTGAGAATGGCATGGTGTTTGCCAACTTCACTGCTTGTCCCAACACTTTGGGCAAGTACAGACAGGAGCCCCTCATCAATGATCAGAAAGTTGAAGCCTATAGAGACACAGGGTCTAGCATCACTATGGTGACTGAGAGTCTAGTCCCCTCAGGACAACTTTTACCTGGGTACACATACCAGGTGGTCAATATTGTTGGAGTGCAGAAAGATCATGCTGTGGCAGTAGTAAATCTCAGCTGGGGAGGTGCCACTAGCCCAAAGGGAGTGGCAGTGTCTACAAACTTGCCTGTAGATTGTCTACTGGGAAATGATCTAGAGATCTCAGCCTGGGCTGAGGTAGAACAAGAAACCCATTCCAAAATGGTAGGTCTTCCTGGAAAGGTTAGTGGGGCTGTGATGGCCACAGCCCCAGCTCAAGATTTCCTCCCTGAAAAGGTTGGTAGGGCTGCGATGGTTTCAGACCAATCTCTAGCAGACTCCTTCCTTGAACAGATTGACAGGGCTGTGATGGTCACAGCCCACACGCAAACAGAATTCCTTCCTGAAAAGGTTGGTAGGGCTGTGATGGTCACAGCCCAAACTCAAACAGATTTTTGTGTTGTGAAGCCTGAAACTATGGATCACTCCACACAGACAGAGAGTATAGGGGAGGAAGAAAAGTTTCCCTCCCACCAGACCTTAGGTGAGAGTCAGGCACCTCAGGGAACTGACCCTACCCCTTGTGAAGGAACTGCCCCAGAGGTAGTCAGGGCTAGCCTGGCCAAGCCCCTGATGTCAGTGGACCCTTCAAAGGTGGGACCCAGTCTGGAGCAGGTAACCTGCCCCTCTCTTCCCTGCCTCAGTCAGCCAAGGGCTGTAGAGGACAGGGAGGCCAAGGGACCCCAAAGGGCCCCCTGTCCACAGGAACCCCCCCCCCCCATCAGCAGATTAGGGGCACCAAAACTAGCAGCCCTGGCCCAGTGAAAATTCCAAAAACTCCTGAGGGAACTCCCTTACTCTTAGTTAGGATCCTCCCCCAGATGGACTGTTGGGCGCAGCCAAACCTGGGACCCCAAGGCCCCAAACCTGACCTGTCCCTCCAGTAAGCCAACAAAAGGGACCCAGCCTCCAGCTGTAGGCAGCCAGAGGTTGACCCTGAGAGCACAGTGCAACTCAAGTCATGGAAAGAAATGCCTATATGGTGGATAGTGATTGGAGGAAGCTGAGCCCTACATTAGTGGAGCCTCACTTCAGTACTCTATCTCAGCACCAGCCTTTTACTTTGCCAAAACACACCACAGATAGAGATTCCCTATGGTGTAGACCCTCTGATACCCCTAGGGTGAGGGATTGCTTAGTGGACCATGAGATAGGGGATAACCATGCCAGTGCAGGTACCTCCTTATATGGCCACTCGGGTAATATAGCTTACCTGGTCAAGGATAGCCTTATCTCCTTTCGTTTGGGGGGGGGGGTTGTGTAGGAGGATGGATATCTGACTATGGTTACCCCCAATTTTTTGCCTAGTGTTTACCTGGTTTTTGACTTAGTTGGCCTGGGATCCTGCTAATCAGGGCCCCAGTCTATCTGCTCTCACTGTAAAATGGACTCCATGTACTTTAGGTACATCCCCAATTGGATATTGGGTCACCTTGTGAACCCCTGTATAGTGTACCATAGGTAAGCAGGGCATAGGTGCATCCAAGGCCTACCAGGGGCTGCAGCATGAATTATGCCACCCCTGGTTGGTCATCCAAATTGACACAACTGGCTGATCACTCAGCTGGGGCAAGGTTGTGTAATCACCCCTTGCTTAGGTATAGTATTCCTATACCTACCATTATATATAGACACATATATACCTATAAGTCACTCCTATGGCAGACCTTAACAATCCTGAAGGCAGAGTGCTTGGTTTTATGTGAGATGAGGCTCTAGCATGAGCTGAGCCTGTCTGCAGCTTTTGTAACCATGTCCTTATAGCTGTTCTATGATATAGCCATACCATATACTCTGAAGTGCATTATAATCCTCGCGGTTATTGCTAACTTTGGTTTTGCTTTATCAAAACATGTTGTGTAAGGTGTCATACGCTTTGGAATACTACCCCCTCGCCAGTTCTGGCGACGGGGGTAGCATTCCACCCTTCTAGATGGAGAATACATGTTGTTCCTGTTATTCCCGGTTAAAGTTAACCAGAGCCTCAGCATCACAAAATGGATGCTGCTGCCACAGACACAAGTCTGACCTCCTGCTGCTGGGAGTCCTTCCAGCGAGGGAGGCTTGGACAATAGATTTCCTGCCTTGGGAGGTGCTATCTGACACTGCCTGGGGCACACAAGGTGCTCCATGCATAGTCCGGTTGAAACCAGATGCTGGGGCACTCCAGCCCCAGCTCTGGCGCCAAACTGGACAAAGGGAAAGGGGTGTAACCACCCCCCTCCCTGGTCCCACCCATAGGAGGGACCTAGCAGGTAATCCAGCCCCTTTGATTGGTATAAAGGTAGGAGCTGAGTCAAGAGACTTTAGATTTATCCTGAACTGAAACTTGAAACAAAACTCGGGACCTTCGACATTCTACTGCAACTAGAAGACTGAAGAATCTCCCTTTTCGTCAAGGAGTGACCACCCTGTGCAAGCAGGCACCATCCAGCGATCTGCGGTTTGCTTTGTCGACGCTCCCGCCGGAGCCCGAGCACAGAGCCTGACAAGAACTGGATTTCCAGACTTCCTTGAGCCCGATCAACAGCCACAGCAAAGCTGAGACCCGTGGAGGTGACGAGAGACATGGGACCGGACATCTTGAAATACCTGCTCTTTGCTACTTGTGCAGCTTCTGAGGCACCTTCGAAGTTGTGCATTGGGGATTGAGAAGCTCCAGCTCCGAGCACCTTTTGCACCGGCGCACAGCCCCCCCACACTCACCGGGTGCCGCGTGGGGGCCTGCTAGTACTTTTGTGCTCAACGCGTCTGTCCGGTCACTTGCCCGTTGGCTAGTGGCCTCTGTGATGACAAACCTTTGAATTTGAACCGCCTGCCTGATTGCTCCAGGTTGGCCCCTGCTTCCCTGAAAAGGAGAAGCCCCCCAGACCTTGCTGGTCTGAACAGAAGCCCATCTTCGATTCCTGCGTGGGTTGCATTTGCCAAGGCCTGTTGACTCCAATCCGGAAGCCGACACCGCCGACAGCGAGATTCTTCGTGGGACAGTCCGTATCCAGCGCCTGGTCGTCGTCGATACCTCCTGGTCCCCGTGGCTGCAGAGACAAGCTTCGCATCTTCACCTGATCGCACCCGACATCGCCTGGTACCTTCCTGGTTCCTTCCTGGTCACTGGCTAGTGACCCAGGCTCTGTCTCCTCTGCTTTCAGGTACTCTTCATCCTCGATCCACCCTTGGAACCAACCGGACATTTCTCTCCTGGTCGCCTGCTGCATCTTTTTACAGGTCTCCATAGGATTCAGCGACGAAACCCGACACAAATTGACACCTATGCACCCGGCTCCTGTGGGTGAGGTAACGCTGGCACTCCGGTACTCCTGTGGGTATTGACTATCCTAGTGTCCTGGTTTTCAGTAGCTTTCTCCTAGTTCAACCGGAAGTGTCCTAAATCAAGTAGTTTCTGACTCTTACGTTCCCATTGTATCCCTATGGTTACTCGCGTGTGTGTTTAGACACTGCACATGCATCCCGTGGGCCTCCTGCTTCCTAACTCTCGTTAGCTCAGTGTAGCCCCAGTGATTCCCTAGGCCCTAGGCCTATTCTCTGTTCGTGACGTGGTTCTTATACCACTATTTTTGTATATGGTCTTCAGCGCCCCTAGGGCTCGACTGTATTTTGTACAACTTATTGTATGATAATTGAGTAACTTATGTGCTTTAGCCTCTGACCTCATAAAGAGTTCAAAGGGGTTGTGTTTATAATAAATACATATATATTTGATATATAACCTGTGTGGTGTCCTTTCATTTGGTATTCAAGGAGTTACATATGGTGAAACAGCTGGCTTCTCATGTTCTCTGACGTTTTAGCCTAAGACTGCTTTGTCCATGCATGCTACCACTAGGATAGCTGGTCTATAAGGTTGACTTTACAACCATCACCATAAGGGTTGTTTGGACTGATACAGGGTGCCCACCAGAATAGTGGACATCACATATCAGGCCAACTTCTCACAGTGCTCGCACCTCCCAAGGCAGGAAACCTATTGTCCAGGCCTCCCCTGTCGGAGTTTCGTCCAGCAGCAGGAGGTCAGACTCGTGTCTGTGGCAGCAGCAGCCATTTTGTGATGCTGAGGCTCTGTTTAACTTTATTCGGGTAAAGCTATAACTACATGTCTTCTCCCTCTAGAAGGGTGTTATGCTACCCCCGCCAGGTAGTGTAAGTGTATGACACCTTACACGATACGTTTTGATAAAGCCAAATCAAAGTTAGCATTAACCGCGAGGATTATAATGCATTTAAGAGTATATGGTATGGCTATATCATAGAACAGCTATAAGGACATGGTTCCGAAAGCTGAAGGCAGGCTCAGCTCATGCTAGAGCCTCATCTCACATAAAACCAAGCACTCTGCCTTCATGATTGTTAAGGCCTGCCATAGGAGTGACTTATAGGTATATATGTGTCTATATATTATGGTAGGTATAGGAATACTATACCTAAGCAAGGGGTGATTACATGACCTTGCCCCAGCTGGGTGAACAGCCAGTTGTGTCAGTTTGGATGGCCAGCCAGGGGTGGCATAATACATGCTGCAGCCCCTAGTAGGCCTTGGATGCACCTATGCCCTGGGTACCTATGGTACACTATACAGGGGCTCACAAAGGTGACCCAATATCCAATTGGTTATGTACCTAAAGTACATGGCATGAATTTAGAGAGAGAACAGCTGGGCTGTGGGTCTGATTAGCACGCCCACAGCCACACTAGAGTCGAAAAACCAGTATATCAGAGCAAAAAGTGGGTGTGACCATAGGAAGCAGACCCTACTCTCCTACAGCAACAACTGAAGCCTAGTTCTCATGCGGGTTTGCCTCCACCTGATGCTTCTGAACATAGATATGATTTGCGATACCGCTCTGAAATTAAAATGCCAGAGAGGTTTCAGGTCCTTGATCCTCGTTCCTTTCCCCAATCTTCGGATCAACAGTTCGGCGGAGGGGGACGTCAGGATCGCAGACAAGGCAAGTCTATCCAACCCACACGTGTCCCGGAGTGCCAGTTTGACATGAAAGTCAAAGAGGAGGGACCACCTCCATATCGTGCCCTTTTTCAGAAGAAAAAAGTTGCCGCTTTGACAGCAAAGTATGCCCCAGATGGTGAGAACCCTGCTCCTCAACAGAAGTTGGGCGGTGACCCTCCTCGACAGTGCGGCAGAGGTTACCATAGTGCGGCAGACACTCCACCAGCATCTGGAGGCGAAAGCAACTGATACTTCCATTACATTGGAAACAGCAGATACTTGAGTTGCCCCCCGTGATAGGCTCTATGAAATAGGCCTCCACATTGAAGGTGATATTAAACGCACTATTTAAGCAGTCTTCTGATGCCGAAGGTGGATTGGCCTCCCCATTTGTTCTTGCTTCCTCTAAATGGGATGATGTTATTCTCCAGAGTTTTTCGCAATACGTCCCAGAAGAAACTAAACTTGCTTATGCATCGGAGTGGACATTAGCCCTTGCTCCTACCCTATATTTTAATCATACAAAAAACAATATGTCCTGATAGAATCATTTGTACTATATCAACCGGGACTTTAAAATTCTATTTAGTAGCCCGTGTATTTTTATTTTACTCTCTGTTTTCACTTATTTTCAAACAAACAAGTTGACATTATTATTCACGTCATCTTGTAGGACAACACATATTTTTTGAAGGTTTTGGAATTTCAAACAATTATAAAAAATTAATGCAACATGACAAAAATGATCAAAACAGTTCACATCACAATCCAAAAAACAATACATATAACACCATACGTGAATAACCAGTCCTCGTTCTTCAAAAACACCTGGCGGACTCTCAAAATTGGTCACAAAGGGGGGAGGAGCCTGGCTCGCGGCCGTGATGGTCGCCCTTTAGCTCGGCTCCCGCAGCCCTCCGTCCTGATTGACGATCCTGTCTTCTATCCTGTCCGAGGACGACACATCTTTTGGGGCATTGAAACATAACGGCTTGTTTGTACTTACCATCCGACCCCGGGGTCTCGGTGTGCAGTGGCTCCGGAGTTGTGGCCTCCGAGGGATCGGGGCCTCTGCGAGACTTGGACCGGGACCTGGCTGGCGGGATCCGACGGCTCTCGGCCCCGGCCGAGAGCGAGAACCAGTGTTGGGAGCCGATGTGCGAAGATCCCGGCGATCCTGACCCGGGCCTGCCCTGGTGGCCGTGCGGCCGACGTGGGTGAGAGGCCCCAGGACCTGATTCTGTGAAGGGGTCTCCCTCCGCCGCTGCTTGGTCCGGCGGCCCTGGTCCTCGGGGCCCGGACTCCGCTTGTTTGGGGCACCGGAGCTGGTGCTGGCGGAGACCCGTTTTGGGCGGATATCCTTTTGGCATCGAGGCCGCCCTTGCTGGGACCCCCGGAGCTTGTAAAGTCCTACATTTGCGAACTGTTATTTCCGGGGGTCTTGGTGGGCGGCGATTGGGCTGATTCACGAAATGGCGGCCGACCCTCTGGAACGAGAATCACCCTGTGGCGGCGGGCCCGTGTTGCCTAATCGTGTGGGGAGCGGATCTGGTGGACGTGAGCCGACGGTCAAAGATATCCTGGAAGCACTGAGATCCCTACACGCTTCCCTGGCCCTGGGAGTCTCGGTGGGTCCGCCACGATCTGCCGCCATTTTGGGCGGCCATCTCTTCTTGTCGCCCTCTTGTTTCGATGACTTCATTGCCTCGCCCCCCTCGATTGACTTGAGTGTCTCCGCCGCTGATCGAAGATCGTGTAGTGTGCCGGTGACTTTGGGGCGCCCTGCTTTTCATGGTTCGGACCCTGGGGACTTGGATGCTGTATTGCGACCATGTTCGACATTGTTGCCTGAAACTATTGATGGACTGCCTCCTGTGCTTACTTCGATGACATTGCCTGTGTCTATAATTGGGACCACCTCGCCCGATCCAGTGGCGCTACTGAACTCCTGTTTTCCACTGATCGTGTTGCGATTGTTGATGCATCTACACTTTCGGTTCGGACTATTGCTCCCTTGTGGATCTATCTACCCCCCACGTGGCTATGTTAGTCACCATTCCACTCGACTATATGCTGATTTCGTATTTAGTATGTGGTTTTACATTGCCATGTGGTGGGTGGGATTTGTCGCTCGAAAGGGTTGGGGGTGAAATGTACGACTTCTGTTGGATTCCCGGTATACGATTTAGTGGTATCATTGTTTTTCATCGTAGAAAGGTGGGCGGTCCCCTTCTCTTAATGTTTTATAGCGCGTGATGGGGTGTCGTCCTGGACTGTTTTTGACTGTATTTTTCTGGTTGGGCGGAGGGCTGCGGCCGCCCGTTCGGATTATAGTTATTCTGCTCCTCCCTCCTGTCCTTTTTTTTCTTCGCTTTGGTTGTTCTTTTTTGTCTCGTTCTTCTTTCTTACTTCTCGCTATATTTCGGGTTCTGGTTTAGGGCGACAGGCACGCTGTCTGAAGGGTAGGCCATAGCCTTCTACAGGGGTGCAGGGTGGGTCGGGTGGGTTGGGTACTATTTTTTGTTTGTCCTCTGGTTCTATGGCCCTTTTCTATCTCTTTTTCGTGAGGCCGCGTCTGTCCTGACCTCCTTTGGTGTGTTTCGGGTGGGGGGTGTGGCGTCGTTAATCCTCCTGATAGGTTTCGGCTGTCTTTCTCCCCGATTGCCATCCCCCACTTGGGCCGCTACTCCTTTTGTCTCCTGTCTTCCTGCCACGGGGGGCCTGGGTCGGCGTGTCTTCTTCCTTTCGTTTTTCTTATTTCTTTATTTCCCTTTTTATTGTCTTTTTTTGTCTTCCCTCCGTTTTCCCTTCCCTTCCCCCTCCCCACCTCGTCCCCCCCCCCTTTTCCTCTCGGTGTCCTAGAAGTTCTTATGACGAATTGGTTTTGGTTTATTGTCTTTCCGATCCCTCTGTTCTGGCTTGGTAGTGTCCTGGGTGGCGGGCATGTTACGAGAAGAATGCTCAGGGGCTGATTGTGTCTCACATATCCTGATTTCTTGAATGCATTGTATTATCCCCCCCGATCTTCTGGCCCCATGCCCCCTTATTAATGTTGCAGTTGATTACGGGATATCGGATGCCTCCGTATTGAAAGTGCGCCTGTCATACGTCTTCTCACCATATTATAAAATTAAGCCTTATTTACTCCTGTGTTTTAGCCCTTTGGTTCCCGAATTTTTTCTCCCCCCTTTTATATTGTACGGCCTCTGCTTTGTATTGATTGATTATGTGATATTTTCCTGGTGACTCCTGATTGTATTGTACATTGCGGCCGGCCGGATGGGTTGTAGGCCTTGCCTTGTTTCTCCTTTTTGATGTCAATAAAGGTTTAAAAAAAAAAAAAATTGGTCACAAAGGCTACTGCCTTCTGTCCTGCCTGTGTGTAATGCTCAGGGAATATTTATTTTTAAAAGGGTGTCGTCCTATTGGGAAGCAAATAGAGTAGACATTCACTCATGACACACCCCACTTATTTGTCCCATGAGCAACTAGCCAACACGTTTCAAACCCTGTCTTGATTGAGGGTTCTCTTCAGGACTTGGACTTGGTCTTGATAAATTTGTTTGCGCTTGTAATACGCCCAATGTTCAGTATCACAATTCTTATGGATTTCTTTTTTGTCGAACCGGCCACTTAGGCATTCCTGCATTAACAGTGTTTCTAGAAAGGATAAAGCAGGGAAATTTGCTTCAAGACCAGCATTACACACAGGCAGGACAGAAGGCAGTAGCCTTTGTTACCAATGTTGAGAGTCCGCCAGGTGTTTTTGTAGAACGAGGAGTTTATAAATATATATTTTAATCAGGCGGGTTGGGACAGAGATTCTCCTGTACATGTAGTTCTTTGCGTTCTACACCACAGCCCCAACTGCAGTACCCCAAAAAACGTGATGCAAAAGCGTCCGTAAGTGAAATTCTTACCCAGTTGAAAAATCAGGGTGTGATTGAACCTTGTGTTTCTTCAATGAATAATCCTCTTCTTCCTATATTGAAATCGGACGGTTCATATCATCTAGTTTTGGTTTACAGACATTTGAACAGTCATGTTCGTACCTTTGCGGTACCGAACACCCATAGCTCAGCATTGTTACAAAGAAATATAAAACTGCTTTAGATATTTCCAATGGATTTTTCAGTCATGCTTTGGCTTCTGAAAGTTGTGACTCGACAGCATTCAGCACATTTGGCAATCAGAAAAGATATGCGAGATTGCCTATGGGATATAATAAAAGCCCATGTGTGTTTGCGGCACACATTGTTTCAGTTTAGCATGAGATTGATCCTGATGCCTTCTCATACGTCAATGACATTTACTTGATGGATGATGAATTAAATCTGCATCTTTTTCATGTAGAACGCATTATCACACATTTTGCTGACTTAAGTTAAAAATTCAATTTTGCTAAATCACACATAGCCTTCTTGGTAGTTCTTTTTCTTGGTTATGGACTCAATTAAAAAGGTAGGGGGATGAACCCCACTTTCTAGAGAAATGTGCTCAATTGCAACCTCCATTTACACAAAAAAAAACTGCAATCTTTGCTCAGTTTTTGCAATTTTGGGAGGACATACATTCCTGATTATGCCAAGCATATCAAACCGCTTTATGCATTGTTACAACCCTCTCTTTTGTCTTCCATCTGGCTTTCGGAACACACAGCAATTCTTTGGTCTTTGCAGTCTGATCTGCTTGCGACAAACCTTTTGTTAACACGAGACAATTTCCCAAATTTGGTCATAAGCATTGCACCAGGAATGTTAGGTTTTACTTACTTGACATTCAATGAAGGGGACACGGTCCCCATTGCTTACAAATCGCATTTGCATACATCAGCAGAGTTGTGCTTTTCCTCCATTGAAAAAATCTAGACTGCTGTACAGAGGGCGGTTCTTAGGGAACGCTCTCTGGCACAGGGAAAACACATTCTCATGTTCTCACCCAAGCCTGCTTTAGAAGCTGTCACAAAGGCGAATGTTCCAAATTCTAAAGCTTTACATCCATGTTGGCTTCAATGGGCAAGTTCATTGACATCGACAGATGTCCATTTTATCTTTGACCCTTCTTTGCAGACACAGGAGTTTTTACAATATGAACACGTTCATCCTCCTCCATTGTCTTTGCTTCCTCTTAAACAGTAAAATTGGATCATTTACACCGACGGTACCGCTCAACATGCCGTTGGTTCTAAGCATGCTTATTCAGCAGCCTGCGCAATTGTGGCAGGCACGATTGTTGATGGGGATTTTATGTCTTCCTTGGTGCACACACAATCCCTTGGTGACGGTACGGCTCAATTAGCTGAGTTACGTGCTTTGGTTTTAGCTCTGGAATTTGCTGATCCCGAAGTCCTGACACTTATAGTGTGTGATTCTTTTTACTGTGTACAATCCTTTCAATCCTTTAATGACAACCAGTTGTTTGGTCACAGGATTATTATTGTGATTCTAAAGGTAGCGCAATTAAGCATAAAACGCTTTAGGTCCAAGTGGCCGCTCTTAAGGAACGTCTACCACTCACACATGTTATTCATAGGTTCGGACATCAGCGTGTGGGAGCACATGCTGTTGGTAATTCTTTGCCTGATGAGGTAGCCACATTTGTAGTAGCCACATGTTCAGTAGCTGCAGTCACTAGGTCTATGACTAAAATTGATGATGATATTCATGCGACTCTTGCTGCTACGAAGGAGGGGATGGAGCTTCCTCAAGGTTTTCCTTCTCGTTACACATATCACTTGTCTCCTGATCAAGTCCCATTTGCAACTATTTCAGCCGTTGGAGATCGGCTGATTCCTAATGATGACTGCACACATTATGTAATAATTGCTACATGAGGGCGTGGCATCTGCCATCGCCTGAGTGACTGCAACAATTTCTTTGTTACAGCAACGTTTCTGGTGGCGTGGTTTGTATCAGCAGGCACGCAAATATGTTCTTGCTTGCGATATTTGTCAACAAATTAAACCTTCTACAGGAGCAGGCCCACCACATACTCAAGTTTACATTTCCATTCAGCCCTTTGGTTGCATTTACCTTGATCACTGCGGTCCTTTGACATCTTACACTACATTTAAACACATTTTGGTTTCAGTGGATTTGTCACATGGTTCCTTTGGGTTTGGCCGCAACTCAGTGCTGATGCTCAAACTATTATAAAGGATTTGTGTGTCTTTGTCGGTATATTTGACTGTGGCACTTTCCATTCTGACCAAGGTCCAGCACTTGCCTCTAAGGCTTACCGGGTTGCGATGTAGTCTTTGAGAGTGCAGGTGCAATTCTCGTCTCCATATCGGCCTTAGGGCAATTCAGATGTGAACCGTGACTTCAAGCATTCTTTAACAGCTAGGGTATTAGGTACTGGCAGGGACTGGCTGACTCATCTTTACAGAGTCCAGCGTGCACTAAATAATCTCCCAAGAAGATCTCTGGGTGGGCGGACCCCATACGAAATGTTCTTTGGCATTAACAAGTTTTTCCCCAGACCTTGATGGTCTAGACGTTGTGGCGGCTGCCGCAACATTTGACGTAGATAACCATTGTGCTATGTTACTGGATCTACAAAAGACTTGTGGCACTCTTGCAAAAGATCTTTTGCCCTTGTACACAGAAGCAGCAGAGCTGATTGTTGTTACTGGCTGGCTTCCTAAAGTTCGAGATCAGGTCTGAGAGAAAGTGGCAAACAAAAAAGAATTTAGTCCCTCCTACCGTGCACGAGTCCCAGTTCTTGGATTGAAGGGTACTTGTACTGTGATTTTACCTTCACTGCCTGGTTGCAAGGAGAATCAATTGATTTCCATTGAACATGTCAAGATACACCATACAGCTGATACTGAATAGTATGCCTAGAAGCATTCTTCGGTGGGATGTTTTACTGAGTCCATTGATTTCCCCGACAACTCCACTACAACAGGAAAGCGAGGTGGAGACTTCAATCGATTTGGTGCCTGTTTTACCATCAACTTCAATGGCCATATCACATGATTATGCTCTCCACCAGTCGATCTGACAATTGACATTCCTGAAACTGAAATTCATTCTTCTTTTAATGCAGATCAACCCCCATTGTTTCATCTGGGTGCTAGTGGTTATTACATGGAAAGAGATGGCTTTTCTTCTAATTCTTCTTCTTCTTCGTCATCAACTTCCATTGTGGCAGAGCCCCCAACTCGTATTTGCGTTTTCATCTCCTGGTTTCGAATAACTTATGTTGTAATCTGCTTACACTCATAAGTATATTTATAGTGGTACATTCCCGCCCCCCTCTGTACCCCTTCCTGTTGGTATGTTCCACTGGAGTCTGCTTTAGAATGTTGACAGCCACCAGGCAGACTTGGAGAGTGGGTGACAGATTAAAGACAGTTCTTACCTTCTCCTGTCTCAGAGTTATCTTCTTTACAACACTGGCGACGAAACCGGCGCAGGGGGCCAAGCTGTCACCTCCCCTTTCAGTACTCTCTCCATCTGCTGCAGTTCCTGGTTATATTGGAGTGCCTTGCGTGAAGATTCCCTCAGGGAGAGAAGTGGTCTACAGTTGCCCAGTCCTAGTGCCAGTACCTTGATGAGACTGCCGCAGGCGTTTCCCAGTGAAGAACAAAGTGCCTGACTTCTGCTACCCAGGAGTCTTTTGAGACGTGAGTGTGACTGGTGCTGGTCGATTTTCGCCATAATCATCATTCTCGCTGTGCCCACTGGTTTGACATTCGGGTTGTCTGACTGCAAGTTCTGAGTTTCGTTTCTATACTGCCAGATTCTATGCGAGAGACTTTTACGAGGAGTTGCTGTGAGTTGTCTTATCTGCCAGTTCTACAGACGGTTATGTGCCTTTTGGTGCATTTAGTGCTCACGTTAACTTTGCACATCTGTGGTTGGGGAGAGTGGGTGAAATCTTGAAAGAAGCATTGGACAGCGTGTCAAGCACTTTCCGGTGTGGTGCGCTGCCGACTTACACTCACCCTGAAGATACGCGAATGAAGTGGCAATCCTGCACCATAAAGGTACTTTTCCCTTTTCCCTGGTGGTGACTGCGGGCAATAGCGGTGCCCCTCTCCATGGGCGTCTGCATTATCGCTTGAACTGTCACCTACCAGCAGCCTCTGTCTGTGTTCCTTGAGCCTGCGCAGCTGCTGCCTTTCCTGTGAATTCCCGGTCAGGAAGAAGACGGGCTGAGGCAGGCGCTTTGCAGAGACACTTTTCCCCGCCAGTCTCTGTGGTGTTCTTTGTTGCTCTTCGGGCCTGTGCAGCAGCTGCTCTGCCTGGAAAATCCTGTCAGCTGGTCGCGCCTCACAGTGTCCCACTCAGAGTGCCGCGCGCTTATTTCCGGCGCCTCAGCCACCTCAGAGCCGCCTGTGACGCAGTCTTCCGGACATCATAAAAGACATCACAGTGCATTGGCGCCTACAGTACTCCAGCTTCTAGCGGTGGTCGAACTTCTGCAAGGGGACATTTTTGCAAGTTGGAGATATTTCTCCAGTACAGTAAGAACCATCCCTAGCCCCATTACCTGGTCTGGATTTCAGGGGGGGCCTATGTACGAGTGATTATACTACGAGAAATGTGACTGACGTACGAAGTAATTGAAGAGTCTCTTTTTGTTTAATTGTGTATATAGGGCCCTCGTGTGGCCAGTGGTGTTAAAGTAAAGTGTAAGTCGAGCATAGTAGTTTGTTCTGCAACACCTTGTTCATCAGTTTTAAAGGAACATACTTCAGAAGCCTCCACACCTCCAGGCAAGACCTTCTTTTCAGGAGGGTAATATATCCACTGTGACTCCAGACGTTATGGCCATAGTACAATTTATAGTAGGGTAATACTATTAACTATACTGTCCACTACCTTGCCAAGGGCATTACACCCTGGAATATTTGTACCTACCTTATCTGCCTATCTACATTTTGTGTAATGGTCTCACTAATTGACATTTCTGTGCAAATGGAAGGTGTAAAAGTCTCTGCGCTTTCTTGATGTTTTGTATTCCATTTATGGGTTGTTTTTCCCTCTTTTTGTCAGGTGTAGCATGTGCTCATTGTTAATTTCCCCTCTTTGGTGCTATCAGAATACAACTATAAATTATCAGTGAGCACATTATGGTACCTATGAGTCAGTAATCTCCTAGGGTGTTTTCTCCTGCCTCTTTTACTGCTTTGGAGGGGTGTTCAGATTGTTGGGTACCTTACATATTAGTTTGACGTGATACTGTGCATTTGTGACAAGTTATATCTTATTGGAAGTTGACATCCTGGTACTTCAGTGTACACTCACCAGTGTACTGTGCAGTGTGTGACACCCCCCAGACAGCTATTGCATGTACCCCTGTAAATTTTGTGCTATTAGTGCATGTTCAGAGCAATTTTAACTCTACATACAGTACACCAGAGTACCAATCTGCACCTTTACCGTGCAGGGTGTGACATTGTTCTGACAGTAATTGCATGTACCCCTGCAACTCTACATTCAGTCAGTTTTGTACTATTAGTGGTTCCTGAGCAATCCTAGTTAGACTTTAAGTGCGGCCCTTTCCTCCATTGTATTTTGAAGCCCTGCGCTGTACTTACTTCTCCATGGCGGCGTCATCTATGAGCCAACCGCCCTCTTTTTTAAACGAAATTGGGGATCCAGAAATTCATTGGAAAGACTGGATCAATCTATTTGACTCCTACCTTATTGCCATTGGGGGGGAACAATTTTCAGCTGTCCGTAAACAACATACTTCACAACCTAGGAGTTCAAGGAAGGAAAATTTATGACACCCTTCCCGATCCCGAATTAGAGGATGTTGAGATAGACTTAGATGTATTTAGGATTACTATGTCGAAATTAGAAACTCACTTCGGGGACAAAGTTAACGTGGTCCTAGAACGGCATAAGTTTTTTTCTCGTGTTCAGGGTAAGCATGAGTCAGTCACTAATTATATAGCCGCACTCCGCGGTCTTACTCAGTTATGCGAATTTGGAGAGTTGAATGACTCCCTTATCAGGGATCAGTTGGTAAGGTGTACACACAACCCATGAATAAAAGAGAAACTACTTGCTAAAAATCCCTCTTTAAGAGAAGGCATTACCATGGCTCAATCTATTGAACACACTGCGAAGTGTATTCTGGAAATTAATCAACCTAAAGAACCTGTCAGTGGTGTGAACAAAATTAAAGGTAGTGTTCTTGAGATGCAGAAGTTCTCAAGATCAGGTCTAAGGATATAAAAAGTGAGAAACCTGTCAGTGTTACGGAAGGGTTGAAATGTTTCAGATGTGGAAGCAGCAATCACCTTGCCATAAGTGTTTATTGTACGTTCAATAAAAAGGGCCTTTTTGCAAGAGTGTTCAAGGAAGGGGAGATGAATCAGGTAAAGGTGGTATACAGCGAAGAAGAACAGGCTCCCAAGTACGTGTTTTAAAGGGTAGGTAGGGTGAGCCTTCTGTTATTTACCCCCTCAAAGGTTTCCTTAAGCTATATATATTACTAGGAAAATATATGCATTTACATGTTTAACTTCCCGTGTCCTGTGACACATTTACATTTTGCATTCTGTGCATGTGTACCTATTCCTGCGTCATTATATAAGGTTATCTTGTATTATGTTCGTACAATCCACAGGTCTTCCATTCCTTGCAGGTCCATTGGATTTTCATGCGGTCCACCTCCTCCTCCTGTCGCATGTTTGGTGTACATCCAGGGTTGACCTTTGACTGTATCACTGTTATATTTGCCCTCTACTGTTCGCATGTATTATGACCGGAAATGTTTTCTCTAATAGTTACTATATTCTTATTGCTCTAGATGTATTCTAGTGTGCATGCCTCCTTTCACTTGTCTAGTTAACCTTGTATCTACCGTTCTATTAGGTAGTTAGTTAGTTTAGATCCCCATTGGATGCTTTATCCCTTAGCTTTTGCCTATCAGACTAGGTGTTTTATCTTTGTTTTTGCCAACGGTGGAGGCCTCGTCTCTCACCCCCACGTCTCCCTCCTTTCACCTGGTTCCTATCATTAGCGAAGGGAGATGTGTTGTAATCTGCTTACACTCATATGTATATTTATAGTGGTCCCGCCTCCCTCTGTACCCCTCCCTGTTGGTATGTTCCACTGAAGTCTGCTTTAGAATTTTGACAGCCACCAGGCAGTCTTGGAGAGTGGGTGACAGATTAAAGACAGTTCTTACCTTCTCCTGTCTCAGTTATCTTCTTTACAACAACTTACTTGGTTCCTCCTTAGACATACTTTTGACTGGTGCTCACGATGATGTTCCTATTCATGTGGATTGGTTTTGTGACAGTTTTTTTCCTTCTAATCAGTGGCCATTTGCCTGAACGCTCTGCAGTCCATTTGGTAGATGGAGTATTGGCCCCACACACTCTGTCTCATAAAATGAAAAGGGGTCAAACTCTTGTTAATATTTCAGCATTTCCAGTCGTTGATGGTATAGTTTGGTATAAAGCTCCATTCGAATTCTTCGGCCCGACCGAAACAATCCAGACTCCATATGTTTTTTGTGTCTCTTTGGGTGATGTCATCATGCCAGGAATACATTCTAACGACTCGGATGTCAATGCAGATCATTCACGGTTTTCGGACTTAAAATATAACACTGCATTTGAGACAGAAGGTCTGTATTTAAATTCTGCCAATGTTGCTGATTTATTCTGTTTTCAACATCATGGTCATCATTTTTTTACACAAATTAAATACTGTCAGAAATCCAGTTAATTATACACAATGGGAGCATTGTCCGACACCATTCCAGTGGAGTTCCCAGACACAGAAAATAAGTTGTCTATTTTTCATATTATAATTTTTCTGACCCAGTCATATAACTTGAATGTACCAACACACACAAATTTAATGCTGACTCATACTAAATTGGTATTTTCTTCAAGTTTCATAGCCGATTTGTCCTTAAGAGGTTATGATTATTGGAAGGACATGATTGATTTAAAATCAATATGGGGTACCAAAGATTGGCAGGTGCAGGGTACTGAATCATTACATCGTGCATGTTTAATACCATCACAGCTGATATTTTTAAATCAAACTGCTCAACAAACTACTTGTTTTGGTTGGGCAACTGTTAAACATTTAAATACCCTCTCATTTCCGTTTTTGGCTGCCTATGACACTTGGCAGCAATACACAAATTATTCTCTAGATGACTTAAATGAGATGATTCAAAATGGTACTCTTAACTTATCCAGAATTGCTCCATTAGGCTGGTTAGTGTGGCCACTCAATAGCAATGCA
Organism: Lissotriton helveticus; assembly: GCF_964261635.1. Lineage (NCBI taxonomy): Eukaryota > Metazoa > Chordata > Amphibia > Caudata > Salamandridae > Lissotriton > Lissotriton helveticus. The sequence goes on along the minus strand of NC_136057.1, from coordinate 1,504,031,970 downwards.
TGTCAATTATGCTTTTCTAATGCCTCCAGTGGGTTTACGCTCACTAGACCTCACCCTCGTTCCCCTCGTTCTCATACAGCTACTACATATTCTGTTGGTAAATTGTGTCAGCAATGGTTGGAACACTCCACACTGTCATCTGTGAAACAATATATTTCTCTTTTATCCGCTAACATTGATCTGGGGGATTTTCTTTTAGGTCCAAAATCTCCTTGCACTAAACGCTTTGTATGTGCTGCTTATAATGAATTTTGGAAACTGTCCCAGATGGAAGCTGCTTTCCTCTTACGACAAATTGATCAAGATAATTTGAAAAAGGTTCTTGATGTAGTTGATAGCATTAATACTTTATCTTCTCATATATTTTTCATCTGTTATTGACGTTGTACAAAGTGAAGTATCTGTATTGTTTCATGATCAAAATCAGTTGCGCTCTGTAATGCAGTTTGGTTGGACATTACAAATGCTGAAAAATGGGTAAACGCCATGGGACTATTTGAATGCTTCCGCCCTGTTTTTACCGTTGAAACAGTTACCATTCTCTATAGCGGAGACTGATTCTTCTGTATGGTTAATACATGGGGTTATCTCATTGCCCATTTCACTATTTCAGTTTACTGCATGCATGAAACATTATCCTATTGGCAAATATGAGCCAATTGGAAGTAGTTGTCTCCAAGAATTGTGGTCCTTACCCTTCACATTTCGCTGTCAATGTGCGGATAAGGAAGTTTTCCAAACCGGGGAGGACTGTGATTCTACCGTAGGACATTCTTTAGCTTGTAAAGAAGTTCAATTTCACAGGGTTTGCAATGTTGCAACCCCTAATTTGGCCTGTTTTTTGAAAGGGACGCCGGTTCCTTCTATTACCACGCTTACTCTGCTTTCTAACGGAATTTATCTTATTCTGAATAACCACACCTGCTATGGCTCAAGGGTGGGCGTCCTGTATATAGTAACTGTTTCACAACGTGTTACATGTTGCAGCAATGTTCTTTTTCCAGACCCCCTCCCCCCATGGGTTTGTAGATAGTTCATTTGTGGCCTTCCATTCCAACTTTGAAAACAGATTACAATAAGCTAAGCAGACTCAAACCGCTACTGTTCCAACAAGAAGTTGATCTGACTTCAGCTCGTGAGACCTTCGAATTGCAGGTGGCTAGAACATCAAGTGAGATTCAGTCACTGCTGAATACAAACCTCCCACTACACTTTGGGGAATTAATTCATCAAATATTTAATGGGTCTCATACTGAGGGCCTTGCACATTTTATTAAACTTGTGGGATCTTTGTTACATCTTTTCAGACTATTTTTGGGGTAATTTATACATTCCATTTTTCCAGCGCCTTCAGTGAGTTTCCCTGGTGCTCTTGATGGTTTGCGAAGTGCTGGTTCTTCTGCTCCTAATATGTAATGACTGCCCGTCTTGTGGTTCAGCCCAGCTCAGCCCAGTTCCGTCTGTACCTTAACCGAATGCAGCAACTTTTTGGATGCTTGCCATTACCGACTCTTTGCATCAGCTGTAAGCTCACCTTCTGCTATTCCTTCTTCACCTTCTTGCAACCTGTGTTCTACTGTCGCCCGTGCCCTTTTCAGTGGCCTCTGGATATGTGCCTCTTCAATACCTCACGCGCTGACCTGCATTATGAACTGTTGGTGGGTACGTTGCTGGCCCATGACCAGGACTGTTCCGGGGACAGACACTAAATGTATGAAGCTACTCTTGGCGCTTTGGCAGGTTTGAGTACCTGTGCTTATGCGCAGCGCCTCTTGCAGTGAAGTGTCATCGAATATCACACCGGTTGCCTGGAAATGCTCCTGGGTGCACAAGATTATTAGGAGCATGTCTGTTCGTTCGCCTTGCTCATTTGGATGCTGACCCTCTTTGCTGAGGACAGTACGGATGGCCTTTTGGAACTGTTTTCATTCCGCGGTGCACGCAATCTTTTTGATTTAGATTGATCTCCTTCAGTGGCCTTTGAGACCCGTTTCAAGGGCCTGTCGTTCCTGCATTCCAATGACACAATTTTGATTTCTTTTTTTCCAGTCCATGAACGTTATTAAATCATATTTTTTTTTCCCTTTTCTCTTTCACTATTTGGTCTTTTCACCAACTGCTTTGGCTCTGCTTACCTCTACATTCTGTTTCTCTGGGTACTACAGACCTGGCCAAGGGGAGTGTGCCACGTGGCAGTTTTTTTTTTTTACAGTGTTTTATATAGTGCAAACTTGACCTGAGGGTATCGAGTATCAGAGCGCTTTACACGAGCACCAGTTGTTTTTTTTTAAACCTTTTTATTGGATTTCAATCTTATACATGTCATACATAAGATAAACCATACTCGACTGTTAAAACATTATAATCAAAATTATCGTCGTGACAAATAGCATCATGGGTAGTCCTCGAGTAGGCATGGAGATAAACTGTCTCTGGGGAGCAATCTCCCACCATCTACATGGGGAATACTGAGGGTCAGCGTGGACGCGGTCGCTGGGAAGGTTGACGCTGTTCCCCACCTGTATGGCAGTCTCTAGACCATAGACACCTGCAGAGGGTAGCGGTAAATGGAAATCCATAATCGTAACTAAACTTTGGGATTTGAAACCAGGGAAGTGCAGGGCTCATGAGGGGAGGAGGGGGGTGTGGGGCCCATACGGTGCGGGCAAATGCAGTGGAGCTCCGTGACTTTCGATCCAATGTATGCAGACTATTCTAGTGTGTGCCTTAGTGCATGTTCCCGGGGATAGGGTCAGGGGGTACGCTGGTGTAGCCAGGGAGGTGAGAATGATCAGACGGCTCAGGGTGCGCTTGGTCCGGGCATCGCTTGTGTGTCCTGTGGGGGTTCCCCAGGCATCATTATGTGCCTGCTTAAAGTCGTGTAGGAGCATCGCCCATTCTAAGGAGACATGACTCTTTCGTATGCCCTGGGCTTCCTCATGGCGAATAAGGTCTGCTTCTGCCGCTGCGCACTTCTTTACTGCCCCCCACCAGGCCGCTATTGTGGACCCTCTGCTGCGCGCCAGTGCATTGCAATACTACGTTTTGTCAGCAGGATGGCCAACAGGGCAAATTTGGTCTCTACTTTCTTGAGTTTTTGACGCCTAAAGATGCCTAAGGCGCATGCCTCCCATGTGTGAAGGTCCGTGAGGCCTGTGACTGTTTGAAGTGTGGTGTGTACGGTCACACAAGGGACTGTATTACTGGGCATGTCCAGAACATGTGTATAAAGGGGGCGTCCGGCGCGCAACAATGGGGGCATTCGAAGTGGGAGGTCTGGAGAAAACGAATAAACCGTGCTGGCGTGAGATATGCGCGGTGTAGTACATTAAACTGGACATTTTTGAATCGTTGGTTGCGGGACACTTTTTTGTGATGCTCTAAAGCCCGTGACCACTCTCTGTCATGGAGGCAATGGCCAAAGTCCTCCTCCCAATTGAGCCGTTAGCGCGTCAGTGGGACGTGTGTTAGTTCCATGATGGATTTGTAGATCCACGTTATATGGTGTCTGCCCGCCCCCATAGGTAGCAGTGTGTGCAGTACCGGATGAGTCTTGGGTTCCCCATGCCCTAGGTTCCAGGTCCGTCCGCAGTCTGCCACCAACTGCTGGTGCAGTAGGAATTGACCGGCTGGAAGCCTGCCTCCCTCGGTCAGGCCTTCGAACGAGAGCAGTTGACCATCAGAGAACAGAGCCTGTGTTTCGGTGAGCTGGTGTTCAGTCCAGATTCTGAGATCCCCCGCAGAGTAAAACACTCAACCTTTAGGGAGTCCCGCCAGCGGCAATAATGGAGAGTACAGTGGGATACCCCTGGACATACGGTGGATCCACATGTTACAGGACCTGGCCGTTTTGACCAGTAATGGATGAGTCAGGTTGGGGTTGGAACCTGGAACTGTTATCTGTCCTTCTTGGGCTTCCATTTCCCCGAGGTTCCTGTGTGCCGTCCAGCGCGACATCCACTGCAGCTGTGCCGCAAAAAATAGGCCTCGAAGGACGGGGCGCCCATCCCTCCTCTATCCCGAGGCAGTTGCAAGACGGATAGGGCCACCCTGCAAAGGCCCTTCCCCCACATCAGAGAGATTAATAATGAGTTTAGCTCTTGGAAAAAGGACCGTGGTGGCCGAACCGGAATATTAGCAAAGTAGTAAAGCAGACGGGGCACCATTATCATTTTGGATAAGGCCACCCTCCCAATGGGAGCCAAAAGCAGGATTCGCCAAAAACGAACTTGACTTTTAAGTCCACGGAGGGCTTGGTAGGGGTTGCCTTCCAGGAGGTCCCGGGGCTCATGGTAGAGTCTCATACCCAAGTACCCTGGGGCATCGCCCGCCCAAGCCAGCGAGGACTCTCCAATCCGAATTTCCCATTGTGGGGAGTTCGGGTGCAAGGGATATATAGAGGATTTCCACCAATTCACCCGCAACCCTGCGGCCCTATCAAAATCTGAGAGTGTGGACCAGAGGGAGGAGAGGTCTGCCGTAATATCTCAAACATAGGTGAGAAGGTCATGGGTGCGACCTCCCAGTGGGATGCCCCAATGTACGCCCGCAGCCGCACTGCCAGCGGCTCCATGGTGATGGCAAAGATAACTGGGAATAGCGGGCACCCCTGGCGTGTGCCGCGCATGATCGAGATGGGAGAGGAGATGTAGCGGCCTATCCGAACCCTTGTGGAAATGTTGGTATATAATAGCAGAGTATATGCTATAAATTGGGGTGCAATGCCCACCCGTCGAAGCGCCTCAAAGAGGTACTGCCACGCCAGGGTGTCGAATGCCTTCTCCAGATTGAGGCATGCCGCGCGAGGGAACCTGTCCCTGTCCCTGTCCCTGTCCCTGTCCCTGTCCCTGTCCCTGTCCCTGTCCCTGTCCCTGTCCCTGTCCCTGTCCCTGTCCCTGTCCCTGTCCCTGTCCCTGTCCCTGTCCCTGTCCCTGTCCCTGTCCCTGTCCCTGTCCCTGTCCCTGTCCCTGTCCCTGTCCCGGGACAAACCCACTCTGGTCTATGTGTACCAGTTTGGGCAGCATTTCTGTGAGTCTATCAGCCAAAATCCTCCCTAGTATTTTGCAGTTTGACATCAGGAGAGTGATAGGGCGGTAGGAGGATCGGAGTAGAGGATCCTGATTGGGTTTTGGAAAGGTTACCCACACGGATTTGCGCATGGACTGGGGGAGTTGTCCCACCTCCACCGCCTCCCGAAAGATTATGTCCAGCTGCGGAACCAGCTGCTGAGAGAATGCAGAATATAGTTCTATTGGGAACCCGTCATGTGCCGGCACCTTGTTTTTGGCGAGACGACGAATGGCGGATTTGAGTTCCGCCGGTGTGAGAGGATCATCCAAAGTCTTGCATTCCTCTTCCGTAATTTGGACTATGGTGTTCGTGGCTAATATGTCCAGGATGTGTTCCCCCCCCCCCCGGTCCTGGGTCGGTTCCTTGTAAAGCTCGAAGTAATAGTCATGGAAGGCCGATAAAATGTCGGCCTGCACGTATACCACGTCCCCCGCGGCGTTGCGGATGCCCGTAAACGCTTGTGTTTCTTGGCAGGTGAGCCATGCTAGTAGGGTGCCGGCGCGATTCCCTTCCTTGTGAGCTCTAGTGGTGTAAGTGCGAAAATTATAGCGCCGAAGATCAGCACGAGCCTCCTGGTACATGGTTTTGGCCTCTGCCAGCTGCTCGGGGGGAAGCTCCTGCTGATCCTCCTCTTTAGATAACTGTGCTTCTCGTTGTTCTGCCCTGAGTACCTCTCTAGTGTTTGTTTCACTCCAGTAATTTGCCGTATGCACGCCCCTCGTAAGACCACTTTAAAAGCGTCCCATTCGAGGGACCTTGTGGGTGTACTGCCTGCGTTTTCAGCAAAGTAGCTGTGAATAGTGTCTGATTGCTCGCGGTGGAACACTGGGTCCGATAAGCAGTCCCTGGTGAGGCGCCACGTGGGGATCGGTGAGACAGGCGGCTGCCATGTGAGGGAGACCATATGTGCATCGTGATCTGAGATGAACCTGCCCAGGTAGTCCAAGTGTCGGATGCGCGGGAGGAGAAACTGTGTGCACATGAAGCGATCCAAACGGACCCGTAAGTTGTGAGGGATCGAGTGGAAGGAGTAGAGTTTTGTGGTCGGATGTGTGTGCCACCACACATCCGCTAGGGACCAGTGGGCTGTCCAGGCGCGGAATGTGGCCGTGTGCACATGGGCTGGGGAGTGGATGGTGGGAGGGTGGGACCTATCCAATGCAAGGCCCAGTGAGCAATTATAGTCTCCTCCTAGTAACCATGGGGAAGTTGTGAATCCCGCCAATTTATTTGTAAGTGTTTCCCAAAATGGTGCCTGGTCTACGTTAGGGGCGTAGGTACTGCCTACGAGGATTGGCTGCCCATCCAATAATCCCCCCTGGAGCGCATAATGACCCTCTGAGTCCACACCCCGACCAGTTCTGTGGAAGGGCACTCTGGGCCGGATTCAGATCAGTGCTCCCCTCGCGAAGGCCGAATAGGTCGTGGTGCAGAAGTGGCCGCGCCATTTTTTCTGGAGTTTGCCTAATTCCTCCTTAGTGAGGTGGGTCTCTTGAAGGGATATGATTTGTGCCTTCTGCCTCTTAATATATGCACAGAACGTTTCCTGGCTGTAGGCATCCCCCGAACACTTAGGGTTAAAAATTGAAAGTCTGCATGTGCCATACTGAATACAACATTATGTCCCGACTAGTCTGGGACCCAGGGGGGGTGGCTCCCCCCACCTCGAGCTGATGGATACTGCAAGCGAAGCTGCGTGGAATAGTCAGTGTGTGCCCCTGCCCTGTAGATGGGAGACAAGTAGAGAACATGGTGTTTGGGGTGGGTAAACTATGAACTGGGGTCGGGGAACGGTCCCAATACTGGGGACCTATCGCCGGGGTGATAAGTCCAAACTAGCGCTCTGAAGAATTGGAGAGCATGAACAAGCTGTTGACAACAGTAGGGTGGCGGTTTGTGTATGCGAGGGCAGTCCAGGGGCGGGTCTGTGAAGGATCAGTGTGTGTCATTTGGTCTCCGGTCGACATGGGACATCTGAACTTGTATAGTTAGGGAGGGCTATGTTGGCGGGGGGGTCCACGACCCATCCACCATAATGCTATTCCGTATCTGTGTGGTGCGAAAGTCTTGAAAGACCTTGTCCATGAAAGACCTGGTCTTATCATCTAAATCTGCCTCTAACTTATGAGATCTGCTATTTGGGGGGTGACTTGCGGCTGGGTGATCGAGTCTCCCTTGGATGATGCTTCGTCACTATCGTCCTCGCCCGCCGAGGAGAACAGCCGCGGAGCTCTGTCCAGGTCATCGGAGGGCGGTGAGGCTTGTAATTCTGTCACAGTCCGCAGGGCGTCACGGCGCTCTAGCATGATTTGCCCCAGATCTGGGGAGCCTTGCGTGGGGCTCCGCGCCGAGGTGTTCTCGTCAGTGCGTTCTTTGTTCGGAAGACGCCTCCTGGGTCTTGGCGTCCTGTCTCCGCTCAGAGCCTGATCCGGGTAGTTGCAGGCAGTGCAGGTCCGCCCAATCCCTGGTTTCCTCCGCACATATAAGAAATAGAGTAGAGTCGTTGTATATAATTCTGAGTCTGGCGGCGAACAGTAGGGAATATTGGATGTTATTGGTCCGGAGCCGTCGCTTCACTTCTAGAAAGAGCGATCTCTGTTGTTGCACCGCCCGTGCGTAGTCCAGGAAGACCATCATCAGCTTGTCATCGACCCGAAGGGGGCCTGAACATCTCGCTGCTCTGAGAACTGCATCCCGGTCTTTGAAGTGGAGGAATTTTGGGAGCATCGGCCGGGGGTTGCTCCTGGTTGGGGAATGCGCGCCTGGACTCTATGGGCGCGCTCGATGGAGAAAAAGGCCAACCGGTCGGCGGTTGGAGTGAAGGATTTCACCCATGCTTCCATGTGACCCACCGGATCTTGCCCCTCAATCCCCTCCAGCAGTCCGATCACCCGAATGTTACAGCGCCTTGAGCGCCCCTCTAGGTCAACCATTCACTCCTCCACGGTGGACAGATGGGACAGGACATCGCGCATCATCTTTTGTTGGTCCTTGACCGTAAGTTGCAGGTCCGCCATAATCTTTTCCCCATCGTTGACCTTGTCAGCCAGCTTCCGATGGTCATCCTTGATGAGGCTTATGTCCGTTGTTAGAGTGCCCAGTCTCTCGTCCATAGATGCTCTGGAGAGTTCGATGGCCGCTAAGACGCGGTCTAGTTTGTCCGAGATGGACATATCAGACGGGGTCGCTGCCAACTTGGTCCCGGACTTGGGTTGGGGCATATTTTCTTGCGCCGTCTCTGGCATCGCGGTGTGTTGCGTGGCCCTGGGCTTCCCCATCGCGCCTCCCGGGACGCCTCACCGCCCTTCGCTCCCAGGTCCAGGTATGGAGGTGCTGGCACCAACGGTCACCCTGCAAAGCCCAGTCACCTCTGCCGCTGCATGTGGTAGAGCACTGTCCCCCGTCTGCACTTTTGGGCTGGGTGGACGCCCCCGGTATGCGAGTGGGGGGTAAATCCCCCAGCCCGCGTCCTGTGGTGAGCGCCGCAGGGGTTACCCAGCGGGCCCCAGTCGCGATGAGTGTAGGAGCCCCCCCCATTTCGCGCTCACCGTCCACGTCAGTGAGTGGCTAGTGCAGCCGGAAGGGGGCCCAGAGTGGTGTGTCACCCCAATGAACTGTGGGCCGAGGGAGAACGTACTGTGTGTCCCGTTCCGTGGGCCACTGTCTAGTGAGGGCTAAGCACTGCTCAAGGATCCAGGCGACCTAGCAGTCCGCCATCTTGGGGTCAGGCAAGCATCCAATTAGACTTTGGCGGTGGGGGGCACCACCCCCACTTCCCGGCTGCAGGCCACCCCGAAGGGGTACCCCCACCACTCACATTCTGGAAGGAGGGGCAGAATTCCACCAGGCAGGTCAGTTCCCCGTTATCTTGCTCAGGAGACTTCTCATTCGTGGGCGTTGGGCGCCATTTTGAGATCAGGCAGCCCCTGTGGTGACGGTGCTCCTGTGTCCTGCAATCCAGAGGGGTGACCCAGATCGGTGCCCCAGTCCACTGCTGCCGCTACTCCTCACTGTCACCACCGGTTGCGGCTCTCCGGAAGGTCCGCTCATCCGTCCCCGCCCGCTTTCGCTAGTGCGGCAGGGACCCGGTGACCCGTTTCATATGCGGGGTTTTCACTGCCGTATCGTATGTGTTAGGAGCTGCTGCCGGGCCCCCATGCGGTTCCAATGAGCCCCAGTCCAGCCTCTCGGGTCTTGCAGGACGCTCTATGGGGTGCGTTTCACGGCTGGCGAGCCCCGCGGGAGGCAGAGAAAATCGTGGGCGGCCACCATCTTAGCGCCCGGCGCTGGGACTTGCAGCCGCAGCACTCAACTCGCCGTTCTGTTCTTTTTCCGTGGGGGCCCTCCACACCAGCAGATGCCCCAAAAATTCCGGAGTCTGAATGCCCGTTTCTGTACCGGGGCCGACACTGGGAGACAGCTGATACGTCCACCCAGTAGGGAGCCTCAGCAATACACGACCGCCATTGTAGCCTGCTTGTCCACGCCCCCCCTTTACACGAGCAACAGTTGCATTTACATGAGGACACATTCATTTTTGTTAGGCACGGGGAGATTACGTGATTTGCCCAGAATCACGGGATGTTGAGTGTCCGTGCCAAGACGCGAACCCCGAACCCAGGTTCCCAGCTTCAAGTTCGACCGCACTAGCCGTTAGGCCAACTCCTCGCCAATGGGTACATTGTCGACATCACTAAGTTAGCATGAGCCCTGAAGCCATTATGCAGCATTGCGCGCGTTACCACATGACTTTCTTGTTGCAAACAACTTTGTGCCTTTCACATGAGAACCGTCTGCTGTGTTCGTTCTCTGCCTGATCCTGGAATTTAGTCTGAACATTGTGAGCAAGGTCGATAAACAATGCCCCTTGTTATTCTTCTCTGGTCAGGCCCTAGCACCTAGACAAAACAAACCAATGCAGCTGTTGTTGGAAACTCGTACTTTCATATAATGGGGATACATGCATAGGGAGCACACACTTGGAGAGGGATCTTTCCAGGGAGAAGAACGAGACTGTACCTATGATGTAGAACTATCACCTATAGTCTATGGCATGGGGTCTGAAGTCAAAGCCCAGAGATTATCTATATATAATAATACTTATTCTTAGCAAGGGGAGGTAGGTTAGGCTCTATAGTCTTTTCTCTATTGTCTTTTCATTATGACATCTCCCTTCATGATGTATGGAGTAGCTGCTATGTTGCTATGTTGCCTGCTTGTTGTGCCACGTATACTGCATGTTAGGGCACGTTAGTTAACATAAATATTTTAAACTGTTTTCATGTCTCTGTCTGATCTTATTGTGGACAGCTAGAAGAGTGAGAGCGAAAGTGTGTCTTGTTACCTGGATTCTTGAGAGATCTGGGAGTGTTGTGTTCTGGGGTGTCTAATCACTTGTTTATTTGTGACTCAGTAGGAGAGCAAGTAAGACACTATAGCTAGTCGGTCCTGGGCTTATGGGTACTCTGGTGCAAAAAGAAAAATTGATGGACAGAATGCAGAACAATGTCATACATTCACCCCAGTACAGAGATCTGGACCTAAATCCATCGTTTTTTTGCTCACCATGCCATTCCAGTTTGGACCCAGCCATATGCAAAGCAGTCTTGACCCTGGGCCCAGTGGGAACAGTCCAGCCCGAACTGCCAGGCCCTCCCTGGACTGGAAACAAGCATCCTAGGACCGGTTTCGGGCATTCAGACCTAATCAGCCAGGATAGCTTGACTCCAGTGGTATGGAGAGCATGGGACTTACGTCTGGGCATACCTGTCCCACTCGGGTGACAAATGCAAAACAATTGATGGACAGAATGAAGAACAATGTCATACATTCACCTCAGTACAGAGATCTGGGCCTAAATCCATCATTCTTTTGCTCACCATGCCATTCCAGTTTGGACCCAGCCATATGCCAAAAGGGAGCAGTCCAGCCCGAACTGCCAGGTGAGGTTCCCATGAGGCACAGGGTCAAGACTGATTTGCATATAGTTGGGTCTGAACTGAGGTGGTGAAGTGAGCTAAAGAATGGTAATGGATTAACCCAGATCTATGGTTGGGGGGTGAGTGTCTGAAAAGTTTCAGTGCTCCGTCCATCATCTCTTTGTATTTGCATGGGTACTCAGGTGGTAGGATGAGTCAGTCCCTACTCACTAAGGTCCCATAATCCTACGCATAGTTCTGTTCTTGGGCAGAATCCCTGCAACAGTTTCCTCTGGCAGGGGGGGCGTGGCTTGAGCGCAGATGGAGGAGGTCGCCTTAGCTTTGGGCCCCGCGATCGAGCCTTCATTAATCCTGTTTCCATCCTGTTTTGTCGACTTTGCGGACCCCAATTCGCCTAATTCAACGGGAGGGAGATCTCCCTTGCGGCGGACCTGCTGAACGCTGGGCCAAAATTGCCACCAGCACTGGAAATCGCAGACTGGCTGCCCGGGGTGTCCCGACTGAGGGCGCATCTAAAATGGCGGCTGCAACAACGGGCTGAGTCGCTGGGCGGCGGGTGCTGCGGGAGGCCCTGCCGATCCATGGTTTCTCCGGGGCTGAAGGTGAGGTGAGAGTTGATCCCGTTCGGCCGGCTCCTGAGAACTGCACTGGCGATCCACAAGCCCATGCACTGGGGGCGAGGTGCTTGACCCTCCCACGTCGGGCTTCTCGGACGGAGGACACTGATGGCCCCCGGCTCGCGGGAGCGAGGGACACCGCTGGGGAGCTCGCAACACTGAGCTCCGCGGCTCTACTATTCCACCTACCTTGCTGGCGAGTGCGAGTGGTGACCTCCCCCCACCCCCTTGGCCGTCGCGAAGCACAAGAGAGAAGCTGCATACCCCCGGAGTGAGGAGGGGGGTGGTGCTGCAGTCCGGCAGCGCCGCGGGCGTGTGGCTCCCCCGGACCCCTGCGGCTCCCTGAGCGCTATCTCCGCTCACTTGGAGGGACGGTATCTGAGGCTGATTCTGCACTGCGGGACCCACGCACTGGGCGGCCCGGGAAGGCGCTGGGGACGCGCTTGGTCAGAGACGGGCTGAGGCCCGGGAGGTGTGATAGCGCTCCCATTGACTTTGCCCCCGGGCTTGTGGCGGAGGGATGGACTTCGGCGTCTAACAGCCAAGACTGCTGAGAGGAGCTTGGGGGCTGCAGTGAGGCGCGTTGCAGATTGAAGGTTGGGCGGGGCGGTGAGCTCCCCCGGCGGCACAGCAGGAGGACGGATGGTGCAACCCCGCGGAACAGCTCCCAGCATTACCCAGACACCGATGGTGGACAGATGAGGCAGCCCTTTGAAATTCTGGTGGGTGTCACGCAGCGGCCTGAGGTACTAATACATGCACTGGCGCGGCCCCAGATCCGAGTGTGGACAGAGAGACATTGCGCAGTGACCACCATAACAGGCTTATGCTCCTGGTGACCGGTTGTTGCTGCCTTCTAGTATTATTGGCTGCACACGGAGCATTTCTTACCCCTATGCCCAGAGGCCCTTGGGATATGGCCTACTCCTACGGACCCTAGAGGAGAGTGTGCGCAGCACTGTGGTTGAGGGGGACCCTCCCGGAGCTAACTACGGAAGTCATTAGATCACTACAACATGACTAAAGGGCGCACGCCGAATGGCCCAGTGGGGACTGCCCTAGAGCGGGCTTTATGCTGTTAGTTGGCCGATGCCGATACATATGGGCGATATCAGCCTGCTTCTTACCTATCGCCGCGGGGGACCTGCAGCCGATGCCTAACCACTAAATTGGGGCATGTTCTGTCCTACCCTGTGCTCCCGTGGCTGGTGCCTTCCTCGCTGCAACGTTGGTGGCTCCTGCTGGATTCATAGGACGCTGTTGCTGCTGGGGACCCCTATGCCCCAAGTGTCTGGATCATAGTTCAACAGGCTCCTGGGATACGGACTCGAGAGAGGCTGACTACACGGAGCCCCTTGCTTGAGCATTGCGCTTTCCTACTTATTGCCGAGACGTTCGACCACGCGCCCCCAGCATGGGCAAACCAAAGGGAACCAAGGGCGGAGCTCAGCCCACGTCAGATACCGAGGCGCCAGACAAGGGAGACGGTGCCGACTCCGGACAATCACGAGACCCTCAATTGCAACTTCAGCTGGACAAAATTCTCTCTGCCATAACGGACTCCCGAGCGGCGCTTCAGCAAAACATCGCACAGGTGGCCACCGGCCTAGGACTAGTGCGGGCCGACCACGGAAAATTGTCAGACAGTTAAGCTGGTAGAGGACAAGATCCACACTCTAGAGCCGGTGCAAAAAGATCTCGCAGCCACTATGTCCACCGTGCTGGACCGCATGGATGAGCTGGAGAGACGGGCGGAGGAGGCAGAAGGGCGTAATCGCCGAAACAACATGAGGATAGTAGGCTTACCGGAGAAAGTGGAGGGGAAGGGTATGGTACTTTACCTTGAAGAATGGCTCCGGACAGTGGTGGCACCGGAGGGTCTCTCCTCTTTCTACACACTGGAGCAGGCCCACAGAGTCCCGGCCAGACCACCGCAGCAGGGCCGACCCCCGCGCCCGGTGGTCGCCCGTCTGTTACACTATCGGGACAGGGATTTGCTGCTCCACAATGCACGACTGAACGGTCCCTTTCAAGTAGAGAACAGTAAAATCAACATCTTTCCGGATTACACATATGAGACACAACGATGGCGGACCTCTTTCCTGGCGGTCAAAAGAGAACTGAGAGCTGAGGGCCTGCAGTACTCCTTGCTCTTTCCAGCTCGGCTGCGGTGGATTGTAGATGATACCACCAGTTTCTTTGACACTCCTGACGATGCTTGTGCCTAGTTAGAACTATACAAATCTGGAAAAGACGTCCTTGATCACCGACCCCGGATGGGCGCCGCAGGGTTGCCGCAACGAAAATCGCGGCGGATCCGAAACAGGCGGAGGGGTCTGAGAAGGCCAACGCAGTCGGAAACGGCGGCGGAGCGGCAGGGGGTTCTAGAGGTGGTGACTGCTTTATCCGGAACACAAGATTCACCATCGCAGGAGGATGAGAGATCCGAAAAGGGAGATGAACAATCGGACACTGAGCGATCTGAAACAGACAGCACACCTTTGCCGGTGGTAACTCCAGCGACGGCGGAAGAAATGATAGATGAAGGCTAGAAGCGCCCGGTGAGCTGTATGAGTTCCGCCTTTGGACTGTAGCGCATGCTTCGAAATATGTTGTGGGAGGGACTGTTTGATTGGGATTGAGAGGCGGTTGGTCATTGCGATGCTTCACTAACTGGGGCTCGATCGCTTAATAAGGAGCTTAGTGCTTGGGCGGCTGCCCGTTGGCGACCAACTCGCCCATATTGCCCTTAAGGCATACCCACAGCGACTCCTGTTGGGTTAGTCAAAAGTTGTTCATGGGGAACATTTGGATGGGAACTAGATGGAGGTTACTAGGTCCTGTTCTGGGGGGGAGGGGGTTGATTTATTTTGGGTGTTGAGGGGTGGGCTCGTCATCGATGCTGTCGTTTTCCAACGTTTAGGGAGACTAAGAAGTGGGTGTGGTGGAATGTGAAGGACATTGTGGGACAATGGATGATCTAGCTAACTTGAGATGTATAACCTGGAATGTGCGGGGGCTCCACACCATGACACGACGACACAAAATCCATGCCTACTTAGTGCGTAGAGGAGCGCAGGTCGCGATGCTTCAAGAAACACATCTGACACAGGCCGAGGGGATGGCATTGCAGCGCAAGTGGCGGGGACAAGTATTTAACACTACTTACTCGGCATTTGCTAGAGGCGCTTTAATATGGATCAGAGCTGGGGTCCCGTTTCAATTAACCAAACAAATTATAGACCTGAGAGTAGATTTGTAGCGATAGCGGGAAGGTTGCGGGGTAGAGACATAGCCTTCTGCAGTGTTTACGCACCAAACGTTGATCAGCTGACTTTTCTGGCGAGGTTGTCCGGATCCCTAGCTCACTTCCTGGTGGGACCATTACTAATGGGAGGTGACTATAATTCAGTGCTGGACATCTCGCTTGATAGGTCACACCCTCCACTGGCTGACTCCCCGGCACACCGCATCACCAAGGGTAGAATGGAATGGCAAGTGAGATGGGGCCTGATAGACATTTGGCGTGCACAACACCCACACACCCGGGATTACTCTCACTTCTCGGGAATGCATGAGCTCCATGTGCGACTGGATGCGATGCTTTGCTCCCCAGACCTAGTAACAATGATTATGAGAACTGAATACTTATCAAGGACGATATCAGATCATAATCCTTTGTTGATTGCTGTGCAGTGGTGTCCTAGCACATCAAGCGTCCCCTCTTGGAAGTTGCGCCCTGAGACATTAGAGGACCCCCTCTTCCAAAGGGCGTTAGAGGAAAGAATAGTGCAGTACTTTGAGGACAACGCTAACACGACTGAGGCGAAGGGCGACGGAATGGGACGCCTTCAAGGTGGTCTTAGGAGGATTCTGCATAGGGCAACAGGTAGGAGTGCGAAAAGTCCTCCTACAAGATCTGGATAGGGCGGATAAAAAATTGCGCAATGCAGAACTCGCATGACCTGGTCACCCAGAGCTACAGGGTAGGGTCAGCGAGGCTAAAGAAGCGGTAGCCATGGAAACAGAACGTTTGCGTAGCTTTGATTATAAAGCGTACACAGCCAGGACTCATGCGGAGGGCGACAAGGCTGGGACCTTGCTGACCTGGCTTGCCAACCCCATGAAGAGGGGAACACCGATAGTATCCATGCGTACAACAGACGGCGAGGAGGTCTACCTCCAAACTGAAATTCTGCACTGCTTCACGAGATATTATGAATCATTATACAAAAGCAAACTGACAACCGGCATATCAGACGTGGAGGCCTTCTTCGAAGGGCTCCCCTTTCCAGAATTAGATCAGGACCAAGCGAAAGCGTTGGGCAGAGGTATTGAATTAGAGGAAATACGACGCACTATAAAGCACATGGCACATAGCAAAACCCCTGAATTAGACGGGCTACCCATTGAATTTTATGGCAAATATGTTGACCTCCTGGCGCCTAGATTGCTGGAGGTCTATAGGGAAGCGAAACAATTGGGGCGACTCCCACACTCCATGTGGGAAGCGCTAATAATTACTGAAACCAGGGAGGGACAGTGGAGACACAGCCTCGTACAGACCACTCTCGATGCTAACCACTGATTACAAAATACTTAGCAGCATCCTAGCGACTCGACTCTTAGACCACATGACCTCGCTGGTACATGAAGACCAGGCTGGCTTTATACCAACGTGAAACACGATCTCGAACGTACGCCGTTTGCTGCGGTTACTGGAAGGAGACCACCCTGAGGCTCGATGCCCGATGATATTGTCAGTGGACAAAGAAAAGGCATTTGATAGCCTTGAATGGGGATACCTCTACGCGGTGTTGAGACGCTTTGGAGTGGGTGAGGATTATATAAGATGGACGACTGTGCTGTACACCTCGGCGGTAGCTAGAGTGAAAACGACTTCACTGATCTCCCAGCAATACCCAATAGAGAGAGGCACGAGACAGGGGTGCTCGCTGTCTCCTCTACTGTTCGCCCTAGCAGTGGAACCTCTAGCAATGTCGATCCGAACAGGGGAACATTATGGAGGTTTGCGAAGCAGAATTGGGCGCCACTACATATCATTATACGCGGATGATCTCCTGCTCTTTCTCGAAGATGCCGACGAGGCGCTGATGGGAGCTGAACACGTGCTTACGAGCTTTGGCGAAATATCGGGCCTGAAAGTTAATTGGGCCAAGACATGTTTATTCCCTGTCCGACAAGGGAAACCCAACCATCCACGGCCACATCTGTACGCTGGGAGCCCAGTTGCTTGAAATACCTGTGCGTATACATTTATCACACGCCAACTGATTTATTGGAAGATAATATAGGCCGAGGAATACGAGCCCTGAAGGGCAGCATGTCCTTTTGGGCCACCCTCCCATTGTCCAAGGCGGGCCGCATAGCGTTGCTGAAGATGGTCACCCTTCCGCGACTCCTTTATTACTTCAGGACGCTGCCGATGCGGATACCTGTTGCTACCTTCCGACTTCTGAGGTCTATGATTGTATCCTTCCTCTGGGGATCGGGTCGCCGGAGAGTGGCATTAACTACCCTGCTGCGACCTAGGACGGAGGGGGGCTAGCGGTACCTGATTTCGAATTGTATTACTTGGCAGCTCAATTACAGGTCTATACACAAGAGGTGGCTCGAGAATTCAGAGGCCCAGAACATACCAGGGGTCGAGGTATTCCTCGCCATGTTATTTCCTTTATAGCATTACAACAGAAATTAGCTCTTACAGACCTAACTCAGGAAGAAAGAACAATTAGACTCTGTTGGATCCGCTCACAGCGTAGAGCGAGTGTGTTACATCCGTATGCCCTTGAAATACCTTTGGGGATGCTGACGGCGCTACCACACGGTGGGGATTGGTCACAACTACAGGATTGGGAAGAGGCAGGTATCCAAGTACTCGTCCACTGCAGGTGTCCGTTACCCGAACGTGCATGATGCGGATACACCGCATGTCCAAAACACAGCCACCATATTCGCCTCTGTTGCCATTGGTGGGCTTCCCCCGGAGGGATTCATATTATTCCCCGGGCACGCTACGAGTCTGGACGGAACTGTCGGTCACGGAAATCGGATCTCTGTTCGAAGACGGACAGTTGCAGACGTTCGAGCAAATGATGGATCGATACGATCTGCCCCCGGGACAGTTTTTGCTCCATAGGCAATTATTGGATAGCAGCGGTGCACACTGGAACTCGGAGGCCGGCGAACCTGTGACGCATCCGGTGATACACACGATCATGCACATGGGAGTAGGGAGACACTTAGTGCATGGCTCTATAGAGCGATACGATCGCTACTCCTCCCATCCCTCCAGTCTTTACGCCAGAAGTGGGAGACAGACTTCGGCAGAGTGGTCCATGATGGGGAATGGAGATCAGCCCTGGAATTTCCCAAAAAAGTTTCCAGAAACGCAAGGTTCCGTAACATACAATTTAACGTCCTACACAGGGCCTATCTCACACCGGACCGCCTCCACCGATTCTTCCCGGATACCCACTTTGAATGTCCCCGGTGTCGAACCCCGAGGGCAGACTTCAGACACATGTTCTGGGATTGCCCCACTCTCCGCCAGTATTGGGACATGATCCATCGAGTGCTGGAAGAGGTCACGGGCATTGCCACCATGAACACATGGGAGGCATGCGCACTCGGAATTTTCCGCAAACGGAAAACTGAGAAAACGCAATGCCGATTCCTATCACTAGCAATCCTCCTGGCGAAACGCAGTATTGCCATGCACTGGAGGTCCCCTACGGGGCCACCAGAGGCAGCATGGATCGGCGCGGTGCATAAATGGGGTAAGGCGGAGGAAGAGTTACTCCGGGAGGAGGAAGTACGGGGACATCGCAAACATCCTATATCCCTGGAGTGGGCGCAACTACTTCACACTTACATACAGGCGACACGCCCTCAGGAGTCACCTACACCCTCGCAATCCCAGGTACGACTGACGACACCAACCCCCACGTTTACATAAACATATCACGGATTCTACGCACATGTTGTGAGCGACCGCACTCAGCGACCCCCCGACACCCAGACGCAACGCACTGAAGCTTGCTATAGGCTTACACCCAACGACCTGAGAATATGTACTCTACGCTTGGACACGGTGACCTAGAAAACCCCCCCTCCCGTCTTTCCCCCACTCCCATCCCTCTCCCGAGTTAACCAGTTCACCCCCATAGTTCCTGGGTAAGGCGACAAGATCGATTTAGACAGAGTGCAACCCGTATGTACTACTCACGAATTGATTTCGCACATAGAGACACCACGATGCCACATATAATGGCGGACTACACCCACATAGCTGATGCCCAAGACGCCTTCCCCACGGTACCTGACACAACATGAGTTCACCCTCCCACGAGTGCAGTTAACAGACTAACATGTTTGAGACGGACCCACCCATGGGAAGTGCAGATGTTTTGATGGGATGCCATGTGATATGTGCTTCCAATGCACACAGAAAGGGACGATAGACAGACAACGGCCCCGAACTGTGAAATACCGAACAGAATCCAAGTCTCCAATTGTATCTCAATTACTTTAATTTTTGTAACGCTCGTTTACCTCGATTGATCACTGTAGTATTGTTTATGTAAATGTAACCAAGAAACCGAATAAACAAATTCAAACAAAAAAAAGAGGCAGGTATCCAAGTGGTAGGGGACTTATACGAGGAGGGAGTCCTTCTGCCCTACCCAACACTCCAGGAACGATTCGACCTACCGAGGGAAGGCTTCCTACTGCGGCACTGACGCAAGCAATACAGAAGCATTGGAGAGAGGGTCTGGTGGAGCCAAGAACAACAATGGCCTGCCAATATGTTATGATGGCCGCAGGAACCTTCAAGGCAGTCACATGCCTCTACTCCAGAATGATCAATGAAGGACTCACTCCCCTAGAGTCATTGAAGGAAAAGTGGGCAGCCGATATAGGTAAGGACATCCCTGAGACAGTGTGGGCGCAAATAGTGCGTAGGGCCTGGAAAAGTACACGCAATGCACGATTCCAACTAGTGCACTTCTACAGTGGAGTGGTGTGGCTCACTGGTTAGAGGCGGCAGACCCGGAAGCAGAGAACGGCCCGGGACCAGGGTTCAATTCCCGACGTGGCATGGCCGTGGACCAGGGTCAGCGGACTCGATAATTCTCGCCTCGTGCCTACTCTAACCAGGGATCACACTCGGCAACTCTGGGCATTAGCTTGCCTCATCTCTACAACGACACCCCACATTCGCCGGGGATGCCTGGTTTCACCTTGGAGATACCCAGTAGGGACCACTGCAGCGTGCCCTTGGTGTGCGACATTAGGCGTATAATTAGACCATATGCTGTGGACATGCCCGATCTTGGAGAAGTATTGGAAGGAGGTGGGAACCACTTTGAACACGATTACAGAGAGGGGCTTAGAATTTGACATGGCAGTGAGTGTCCTACACTGGTTCTCTCATACCCCCAAGAATAAGGTCACTAGTACGTTTATAGACATCTGGCTCATATTAGCAAAGAGAGAAATTACGAGACACTGGAAAGCAACGATGGGACCCAACGGCACTAGATGGAGGAATGAGTTTCTTAAGTGGGCTCAGGGAGAAAGTATGTTAAGATTTCACACTGCACGGAGGCAACGTAATGACAAAGCCCTAGAAACAGCTCAAGCTTGAGACGCATTAGTACAAGCATTGCGCGATTATGATACACGTGACGATGCGACGGCCTAACACTCTGCCCAGCGCACTCCCCCAAGACACGTCA
The DNA here is from genome assembly GCF_964261635.1 of Lissotriton helveticus. Classification (NCBI taxonomy): domain Eukaryota; kingdom Metazoa; phylum Chordata; class Amphibia; order Caudata; family Salamandridae; genus Lissotriton; species Lissotriton helveticus. The sequence goes on along the minus strand of NC_136057.1, from coordinate 1,504,011,582 downwards.
GGTACATCACATTGAGCATCTCCCAGCGGCTCCTGTACACACACGCTACTTTGTTGACTGCTATCACTAATATCCATCGATGATGAGGGTTCAGGGAGGGGGGAGAGAATATGGGATTTCTTGTTAGTTTATTGGGCGAAGGCGCACCAGGGTGTATTTGTAGGAGAGCTCACACACATGGTCTGACTATCATCCTGCTCTATTGCCTGAAAACGTGACTTTAGGGCCTTACTGGGTGTTAGGGCAATATAGAAAACGTAATTGAATTTGTATGCTCTGTGTAACAAAACCCAATAAACATTTGTTTAAAAAAAAAAGTTTCCTCTGGCAGTACATTACAGATAATCCACTGTCAATTTCTACATAGGGCCTATTATACCCCAAAAACCTTTGCACAGTTTTAGCCTGCAAAAGACCTTAAACTGCTTAAAATGTGGTCAACCCTAAGCTGGTTTGCTACACCTATTTACTTGTGCCACCATTTAGCTGTAGTGGCACTCCCTTATAGGCGCTACACCACTGTGGCGCCCCTGCTAGAGAAGAGAGTGGTAGCTTGCTGCTGGGCTAGAGGGAGATCCCTCAAATATAAACAATAGACCGAAACTTCGAAACACTGTGTAGGAAAGTAGGATCTGCTTTCATGTTTACCCCCACTTTTTGCCTGGTATCAGTGTGTTTTGACTGTAGTTTGCTGGGATCCTGCTAACCATGATCCCAGAATCTGTGCTTTCTGTCCCAAAATGACTTTGGTAAGTACTTTTGTACCTCCACAATTGGCTACTGGTGTACCCTTATAAGTTCCTAATATATAGTACTAAGGTACCCATGGCATAGGTACACTAGGGTTCTCCTATAGGCTGCAACATGTATTGTGCCACCAATGGTAGCCCACTTATCCTCAGACTACAGGCCTTCCATTGCAGCTTGTGTGAGGTGGTACTTGCACCCCTCACAACAGATGCAAGTTTTCTTATATCTGAGGTCAGTAAACCTAAAAACTATAGGTCACCCCTACAGGGTGCTTGTTTATAAGTGTGAGGGTGCCCTTGCATGCGCAGGATACCCCTACAAACACCAGAGTCAATTGTTTGAGCTTTGTAAGTGCAGTCAGCAGTTTTAAGACCTGTAGTGGACATCAGTCATTACTAGATGTCTAACTATATAATGGCTGCGTCAAACCTCATCATGTTTGGTATGAAACATGTTGGAATCATACCGCAACTCTTATTCAGGTGTTGGATGTATAATCCCATGTACTGGGCGGCCCCTTAAGGGAGCCCCCTGAACTCCCGGTTACAGCCTTTCAGGATCTTCCACCAAGCTAGTGCTGCTGCCGACCAAGTACACGATTCTGCCCTCCTGCTGCTGAGCTGAGCTCAAGCAGGGGAAGATAGAACAATAGGTTTCCTGTCACAGGGAGGTGTGGCCGCCTCCCAGACAGCACTTAGTGTGTTTGGCTGGGGTGTGGGTACTTTCCAGCACCACCAGACTGCATTGACGGGCGCACTTGATGTCCTCCTTACATACACCGATTTAGACCAGTTCAGGAACCTTTGGTTCCCACTCAGGCGCAAAAATGGGCAAAGGATAGGGGAGTATCCTTCCCCCTGTCCTTCCCCTCCTGAGCGAAGTATCCCCAAGTGGTTGCAATCTCTTCCTTGAATATTTAAGGGCTCCCCATTGGTGGGTACTCAGATTAGTTGTGGAACAAGACTCACCTCTGAAAACAAGACTCTCTTCGACCGTCTGGATTCTTGGACTTCGCCTAGAACTGAGACTGCATCAAGGAATCCTCCTACTACTCCTGATCTTGCTGTTCTGCAAAGTATTCTGCCTCGTCTGTGTCTGTGCTTCACCTAGGTTCTCGAGAAGACCTGTGCGCATCAAAGACCTTCGAAGAAATCCCCCTTAGAGTGAAGGAGTCACTCCCCTGCATCTGCAGGCACTGTAACTAAGCTCACTGGTCTGCTGTTCCTGTCGTCCTGCAGATTTCCTGAAGCTCAGCCACACAGGTGGTGGTTTAGTGGCTCTCCAGGGTCCTGACCTGTCTTCCCTTCAAGTTGGAAGACAGTATCCCTCTTCTGAGCCTCTGGGACCGAACCTCTGCACTCCAGAGATCTTCAGGCTGCAAGAAGTTCTAGCCTCCAACACCTCACCCCTCGAAGATCAGCGTCCTCACTACATCCGTTGCACCATGGGCCTCCATCTTTGATGAGCTGCCTGAGGTCCTCTTGTGACTCCTGTGCATTTGGCCGGGGGGTCCTCTCAAGGGTCTTCTTCTGCTTTGCTGGGCTCCCCTTCTAGCTCAAGGCCTGCTCGGACTCGCCTGCACTTGATGAGTCCCTTGGACCTTGCATCTTGTAGTCTTCCACTCCAGTTGCAGTTCCTGAATTCACCTGCCCTCCTGCTAAGAACGGGGCCGTTAAAAACCTCGGCGTATGGTTTGATGAAGACCTTAATTTTGGAACACACATCAAGAAATTGGTTGGTACTTGCTTTGGTTTATTAAAGACCATGAGGAAATGTTTACCTTACCTTCCTGGTAGCACAAGGGAAACGGTAGTCTGTGCCCTGATTCTTTTGCGGCTAGATTACGCGAGTGCTCTCTTGACTGGCTGCCCGGGTTTCTTAGTGAAGAAACTTCAGGTGATCCAGAATTCAGCAGCCAGACTCCTAGCGGGTCTATCGGCTAGACAGTCTGCCCGGAGCTACCTTCGCTCCTTGCATTGTCTCCCAGTGGAAGCGCGGTTAATATTTAAAACGCTCACGATAGCACACAGAGCCCTTTATGGCCTGGGCCCAAGCTACCTGCAGGAAAGATTTGCTTTCTACATTCCTGGGAGACATCTTCGCTCTTCCAACCAACAGCTGATACAGACCCCCAGGTTTACTCGTCATCGGCTGGGGGGCAACTCTTTCTTACGCCGCGCTGGCTTGGCATGGAATAAGTTGCGAGGATGTTCAAGAAGAAACTTAAAACGTTCCTCTTTTAGCGCCTAGCCTGTAGCGTTTTATCAGCTGTTTCCTTTCTGGATTGAGCGCCGGGACACTCATGAGTAGCTGAGCGCTATACAAATCCAAATAACATTACATAACATAACATTACCAAGGCTTGTTGGTGCTCCTGCAGGACACCAACATCCAATGTGGGACAGCTCGTGTACAGATCCTGGTCTTCTTCAGCATCACCTGGTCCCCACAGCTGCAGCCACAAGGTCCTCGTCAACTCTCCTGAGCTCCCTGCCAAGGGTGAGCATTGTGATTGTGTGCTTCCTGGTCACCTCTGAGTGGTATAGACTCTGTCCCTTCTGCTTGTTGGTTCTCCTCTTCAAGAATCCACCCTTGGATTTCAACAGATATATTCAAAGACTTCTCCGGAGGCCTTTCTTCCCAAGTCTTCCATTGTTGTCTGCAGGAGGTTCCAACATCACTTCACCCCTATGCACCCGGCTTCCCAGGTGCAGGTAATCTGGTTCCTGGGGCATCCACCAGTGGGTTGGCTCTTGAAACATCCATCCTCCAAAGGGTTTCTTCGTGATCCTCTGGGAAGGGTTCTTTTTCCTTAAAACTGCAACCACAACTTCTACTTTGACCTCTATTGGGCATGCGGTTGTGTTTCCACTCTGCACACAGCCTCCGTTGGGTTCCTGGGTACTTACCATGGGTGGTGCCTTGCTGAATACACAAACTGTGCTGTCCCTAGTTTGGGGTTCTACAGTATCCTACAGAGTTTCCTCGAGATGCAGCACCAGTGGGGGCATCTCATAAAAAGTAACAGACTGGCCTCACACACCGCCCGGTGTCATGCTTCATCATAGGCTGTCCTCACCCTCTAAAAACTTTGTTTGATAGAGGGCAGGCATACACCTGGAGACAGGGATGCACTTGTAAATCTAAGTGGTGGCCAGTGAAATAGTGAGAGGTGATCTAAAAACCATTACATTTATCAATAAACTAATTTTATTCAGGGAGCAAATGCATGGTTTGCATGTCGCAGGGCCTGTCGTGGCCCATCGCAGGAGAAAAGGATCGACGTCGCAGCAGACGTCGTTGCATGTCCGAGAAGTGTGTCGCAGGGCCTGTCGTGGCTCGCATCATTGTGGGAGCAACTTGCATCGCCAGGAGAGAGGATCGACGTCGCAGCAGACGCCGCCGTATCATTGGGAAGTGTGTCGCAGGGCCTTTCGTGGCTCACATCGAGGACAGCATCTCGCATCACTGGAGAAGAGCATCGGCGTTGCAACAGACGCCGCCGCAGCATCGGAAAGCGTTTTCCATCAAGGAGAAAGCGTCATCTTTATTTATTTTACACTGGAACTTTGGCGCATTTCCATCGCTGCAACACTTTTGTTGTGGAAGCGCAACGCATCGTAAGGTACATTGACGCAAAGTGTCGCATATTAAGAACTGAACAAAACTAAGCTAAAACTACTATCTTAAGTATAGTATTGTGTATTTTTGTCATTTGTGGTCTTGTGTTAAGTCTATATAAAGAATACTTATTTTTAGTATACAACTGTGTGGTGTCCACCTGTAGTGTTGTCACTGGGTTACTGTATGTGGTCACAAATGCTTTACACATTGCCTCTGAGATAAGCCTGTCTGCTCGTGCCAAGCTACCAAGGGGGTGAGCAGGGGTTATTTTAGGAGTGTACCCCCTTACACTGACTAGAGGCAAGGGTCCCTATTTGTCACAAGTACTTACCTGTGCCAACTAGAGACCCCCAAATCTAACAGATAACATGGAACATTTTTAATTTAGGTGTCCTTTATGGATGTACCCTTGTACTACTGTACACGACTTCTATGTCTTTAGATAGGACTATGTAATATAATACTCGTTTACGTATGTAATAAAAAAAAGATTTAAAAAAAAAATCTCCTTCTTCCTTTGCAGGGACAAACTATTCTGCACTACCTTCCCTAGTATTATCTAGGTTGATAAATGGCAAGGGTAGATATGAAGCACACTCAATAGGGTCCTTTCTGGGTTTCCGAAGCACTGTGATTATAGTCTCTCATTGATGGTGGCTGCTGGCTGATTGCCCCCTCTTAAGGGTTCCATATATACCTGAAGGACATGTGGGACTAATATATTCTATCTGATAGAGACTTCTAGCTGCAGATTTCTAAAGTTAGAATATTCCCCAGGCGTCACACTGGACCTGGAAACATTTTTAACAGTTCCTCTCCACATGATAGGTGGTTTGCACTGGAGTTTTCAAGGTGATTCTTGTAGGAAGGTGGATATCTGACTATATGGTTACTCCAACTTTTTGCCTAGTTTTTAGCTGCTTTTCGACTTAGTTTGCCTGGGATCCTGCTATTAAGGGCCCCAGGCTATCTGCTCTCACGGTAAAATGGACTCCATGTACTTTAGGTATATCTCCAATTGGACATTGGGTCACCTTGTGAGCCCCTGTGTAGTGTACCATAGGTACCCAGGGCATAGGTGCATCCAAGGCCTACCTGGGGCTGCAGCATGTATTATGCCACCCCTGGCTGGCCATCCAAACTGACACAACTGGCTGATCACTCAGCTGGGGCAAGGTCGTGTAATCACCCCTAACTTAGGTATAGTATCCCTATACCTTCCATTACATATAGACCCATATATACCTATAAGTCACTCCTATGGCAGGCCTTAAAAATATCCTGGAGGCGGAGTGCTTGGTTTTATGTGAGATGGTGCTCTAGCATGAGCTGAGCCTGTCTGCAGCTTGCGGAACCTTGTCCTTATAGCTGTTCTACGATATAGCCATACCATATACTCTTAAGTGCATTATAATCCTCGCGGTTAATGCTAACTTTGGTTTGGCTTTATCAAAACATGTTGTGTAAGGTGTCATACGCTTTGGAATACTACCCCCCCCCCCCGCCAGTACTGGTGGCGGGGGTAGCATTCCACCCTTCTAGAGGGAGAAGACATGTAGTTGTAGCTTTACCCGGTGAAAGTTAAACAGAGCCTCAGCATCACAAAATGGATGCTGCTGCCACGGACACGAGTCTGACCTCCTGCTGCTGGACGAAACTCTGGCTGGGGAGGCCTGGACAATAGGTTTCCTGCCTTGGGAGGTGCTAGCACCTCCCCAGACAGGCTATAGTGTATTGGGGCAGGGTGGGTTGAATGAAATGAGACACTGCCTGGGGCACACAAGGTGCTCCATGCATAGCCCGGTTCAAACCAGTTGCTGGGGCACTCCAGCCCCAGCTCTAGCGCGAAACTGGACAAAGAGAAAGGGGTGTCACCACCCCCTTCCCAGGTTCCACCCCTAGGAGGGACCTAGCAGGTAATACAGCCCCTTTAATTCGTATAAAGCTAGGAGCTGAGTCTAGAGACTTTAGATTCTCCTGAACTGAAACTCTGAAACGAAACTCTGGAACTTCGACATTCTACTGCAACTAGAAGACTGAAGAATCTCCCCTGTGGTCAAGGAGTGACCACCCTGTGCGAACAGGCACCATCAGAGACTTGCAGGTTTGCTTTGTCGACGCTCCCGCCGGAGCCCGAAGACTTAGCGACGCAGCCTCTGGACTTCCAGACTTCTCTGACCCCGACCCACAGCCACAGCAAAGCTGAGACCCGTGGGACTGTGGAACTGGAAAACCTGCAGTACCTGCTTTTTGCTAACTGTGCAGCTTCTGAGGCATCCTCGAAGTTGTGCATTGGGACCTGAGAAGCCCAAACCACGAGCAGTAAGTGCACCGAAGCTCAGCCCTCCACACTCCATGAGTGCCGCGTGGGGCCTTCACCTGCATTTCTCCTCGACGCGTCTTCGCGGTTGATGGCCTGTTGGCTAGTGGCCCTCCTGAAGACATCCTACTGAAACAACGCTGCTTGCCTGGTTGCTCTGGGCTTGCTCCTGCTTTCCTGTAAAAGGGAAGCTCCACAGAACTTGCTGGTCTGTACGAGAAGCCGATCTTCACATCCTGCGTGTGTTGCCTTTGCCAAGGCTTGTTGACTCCAATCCGGAAGCCGACACCGCCAACAGCGAGATCCTTCGTGGGACAGTCCGCATCCAGCTCCTGGTTTATTTTATTTATTTTATTTTATTTATGTGTTTTTATATAGAGCAGACTTTACCCGAAGGCGTCAGAGCGCTTCAGAATAGGAACAGAAAATTACAAATGAACAAATTACAAAAGCAGGCGATAAGTTACATGAGGTAAAAGTGACAATTGTGAGCAAACAAAATACATGAGGTATCAAACGGTGCATTACAGGAGGAAAGAGTGTCAAGTGTGCAGGTTACAAGTGAAAACAAAGTACAATTAGAGGTAATATACTGCAATATAGGCTAGACACTGAGGCACAAGAACAAACGTTACGTAGGCAATGGTGGCACTTGTGCAAGTATCAAAAGCAAACAAAATGTGAGAGGTAGAAAACAGTGTGTTACAAGAGAAAAGTGGCGTGTGCATGTTACAAAAGAGTACCAAACACAGGGACAAGGATAATACTGCAATAAGTGGCATACACTCCAACCACACGGACACACTGGGAAGGCACTTCCATAGTCATGGAGAATAGAGTTTTCAGTAATGGGAGGTCTTCCTTCAGATAATAGACAGGGCATGAATTAACTTTTGGAAGTGTCTTTGAAGGAGGAGAACTTTGAGAACAGTTTTGAAGGCCTGGGAGGAGGTGGTGGTTTGGTGCTGAGGCGGAAGTGAGTTCCAGATTCTCACCGCGTTGCCTGAAAAGGATTGGGCCATCGATCTTTCCTTCTTGAAAGTGGGAGGTTCAAGCAGTAGATTTTTCCGCATTACGTGATGGTCTAGAGCCTCCAGAGAGTTTGTTTATTCGCCAGGTAGCGAGGAGAGGAGGAGTGCAAGGCTTTGTGGGTGATACAGGCAGTCTTGTAGATAGCTCTAGCCTCGATGGGAAGCCAGCGGAGGGTGGATAACAACTGTGTGATGTGGTCGCTTCTTTTGGCCCCATAAATGAAACGAGCTGCTGAATGGAGAACAGATCTAAGGGGGGGACAAGTGGGATTTGGGGAGGCCAGTAAGAAGAGAATTGCAGTAGTCCAGTCTGGAGAGGACCAGCGATTTCACCAGGGTTTTAAGGTCCTGCTCCGGGAAAAAGCGACAAATTCCCCAAAGAAGGCGCAGTTGGTATCGAGCAGACGTTGCAATGGAATTGATGTGGGAGATTAGATTGAGTTTTTTGTCGAGAATGACACCAAGTGATTTTGCGCTGTCGACAATGATGGGTTTATTGTTAAGTAGATTCATCTGATCCATCCATGATTGGACCGGGGAGGAGAGAGTAAGAAGGAGAGGAGGAGGAATTCAGTTTTGGAGGGATTCAGAATCAGTTGATGAGATGACATCCAGTTTTGAATGGAGTCGAGAGTAGTGCTTAGGATGGAGAGATCGTGAGTGGAGGCAACCTTGAGGTAGATTTGAGTGTCGTCTACATAGAGATGATAATGGATCCCAGATTTACTTAGGAGATTTTTCAGTGGTTCTAAATAGAGATTGAACAATGTGGGTGCAAGTATAGAGCCTTGAGGAACACCTTGACCTACCGCCACAGGAGGTGAAAGACTGTTAGGTATTTTGATCATTTGGGATCTATCTGAGAGGAAGGAGGCAAACCATTTAAGCACAGTGCCCTCCATGCCCATTCTCTGTTGAAGAGTGTTGAGGTGGGTATTGTGATTGTGATTGACAGTGTCAAAGGCTGCAGAAAGGTCTAAGAGAATTAGAAGACAGGACCCCCCCGAATTGAGTATCCTCAGCGCGACATCAACCACTTGCAGTAGAGTAGGGCTGTTTCATTGCTGCAGTTTTGGATGAAGCTGGACTGACAATTGTCAAGAAGATCATTGTCCTTGATATGACGAGAGAGTTGTTTCGCTACACATCTTTCTGTGATCTTCGCAAGAAAGGGTAGATTAGTGATAGGGCGGAAGTTGTTGAGGTCATTTGCATCAGCAGTGGGTTTTTTAAGCAGAGGGGTGACCTGCCCAGTTTTAAAGGAGACAGGAAGGGAGCCTTGACAGAGGGAGGGGTTGACCAGAGTGGTCCAATAGGAAAGGGAATGGGTATAGAAGTCAGTGGCAATGGCACTGGGGATGGGGTCCAGAGAATGGTTGGAGGAGGAGGGCATCTTCAGATATAGAGTCAAAGTTCTGCCAAATGGCTGAGGATTTGCGCTCCTCTGGAGGGGTAGGATGAGCGACCTGATCCACAAGTGATTTCACTTTTTCATCGAAGAATATAGCTAAATCCGCTGCTTTCTCTGTAGAATCCTCCAACTTGGAGGTTGGGGGAGAGCAGTTAGGAATCTTGATGAGATCGAATAGTTTTTTGGGTCTATTTTTGGCTGAATCAAGAAGGGTTTTGAAGTGCGATGCTTTCCCAAGGAAGATGTGCTTGTGGTACTTGGATCTTGCTGAACGAAGCGTGGCCAAATTATCTGTGGAGGGCACTTACCTCCATTGTTTCTCCAGGAATCTTAGCTGCTTCCTTTCTTCATGGAGGGATTGGTTGAACCAAGGTGCTGAGGAAGTAGGCCTTATCTTTTGCTTTTGAGTGGAGCGACGTTATTGATTTCGGCTGCAAGGACTGTGAGGCATTGGGAGGTGAGGTTGTCAACATCTAGGTTCGGGTCTAGCCTTGTAAGTGATAACAAAGCTGATTCACAGAGGGGACCGACATCAATATTTTTCGCATCACGGAACCAGGAGGTGGCCCTCTTAGGTTGGCCAAGAGTTATGGAGTGTGATAGGTGAAGGGAGAATGGGATGAGGAGCTGGTCGGACCTACATGAATAGGGGTAGTGATAGAGAGCATGCCTGCTTTAGAAATAACAAGGTCCAGGATTGAGCCCTTAGAGTGTGTTGATTCTGTGCAGTGTTGGGTTAAGCTCATTTGCAGAGAGGAAGGTGGCCAGCGAGTTCGCCGAAGAGTCATGCGGTACGCCCCAGTGGAGATTGAAGTCACCCACAAAGGTCTGATTGTCACTTCGCGAGTATTGGTCGCTGATGAAGTCAGTGAGTTCCTCCATAAACAAAGGGCCACTACCAGGCGGGCGGTAAATGACATGGAATCTGAGGGGTGAGCTGTGGTGCAATTGAAGCTCAAGAGAAAGGCATTCAAAGGTGTGGAAGGAGCTGATACGAGAAGCCTTAAGTTGAAGGGAGTTTCTAAAGATGACTGCAACACCTCCCCCAATGTTGTCAGTTCTGTCATTCCTAAGTATAGAATAGCCTGTGGGTAATAGGAGATCAAACATAGAATTAGAGGTATCTTTGAACCAGGTCTCTGTGAGGAAGATCAAGTCAACATTGTGAAAGGTGATGGTATCTGAGATTTCAAGTTTGTGTTTTACTGCAGATCTGCAGTTGTGGAGCAGACAGCGCAGCTCTGTCAAGACTGTTTTGGTGACGGGGGCACTTGGGCTCTGAAGGGTGATCGGGATATTGTACTTATGCTGGGGTGCTCGGGAGGGTTTAGGTGGATGCCTGTTTCTGACAGAGGAGATTGTCGGAATAGTGTAGATAGTAGGGTTACTAGGGGATGCAGGTTGACGAAGGGTGTCGTTCAAGGGCTTGTGTGAGTTAACGAGGTTTGCGGACGACAGGTTGAGCTTGGCTGTATTGGGGTGAGTGGGCGAGGTGCATCTCGTGGGAAGTTGGGAAGGAGTAGAGGTGCATGGAAAGGAGGAAATCTTGGAGCTTAAAAGTGAAATGGCAGCTACCAGCTGGGAGATGGAGGTGATAAGAGAGCCTAGCTAATTTTCCAGAGAGAGTAAGGCAGAGCACGGAAGGTTGGGTGGCTCGATGGAAACAGGAGGGGGTGGAATTGGTGGTGACAGGCAGGGAGAGGTGGGGGGACAGGAGGTGAGTTGGGGTATGGGGTTCAAGAGTGGGGAGAGGTGGAGGTTGAGAGCGGGAGTTGGTGAATCGGAGGTGAAGGGAGAGTTGTCGGCATTGCAAGAGGAAGAGGAATTAAGGACATATTTAGGGGGAGATGGGTGCGGAACAAGGCGGTAAGGTGGAAGAAGAGGGGAGGACTGTGGAGTCATGGGAATGTAGGAGGTTTGGGAGGAAAAGAGGCGAGTTGGTTGTAGAGGTCCTGTCAGCTAGGAGAGGTGGCTCTGAGGGAACGGGCGTCTGGTAGAGTGAGGGGGGTTGAGAGAAAGGGAAGTTGAGGAAAGGAAGTTGTTCTGCTGGGCCCAAGGGAGGGAAATGGAAAGGGTTACCAAGGGGGGAAAGGGAGTAGCTCAGCACTGCTGGATGAATGGGAGGGAGGAGAGAGATGCAGTGGGTTTGTGGAGAAATCGGGGCGAATAACAAGGGGAGGAGGGGGTAGAAAAGAGGGAGGGAGGAATAAGGGGAGCGTAGGGAAAGTTAACTGGGGGAGAAGGTTGGAGGAGAGGTGGACAACAAGCATTTGCAATGCAATAGGTCTCGCATTTGCGAGAGTTTGAGCTACTGGCATTGTAAATGATAATGCCATTTATTTATATGTTGGTTTCAAAACAGATAAAAAGGCATTGTCATTAACAATGCCAATAGCTTAAACTTTCGCAAATGCGAGACCTATTGCATTGCAAATGCTTGTTTAAATTTGAAGTGACTTTATCATGATATTTGGTGCATGGCTTACTTAGCACATATTTTCTTGGCTGATCTGGTTGTCATTGTCAGGCCAGGACCCGACTGGGAAATCATCAGAGATTGGTTCACCCCCATACACCCCTCCACCCCCCGTGGAGAGATTAAAGCAACTTTCCCCCACTCCTGTGTTTGCATGGGCAAGTACCACCAGGTTCTACCTGTTAAAAAGTGTTTGTGTAAAAAGGGCGCTACAGGGTAATAATAAGAAGCAAACAGGCACCACACTGTTTGCCTAGATTATTCACACTTATAAATCGGATGCAAACCGGCAGTACATACGTGGCACAAATGCTATTCACGCCGGGTTTTACTTGCACTGGCTAATTATAGCTGGATTTACCTGCCCCCTCGGATGGCAGGCATACCTCCGTCCGTTCTATAAATAGGTCTGCTGTAAGCGTTGATCAGCCCTCCGAGAAGCCCGACCCGCAGCTGAGGAGGGGTGAGAACAGTTTGTGTGTGCGGTGCCAGCACTTGTTTACATGCTTTAACGGGAGGTGGGGCTGCAGCACAGAGGGTGTCCCGATTAATGAGGTTATTAAACACATTATTACACTTGAGCGACGCATATAAAGACCAATGTCAACGCCTGCCTAGTTGCCTCAAATGCAGCAGTGTGGCGTTTGCTGAACTGAGTTAGTTGAACAGCCATTGCGTGCCTCAGACTACTCAACTGACGAAAACAAGAGACAGGAGACAAACTACAGGATTGACTTGTAAACCCGGATCATCCGGTGACTAACGTCTGCAAAAACAAAAACAAATATCAGCAGTGGAATTGGAATGCATCACACGTGTGGAGGGCGCCCGTTGCCCGTTCTTTCGCGGATGCTTCAGAGAGTTCGGTGCGTTTTGGCGCGGAGCAAGCTGCAAGGAGGCTTTGCGTTAAACAGGTTCTCGTCAGATGCCCAGAAGGTCAATAGAGTTTCTACATTTATCTAGGGTGTAATTATATTATTCCTAACGCTTACCGTTGCATAGAAATACGTGAGAGTGTGTGCCGTTTCCACGTCTGAAAAACATACGTCACCGAGCCAGAATGGCCACATGTTAACATTCTGAAGCAGTAATGCAGCGGATCCTGTCTCAGGCGGGACACAGGCACGGAATGAAAACATAAAGCCAGAAACGCCAGAGAGGAGATAGGCCTACTTACTGCACGAATATTCGAGTCAGTTTAGAATAAAAGACATAAAAAACATGGGAGCTAAGATTACATTTTAATATGTTAGTGAGACAGTGTCAGGCGCGAACAATAGTTTCCCTCTAGTAAGATAACAAGCAGGAGGCAGATAAAACAAATCCCCGCCGGGCCGCCGCGCTGCCTGCGACGACCCGGAAGCGGTTGGGAAGCCCCCAATCACAGCGCGGCCCCAACCGGAAGTCCCGCCCCATCGCGGCGAGAGACAGAGAGAGCTGCCCGAGGAGCCACGAAGTCTCCGGATGCAGTCCCGGTCCCGAGATGGGGGACCGGGTGAAGAGCGGCCGGGCGCATGGGGAAGGCGGGGCTCTCATGTGGTGAGAGAGCCCCGCAAAGTGCTACCGCCGCCCGAGATGCTGATCCGCCGCCGAGCACCGCCAGAACAGGTAAGTGTGTTGAGTGAGAGGAGGGGTGAGTGGGGGTGGGGTGTACGCGTGTGTGTGTGTCTGTTTGAGTGTGTTTCTGCGTGTGTCTGTCTGTCTGTGTGCGCGTGTGTATGTTTAAGGGGGGGTGCGTGTGTGTATATGCAGTGTGTGTATGCCTTTCTTTGTGCGCATGCGTGAGTGACGACGTGCGCGCTCACGAGGTCGAATCTCGGCCTGCAAATGCGCGTGGCACTTTGCTGTCCTCATTCCCAGAAAAGTAACAACATAAGTTGTCTCGCTAGACGCAAAAGCTACGCTTTTGCTTACGTCTAGCGAGACCTAAAAAAGGGTAGTGACAGGAAGGAATATGGGGGAGGAGAAGAGATTGGAGTACCGGGATGGTGCAGAATGGGCAACGAGTGTATGAGCTAGAGGTAAGGCTAAAGTGATGCAGGGGGGGCATACTGTGAGGGGATATGAATAGGAGAGGAGGTCATAGGGGAGGGGGAGGGAAGAGGGCCGACCTGTGCTTCTCGAGAGTGCAGCCAATTGGAGTGTAGGGGGGTCAGGGGAGGAGGAAGGGAGTAATGGGTGGATCTAGAAGAAGAGTCAGGAGGAAACCCGGTCACAGAGGAGGAGAGTAGGGAGGGGAAGAGGTGGTCAAAGAGCGAGAGACAGGTGTCTTTGCCTTGGATCATGACAGTACCGTTGTTATAGAGTGAGGTAGCCCTTGAAACACGCAGAGGGGAATATTTTTAGTTGTTTCCCATGAGGGATAGAGGAGGAGGAAGTGACGTTAAGGGAATTGTATAAGCTGGTAGACCAAGAGTGAGTGTCGTAAGTGAAGAAAATGAAATCATTTTTAGTTTCCAATTCGTTTTATTGATTTCAAAAGCAAAATCAGACATTACATTGTAGTTGGGAGGCAACATATATAGATAGCCTTCGAGACAACCACGCAGGTCTTCTCCACAGATCAAGACATGGTTGAGGTATATGTGGCATATCATAGGTAAAGTGCAACGTCCAGAGGTATAATGCCTAGTAGAAAAGCAGAACTTCAAAAATAGAAACCTTAATCCCTCTCCCTCCCCCACCAGTGTGCCATATCAGTAAAGTTATCATCCAGTTATCTACAGGGCGTTTAGCACTGCTCCTTGTGCAAACTTGAGGGATCACTTGGAGCCTCCGTAAGGCGTAGTAAACGGAGATATCTGGGGCATGTGACTTCATTGAATTCAGTGGAGAGCAGGGACAATAATTGTAACCAGACCTTCCGGAACGTAGCCGCAGACTGTGTGAGTGTGGCCTGGATGCGCTCCATACCTAGCGTAAACCATATTTTATGCAGCCATCCCGTGTGGGTGGGTTTGGTAGTGGATCCCCAAAGTGACAGAATATGTTGTGAGGCCGCTTGCATGGCAATCCCCATTTGGCGTCCCCGGGTTGATTTTAGGGGGAAAGTAATAGCGTTAGGGAGGCCCAGGATGGTGTAAGCTGGGAGTCTCGGGATCTCCGTGTCGAATGTTTTGTCTATGTCGTCTAAGACCGCTTTCCAGTAATCTCTGATTTCCCGACACTCCCAGAGGAGATGAGTCATGGTGCCCCGCTCCCCGCAACCCCTCCAGCAGAGCGCGCTGCGAGTAGGATTCCCTTTATTAAGGCGGACGGGGGTAAGGTGCCAGTAGATTGCAAGTTTCACTGCTGCTTCCCTGCCTGCGGTGTTTCGTGTGGTGTGGGATGCCCTGTAGTATATGTAGCTCCATTCCCAATCCGACAGTGTCCTTCCTATCTCCTTTTCCCAGCGTCTCTGGCCCGCCGCCCGACCCGGGGTAATTGAAGGAGTGAGCAGCTTGTAGAGTTCCGATATGAGGCGTTTGTCTGATACCTTCGTCACTAGCCACTTTTCAAAGTCTGTCATATGTCTGCTGACCAAGGGAGCGCAGTCCGGGTGCGTAAGCCAATGCCGGAGCTGGAAGTATTGAAAAAGATGGGGGGCGGAAATACCATAGCCCTGTGCTAGGTCGGAGAGGGGATGGAAGCCTTGCAGATCGAAAAGATGACCTACGGATCTACAGCTCGTACCGCGCCATTGGGAGAAGGCCTGGGGATCAGTGCCCGGTAGAAACTCCGGATTGTCCAGGATGGGGTTAAGCGGGGAGGGAAAGTGAGGTACTGAGATTCTGTACCCGTTTCATAAAAGTCGTCGTATCATGGCGATTTTGGTATCAGCAGACCGAAAATGGCGAGTGTAAGATGTACGAGTATTTTCGTCATGTTCGAGTGACGAGATCACCATGAAATCAGGGATTCCGTTCTGAACCCTTGGGTTCCATTTTGTGTACAGCAGCCATTTTGTGGTTGCCCTCACATAGGCCGATGACTAAGGCCGAACGAGTCCTTGGGACACGTACACTTTTAACTAACTTCTGTGTGACCTGGGCAAGCTGACTCCGTTGCCCGAAGCCAAACTTGTTAAACCAGTTCCTTTCCTAGTAGCTGATCAAGATTGAGGATCAAGGCATAGAACATCATAAACCCTTTTCATTGCAGACAACTATGCCTTATCTTACTCACACCTGTCCCTGCTCCTTTCTTTATGGCCTGTTTACGATGAGGAGGTGCCCATTTTTATTAGGGGTCCGTTCGACTTATCTGATGAAGAATGTTGAGCCTTTCCGGGTAATTGATGGTGAGCTGGACACTGAAACGTGGGTTTGTCATACAATGCTTTTTGTCGTGTACACATGGGATTGGTCAACTGTAAATAAGGAATGTTTGCCTGAAGCACAATATTTGGTATAAAAGGGATGACTTACTTTGTAAAATTGAGCAGTCTCCTGAGAACATACACCGTGTTGTACTTCTAGGATCTCTGTTACAGGCTGCAGCTAATAAAATTGATCTTTGACGTCACCAAAAAGTACCCCGTGTCTCTGTACTCTAAGACAGGTGGACCCGGAGACTTGGGCATTTCCCCTGGCGCCGCTGGGTCTTAAATAACCCGGTTCTTCATTTGGCGCCCAACGTAGGGCGACTTCAGCGGTACCGGTCCAAGCCTGAGGTTCGTGAGGAGCTTCGTGTGAAAATTCTGGAGGAAGGCCTGCCACTTCATCGACCCCTGTATGTCGTCATGGTCCGAAAGTCTTTGCTGCGAGGTTCCCCGCTTTCCGACTGCTACGAAGGACTGCTGCCCTGACTGTCGCCCTGTCTTGGACCCTTTGATGATTTGTAAAACGAGACGATAGACGGGTCTTCTGGTGCCGACATCGATACCTCAGTTAAGTATGAGTGGAGCGTCTCCCAGTCCTTAGTTTTTGGGTATCCCCTTGGGATCTTTGATTTGGAACTTGCAAGTACCAAAGCCGAGGGATTCGTGTATTCACGAGACTATCGTATTCGATAATCCCTTGAAGTTTGAAGCTAGACTAGTGAGCGAAGATGCCTGGTCTTAGCAGACTTGGAAAGTTATTTTGTTGTGGTTGTAATAGGGATTCCCGATTGGAGGATTCGTGTCCGGTTCCTCCGATTAGAACTCCAACCTATGAGCTCTATGTGAAGCATGGCGTGGGTCCCATCACGTATAATGAAGTGTGGATCCGCTACACTAGGAAGGATGGTGTCTTAAAGTGGCCCCAATATGGTAGTTACGATACGGAAGTTTTAGATAATCTAGAGGTTAGACTTTTTAAGAAGAAAGCCCGGCCGGCGATGTTTGACTCTTTCCGCCTATGGCGAAAGGAAGCCAAACAGAAAGAAATTAAATTAGCGAAGAGAAATAAAAGAAAAAAGGGTATCTC
Organism: Lissotriton helveticus; assembly: GCF_964261635.1. Classification (NCBI taxonomy): domain Eukaryota; kingdom Metazoa; phylum Chordata; class Amphibia; order Caudata; family Salamandridae; genus Lissotriton; species Lissotriton helveticus. The sequence goes on along the minus strand of NC_136057.1, from coordinate 1,503,994,583 downwards.
GATAATGCAAGCTGCTATGCAGTATAAAGATAACGAAGAAGAACAAGCGAGTGAGCAGTTGCACAGGCAACGTAAAATGGCGATTGATAAATGCTATCCAGTTCTGCCGCTTCTTCAGCAAGATGCAGCGAAGGAACTTGAGAAAGATCCTTTAATGTCACATTTGTTGAGTTTGCCACCCCCTTATATGCAGAGTGCTACAGCACCTCCGCAACCTTTAGTTGCGCAGCAACCTCCGGTTGTTTTGCCTCCGGTTATTCCACAGCCGCCAGCTCCTCTTCAGTTGGCTCCTACTCCTCTGGTGCAGCCTTCTCAAGGGCCGCCGACTCTACTACCTGTTCCGTCTTTAATTCCTACGACCTTTCCGCCTGTTCTCGCTGCCTCTTCTGCTACTGCTCCTACATTAGCTTCTTCTCAGTCCGCTTTATCTCCTGTCCTGTCAACTTCTCCTTCTGTCCGACAGAGAATGACGGATACTGTTACTAGTCTCTTGTCTCCTTTCTTTGGGTCATTGAGCACGACCCCCGTTTCAGAACGTAAACAGTTGCGTAGCCAACTGCCTGATTCTAGAGAGAAGGAAGTATTGGATCATTTGGCGCATAAATGGGTTACTGATCCTACAAGATATGAGTTAGTCTGTTATGGATGTCTTCCGCCAATGGGAAGCACCGAAGCAGAGATATGTTTTTGACAAAATGTGTGTTTTTCTTTGTGAAGAATTGGAAGATGGTGATTTGGGACCCAATCCACTTGAGTTGTGCCGTGTACGGTTCGAGTTTGGGAAAGGCACGATTGTGGGTCTCGACGTTGAAAGAGCGGTAGCGACACTGCTTTCGTTCAGGAGCGGGTCTCCTTCTCGGTCATTGTTTGAGCCTGATCCTTCTGTTAGGAGGAAAGTGAGACAGTACCCAATGAGGGAGGTTCCTCTGGTGTGGAAGGAAGCAGTTCAAGCTAATGCTGGTAATAATATTGTAGCTGCACCGGCTCATTTTCAACGTGTTTGGGTACATGTTCCATGGAAGCGAGCTGAAGTTTTGGCTCTTAAGCAGACTTTGCCTGATCCTCGTAAAAATCCTGCAGGGTACTATAAGGAATTATCACAGACCGCAGACTCATGTGTCATGAATCTAGCTGACATAGACATGTTGTTTGGAAATGTGGTCCCACAACCTTTATGGGGTTTGATTTGTCACACGGGTCATGCGCAGGAGTTAGGTGATACCTGGGTTAATATTGGTGCTGCAGATGGCCGACAAGTTGGTGGTGCTAAACCTGAGCCTGTAGTTGCAGAACTTCCTGGTAGGATCATTACTTACATGAAGACTTTAATGCCTGCTATGCGAGTAAACTGGGACAAATTGTCTGCGTGTAAGCAGAAGAAAGATGAAACGGTGTCCGATTTCTTCACCAGGTTTGAAGAAACATTCATTGACCACAGTGGTCAAGACATGAGTACTGAAGGTGGTCAACGGTTGTTTGTTGATAAGTTTGTGCATAATTTGCTTCCCGAGTTATGTACCAAGTTGAAGGATTCCGAGAGTTCATGGGCTGTTTCCTCATCAGCACAGATATTGGCTACTGCGCAGTACTATGAAAATAGGGATAAGGATGAGAAGGAGAGAGCAGAGAAGAAGACTAAAGAGTTGAAGACAAAGGTTCTTTTACAGCAGGCGTACCCGCCTCGTAGTGGTCAGTGTGACTATCAGCAACCACAGCAGTTTCAGCAAAATTCGCAAAGGTTCGAGCCTTCTCAACAACGTTTTCCTGTAGGCCCTAATCAATGTGCATATTGCAAAGAAAAGGGTCATTTTAAAGGTAGCTGCCCTGTTTTGTTACAGCGTATGAATGGTGTTTCTAGCGCAAGAGGTCGGGGTGTTCCGCAAGCTTCTAGAGGTAGAGGACGTGGAGGGTTCCCCCAGAACGGGCGTTCCTTTCTTCCACAAAATACGATGAATTGTTTTGATCAGCAAAATAATGCGTCTGGCAGGACAACTCATTACTATGCTGATGACTACTATGTCGAAGGTGAGAATATGGAAGGTAATGATTGCTAGGACAGCCATAGACAAAGAGAGGGAGTTGTTTCAGTTCCAGTAGACCCGAGTGGACCTTATGTTGAAGTGATTACATCGGGTGTGTCAGAGCCTTTTCTGTTGGATACTGGTGCTGTGAAGAGTTCTATTATGCACTCTAAACTCCCTGGCGCACCTTTGTCTGGCTTAACGAATGTTTCGGTAGGTTTTTCTGGTGCCCCAGTTAAAAATCCGGTTTCTAGACCTATGTCTCTGTCTGTTGGACCTTGTAAATTCGAAGCACCCCTTATTCTGACGACAGGATGTGGTGAGAACTTGTTGGGATTGGATCTGTTGAAAAGATTGTACGCGACATTGTATTGTTCCCCTTCGGGAGTACAACTTACATTGGGTAAGAAAGTGGTCTCCCCGATGTATTTGTCGAAGGATAAACTTCCGACAGAATTGTCGTCTCTTCCTGATATTCTTTGGGCTACTGGTCCTAATGATGTGGGTCTTTTGGAAATACCGCCATATGTTGTGACGTTGAAAGCGAATGTTAAAATGCCACGTATTCCCCAATACAAGATCTCTAGTGATGGTGAAAGGGCGTTGCTAGCGATTATTCATGACCTGATTGAGAAAGATGTAATTGAAGAAACGAGAGGTAATGTGTGCAATAGTCCGGTTTTGCCTGTTCTAAAAAGGACTGATTCTTCACAACCGCCTGTATATAGGTTTGTGATCGATCTTCGCGAGGTGAATAAGATTGTAGTTCCGCAATTTCCTGTCGTTCCAGATATCACTGCCTTGCTGACCATGATTCCAGCTTTAGCCACTTGGTTTTCGGTGATTGATTTGAAGAATGCTTTCTTCAGCATCCCGATTGCCGAGGAGAGTAGGGATATTTTCGGCTTCTCTTTAGGAGGTCGAAGCTTCCGGTTCAAGCGCGCTCCTCAAGGCTATTGTGAGAGTCCATCAATATATAGTCAGGCTTTGAAAACACAGCTTGATACGATTGTTTTACCTGATGGTGCTGCTCTTATTCAGTACGTCGACGATTTGTTAGTCGCTGCCGATACTGAGGAGATTTGTAAAGAAGCCACCTTGTCGTTGTTGAGTCATTTGTCTGATTTGCATCATAAGGTGTCTCTTTCGAAATTACAGTATTGTCGACAAGAAGTGACCTACTTAGGTCATCTCTTATCGAAGGAAGGAAGAAGATTGACCCTAGAACGAATTCAAGCAATTGCAAAATTGAGTGTGCCAATTACACAGAAAGAAGTGCGTGCCTTCTTGGGTATCACGTGTAGAAGCAACAGGAGGGAACCCATAGACCACGTTGGGATGGGTATGTAATGTAAACAAGAACAATTCCCAACAGGTATCATTAAAAGGCAATTTTAACAATGTATGCAATTCGCATTACAAAAATAAGCAACAAGGAGTCGCTAGGGTTTTTTTGAAAAAAGGCGGTATTATTCACCAATTGAAACAAGAGGAGGTCTTTCACATGGCAATACAGTTAGACAGCACTGTACAGAACAAATCATGTGACAACCCAGTGGCACTTGGTGAGTCGTGATATATACAGTTGGTGACTGTGAAGGTGCAAGTGCTAAAGTGAACAGCGTGAACGGCGCATAGTGACAAATTATAAACCAATAATGGCTCCAAAAGATCAAGTTGTAGTCACTTAGAACATGATTGCATGAATTTTAACAGGAGCACACAACGTAATATGCGTCATATAGTTATGCTGTAAAGTCGACGGCGTTTCGATCCCCGTGAGTTGGGATCGTCATCAGGACAGGGTTGTCGATGAAGACAGTGATAGTCACCCAAGCGAAGGCGCGTGGGTGGCTAGGGTCCAAGCGGTCGCTCAGGAGTCGATAGCTGATCGTTAGTTGAGATGAATCTGGTCAGCGAGGGGGGCCGGGCGGCGCCTGTATGAATCAGGGCGGCCGAGGGCGATTAGGGCTCTTTGGATCAAGTTGTGCTCGCAATAAATGCTGGAGCTTCTTGGGTATCACGTCATATTGCAGACAATGGATACCGAATTTTTCTCTGCTGGCCAAACCTTTTTTGGCATTGACTTGTAAAGATACACCGAATCCCCTCCCGTGGTCTGATGATTGTCAGAAGAGTTTTTCGGAATTACGCGATGCAATGTGTTCGGCTCCTGTGTTTGGTACCCCCGACTACAGTAAGCCCTTTACACTGTATGTCCACGAGATAGAAGGATGTGCGTTGTCAGTGTTGACACAATCTTTTGGGGACAAGCAGCGTCCATGCGCGTATTTCTCGTCGACTTTGGATCCGATAGCTAGAGCGTTGCCGAGTTGTTTGAGAGCCACGGCGGCAGCAGCTGTTTCTATTCGACAGTCTGCTGGTTTGGTGATGAATAATACGTTGATTGTAATGGTTCCACATGCAGTGGATACTTTGCTAAACAGGACCAAGACACAACACTTAACTAGTGCTCGATTGTCAGGTTATGAGTTGACACTTTTAGCGAGTCATGTGCACATAAAGAGATGCAACACGTTGAATCCAGCTACGTTGTTGCCGATTGTAGCAGAGACAGATGTTTCTGAACAGCATGATTGTTTTCTCAGGACAGAAGAGGAAACGAAAGGGAGAGTAGATCTTAGGGACACTCCTCTTGTGAAATGTGATGGTACCTTATGGGTGGATGGTTCATGCTTCAAGCTTTCGAATGGGGATACGACTGCGGCATATGCTGTTACGACTTTGCATACGATTGTTGAAGCTGCACGTATCCCACATAATTCAGCTCAAGCAGCAGAGTTGATTGCACTTACGAGAGCGTGTGTATTATCAAAAGGAAAGAAAGTGACCATATATACCGACAGCCAATATGTGTTTGGTGTGGCTCATAGTTTTGGACGATTGTGGAAGGAACGTGGGTTCCTCACTTCTCATGGAACTAAAATTCAGCATGGTCAGTTGGTGAATGAGCTTCTTGAGTCACTTACTTTGCTGTTGCAAGTTGCGATTGTGAAATGTAGTGCACATAAGAAGGTTACGGATGACGTTGGTCGCGGTAATGCGTTTGCTGATGAAGTTGCGAAAGAAACGGCAAGAGATGTGATGTCGAATGTATGTTGCGGGCCCTGCAAGATGGATTGGTGACGTTGGAATGTGTGAAGATACGATAGAGAGTGTGAAGTCTATTCAAGCTGAAGCTACAGAGAAAGAGTTGAGTGTGTGGAGAGAGAGTACGGGTAAATTAGACGCGAATGGTTGTTGGGTTGAGTTGTCAGAGCATCAGCGATGGTTGTTACCCGATGCGTACGTGCTTGCAGTGGTTACGATGGCGCATGGAATGGCTCATATCAGTGTGAAAGGGATCTGTAAGTTGTTGGCTTCAGTATGGCAAAATGCTGGAATTCCTAAGTGTGCAGAGAATGTGGTCAAAAATTGTATGGTTTGTCTGAGGTACAATCCTGGCAAGGGAACTCCAACTCCAGCTGGTCATTTTGCTCCTCCGACGAATCCGTTTGAGGTTTTGCAGCTAGATTTCATCCACATGGAGAGATGCAACAACTTGGAATACGTACTCGTGGTTGTTTGTGCCTTTTCAAGATGGGTAGAAGCATATCCCCTGAAAGATAATACTGCCTTGTCCACAGCTAAAGCCCTTGTCAAAGAATTTTTCCATAGGTATGGTTTGCTGAGAATGGTCTGGAGTGATAATGGGAGTGAATTTGTGGGTCAAGTGATGAAGAGAGTGTGTGAAGGGTTAGGAATTCGCCAAAAAGTTCCACGCTGCAAATCACCCCCAATCAGCTGGTCTAGTGGTGTGCTATAATGGCACCCTCAAATTGAAGTTGGCCAAGATACAAGCGAGCTCTGGTCTTAAATGGCCTGATGCTTTGCCATTAGCACTCTTGTCGACTAGGATGACTGTGCATTCACGAGTGGGACTTAGTCCTTACGAAATAATTTTTGGTTGCCCGGCAAAGATATGGGGAGTGCCGAGGCCGATGAAATTTAGCGAGATTGAACACCCTGTATTGCTTGACTATCTGAATGATTTGACGGCTAAATTGCGTGTCTTACACCAACAGGTTCATGATACATTGCCACAGGCTTCTGACGATCCAGGACATGCCATCGATCCCGGCTCCTGGGTGCTGATCAAGAACTTTCAGCGGACAAAGAACGACCAGCCCCGCTGGATTGGCCCCTATTTGGTACTCCTATCAACGCGATCTGCAGTGCGAGTGCAAGGAAAAAAGAACTGGATCCACGGCGTACATTGTAAGAGGGTTCCTTTGCCTCTACCGTACGACCGGTGGGTCCAGGAGGGCATTCCTGATTCGGAAACTGAAACTGTGCCTCGTTTTCTGCCTTTTAGCGATGCACGTTTAATGGGGACAAGTTCTGAGCGTGAAAGCGACGATCTTCTGCAAGAAGCTGTGCCACCGTCAGTTCGATTGGACGCTACCGAGCCTGAACTCTTATTCCAAGACCAGACATTGCCTGGAACAAGCCGTTATAATTTGAGATCAAGAATTATGGACAAATAAAAATGAAAATTCCTTTTTTTGCTATTTTTTTTTAAAGTTCAGTTCTCCCATCTGAGAAACTGTTTTAACCGATTTTAGTTTTTCGAGCCGCCATCCGGGCTCAGCTGTAGGGTCGCGGCGTCAAGTCTTTGGAGTGCAAGCCGAAGACACAAGGTCGATGGTTCTGGTTGGTCCTAGGGCGTTCCCTGGACTGACAGACGCAATCCTTAGCACGGAACACCCTACCTCCGCGAGCAGCACGGTTAGAGGATGGAGTTTTTCGAGATGGAGAGACCTGTTGAAGAAATGAATTTTAGAGCCAAAATATGTGAAATAATGAGTAGAAAATGTTTTTTAATATTGTGCCTTTTCATGTTGTTTAGCTTAATGATGTTTTTAATGGGATATGTTATATTCTCTTTTCAACTGACGTTTGCACCAACTACACAGCCCATACCTTCTTCTACTGTTTCTTTGCATTCTTTTCATCCTCTGCCTGAACATGAGTCCATTAGGAGATTGGAATTCGTTAATAACTCTTTCGTTCAGCTTCTGCACCAACACCAATTAGTAGTGAACACGACTAACTGTTGGATGTGTGGCCTTATGCCTCATACTACTGATAAAGGTATTCCTTACCTGGTCCTGCCATTCAGCTACAATGGTTCTGTGTGGGCATACAGAACGATGTTCATCTATGCTCGTGAAGTCCACCCCCTACGTTCTGTGAAGGATAATCCAAAGAATAGTGCTCTAGTTAAGGGTATAGTCGATATGATTAGAGGAGCTAGTTCCTATGAGACTATCCCGAGAGATGAGACACTAGCGTATATTGGATGGAACGTGACTGGATATGGAGTTATCCAGTATTAGGGGTGTCTTTCATAGATTCACATGCCTGAATCATTCCCCGTCGTCGAGACGGGAGCCTCCGGTATATAGAAAAGTAATGTCCTATAGACATACATAAAGAAAAATAGGCCTAAGGGCCTCACCTTAGTAGCCTATCCTTGTCCTTATGCAAAAAGGACCAAACTCTTAGAGCCAGCCAATCAGCTATCACCTCCCTCTAGAACCTTCCCTGCAGGAGCCTCAGTCTCTCAGATTTTCTACCGCACGTTGTGCTAAGGGAGTCTCCTCTGAGCTCTGCTCAGATTCTGTGTTTTTTCACTTCATTAAATGACTTTGTTGTCAAGGATTCTTTTCTACTATGGATTATCTTCAAATACATTCTCTAAAGAACGTCTGGTAAGGAGAAGAAAAGATTTTTTAAGAGCCTGTGCATCTTGTTTCTAGAGGTTGCTCTGCTTTGATCCTCACACGGACCGCATTTACTTTCTATACCACAGGCCAAAGACTGCAAGGTATGTCTCACTTTCTCAAGTAAGTTTTTGAGAGGTCGTGAAGGGCGATTTTTAATATGGTGTCAAACACTAAGACCAGAAAGGAGGTTTTTAATTTTCTCCAGTGTCCGTGATGAGGCGGTATCCTCAACGTCTAGGAGACCTCAGAAGAGAATCTCCTCAGACTCATTCCTCAGGGGAAAATCCTGAGAAGGCCCTCAAAAAGATCACCCATGGGTCTTCTGGGCGCAGTTCTTAAAAATTTCCTCACTCTGTGGTAAAGGAGAGTACAGGACTTGCTTTTGGGAGAAAAATCATGTAAAAAAGACGACTTCTGAGCCGTCAAAATCGCCTCCTCTGGTCATAAGACCCTTCAGGAAGGCGTCTTCTATACCTCCTGAGGTAAAGACTAAGAAGTCAACAGGATCGTCGACGAAAAAATCATCATCATTGCCTATTACAGCCTCTTCGTCTACGATGGCCTCGTCTACGATGGCCTCGTCTACGATGGCCTCGTCTACGATGGCTCGTCTACGGCGGCTCGTCTACGGCGGCTCGTCTACGATGGCCTCGTCTACGATGGCTCGTCTACGATGGCCTCGTCTACGATGGCTCGTCTACGGCGGCTCGTCTACGGCGGCTCGTCTACGACGGCTCGTCTACGATGGCTCGTCGACGATGACTCGTCGACGACGGCCCCATCTACGACGGCCTCATCTATGATGGACTCTTCTACGCCTCCTCTACGATGTCCTAGACTACGATGGCCTCGTCTACGATGGCCTCGTCTACGATGGCTCATCTACAATGGCTCATCTACAATGTCTCGTCTACGATGGCCCGTCGACGATGGCTCGTCGACAATGGCTTGTCTACGGCGGCTCGTCTACGACGGCTCGTCGACGATGGCTCGTCTACGACGGCTCATCTACAATGGCTCATCTATGACGGCCTGTTTACGGCGTCGGCGATGACCTCGTCTACGATGGCCTCGTCTATGATGGCCTCATCTACGATGGCTTGTCTATGATGGCCTCATCTACGATGGCTTGTCTATGATGGCCTCATCTACGATGGCTTGTCTATGATGGCCTCATCTACGATGGCTTGTCTACGATGGCTCGTCTACGACTGCGTCGTCGACGACTGCCTCGTCTATGACTGCCTGTCTATGGCGTCGACGATGGCCTCGTCTGACGCTCGTCTACGACGGCCGGTCTATGGCTACGATGGCCTCGTCTACGATGGCCTCATCTACGACGGCTCGTCTTCGATGGCTCATCTACGACGGCATCGTCATCGACGGCCTTGTCTATGACTGCTCGTCTACGACGGCCTGTCTACGGTGTCGACGATGGCCTAGTCTACCATGGACTCGTCTACCATGGCCTCGTCTACCATGGCCTCGTCTACCATGGCCTCGTCTACGATGGCCTCGTCTACGATGGCCTCATCTACGATGGCCTCATCTACGATGGCCTCATCTACGATTGCTCCTCTGCGATGGCTTGTCGTCGACGGCCTTGTCTACAACGGATCGTCTATGGCATCGCCTACGGCGGCCTCGTCTATGACTGCTCGTCTACGACGGCATAGTCTATGACGCCGATATCGTCGACGGACTCGTCGACAAGGGAAATTCTGACAATTCTGGAATCTTATAATGTGGTAGAGAGGGCTGCTCAACCTTTTAAGATCTCAATGGTCTCTCAAGAACAGGTCTGCTTCTTGTATGACTTCACAGAACCTCTCAAGAAGACAGTAAGGTCAATACCGATTATCGATTGCTTATAGTCAGAGGGGTAAGGTTAATGCAGAACCCCTCCTCTGTATCACCAGTGATCCCTCAGTTGGATAAGAAGTATAGGGCGCCAGATACAGCGCCGGCGTGTTTAACAGGACATACTAAGCCGGACTCCGTGGTGACACAGGCGGCCCAGAAGACCTCCAAGAATCCTTCGGCCCCTCTGTCGCTTCCTCCTGATAAGGAGGTAAGAAGAGTGGACAACATTGGGAACAGGTTTTCCTCAATATCGGCAATGACGGTAAAGGCCGCGAACGCCCTAGCACTCTTGGGACGTTATAATAAGCAATTGTGGGCACACATAGCCCCATAGCTGTCGGAATTGCCAGGTTCATCCACTGAGGTAGTAAAGAGGATTCTGCTAGATGGTGAAGCATCGGCGTCAGAAACTATAGACTGCGCGATGGATATCGCTATGACAGGGTTCTGCCAGTTGGCTGGAGCAGCAGTCTTGCGGCTCCAAGGAAGGCTAAAGGCAGCCTCTTTCCGTCCTGAGGTGCAAACAAAGATTTTGGACATGCCATATGTTAACCAGTTACTATTTGGAACAAAAAAATGACGAAGCTGACCCTGCAAGAGCTTTGGGCACTCTTCAGTATAAGGATCAGTCCTTTAGTAGAATAGAGGAAGAGGACAGTCTTCCTACAGAGGAAATTATTAATACAAGTCTTCCTGCCGTTCGGGCCAGAGTAGACCGCAATACCAACGGCGCCAACAACAGCAAAACAAGCAATCCTCTTTTGGGAGGTCGTCCTTTCAAGGTAAAGGACAGCGGACATAACAAAAATCTACGGCTGCTTCTATGAGAAATCTCGATTATGCTGCAGAAAGGAGCAATAGAGAGAGTACCTCCATCTCAGAAGGGAAAAGGGTTTTATTCCTGCTTCTTTTGATCCAGAAAAAAGACAAGAAGTGGAAACCAATCTTGGACCTTAGGGCCCTCAACAAATTCCTAAGAAGCAGTTGTTTCGCTTGGTAAAGATCCAGGAGGTCTTGCGACTACTGTAATAGCAGGATTTTAGGGCGTCCCTGGACATACAGGACGCTTACTTCCATATCCCAATTCACAGGAATCACAAAAAGGTACTTGCGATTTGCAGTAGCGGGCAGACACTTGCAGTTTCGCGTTCTGCCCTTCGGGCTCAAGTCTGCACCGCGCATATTCACGAAATGTCGTACCCCGGTGGCGGCATATCTCAGACAGTGCCCTCACCAAGTCTTTCCGTATCTGAATGACTGGCAGGTCAGGGCTCCATCCTTAGAAGACACGTCCAGGCCTTCCAACGCCTGTTTAAAGCTTTTCGATTGCTTGGGTCTCACCCTCAATCAGGAAAAATCGGTCCTACAACCTTCTCAGTGCATCAGTTTCCTAGGTGCAACCCTGGACACACGGTCAGCAAAAGCTTTCCCATCCAGAGAGAGGATGAACAAGCCCCTTGCACTAGCTGCTATAGTAGCCACGAAGAAAGTCTTGACAGTCCGTCTCTTCAAATCCCTCCTGGGGATGATGTCAGCGTGTATCCTCCTGATTCCTCACTGTTGACTACGAATGAGGAATCTACAGGAGGTGCTCTCGAAGCGGTGGGTCCAATACACAGGGTCATTCGACGACCACATAAAAGTGAATCCTCAAATGGTCGGAGACCTGCAATGGTGGATGTAATCTCAAAACCTGTCTCAAGGCTTGTCATTCCTGCTTCCGGCTGCTCCTCATGTTGTCACAACAGGCGCCTCCTTGGAAGGCTGGGGAGTTTTTCTGCAAGAGCTACCGATAAGCGGGTAGTGGTCTCCTATGGAGAAGAAAATACATATCAATCTGCTTGAACTGCGGGCGGTCTTCCTGGCCCTTCAAGCTTTCCTGCCAAGAATAAAACATTCCCTGGTGCTCATCCGGCCAGGCAACACCACGACTAAGCACTACCTCAACAAAGAGGGAGAGACACGCTCTCTGACACACTCTCGCGAGTTGCAAAAAATAATCTGGAATTGGCTCACACTCCACAATATAACCCTAAGAGCGGAATATGTCCCAGGCATGGACAATGTGCTCACCGACGTGTTGAGCAGGCAGAAAACATCGTCACACGAGTTCGAATTAGATCAACAAATTATCGACCAGATCCTCTCCAGATGGGGCACGCCGCACATCGATCTATTTTTGACGACAATGAACGCCAAATGCCCACACTTCGCAAGTTGGCATCCCCAGTCAGGGTCTCTAGGGAATGCATCTTCCATCGCATGGCGCAACGTCGTTGCGTACGCCTTTACGCCATTCCCCATGCTTCCCAGAGTCCTCAGCAAAATTTAGGTGGAGCCTTGTACTCTAATTTTAATAGCCCCAACTTGGCCGAGGCGGAATTGGTTCACGGAGCTCCACCGTCTATCCCTGGAGCCGCCGGTCCACCTGCGGCAGTATCTATCTCTGCTTACAATGAACAACAATAAAGTGCACCATCCGGATCTGAAGTCTCTCAGGTTCGTCGCCTGGCTCCTGAGTTCAGACAGTTCCACAATCTGAATATTCCACAAGACTGCAGACATTCTTGCCAGAGCAAGGGCGGATAGCACGACCAAAACGTATTCCCTGAAATGGAAGCGCTTTTGTGTTTGGTGTGCAGATCACGGAATTCGGCCTTTCTCCACATCACCGGAGCAAATATTAACTTATCTATTACATCTGGCACAGTCGGGCCTAGCCCACTCCTCCATTAAAGTACACTTAGCAGCAATATCTCGTTATAAAAAACTTCAACGAGTCCATCGCTCTGGTCAAGCGGGTTGATTAAGCAATTTCTAAAACGATTATACAGATCTTTCCCGCCAGTAAGGATGTTGCCACCTACCTGGCATCTCCATGTGGTTCTTAACCAGCTCATGAAACATCCGTTCAAACCAGTACACTGAGCTGACCTAAAGTATGCCTCGTGGAAATCAGCACTCCTCCTGACGCTCACATCTGCAAGGGGGGTCAGTGAGCTACAGGTGTTTTCAATCCAGCATCTTTTTCTACTATTTAATAACGACAGAGTAATCCTGAGAACCAATCCTAGGTTTATCTCAAAAGTCCCGTCGGACTTCCACCTTAATGAACCGGTGGCTCTACGTTCCTTCTTTGCAAACCCTACCACTGCAGCAGAAAGAACATTACACTCCTTAGACCTCAAACGGTGTATAAAGTTTTACTTGGACAAGACGAAAGGCTTCAGGAAGTCTTCACAACTTTTTGTGGCCTACAGTAGACCAAGGCTTGGTCTACCTCTAACAAAACAGAGTATATCTAGGTGGATCTCTTCAGCGATAGCATTCTGCCATGACAAGGCCGGCCGGCCGTTGAATGCCACGGTTCATGCACATTCCACAAGAGCAATGTCCACATCAGCAGCGCTGTTCGCTGGAGTGCCGATTCTGGACATATGCAGAGCAGCGACGGGGAAGTCACCGCATACGTTCGCCAGGCACTACGGCCTGGATGTTGAGCTTCTGCAGGACGCAGCAGTGGGTCAGGCAGTGCTTCGACATCTATTCCAGTGAGGTGAGCCTTCCTACATCCCGCCATCCTGGTATGCACATCTCTTCTATTTGGTTATGTTGATGTATCCTAATGCTTACAGTCGCATGATACTAAGTGTGTTATATCACTGATTATATGGCATCATTGCTTCGAAGATGTGCATAGTGTATTGCTAACTACTCTGATTCAGGCATGTGAATCTATGAAAGACACCCCTAATACTGGATAAGAAATGCGTTACTTACCTGTAACAGCAGTTATCCAGTATTGGTGTCTTTCATAGATTCACATGCAACCCTCCCGCCTCCCCTGGAAGGTCTCACTTTCTCTCTACCTGCATTACGCCTCCTAGCTTGGTGCGTACGAAAATCTGAGAGACTGAGGCTCCTGCAGGGAAGGTTCTAGAGGGAGGTGATAGCTGATTTGCTGGCTCTAAGAGTTTGGTCCTTTTTGCATAAGGACAAGGATAGGCTACTAAGGTGAGGCCCTTAGGCCTATTTTTCTTTATGTATGTCTATAGGACATTACTTTTCTATATACCGGAGGCTCCCGTCTCGACGACGGGGAATGATTCAGGCATGTGAATCTATGAAAGACACCAATACTGGATAACTGCTGTTACAGGTAAGTAACGCATTTCTTAGTCTGAGTGAAAACCAACGAGCGAAAAGATCCACTCCGATCTGGATCGTACCCCATCAGGGTCATCTTTGCCTGCAAGGTAATGGCAAGAATCCGAGAGCTCAGTTAGGGAAGAGTATCTGCACTGACACGTATGTTTTTGCGTCCTAGACTTCACAATCGTTTCTAGCAGCTAAGGGTACCTATTTTGTCTGTTACGATAGAGCGTACACATGGTTGCCCCCTGATTTCTCCGGCACATGTTTTGTCTCGTTCCTGTTGCCTCCCACCTACACAACTGCGGCAGATTACCACAAGACGAGAGTTGTTGGAGGTGTCTTCAGTAAGGAAGATACTGCAGGACAAGAATTATGAGATTTCTTGAATGCCTATGGTTAACAGCAGGAACATACGGCAATTGACGAGAGTGGTTGAGTCCACCGTAGTTGAAACTGCCGGTGCCCTTAGTAACTTGACTGCTGAGCTCCAGTCGGATCGTCTTATGACTCTGCAGAACAGAGTTGCGTTAGATGTCATACTTGCAGATCGAGGTGGGGTATGTAAAGTGATCCAATCAAGTTGCTGTATTTTCATTCCAGACAATGCTCCGACAGTGTACCAGGCCATTTCCAAGCTGCACAAGATATCCGAGTCTATACATGTGGACGAAGGAGATTGGTCGTTGATGGGATGGTTCTGAGAACTGTTATCCACATGGGGATGGAAGATTCTGATGGTCATTGGGATGATCTTAGCCATCCTTTTCCTTTTCTGTCTTTGTGTACAGTGTGCTCCTGCTATATGTGGTCTCTGTGCTACATCGTGTGTAAGGAAACCTGTATCAAGAGACGTGCTAAGTAATAGGATGATGCTACAGCAACATCTTGGTGACCTGATGAGTATAGACCTGAACTCAGACTGACATGCGTTTAGGTTATTGCCTATGTAAGGGCAAAAGGAGGGGCTGAGGTACTGAGATACTGTACCCGTTTCATAAAAGTCGTCGTATCGTGACGATTTTGGTATCAGCAGACCGAAAATGGCGAGTGTAAGATGTACGAGTTTTTTCGTCATGTTTGAGTGACGAGATTACCATGAAATCAGGGATTCCGTTCTGAACCCTTGAGTTCCATTTTGTGTACGGCAGCCATTTTGTGGCTGCCCTCACATAGGCCGATGACTAAGGCCGAACGAGTCCTTGGGACACGTACACTTTTAACTGACTTCTGTGTGACCTGGGCAAGCTGACTCCGTTGCCCGAAGCCAAACTTGTTAAACCAGTTCCTTTCCCAGTAGCTGATCAAGATTGAGGATCAAGGCATAGAACATCATAAACCCTTTTCATTGCACACAACTATGTCTTATCTTACTCACACCTGTCCCTGCTCCTTTCTTTATGGCCTGTTTACGATGAGGAGGTGCCCATTTTTATTAGGGGTCCGTTCGACTTATCTGATGAAGAATGTTGAGCCTTTCCGGGTTATTGATGGTGAGCTGGACACTGAAATGTGGGTTTGTCATACAATGCTTTTTGTCGTGTACACATGGGATTGGTCAACTGTAAATAAGGAGTATTTGCCTGAAGCACAATATTTGGTATAAAAGGGATGACTTGCTTTGTAAAATTGAGCAGTCTCCTGAGAACATACACCGTGTTGTACTTCTAGGATCTCTGTTACAGGCTGCAGCTAATAAAATTGATCTTTGACGTCACCAAGAAGTACCCCATGTCTCTGTACTCTAAGACAGGTGGACCCGGAGACTTGGGCGTTTCCCCTGGCGCCGCTGGGTCTTAAATAACCTGCTTCTTCAAAAGGTCGTCAGGCCTCTTTTAACGGCAACCGTGTCCCAGACACGTAAGGTGGTGTTGGTTGAGTGACCTCTGAAGGTATCGCGGTCTATCGTGCCGGTGAAGGAAGGGATCTTCCAGAGGGATGTCTGGGCCATCGCCCTGTCCTGAAACAGCCATCGTTTTTCAGATTCCGGTCTGTACCACTCCATTAGGTAGCGGAGTTGGGAGGCCTGGAAATATTGCTGGAGGTTGGGGATTCCAAGCCCTCCCTCGTCCGTGCCCGGGTATGCCAGTTGTTTGTGCAGGCACGGGCGTTTCCCCCCCCAAATGAAGTGGTGAAAGGTTGCCTGTAAGTTTGCGATGGTGCCAGCGGGGGTAGCACCGGGATGGTCTTGAAGATGTACAGTACCCTGGGCAGGGCCGACATCTTCACTGCTGCCGCTCTTCCCAGCAAGGAGAGCGGTTTCCTGGACCACTGCGCGAGGTCGGCTCTCATCTGGGATGTGAGAGTAGCGTAGTTGAGGGCAACCATTGATTCCATGGAGGCGGTGAGGGTAATGCCTAGATAAGTAAGTTGCGTTGCCATCTGTAGGCCTCCTCCATACGCCGGCGTGTCCGCAGCGGAGCGGGCATTCCTGCCCAAGGCCAGTATCAGCGATTTCCCTCTATTTATTTTGAATCCTGAAATGGCTCCATAGTATTCTACTTCCTCCAGGAATGCGGGGATTGAATGTTCCGGGCGGTCGAGAGCAGCTATGATGTCGTCGGCATAGAGGCCGATTGTGTGCGGTTCCCCGGCGAAGGTAATGCCATGTATTTTGGGATTATCGCGGACCTTTTGTGCCAAGGGCTCTACATAGAGAGCAAATAAAAGGGGCGAGAGTGGGCCCCCTTGCCTCGTGCCTCTCTGGATCTCGAAGGGACTCGAGCGTAAGCCCCCCAAGCGGATCCGCTCTAAGGGGAGGTGGTAACAGCTCGTGATCCAGGACTGGAAGCGATCTCCTACTCGGAAACGTGCCAGAACTCGTAAGAACGTCCAGTCGACCCGGTCGAATGCCTTCTCAGCGTCAATGGCTACCAAGGCGGAGTCCGATTGCTGAAAGTGGGCCTTGTCGACTAAATGGAGGATCCGTTTAGTATTATCGCTACATTGACGACTCGGGACAAAGCCTGATTGATTAGGCTCCAGAATCCCGGGCAGGAGTGGCCCAAGGCGGGCGGCCAATACCCCAGTAAAGAGCTTTAGGTCCAGATTAAGGAGGGAAATAGGGCGGAAGGCTGGCAGCACCACGATTTCAGCCTCTAGCATATCTGGCGGGATGGAGCCCGGGCCGCCAAAGGAATTAAAAAGCCTAGTAAGGACAGGGGCCAGAAGTGTGCTGAAGGTCTTATAAAAACCAGCAGAGAAACCGTCCGGTCCCGGGGATTTGAGGGGGCGAAGGCGGGATATATCTGCTACTACTTCATCTAGACGAATGGGAGCGTCCAGGGCCCCCGCACTCACCTGGGAGAGCGCCGTGATTGCTGCTGTCTCTAAGTAGGCGTCGATGACCCCGCCAGAACCAGCGTCGGCGCGGTATAATGTAGCGTAGAAGTCTCGGAATGTCTCTGCGATCCGTGCTTCCCCCACAATGTCATCGCCGTTCCCATCCTTAAGGCTTGAGATCTTCGAGCGCTGAGACCGTGCTTTTAGCGCGCTGGCTAGTAGACAACCGGTTTTATTCCCCCCTACGTAATGTGTGGCGGAGGCGAAGAGCGGCAAACTCTGCCCTATCTGTGTCTAGGCTGGCTAGTTGGGCCCTAGCAGCTTTCAGTTGAATCCACATCCATGGAGCCCCGGTGCGGCTACCTACCTTTTCGAGCTCAGAAACTTGGGCAGTGAGGTTGTCTCTTTTCGTTTTGCGTGCCTTAGCCTCCGCTGCCGCTATCGCGATGAATTCGCCTCGAGTTACTGACTTCAGAGTCCCTCACAGGGCTGAGGCCGATATCTCGGGTGTATCGTTGGTGGCTAGATAGTCTGTAATGCATTTGTGAAGCTGCTTAGTGACCTCCGGGCACTGTAGGAGAGTTTTGCACAACCTCCATGTTCCAGGGGGGTGGCTAGGTCTGGGAATTGTAAGTAGGAGCTCAACGGCATCTTGATCGGAAAGAGCTGATGGCACAATGCAGACGTCTGAGAGGCTAGGTCAGAGGAACCAAGGAAGTGGTTGAGCCTGGCGTAAGTGCGCTGTACGTGTGAGTAGAAGGTGAAGTGGGATACCCCCGGGTGGGCGACTCTCCAGAGGTCCACTAGACCCCGCTCCTGTAACCAGGCCTTGCCTTCAGCGGAAAGGGGGGCCGGTGTCCCCATATCTATGCCCGGACCTGTCCATGGCCGTGTCCATCACTAGGTTAAGGCCCCCCCCGAGCAGCAGAAGGGAGTGAGAAGATTGAAGTGTCTCTGAGATGGCATTTTTCAGAAAGGATTCTTGCCCTGTGTTTGGGTTGTATAGGGAGCCGATTGTCAGATGTTGGCCTCCTACCAGGAAGCTATAGGTGATAAGCCTACCTCTAATTTCCCCTATTTTATCCCCCAACCGTCCCTGGAAGCGTCTGGACACTAAGATGGCTACCTCTGCTTTTTTTGCTGGGCGAGAGGAGAAAAACTGCTGGGGGAAGGTGCGGGAGCTCACCCTATGCCAGTCGTTTGCGAGCAAGTGGGTTTCTTGGAGTAAACAAATCTCGGCCCCTGAGTTCTCCAAGTAGGAAATCACAGCCCTCCGTTTGATGGGGTTATTCAAGCCCTTTACATTAAGAGTCAACACCTTCAAAACTAAATTAGACATCACAAGTCAAGTGGAGGTAAGGGGCTGTGCGAAGATGAGAATGCCGTTGTGTGAGATGTGAGTGGAGAATGATTAAACCACTGCACAAAACCCCCCGGGCACACTGGTTCCCTCCCGCACCCCCCCCCGCATACCCAAGCCCCACCCCAACTGAGGACCCCCCTCCCTGTACCTGCCCCCCCTTCCAAACCCCAACTCCCGCAGCCCATCCCGTACTCCCAGACCCCCTTCCCCAACCCCAACTGAGCAACCCTGTGAGCTAACCATAGTCTCAGGTCTATTAGCACGTCGTCCAGACCTGCGGAAATTCAACGTGGAGGAGTGTAGCAGCAGCGGCCCCGTCGGCTCCCCGCCCGTCCCCCCCGCCATGCAGATTCAATGCATTTAAAGCAAATCCCCAAACCTCAGTGTTTCAATGTGGAGCTGCTGTGTCTCTGACCACCTCCTGGACAGCCGCCGCTTGTTCCTGGGCCATAGTCTCCGGGTCGGGTTTAAGGTGCGCTTTGCGAGGGCGGCGTCTTCGCACTCGTTGCCACCCGTCCGTCAATGGCTGTGAGAGCCTCTCCTGCGATCGTTGTGGTGAAGTTTCTCCGGGTAAGTCCTCTTCCGGTAAGTCGATGCCCAGCAGGGCGAAGGTGTCACGGAGTGAGCGCATCTGATGTAGGGCCCCCTGCCATGTAAAGAGCAGTCGGAATGGATGACCCCAGGAGTATGGCAACTCTTTATCTCGGAGAAATGTAGTGGCCACGCGAAAAGCCTTCCTTTTCTGAAGAGTAATGGCAGATAGGTCCTGAAATAGGACCACCGGGTGGCCCTGGAAGCGGAGAGGTTGCTGCCGGCGGGCCTCCTTTAGGATCTGCTCTTTTAAAGGGAAGTCCGGGAGATAGGCCAGGATGTCCGGCGGAGGGGCCGGAGCACGTCGCGCCAGGCCCACTCTATGTGCGCGATCAATGCGGACCTCAGTCAGCTGGTTCTCCGAGAATTTCCCTGAAGAGTACCTGCAAATAGCATATGATGCGGTTTCCCTCGGCTTTCAAAGGCACTCCCCGGACGCGTATGTTATTTCTCCGGTAGCGGTTTTCGAGGTCCTCCGCGTGTGCTTGGAGGTCCACCTGTTGCTCCCGAAGCTGGAGTACCTCCTGCCTCAGAAGTTCGATTTCCTCGCTGCGAGTTTGGTCCGCTTCCTCCACGGCAGCCACCCTTTCGCCTAAGCCGTCCACGTCGCGGCGTAGTTCTCCAGCCAGATCCTGCTTCAAGGCCATGAAGTCGTCGCGCAAGGTGTTGAATAGCGACTCTAGGAACGCCTTTGTGATGGGGGACCCCCCATCCTCTTGCGCGGGGGTGCCAGCCGGCGCTGTGGGCGAGGAAGGCATTTGGGTCTTTTCTTGGATCTTTTCCCCTTTCGCGGCACCCTTGGCTAGCATGTCAGGTATGGTGCGGCCCGTTCTACGCCCCGTGTTGGACATGTCTCTTTTGCCACTCCCCGTTGGACAGGGGAGATCAAGATTTGCCGTCGGGCTAGATGGGTTGGCTGGACGCCCTTCAGGAGTTCAGGCAGGCAGGTGGGGACCAGGTAGCCCCAGCGGGGTTGGCTCCGCTAGAAGGGGTCCCACGCTGTAAGGCAGTTCCCTCCCGGGCTCGTGGTAAGTGGGGTTTCGGGGCGCCGCGCTGCGGGGTAGTGGTGGGGCCCTTCCGCCGTTAGCGTGCCCCTCCTCACCTGGTATGCAGTGGTGTGGGTTCCGGGTGACAGGGGCCGGTGTGCAAGTGGTGAGGTCCATGTCAGATCTCTGTATCGTTGTATGCGGGCCGTGGTAGGGCAGTCACCCGGCTTTCTCCTGGTGCTTCCCCGGGCTTGGGCGGTCGGCTGTCCGATTCGGCGCTGGGCACCTGCACTCCCCTCGTGCCCCTTCTCACCTGCCGGCCATGTGTGCAGCAGCCAGGTCAGCTTCTAAGGGGTTCATCTGCTCCTCCAGTCACTAGGTGCATGCCATCCTCCCCTCGTGAGTGGTTGGGCTTGGCTAGGCCCAAGGCCGGGGCCTCGAGTTTCGTGGCAGTACAGCTCTTCACTCCAGGACGCTGGCCCCCCAGGGGGTTGATGCGCTGCTGGAGTCGGCGCCCACACACCCGGAGAGATGCAGGCTTCAGTGCTCAGCATGGGGGCTCCAGCCCGGACCAGGTGCGCTGTCAGGCCTCACTTCCCCATGCTTAGTAGGCCCGGAGCCGGGGCCTTGAGTTTCGCGGCAGCCCACCAGGGCGCCACAGGGCTCCGCCACCCCTGCCGGAGTGTCACTCTCAGCAGCGCCACCCGTCCACGTCCGGCCCCCGTAGATGCGTTCCTCTGGCAGTGGCTTTCGGCTGTTGGGGAGCTGGTGCCGGCGTCACAGGTGCCGCGCCAGGCAGTATGAGCTCGCGGGCGCCATTACACGCACCTCCAGGCCCGGCCGCTGCAGGAGCCAGAAGTCCGCTCAATGGGCGCAGTCGAGGAGCTCAGCGCGACGGGGTAAAGTGCCAGCAATTTGGGGGATTTGCAAGCGTTAGGAAGGACAGAGTGGGGTTCAGGGCCGGGGAGCCGAGTGAAACACGTCCTAGCAGGCCGTCATCATGGCCACGCCCCCCAATTAAATCATTTTTGAGCCTCCCAAAGCGACCATTGTAAAATTGATCAACAAAGAGGGAATCCGGGAAACGTTCAATAGTGTTATGCTTTAATAGTTTTATTGCAGCTTTAGTCTGGTTGGAAGGATAATTGATTTTGTAGCAATTAATTCCAGCCTTAACTTGAGTGGTGGCCATGTTGGGAAAGTGAGGCGGAGGAGGGTGGGGGGGGGATATGAGAAGGTTGTTACTGGGAAAGCGGTGGTGAGGAGAAGTAAAAGGGCATAAAGGAGGCACATATTCCAGACTTTGGGTGAAGATATCAGAACTAATGTGCCGTCCGTGAAGTGAGGTGGGTATTTGTTGGGCCCTTCATCTAGGAATACATGATGCCACCAGGCAGTAGATAATATTTACAAGGGAATTGTTTACGTATGATAGGACCAACTTGACCACTTTCAGAACCTTCACAAAGCAAATATAGTTGAAGTAGAACAGGATATAAACGAACACCCAGTGACCATTGGTGAACACTGTACTTAACACCAGCCTGTTAACAGAACCACATTCGGCACCAACCGCATTGTATGCCCATGATCTCAACAGACTACTATTGTACCCTAAGCTCCTGAGAATCACTAACGTTAGGGGCAAAGAGCATAAAGTGGAGCAAAATCTGACTAGCAAAATCTAAATATGCACAACAACCTCGTCATCTTAGGACCACCTGTAGAGGTACTCAGAACGCTCACTAAGGTGTGCCGTCCGGCTCCACGGGGGACTATGGAGCGGAACAGCGACTCCCTCACATACAGGAACGGGATCCGAGGTGTTCCGCCCGGCCCTGACAGCCACAGCAGGGCGGAGAAGAGACACACTCGCCGAGGTGTGCAGTCCGGCTCCACGGGGACAATATGAAGCGGAACAGCTACTCCCTCGCAGGAACAACAGAAAGGAAAAGGTAATAAATGAAAGCCTTGATTAGTACTGAGACCGAGACAGACTTCACAGTACTCAATACGGTACCATTAATGTGGCAAGTAACAACAAGGGGGGTCGGAGAGGGAAATGCAGCGAAGGGGGGAAGCTGCCAAGAAATAAATACCGCTACACCTCAGGAAGAATCCGACTCCAAGGGGAGCACAGCCGAGAACCAGGGCAGCGGTAACCGAATCACGAAGACGCCAAAGGAGCAGCGTCGAGACTGGAACAACACGGAAGTAGAAGGGGGCGTGGTCACGGAACGAGTCAGTAAGCCAAGCGTCAGGCTACGTGCGAGGCGTTCCTTTAGAGGGCTAAGGGAGTGTGTGTAAAGTGCGCCTCCCAAGTCCGTGATTCGACCCTAAACACAGCTCAAGGTCTCCTTCTTATCCCTCGAACCCTAACACCTGGAGCCGACTCAAGTCAGCTGGAGAACTTGCACCCTATTTCACTTTTGCCCTATTTCTCCAAAATAGCTGAAAAAGTGGTGAATACTCAATTAGTTGCTCACATTAATCAGCATAATCTACTTCACCCCTCACAATCGGGCTTTAGAGCTAGGTACTCTACGGAGCCAGCACGGCTTCCTACTACATAGACAATACGCAGACGAGTGGATGAAGGTCCAACAGTGGCCTTGGTCCTATTGGACCTCAGTGCTGCCTTTAAAACGGTATCCCACAAACTGCTCTTACAACGTCTCAGAGTAGGAGAGCTGGATGAAGCAGCGCTTAAATGGATGGCTTCTCTTCAGCAGGATCAGAACTTCCAGATGGCACAACGACCACATATCTCCAAAAGCATAACGCTTTCACAAGGGGTCCCTCAGGGCTCCATTTTGAGCCCTACTCTTTTTAATCTTTATATTGCACCTGTGACAGAGATAATGGAACAGCAGGGAGTCACCATTGTCATATGAGGATGACACACAATTGGTTGTCTCGCTGTCGCATGCCTCTGACGTGGCAGTCATTAATTTTTCATCTTGCCTGGAGGACTTGTCCTGGATAACAAATAACTGCCTCAGATTAAATGGCAGTAAAACAGAGATTCTAGTGGTGGGGAAATCCTCCTCCATTTGGTCATCGAAATGGTGGCCACAGATATTTGGCCCTACTCCTTCCCCAAGAAAACATGTAAAAAACTTAGGAGTATGGTTGGACTCCACTCTTTCTTTTGAGGCACACACCAGAAACGTGGCAGGGAAGTGCTTTGGAATCCTGAGAATGTTACAGAAAACTCTGGACGTTCTCCCCACCTCAACTAGGAGGACCCTGGTCCACTCCTTGGTAACATCCCAACTGGACTACGGAAACGTGCTCTACCTAGGAGCAACAACAAAAATGCCTTCACAGTCTACAGTGCATCCAGAACGCTGCAGTTCACCTAGTTCTGAAGCTTCCCAGGAGAGCTTCCACCGAAAAGACTCTTGTTGACCTACACTGGCTACCGGTTAAGGAAAGAATCCTTTCCAAAGCCTTTTGCATTCGTTACCATTGCCTGCAGGGTAAAGGTACTTGCACAACCTACTTGCTCCCTACAATCCAACACACCTTAGATCGACCGCGATCTATCTGGTCAAGGTTCCTAAAGTACAAAAAGCAAGAATGGTAGCACATTCATTCAGTTATTTGGCAGCTAAGAACTGTAATGCACTTCCTCTCTCTCTCCCCGTGCTGTACCATCGGAGTCTCTCTTCCGGAAGAAACTGAAAACCTGGCTCTTCCACGTATAGGTCCTCTTTTCTCCTCCCTCTCCACAGAGTCTTTGCCTCAGCGCGGGGATACACCAATTGGTGTAACCAGTCGCTTTACAAGTTTTACTATTATTATTATGTATAATTGTTACTTGGTCCGTGTTTTCATGGCAACTTCTCTTTTCTCCAACCTCTGGGGGAAAAAAGAGATTTTACTCCCTAAACTTGTACAACAACGGCTCAGTTACAGCTCCGATTTCCTCCACTTGGCTGCTTCAGACGTAGATTTTGGATGTTTAAATTTGGTGTTTTGCGAGTAGAAAGAGATGATTTTACAAATAAAATCTACGCGCTCAAGAGGAACGGATTTTGCATCTAGGCAGGAGAATTTGATTTAAATCCACTTCAAATGGATACAAAAGATATCTTACCATGCTTGCTTCATTTGACCCAGTTATGTTTCTCGGATTCCTCAAGACTGGTGTGTTTACCTGCCTATCCATATTTTTACAATCCCCATGTAAATTTCCACTGTTTTCTGCTAGAATCATTAAAGAATTCATGAGAGGTTTATTCTCACAAATCAAACTTACAGATGCTTTCAGGGAAGATTACCTTCCTTCTGGATAACCTGTCAGATGAGTCAGGGAAATTCAGGCTTTCTCAGATAAAGCACTATTCTTTACATCTTCCGAGGACAAAGTCACTTTAGGAACAAATCCAAACTTTATTCAAAAGGTGCCTCTTTATACCATTTAAATGAAGGTCCATTTGCCAATATTCTTTACTGAGCTGTCAGTTGAGATAGAAAGCGCATTTCAAGCGATGCTTAAAATTCTATATGGACAGAACAAGTTATGTATTGAAGACTGACCAGCAGTTTGTCTCGTTCGACAATAAAATGAAGGGTGACCTTGTGTCACTTTTTTTTAACAGATTTGTTTGTGTATTGCCTCCTGCCATTCCAAATGCAAAAAGAACAAGTGATGGACAGAATGCAGAACAATGTCATGCATTCACCTTAGTACAGAGATCTGGGCCTAAACCCATCGTTTGTTTTTGCTCACCATGCCATTCCAGTTTGAACCCAGCCATATGCAAATCAGTCTTGAGCCTGAACTGCCAGGCCAGGTCCTCACTGGACTGTAAAGAAGCATCCTAGGACCATTTTCGGAGTTTCACCCCTCATCAGCCAGGATAGCTTGACTCCAGTGGCATGGAGAGCATCTGACCCAGGTCTGGGCATACCTGTCCGACTCAGGGTGACAAATGCAATAAGAACATTTGATGGTCAGAATGCAGAACAATGTCATGCATTCACCCCCATACGGCCTAAATCCATTATTTTGCTCGCCATGCCAGTCCAGTTTGAACCCAGCCATATGCAAATAAGTCTTGACCCTGCACACAGTGTGAACAGTCCAGCCCGACTGCGAGGCCAGGTCCTACCTGGACTGAAAACAAGAATCCTAGGACCGGTTTCGAGATTTCACCCCTCATCAGCTAGTATAGCTTGACTCCAGTGGCAAGGAGAGCACGGGACCCACGTCTGGACATACCTATCCCACTCAGGTTGACAAATGCAAAAAGAACAATTGATGGACATAATGCAGAACAGTGTCATGCATTCACCCCAATACAGAGATCTGGCCCTAAATCCATCGTTTTTCTGCTCACCATGCTATTCTAGTTTGAACCCAGCCATATGCAAATATCAGCCTTGACCCTGCGCCAAATGGGAACAGTCCAGCCCGAACTGCCAGGCTGACCTGGCCTGGAAACAGGCCTCCTAGGACCGGTTTCGGGGTTTCACCCCTCATTAGCCAGGATAGCTTGACTCCAGTGGCATGGAGAGCACGGGACCCACGTCTGGGCATACCCATCCCACTTGGGGTGACAAATACAAAAAGAATAATTCAGAACAATGTCATGCATTCACGCCAGTACAGAGATCTGGGCCTAAAGCCATAGTTTTTTTAGCTCATCATACAATTCCAGTTTGAACCCAGCCATATGCAAATCAGTCTTGACCCTGTGCCCAATGGGAACAGCCCAGCCCGAACTGCCAGGCCAGGTCCTACCTGGACTGGAAACAAGCATCCTTGGACTGGTTTCAGGGTTTCACCCCTCATCAGCCAGGGTTGCTTGACTCCAGTGGCATGGACAGCACGGGACCCACGTCTGGGCATACCCGTCACACTCGGGCTGACCCCTTGGAATACGTTCGAGGTGCAGTACCAATCCCACTACAGATGCCCGTTCCGGTACCAGGTCCTGCACCAGGCTATCATTCATCAGGCCTGTATTGACATTGTTAGAAGATCCAATTCTGATGTCTGACCCTGAACTGACTTCAGCCTGAACTCAATAAATGTTGCTCTACAAAATCACTAAAGCACAACTGGTCTTTATACAGCCCGATCCTGATCTCTTCTTTAAGGTGATTGCACCAACAGTAACTCCATTATCTTTTTGGCTTCGATTGTGAACAAGATGCACCACATGAAGCTGGTGATGGTCAGGTTGAGGGTGGTGATTTTCCCCTCATTATAACTATGACAATTTCTATCTGGATAGATTGGAGGCCAGTGGTCTGGATTTTTCCCTTCAGACTGGGTTGGACTCGTCACTTGACCATCTACTGAGCAGAGTGAGTCTTTTGCAGTCTTGGTACTGGATTTGCAAAGACATCTCTCAAGACTTAAACTAATGTTCTCACTGAAATTCTACAGCCAGTGCCTGCCACGTCTGAACTCTTGCTCCCCTTCCACGTTAAGCGCTTGTTCCTGCCCAGCAGTGAATAGGCAGGTGGCCAGGCATCAAAGATGATCTTGGTGACCATGATTTTCTAACTAAGTTCAAGTTCAAGTTCAAAAATTTGTATAGCGCACTACTCACCCAGAGGGTCTCAAGGCGCTTGGGGCGGGGGGGTACTTTACTTATCGAATATCCAAGTTTTTAGTTGCTTTCTGAAGGAGAGGTGGTTCTGTGTAAGGCGGAGGTGGGTGGGGAGAGAATTCCAGGTTTTGGCCGCTAAGTAGGAGAAGGATCTTCCCGCCATGGTGGATCTATGGATGCGCGGAATTGCGGCGAGGGCTTGATTGGACGATCGTAGTTGGCGGGTGGGGGTGTAGAAGGACAGTCGCGTGTTGAGGCATTCGGGTCCTAGGTCATAGAGGGCTTTGTGTGCGTGGGTGAGGAGACGGAACGTTATTCTCTTGTTGACGGGGAGCCAGTGGAGGTCTTTCAGGTGACCGGAAATGTGAGCTTGACGGGGGATGTCTAGTATGAGTCTGGCTGAGGCGTTTTGGATGCGTTGGAGTTTTTTCTGTAGTTTGGCTGTGGTTCCGGCGTAAAGGGTGTTTCCGTAATCCAGTCGGCTTGTGACCAGTGCGTGGGTGACAGTTTTTCTGGTTTCGGTGGGGATCCAGCGGAAGATTTTTTTGAGCATGCGTAGGATGTTGAAGCATGATGATGAGACGGCGTTGACTTGTCTGGTCATCGAGAGGGAGGAGTCCAGGATGAAGCCCAGGTTACATGCGTGGTCCGTAGGTATGGGTGCGGTTCCCAGGGCCGGTGGCCACCATGAGTCGTCCCAGGCAGCTGGGGAGGAGCCTAAGATGAGGACTTCCGTTTTGTCCAAGTTAAGTTTTAAGCGGCTGTTCTTCATCCACTCGGCTACTTCTTTCATTCCTTCGTGTAAGTTGGTTTTGGCGGAGTTTGGGTCTTTGGTGAGGGAGAGGATCAGCTGGGTGTTGTCTGCGTAGGAGATGATGTTGAGGTTGTGTTGGCGTGCGATGGATGCGAGGGGACCCATGTATATGTTGAAGAGGGTGGGACTGAGTGATGATCCTTGTGGTACGCCGCAGATGACTTCGGTGGCCTCTGATCTAAAAGGGGGAAGGCGGACTCTCTGGGTTCTTCCGGCGAGAAACGAGAGGATCCAGTCCAATGCTTTTCCTTGTATTCCGACGTTGCTGAGGCGTTGTATGAGGGTGCTATGACAGACTGTGTCGAAGGCTGCGGAGAGGTCAAGTAGGATGAGGGCAGCTGTTTCTCCGTTGTCCAGTAGAGTTCGAATGTCGTCTGTTGCTGCGATGAGGGCGGTCTCGGTGCTGTGTTTGGCTCAGAAGCCGGAGTGTGAAGGGTCGAGGGATTTGTTGGATTCGAGGAAGGCGGCGAGCTGACTGTTGACGACTTTCTCAATGACTTTGGCAGGGAATGGGAGAAGCGAAATGGGGCGGTAGTTCTTAAGTTCAGTGGGGTCTGCTGTGGGTTTCTTCAGAAGGGCGCTGAGTTCGGCATGTTTCCAGCTTTCCGGGAAGGTAGCGGAGTTGAAGGAGCAGTTGATGACGTCACGGAGATGGGGTGCGATAATGGAGTCTGCTTTGTTGAAAATGTGGTGGGGACATGGGTCGGTTGGCGATCCCGAGTGGATGGAGTTCATCAGGCGGATGGTGTCTTCAGTGGTGATTGGGTTCCAGGCGCAAAGGTTGTTAGAGGGCAGTTTTGGTTCGGAGGTGGGTGGAGTGGACTGGTCTTCGGACTGGATTCCAAAGCTGTTATGTATGTCGGCGATTTTGTTGTGGAAGAATGAGGCTAGAGAGTCGCAGAGGTCTTGGGAGGGAGTGATGTCGTTGGTGCCGGCGGTGGGGGTTGGTAAATTCTTTGACGATGTTGAATAGTTCCTTGCTGTTTTGGGCGTTGTTGTCAAGGCGATCCTTGAATGCTGATTTCTTGGTGGATCGGATCAGTTGGTGGTGTTTGCGGGTGGCGTTCTTGAAGGTGGCCAGGTTGTCAGTGGTTGGGTTTTTTCTCCAGGCTTTCTCGAGGGTACGACAGAGCTTCTTGGATTTCTTAAGGTCATCGTTGAACCTGGGGGCTTTTTTGCTACCTTGCTTGATTTGATGGTTTTTCAAGGGTGCTAGTTCGTCAGCGCTGTGGGTGATCCATTGTGTGAGGTTGGTGGCTGCTTGGTTTGGGTCCGATGATTTGGCAGGAGGGTTTTGGTGAAGCGATGTGAAAAGCTGGTCGGTAGTAATTTTGTTCCAGTTTCTTCGGGGAATAGGTTGTGGGGGGTTGTGGGTCGTGGTCTTTTTGTAGTTGAAGTGAACGCAGCTGTGGTCCGTCCAGTGGAGAGCTGTGGTGTGATTGAAGGAGATGTGCTTGCTGGAGGTGAAGATTGGGTCGAGCGTGTGTCCGGCATAGTGGGTGGGGGTATTGACAAGTTGTTCGAGTCCGAGGTTGGCCAGGTTGTCCAGAAGGGTGGTGGTGTTGCTGTCGTTTTTCTTTTCCAGGTGGAAGTTGAGGTCTCCCAGTAGAATGTAGTCCTCGGAGGGGAGGGCGTGTGGGCTGATGAAGTCAGTGATGTCTTCGCTGAATTGTGTGCGGGGTCCTGGTGGTCTGTAGATGAGGGTGCCTCTGAGTGTGGTCTTGGGGTCGGTGTGGATCTGGAAGTGAAGGTGTTCGGCGGTAGCGAGGTAATCGTCGGAACTGGTCGTGATGCGGATGGTGTTCTTATGGGCGATGCCTCCTCCTGTTTGGTTGGTGCGGTCCTTTCGGATGATCTTGTAGCCGTCCGGGATGGCTATGGCGATGTCGGGAGCTGATGAGGCGTTCATCCAGGTTTCTGTAAGGAAGGCGACGTCCGGTGATGTAGTGTTGAGTAGGTTACAGAGTTCAATGGCGTGTCTGTGGACCGAGCGGGTGTTGAGCAGGATGCACTTTAGGTGGTTAGTGTCGGAGCTCTGTTTGGAGTTTGTGGATTTGGAGTGGGTCCTGATGCAGTCGAATTTGCAGGAATGGCAGGTGAAGGGTCCATGGGTGTGTTCTGGGGCGGCTTGGTGGCAGTTTGTTGGGCGGCCGGGGTTAAGGGCTGAGAGGGTTGCGGCGTCGTATGTTATGCGGGCGGAGTGGATTTTGTGGGGGCCAGGGGGGTCTGTCGCTGGGCGCGGTCCAGGCGCGGACGGGCGTAGACGGGCCTACCTTTGGCGCGCATAGGGCGCGACCGCTGCGCGTGGACGCTGCGCGCAGATGCATCTGTCATATGTGGATAGTGGAGGGGGGAGGGGCGAGGGAGGAGCAGCTGGGAGGCGGGAGCGGGGTGGAGAGCCGGGCTGAGAAGCACAACAAAATGGCAGCGAAATGAAAAGTGAAACATGACGAGACTGGGGCACAACCTGGCAATCGCAAAGTAAAGAGCAGTGGCACCGGTACAAACAGGCACAACAATTCAAGTGGCAAAGCGATTATTGGTCTAACAGTACAGCGCTACGATCAATATGCACAGTGAATAGCGCTATAATCAATATGCACAATGAATTGCAACAGTGAGCAGTCTAATGGTACAGCGCTACGATCAATATGCAAATAATTGCAGTAAGCAGTGCGATGAGCAGTCTGGCAGTGTAGCGCTACGATACTATACTAAGCATCCTACTGCAGATAACCTAGTGGTGTAGACATCAACCAATAAGGTTAATCCAAATTCTTCCC
Organism: Lissotriton helveticus; assembly: GCF_964261635.1. Classification (NCBI taxonomy): domain Eukaryota; kingdom Metazoa; phylum Chordata; class Amphibia; order Caudata; family Salamandridae; genus Lissotriton; species Lissotriton helveticus. Next base: position 1,503,964,370 of record NC_136057.1, on the reverse strand, counting down.
CTACAATTTCTCCATATAAGTAATCCAAAAGGGTTGAGGCTTTTGGAAAACAAATATTCTCTTCTTCCAATCTGGTGCTGTGATTATCGGCGCAGTCTGTTTGCTGGGCTGCTTCACATACCATTTGCGAAATAGCCAATTTGAACATGCTATTGGTTCAGAAGGCCTTAGTGCCTCTCTGACTCAAACAATCTATGATGAAAAAGATGCAGCCTAGCACGTAGTTCTTAGACACTACTGACTGTCTGCATAGGGGAGTTAGGACTTGTGCTTTGCCTGCATGCATTAATGCATACCATGGGATTTTCTGGAGACGTGCAAACTTCTCTCATTGATATGCTATTTCATGGCTTGTACCTTTTTGGTAAAAAAGCGAATTCTGCCCTTGAGTGTTTTATGGACAGTAGAACTACGGCACAGACTCTGGAACTGTTGACTCACACTAATCAGTTCCTGCATCATTTTTGTAAACTGATATGACAGTGCCAGTCACCCCAACCAATACAATACTCGACTCCGTTCCTTTGGTGCTAGAAATGGGGGTCTGGCAGAAATCGTGCTGTCTAGCAGGGGTACTGTCCTCGCAGTCCACCTCACCTCCAGCATCTGCCTCAAATCTGCTTTATTTTACCAATAGCAGCACACACCAATCCTGTGGACGACAGAATTAAAATTTTCCTCTCATGATGGCGATCCGGTGCGTCCTACAGATGGGTCATGCAGATGGTTCACAAACACAACAAAATTCTCTTCCCTAAAGACCTTAATTCTTCTCAATGGATTTAATCCACCTATATACAGTGAGCACCCCAACCAAATAAGTAACCCACTTACACAAAGTCTAACAACAATAATACGATTATATTTATTTTATTTCATTTCTTTTATCAATTTTTTTTTCATTAATATACATACTTTTTAAATAATTATTTTCATTTTGAACATAAAATCTAAATGCATAAATCCGCACAACACAATAAATGCAACTAAATAAAGAACCCAGGTAGAGAAAAACAATACAATTTCACAACAACCATTCAAAACCTACTCTCACACACCCAAACAAATCATTACATTCATAACATATCTGGGGAATACAACTACAGAATAGCAACGTAGTTGGATAGACCAAAGACAAGAACTGCAAAGATGCAGGATGGTCTCAAAACGATGATCATCATTTTGTTGTGTTTGTATACTTTTCTTCCCTCTTCTCCCTGACTGTCAATTTGTCTTTCAGAGGGGGTCCCCCTTTCTTTTACATTATCATGCAGATAGTTCAGCATGGTTATGCCCTACCCCTGCGGTCTTCTCCACCACATCTGCCCCCTGCATCCATTCAACCCTCATGAGTACCTTTCCCTTTTGCTGTAGGAGATGCCATGTGTTGCTGTCCAAGTGTGCTATCAAGAGGGTTCCGGACTCGGAAAGACAAGTTGGTTGTTAATTTTGTTTATTTCCTTATGCTGGAAAAGGATGGAGCCTAAAACATATACTGAATCGTTTACCTCTAAAAGCCTTCTTGTGGCAGGGCAAATTCAAAATGATCATGGCTGCTCTGGACCGAGGAGCCAAGATGGTGTCCTTTGATCTGCAGGATGCGTATTTTCTTATACCTGTCACACAGACATTATCTGTGGCTCAAGGTCGGCCAGGGTAATTTCCAGTTTGTAGTACGCCCCTTTGGCCTGACAAGTGCCCAATGCATGCTAATGAAAGTGAGGGCGGTGGTTGTGGTACTCCTTTTGAGATTGGGGATACCAGTCTTACCCTACCTTGATTACAGGCTGTTCAAGGCGGACTCGCCATCGTCCGTTGTAGATCACATCCAGACGATGGCAAACTTTGTAACATCATTGGGGTACACGATCTACGATATGAAGGCACACATGACTCCTTCGCAGATATTTTCATTCATGTGTGCTGTCCTGGGCACAGTGCAGTTCAGGGCCCACCGCAGCAAGTCTGAGACATCTGGACTGGGATTCTCATGTTTCAGCCTTGTTCCTGAATCTTAGTGAGAACAGCTTTGAGGTATCTTGGCCTCTTAGTCGCCATCATTTTCCTGGTTGACTATGCCAGGTGGCACATGACAGCTCTGCAATGTCATTTGAAGCCCCAGTAAGCCCAGCACCTTGGAAATCAGACAGATGCCATCCAGATTTCTTAAGGGGCAGCCACTATCTGCAGTGGTGGCTGCTCGAGTTGTTGTAGTGGCAGGTCCCTTTCCCTTCCCCACACAGAGCTGGCAGTGGTGATGGATGCATCGCTACTGAGTTTGAGAGGCTGGGATAAGAGGGCTTTTGTTTCCAGTGGAAGCCCATTTCCATATCAATCTGTGAATTGTGAGCCATTCTGCTGGTGTTTATGGCCTTTCAGCTGACCATTAAGAGGAGGCTGGTGCAGGTTCTCACAGACCAGTCTAGAGCCATGTGGTCCTCTAACAAACGGGGTGGAGTGGGGTCCGAGGAGGGTAGGTGCCTTTAGAGCTGACTGCAGCATCAGGATATTTACCTGATTGCGAACCACCTGGCGGGGTCACCGAAGTGGTGGATGTCATCCTCGCCCCAGATAGTCTTCCCATGAATCCCATTTATGTCAAGCGGTGGGACAAATTTGTGGCTTTATATGGCGCCCTTAAGACTGATCTTTTACAAGCCAAATTGTTGGATTTTCTTTTGTTCATTTTGTCTTTGGCCCAGCAGGGCCTTGCAGTGGGCACCATTAAAGGATACTGGTCAGCTCTTTTGGCCTTTCTGCATTTGCTGAATGAACCAGTCTTATTTAAGTCGCCTGTTGTGATGCAGTTGAGGTTAGAGACACATGTTCCATCACAAATGCCATGCCACGCTTTTTTCCCTCCCCAGACAAATTTGTTGATGGCCAGCTGCAGCGATCGAATGACCTTCGGGGGAGGAGCCATCGGAATGGTTTGAAAGATGTATAAGATACGTGGCAAGACCACCATTTTGATTGCTGCCACCCTATCGAACCAGGTCAGGCCCAATCGGCCCCAGGTGCTCAAGGCCTTCCATGTTTGTCATAAGAGCCGAGTAGTTCAGTGCCAGGGTCTTAGGAAATGTTGGTGCTAGTCACGCAGGCGCGGTGCGTCCATTGAGGCGTTGGGGCGTAGCCCCACTAAGCCACATGGACGCACGCACGCTAAGCAGGCAAAATGCAATTGTATTTGCCAATGCTCCTTACCTTGACCTTCCGTCCTAGACTCCTTCCTCACCTCACGCGTCAAGCTGCTGAAGCCTGGGGGTGGGGCGACACCGGCTGGGCTGCGGCAGCTTGTTTGAGTGGCACAGGGCTATAACCAGCCCGAGCATGTGCAGAGCACAGGCTTCCACCTTTACAAGGGACCCAAGGGTGCTGCTTCATGCCGCCAGGGCCGCGGAAGCCCCCGGGTCTAAATGGGCGATCAGGGCGAATACTAACTGTGCCCCCCCTGGCCGCAGTGCAGCCATGTCACCGGCGCACACAGTCACGCTAGACCTTGTGCTGGTGCGTGTAGTGAGTTCAGTGACTGTCTGCTGAGTCTGACTGCTGGCTGGCTTCGTCACGTCGTCACTGTGACCACCTCAACTTTTCTATCTTGCAATAAACTTCACACTTGAAGTTATTCTATTTATGTTGTCCTTCATTGCAACACTCGCGCAGACTAATTGCCGCTCGCACCTCTTATGATAAAACTCGTGTCAGCGCGAAACGGAACATTAGGAGGAGGCATGGAAAATGAGGCCTGCGAGACGAGTGCCAGGGCCCCTTCTGGAAACGGGAAGAAAGGAAGGGAAGAGAAGGAGAGGAGAGCTGAGGAGGGGAGGGGACAGGATGGGAGGGAGGGAGGAGAAGGAGAGAAGAGAGAGAAGAGTAGAGAGAGGAGAATTGAGGGGAGGGGAGGAGAGGAGGGTAGTGGGAAGGGTAGAGAAGGGGAGGAGAGTACATGAAGGAAGTGGAGCTAAGGAGAGGAGGGGCGGGCTGGGCTGGGGAGGGTGACCGGCAGAGGAGGAGAGGAGAAGAGGGGTAGGGGATGGGAGAGGAGAGGAAAGGAGGAAGGAAGAGAGAAGGTAGGATGGAAAGGCCAAGTACAGAAAGAAGGGCAGGTTGAGCAGAGAATGAAGGGAGAGATGGAGGAATTAAGGCACCCACTTCTACAGTCTTTAAAAATAACCATTCTACATACTGTGGTAATTACTGTGCAGTAATACCTGTGTACCTGCCATTACAGATTTATGGCCAATCACTGTGTGACTTCAGTGAAGCCATGCAGTAGCGATTGGCCATGGCTGTGTGTGTGGTGACGTCCCAGGCGCAGCACAGCCCACGTCACCGGCACACACAGTCACACTAGACCTAGTGCTGGTGCGTGTAGTGAGTTAGTGACTGTCTGCTGACTGCTGGCAATTGCTTTATTAACCTTCCTGCTTTCTCAAATTTGCTTGAAAGTGCACCATTGTTCTTCTCTTTTTTCAAAATTTTCTCTTATGGTGGTTCGGGCTCACGGCGCATTATGCCAATCATTTTACGCCCTACCACTTTCAAATGTCACCAGCCGCCCCTGCCAATTAATGTGGCATAAACGAGAGGGTGGGGTGGGACTCCCTCTGATTCATAGATACCTGGAGGCAACACACCTACGGTACTTACTTGAATGGAACCGCCCTCTGTCAGAAAAACATTGGTCATTCATGGACCAGACGTCTGCAGTGGTCAACATATGGCGGGAGGTCTGGCTCCCTCGCAAGCATAGGGCATTTTGTTTTGCAAAGTTCTATATAGCGCGAACTAGACCCGAACCGAATCAGGTATCAGAGCGCTTTACATATTTTTCCAGTTACGTTACATTTTTACGTTTTCCAGTTACTTTCATTTTTAGGCACGGGGAGATTAAGTGATTTGCCCAGAATCACAGGAGGTTTTGGCGTCGTTACCGAGATTCGAACCCAGATCCCCAGGTCCGAGGTCGAGCGCCCTAGCCGTTAGGCCAACTCCTGGGATTGTACTCTTTCCCAGTGACATCACACACTATGAAAATTTGGAACAGAGTAACTTATGCAAGGGACCTTGTGTCTTTTTCCTCCCTGATGACTCCAATCACCAGAAACCCTGACTTTCGTCCGGGGCGCAGCTCGACTGTCTTAGACAGATAGCGAGAACAGGGCTGTAAGCGCGTCGGATCGTTATTGGAGCCGGGCGACTTGATTCCCTTTGGCTGTCTGAAATGGGATTACGAACTTCCCCAGTCAGACGTGTTCCATTACCTTCAATTGCGTCATTGGGTCACCGAGCCCACATTACGAGAAGCAATGTCACGGAAGCTGACGGCCTTTGAGAAATGGATAGTATGTAAGAGAGATGATAAACATCATATTTCGGAGCTCTATGCAATGCTGACAAAGCCTGCGGGAGGGGATCGCTTCAAAGGACAGCGACGGTGGGAGGAAGAGCTGGGACAGGTGCTTTCGGAGAAAGAATGGGATAACATGTATTATAGAGCTTCTCACACAGCGCACAAAACAGCAGGGGCAGTGCACAACACAGCAGAAGTGCTTTTATACTGGTATCTTACCCCAGCGCGCATTCACTACTGGGACAAAAGTCGGCCTAAGAAGTGTTGGCGGGGGTGCGGTCACACCAGGTCGCTTGTCCACTTGCTTTGGCACTGCCCGAAGTTAGAGCGCTTCTGGGGGTTTGTCTTGGACAACATAGATAAAGCATTTGACACTGAGCTTCCGCGCTTTCCAGCATACACGCTCTTGGGTCTACCAAATCCTTTAACATTTCCCCTACACCCCTTAAGAGGCCGTCAAATCGCTCTTGCGCTGTTGGGCACGCATCAAGTAATTCTGGCTAGATGTGTCGTGTAGTTCCTATATTACCCATACAGGACCGGCACATTTGGATAACATAAACTGTAGTATTGGTGGCAGACTAACTTTGAGCACGCCCACTGAATATGTTAGCCTGTTTGCATTACCTAGCTCACAGTACCACTAGAACCTCCTCCTATCGGTGAGAGAATAGTTTATGGCAACCTTAGAACATGACACCCCTGATTCCCCAGGATCGTGGATACAATGTACTATTTTTCTCTGTCACTCGTGCTCACTTACTTCGTCTCAGCGAGATACACAGAAGAGACAGTTGGGCATGTTTATAATAAGTATTTATTGCGCAGTTGTTCTTCTAGTGTAAAATAGTATGTGCTGCGACAACCATTAGACAGTAGCAGAAATATATGACTAGCAGTATGTTGTATCTTGGTTTTACATTTGTATTATATTCATTGCACTGTTCCTTTAATATGGTGCAGAGTAGGAATATCGACAACAAAAATATAGTTTGACCAGAATATCGACTGACAGGTAAGTAATATCGATAACAATAATATAGTTGTAATAAATATCGTTTACAAAAACATAGTTTACAAAAATATCGATTCATTAATAATGTTGTGTATTTTAGTGTTTTAAATGAGAATTGTTTGTTATTTTATCATATGTTTTGGAATTGTATTAGTTATTAATGTTTTTTATGTTTAATTTTGTGTTATTACTTCCGTAGCGGGTTGTGGGTTTATAGGGGATTAGGGTGGGAAGTAATTTAATTATATTAAATTAATTGATTAATTAATGTGTTAATTAATAATAGTTTAATAATTAGTTGTTAATTTCAATTAGTCAATTAATAATTAATTGTTAATTGTTTAATTTTAGGTGTGTTGGGGAGTTCATACGTGTAAATGGTATGAAGGGTGGTAATTAATTAATTTATTATTGATCAATTAATTAAAAAAAATTAAAATTAATTACCATTAATTAATTAGTAATTATTAATGGTAAATGTGTAATTAATTTTAGTTGTGTGTTGTGGTGTTTTTAAGTGTATATGGTGTGAAAGCTGTTAATTAATTCATTTAAAAAAACAATTTTCATTAATTAATTAGTAAATATTAAATGTAATTGTGTAATTAATTTTAGGTGTGTGTGGTGGATATTATAGTTTTAAATAATGTGTAATAAATTAATTGTTATTATCTTTGTTAATAATAATATCATTAATTGTATATATTAATTATGTTTATATTGGAAATTAAATGTAATTAATTTTTTTTTATTGTTTTGTGTTCCAGCACTTTCCTTACTATTGTACTCACTGGAGTGGGAATAGTAATTTTTACCCCTACGCTATCCAACGTTTTCCCTACTGCTGCACTCTCTGGAGTGGGAATAGTAATTTTCACCCCTACGCTATCCAACGCTTTCCCTACTGTTGCACTCTCTGGAGTGGGAATAGTAATTTTCACCCCTACGCTATCCAACGTTTTCCCTACTGTTGCACTCTCTGGAGTGGGAATAGTAATTTTTACCCCTACGCTATCCAACGCTTTCCCTACTGTTGCACCCTTTGGAGTGGGAATAGTAATTTTTACCCCTACGCTATCCAGCGCTTTCCCTACTGTTGCACTCTCTGGAGTGTGAATAGTAAATTTTACCCCTATGCTATCCAACGCTTTCCCTACTGTTGCACCCTTTGGAGTGGGAATAGTAATTTTTACCCCTACGCTATCCAACGTTTTCCCTACTGTTGCACTCTCTGGAGTGGGAATAGTAATTTTTACCCCTACGCTATCCAACGCTTTCCCTACTGTTGCACCCTTTGGAGTGGGAATAGTAATTTTTACCCCTACGCTATCCAGCGCTTTCCCTACTGTTGCACTCTCTGGAGTGTGAATAGTAAATTTTACCCCTATGCTATCCAACGCTTTCCCTACTGTTGCACCCTTTGGAGTGGGAATAGTAATTTTTACCCCTACGCTATCCAGCGCTTTCCCTACTGTTGCACTCTCTGGAGTGTGAATAGTAAATTTTACCCCTATGCTATCCAACGCTTTCCCTACTGTTGCACCCTCTGGAGTGGGAATAGTAATTTTTACCCCTACGCTATCCAACGTTTTCCCTACTGCGGCACTCTCTGGAGTGGGAATAGTAATTTTTACTCCTACGCTATCCAACGCTTTCCCTACTGTTGCACTTACTGGAGTGGGAATAGTAATTTTTACCCCTTCGCTATCAAATGTTTTCACTACTGATGTTTGTATTTTGTTATTAAATGTATGTATTATTATTTTTTAATACTTTAATGTGTTAATTAAATATAGAATATTTTTTTATTCAAAATGTTTTATATATGTTTTATTTTTATATAATAAAGTTTATAAATTAAATAAAGATAATAATAAAATGTAATTAAGAAAATATATGTATATGCACACATTTATTGTGTTTATATTAATTAAATTAAGTTTATTTGTTATAATTAGTTAAAATATAAATGTAATTTAATTTATTTTGTTAATATTATTAATATTATTAAATTATTTAATATAAGTTATATTATTTTTTAAGTCGATATTTTTTACATCTATATTTTTTACATCTATATTTTTGACTCAATATTGTTGTACTTACCTGTTTAAGTATAGGGATTCGATATTTTTGTAGTCGATATTTTTACATCTATATTTTTGTTAACTATATTTTTGTAATCGGTATTTAAACATGGAACCCTTTAATATGTGCATTCCTTTTAGATTCTTCATTGCAGATGTGTTCTTTCTCTTTGCTTGGTGGGGCATTTGCCTGCTAGCCTGGAGAGGGACACCAGCTGATCTCTGTAGCTTATGAATAAATATATATTATCTCTTTTATAACTCCTTGGTGATCGTTGTATCTTTTCCCCTACAACATTTGGCGATTTTTGGCTAGCAGAGTAAAAGATGGAAGAAAAAAGCACAGAATATGGAAATTGTTATCGGCAGGTGAAGAGGACCACGCGTGATCAAGAAATTTTATGTGTTTTGGAGAAGTAATTGGTCGTGAAGACTACATATTTACACTCAGGTGACGGTGAAATAAGGACTGAGCATAACCGTAAAGTGAAGAGAGGATTTGCTTATTGAGAATATTTCGAAAAACGTATCTATTCTTCTGGAGTTGGATGAAAAGCGGAACATTGATGCTCAAGAAACTTAATGTGCCTTAGTGAGTAAAAAAAACTGTTGAGATTGGGTGTATGCCTCAAAGAATAATCCATTAACTAAAAGGAAGTGCGCGACTTTTGAATTTGTTAAAGACGCTCAGCCACAGTGCGACATTTAAAAGTTGAGAAATGCTTACCGCGAGACTCTTACTCTTCAGAATACTGCCATTGTTATTCTCGAGAAAAGAGGAGAGCGCAGACTGATACGATTTATCACGTCACATTTGTGCGTACCGACGTGTTTACGTCCTACGTAATGGCAGCCATTTTGAAACAGTGGAGGTTTCTAGGTAATGCCGGACGGTGAAAAATAGCTACGGAGTGAGAGAATAAAGAAACCCGGAGGCAGTTGACCGTATTACTGTGGATATATTGGGTGAAAAACTGTAACGTTTTAAAATGTTATTATGCAAGCGAGGGGAAAGATTATTTAACTCCGCAGCAACGTTGTGACAGTGAAGACGCACGAAGAGAAGAGGTGTGTACTAGTACAAGGAAGGAAAGAAACACTCTTATAAGTAAAATGGAAAACAACAATGTGGTAATGCCACCACTATTCTTGCAGCAAAGTGGTGATCCTCCTATAGAATGGGAGGAATGGATTGAGGTATTTGAAAATTACATTGAGGCAATTAATGGCAAGGACTTTAGTGCAACAAGGAAGAGAGCATTATTATTGAGCACTTTGGGGAAAGCGGGCTAACATGCTTTCAAATTTTTGTCTCCTGGTACTAATGCCGAAGGAAGAGTTATAACTAATGTGTATTTGGAGGCCAAAGCACGGTTAAAGAAACGATATTCAAAGGAAGTTAATATTGTCATGGCAAGACACAAGTTCTAAACACAACCTCAGCGGCAAGACGAGAGTGTTGATCAGTTTGTTACTCGCCTACGGGAATTATCGTTGAAATGCAACTTTGGCAACATCAGGGACGAAATGATAAGGGACCAACTTATTGTCCAGTGCAAGAATAAGAAGATGCAAGAAAAACTGTGGGCAGCGAAGAACCCTTCTTTGCAGAATGCAATTGATATTGCAAAAGTTGTGGAAGAGTCTAGTGCATGTATGAAAGAGATGGAACGTAAGGACAGTATGAAGGAGAATGTGTCGTGTGTTGAAGTGGTTGAAGAAGTGGGAGCTGTGGGCGGTAAAAAATCTTATGAGAGGGGTGAGAAGAATGTAGGGAAGAGGTTTAATAATGCTTACAGCAGCAATGATTCGTACAGAAATAAAGAGAAAATGTGTTCAAGGTGCGGCAGTACGTACCATACTGCGGAATATAAGAAATGTTTGCGTTGGACAAAGATTGTATGAAATGTGGGAAGCGAGGACACTTTTCAAGGATGTGCAAGTTCGTGGGCAGAGGAAAGATTGCTGTTGTACAACAAGAACCAGTGGATGCCGCAAAGATTGTTGGAGTTGAAGGAGTTAATAAAATTTTGTGCGTGAGCGATGAAGAGTCTGAAATGAATCCCAGGAGAAGAGTGAGACCTAAAGCTATGTTTGTGATTGATGGAGAACAGGTTGAGTTGATGGTGGATTCTGGGTCATTCTGGACCATCATTCCTGTTTGCTTGTTTAGTGTAAAATGGCCAAACGTTAAGTTAGAGCCAAAGGATATCAATCCAAGCGGGTTTCAAGGCGAAAAGATTGATATCATTGGCTTTATGTATGCGTATATCTCATTTAAGGGTAGATCAGTAAGGGGTAAGGTGTATGTTGCCCAATCTGGTCCAGCAATTTTAGGTTGGGGACATCAGTACGATTTACATATTGTGTGAAACCCGAGAGCGAAAGATCAGGTTATGGTGGTGGATGAGGTACCTACTGAGTCGATCGTTGATGGAATGTCCGAGTTATTCAAGGAGGAGATTGGTGAGTTGAAGGGTTACGCACATAAGATCATGCTAAAGCCTGATGCTGTCCCATTGCAACATAAAGTCAGGAAAGTACCTATAGTAGCTAGGAGTGAAGTAAAGAGGATGTTCAGTGAGATGTTGGAACAGGGGGTTATAGAGCAGATTGAAATCTCAAGCTGGATTTCGCCAGTCGTGATCACGACCAAATCTGATGGCAAGTACAGATTCTGTGTTGATTTACGTACATTGAATCGCAACATAATTGTGGATAGTTTTCCCCTACCGAATATCAATGAGTTGGTACTGTTATTAAAAGGGGGTAGATTTTTCACGAAATTAAACTTGCGTAGTGCCTATCATCAGATCAAAATGCATGATGAGTCGAAGCCTCTTACGGCGTTTATCACATCAGAGGGCATTTTTCAGTTCACGAGGATGCCGTTTGGGTTGGCCTCGGCAGCAGGAGTGTTCCAGCGGATGATGGGATCGGTTTTGAATGGTGTAAAAAATGTAGTTCATTTTCAAGATGACGTGTTGTTATTTGGTAGGACGAAGGAAGAGCACAATGTTATCTTGAAGGAGGTGTTGGACAAGATGGAGTCTGCAGGATTGACTCTGAGAAGGATAAATGCAAGTTTGCAGTGGAAGAGGTGGAATATTTGGGATATACCTTGTCAGCAGAGGGGGTGAGACCCAAGCGTGACTTGTTGGAGTCTATACGGAAAGCGCCTGCACCGGTTGATAGAGAACAGTTAAGGTCATTCTTAGGCCTTATAGAATACTACGCGAAATGTGTTCGTAATTTTGCGGACAAAACAGAGAAAATAAGAGAGTTGCTCAGGAAGGGTTGTAAGTTTAGATGGGGAGAAGAACAGGAGAGAGCGTTTGTTGGAATTAAAAAAGAGATCTGTGATGCAGGTATTTTTTTTTTATAAAACTTTATTTTTTCAGCAGAATAAACAATACAGTCCCCCCCCAAAATTGGCATCAGTATATATAAATACAGGTGTACGCAGTTCACACTCCCAGCACGGCTTCAACAGTTGCAGATAGAACAGAAGATGCAAGAATCAGATCCACGGGATACAGTGCAAGTTTAGAAACTGACAATAGGTAACATGTGCGCAGTCGTCAGGGCATTACCCCAGCCCCTACTCTCCCTCCCCGTCACCCGCCACCCCTTCCTCAGGTCCCGATTCCTCGGACGAGAGCAATGCAGCACTAGTAGCATCGGAGTCGCTGTCAGTCGACCCCGCAGCACACATCATACGCCATGCAAGCAAGTCCTCCTGTAGCCGCTCATCCCTACGCGTATGTTGCATGTGGGTTTGTTCAGCTAATGTCCATTCCCCCACATCCCGAAGCCACAATGTCATATCTGGTGCCCTTTGTCCCATCCAGGTGATAGCCACCCGCTGTCTAGCCAGCACCAAAAGCAGCTGGAGCATCTTATATGAGAGATTCTTCTTCTTGGGTTTGGGGACCAGGGCTAACAAGCAATGGATCGGGGTCAGGTCAAGACGCAGTCCCGTGACCCTCCCGATGTGGGCTACTACTACCCTCCAGAAGTCCCGACCAGCGGGCACTCCCAAGCCAAATGGAGAAATCCGGCTCCGACTGAACCACACCTAGGACAGGCATCCGATTTATCCGCCGCAATGCGGTGCAGAGCAACTGGGGTTACGTAAGTGCGGTGCATGAAATTAAAATGGATCAATTTGAAACGGGCGTTACATGACACCTTCTTGGTAAGCGTCCCTACCTGCCTCCGCTGTCCCGGGTCCAAGGCAACCCCTAGATCCGCCTCCCATGCCGCCCAGGACGGGGACATCGGAGGCGCCGAGTCGCATCTCATTGCGGTATATAAAAGCGTTATCAATCGCCGTCCCGTGCCGCACGATAGCAGGATATTCAAAGTATGGGACACCTGGGGCGCCTCAGGGAACTGTGGCCATGTCGCTCTCGCCATGTCCCGCAGGCCTCCATAGTGAAGGTATTGGCCCCCAGTAAGACTGAAGGCCTCTATAGCTCTCTCCAGGGACACGAAGGACTCGTCCGGATACAAGTCTGCCAATGTGTCGCAGCCGCCCTCACGCCATTCCCGAAAAGACATGTGCTCCTCCATTAGTGTGACCGGTGCCAATATCCATATTGGTAGCTCCCTATGAAAAGGGGCCCGTCTCAGCACCCTTTCCACCACTCGTTGCCAGATTCCCGCAGTATGCCGGACAATATACGGCAGGTCGCCATCCGCTCCTCTGCCACGCATCAGAGCCACTTGCAACGTCTTCTCATCTGCACTACCGGCCAGGAGTCGCAATTCCCAATTTTCCGCGCCCGCGAACCAGCGCACAGCTGGTATAAGTTGGGCCGCGTAATAGTATAAATCAAAGCGCGGGGCTTCCAAGCCCCCCTCCTCCCATTGTCTGACCATCGTACGTAGCGCAACTCTGCCTGCCCAAAGCAGGGAGGTGAGCATTGTATTAAGCTTGTTGAAAATTCGAGGAGGAAGAGGACAGAGGGTATTCTGTAGGACATACAATACTCTAGGCAGCATCACCATCTTCGAGACGGCCAACCGTCCCATGAGAGAGAGTGGAAGCGTATTCCAGAAGGATACAGATTGTTGTAGGGAACTGAGCACACAGTCGGCGTTCCGGGCCAGCAATTGTTCATCAGAGACAGCCACCTGAATACCCAAATAGCGGAAGGCCTCCATCTCCCACCGCAGTCCCAGGGGCGGGAAACCCACACTAGGGTCTTCACCGCATCCCGCAAGGGGAAAGATCAGGGATTTCTCAGGATTAAGACGCAGCCCAGAAGCTGCACCAAAGCGTTCCAAGTGGTGTAACAGGATCGGTAGCGACTCCCGTGGGGAGGTCAGGTAGAACAATGCATCATCCGGAAAAAGCGAGACCAGGTGCACCACATCCCCCACCCGTATTCCCCAGGGTGCCATCTCCGCACGTAGTGTCACCGCTAGGGGCTCAATCGCCAGAGCGAACAAGAGCGGTGACAGGGGGCACCCCTGGCGGGTGCCCCTGCCCAACTGCCACTCCTCCGAGCGGGCCGCTCCGAGTCTGACCCTGGCTGTAGGCGCACTGTAAAGAATACGAATCCAGGCGCAGAAAAGGGGCCCTACCCCCGCAAACCGAAGCACCTCTAATAGGTACCCCCAGCTAACTGTATCGAAGGCTTTAGCCAGGTCTATCGAGACCAGGACCTGAGGATCCTCCCTATTGCGCACCTCATGTAGAACGTGGTTCAGGCGCCGGAGATTTATGGCGGTGTTGCGGCCTGGAATGAACCCGCACTGATCATGATGAACCAAGCGCGCCATATGTGATGCCAGCCAGGTGGCCAAGATCTTAGTAAGGATTTTGGCGTCGGTATTGATTAAAGTGATTGGCCGGTAGGCCGCGGGATCACAGTCATCCCCACCCGGATTTAGGAGCATGCAGACCTCACCCTGCTGCATGGTGGGCGGGAGCGCGGCTCGCTCCATCGCTTCATGGTAAACCTGCAGGAGATGGGGCGCGAGGGTATCAGCAAACGCCTGGTAAAACTCTGGGGGAAAACCGTCTCCACCAGGCGTCTTAGCCCTCGGTAGGGCGGCCAACGCTACCTTGACCTCATGAAGCGTCACTGGAGTATCCATGTCCTCAGCATCCTCTTTAGAGAGGGTCTGAAGGGGCAAATCCCGGAGGTATGGCTGATACGACGCCTCTGTCACCAGGGGGTCAGCAGTATAGACCTTCTGCAGATGTGTGCGGAGCACCGCAAGGAGGTCCCGTTCCGAGTGTACCAGGACCCCAGCGGGATTTTTCAACGCAACGATCCGCGCAGGGGCTGATTCCCTTCGGAGAATCCAGGCCAGACTTGTCCCCCTCTCGGTGAAGGCGTTGGCGATATCGACCAAGAGTGAATCTATCCAGCACACCAGGATATCATGGACGCCTTCTCGGGCAGTCCGCTCAGAGTCCATGTTCAACCCATCCGGGTCCGGTAAGGACTGGTAGTGGCTGAGGCGCTCCTCAGCACTCGCGAGGTCACGGAGCAGCTGTTTACGGACTCCATATGTCAGACCCATACAAGCGCCCCGCACGACTGCCTTGAGGGCATCCCATTTGGTCGCAAAAGGGATATCACCCACGTCCCAGTTCAGGTCCAAATAAGTACGCAGGGACGTCTCCACATGGTCCCGTCCCACCGAATCCTGCAGAAGATCCCCTGGCATCCGCCAGGTCCTTGGGCGGGAGGACCGGTCCACCCACTGTACCATGCACGTCACGGGCGAATGGTCGGATAAAAACCGGGCCTGATGTGTGACCGATAAGACAAGGGATGCGCCAATGTTGGCAGCAAGGACCCTGTTGAGCCTGCTATGTGTGTTGTGGGTGGGGGTATAGCAAGTGTAAAGCTTCAGTCCCGGATTGCCGAGGCGCCAGATATCGACAGCACCCAGATTGTCCATCACCTCCCGGAGTCGTGTCGTCATCCGAGGTTTTGTACCCGCCCAGGGGGATGCCTGTCCAGCAGTGGATCCAGTACACAATTAAAATCTCCAAACCAGAGGAGGGGGGCATCTAAGTCCGTCGCTATGAGCTCCTGCAGGCCGGTAAAGAAACTCGGGTCATCTACGTTAGGTGCATAAGAGTTCACCAGCAGGAAGTCCCTCCCATCAAGTTTTACTCGTATAAGAACATATCTGCCCTCAACATCAGCTTCAACATACTGGACTGCTAGGGGAACCCCCGGAGCCACCCAGATCAGGACCCCCTTAGCATAGGTAGAGAAGGAGGAATGGAACATCTGACCCCTCCACTTTTTCGCCAACTTAAGAGCACCCTCTTCATTCATATGCGTTTCTTGTAAGCACGCCACTGATACTCCATGCCGGCGAAGGAAGGACAGCACCCTATGCCGCTTGGAGCAAGTACCCAGGCCACGCACGTTCCAAGTTAAAAATTTGAATCCCATAAGCTTTGGTCTTGCCCATCCGGGCACCCAAGTTTAACCTCTGCAAACAGCCTCCTAGGGGCGCGAACAGTAGCACACACTATGACAAAAACAAATTCCCCCCACAACTCCCCCCAACCCTACATTACTCGCAACCACCCAACCCCTGAAACAGTCCCCCCCCATCCCCCACCCATGAGCAGGAATGACGTAACAAGTAAACACACCATCCCGTTCATCCCCCGCCAGCGCCATCCAAAACCGATAGGACTCAACACCCCATCAGAACCAGTCCCCCCCCCACCCGCGAGCAAGAGGACAGCAACAACCAAAACCGCTACTCTGCCCTTCCCCTGCCAGTGCCAGGACGTGCACTGCCACCCCATACAACACACGCACCCCACACTCACACACAACCAACCAGAACCACCCACCCTCCCCCCCAACTCCTCGAGGACCCAATGTTCCAGGACAGTCTCCGGCAATGTTCATGAAAGACAGTTCCAATGCTGGGCGACGGTACGCCATAAACTCTTGGACCTCGCACCACATCACCTCGGCCAACAGTGTATCTATCCTCTGTTCAGCCCACCAACCAGGGCTCCCAGCACCAGGTATAGACAGCATTGGGTAGACAAAAGCCAGAAGGGGTGACTCACCCAACCTCCCAGGGCAACAACATTTTAACAAGACAGTACCTCATATCAGAGTTCACTCAGGCCGTGTTTCGGAGAGGGCAGTTTCCGGTATCACCGGGGGAGCAGAGTGTACATCCGGCAAAGTTTCCTGCAAAGTATCCGGGACCAGGATCTCACCAGGTGCAGGTGCCTCAGGCGACTCCGGAGCGGCCCCCGCCGTCGATGGACTCACGCGGAGCGCCCCATCCTCTCCCACGGTAATCCGGGGCTCGGGAGAACCCCGAGATTCAGACCTGCGTCTCCCTCTGCCTCGCCGGCGCCTCGGGGGCCGGGTCCCCCAGGTCTCGCGGGGGCCGCCTCGCTCACCAGGGGGTAGGTCGTCTCCTCGTATCTCGAGCCACTCCCACACCTCCGCCGGGGACTCGAAGAAGTGAACGCGTCCTTGGGAGAGCACCTTGAGCATGTATTGTAGCTTCATGTCGCGAAGTTTCTGCTTGACTCCCAGGTAGGACTTCTGTTGCTCCTGCACCAGTTGAGTATAGTCAGGGTAGATGGAAACACGACTATTTTCAATGGTGATGGACTCCATTTCTCTCGCGGCCCGTAGAATACAATCGCGATCCTTATAATTCAGGATCTTTGCAATGATGGCTCTAGGTGACTCGCCCGGTCGTGGAGGGGGAACCAGGGCCCTGTGTGCCCTCTCAATGACAAAGACACTGGACAGGCCGGCCGGGCACAGCTGGGTACGGATCCACGTCTCCAAGAAGCGTTCAGCTTTCCCCGCCTCAAGGCGTTCCGGCACGCCCAGGACCCTGATGTTGCTCCGACGGGCCCTGCCTTCCGCATCTTCCGCTCTTCTCTCCAGTGCACGGGTAGTGGACGTCAGGTGCGTGACCGATTTCTGCAGGGAAGCCACTTCAGTTTGCAATTGTGCGATGTTGCCCTCCGCGTCCGAGACCTTGTCTGCCACCTTACGGAGGTCCGTCCGGAGGAGGTTCACATCGATCGATACAGTCTTGATCTGACTCTCCAAGGCAGAATGGGATCCCTGGATAGCCTTCAGGATCTCCGCTCGGGAAGCTTCATGCGGGTCATCGCCCCCATCGTCCGGCCCTGTCTGCCGTGTGATCCTCTGTGACGGCAGTCTTGGGGTGGTATACTGCACGATGGTGTTGGGTTGAGAGGATTTTGCAGTCCTATCCTTGCGGGTCGTCATCTTGGGGGGCAGATCGGGAGCCCCCTCGAGGCGCCTCAGCTAGGACTCGCCTGGGCCCACCGGTCAGGTACAGAGCCCAACGGCAGAGCGAAGACGGGAGGACCGGGAGAGAGGACAATTCAGCAGGCCGCACCAGGCAGATCCGGCCCAAGCAGCGACTCCCACCACTAGTAAAGGGAGAGCGTGGCAACCAGTGGTCAAGATGCACTCACCGGGCTGGGCCGGAGGATCTCCAGCAATCAGGTCGAAAGCAGCTTACCGGCCGGTACCCCCGCCAACCAGTGCACCCCGGGCGAGCCCCCTCAGGTCCCAGGTGCAACAGGTCGATGTTCAAGCCTCTAGGGATAGCACAGTCCGTATTCCGCTGCCACGCAGGGGGGGGGCGCTCGGGCAGTCGGGCAAAATGGCACGTAGTCCATGGGGGGCCCCAAGCCGTCCGTGCCCCTCTGGGGTCGGCCCCGCAGGTCGCCACTAGTCTCAGCGCCAGTGCAGACTCCACGTGGAAGGGTCGCTGTAGTGCGCCGTAGCAGGGACGGAGGTCACAACCCCCACAGCTGCAGGGAAACCAAAGGGGGCAGCCCGCGCAGGCCGCACCGGCTCCTAGTGCAGAGGCGGGCCTTAATGCCAACAGGTCCGGCTGGACCAGCGTCAAGTTCTCGGCGATCTCACTGCCTCAGTCCCCCAAGTTTCGCGTAGAGCCCCAGGTACCAGGGGAATCACTCACCCGGAGCTGCCCTCCGCAGCCGGGAGCTCCGGTGCAGCAGAGGATCGGCGGGGGGAGGGGCCAGCACCTCAACCCCCTACACGGGTCAGCGGGAGTCACCGGACCCCAGTTCAGCCCTCCACTAGCCTCGCAGGACGTCCGCTATAGATCTCCAACCATCGGGGGGTCCGACGTGGACGTGGTCACCTCCGTAGCCGGGATACGTCTTCTGCAAGCGGGCCGCACGCACCGCTACTCCCTCGCGCAGGCCCAGTCCGCGGTCTCGCGTAGAGACAGGCGGAGCCCTCAGAGCGCCGCTTCGTTCTCTGGCGGCGTTGACGGGGCACCGGAGGCTCTCCTGGCAATGTCGGGGTCCCAGACGGAACGAGAGAGGATCCGGACCGTCAGCACCCCTTTGGAGGGTCCAGCAAGGATCTTCTTTGTAGGATATAATGGGTCCTCGGACGGAGCTGGTGAAGCTCACGTCCTGTCGGCCATGCTGCTTGGCCATGCCCCCGTGATGCAGGTATTTTAACACCTTTTGATACCAAACTGGAGTCTGTTTTGACTGTTGACGCGAGTGGCGTTGGCTTGGGCGCTGTGCTTGCACAAGTTCACTCTTCAGGGGTGAAGACGGTGGCGTTTGCATCAAGGTCACTTACTGTTTCGGAGAGGAACTACTCTATAATAGAGAGAGAGGCACTTGCTGCTGCATGGGGTTGTGAATACTTCAGGATGTATCTGTGGGGGTTTCGTTTCAGATTGCAAACGGATCACAAGCCGTTAGTGAGAATATTGTCGCCGGGAGGAGCAGGGAAAGGTTCGGCGAGATTGGCAAGATTGGCAGCGAGGTTACAGGAGTACTTGTACAGAGTGGATTATATTCCTGTTTGGAAGAATAATCAGGCGGATGGGTTGTCGAGACTTCCGTTACCATGGGAGGAGGTTGATCGGTCTGGTGTGGAGTCATTTTTGAGGGAAGGCTCAGTTGCACCAGTGGGAGATATAGTGGAATTCTGTTCTGGTGCTGTTGGAAAGGAGAAATGGAATGAGAGCATGGCAAGGGATGGTGTGTTGTGTAAAGTGAAGGAGTTGATAGTGAAGGGCATAAGACGTGAGAGTACTCTTGAGAGTGCGGTTAGACCTTTTCTGAAAGTATTAGATGATTTGTCTATTTTGGATAGGGAGGAGAATATAGTAATGAAGGGTGATAAGTTCGTACCGCCGATGGATTTGAGGTTTACTTTATTCAAATTGGCGCACGAGGGCCATTTAGGACAGTCCCTTACCAAAAAACGGTTAAGGGAGTATTTTTGGTGGCCTACCATGGATCAACATGTGTCTGATTGGGTGGAGAGGTGTTCTGACTGCTTTGAGAGTGAGAAGAGGTTAAAGCTAGGCAGTCAGTCACCTCATGGCTCTATTGAGGATCCTCATGTTCCTTGGCATGGATTTTATTGGTCCTTCAATTGTTTAAATATGGATTTGAGGTTTGCCCTTGTGTTGATTGATGTCTATTCTAGATGGGAGTAACTTATGCAAGGGACCTTGTGTCTTTTTCCTCCCTGATGTCTCCAATCACCAGAAACCCTGACTTTTCGTCCGGGGCGCAGCTCGACGGTCTTAGACAGATAGCGAGAACAGGGCTGTAAGCGCGTCGGATCGTTATTGGAGCCGGGCGACTTGATTCCCTTTGGCTGTCTGAAATGGGATTACGAACTTCCCCAGTCAGACGTGTTCCATTACCTTCAATTGCGTCATTGGGTCACCGAGCCCACATTACGAGAAGCAATGTCACGGAAGCTGACGGCCTTTGAGAAATGGATAGTATGTAAGAGAGATGATAAACATTATATTTCGGAGCTCTATGCAATGCTGACAAAGCCTGCGGGAGGGGATCGCTTCAAAGGACAGCGACGGTGGGAGGAAGAGCTGGGACAGGTGCTTTCGGAGAAAGAATGGGATAACATGTATTATAGAGCTTCTCACACAGCGCACAACACAGCAGGGGCAGTGCACAACACAGCAGAAGTGCTTTTATACTGGTATCTTACCCCAGCGCGCATTCACTACTGGGACAAAAGTCGGCCTAAGAAGTGTTGGCGGGGGTGCGGTCACACCAGGTCGCTTGTCCACTTGCTTTGGCACTGCCCGAAGTTAGAGCGCTTCTGGGGGTTTGTCTTGGACAACATAGATAAAGCATTTGACACTGAGCTTCCGCGCTTTCCAGCATACACGCTCTTGGGTCTACCAAATCCTTTAACATTTCCCCTACGCTCCTTAAGAGGCCGTCAAATCGCTCTTGCGCTGTTGGGCACGCATCAAGTAATTCTGGCTAGATGTGTCGTGTAGTTCCTATATTACCCATACAGGACCGGCGCATTTGGATAACATAAACTGTAGTATTGGTGGCAGACTAACTTTGAGCACGCCCACTGAATATGTTAGCCTGTTTGCATTACCTAGCTCACAGTACCACTAGAACCTCCTCCTATCGGTGAGAGAATAGTTTATGGCACCTTAGAACGACACCCCTGATTCCCCAGGATCGTGGATACAATGTACTATTTTTCTCTCAGTCACTCGTGCTCACTTACTTCGTCTCAGCGAGATACACAGAAAAAACAGTTGGGCATGTTTATAATAAGTATTTATTGCGCAGTTGTTCTTCTAGTGTAAAATAGTATGTGCTACGACAACCGTTAGACAGTAGCAGAGATATATGACTAGCAGTATGTTGTATCTTGGTTTTACATTTGTATTATATTCATTGCACTGTTCCTTTAATATGGTGCAGAGTAGGAATATCGACAACAAAAATATAGTTTGACCAGAATATCGACTGACAGGTAAGTAATATCGATAACAATAATATAGTTGTAATAAATATCGTTTACAAAAACATAGTTTACAAAAATATCGATTTATTAATAATGTTATGTATTTTAGTGTTTTAAATGAGAATTGTTTGTTATTTTATTATATGTTTTGGAATTGTATTAGTTATTAATGTTTTTTATGTTTAATTTTGTGTGATTACTTCCGTAGCGGGTTGTGGGTTTATAGGGGAATAGGGTGGGAAGTAATTTAATTATATTAAATTAATTGATTAATTAATGTGTTAATTTATTAATAATAGTTTAATAATTAGTTGTTAATTTCAATTAGTCAATTAATAATTAATTATGTTAATTGTTTAATTTTAGGTGTGTGTTGGGGAGTTCATACGTGTAAATGGTATGAAGGGTGGTAATTAATTAATTTATTATTGATCAATTAATAAAAAAAAGTAAAAATAATTACCATTTATTAATTAGTAATTATTCATGGTAAATGTGTAATTAATTTTGTGTGTGTTGTGGTGTTTTTAAGTGTATATGGTGTGAAAGCTGTTAATTAATTAATTCATTTAAAAAAACATTTTTCATTAATTAATTAGTAAATATTAAATGCAATTGTGTAATTAATTTTAGGTGTGTGTGGTGGATATTATAGTTTTAAATAATGTGTAATTAATTAATTTTTATTATCTTTGTTAATAATAATATCATTAAATGTATATATTAATTATGTTTATATTGGAAATTAAATGTAATTCATTTTTTTTTATTATTATTTTGTGTTCCAGCACTTTCCTTACTATTGTACTCACTGGAGTGGGAATAGTAATTTTTACCCCTACGCTATCCAACGTTTTCCCTACTGCTGCACTCTCTGGAGTGGGAATAGTAATTTTCACCCCTACGCTATACAACGCTTTCCCTACTGTTGCACTCTCTGGAGTGGGAATAGTAATTTTCACCCCCACGCTATCCAACGTTTTCCCTACTGTTGCACTCTCTGGAGTGGGAATAGTAATTTTTACCCCTACGCTATCCAACGCTTTCCCTACTGTTGCATCCTTTGGAGTGGGAATAGTAATTTTTACCCCTACGCTATCCAGCGCTTTCCCTACTGTTGCACTCTCTGGAGTGTGAATAGTAAATTTTACCCCTATGCTATCCAACGCTTTCCATACTGTTGCACCCTCTGGAGTGGGAATAGTAATTTTTATCCCTACGCTATCCAATGTTTTCCCTACTGCGGCACTCTCTGGAGTGGGAATAGTAATTTTTACTCCTACGCTATCCAACGCTTTCCCTACTGTTGCACTTACTGGAGTGGGAATAGTAATTTTTACCCCTTCGCTATCAAATGTTTTCACTACTGATGTTCGTATTTTGTTATTAAATGTATGTATTATTATTTTTTAATACTTTAATGTGTTAATTAAATATAGAATATTTTTTTTAGTCAAAATGTTTTATATATGTGTTTATTTTATTTTTATATAAATATTAAAGTTTATAAATTAAATAAAGATAATAATAAAATGTAATTAAGAAAATATATGTATATGCACACATTTATTGTGTTTATATTCATTAAATAAGTTTATTTGTTATAATTAGTTAAAATATAAATGTAATTTAATTTATTTTGTTAATAATATTATTTAATTATTTAATGTAAGTTATATTATTTTTTAAGTCGATATTTTTTACATCTATATTTTTTACATCTATATTTTTGACTCGATATTGTTGTACTTACCTGTTTAAGTATAGGGATTCGATATTTTTGTAGTCGATATTTTTACATCTATATTTTTGTTAACTATATTTTTGTAATCGATATTTAAACATGGAACCCTTTAATATGTGCATTCCTTTTAGATTCTTCATTGCAGATGTGTTCTTTCTCTTTGCTTGGTGGGGCAGTTGCCTGCTAGCCTGGAGAGGGACACCAGCTGATCTCTGTAGCTTATGAATAAATATATAATCTCTTTTATAACTCCTTGGTGATCGTTGTATCTTTTCCCCTACAACACAGTACAGTGAATATAAAAGGATAGTACAGTTCTACCATTTTGCAATAGTCATTAACAAATACATGGACATAAAATGCATGATAAAAGTGTGCATACTCCTACGATGCCTATCTAGATATATCTAAGTGTACCTAGCATTTGAGTAGGTGTGAAGCCAAGATTCCCTCTAGGTTTAGTCTAACCCCATTACCTGAAGCAAAAGAGTATGGGACCCCGTCCTGATCTCGAGGTGGGCACCCCGCAAGGGATGTTTACCCTGCTGTCAGCTGGAGCATCTGCATGCAGGAGCTTCAGCTTCTCTGGTCAGTGTGTCGGCCTGGAAGTCTCAGTTCCCTCTAACTAATGCTAGCAAGAGGTGCTGTATTTATACAGAAGGCATCTAATGTTCCTTTGTTCCTTGTTTATTGTGTTAGCCATTGTTGGGTATGAGGATGACGTATGGGATAAACCTTGTACGTAGATATTATGCAGGTGGATTATAGCCCCTGCCTGGTTTCCAAGAACACTCATGAATATTAATTCATACTGTGTCAGTCTAAAGATGAAGTCATAGAACACTATTGTTCAGGTAAACCCTCCTTCTACACCCAGGACTAGAATTAGGTAAAAGGTTCAGTCCTTAGAAGGCTTGTTACTGTGTAGTGTAGTGAGGGGATGTGATGTAGGTGAAAGGGCATGATGTTACCCGGGCCTATATGAGGGTACCTATATAAAACATAACAGATGGGGCACACCGAGCGACCCAGAACATGTACATTGGCTACACAAACTATGGTTGACATTGGCAATTGAATGCATGTCATTGGTGGTAGCTGACAAAGAAGAGACTTCTAGAGACCTATGGTCCCCATTTATTCAGATCATTTTGACCGAATTGCGGGAGGTCACCTGCCCTCAATAACTACGTATCTTGCGACTTATTCCTAGTTAAGAGGTTAATGCTGATTATTATCCTGAAACAGTTCTTGAGACCACACCACCAAAAGAATTACTATAATAGATAGATTTGCCCACTTACTAGGACTGCTACCGTTGGATTGGGGCTTTCCTTGCGCCATTGGGGTCTGATGTTCTTTTGTTTCTTGTTGTCCTTATTCGTCATATGAGATTCCTGACCATTGCCGGCCCTCTGGGTTGTGGGCATACACGCTGTGTAATCCTCGTATTGTTGAATCACTGCTGGCCCCAGGAGTGTATGCACGTAGCTGTGTTTGTTCTATGGATCTCTCAATAAATATAATGGTTCTATAAATTCAACTGCCTGGATTTGTGCAAACTATATACATTGCATCTTTACATGGTGTCTTGTCTGGTAAAGTGGTTTAAGATCCCTGGCATGTAATCCCTTTTGTTTCCTTATGTTTGCTGCAGGACAGTGAGTATGTGTACAGTGGGCGACTTCACATGGTATCTGACCTGTTGCAGTCGATCTTTAAAAAAGCAGTCTTCCTTCACAAGCAGCTAATGGAGTTGATGGACAAAATTTGTATTGATTCTTCTGCCACAAACAAAGAAATTAGAGACATGGTAACAGGTAAACACATGTGTGTGGCTTTTTTGTTTCTATTGATTATTATGTCATGTTTTTTAATACTTGGAACAACGCAATATTGCTTAAATGTACATTCAGCCTTTGTCTCTTGTTTTTATTTAACTGCAACTTAAGGTATTAGAAAAGGACACGCCTTCTGAAAAGAAACTATTTTCTCTCACTCATAATACTTTGAATTTTGCTGGATTTCCCGACCCACACATATTTCAATCTATTTTTATGAACGTGTTGCGTATTTGGGTTATTACACGTTTTCTTTTTAATCCAACCTCCTATCATTAGCTGACTTTGGAAAAGAAAGGTAATGCAGTTTTAAATCTTATCAGACAGCAATGGTGCAATGCAAATGTTGTTTTATTTTACTTTCTACAAACATGTTAACACATCAGCACATCTGGTAATGGTGTAGTTCTTATCTCTGAAGATTAGTATATAATATTATTCTGCTGTTCACCTAAAAAATGCACTTCTTTCAAATACTTGGTGGAAAGCTGAGAATATTAGTGTTTATTCAGACTGAGTATTCATAGTACTTGAACCACCATTTTCCACCAGTACTATTTCCTCTGAAAGTGGGGACAGAAAGTGAGTTCCTCCAGCTTGCCCTCAAGGAAATGTGATCAATCTTAACGCTGAACACTGAGTATATTTTCTCTCCCTAAACAATGGTATTGCAGACAGTGGCGCCGAACTCTCCGCGCTACTAATGCCAGCCTGAGGTCACTCATTCATAAGGCCAAATGGTACCAGTTTGTTACACGTTCAAACAGGTGCTGCGAGCTGTTTACCCCACTGGCATCCCCAATCTAGGCTTGGGCACCTCCTGAGCAGTATACCATTGGCCATTTTGGGGCATGAGGTTCTGTCCTCAGACTCAACCGTAGAGGACTGGTGTGTGCAGAAGGTCATCCGTTCGCCTTTAGCTCCTCACACTCGGAATATGTAGGGATTTGCAGCATAGGCGTTTTCTGACCCTTCTGAAAAGCTGTAGTTAGTAGTTTTATAACCACCGTCTCACAGCACCTTTCCAGTGACTAGCAATATTAAAGGTATCACATTTTAATCCGAACACCATTTAAAGCTCTGAGATTTGCAGGGGCAACTGATAGGTTCTGCTTGCGATTCAGGAACTCACTGAACTGAAATCCATATTCAGCTTCTCTTGCTGATGCTGATCACATCATCTCCCAGACTTCTCTTAAAGTAGTTATTTCTGTGCTTGGAATGACCCCTTATGACGTTTATCAGTAACCCATTATGCCCCAGCCTCAGACTTTATTTTCAGATATTTTTTTCCCCATCATATTTTGTCCAATGTCTGTAATATAGTTCCAGCGCATAATTTGAGCCGGTGATTGCAGGTGAGAACCACTGGCACTGCTATGAGGGGAACAGCACTTATATTTTCACATTAAACTTGGATCCAGGGAGAGAGAAACACAAAAGGGGGAAAGAGAAAGATGGGAAACCAGTGAAAAAGAGCAAAAGCAGGGACAAAAAGAACCCGAAAATGTGAACTTAAGAGGCAGAAAGTGTTTGGTGGTGGAAAAGAGGCAGAGGTGGAATCTATACTAGACAGATTTAGAGTCTGACACCTCTTGCATTCGGCAGGCCGGCCCCTGTCTTATGAGAAAAAGTTTGGCCACCAGCTCTTAATGTTTTCCAAATTAAGCACTGCATGGTTCCAGTTGTTTCGATCAACTGGTTTTCATCTGTTGTCTTCCTT
This sequence comes from Lissotriton helveticus, assembly GCF_964261635.1. NCBI lineage: Eukaryota > Metazoa > Chordata > Amphibia > Caudata > Salamandridae > Lissotriton > Lissotriton helveticus. Next base: position 1,503,937,798 of record NC_136057.1, on the reverse strand, counting down.
CAGATAATGCAGTGTGTTAGGCCTGTGCATGGTTTCAAAATAAAAACTTAAAATTCGAAAAGAGATGCAGTGGCCAAAATTGTGGTACTTAGACTTAAACAGGTGAAGTGTCTACTGAGAATATCCAAGTAAAGAGTTATAGGGATTCTGAAGCTGCTTCGTTCAAATGCAAGGAGACTAGACCCCATTGCCACCTCTAAGAATAGAGACGACCTAGAGGGAGAACTGAACATTTTCAAAGTTCAGGCCAAAATGTTTGATTTTGATCATTAAAAACCATCCAAGCCGGGGCGTGGCCACGGAGGCGACCAAGATGGCCGCTTTCGACTGAAGCTCCGCCGTCTGGGCGGCCAATCTACACCATCCTACGGTCCCGAGACTGACCTGATCCTGCTCTTCGCCTCCATCCTGTAGCAGCGGTGATTTGCCGCCATCCGACACCTGTTTTGGGCTCGGGGGTGTCCCGTAAGGGTATGTTTGGCGGAGGTGCAGGAGCGCCACCCCACCGGCGTCCTCTCTCACTGCGCCTGGCTTTCCGGTAAGTTCCGTGCTGGGGACGCATCGCCTCTCGCCCCGCGTTCGCTTGCGGTGCTGGGGGCTTGGGCTCGCTCCTTTTGGTCCGGCCTGGGGGTTTGGCCGCGCTGGTTCCGTGGCTCCGGGGCGTACTGCGGCCTTAGGGCCTGGGTCGTAGACCGGAGCCGGGGACTCGGGTAGCGGCTGCTTCGGGCGGGACTCGGGGGGGGGGGGGGGGGGGGGGTTGCGCAGTCTGACCTGGGTGCCGCGGGAGGGCACGTGGGTGGTGGTGGGCGTCCGGGTGGCCCCGCCTTCCCTTTGGTGGATTCCCCCCGTAGCTACCTGCGGAGAGAAGAGTGGTAGCGGCTCACCGCATTGCTCCTTACCTGTCGGCGCGGCAGCCCTGGTCCGCCATTTTGTTGGAAAGTCCCGCCATAGCAGCCCTGGGTGTTCTGGAGTCCGGATGCGGTACATTTATTTTGCCAGTTGAGGAGTGACAGGGAGAGTCTTTCCCTGTGCGCAGGCTACACTCGCTACTACTGAGCCCCTGATTTAATAGGCGCCACTCCATTACCTTAGACTGCCTGATCAGTGCGAGGCCCCTCTTCATCGAAGAACTTGCAGGGATATTGCTGCGCCCTTGCTCTGCACATCCCTCCTGGAGCACCTGCTCACGACCGCCACACCCACCCTACTCCTGGCCTACTGCCTGCGGCCCGCACTCGACTGAACACCGGTCAACATGGGGAAGAGAGAACCTAACCAGCGAAAGCTTCGTTTTGACAAGGCCTCCATGCTGGCTGCGGCCGCTGCGACTGGCTCCTCATCGGATACGATGCCTCCTCCTCCTCAGGACAGCACCACTTCATTGGTCACAGCCATGATGTCCGAAATGAGAGCGGGATTCAAGTCGCTCGACTGCAGATTTGACACCTTGGAACAAAAACTTGCTGACATGGGCTCTACAGTGCAAGCACATGATCGCCGACTAGATGTTGTCGAATCTCGTGTTTCAGATATTGAGGACGCAGGCGTCAAAACACTGAAACGTCTTGAACGAGTTGAAAAGATCCTAAAGGAAGTGGCCATAAAAAATGAGGACTTAGAAGCACGCGGACGACGCAATAACGTTTGCATTTTAGGTGTGGCGGAATCAACCCAAACTGGCCGGATGGACGTCTTTGTGGAAAAGCTTCTCATAGATCTGTTCGGCAGGGATCAGTTTACCCCGCGTTTGTGGTAGAGCGGGCCCATCGGTCTCTGGGTCCTCGACCAAAACCGGGTCAGCCGCCACGTCCCATCATAGCCAGGATCATGAACTTCAGGGACCGTGATGCTGCCCTCCGTGCAGCTCGTGAGAAAGGGGAGATACGGTGGCAAGGCGACTCCCTGTCCTTTTACCCAGACTTCACCCTTATGGTTCAGGAAGCGCGCCGAAAATACACTGGGGTTAAGGCTACTCTACGCAATTTAAGTCTTAAATAAGGCATGCTTTACCCCGCGCGCCTAAGGGTAGAAGTAGCTGGCAGGGCCCGCATCTTTGACACTCCGACAGAGGTCCAGGAGTTCTGTCACTCTTATAAATCCAGAGACACTCGGGCTGCTGACAACTCCAGGGCACCCTCGCCGGCACAGGGAGATTCCCAACACAGGGTGGATCTGTTTTCGGGCTCATGCCCTGGCTGACAATAGGACTCTTGCACATGACTCTCCTCTTATGGCTTGGACACTTAGTGAACTGTCTAAAGGTCTGCTGGATTGGTTGTTGCACAGCTATTGAATTGGTTAGCCCGGATGGCGTGGCGTTGCTACCCCCTATGGCGAACGCCTTTCTACTTTGGGATTTTGTTACTTTATTTACTGCGGTGGGCTTAGTTCACAATGTACTTCTACTGCACATGATGTTCCATTTCACCGCCGCATTGGGTTGGGTATTCCTCTTTGGGGTTTGTGAGAGGTTGGGTGGGGGGTGTAAATGGGGGTTTGTTTGGTTCTGTTATTTTAGAATGTGTCACGACGTTTTCGCAACTGCATTTTTTCCGCTGAGCTGCTCATGTCGTAGGTCATCTTTTCCCTCCCTGTACTCATGGCCAGATTAGGGTTGCAGTTGGGCCCCTCGGAACGTTCGTTGATGTCCTGGAATGATAGGGGACTGAACAACTCCAGGAAGTGTAAGCAAGTTTTTAATTACATTGCTAGACATAGGATCGACATAGTCTTCCTGCAAGAAACTCATTTTACGCCGGATGCCGCTTCGCAGGTTGCTAGAAGTTGGGGTACACACCGCTTCTTCTCCCACTATAACAGATATTCCAGGGGGGTGGCTATATGTATACATAAATGGATACCCTTTGTGCTAACTCACACTGTCACCGATAAAGAGGGCAGATATGTCATCATTACGGGGACCCTCATGAGCCACAAGGTCACGCTCGTCGGAGTCTATGGCCCTAACACTGAGACTACTACTTTTTTCAATGACTTGCAGATACACCTGCTGAACTCGGAACCTGGTTTATTACTCATCGGTGGCGATTTTAATCTGCTGCTTAACCCGACCAGAGACAGTACCTCAACTACCTCAGACACTAGACCCCACTCACGCCCAGTCCTTCGTGACATATGCTCCCACTTTTCCCTCATAGACATCGAGGCACATTTGCATACCTCTACACCGGCTTACTCACACTACTCCGGGTTTCATGACACTTGGACCAGGATCGACTATTGGCTGATTTCCCCGGAAGTGGTTGGGTGGGTTGACGACCTCCTTACGCTCCCACGTATCCTGTCAGACCACTCTCCTATAGTACTGAGACTGCGGGTCCCCAGGGCGGGTGGTTATGAAAGACGGTGGCGCTTCCCTGGGAAAGCTTTATCAGATCCAGTTTTCACGGAAGAAATTAGAGGGGCCATTGAAGAATACTTTGAACTAAACACGGGTACGGTTGACACCTGGGCTGTCCTGTGGGAGGGATTTAAGGCAACCATCAGGGGAGTGTGCATCGCTAAACATACTGGAGTACTGCGCGAAGTTCGCGCGACACTCTCCCGGATAGAGCACGACATAGCGACGCTAGATGCGGAACAACTTCGACAACATTCAGAACAGAGGGAGGTTAGGCGCTTACAATTGATGGTGGAATTTAGAGAGGAGGCCGAAAGAGAGCTTCGATTTCTGGTTAGATCACACACGGCTAGGCAACATGGGGAGGGCGATCGACCTGGCAAATTGTTAGCACACTTACTTCGCCCCCCGTACAAATCTTCCTACATCACAGAACTCAGAGGACCGACAGGGGACATGCTGCGCACCACGCCTGAAATCTGTGACGCCTTTTTCTCTTACTACACTTCTTTGTACACATCTACGTTAGCTGACGACGCCACTGACCGGGGGAATTACCTCAATGAGATCGCAATGGTGTATTTGGATAACTGGATTAGAGACTTTTTGGACGATCCTATCACGACGGACAATATCATAGAGGCTATAGACTCCATGAAAGGGTCTTCAGCCCCAGGATTAGATGGGTTTTCGGCAGATTTTTACAAGGCCTATAAAGAGCTGTTGGTTCCCCGCTTGGTGGAAGTGTATGCCGAGGCCCTTGAAACGGGTTGTCTGCCCCCCACTCTTAGAGAGGCGGTCATTGTGCTTTTGCCCAAGCCGGGAAAGGATGCGACTCTATGTGAATCTTATTGTCCTCTGTCTTTATTGAACCTAGATTACAAGATCCTAGCGAAAGTCATTGCCATCCGCCTTTCGCTACTAATGGAGTCCATAATATCTCCCGCCCAATCTGGCTTCGTTCCACATCGCTCCACCTCCCTCAACCTCCGCACCCTTTTTTCCATTCTGCACCGTTTTGACCCTGCCACCCCGGCTGCGGCGATACTACTAGATGCCGAAAAGGCGTTTGACTCTTTAGAGTGGCCATTCCTAGTGTCTGTGATGCGCCGTATGGGGATACCTGAATGCTTAGTGAACACAGTGGAGTTATTGTATACTCTTCCCACGGCCCGGCTGCGCCTGAATGGTACGATCACTACCCAGTTCCGCCTGACGCGTGGTACGCGACAGGGTTGCCCCGTCACCGCTATTGTACATTTTAGCGATGGACCCATTAGTCCGACATTTTCAAGAGAGGCACATGCACCGCGGCCTCCAGTTCCGCACAGGCCCACTCTTGATTTCGCTATATGCAGATGACACCATCCTCTATGTCCGGCAGCCCCAGATCAACCTTGAACCTTTGATCTTGGAAATAACCCGATTTGGCAAGTTCTCGGGCCTCCGTATAAATTGGCATAAGTCTGTTATCGTCCCGCTCACACCCAGTACAGTTGAATGGCCCAACCCCTTCCCCCTCGCCTGGATCCGAGACTCTGTGAAATACTTACGCATCCATGTACATTTCGATACAGAATCCATCATCAGATTAAATTACGGCACTGCGCTGACTGCCCTAGAGGGACAGATTGAACGATGGAATCGACTCCCATTATCCATGGCCGGGAGCGTCGTAATTATCAAAATGATAATATTGCCACGGTTTCTATATTTGTTCAATAATATACCCGTACCCCTCACAAATGTTTTTTTCACACAGTTACGTTCTCTATTATTGAGACTGGTGTGGGGAAACAAGACTCCACGTGTGTCTTGGCACGTGCTGACGCTCCCATATGAGCGTGGCGGACACGGTGTCCCTGATTTTTACCTTTATGTTTTTGGTGGCACAGTGTTCCTATGCATACCCATGGTTCCACCCTGACGCCCGGATTACTTACTTGAAACCGGAAGCCGGCTTAGTTTTGCCGGGATCGCTGTCCACCACTCTGCCGTCAGGCTTTCCTAGAGATCCACGAGATATTCAAACTGTTTCATCGACCTGCTGGGCATGGGGAAGACTAGGCCGACTTATCTGCCTTAAACAGCTGTACTCCCCGACCCTACCGTTGCCCAATCCCATCTGGCTTCCAATAACTGGGGAATCTGTAGTACGGCAAACGTTGACCAAGTTCCACATTGCCACCATTGGAGATTTGTTCCCTGACGGCCATGCCTTCTCACTTACAGAGGAGCACCGCTTTACGGAGAGAACGTTTATGGACTCATTTGTACTAACCAGACTGCGCTCTTTATTGAGGGCATCGTTTTCTTCGTTCCCCCTCCCTCTTGAAGAGATGACTCTCCTCACCTTTCTTATTCAGCACTCATCAGGCACTCATTTAGTATCTAAGTTATATCATATGTGCTGCGACCTTCTCCCTTCCCCGGATCAAGTGGTACGTGCCGCATGGGAGGCGGATTTGGGCTGCACCATTTCAGACGATCAGTGGAAGTGGTGCTTTAAGGCGACAAAGGACATCTCTCTCAATAGTAAACATAAACTCCTACATTTTAAATTCCTACGACGACTGTACTTCACTCAAGCGCGACTACACAGAATAGACCCATCAAGATCCCACGCTTGCCCCAAGTGCGGTGGACCATTTGCGGACTTTGCACACCTTTCGTGGTCCTGCCCTATGCTCCATGATTATTGGTCCCGGGTGCACAACACACTTAGTGCCATGTTACACCTAAATCTGGCCCCCGTCTTTGAGATTGCCCTTTTGGGATACATGGCCGAATTTCCGAGGACAGTGCGCAAACTGGCGGCGCTGAGTTTTTTATTGGCTAAACGGGAGGTGGCATTGCGGTGGTGTGACCGACGCCCACCGTTACACAGTTCTTGGCTCCCGAGCATGGCGCACTGCAATGCTAATAGTGCTGAATACTCCAACATGGTTCCCTCTACATCCAGACCCATCGACATTTGGGGCCCGTACCGCTCATATATCGCTGGCGCCATAGTTGGGGGTCAACCTACCCCTAATCATGAAGTGGTTCCCGAGGGTATTGGTTGAAGGACCGTGTGGGGTCCCACTCTTCGACACCTGATTTATATAACACATTGTATGGTACCCCTGTTTCTTTAGTCCATATCTTCCTATTGCTCGGGGAGACGGGTGATGTTCATATCCTGTTGAGATCACTGCAGGGTTTTGCTATCTTAGAGGGTTAGAGGGGTGATGTCCCTCTGCTTGCCTTTAGCCCTGACCCAAGAATGACATTTTAGTATGTTCAGATTATTATGTATTACGTATCTGTGTCTAGTGTGACACCTTATGAATCATCAGTATATTTTCGACATGTATGCTTCCCTTTATTTTTGTATTTCTTTTGGAAAATAATAAATAAAGTTTCTAAAAAAAACAACAAAAAAACCATCCAAGCCCACAAGCAAACTACCCAGCTCAGTTCCTCATCCAGTACACATGTGACAGCTGTGGAGAAGATCCCCAACCCGAGAAAGCAGACCGATGATACCATCCATATTGCTTTCAGCAAGGGAATTAAAAATTACTACCATTAGGACTGGCTGTTATTCCGGTTATATCCTGGTGCCATAAAAGGGCCTAGGCCTTTGTCCCAGCCTTGATGTTCGCCCTCTGAACTTCAGTAGAAGTTCAAGCCTTTCCTCTCTGGGGTCGGGAGATTGTGGCCGGGCTTAGCTCCACCAAACGCTCCGGGGGCTCACCTCTACTAACTCCAACGCCGGCTGGGCTTTGCTCCGCTGAGGCGCTGTGGGGGAACTACAGCTCCCATCACCACTAGCTCCCGTCACCACCAACGCACCAGGAGGCGCATAAAGGCACACCTGGATCCTCGTCCCGCGGGGACGCGCGCGGGATGCGCCAGGCTAAGCCCGGGCAAAGGGCGGGCCATCTGTGGCCATCAGAGGCCAGAGGAGGCCGGGTCGGACCACTCCCCCTTGCAACTTGTATTTAGATATGGACAACAAGGTACTGTTGACTTTTTAATAAGTTTTAAAGACAAGTCAAATATAAGCATAATTAACTTGTGTTAGCATATCTATTGCTACACCTTCTGTCATTTGTTTTATCACCTGCCCATCCTGCTGATTTGGTTTACACTAGAATGGGGAAAAAGGGCTGTTTAGAAAATAATCTGCCACCACTAATGCATACACCTGTACAAAAACAAACATCTATAGACAAGATGCTAGCCAAAGCCCTGGGGGCAGTTGCTACCGAAATTGAAGGAACTGAAAGAAGGTTATCGATTACACCTAATTTAGCAGCCAGTACACTGATTTCACCCGCCCTCGATGAAATAGAACCATCCTTAAATGACCCGATAAGTTATTCCTCTATAGATATAGAAACCACAAATAGGGTTCTCCGGACAGGTAGGACCCGCCCAAGGCTAGATAGAATTACCAAAACCAAATCGAATTCAAAAGCTAAAAAGAAGCACATTGGATCAGTGTTTAAACTTATACCTGATAACTACTAAATACACCCTAGTTAAAAAAGGAGCCTTACACATGGCTTTCATGGATCTCTCCTCAGCCTTTGACCTGGTTAACAGGTCAAGGCTGTGGGGGGTCCTCTTGGACATAGGTATTGAAAAATCTTTAGTTGGGTTTCTGGCTGACCTACATCAGGGGCTGGAGGCCTCAGTTAGAGTAACTAGGGACGGTAGATGCACCAAATCCTTCAGCTCCGAGAGAGGAGTGAGGCAAGGATGTATCCTTGCCCCTCTCCTCTTCACTTTGTACATAAACACCTTGGAGCCGGTACTTAACGCCCTGGGCACCGACGTCCCGCGTGCAGGAGAGACTAATATTCCGGTCCTCCTGTACGCGGACGATGCGGTTCTCCTGGCAAGAACTGGCGTCGCCCTGAATAAACTTTTGGCCTCTTTTGGGGATTTTATGACCTCTTTAGACCTAAAAGTAAACACACAAAAATCCCACGTTATGATCATGGGTCACAAAGGGAAAAGAAGGAAACCCATAACTCTGGTCTGCACAGGAAATGAGGTTCAGAGGGTTCCCTCTTTCACCTACTTGGGCGTCCTATTTGACGACAAAGGCACGTGGTGTCCCCAGTATAAGGCCAAATCCAACGCTCTGAGTAGATCGGCAGGAGCCATCCTGAATTTTGCTAGAAAACTGGGTTCAAGACCGACGAGCGCGATTCTCAAAGTATATAATGCTAAGAGCATCGCAATCGCCAACTACGGGGCCTCAATCTGGGGATACATAGAGCCCGTCCTTATTCAAAGGGCAGAGAACAGGTTTTTAAGATCATTACTTTGTTCCCCAGTCCACCCCCACTTTCACTATTCACTCAGAACTGGGGGTTGGGTACGTCTCTGACGTCATAAAATCTGCCCCTGTTATTTTTTGGTTAAAAACCTGGCTAAATGAAGAGATTACTCTAAATCACAAAATTCTAGAAGATTGTTTAAATATGGATGGAGTACTTAAGATCCCATGGATGTTGTATGTGAAAAACATGTTAGCACAGGTGGGACGCATCGACCTTTTTAATTCCCCAGAGAGCATAAGGAAGGAGGATGTTAAAATAATCAAGGAATCACTGATTAACCTTTTTATCACAGAGCGAGAGGAAATTGAACTTAAGATATTACAGTGAGAAGGAATTTTACACTCAAAACTGTTCCAGGCCCAGAACCTTACCTGGTATATGTAAAGAACTCATTCCACCGCTTTCTTTTAATTAGATTTCGTTTGAATTTAATTCACTTTTTATTGGGCACATACTATAGATGGGATACCCCTGATAACAACAAACCTTGTGATTGTGACAATTTTTCACCACAGGACACTTTACATTTTATCATGTTCTGTGAACATTATGATAAAATCAGGAGGAAATATCTTGTCCCCATCCTTAGTGAGGCCTGCACTTCTATTCCTGCAACTTTTGCACAATGCACGTCACTTTCCATGTTGCAAATTTTTTAGCAGCAGGAGTACGCATTAATAAGAAGCGCAGTAAAAGCAATAATGGATTGATTATAAACTAAATTTCTTAAATGTAACCTCTATATGAATATAGGTATATTGATGTCTCCAATGTTTTTAAATGTATTTTTTAATCTTTTTGATTGTATATATAAATTGTTTACGCACATGCCACTTTACATTACCTTGATATGATCGATGAACTATTACGTATATATATTATGTAAATATTCTTCTAGTGATCATTTAATTTTCTGTATGTGTAATTCTGAAATGTATCCTGTGTCTTTTTATGATTTTTTTTAAAATCGAATAAAAGTGATTGACTGACTGACTGAATTCAAAAGCAAAATCACTAGCAAAGCGGAAAACTGTGCAAATTCCTAACGTGGATACAACAAATTCATCGATGCCCACAATGATAGGCGATCACGAAGTGGATTTAGATGAACAGCCGGGGTGGGTATCAGATTTAGTAACTAACCTAGAGTCTCAGTTGAGAGAGATCGTCAAGAGGAACTTGGGCCCATTTTAGAAAGCTTGGAGGACCTAAAATTAATAATTGCTAAGGGAGCAGCCTCAAAGACTACACCACATCACGAGAAGAAATCCAGGGTTACTACCATCAATACACCAGCGAGAGATAAACCCCACACTAGTACAAATAGAAGAGTGTTATCACCAATAATCAGCATAGTTCCGGTAGCACAATTACAGGCGAGGGCTACTAAGGAAAAGGAGCAAGTTCACCCCAACATAAATCAAGAACAAGGGAAAAGGCCACAACAAACAGCAGTAGGTAATGATGCGGAATCGAATAAAATGGAGGGGAGAAGTCAACCAACTATAAGTTCTTTGTTCGAACAAACTAAACTATTCTCCAAACCCCCGAATATAAATCTCCCGCCAGCATCAACCCCGTATGTGTTGATCCTGGCTGGGATACCTGAATTAAGAAGGGGACAAACAGAACTCCATGAAGATTTAAAAAATAAAAGTATACACTGGTTAATTAACCATACTGATTTCCGTTATGAAAGCCCAGAAGAAATTTTAACCACTAGAAGGGTGGGTTAGATTGGCCAACGCCAAAAAAATATAAATGGCAACTGTATTGTCATTAATTTTAAAAACCCCGTTGTTGTTAAAAGAATTTTAGGTTCTTTGACAGGCATGCATACGGATAGAACCCTTTTACTTCCCTTGTTTTTTTTTTATCCCCCTAGAGTTCAACCAGGATATCAGCATGGTAACCACTTGAGATGGACATTTCCTGAGCCTAATCACTTCAAGCCAAATATTGACCAAAGCTGGAGAAACTAATACACTTGTAATATACCTACAAGTAATAGGTTTAGCCCCCTGGAAGGGGTGGATTGACAGTTGGCAACTTTAGAGGTAACACAGGAGGCGGCGCCGGTAAATCTAACTAACCTTGAATACAGGGTGTGTTCCTCTGATCTCCACCTCCCCAGACAGGAAAATCTAGGCGGAGAGTACCTGAGCGGCTCCCGACCCAGTATCTCAATAGGGGATAGGCTCACCCCGTTAGTGGACCCTCCTAGCCCTACAGCTGTGAGAAGTTTAGAGTTGGCACAACTAAATTCAAATGCTGTGTCCTGGAATTGCCATCCTCAGGCCATGAAGGAATCCAATATAAATATCTCTAGTAAAGAAACTACAAAAATCCTGTCATGAAATGTAGCAGGTATTAATAGTAAATTAGATGACCTAGAGTGGAGAGCATTCATAGCAGAACATGATATTTGTATGCTCCAGGAGACATGGGCTAGGAGTGAAGTTTGCTACATTTCACATACTGGCCACTCATGCGGGTGTTAGTAGACCCTCGGGGGAATTAATCATATGGGTGGGTGTTCATCTTGGCTGTAAGGCAGTCCAAATAGAAACATTCTCTAGGGACATATTTTGTGTACAGCTGCAGTTTCCGCGTCATAGTACCATCACGCTAATTAACACTTATTCTAGGCCCACACCGAAGGGAAAAGAGTCGGCTACCCTTGAGGAGCTCTGTACAGTTCTGACCTTCACCCCTGCCAAAAATATGGTCATACTGGGCGGGGATTTCAATTGCCAATTCGAGCCCCTAGAGGGCTTGAATTGTGATACTATTTCTGAGGAAGACTCCCTCCACGGAATCCCGGAATCTGGCTGTCTGCCTGTGTCCAAATGGACACCTTTGGTAATCCAGATGAATTGCCTCATTTTAAATCATTCAATGAGAGCGTGCAATGGCAGATCCTTCTCTGCTACTTCGTCTTCCCTACGTTCCACAGTAAAGATCGAGGGTTCATATTGAATTATATCCTGCTAAATACCAACTACTGGGACAGAATTGTTGATTTTAAAATCTTCCCCCGCATTGACAGTGACCATGATGCATTAGTAGTAGACATCTACCCAGTCACCTCTAAAGGGCAGCCTGGTGCTGATGCTCAAAACGATAAGGATCTAATTGTATCTAATTGTAGGAGGCGTGTCCGGTGGGTCAATTTTGTTAAATCACAGGAAAATATGGGCTCCCTCTATGATGCACTCTTACCTGTGTTTTTAGAAGTCTCTACCCTATATAACATAAATAAGGATTGTATGGATAAAGAGGCGATCAGGCGAAATCTTGAAAAACTAAAGAAAATAGTGTTAGAATTTTTCTTCCCTAGCAAACCAAGTAAACTCTCTAGGCCTGCACCCCATCATGGTTTAATTCAATCTGTCGAAAAGCTAAGAGCTCACTGATGGCCTCAATTAAATCAAATAATCGCCCCGAAATTAAAACACGAAGAAGGCCTATAAAGAGGCTGTCCAAGTAGCCAAACACAGATGGGAGCTGGAAAAATGGGAGTCGTTAAAAACCTGTCTTGGGGAAAGGGACACGCAATCCTTCTGGGGCATTTTAAATCTGGGGACTACTGCACCTAGAAGAGCGTTAGAACCCACTTTGGGAGAAGAGGTTTGGCAGGATCATTTTGATTCTCTGTACAAAGATGCAGAGAGCAATGAGTCTTCTCTATGTGTCCAATACTTGGAGGACAACTATGTGCCAACTGTAACCTTGCAGGAAGTAAAAGTCGCAATAGAGAGAGTAGCCCCTGGCTTAGATAAAATCCTGGGGGATCTCTTTAGGTGTGAGCCAGATGTTTGGGCTCCGTACCTCTGGGTTATCTTCAATGCAATTTTGTCAGGAAACAAGTTCCCACAAGTTGGACCGGTGCAGAAATAATACCCATTTTTAAAACGGGCTCTCCCCTATTACCAAGTAACTACAGACCTATTAGTCTGATAGATATCCCACAAAAGATCTTCGCATGAGTCCTATTATTGAGACTCCAATCCTGGATGGACGATGAGAGTATACTCTCTCCGCTCCAGGCAGGGTTTAGGGAGAAACTGTCAACCTTGGACCAAGTCCTAAGACTCCAACTACTACACTGGAAGACGGTTTGTCTCGAAAGGGGTAGTTTGTACCTGATATTTTTTTATCTCAGGTCAGCTTTTGACTTGGTGCCCAGGGCAAAACTATGGTCTGTTTTACTCGAGCTGGGGGCCCCGGCGTATCTTATCCACCTCATTCAGCGTCTGCATGAAAATAACTTTGCACAAATAAGATTTGGTAAGGATGGTATATACCAATCAATCGAGGTGTGCGCCAAGGTTGTGTACTCGCCCCAACACTGTTTAGTCTCTACATAAATGATTTGATACATGTATTCTCAAAAGAGAAAGATCTAGATGCTCCTAAATTAGCTTCAAGAAGAATTTCAGCCATGTTGTTTGCTGACGATACGCTCCTGGTATCCAAAACGCCTATGGGGATCCAAAGGGTGTTGAATAGATTTCAGTTGTTCTGTGAGGATAGAGGGCTTGAGATCAACCTCTAGAAAACGAAATTTATGGTTTTTAATAAACCAAAGAGTACCAGGCCAAACCCTTTCCTAAAAATGAACCCCTAGAAAGAGTAACAACATTCGTGTATCCAGGCATCACAATTACTGACACCATGGATTGGGGGGCTCATATAGGGAAATCAGCTTTAAAGTTATCCCAGTCAACAGGGGGAATATTGAAGGTATTCAACAACACAAGTAGGAGTGATGTTAGCCCGGCACTGGGAATCTATAAGGTCCAGGCTTGCGGGGGTGCTCTATATGGAGCAGACGTTTGGGGTCATTGTAGGCCTAAATCCCTACTTCAGATCGAGAACCAATACATTAGGAACCTTTTTAGATTGCCACGTAGTACTCACCTAGTTCCTCTCCGTTTAGATCTGGGGTTGATGGAACTGGAGGGGACTATAGTCTATACTGGCGACGTTTATGGTCGACCCCGGAACTTCTATCATATAGAGAGGAACTGTCAGAAGTGCTAGAAATCAGTGGCGCTGCTAGGCTCCCTTGGTTTGCCCATGTCAAGCACTTACTAATCAACATGGGTTTGGAGGATTGTTGGTCCGACCCGGAGGTAGCTTGTCCCCGTATTTAGAAAAAACAATTGACCATCTACAAGGACTATAGAATGTCCTTGTTACACTCCAATTCTAACTTATGTAAATCAACTTTAACCTTTCTGGAAATCAAGGACACCCCTGTCTTTGAAAAGACTATTGATCTTATTAAACCCCCAACAGCCAGGAAACTGTATCTTCAGTTCAGATTTGGAGCTCTGCCTCTGCGCTGTGTGACTGTTAAATGGAAAGCGCAAAATGAGGTTAGGTGTCCTGTATGTAACCACTCTGAGTAATCCGAACTTCATGTTTTCTTTGAGTGTCCGGGGTACATTAAAAGTTGAAAGATGGTTAACCCAGATCTGCAGAAACTTAGGTAGTAGACGCTGTGTTGAAACTTTTAGGATTCTGAAAACTGATCCCAGTATTCCAATCGTCTACTGTGTGGCGGGGTTCCTGTTTTCAATGTGGTGTACAAGAATTAGCTGTTATTTTACATAAATGTATGTGTTACAATATATCCCTAACTGACTAAAGTCCTGCTGTTAATCACCCCAGGTTGTGCCCCAACCTCCATAATATAGTTCTGGGTGGAAAAGAATAGAAAAGAGTGGGGACTAGAAGTAAGATGGTAATAAAAATCAGTATAAGGCACCATGCACTTTGAAATGAACTATTTTTTATTTTAGAAAAGAACAAGGGGGAGAAAGATATACTTCTGATTTTATAAAACTTTTATGATACATATTTAAATTTTTGTATAGGATTTTAATTAAAGCCCTATTTCTCTTTTTTTAAATGTTATTTTAATCATGTCTGTTGTAAAATTTTGCACTTTCTGGGCCATGTTGGCCGAAATAAAGATATATTTGACTTGACTTGCTTACTAAGGCCAAATTACTGTCTCCCCTGGACATAGGAGACTGGTTGGTGGCAATGGATTTAAGGGACGCCTATTTTCACATTCTGTCCTGCAAACCCTCAGATGTTAACTGTTGTTTCAGGTGGGCCAAGAGCACTGTCATTGTCCATGCTCTTCTTTGGCCTTCCCAGTGCACCTGGGGTGTTTACAAAGGTGATGGTGGTGGTTACAGCATACCAGTCTTCCCATATCTCGAAGATTGACTACTAAAGGCAGGTTTGTCTCAAACAATTGTAAGCCACCTCCCGACGACTGCTAACTTGTTGACATCATTGGATATTCGCAGCAGCGTGCCAGAGTCACACCTGAGTCCTTCACAATGGCTCCTCT
This sequence comes from Lissotriton helveticus, assembly GCF_964261635.1. NCBI lineage: Eukaryota > Metazoa > Chordata > Amphibia > Caudata > Salamandridae > Lissotriton > Lissotriton helveticus. The sequence continues at coordinate 1,503,922,725 of NC_136057.1, read as the reverse complement.
TCATCAGTGTCATCCGAGATACCATGCTCTTCTGAGCCTCTCTTCCTCCTTAACCGCATGCGCGCTAGCGGTTTTCCCGCTGTGCGCGGCGGTTTTTAAAAACCCGCGTTACATGACGAGCTGAGCTCGTCATGAGCGTACGAGAGGCGTAACTCATGACGAGCTCAGCTCGTCATGAGCGTCGAAGGGGTTCATGAGTCCAGGACATTGAGTCTATAACTCTTATGTTTCAACCCTTGACCCAGGTTTCAGTGAGTGGCTCTGAGGCTCCTGGACTTCTTCTCCTCTTACTCCCTGCTTGTGGACCACACCAGGTGGCATATGCAGGCTCTGCAGTGTGATCTGAAGTCATAGTGGGCCCAGTCCCAAGGAGACCTGGTAAAATCCATCCAGTTGTTAATGTAGACTGTGCAAGACCTGCAATGGTGGCTGTTTGACCACAAGTGGACCAGTGGCAGATCCCTACTCCACCCAGAGCTAACAGTTGTGACGGCTGCAACTTTGCTGGGTTGGGAAGGTGGAGATCAGAGGACTCTGGTCTCTAGTGGATGCTCGCCTCCATATAAACGTGCTAGAGTAGCAAGCGATACAATAGGTGCTGAAGGCATTCCTCCCAACCATCAGGGAGTAATGGGTACAGTTGCTCACAGACAACACAACCACAGTGCGGTACTGCTACAAACAGGGTGGCTTGGTGTTGTGGGTTATGTGCCAGGAGGCTCTACGTCTCTGGAAATGGCTGAACACTCAAGGCATATGCTGGGTTGAAACAAAGGATCTCCCCCGGGCACTCAATAGAGTAATATTTGATCCAAAACAAATGAGAAAGTCTTTGTATATTATTCCAAGTTCCAATTCTTTATTCGAGTATCCAGTGTCCGGAATTCAGTCAGATAATATTTCCAAGACACAGCTTGATGCAGTGATAGTATTACATAATTACAGCCAACACATGTTTCGTCATGTGTCGTAACACACACATGGCTTAGTCAGGGCTATAACTCCCCCAAAAAAATACAAACAATTACATCACCATTCTGACACAGGCAAAATATGCCCAGCACCCATGAGTAATGCCTGTAAAGTGTCCATCACCCAAGGTGAATAGGAGAAGTAAGTTCAAAAGAGTTTCTTGTAGAACCATCCATATTTAACCGAGACAGAACAGAGGAAGAAAATCTCATATTAATAATCACAGCGAATTTGTGATAATTAAACAAAAAGAAAAAGGTGTGTAAGTAAAAGTCCAGAAGGAAAACAGAAGCAATCATTAATTCATTACTTGATAATGTTAACAGCTCATAACGCAATTCAATCCACATAATAAGCTTTATTAAAATGTGAAGTCCTGAAAGTGTAAATGCAACCTATTATCTAGTTCCCAAGCACAGTATATGAATTCATATGAATAATATCAAACAAATAGAATCACCTTGTAACTTGCTAAATTATTCCTGGCAAGTAAGATAGATATACGGTTTTCCCGAAACAATATTTCAATGTAAAGTCTTCCACTTACTACAATTAAAAGAGAAAGAAATAACCAACAGGGCTAACATTAGTATGGGAGCCAATTCAAAGTATCATCGATCGATAAGTCTTGTGTAAGGTATACTACTGGAAATTCCAGGATGCTCACCTCAAGATATAAAAAGCACAGCACTGAGTATGATGTTGTACAACTATAAGCGTAGGAGTACAGGTTGAGTATATGTTGTAGTAGGGAAGATCACAAGTCCATGACCTATAAAGCAGGAAGTAATATCCAATATCAAAATAGTAAGTTATAAGCATGCTATAATCACTGCTCCGCCTCATAGTAAACTCCATACAGTTAAGATCCTTAGGAGGGACCCCATCATTGCTTGAAAAGATGAAACAGTTCTTTCATTGAGCTAGCACTGGTCTTGGGTCAAGACAAAGTACCTCCAATCAGTATTAATGTTAACACTTGTAATAGAACTAATAATTATCATATAATGTCACAGTAACTTAACCCACACTCAGGGGTCTGTAAAAAAACGTAAGTTATGGTCAAATTCGCGCTATATAAAACTTTTCAAATCAAATAAATAAATAAAATACGTAAAATCTGGGAGTGAGTCCCTACTGGTAACTACTGAAACGGATCAATAATGCCCCATGGAGAAATATAACCTTATGTGTAGTAGCGTCTCGGTTAAATCTAAATCCTCGGTTCAATCACTTAACTCCATCCCCTTCTCTAAATCTAAAAATGTGCTGCTTCTGAACATAAAAGATAGGAGACGAGTTGGGCATAATGTTTCTGGGACATGTAATACATTATGCAACAAAGTACGTGTAATCTGATGCTAACTTTGCACTTAATATAAATACCCAACTTCCACTATGAACCACAATCTCTCCCAACTATCTATACACGAAACCTCTGTAAGGTTGACAGGGGCTACTGCAGAAAACAGACGTGCCTGCCTAACGTACCTGTAGGGGTTCCCCCGTAGTGGAAATCCCTACGGTTGGCGTGCACCGTGGGCGCGTTAATCAAAACGTATTTCCGCTATCTTGGAGTGGTGTAATATACACACAACGCTGGGGTCTTGTGACAGAACCGTCACGTGTTCATCAAAACGTACATCCGCCATCTTTAAAGGGTGCATTATGTACAAAAACGAAAGCCAAATGCAGTTCGATATTACAAAAATACCAACTTCATGTCAGAACAACACCAAAATATATTTCGACAGTAGTAATTGCCAGATAAATAATAGAACGATAATCACCTATATTTAGGTTGAACCGACAGAACTATGTCACAATGCTCCCGTACCAGTAACCACTCCCGTATCATGCTAATCAGTCTATTGAGTGCTTGGGGGAGACCCTTTGTTTCTGCTGTATCCCCTCTGCTGTGGGGATTTACGTGGTTGAATTGGTAGCCAACCCCTCTCCCCTTGGAGCACCAACCTATACTAATTTTGTATTTTCACACTGCCCTACATAACTGTTGAGCACCTGGTTTCTTGGTTTCTCGCCTGGTTACCATTTAATATCTTCCATCTACTGGGATGCCCAACACCTGGCAGGGTGGACAAACTTAGCCGACAGTGCCTATCCGTCTTGGGTGGCTTGCTCAATTTGCCACTGGGTTCAAGATAACCTGGCTGATGAATGGTATTGTTGCAGGGTTTCTGTACTCACACAGAACTGTGCACAGAGGAGTGGAACCTCGGCAAATTAGGGTGTCCCAAAACTTACCTTAGCAACCAACTCACCCCTTACCGAGCTAGCTACAGTGTCTCATTGGACATATCAAACTCCCAATGTTTAGACAAACCAGAACATGAACTTACAGTACCTCAGGGTACGTGGGACTCATGAACACTCTTTCGTTATGTTATCATTACAAACCAGAACATGGAGTAAAGAAGACACATGTGCATTTGAAATGTTTATTTACTAATGCCGTCTTCTCAGGCGCAGTATCTTAGATAATACAAGTATACTTATTATCAGTATCAAAATTATCAGCATAGTTACTAAGACATAAAAAGCGAATGGTGACAGCATGTTAACATGCTGTAATGAATAAGAGTTAACAACACTTATATCTCACCCTCCCTAACACATATATTATATTATTATCTAAGAAGGTCTCTTTGGGTTGTTTTAGGGCGGGCCCATACCTTAGTGTCCTAGCATGAAGGAATCACATCAGCATACACCAGCTCTCTCTGCATGTGCACCGCATCAAGTGTGTTAACAATTCTCGTGCAAAGCAATATCAATCCCGCCTCAAGCCCAAGTTGGCAAAGGCTGCACTTGTGTTATGACTATGAAGGCGTGGAGATCAGACCTCATAACAATTCCATATCGTGTTGCTCCTGAAACTTCAGCACTCTCCGTGCAGACATGGTTCACCAAACAAAACTGATATCAGAGCAATAACATATTATTCTCACATACACCACGGCAAACCACTAGGTTGAAAGCTAAGTCAACAATTAAGGGTCGTGTGCAGAAGTTGCAAGAAAGGAAAAATGGCGTTTAAATCTCAAATGTACCTATGCTAACTTAACACGATATAAGGATATATAGGAGCTATACAACACCCCCCCATGATCCGAGAACGGACTAAATAAGATAACAGAAGTGCCATCACATGAGAGCAGAATCCAATTATAAACGAGCATGAATAAAAATTCAAATATAAAAACTAATGCCAAAAATTAGCCCACAAGTATAATGTGGCTCAAGCCAATAGGCAAGCAAAAATAAAATGTCTTGACCAAAAGTCAATAAAATCAAGGAAATGCTATCAATCAGCATGTCAATTTGAGGCATTGTCTATGATAAGACTGTATATGAAAAGTAAGCCGCAACAGCCTCCAGGAGGAAGTCACTGTCCTCATCCGAAAACAGTTCAGCCATCCAATTTAAAAGATGAAAGGAACATACGTGATCTTCCAGCACCGGATCCTCTATAACCATCAGAGGACAGCTCGGTGGGATTTCAAGAAAACTTCGTTCCAAGAAATTTCGCGCTGCCGACAACACATCCCAGGGACCCATTAGTCCATGTGCCACAGCCAAGGCCATAATCCTTTCGTCAGAACAAACCAACTCGTGAGCAATGATAGGACTCATCAGTTGATCAAAATCGACGTCAGAAGATATTGGTCCGCAGAGACACAAATCAATGGCCCAAAGGAAATCACAGGTCAGGCAGCGAAATACAGGCTGGACACAGGTGAAATAGGAGAACCGAAAAGATAATCCAAACGCCGTGCTTAGAGTCGCCAACGGCAGTGTGCCATAATAATTAAGCATGCGGTTGCGAAACCGCGTCAGTAGCAGCTGAGCGTGGTCTTGCACAGGAAGGGCATCCATATTTAAAAAGGCAGAAAACCACCAAAGCGCCAGCCGCTAATGCAAGTAAGAACGGGAACCCTCCAAATAAGGATGAAAAAATAGAATGGAAGAAGGCAGGGATGACTCCAAAAATCTTCTCAAAGGAAGTCACGAGACCACCGCTAAAAACTTTAAAAAAATGTGCTAGGCCCGTTGTGGAGGATGCGTTAAAGATAGAACGGACCATGGCTCCGAAATGCAAAGGCAAATCAGTATTTAAAAGAGCCTGAACCTCCGTACGGGTGTTAGCAATGTGAAGCACGAAAGTTTCACGGGCCGAGCTCAAGGCCACCTCTTTCTGGGACAATAGAGCTCTTATTCTAGCCATGCCGCTGAATTCTGCTCCCAAGGTCGGTATCTGTGGCCAAATGGAAGACTCCCTATGTTCACGTGTGGGAGGATAAAGAACATTTCTGCAGCAAATAACTCGCTCACTAACTGTTACTATGAAAGCTATACCTTTAATTAAACCACAACAGTTTTCATTATTGAGCATTAAATAACTACCATTCTCTAACAATTTAAACGTGGGGATGATAGCAGGAACTGGCGTGCCCTGTAAAACGCAAGCCATATTCGGTCGGTCCTTGTTACAAGAACCGTGTAACTGTATGTGTCTGCACATTAAAGAATGATCTGGCGTCTCAGAACACTCATCCCCTGTTAGATAAACTTCTTGTTCATCCTTGAAACATCTGTATGTGTATGGGAGTGACCAGACCTCATGAAGAAAACCGCTACCTAAGGGTTCAAAACGACCTATTGGCACATATTTCATACAATTTGAAAACTTATATAAAGCAAAAGGCAGTGTTATTAAACCGTGGATAAGCCACGTAGCAGTAGTGGCTTCTGCCACAGAAAAAGGTAAAGATTCCAACCTTTCAATATGGAGCATAGAAAAGGAAGCATCACGCATTGAAAGCAAGCGTTGTTTGTCTGTCAAATTAAACGGTGAAAATAAAGAGGAAACGTTCATGTATCCCCAGGGAACTTTACCCATTTTCAGAGTCTGAAGTGTCCATGCAAACTGCATGATTGACCGTAATTGATTTTGACCATGGTATAATACTGACACTTCATCATGCACAATATCAACAACAGACGACACAATATTATCTAATGTGTAAATTCTAGAGGAAAGCACGTTAATGCTATTGTCAACAACTGCAAGCACTTTCTCAAGATTCGCCTGATCAATAGCCCTAAGGCGTGAAGCAGCCTCAATCTGTGAGAGTTTCCAAATTTCATTGTAAACCCCATATAACCACCTTTTCGACCTGCCACTAGCTGGGCCTTTAATGAAATCATTCAAATCCACGTCTGCATTCAGTTTGGAAAGGTGATACTTAACCGCAGGTAAAGTTGAATGTTTCAGCCAAGCTTGACACAACTTGCCCACAGAGTAAGAGGTGACAGTATGACTCAAATCAAACCGGGGATCAGATCTAACAGTCTTAAAACCGTCAGTTATATTTAAAAACCTTTTTTGGCAAGAATCAGCACTACGGTGCCAAAGCAGCCAACCCTTGGGATTCATACTGGAAATGTTAAAGGAGGAATTAAGAAGCAGAGCCTGTATATCTTTAATGGACAATTGAGTAAAATTACTCCAATCCTCATATTCCTCCAACTCCGGGAAAGACGGGGTGTTTAACCTTTTAGATGTAGCCAATCCAAAGCATGTGGTCTGGGAAATTGTTTCATTTAAAAACAACATATGATTCGGGATGAGACATGCACGGTGCAAAGCCTCAGTGCCTCGTACCTGCCAGGCCCTTGAACCCCAAACTGATTTAAGGTCTATTGTTTCCTTCCATAACTCATAGCCCCCAGTAACTAATTGATCTAGGAAGGCCTTCGAGTACAACAATTTTGTATCGGTAAGTCTAACCTTGGACAGTGGCTGTTTGTGAAATTTAAAATAAAAGGACTCGGGATTGGACTGGTTAAAGTCAGTGAAATAAGTATACTTTTTAAGAAACGTTTCTGAACTCCCTTGTGTAGGAGCTGGGCAATGTTCCCACTGAGTAAAATTAACAGCCACCCTTCGGGAAGATGTTTTGTGTAAGAAGTGATTGCCATAATGTTGGTAACAGAACAATTCACCATAATTAGCAGATTCTAAATATAAATCCTCAGCATCAAAAGCAGCATAGTATTTCAAATCAGAAAACAAACTTTCCACAGCATTAACATCCCAATCATCAGAACGAATGTTTTGTTTCACCACATCCCCCATATTAACTCTTAGTACATTAGGAACATTAACGACTTCCGTTGGGCCATGAATCTGAAAACGAACTGCATCCCACGCGATTCCATCCAGAACAGGCCATGCTGTGATGTTAACCAAAGTCAAGTCTCTCTTTAATCTGTGTGTAGAATGTGAAGAGGAAAGTGGGGCCAATGTTCCATTTAAATGAGTAATGCAAGTTCTCTCCTCGACATAGTGTCCATTCATAATCCGAAAAAAATAAAACACAAAACCAATTGACATAAAAAGGTAAACCGAAAAAAGGACCAGCCAAATGTATATCCAAGGAGGAATCAAAAAATGTTTTTTAAATAGGCTAGCATATACCGCAATGTGAGAGGGTTTTTTCGAGGCAAGGGAAGCAGAGTCAAATGAAAATCTGGATTCCGTGGCTAAACGAGCTTGCAGGTCAGGCATGGACAAATCAGTGGGGTATGTATAGTCTGTCTCATCCATGTTAGTTCCGGGCAAATTATTTAATAATGGACTGGAAACAGTAGGTAATTCGATGGCCACCTCAGGTTCATTATTAGAAGCAGTGGGCATAATTGAATTTCTCACAATGGAAGGACAGGAAACAGCCGGTGTCATGCTAAGAAGAATCGGCCACTCTGTGTATCTTGACATTGTCAATAGAAATGAACCTGTTTTCCTTACGACCTGGAAGTGGTGGTAAAATGACTGTTCATGTGCCCTTCACTCCAAGCACTGGGACTGGAGCTCGATAGGAGGGACCAAACTCTTTCTTGTTGTCGATCTTCTCCCGAACCAGTTCTCCAACTTGGGGTAGCCAGCCAACTACCGGGATCTGCAACGCATCATCCGATGTGGAGGGCAAATGTTCCTTTGCAAGAGTGTCTCTGGTCTTTTGTAGATTCTGTAAAACATTGCAATGTTCATCTGCGTCAAAGGAAGTGGCGCGAACCACAGAGTCTAGACCGTCAAGGTCAGGGACGTACATCTTGATGCCAAAGAGCATTTCGTATGGGGTCCGCCCACCCAGAGACCTTCTAGGGAGACTATTAAGAGCACGCTGCACGCCATAGAGGTGAGCCAGCCAGTTTCTGCCAGTGCCTATAACTCGGGCTGTCAAAGATTGCTTTAAATCACGGTTCATTCGTTCAACTACACTATTACCCTCAGGTCCGTAGGGTGACGAATCATGAAAATCATTTTGAATCCAAAAGAACAAGTTTTCATTGTAAGACTGGACACAGTAGTAAGAATCACTTACAATTAGAGTAGTAACACTTGGATCTGCGTACTCCAAAGCTAGTAAGAGAGCACGAAGCTCTGCCAATTGTGCGGTGCAATCGCCCAGGGGCACCGTGTGCACTTCCCTGGAAACGAACTCATCATTCAACATAGCACCGACCACAATGGCGCATGCGGAAACGTAGGCATGCTTAGAGCCATGCGCAACCTGCGCCGACCCATCAGTGTAAATGATGCAATGGAAGTCCTCCAAAGGTCGCATAGCCAGAGGAGCAGGATGAACGAATACATACTGCAAGTACTCCTGCGACCGTAAGGAAGCGTCAAAAATAAACATGACATCCGTGGATGACAATGACGCTGCCCACTGAATCCACCGAGGGTGCAAAGCCTTTGAATTCGGTACACTGGCTTTCGTGACTGCCTCCAAGTGAGGACAGGGTGTTACCACTAGCATGCGTTTCCCCTGAGACAGTGCCCGTTCCTTTAGAATAGCCATCTGTACAGCAGTTAAAACCTTTTCCACTGTGGGAAACCGCATCTCAGCCGAAGTGTACAAGTGTGACATTGGCGAGAATGAGATCACTTACAATCTCAAAAGAACCACACAGGCGCATACCCAATTCAACCGCTGCCTCTGGACCGTGATCATTCTGAACACGTCTAATGATTTCAGGCAGGGCAGTCATAGACGGGGTGCCGAAGCACCTTGTATAAACTGCCGCAAATGTTTTTCCCCAGCTTTCACAGTCAGCAAGTTCAGGAGTAATATCCTTCGGTAGAGTAATCGTTAACATTCTATGTTTATCAGCAGGAGTAGAATTCGGAAAAACCGCCTCCAGTTGATCAAACTTCTCTGCTAGCCAGAATGGGAAGTCATCGTTGTCAACAGGACGCGCACCAAAAACCGAATTTACCATCACTGGATTGAGACGCATTCCGCCTCGTTCCATGGGAGCGGCCGCACCCCCCTGGGGACCACCAGGAAGATGTCGACCGATGTATTGCACTAAAGCACGAATCACGGAAATGGAAACTACATGTAGCCTGCGAATTTCTGCCAGGGTACAAGCCCCGTGATTCGGGTGCGGGGTAAAGCCACCCAACGCAGGCCAATTTGTACCTGGAATTGAGAGTGGACCTAACCTCGCAGGGGACAAAGAGTGGGGGAGGGCGCCATCAAACCAAACCCGATGCTGCCAATGATCAATAGGTATTTCCAATGCCCTGTACGGCGTATATTCAGCTGGGACATCCGAGGCGGTGTAGGAGTGGAACAAACCAGAATTAGCGTCCACAGCCGGAAACGTAACCCAAGAGTAAAACAACTCGTAAGGAAACGCCGGATCTGCACATACCACGAAAATCACAGCCATCCCATCTACTGGGACTTGGTACGTCTGAAGATGATTGCGTACCGCTACGCGACTATGCTGTGCAAATGCCACCGCTGCCGCCATTACAGAATTGGAAACAAGAAAAAACAAAGAATACTTTGTAGCACAACTGGGTAGGAATTCAAAGAAACCGTTTAGGTAAGAATCAAGCTTGAATAAAGACCTATTTCAAAAAATAGGTAGGTTTCACCAACACCCCGTTTTCCGGAAACGGACGTGAAGGGGTTAAGGCATGAACGATAAACTACTCGAGTGTCATGATATAAGACCACCGAAACCGTTGGGCGCCATGTTGCAGGGTTTCTGTACTCACACAGAACTGTGCACAGAGGAGTGGAACCTCGGCAAATTAGGGTGTCCCAAAACTTACCTTAGCAACCAACTCACCCCTTACCGAGCTAGCTACAGTGTCTCATTGGACATATCAAACTCCCAATGTTTAGACAAACCAGAACATGAACTTACAGTACCTCAGGGTACGTGGGACTCATGAACACTCTTTCGTTATGTTATCATTACAAACCAGAACATGGAGTAAAGAAGACACATGTGCATTTGAAATGTTTATTTACTAATGCCGTCTTCTCAGGCGCAGTATCTTAGATAATACAAGTATACTTATTATCAGTATCAAAATTATCAGCATAGTTACTAAGACATAAAAAGCGAATGGTGACAGCATGTTAACATGCTGTAATGAATAAGAGTTAACAACACTTATATCTCACCCTCCCTAACACATATATTATATTATTATCTAAGAAGGTCTCTTTGGGTTGTTTTAGGGCGGGCCCATACCTTAGTGTCCTAGCATGAAGGAATCACATCAGCATACACCAGCTCTCTCTGCATGTGCACCGCATCAAGTGTGTTAACAATTCTCGTGCAAAGCAATATCAATCCCGCCTCAAGCCCAAGTTGGCAAAGGCTGCACTTGTGTTATGACTATGAAGGCGTGGAGATCAGACCTCATAACAATTCCATATCGTGTTGCTCCTGAAACTTCAGCACTCTCCGTGCAGACATGGTTCACCAAACAAAACTGATATCAGAGCAATAACATATTATTCTCACATACACCACGGCAAACCACTAGGTTGAAAGCTAAGTCAACAATTAAGGGTCGTGTGCAGAAGTTGCAAGAAAGGAAAAATGGCGTTTAAATCTCAAATGTACCTATGCTAACTTAACACGATATAAGGATATATAGGAGCTATACAACAGTATTACCCTGAAAACTTTCCCACAATGCTTGTTTCCGGTCCAGGGAAGACCTGGCTTGGAAGTTCGGGCTGGACTGTTCCCATGAGGAACAGGGTCAAGACTGGTTTGCATATGGCTGGGTCTGAATTGGGGTGGCTCTGAGAAAGTGGCTCTATATATACTGGCCCAAAGTAAGGTACAGTGTGTATAGAGACCACAAACCCCAGAGGTGTAACAGAGGTTAAAGTCAGGGTTGACCTTACTCTCAAAAGTGGTAGCTTGGTCGAGCAGTAAGGAAGTACCAGAGGACAGTGTAAAGCATTTGTTGTACACACTCAGTCAGCAAAAGGTTTCACACACTCAAGGACTGAACTCCAGGCCAATTGTTTTTATATCAAAAGATATAGTAGTTTTATTTTTAGAACCAACAGGTATCAAAATATACTTTTCTCATTTATGAGTGATCTCAGGTAATTACTTTGCAGAAAGGTAATAACTTTGTAAACACAGTAGGTACAGGGGTTGCAGTAGGAAATACAATTCTAAACACAATTTAACATTGAGCTCAATGGGTTTTTCTACAAAAATGCAGTTAATTACTTTTGTAATTCCAGGACTGGATCCTAGATTCAGTCCTGGGGTCTAAGCTGAAAACAGTTTTGTAAAAACGTTTTGGTTATTACAATGATTTTTAAGGAATATAATGGTATTTAAAAAGTTCACACTTACAAACTTTTCAGTGAAAACCTAGCAAAGTTATCCAATGGGAGAAAATTCAGGTTGCAGGTAAAGTATGTTCTCGTTACTTTTGTAATCCAGTACTGGGCTCCTAGGTCCAGCACTGGGATCTCTACTTAAGACAGGAAAGTAATTACGTTTCAGTAGTTAGTAAGATTTTTAAGGAATATTTCAAGTTTTCAAAAGTAGACACTTAAAAGAAATTTCAGAGAAAAGCAGACAATGGATTCTTATGGAGAAAATTCAGGTTACTAGTAAACCCGGTTAGGATTACTTTTGCGGTTCAGTACTGGGCTACAAGGTACAGTACTGGCTTCTCTCCTGATCACAGGTGAGTACTTCGGAATTCGGTATTCGGCTGATTTTATAGGAATATTTGAGAGTTTCAAAACTTCACACTTCGAAGATTTTTTGAGTCAAACCATTCAATGTTATCCAATGGCAGGTAAGTGAGTTATCGGTTTCCAGGTGAGTACTGGACTTGCAGAGTTAAGGTTCTGTGCATAGACTCAGGGGTCCCCCAGGGTCAGGTAGGTACAGTTGGTCCACCCTCAGCGGCACAGGGTCAGCCGGGTGCAGAGGTAGTTAGGCCCAATGTTATCCAATGAGAGGCAGGGGGCCTTTGGTTGGTGGCTGCTGGCTAGCAGGCCACGCGGCTGTGGGAGCTGGGCTCCTAGTCACTTGCTCAGGGCAAAGGGGGAAGTAGGATAGGACACAGGGTGCAGGGCCAGAGGCACTCGGGCGGCTCGGTGCAGGGTGCTTTTGAGCCGTCGGGCGCTCAATGTTATTCAATGGGAAAGGTAAAAAGGGAACAAAGGCTGCAGACTCTGGGACGGTGATTCTTCAGGTGCGAGCATCACTTCGAGATCTTGGAGAAGAGGTAGGTACCCCAAAGGGAGGCACAGGTAGCCGCGGGGCGTGGGTGCAGGTGTGTCTTTGGGTGTGTGGAAAGCTTACCCTCAGCTGGTCGCCGTTGGAGGGGTCCCTGGTTCTGAGGCTGTAGGCTTCATCTGGTTCGTCGAGGAGGGTCTTTGGGCACTGGACCTCGGGTCCCAGTCGCCGGGGGGATGTCCTTGTGGTCTTAAATCACTCGGACTGATACCTGATACACTCGGGCATGGGCCGGGCTCGGCGGGTGCAGAGTGGGTTGGTCTTGTGCTTCCTGGCTGGCACCAGGGGTATGGTTGTTAAAGCAGAGCCTCTGCTTATGGGAGTCCCAGTCTTGAAGAGGGTCAAGGCAGGCAGGTCCTCCGGGTGTCCCAAGGTTGCTGTCCACAGGAGTCGCCGGGATTAAGCAGGAGCAGGTTCCAGGGTCGACAGGCCAGTAGGGCTGGGACCAAGTCAGTTGGTGTCGTCCTGTTGTTAGCAGCTGCACGGCGGGTCTTCTTCTGAAGAAGGAAGGTTCAGGGTGCCCCTGTGAGAAAGTGCCATCTTTCTTGCATTGGTATGCCCCCACTTTTTTCTGAACTGCTGATGTGCTTTCACTGAGTGTTCCCTGGCTCCTGCCAACCAGGTACCCAGGGCCTGTGTTCCTTCCCTAAAAACTGTGTTGAATCAAAACCCAATTGGCATCTCTGGCCACCTATCAGCCCCTAGTAAATGGTACCCTAGGTCCCCAGGGCATGGTGACCAGAGAAGACCCCTAAGGGCTGCAGCTCCTATTGTGCCACCCTTAGGGGTCCTGTACCTTGGTACCCACACACTGCCTTTGCAGGGTGAGTGCCTAGGTACAGAACTAAACAAAGAGTCGACATGGCACACATCCCTGTGTGCCATGCCCACAAACCCACTGCCCTGGCATACATCAGTCACCCCTCTAGCTGGGTGCCCTATGCTAGTGGTGTGGGCACAGGTGCATGAGCCCTGTGCAACTACAGTACCCAGGGCCATTCCTGGGCACTGTAAGTGCAGTGATGCCATTAAGAGTATTTGGTGCTGGGAGGTTGTCATTACGAACTCCACAGCACCATAATGGCTACACTGAAGACTGACAAGTTTGGTACCAAACTTCTCAGCACAATAAACCCACACTGATGCCAGTGTGAGATTTAATGTAAAATATACCAGAGGTCATCTTAGAGATGCCACCCTGAAACCCTAACCTACAATCCACGTCTGGCTGAGTGGCTGCAGAGATTGCCACACAGCAGACATGTTGCTGGACCCCTGGGTAGGAGAGCCCCCGGTCTCCTGGGCCTGCAACAATGCACATCCTGGGCGAGGTGCTAGGTCTCCTCCCCCAGGATGGGCAGGGGGAAGCTTCAAAGGCATGCCGCCTCTGTGAGCTTCTCCAGACCATTTGCTGTACCCAGCAACCAGCCCCCAACCGTCCTGACCCCCCTCTGCCGGGAAGACTGGCGAGAAAAACTACGTCAGGAAGGGGGGGGGTGCCAACCCCACCTCTCAGGTGGGGGAGGCGAGGCGAAGCACTGCACTGCCCCAGGCCCCGGCCACCTTGTAGATGGGGAGCCCTGCCCAGTCCCAGCTAGGCTCCTGCCCCCCTCCCACAGGAGAGGAGCAGGCTAGGGGGTGTACTCATCCCAGGACAGGGACCCATTGGTCCCTGTCCCTGTCCTTGCCCTACCTGTAACTAAATTTAGGGGCCCTTTGAACCTTCCTTCCTCAGATTCCGAAACCAAAAAGAAGAAAGAAGATCAAGAAGAAGAGCCGCCGTGCAGCTGCTAACAACAAGACATCCACAACTGACTTGGCCCCAGCCCTACCGGCCTGTTGATCCTGGAACCTGCTCCTGCCTAAACCTGACGACTCCCGTGGACAGCAAACTTGGGACACCCAGAGGACCTGCCTGCCTTGACCCACTTGAAGATTGGAACTCCCATCAGCAGAGGCTCTGCTGGAACAACCCACCTGGTGCCAGCCAGGAAGCTCCACACCAGCCCACTCTGCACCAGCCGAGCCCGGGCCTGGCCCAACCGAACCAAGACCCCGAGGACGTCCCCCCAGCGACTGGGACCCGAAGTCCAGTGCCCAAAGACCCTCCTCGACCAACCAGATGACGCCTGCAGACTCAGAACCAGGGGCCACCCCAACAGCGACCAGCTGAGGGTAAGCTTTTCCGACACCTGAAGACACCCCTGCGCCCTACAACCCCCTGTGCCTCCCTTTGGGGTACATACCTGTGCTCCAAGATCCCAACTTACCTCTCGAAGTGCTGGTCGCCCCTGGAGAGTTTCCGTCCCCGAGCCTGCAGCCTTTGTTCCCTTTTTAGGATCCTCGTTGGATAACATTGAGCGCCCGACGGCTCAAAAGCACCCTGCACCCAGCCGCCCGAGTGCCGCTGGCTGTGACCCCTTTGTCCTATCCTACTTCCCCCTTTGCCCTGAGCAAGTGACCAGGAGCCCAGCTCCCACAGCCGCGTGGCCTGCTAGCCAGCAGCCACCAACCGAATGCCCCCTTTCCCTCATTGGATATCGTTGGGCCTAACTACCTCTGCACCCGGCTGCCCCTGTGCTGCTGGGGCTGAACTTACTGTACTTACCTGATCCTAGGGGACCCCTGAGCCTATGCCCAGAACCTTAACTTCACCTACCAAGTACTCACCTGGAAACTGGTAACTCACTTACCTGCCATTGGATAACATTGACCAATTTTGACTCGAAAATTTTCTAAGTGTGACGTTTTGGAAACTAAAAATATTCCCATAAAATCATCCGAATTCCGAAGTACTCACCTGTGATCAGGGGAGAAGCCAGTATTGTACCTTGCAGCCCAGTATTGAATCGCTAAAGTAATCCTTACCGGGATTACCAGTAACCTGCATTTTCTCCATAGGAATCCATTGTATGCTTTTCTATGAAATTTCTTCTAAGTGTCTACTTTTGAAAACTTGAAATATTCTGTAAAAATCGTACGAAATACTGAAACGCAATTACCTGTTTTGAGTTGAGACCCCAGTGCTGGCCCTAGGAGACCAGTACTGGATTACAAAAGTAACGAGATCATACATTACCTACAACCTGAATTTTCTCCCATTGGATAACATTGCCAGATTTCCTTTGAAAAGTTTCTAAGTGTGAACTTTTAAAACAGCTTTATATTCATGAAAATTCACTACAGTAACTAAAACGTTTTGCTAACTTGGTTTCAGCTTAGACCTCAGGAGTGAATTTAGGGTCCAGTCCTGGAACTACAAAAGTAATCAATACAGTAATTACCTGTACTTTTATGTTGAAAACCCATTGAGCTCAATGCTATAGTGTGTATAGGATTGTGTTGCCTTCTGCAACTTCTGTATCTATTGTGTTCACAAACTTATTTGCTTCCTTGCAAAGTAACTACATGAGAATATTTCTCTCTAAGCAAAGTATATTTTTATGCCTGTTGGTTCTAAAAATAAAACATCTATATCTTTGGATATAAAAACAATTGGCCTGGAGTTCAGTCTTTGAGTGTGTGAAATCCTTTGCTGACTGAGTGTGTACAACAAATGCGTTGCACTGCCCTCTGGTACTGCCTTACTGCTCGACCAAGCTACCACTGAGGGTAAGGCCAGTCCTGACTTTAACCTCTGTTATACCTCTGGGGTTTGTGGACTCTATACACAATGTACTTCATTATTGTCTACTATATATAGAGCCACTTTCTCACAGCCCCTAAATACTAAGTTTAGGGGTGTTACAGGTAGGGCAAGGGCAGGGACCAATAGGTCCCTGTCCTGGGGTGGGTGCACCCCTAGCCTGCTCCTCTCCTGTGGGAGGGGGGCAGGAGCCTAGCTGTGATTGGGCAGGGCTCCCCATCTTCAAGATGGCCGGGGCCCGGGTCGTGCTTCGCCTCGTCTCCCCCACCTGAGGGGTGGGGTTGGCACAGGCTGGCACCCCCCCCTTCCTGACGTAGGATTTCCCGCCAGTCTTCCCGCCAGAGTGGGGGTTAGAACTTATAGGGGCCAGTTGCTCAGTACTTTCAAAAAGGGGGTGGTGATGGACAGAGTATCTGAGTTAATCAGAACACTCCTACCCAGTCAACAGATCAGGGCTTGATCCATCACCGTTTTTTAGCTTACTGCACCATCCCAGTTCAGAACCTGGCTACATGCAAATTAGTCTGTCCCTGGCCCAGTGCATCAGGGGAACAGGGCAGACCAAACTACCAAGCCAATTCTTCACTGGAAAGGAAACAAGCTTCCGGGGACCGGTTTCTGGCATTACAGCCGTCTTCGGCCCGGCTTGCTTGAATCCTGATGGTGCAGTGAGCAAGGGACTCATGTCTGAGCATACCCTTCCACACTTATGGTGGCCAAAATAATTTCAAAAAGGGGGGTGGTGATGGACAGAGTATCTGAGTTAATCAGAACACTCCTACCCAGTCAACAGATCAGGGCTTGATCCATCACCGTTTTTAGCTCACTGCACCATCCCAGTTCAGAACCTGGCTACATGCAAATTAGTCTGTCCCTGGCCCAGTGCATCATGGAAACAGGGCAGACCAAACTACCAAGCCAATTCTTCACTGGAAAGGAAACAAGCTTCCGGGGACCGGTTTCTGGCATTACAGCCGTCTTCGGCCCGGCTTGCTTGAATCCTGATGGTGCAGTGAGCAAGGGACTCATGTCTGAGCATACCCTTCCACACTTATGGTGGCCAAAATAATTTCAAAAAGGGGGTGGTGATGGACACGTTTTGAATCGTTTTAGCCACCACAAGTGTGGCAGGGTATACTCAGATGTGAGTCCCTTGCTCATTGCACCACCAGGATTCAAGCAAGCCAGGCCGAAGACGGCTGCAATGCCAGAAACCGGTCCCCGGAAGCTTGTTTCCTTTCCGGTAAAGAATTGGCTTGGTAGTTTGGTCTGCCCTGTTCCCATGATGCACTGGGCCAGGGTCAGACTAATTTGCATGTAGCCAGGTTCTGAGCTGGGATGGTGCAGTGAGCTAAAAAACGGTGATGGATCAAGCCCTGATCTTTTGACAGGGTACGAGTGTTCTGTTTAATTCAGATGCTCTGTCCATCACCACCCCCACGTTTTGAATTGTTTTAGCCACCACAAGTGTGGCAGGGTATACTCAGATGTGAGTCCCTTGCTCATTGCACCATCAGGATTCAAGCAAGCCGGGCCGAAGACGGCTGCAATGCCAGAAACCGGTCCCCGGAAGCTTGTTTCCTTTCCAGTAAAGAATTGGCTTGGTAGTTTGGTCTGCCCTGTTCCCATGATGCACTGGGCCAGGGTCAGACTAATTTGCATGTAGCCAGGTTCTGAGCTGGGATGGTGCAGTGAGCTAAAAAACGGTGATGGATCAAGCCCTGATCTTTTGACTGGGTACGAGTGTTCTGTTTAATTCAGATGCTCTGTCCATCACCACCCCCACGTTTTGAATAGTTGCTGAGTACAGCAAGTGGCCTGGAGAAGATCACAAAGGCGGCATGCCTTTGAAGCTTCCCCCTGCCCATCCTGGGGGAGGAGGCCTAGCACCACACCCAGGATGTGCATTGTTGCAGGCCCAGGAGAGTGAGGGGCTCTCCACCCAGGGGTCCAACAACATGTCTGCTGTGTGGCTACCTGGGCAGCCACTCATTCCAGAAGTGGATTGTAGGTTAGGTTTCAGGGGGCATCTTTAAGATGCCCTTTGTGGTGCATTTTACATTAAATCCCACACTGGCATCAGTGTGGGTTTAATGTGCTGAGAAGTTTGATATCAAACTTGTCAGTCTTCCGTGTAGCCATTATGGTGCTGTGGAGTTCGTAATGACAACCTCCCAGCACCATATACTCTTAATGGCATCACTGCACTTACAGTGCCCAGGAATGGCCCTGGGTACTGTAGGGGCACAGGGCTCATGCCCCTGTGCCCACACCACTGGCATAGGGCACCCAGCTAGAGGGGTGACTGATGTATGCCAGGGCAGTGGGTTTGCCATGTCGACTCTCCGTTTAGTTCTGTACTTAGACACTCATCCTGCAAAGGCAGTGTGTGTGTGTCAGGGTACAGGTCCCTTAAGGGTGGCACAATAAGTGCTGCAGCCCTTGGGGGTCTTCTCTGGTCACCATGCCCTCGGTACCTAGGGTACCATTTACTAGGAACTGAAAGGTGGCCAGAGATGCAGATTGGGTTTTAAGTTCAACACAGTTTTAGGGAAGGAACACAGGCCCTGGGTACCTGGTTGGCAGGAGCTCAGGGCACACTCAGTCAAAGTACAGCAGCAGTTCAGCAAAAAGTGGGGGCTACCAATGCAAGAAAGATGGCACTTTCTCACAGTGGCTAAGTAGGCCAAAGAACGATGATGGATTCAACCCAGATCTGTGACTGGGGGTGAGTGTCTGAAAAGTTTCAGTGCTCCGTCCATCATCTCCTTGTGTTTGCTTTTTAGTGGTCAGGAATGGCAGTTGCACTCGGAGGTGGTGCAGAGCATCTTCCAAAAGTGGGGAGATCCCTACCTCTATCTCTTTTCCACTGCAAAGAATGTACAGTGTCAAAACGTTTGCATACTGGAGTTCCCAGAGCAGTTCTCTCTCAGAGATGACTATCGCCTAAACTGGGGCTTGGGACTCTGATACACCTTTCCGCTGCTACTTTTCCTGCCCAGTATAGATCAAGATAATATGTCCCAAGTCATCCTAGTGGGAAAATGTGGTACCTGGAATTTTTGGCGATGAGCATTTTTCTTTCAGTCTGGCTGCCGTTTCTCAACGACCTTCTGCTGCAGCAGCTGGCCCGGGTCATGCAGCAAGTTCGTACAACCTACACATCCATGTGTGGAGATAGAATGGCAACAGTTCATGGCTTTCCATCTTCCTCCCTAAAGGGTTGGTGTTATCTTGTCACCCAGGCGTCTACCAAAACTGTTTATGCAGACCACCGCGAGAATTTGTACTTTGGCGTTCCTCCCATAATATCCAGTCCTTGATATAAAGTCGCCTGACGTTCTCTTGTTTTGTACCTCATTGGACCAGTAAGGCCTTGGTGTAGCTACAGTTTAGAGATGTCTTTTAGCCCTTTCAGCATTCTTACATTTGGCACATCAGTCCTCCATTTTTAAATCACCTGGTGTGATGCGTTTCTTAAAAGGGTTGAACCACATGTTCCTATCAACACCTTTCATAATGCCGCAGTAGGACCTTAATTTGGTCCTAAACTACCTCATATGCACTCCCTTTGAACCAATGCACACCTATTCTCTCCACCTACTGAACATAAGACTGCATTCTTCATCGCTATAATGTCTGCCAGGTGAGTGAACGAACTTCATGCTTTGTATGCACAGCATCCATACTCTTCATATTTCCTGGACAAACTGATCCTCTGGATGAAAGGGGCATTCCTCCTGAAGTTAGTTGCACCCTTTTAACATAGGACAATCTAGTACATTGCTGACTTTCTGTGCTCTACTTCACCCCTCCAAGGCGGAAGATCAACTCCACTGCTAGGACCTTATGAGGGCCCTTAGTTTCTATATATATCAGAGTAGAGATCACCAACTGGATAAACACATTTTTTTCGGTTTCGCTGGAGCTAAAAAAGGGCAAAGCGGTGCAGAAGAAAACCATCTCTTGATGGATTGTGTTATGCATTAAGATTTACACTGGGCTCCTCCGTACTTGGCCTTGCTTTTCATTGATTTTGAAAAAGCCTTTGATACTGTTGACTGGAGCTATTTGGAGGATGTGCTGGAGGTGATGGGATTCGGCCTTCCATTCCAGCGCCTCATCCAAGTTTTATACTCCAGTCCTAAAGCAAGGATTATAATTATTGGTGTGTTCTTGGAGGCATTCCCCATTCAGAGGGGCACTCGCCAAGGTTGTCCGCTCTCGCCGCTTTTATTTGCGCTAGCGATGGAGCCACTGACCTCTCTCATACGCCAAGACCCCCGCATCTGGGGTTGTGCTTGGGACCCCTATCATGTCAACAAGGTTGTTCTTTACGCTGATGACGTCCTCCTATTCCTGGCGGACCCTGAGAACTCTGGCCCATGGTGCTTTGTCACCCTTTCTGCCTTTGAACGTGTCGCTGGCCTTCGGCTCAACTCGGCGAAATACACTCTGGTTCCCCTCCACCCGTCCCATGCATGCTTTGATTGGCAAACAACCATTCCTCTGCATAGGCAGTCCTTCAAATCCCTGGGGGTCTGGGTCACCCTGCTTCCAGAACTTGAATGGGCCCTCAAAATCACACCCCTGGGTACCAAGGCCAAGACCGACCTCAGGCGATGGCAATCTCTTCCTCTTAATCCCCTTCGCAGAAGTGCCCTTTTTAAAATGATGGTTCTCCCTCGTTTTTTATATATTCTACAAGATATAACCTTTCACTTCCCGGGGAGTTGGTTCACCTGGTTTTTATGTTGGGGAGTGAGACCATGAATGTCTCTGGCTCACTGCCGCATACCTCCTTATTACAGGGGCATGGGTGTGACCAATCTTCACCTTTACTATCTGGCCACAAGACTCATCGTGGTTCATGACTGGTTCACCGGCGGCTGGTCCGATCCCGTGTACCAGGTTGAGCTCCGATCGCTGGACTTTCCAGAGCTCCAACCCTACTTGTATGGGGCCCCTATACCACAGGTCCTCCCCCCATCACTAGGACAGTCCTACTGGCTTGGCGCACTGCCCTGCACCACACAAAATGGGATGGGAAATGTACCCAACATACACCCCTGTGGCATGGTACCTGGCTGCGGGAGGCCTTGACTCTCTGGAATTCCGTCGGTGGGACCGCATTGGGATCTCGCTTCTTGGGGACGTCTGGGTTGGGGACTACATCTGAACCTTCGCAGATTTGCAGCAGCGCTACTCCCTCCATTCCTCCCAATTTTACAAATATCTACAGCTTAGGCATGCGTTCAAGGTGCACATTCCGTCTTCCACCTCCCTCCCTGAATTTAGACCCCTCGAAGCCCAAGTGATGATGGGGAACCTGCGTAGAGGAGGGGGGGGGGTCGTGGATTTACCTCTCCCTAGTGAACAATGACCCCCAACCCTAGATTCACTGCGTGCCCGCTGGGAGGGTTGGCTGGGCCCCTTAGAGGATACGGACTGGAGAGACGCTCTCATGGCCCCTAAGACCTGACGACCTCCTCCAAACTGTCTAATCCAATTATATTATTTACACATGGCATATCTAACCCCTGCGCGTCTATATATAGAGCCCGACTGCGGCCCTCCCCGATCTGTACGCAATGCAATCACACTCCAGTTGACTTTTACCACATGGTCTGGCAATGCCCTGTCGTTGCGCCATTCTGGGCAGGTATGGAACTGGAACTTACACAGACCCTGGGGTGGACGGTTCCCTGCGACCCATTACGTCTGATTCTAGGTGTATTTGATTGCATGGACGGCTCTCGGCCCACAAGCGCTTCCTTGGAACTGCAGTGGTGGTGGCGAAACGTGACATTGTGGCACTCTGGTCCCAGGCCAAGTCCCCTACTGTACGGAGGTGGAGACGGGGGTAGACTTGTGTGGAACTCAAGAGGAACCCCTCTTTGAAGCCCGGGACTGCCCTGAACTATTTGGAAAGATCTGGAGTAAATGGTTTAATCTATAGTCCTGAGGGGTGTGTGTGTTCATATGTATCATGATAACTTTGCGCAAGACTTGATTCGAATGAATGATTTACAGGTCTCTGTCATCTTCCTTGCGGTTGTATACCACCCAGACACTTTGCTTGATTTTGCTACCATTGTAAATTTGTGGTTTGTTTTAAAAATCAATAAACTTGATTATCAAAAAAAGATTTACACTGGGCTGACCAATCAGCAGCCCCTAAAAGGTCTGCTTGCTCATTCCACCAGGCAAAGGCTGTTAACACAGTGTTGGCACTTGATGTGCCAATCCTGAACATCTACTTAACTGCTACGTGGGTGTCATTCCACATGTTCCCGAAGCACTGCTACCTGGACTGCATCTTGACTGTTCTGCAAGACTTCCTGGTCATCCACTCCACATACCCACTGTCTGGGGAGGTATTGTTTTGGTATTTATTCACAAGGGTAGGAATCTGTGGTTAGAAGTCCCAGTAAGATGAACAAGTTACTTACCTTTGTTAACGCCTTTTCTGGTATGGATTCTATTTCACTGCAGATTCCTCACTGACCGCATCCTCTGCCCTATTCAGTGAAAATAACTCTGTGTTTTCTTAAAAGATCCTAATTTATAGTTCTCTCTTAGGGGATCTCCATTGATAGTCATAAGCGTTTACGTAGTGCCACTCACGTGGGATACCCGGCGCACTTTTTCTTAGAATAGCTTCTTATGTGTAGAAGTCTGCCTTTCTTCAGGCAGGCCTGCAGAAACCCTTGAGAAAGAACATGTTATGCAGCCTATAAATGCAGGCTTCAGTGGTAAAATACTTCAGATTGTACTTACAAAAGGGTTAAAATACCCCTGCATGTGTATAATTTTTCTGTTAATATTTTATAACCACTCAGATCTTTAACAAACCCATATTGGAAAGGTAGAAAGAAGATGAAGGATAGCAGGACAGAGTAGCTCTATAGGTTGCTATTATGAGAGTTCAAAACAGTCTCTTTGCCATTAACCCCTTCCATGCCGAGGCAGTAACAGTTACGTCCTCAGCTGTGTCACTGGTATGCTGAGGACGTAACCCTCACGTCCTCTGCACACCAGCAGAGGAATTTCATTTTTTCTTTTTTCAGCCTCAGGAGTTGGGGAAGAGCTTTCCCAGCTGCCCAATGCATTTTTTCCAAGTATAATGACGATCAGCGCGAATGGTGCGCCAACGTCATTACAGTGAAAGTGAAATGAGCTGGTAAGCTAAATTTGAGGGTTGCAGGGGACTCTGGGTAAGAAAACGTAGGAAAATCTCCTACAAACCTAAAATTTAGCTTAATAAACCCCCCCACATTTTCCCTCACATTTCTGTCTGGAATCACCGCACCGGCACACATTTCCTAACAGCCAGTGTCCTCCTCAGTCATCGGAGTAAAATGATACCTCACTTGTATAGGTGGGCCAAAGGCCTGCGACTGGGAAGGGCCAAAAACGTAGAGATGGAGGGGATAGCACAGCGAGCCCCAAGTGCTATATATTTTTTTATATATGGTTTTAGGTTGACTCTGCACTGGACACCCACACAAGTGAGGTATTGTTTTTATCAAGAGACCAAGGGGAACACTGGGTGGTAAGAAATCAGTGCTGGCGCGGTGATCCGAGACAGAAATGTAAGGAACTTTTTATTTTTAAGCTAAATTTGAGGTTTTTAGGGGATTCTGGGTAGAGAAAAGTTGGGAGGTCCACACAAGCCACACCTCCCTGGACTTCCCCGGGTTTCTAGTTTTCAGAGGTGGTCGACGTTGAGAGCAGGTACTGCACCAGCTTGCTCACCATCCACGGATGGTTCGATTTCGAGGAAGAGATGCAGGTCGACGTAGAGGCAAGGTAGATCAAATTATAAACCATTGACACGCACTGTAAGATCGATGTGTATCAACGTCGAGGCAACCAGACCTCTTGCCGTTGATGAGCTGATCGCTGTCGAGTTGAGGTTGTTAAGTCCATCTCGACATCGAGGACAAGAAAAAGGAGAAAAATCTATTCTTCCTCGGATTTAGAGTACTTAAGTATATACTCATCCTCTTTGCTCACAGTGCTACCGGACTCTCCACGTCCTCCTTCTCCTCCTCCTCCTCCTCCCCCCAGACCAGTACTTCCATTGGTGCCAGGTTTTTTAGAACCAGCGATGGAGCTTGTTCTGACTCAAGCCTCAACAAAGACCGCTCCTTCAAGACTCCCAAAAAAGTATAGATCCTCTTTGTAGGAGGCTGGATTAGTATATGGTACTCACTTATGTAAGTGTAGCACCTTGCACTAATCCAGACAACCCTATGGTGATTATAGTGGTCCTAGACAACCTTATAAAGCTCTCTTGAGTGGTAGCTGTGGAGAGCAGCCTTCAGGCTTAGTCCAGCAGGAGTGTAAAGCAGCTTGTTTTCCCAGTGCTTAATCTTATGGTATAGGTTAAGTGAAAAAGAACCACACAGTATAGTTATGAAAATATATATATTGTAAACACTCTCTAACACAGTGCAATATCTCGTACCTGGAGATATAACCACAATACTTTGATCATAGAACACGTAGGTAGCACAAATACACAGTGGTCTCCAGGGGGAGACCAAACCATATACAAAAATAGTGGAATGCGAACCACGACCTAAATCGAGACTGGTCCCAGAAGACGTAGAAGAGTCGGGGATCCAAGGAACCACACAAGATGCGTATCTTAGAACCCCATGGAGGTTGTGTGCAAAGTGAGAACACAACCGCATGCTCCATTCAAGTCAACGGGTAAGTTGTGGTAGCAGTTTTAAAGAACTATTCCCAGCGGACCCTGAAGAAACCCAGTGGAAGATGGAAGGTTGGAGAGTAACCGCCCCCCCAGGAACCAGGATACCTACACCAGTGAAGCCGGGTGCATAGGTGCAAAGTGACGTCATAAACCGCCCTAGAGTACTTCAGTGAAGATGCAGCTGGCAAAGAAGGCAAAAGAGTCCGGTGGAACCCAAATGTGGATTCAAGTTGAGAGGTACCTCCTGCAAGCAGAGGGGACAGAGTCTGTCACTCAGGGGTGACCAGGTGGCACGGAAGATGAATGACCACCGATGTCAGAGATGCAGGAGAGTTGATGGTGCCCTTGAAGTTGTAGCTGTGCTGACCAGGCGACGCTGTGAAAGACCAGGAGCCATTCACCAGCAGTCTTGGATTTCAAGAGTGAAGGGGTCAGTGTCCAGCAGGGGCACCAACAAGCCTTGGCAACGGCAACCAACATAGTAGTAGAAAAAAGGTGCAGTGTCGGGACCAGCAAGGTCTAAGTGACTCACCACGAGCAGGTAAGTCAGAGCAGGCCCCATGCAAGCAGGGGAGCCCACTGGAGCCAAAGAAGACCCTCAAGAGGACCCACGGGCTAAAGGAACAGGAGTGGCAAGAGGACCCAGAGCAGCTCACCAAAGGATGAAGGCCTGCGGTGCAGAGGATGTGGTGCAGGCGAAGATCTTGGCTGCAGGAGATGCTTGAGGCTGGAGCTTCTTGGAGACCAAAGATCTATGGCGATGAGTCAAAAAGCTTTGCCTACGGCAAGTCGGCGCGTTGCACAGGAGTACTGCTACAGCTGTTCTGATGAGGGATACTGGCTTCAAACTTGCTGTGAAGACAGTGCAGGCCTCAAGGTAGTTGCAGAACCATGACCTGTGTTGCTGAACCTATCGGAGTCCGTGGGAGCTCAAGAACAGCAGACCGGTCAGCTTCGTAGCTGTGACTGCAGATGCAGGGGGGTGACTCCTTAACTCCAACCGAAATTCCTTCAGGTGTCTTGGATGTCAACAGGCCTTGTGAAGAACCTGTATGGAGCACACGCACAGATGTTGCAGAAGACCGGCAGGACAACGAGATCAGGAGCAGCAGGAGTCTTCCCAGTTGTAGTCTTGGTTTCCAAAGCGAAGTCTAGCAAAGTCCAGAGTGCCCAGACGGTTGAAGTTGAAGTGGTTTCTGATCTGAATTTGGTCCCATGATGAATCTAGGGACCCAGCCACAGGTAAGCCCTTAATTTCCCTAAGGAAACAGTTGGGACGATTCAGGGGTCCTTTCTAGAGGAGGGGATGGACTGTGGGGTGGATACTCCCATATCCTGTACCCGGTTTCGCTCCAGAGCGGGAGCCAGCGGCTCCCTGAACTGGTTTCAACTGGAGTATGCAAGGAGGCCACCAAATGTGCCCTTCAAAGTAATCTAGTGTCACTGGCAAGCGCTCCCACCCTGTCCCAATACACTAAGTACTGTTTGGAAGGTGGTCACACCTCACTGTGACAGGAAACCTATTTTCCTGCATTCCTCTGCTCGAGCTTGGCTCAACAGCCGGAGAGCAGATTCGTGTACCAACCATAGTTTTCTGTCCAGGTCTAGAAGACTTGTACCAGGAGCACTGAAGGCCTCCCGGAGGAACTTTACAGTGCATGAAATCATAGGCCCAAACACGACAGGATTTGTTGCAGCCAGCTTAGAGATAGCATTCGTGTAATGTCGCATGGCCACTCTATGTATGGTAATGGCTGATGCACTTACAACCCCGGAGAATGGACTCTGTGGGCTGTAGGGGCTTCCTGCTCATGCAGGGGCACCCTCACACTAATAATCGAGCACCCTGCCTTCAGGATTGAAAAGCATGCCTTAGGGGTGACCTTTAGGTTTTAAGTGTAGTGACCTCGGATACAAGAAATCTTATATCTGTTGTAAGTGGTGCTACCGCCAGCTTACACAGGCTGAAATGGCAAGCCTGTAGTCACAATTCGGGTAGTCTCTCATGGGTAGCATAATACATGCTTCAGCCCATGGGGGACCCCTGGTGTCCCTTTGCCCTAGGTAACTTGGTACCATATACTAGAGACTTACAAAATTACATTAGTAGCAAAGCTCGGGTGTACCTAAGTACTCACCATGTTCAATTCAGGGAAGAAGCACAGACTGGGGTTCTGATTAGCAGGATCCCAGTCAGACTACTGAGTAAAACATAATGACCCCAATAAAAAGTGGGGACAATCCTACTTTCCTACATTCTTTTCTTCACCTCCTGACTTGGTGGTCATACTTGTGGCCAAGAAGCATCACACCTCCTCACTCCCACCTGATAATTAGAGTTAAAAACTTGACTTTGGGGTCGCAAAGTTTGCAACAATGCCGCCACCTTCATGAAAGAGGCCAGTGCTACTGCCGTCCTGGGGCGATACAATTGAGCGCTATTCAACAAGTTGCGGATGATCTTCCCAGGGATAGAAGAGAAGACTTCCTTAAAATAGTTAATGAGGGCCTCATGGCATCCAACCAAGTCACCAGTGCACCAGTGCCACAGCGAACTCCTCTTTGTTGGCGGCGTATGAATATTGTCATGGGATAGCTTTGAGAAAGCAGTCTTGCCTTCGCCTGACATCTATCAAATCGGAGTCTCAGCAAAGGATTTAAAATGTTTTCCTTTTCAAGTTCGATCCCTTTGGCAGCCACACAGCTCATGAGATGGATTGCATGAAGTCTGAAATGGACTCACACTCGGAGGGTTCATGCCCCTCATTGGTATCAAGGCCGCCAGCAGTCACATCGACCTTTCCAGCTGCAACAGCGAAGGCAGTCTAAAGGCGATCCTCACAACAGCTCGCCCACGGGGTAAAGCTATGACAGGCACCAAGCCTGAATCTCTCCCCCCCCCCCCCCTATCTGTTATCCACTTCAGTAGGGGGAAGCATTTCTCATTGCCTGACAGAGTGGCAAAAAATCACAAAAGGGGTATTGTCTCAGATTCACCAGCCCTCTTCTGACCATACCACCAGAAGCATCCAATCAACATCTACACGTGCTTTAAGAATAAGTCGACATCTTAAAACCAAGCAGTGGAGGTTGTTCCACACAATTAATGGGCTATGGACATCTACTCCAGATACTTTCCGATGAGGAAAAAAGACCAGAACAAATTCAGGCCCATTCTCGATTTAAAAATAGTCAACAAATGGATTTGAGAGAAGTTTTCAATGCTGTCATTGCATCTGATCTATCCCCAATTACACCAGGGAGATTGACTCTGCTCCATAGTCCTTCAAGATGCATAATTCCATGTACCCATCGCCAAGAAACACCGTAGGTTCTTGAGGTTTGTAGTGGGGCACAACCACTATCAATACCAGGTTCTTCCATTTGGCCTCAAGACAGCCCCCCAAACTTTCCTGAAGTGCATGGAAGTGATTGCTGCCCACCTCAGGAGGCACCAAATCTCCATCTACCCATACCTAGACGATTGGCTAATAAACTCCACAAGAAGCCCAAGGTCATTACAACTGGACATGCACAGTCCTCCAACGATTGGGCCTTTTCATCAACAATGAATAGTCAATTTCCATTCCGGTTATGAGTCTTCAGTATTTTTAGAGGCTACCATAAACACCATGCAGGCACCACGGTGCCCTTTGTAGGAGAGACTTTTATTGATCTGTTGGAAATGTTACTCTCTAATGAAAAGCCTCTTATCCCACGGTGAGGTTAGTGTCATCTTTTTTGGCACCATGGCCTCCTGTATGTTCCTCGCCCCGTATGCACAGCTCCTCATGCATCCCTTTCAGGAGTGTCTCGAAGACCAGTGGGAACAGGCAACTTGGTGGACAAGATCACTCTCTACCCTCATGTGAAACAATCTGTGACATGGTGGTACTCTCTGGCCAACCTGCTTCAAGGGATGCCTTGCCACCATCAAGCGTCCTCTCAAACCATAGTGATGAATGCATCATTACTGGGATGGAAATCCCACATGGATCATCTCCAAATTCAAGCCACGTGGTCTGCGAAGGAGACAACATATCAGATCTGTCTCCTCAAGCTCTGAGCAGTTCACCTAGCTCTAAAAGCGTTTCGCCCATCATTCAAGATCCAGTCCCTGGTTGTTCAGACAGACCATATAACCTCCATGTACTACCTCAACAAGCAGAGAGGGATGAGGTCCAGACCCTTATCCCATGAACCCCAAGCAAGTTGGAGATGACTCATAGACAGGAATCTGCTAATCAGGTCAACTCGCCTCCCAAGTGTGCAAAATGTGCAGGCAGATGCCCTCAGCAGGTTCTGCAAGAAAATCGCAAATTGGTCCTTCACAACAACAACATGCAATTCATCTTCAGACTGTGGGGCGCTCCGCACAACACCTTGTTCACCACAGCAGAAAACAAAAAAGCCAAAGCATCTCCTCAAGATACTCCCAACCAGGGACTCTGGGGAATGCC
This sequence comes from Lissotriton helveticus, assembly GCF_964261635.1. Taxonomy (NCBI): domain Eukaryota; kingdom Metazoa; phylum Chordata; class Amphibia; order Caudata; family Salamandridae; genus Lissotriton; species Lissotriton helveticus. Next base: position 1,503,893,306 of record NC_136057.1, on the reverse strand, counting down.
CTAAGGATTGGCTGGTCAGGCAAATTTATCTACGCTTTCCACCAATCCCTCTGATTGCGGCCATCCTCCTCAAGCTGTCCTACTCGAGAGCCAGACTCATTCTGATAGCCCCGAGTGGCCATGTTAGTGGTTGTTCACTGACATCCTTCACCAGGATCAGCATTTACATCTTAAGCTGCCATGCCTACCAGACCTGCTAACGAGGTTTGAAGGCCAGACTGTTCACCCTAATCTCTCCTGTTTGAATTTAGCTGCAAGGCTCCTGACCTAGTGCTGTATGGAAATGTGAAGCTGCCACAAAACTGCCTCGACATCTTCAAGGAGACTGAATAGTCATCAACTTGTTCAGCTTATGCCTTCAAGTGGAAGAGATTTTATATTTGGTGTTCTTCCAAGAACGTATACACACCAACTTCCCAAGAAGTTGCCATTCTTCCTAACATGTCCATTTGGCAAAATCTGCCTTGCAATTCTCTTCCATAAAAGTTTACTTGGCTGCACTCACTGCCTACAGAAAATCTCCTTCATAGACCTCTTTTTTTCAAAATCCCAGTGATCAAGGATTTTCTAGAAGGTTCCTTCCCCTGCCAGGGAGTTTAACATAGTCCTTTATCGTCTCATAAAGGCCCCTTTTGAACCTATTCATAAGGCATCCCTACAGCATCTCTCTTGGAAAACCGTTTTCCTTGTAGCAATCACATCAGCTAGTAGGGTTAGCGAAATCCAGGTGTCTAATCTCACGAGCCGTACTCAGTCTTCCTCTCTAACAAAGTAGTTAATGAGGACTCACCTAAGATTCCTCCCCAAGGTGGTTTTGAACTTTTATGTCAATCAGATAATTTCATTTGCAGCCTTCTTTCAGCACCTTTCAATCCTGGCTGAAAGAACTCTTAATTTCCTAGATGTGAGGCAGCCCTTCAAATTTGGTCTAGACAAGACACGTGACATACGTAGATCGGATCAATTGTTAATCAATTATGGCCCGTCCGTATAGGTATAGCCACTTTCAAACAATCCATCTCCCGATGGATAGTGTCTTGCATACTCTTATGATATCAAAAAGCCATCCAGACCTTGTCAGCTAGACCAATGGCCCATAGAGGCAAAGCAGCTACTGCTGCTTTGATGTGAAATATCTGCGGATCCCACCATGCGGCTCTGCGGAGATCTGTAAAGCAGCTACATGGAGATCTGTTCACACATTCACCAAGCAGTATTGTTTGGATTCGTATGCTCGAGCTGACGCTCAAGTAGAATAAGATTTCCTCAAATATGTATTTTCGTAATTCCTCTCCTGTTTTCCACCGCTCTTGGTGGGGATGGGCTTGCTAGTCTATTCAAATGCTTAATCAAAATTCCTTAAACAAAGGTATAGTTTCTTACCAGTAATCCAAGTTCTCTCTTAGGAGAATCTCCATTGAAGTCATAAGCGACTCACCCACCTCCTTGGTGGATATAACAGGAAATTATTAGAATTACCTATCACTAACGCTTTCCTCTAAAAAGAATTGAGGTAACTACCTCCTGCTAGACATGATGGGATACTGGTGGTCTCTGGGTCCTTAAACGCTATTTTAAATTTGCCTAATAGCATATAGGTCTACACGGTCCTGCTATCCTTCCTCTTTTATAAAAAAGGTTTGTGAAAGAGACTGCATGTGTGTTTTAAAATATTAACTTACAAATTACACATATACATGTTTATTTTAACCCATTTGTAAGTACACTTAAGAAGATATTCTATGAAAAAGTGCTCCAGTATTCCTGCACATGGGCGGAACTAGTCAAATGCATATGACTTCAATGGAGATTCCCCTAAAAGAGACATGGGATTGCAATTAAGAAACCATACCTTTTGCATACCGGCATTCTGATTTCTATTAGCTCTGCGTTCCACAGCGCGGTCAGAAGGCAAATAATGTCAGCTTTTGGCGGTGGCGCCGATATAGTGGCCCCGACGTCACCTATGGGGTGGGACGGGCCCAACGCGGAGTTGCATGACCCCACCTACTGATGCACGAGTGAATTGCTGGAAAGTTCCTCGATCCAGTCAGTTGCCTCGGGATGTTCACATGGTGAAGAATTTGCAGTTAGAGTCTCTGAGAAAAAGTGTTACCTAAGGTAACTAACTTGTTCAGACAGCTACCTGTGGGGATGATCCCCATGATTTTCAAAGTATGATTCTTTTGTCAAGGCCAAGGCGTACTACAAAAATCCTTTGGCATTAGAGGACACTGTAAACAACAGCGTCATGACTGCTTGCCTTAAATGCCATTTGTTTTGTATAAAGCTTTGGCTTAATCTAGATGCATATCTTTTTCATGCCTCCTTGATACGTGTTATCTCATCTACAAACTTCCTAGGTTTCAACTTGTTGTATCCCAACTCGATGTTCTAGATTTGGGCTGCGTGTTGCACATGGCCTGAAACAAAAGTTGATAATTTGACATATGTTCTTCAAACAAGGGAGTCCATAAGTTTGATACCTGGCTGGGACGTCAAACAGAAAGTTGATAAAATGTAGGACGGGTTATACACTGGTGGAAGTTGTGAGGTTTCAGGTATTTTGTGTTTCACTTGTTATATCAAATTACGCCATGTTGTGTAATTACGCTACTGTTCGCGGCAAAATTATAGCTTGAGAACAATGCATACAACTAAAATTTGAACAGCTGTACTTTTGTTTTTCGTGGTATTTTTCATGGGTCAGTTCTTTTTATTTGGTATGGATAATTTAATACACAGAAGCCCACCTTCACCCAGTGGCTGGTGACACTTTTTTACCAACACCCCCATTCCTCCCCCTTTACTCCGCAGTCCCTTTGCTTCCTACATTTCTAAAGTATTTAAATAGAAGTATGCTAAGCATGTTTAACCTGTTTCAGAATCTCTTTGTATTCTGTCCCGGCCCATTGCAGCTCCTCAATGTCTCTGTCAGACCTTTGTTTGAACTACTGACCTCACCCAATAAGGCGGTAGGTAAGCATATTTCTTCGCAATTCGGAGTTTCTTGCTTTCCCAAATAAAGCTTTCAATGAATCTCTGCAATTTGCCTATTCCCTGCTTGAGAGTTTCCTCTGGAAGTGTCTGCATCACGTATAATGTTCTTCAGGTGAGGGTCATTTTAATTGTGGCTACTTTCCCCAGGAAAACTAGCCTGCTCACTTGACAAGATTGCAGGTCTCTTTGAGTCAATGCCAGAAGTTCCCTATAATTATTTTCTTCTGTTTTATCTTGTAAGAATGCAATTTTAACTCCCAGGCATGGTATGGGGCCCTCTGCTCATGGCAATGGGAAGTTTGTCTGCAGCTCTTTTTGTTGTTCAGCCTGAGTGGATATATATAAGAACTGTGATTTCTGTATCTTAACTTCAAAGCCGGAGGCTGAGCCAAATTATGTAAATCCTGACAGCAGGGTAGGAAAGAATTGCGGCAGGGGGCTAGAGGGGGGCTGTAAGCATTACCAGTTGATTATCCGCATACATTGCTATTGTATGGACCTGAGAGCCAATTCTCTATCCCTGAGAATGTGTTGTTCCTTCTACTATATGTTCCATATATAGCACAAAGAGGAGGCGGGGCAACCCTGTCTAGTACCCCTTCCTACCTCCCTCAGACTCAAAGGTCACCTGGTAGACCCATGCCCTATGTCAGAACACCTTTCATAGGACCATGGGGCACACAGGGGCTTTTGGGCCCAACAGAGGAGGTTGAGGTCTTTCACCCCTGATGTTCCATGACCTGACCTACTATGAATTCCGCTTAACTGACTCTTAATGGTAGCTGTGGTCGAGCAGTCAAGGTTCTCTTGGAAGGATTTAGATACAGGTCAGGGAACAAGACTCATAACTCAAAATGCAAACAGTATGAACAATAAATCAATGTCCAGCCAAATGCTTTCTTTTATAACAAGAAGTTGTATTTTATTTCTAATTCTACACGTGCAAAGGAATACGACATTGTAGTTAGGCTGACTTAGTATACGGTGCACACTTATTTAAGTGAAGCGCCTTGCGCTGATCCAGACAACCCTTATGGTGATTTTAGTGGTCTTAGAGAACCATAGAAAGCTCTCTAAGTGGTAGCTGGGGAGAGCGGCCTTCAAGCTTATCTTGAAAGAGTGTTAAGCAGCTTGTTTCAACAGATCTAATCATGTGTATTTCTTCGCCCTCCCAAATATTAGAAAATACCACACTCCCACACGCATGCACAAACACGGCGAAGCAATAAAAACTCAAATGTATATGCGTGTGTGTGTGTGTGTGTGTGTGTGTGTATATATATATATATATTTTTTTTTATTTTTATTGCTTCCACCTCACGCCAGGTCGTGCACTCAAGCACGGGTGCTTGTTGCGAGGGGCGTTCCTCGCTATTATCGTCGCTCCTTTTCCTTCTTACTTTTCAAAGAAAAACAGCACTCGCGGGAGGAGGATCCAAAAGCTTTTATTTCCGACCCTCAGAGCTCTGAGGGTCGGAAATAAAAGCTTTTGGATCCTCCTCCCGCGAGTGCTGTTTTTCTTTGAAAAGTAAGAAGGAAAAGGAGCGACGATATATAAATAAATATATATATATATATATATATATATATATATATATATATATATATATATATATATATATATATATATATATATTGTCCAGGGTCTCTCCTCACGGATAGAATTTGAGGCGCACACTCCACAGGTAAAGTGTACATCATTTATTTCACAATTTTGCAAGCTCCGCTGTCCTAATGCATTTCGGCCGCATCGGCCTTCTTCAGAGGGGGGGGGGGGGGCTTCCGACATCCAATGGCCTTCCGAACTCACACAGACCCTACTATTGCTCCCATCCAATAATTACCCTCAGGTGGGTGCCCAATTAGGCTGCAGTTTAGAGCATGCTGGTCTTTGCAGTGCGTCCTTTGGCCTCACGATTTTACTCCTCCAGTGGATGATGTCATGTTTGTTAATTGCAATGAGGTGATGCCTGTGTCCCCTTGAATACTATTTTCGAGTGTTCTGGGGCCCATTCCAAGGTGTAGTCCCTGGTGGCTGCCGCTGCCCATATATATATATATATATATATATATATATACACACTTGAAGATAAAGGATCACAAGAAAACAACAACCAGCCAGGGCAAAAATCGGGATCCCAAAGGATACAATGAGTCACAAAGAAATATGAGTCACTTCTTTCTTGGATATATATATATATATATATATATATATATATATATATATATATATATATATATATATATACACAAAACTTGCAGAGACCCATAAAAGACCAGCCTCTTGGGAGAAAATGACTCGCACTGTAAATTGGTAGCCTGCTGCCAGCTTTATTGAAGGGGGGAAAAGTTCAAAATAGTTCGTGCCAGACGCGTTTCAAGAGCGACATGCTCTCTTCCTCAGTGGCCTGATAAGACTGCAATGTAGAGCTGTAAATGAATATCACCTGCCTGTAGGGCGTGGCCAACAGCACTGCCTTGTGGGTGATAAAGTCCTTGAATCAGAGCGCTTCATTGCCAGCAATGCAAAAAATAAATCCCAAGTGGGTTGAAATTCTCCACCTTCACGTCCGCTGCCCTGCTTTGTGGCTTCCAAAATGAGCAGAACACCGCCATACTGCATAGGCGATGACTCTTCTTCCATCCCTGCTGCTCGGTGCCATGTGGGACCTGCCGGGACCCGCTAACCAGTGGTGGACTGTTCTTGACACGGCAGGGACAGCCGCCATAAATCCAAAACTTGCACAGACCCATGAAAGACCAGCCTCTTGGCAGAAAATGACTCACGCTGTAAATTGGTAGCCTGCTGCCAGCTTTATTGAAGGGGGGAAACGTTCAAAATAGTTCGTGCCAGACGCATTTCAAGAGCGATATGCTCTCTTCCTCAGTGGCCTGATAAGATGGAAATGTAGCGCTGTAAATGAATATCGCCTGCCTGTAGGGCGTGGCCAACAGCACGGCCTTGTGGGTGATGAAGTCCTTGAATCAGAGCGCTTCATTGCCAGCAATGCAAAAAATTAATCCCAAGTGGGTTGAACTTCTCCACCTTCACGTCCGCTGCCCTGCTTTGTGGCTTCCAAAATGAGCAGAGCACCGCCATACTGCATAGGCGATGACTCTTCTTCCATCCCTGCCGCTCGGTGCCATGTGGGACCGGCAGGGACCTGCTAACCAGCGGTGGACTGTTCTTGACACGGCCGGGAAAGCCGCCATGTGTATATATATATATATATATATATATATATATATATATATATATATATATATATATATATATATATATATATATATATATATATATATATATATATATATATATATATATATATATATATATATATATATATATATATATATGAACCAGAAAACCCAACTCCCACAGAAATTCCATGGAGAAGCAGGCACGGACACGAAGTGGCATTGGATTCGGCATTTATTTCTTAATGCAGGGCGCCCTCAATCACGAGCACAAGGAGAGACGCGTTTCAGCCTACAAGAGGCCTTTGTCAATCTATATATATATATATATATATAAATATACACACAGACACAGACACAGACACTCACACACACACACACACACACGCAGAAACAAAAGTGGCAGAACTCCATTTGTAGTTGACTATCATCCAACAGCTCCCAACTACAGAAATATAATGCAAAAAACATTTCCCTTACTGTCCACTTGTGAAAAATTGCAAAAGGTTTTTCCAAAACCGGCAGTCATTGCTTACTGCAAAGCTCCAAATTTACGATCTCTTATTGTGAGAGCTGAACTCAAGCAAGGTGTAACAAATGCAGGGGTTCATTGCTGTGACTCTAAAAGGTGCATCACATGTGAATATCTTTTACAAACATCATCAGTAACTAGTTCTGTTACGAGAAGGACCTATGCAATAAGGCAGCATCTTCCATGTCACTCAACATGCATTATTTATGTGATTCAGTGCCAACGGCAAAGCTGTGAAAAACAATATGTACGCCAAACAGTGAATGACCTCCGTACACGATTCAGGAACCACATATCGGCAATAATAAATAAGAAAATTGACCAGCCTGTACCCAATCATTTTAACCTTGTTGATTATTCACTATCAGATTTGAAGATTTTCCCCGTGGAATATGTTTCAAAGGAAGAACTACTGGACTCCAGGGAAAACTTCTGAATGTACTGTTTAAAATCACTGCATCCAGATGGACTGAACATTACTGACACCATAACCTAGAACTCTCAGGGCTGCATTGATTCCTCAGTCCAAATGGAATCTTCACTCTTTATGCTTTTTGAAAATTCAGCTGTGTCCTCTGTGCAGCCACTGAGCAAACCATCTTGTACTACCTGAGGAAGGCGGAAGCTGAAACATTGTAGTGGAAATATATTTTTGTTCTTTGGTGAATCTATCTGTTTGAGTCACTGCTTTCTTTGATATTTTATTTCTTTGTGACTCACTGTATCCTTTGGGATCCAGATTTTTTGCCTGGCTGGCTGTTGTTTTCTTGTGATCCTTCACCTTCAAGTATACTGTTTTTGTGATTACAAACCTGTATCCTCCCTGGATCGAGACTCAAGCCAGAAGCAACCACCATGTCAAGAACAAATCTACATCCTAGATATGTGCTGTTCATCCAGGAGAAAATCAGTAAGTGCCAATTTACAATAGCACATTTACAAATCTATAAAAAAAACTTAACATCTATCCTATGGGGTTGGAGGTTAAGTCTAAGCCACCTTTTAAACTAACTAGTTTTGAATGGTCAGCTACATGGAATATTCTACTGCATAACTCATCAATTACCCTACTATTGGTATCTATTAAAGTAACCATTAAAAAAAGGCAGATGCTTAAAGCCAAGCTACAAAAAGTACTGAAACTTTTAAAGAACACAAAAAGTGACTCTGAAGTGGCACACATACTACAGAGAATTGCAGTAGTAAAAAGGTGACTGCCAGGAATGCTATTGAAATTAAATCTGCAAAACCTAAAGGAGATATGTTAAGATTTCATATACCTCCTCTCCCAACTCACCACTTCATAAATCATTCTGCTTTTGGAGATTTTCTTGTCAGTGAAAGCCCTGTAAGTAAACAGCATAAAAAGAATACAAGATTTATAAGACAAAAAAGGCTGCAGAGCATCAGTCAGCTACAACCCTTCCAGACATCCGACCCAGTTATTGACTTGACTGTAGGGCTCCTATCACCAGGTGAATTGGACCTCTTGAGCAAAGGCCTCTATTTCTGTCCTGTACTGAAGGACCATGATACGGCCAACATGATGAGAGACCCAAAAACCTTTGCGAGAAGATGCAGACTTGCAGAATACTTTTACAATAATTCTAATGTTGGTCTGCCAAGCTACCTTCCAGATCCATTTAAGAAGTTCCGCCATCCCAAATCATGGACTCCTCAATGTGGTAGAAATACTGTTCTTGATACATACATTTTATCCATCAACAAACTCATCAAGGGATCAACACCCAAAAGGATTTTTGATAACATTACCTGAGAAGAAAGAAAAGCTCTCCACCTCCTTCAACAGAGAATGGATGTCATTATAAAACCGGCAGACAAAGATGGTGCAGTGGTTGCCATGAAAGTAAGTGATTATATTGTGGAAGGAATGAGACAACTAATGGATACCAACACTTACAAACTTTTAGAAACTGATCCCACAGAGACTTGAACAAAGAAATTAAGAACATGGTTGAAAGGTACAGGAGCTTAAACCTCATTGATGAAACAACAGCAGATATACTTCATCACAAACCAAGACTTGGGATATTTTATATGCTTCCCAAAATTCCCAAAATGAACAATCCTGGCCGTCCCATCATCTCTGGAAATGACACAGCCGCTGAGAGACTATCTTTGGCGATCTGCACCTCCAGCCCATTGTACAGGAACTTCCATCATTTGTTAAGGATACCAGTTACTTCCTTCAGATTATTGAAAAATTTAACCAATTTTACACATTTGATGATGATACTCTTCTGGCTACATTTGATGTTAGATCATTATACACCACTATACCACATGAGGATGGGCGAATGGCATTATCTGAAACTCTTAATAAAAGAACTGTGAAAAAGCCATCAACAAATGTGCTTACCAACTTTGCAAGAGTTATCCTTAAATCCAACAATTTTACGTTAAATGGTAAACACTATCTGCAGATACAAGGGACTTCCATGGGCACTCGGATGACTCCATCCTATGCAAATATCTTCATGGGCAAACTAGAGAACTGTATACTTGCGTCTTCTAGCATCAACCCACTGGTATGGCTACGATACATTGACATATTTATAATATGGAATGCAGGAAGTAGAACATTGGAACAATTTACAGCTTATATCAACAATATCCATCCTACCATCAAATTTACCAGCAGCAATACTAAACAGAAGCATCATCTCCCTTTTATGGATGTGCTACTCCCCATTCATGAACACAAAATTACAGCTGATCTGTACCACAAGCCTACAGATGCTCATTTGTATCTAAACTGGACTTCATGTCACCCACACTAAACTGAGCATCATCTACAGCCAAGCACTCAGAATAAGACTCATCTGCAGCAATGAGGAAACCTGTAGAGACCATCTATAGGAGCTTGCTACATTATTTAAAATACGAGGCTATCCTCTGCATATCATACAGCAACAAATTGACAAGTCTTTGCAGTTACCCAGAGAAGTACTTATTTGGAATACCAACGGCAGAAATAAAAGTGACAGAACTCCATTTGTAGTTGACTGTCATCCATCAGCTTCCAACTACAGAAATATAATGCAAAAAACATGTCCCTTACTGTCCACTTGTGAAAAATTGCAAAAGGTTTTTCCAAAACCGCTAGTCATTGCTTACCACAGAGCTCCAAATTTACGATCTCTTATTGTGAGAGATGAACTCAAGCAAGCTGTAACAAATGCAGGGGTTCATTGCTGTGACTCTAAAAGGTGCATCACGTGTGAATATCTTTTACAAACATCTCAGTAACTAATTCTGTTACGAGAAGGACCTATGCAATAAGGCAGCATCTTACATGTCGCTCAACATGCAATTATTTATGTGATTCAGTGCCAACGGCAAAGCTATAAAAACAATATGTAAGCCAAACAGTGAATGACCTCCGTACACGATTCGGGACCCACAAATCGGCAATAATTAATAAGAAAATTGACCAGCCTGTAGCCACTCATTTTAACCTTGTGGATCATTCACTATCAGATTTGAAGATTTTCACTGTGGAACATGTTTCAAATGAAGAACTACTGGGCTCCAGGGAAAACTACTGGATGTGCCGTTTAAAATCACTGCATCCAGATGGACTGAACATTACTGACAACACAACCTGATTACTGCATATCTCTCAGGACTGCGTTGATTCCACATTCCAAACGGAATCTTCACTCATGATGCTTTTTGAAAAATCAGCTGTCATCTGTGCAGCCACTGAGTAAACCATCTTGTACTACCTGAGGAAGGCGGTAGCTGAAAAGTTGTAGTGGAAATATCTTTTTGTCCTTTCGTGAATCTATCTGTTTGAGTTATTTCTTTCTTGGACCCGCAGCTTGCTACTGAGAACCAGGTAAGCGTGGGCTGATCGAAGCGTTAAGGAAAAGGGAAAGCCGGCAGCCATCCCACTTTCACGCTGATTACTAGCTGTGATACCGGCGGTTCTTGCGAGAGCGAGTAATACTCGCCCTCAGTTTACAGCATTACAACATAATGTAAGCTGACGAAGTGAAGGAGAGGTAGGAAGCCGCATTATCTATTTTTGATGACACAGTGGTGTGATCTATAACCAGCTACGTTGCCCAAAAAGATATCAGCAAAGTGGATGTCATTGCACGGTTAAAAAGGCTGGAAAAGGGGGCGTGGCTTAGCGGGCAAGCATGGAGGACGCTGCCTAGAAGAGCTCCATCCTGCCCGTAACTCATCCGCCTAAATATCCTGTCTCCCTGGTCCTTGCTGCTACCCAGAGCGGCGGTCTAGCGGCAGAGAGGGACGGTCTGAGGCCTGGTTGGGTGCCGTGCAGCCGGGGCCTCGAGTTTGGCGCCTCCGCGCCTGGAGCGCTGCGGGCTACGGCATACTTCAAGGCGGGACCCGGGGGTGCGGGAGTGCCCCGATCTCCCCTGGCGTTCTGCAGGGGCTCTACGGACATCTAGCACTGGCGGCGGGGGCAAGTGGAGCGCCTGAGTCCCCATAACGTGACAGGGCTGCGGGGGCCTCCGAGATGCGAGGCCTGGTTGCCCACGTAAAGCCGGGGCCTACATTTTGGCGACACTGGTGGGGAAGCCCTGGCTGGAGACCTGGGGGCTGTCGGCCTTCAGGGGAGATACTGCGATGCGAGTGGCCCAGGACTAGAGGCGATAATAGGGAGCAGCACACTGGAACATACTGGCCCAAATGGTGCGATATCGGCGGTGGAATGCCCATGGTCCAGAGAAACTCGGCGGCCGCACTGGAGCCATTTTGAAGAGGCCCTGGGAAAATACCGCTGAGGACAGACAGTGAAGAAAATTGGCCTAGGCTTCTGAACAGACCGGTGGTGTGGTGATTTGCTGCGGTGAGGCCGGACAGCCAGAGGTGCGGTTGGGGAGCGGGAGGGGAACATCGTGAAGAAGACGTTGGGGGGCAGATCGGCCTCCGGGGGTGGCTGCAGCAGTACTCGAGGTCGGGAGTGGGGCTCGCCGCATAATTTGGCCCTTATGAGATGCCGTGGCCTACGCGGGGTTCTGGTCGGAGAGCTGGATGGTGCTATCCGTGGAGGTTGCAAGGGGCGAAGAACAGAGGTGAACAGCGGAGTGACGCAAAGTGAACCCTTGCGGCGGCGGCCCACCTGCCCCTGATCGGTCCTTGTGAGACTATCCGGCATTTCGAGTACCGGACGTGGTGAGATCTCACTGGTTCCTTCTCCCCAGCGGCACAGGTGAAGACATCCCGGGGTTCGGGCACTGGGTCCCAAGGTGATTGCCCCAGCCACGGTCCACGATGACTAGAGGTGGGAGCAGTGGAGGGACTTCGAAGCAGGGTCCCATTGGCAAATTCACGGGACCGAGCGGTGGCGCTGGGGCCACAGGAGGCCAACAGGGTTCGGGGCCAGACAATGCAGCACTACTGGCAGCGATAACCCATCCCGGGATATGTTGGATGCGAAAATAGGAGCTGTGGGGGCGGATGTCACACTGTTGCGCCAAGACCTGCGAAATGCCGTGGCCCGCATCACAGAGGCTGAAACTAGGATATCTGGTGTGGAGGACGATGTGGCGGTCTTGAAGCAGAAGGTGGCCAGTATGGAAGGGATCCAGAAAGGCCTAGCACCTGGAGTTGAGGATGCGGAAGGGAGGGCCCGGCGGAACAACCTGAGATTTGTAGGATTTCCGGAGGGCTGCGAGAAGGGCAACATGGAGAGTTTCTTGACCCGGTGGCTGGAGAGCTGGCTCCCACCCGACTCCCTCTCCAGATGCTTTGTAATAGAGCGGGCACACAGGGCTCTCATACAAAAAACGCCTGTGGGGTCGCGCCCCCTGCCAGTAATAGCCAAACTATTGAACTTCCACGATCGGGACACTATACTGAGACAGGCGCGGGTGAAGGAACCCCTCATGTGCGATAACAAAAAGATCCTGATCTTTCCGGACTACACCAGGCTCGTCCAGCAGCAGAGGCAGTCATTTACGGCGGCCAAGGCACGTCTACGTGATCTTAAGCTCCCCTACGCATTATTATACCCAGCCCGCCTGCGAGTGGTATACCAGTCCCGCACTCTATTCTTCGACACCCCGGAAGAGGTGTTCCACTGGACTGATGAGACGGTGAAAGTGAGGGTGCGTACTCCGCCGGGCCGTGACTCGGATTCTTCATCAAGCGGGGCACCGGGGCGGACTCCCCGACGCTCCCGGAGCAAAAGCAACTGGAGAATCAGATCTCAGAGGCGCTCTACCTCCGGGGGGGGCGGCTGATGGGAAGACGGCAGCCCCTGACCTACCGCAAACGGACCCTTGAGCACCTGAACACTGCGTGGCAGAACTGTGGAGTATATGACCATCTGCGGTACCTGGTAGGATGGGGACACCCTAAGACGCAATCCTGGGGCTGAAAGGAATGGCTAACAGAGACTGCTGAACTGTAGTGATGTTGCTTGTTTGGGGTGGCAGCGGGAGGGGGGGTGATGTATTACGGGTGGACACTTTCCCCCTTGATTAGAGTTTTTTCTGGGGAGGGAGGTTGGGTGAATGGGCGGGTTGTTGGGGATCCATTGGCGTGGGCGCTCTCGGATCCCACGTTCGGGATCAGGGGTTGCCCACGCCGCGACAGGTACTTCAGAGTTCTTTGAGGTATGGGGGGGAGATGCATGGTTTGGGGGGGAGGGGGAACCAGGTGTTGGGGGGGGGGGGGGAACCAGGTGTTGGGGGGGGGGGAGGGTGTTTGGGTTGCGCTGAACGATTGTCTTGTGATCTCACTAATATGTGTGTACAGGTATATAAGGCCCGGTGTCTGGGCATATGTCCTAAATGCCTCGGACGGCGGTTGAGGGAACCAGGCCACTGACCCCCAGGGCCTCTATGTTGGTCCTAAGCTGGAATGTGCGGGAGTGCTTGACAAGATTAAGAGGGGGGTAGTGTTGCGACAGGCGAAAAGAGATAAAGCTGATGTTTTGCTGTTGCAAGAAACGCATCTTTTGGGCAATAACATTTTATGTTTACAACGATATGGCTACCAACAGGTCTACAACGCCGGTTTGCTAGAGGCTCCAGGGGTGTGGCCATTTTGGTGCATCGAAGGCGGTCGTATGTCATCCTCAGTAGAGCCATAGACTGTAACTAACGTTAAGATCTCCCCTTTAAAGCAGATTTCAAGAATGACCCACCTTCCCCATTGATCTTCTTTCTTTCTTTTAACAATTATCTCCCTATTTCTACCCAAAACTGCAACCCCCCTTGTTTTTGTCCCTTGTTTAGAATTTGCTAATAATCTAAAACCAAGTTGTTCCAATAAATATCCTCTTGTACCTTCAATATGTGTCTCCTGTAGACATACCAAGTCCAATTTCAGAGATTTTAACAAGGCTGCCACCCTCAACCTCTTATTAACACAATTAAGTCCACAGATATTAATAGAGGCAATCTTACATGACATCGTAATACCACAATTTCCTTATATGAAGGCCTGTTATTTATGTGTACCATATACTCCAAGACTTGTACAATGTGCAAATGTGCTGAATCAAATAGTGAATACCAGTTGTTTGAGCATTTTTCCCCCCGACCCCACCACCCCTCCCTTCAGCTCCCGCCCCTCCCGCCACCCCCCCCCCCCCTCTACGGGCAAATAGGTCAGAAATGACCTATGTGTGGCCGCTTTTGAATTGCGTCAATCGCATCCCCTCTCAGCCTGTTTTCGTCACCGGCTGAATCCATGGATCCTCCTTTCTCATGATAAAACTATACAATTACGAAGACTCATCTGCTGTATCCCTTCCAACATCTCAGCCCCCCTTCCTACTTTTCAGCTCTTCAATAAACTGCTGAGCTTTGATTTCGGAGTTGAACATTCTTATTTTCCCTTTTGTAACCATTTTTTTTTAGTTTAGCAGGGAAGAGGAGGTATGCTTCTGACCCTACTGCCTGAAATGATGCAATCAACTGTCTAAGCCTCCACCTTCTTTCCACCGTCACATGGCAGAAATCAGGCCTAGCAAAAAATGAAGTACCTTCGAATATCCTCTTACTATCGGGTCTGGCTTTGGCAATAATTTCTTCCCTCAGCAAGAAGTTCCCTACATTTACCAAGATCGCTCTGGGAAAAGAGCCCTGACCATCTTTTCTGGCTCCCTGCTTCAATGTAAAGGGATATCTATGCGCCCGCTGAACCTCTTTATCCCACTGCCAATCTGACTCTGGAAAAGCCCCTTTTAACATGTTCACCACAAAGCGCCTTGTGTCCTGCCCTTCAATCCCTTCTGCCACACCCAAAAGTCTAATGTTGTTTCTTCTCTGGCGATTTTCGAAATCTTCCAGCTTCCATTGGAAATCCTCCGAAAGTTTTTCTTGATCAGTCTTAAATGACTTGAAGTCCCCCATATCGTCTTCCAGCTTGCCTGTACGTTCTTCTGCTTCTGTTACTCTTTCAGCTAGCTCATCATATAATTTGTTCATTTTCCTCATCGTATTCTGAATTTTTTTAGCGTCCTGTCTTGCTCTTCGACTTTCCGCTCTAGCCTCTGCTTGCATCTGCTTAAGAGTATTAAATAAGAGTTCAACAGGAAGCTGTTGCGTTGTGCCTGCGCCTGCAAGGGGGGGTTCCGGGTTATTATCATCCATCTCCTGATACGACTGTGACGTCGCTGAATAGTCCCATAATAGTTTCTTCTGAGTCCCCTCAGATCCCCCTGTACAGAGCCTATAGTCTGTTGCGGAGACTTGAACATTCATGTGCCAGATAGCTCCTTTTTGCAGAGGGGTGGGAAATATGGCGGGAGGAAGAAGAAAGTATATAAGGCTTTAGCAGACCTGGTCGCACATAATTCCCTGTTAGATCCTTGGATTAGATTACACCCACAGGCAGATGGTAATACATTTTTTTCCGCCCCACATAGGACCCTGTTTAGGCTGGACTATTTCTTAATTTCTAGATCATTACTTCAGGAAGCTCAAATAGAGAAGCAACCCCGTATAGTATCAGATCATAGTCCATTGATCCTAACTCTGAAAATGGGGCAGGTACAGAATATTAGGACACAATGGACTTTCGAAAGATCATTGTTAACAGATGCTGCATATAGAGGACATATGGAAAAATGGATAAAATTTTATTGGGAAATTAATAGAGGATCCGCTTCTCCAGGTGTCGTATGGGATGCTTTTAAGGCTGGGGTAAGGGGGGAGACAGTTAGTTTTGTTTTAGCAAAACAGAAGAAAGAGAGGGCAAGACTGGAGGAAGTAAGATTGAGGCTGATAAAGGAGGAAGAAGATCTTGCCCTGGCTTTAACACAGAATCTTCCAGTAGAAACACATCTTTTTAGAATCATAGCTGTGAAAGCAGAAGCACTAGAAGGCATCGCAGAGAAAGAGGCAAAGAACTATCTGTCTAAAAAGGAGAATGCATACGAATTGAGTGAGAGGGTAGGACATATTTTGGCTGTGCGTACTAGACAAAGAATGGCTACTTCAGATATTAAAGAGATTAAGGATTGTCAGGGTAATATGCTAAACGAGGCTGAACAGGTTAGAGAGGTATTTAGGAACTACTATACTACCCTATACACCCCTGAGAAGGAAGAGCGTATTACTGACATAGATGGGTATCTAAGGGGAATTGAGGCTTATAAATTGTCTGAAGACAGAAGAGAAGAACTTGAAATGGTAATACATATAGATGAGTTTAACATCGCACTGAATAGTTTACCATCAGGCAAAGCTGCAGGGCCGGACCAGATTCCAGTGGAATTTTATAAAGCATTTAAAGGATCATTTTTAAATGATATGTTTAACATTATGGCCTTGGCACAAAAGGGTGATGCGGTTCCTCAATCTTGGGGGGGAGCAGACATCATTGTAATCTTAAAAAAGGGGAAGGATCCAACAATCACAGGATCCTACAGGCCGATAACACTGATGAACGCCGATGTAAAGGTGTATTCTAAAATTTTAGCCACAAGGCTGTCAGGGGTTATTGAGAGCTTGGTAAGTCGGGTCCAACATGGATTCATCCCCGGTAAAGGGACAACGCAACATACCAGGACGGTTCTAACTATGTTCGATGCGGCAGGCAACCTTTGGAGACCCTATGGCAGCGCTCTTCTTAGATGCAGAGAAGGCGTTTGATAGGGTCTCCTGGGAATACTTATGGCAAACTATGAAATGGTCGGGGATAGGTGAAGGTTTTATCAGGGCCATACAGGCGTTATATAAGGAACCTATAGCCAGAATTAGAGTTAACAGAGGGTACTCGGCAGATGTTAAAATTGGAAGGGGGACGAGACAGGGGTGCCCCTCATCCCCATTGCTGTTTGCCCTTTATTTAGAACCATTGCTCCATAGACTTGAGGGTAACCCTCTGATCCGGCCAGTTAGAGTGAATGGATGCGTGGTCAAATCATTGGCCTACGCAGATGATGTGGCTATACTTACTCCTGACCCACATATGTCAATTAGTGAAGTCGAGCGCGAAGCTGAGTTATTTGGGCAAATTTCTGGTTATAGTCTTAACAAAGCAAAGACTCAGATAGTAGAGAATGTATATTCTAAATGCAATGATCCGCGTGTAGTTACCGCAGCAGTTTATTTAGGGGTGGCTATCTCATCAGATTTGGATAATGTGGTGGGAAATAATATTACCCCTCTATTATCAAAGGTTAAAAATGACTTGGAAAGACTTAATAACCTGCATTTGTCTTTGGTAGGAACTACCAATGTTATAAAAATGTTAATCCTCCCCAAGTTCCTCTATCTATTCAGAGCTATCCCCCTTTTTTTCGAAAATAAGTGGTTTAACTCACTAGAGACCATTTTGAATAAATGTATATGGGCACAGGGGAAGACCAGAAGGGCCTATAGGTTTATGGCTCTACCAAGAGAGAAAGGGGGCTGGGGAGTGCCTGATTTTAGGATGTATTATTTTGCGGCTGCCCTGCAATACATGCAGGGGTTAATCGGGGGGGTGGTAATGTGCAAAAAGTTACAAGCATGTCTACAGAAATGTATGCGGCTGTCCTGGGAGAGGAAGCAGAAAACTGCTTTTTAAATTGTACAGAGTATGGGTATTACAAAAGGACCAGATTTAAAACTCTTAATGCTGCAGTTAAAATTTGGAATGCTTTTTAAAAAAAAGCAGGCCTTGGTAGATTTAACAGATATACTAGGTTATATAAGAATAGGACATTTCCTGCGGCAATTTTTGATGATAGCATAATGGCTAGCTGGGCTGAAAGAGGAATTGTACAGATTGGGGATCTGAGAGGGTTGGATGAGATGTTACAGTTTACAGACCTTATCATGAAATACAATATCGATAGGAGGACTTTTTTTAAATACCTCCAGATTAGGAGCTTCTTGGGTAATAAACAAGGAGGACCTGCAGGTTATCAAAGTAACGAAATTTTGGAGAAAATACAAGCTTCTGCAGACTGTACAATTAGGAGTTTGTATGCATGCTTGGTGAAAGGGAAAGTAGATGATATGGAAAATTTTTGTACCAAATGGACAGCTAAATTGAGCATTCCAAAGGAAATATTTCAAGAGTCACTTGATCTTGCGCGTATGGTACTGTGCTCGGCATCTCTACAATCCCAGCATTATAAAACTTTGTACTTCTTATACTTCACCCCAGCGAGAATAGCTAAATGGGGAGGCACTACTGGTATTACTTGCCCGAGGTGCAACTTCCTCGAGGCAGACATAATTCATGTCTTTGCCACCTGTCCACAATTGTATACTTTGATTGGAAATATAGAACGCTTTTTGAATAGATCACTGAATTTACAAATCATCCTTACCCCCTCAGTATTATTGATGGGGATAGATCACGTTGGGGGTATTGCACAGAAAGAATTTATT
This sequence comes from Lissotriton helveticus, assembly GCF_964261635.1. Taxonomy (NCBI): domain Eukaryota; kingdom Metazoa; phylum Chordata; class Amphibia; order Caudata; family Salamandridae; genus Lissotriton; species Lissotriton helveticus. The sequence continues at coordinate 1,503,874,742 of NC_136057.1, read as the reverse complement.
TTTGTGGCTACCGCAGTCTATAGACTGACTATAGCTAGAGCATGGCTCGATAAAAATCCTCCTATTATGCAAACTTGGTTGGCTAATTTACTAGCGGCTTATAATTTGGAAAAACCTATTTATGCCCGGAAAGGGATAAGAGGGAAAATGAGAGGATTAATAACATGGGAACCTATAACTAGATGGAAAGAGAATAATGGCTCATAGTAAGATTAAGGGTGACTAATGTGTGTAATGAAGAGTTAAAAGATGTACTGTATACATATATCAGAATGAGTTATTTTTGTCGATTTTCCTTTTGTGTTTTGTTTTTTTTTGTTTTGTTTTTCTTTACAGGTGATTAATATGAAATGTATAAATGTACATTGTGTAATGTGCAAAGTATGGAAATAATAAAATATATAAAAAAAAAAAAAAAAAAAAGAAGGCTGTCGTATGTCCACTCGTCGCAGTGGTTAGACCCGCAGGGCCGATATGCCTTTATTAGGGGAACGATTGGGGAAGAGCCTGTGGTGCTTGGGAGTGTGTATGCCCCGCCTCCGTTGCAGTGGTCGCTTGTTGAGAAATTGTTTGCAGTGTGGGCAGATATTCCTGAGGCACCAGCAGTGATTGGAGGGGACTGGAATGATGTTATGGACTGCCGTGTGGATAGATGTCAACCGGGGGGGAGGGGGGGGGGGGGCAGGTGGCTGATGTGCCCACTAAGTTGGGGGGGCCTGGTTACTGAATGGGCTGGGTGGACACATGGCGCTACCTACATGCACAGAGCAGGGCATATACCTACCTTTTTGCCGTCCACAAATCGTTCTCGAGATTGGATTACATATTCGTTCCGCGTGCAGTGATCGGTCGGGTGGACTCAGCGATCTTGCCGCGTGGGGTGTTGGACCATTCCCCAGTAGCGGTAGAATTCCGTCTGGATAGGGGGCGGCAGCCATTTCGGTGGCACCTTTCCACATGGCATCTCCAAGGGGAGGACTATACGAAACACATGGGGGAGGCCATAACATATTATTTAGATGAAAAGGTGGGTTCGGAGACCGACGTGGTGACGGTGTGGGAAGCCCTGAAACCCACACTGCGTGGAGTGGACATAGCTTGGTGCGCGGCATCTCGAAGGCAGCGCAGGGTGGCCCTGGTGCGAGCAACTACGGAAATTGAGGCCCTGGAGAGACGCTGTGGTGAGGAGGGAGATTGTCAGTCACTGGGGCAACTTCAACTGGCACAGCAGTCCTACGCGTCTCTTCTGCTGAATGAGGCGCGGCAGGTGTGGCTAGCGACGCGCAGCAGAATCTGTCAGTGGGAGGATAAGTCTGGTACGATGCTCCATAGGCTCTGTCAAAATACATTCCAAGCACAGACCCTGCCGGGACTTAGAGACGCCAATGGGTCCCCGATCACGGACCTGCAGGACTTGGCCGACAGTTTTGCGGACTATTATGCCGAGCAGTATGCCCAGAGGGAATACCTCCCAGCAGCCAAGGTAGACAAATTCATTGCAGATTTGCCGCCCCGTGCAGTGTCCGACGACGTGAGAGAGAGTCTGGATCGTCCACTGACCGCTGAAGAGTTGGGCACTGCGTTGGGGGAGCTCAACACGGGGAAGGCACCGGGACCCAAAGGGTTCCAGAGTGAATTTTTTTAAGAAATATCATCTCCAACTGGGCGCTCACTATGGAGCGGCGTTGGAGGAGGCTCGGGAGCGTGGTAGTCTGCCGGCGGATTAGAGAAATGCAGAGGTAGTAGTGTTTCACAAACCAGGTAGGCCTCCGGATCAACACGCGTCCTACAGACCGATATCTCTCCTAAATGTGGAGGCTAAGGTATTGGCCAAGGCGCTGGCCAACCGCCTTCTCCCACATATAACAGACCTGGTCCACCCGGTTCAGGCCGGGTTCATGCCACGGAGGGCGACGAGGCACAATGTTAGACGCGCCCATATAGTGGTAGCGGCGGTTAGGGCACGGGGGAGCAAGCAGCACTCCTTCTGGCTGACATAGATAGGGCTTTTGATTCCCTAAGCTGGGTTTACCTCTTTGTGCTATTGTCGCGATTAAATCTTGGACCCTATTTCCTGTCATACCTCAAACTGCTATATACGGACCTAACGGCGTCAGTGAGGGTAGCGGGAGCTATATCCACCAAATTTTCCATTGGGCGTGGTACGAGGCAGGGGTGCCCCCTCTCGCCGTACCTGTTTGCCCTTGCGATGGAACCGCTGGCAGCATGGGTGCGCATAGATGCGCAGCTGCGGGGCTTCGAGTGGGAGACCGGCCTGTCAGACAGAATAGCGCTCTACGAGGACGACGTTCTATTTTTTATTACTGAACCTAATAGATCGGGTACGCGTAACCTGGAAATTATGCGGATATTTGGTAAAGCATCAGGGCTCTACATGAATCCGCATAAATCGACCCTATGCACCCTGGGAGAACGCGCCCAGTTTGGGTCTTGGGCGTCCCCGTTGCAGGTGGCAGTAGGTGGTCTCAAGTACCTGGGAGTGTTTATATCCAAGACTCCTACTGTTTCTTGGGAGCGAAATGTAGCGCCGGTGTGGGACCGGGTACGAGCCGACCTGAAGACATGGTCCCGTATGCCCCTCACAATTTATGGCCGGTCAGCCATCTTTAAAATGGTGGCCCTCCCGCGTCTCCTCTATCAGTTGCAGAATCACCCATACCCGATTTTGTCCCAATGGTTCAGGCAAGTGGACTCGGTGCTGGGACAATTCTTATGCACGGGCGGTGCAGTACAGGTGGCGTTGCGCACCTGCTTCTTGTCAACGTACTGTGGGGGGCTGGCGACGTCGGACATATTATCGTACTATCAAGCATCCCATCTACTGGTCCTAAACGAGTGGTGGTACGGGGACAGGCGGGACCCTGCGTATGCTTTGGAAAGGCATCTGATGGGATCGGATACCCTTCACACAATCCTGTACACCGTTGCAAAAAAGGCTACCGCCGGCCACCCAGGTGGTATTCCAGACCTGGAGGCAGGCCCTACGTCGGATGGGCTGGTGGGGCAATTTAACTAAGGAGACCCCCCTGTGGCATAATGGATGGTTGCCAGCGCTGGCGACTCTTAGTGGGTTCCGAGGATGGGACAATATAGGAATTTCAACACTGGGGGATGACATGTCGGGCACGACTCTTAAAGCCTTCCAGGACCTGCGTAGGGAGTATGGGATGCTACTGAACTCATGTAACCTGACTTGTGATACCCATTTTAAATTTGTATGCTCACTTGTGTAAATGTAACTTTTATGGTTCTCATTTTTTGAAGCCGAATAAAGTTTAAATAAAGGTATGAGTATGGGATGCCCCGGTCCCAATTTGTTAAATATCCTCAGTTCCAACACGCCATCACACCGAGCTTAGTGGGCCTTGACTCTTTACCAGAATTCAGCCCATTAGAGGCCAAGGTATTCATGGGTGATCTAGTTGATAAAAAGATATCCAGCATATATCAAACCCTGGGGATGTAGGGGCAATGGATGAAGACGATTGGCGAGAAGCACTTGAGGCCCCCAGAGGAGCTACAATTGCGATGCGTCTGAGGTTGGTTCAATTTAAATATTTGCATAGAATCTACTACACAAGAGAAAGATTGTGGCGGGCGGGCCTAATTGCACCCCCGGACTGTCTTAGGTGTGGTCGAGAGGTTGGGACATTAATGCATACGGTGTGGAGCTGTGGCTCGCTGATCAGGTTTTGGAGGGGAGTGTGGAGCAGTTTGCCCGAAGTTCTAGGATGGGAGCTTCCGCGTACTCCGCGGTTGGGTCTGCTGCATGTTTTAGAAGGGGTGGGGGGAAATGTATATAAACGACATCTGCTGTTGCTGGGCTTCATCATTGCCAAACGGGATGTGGCTAAGACATGGAAGGATCCCAGGGCGCCATCAGTGCTAGTGTGGAAGAGAGGGCTTCTGCATGGGTTTGGAGCGTCCGATATTTGAGGCCCAGGGATGCCCAAGGACGCATTATAAAATATGGAAGCGCTGGGCGGACTATAGAGGCCTGTCGCTGGACCCCCAATGTGGAACAGGAGGATTGTCCGGGTATGACATGAAAGGACTGACACTGTTGGTGCCTATACACATTTGATTGGACACTGTATTTTGACTGTGAGGTGCTATCGTGCGGCGGGGTGGGGAGGGGGGAGTTTGGGGCGAGGGGGGGGATAAGGGGTGGGGGGGGTAGAGAGGGGGATTTGATAATGTTGTTTATTCTAAAAGGATATCCAGATATCCAATTGACTGATGTTGTATAGGTGCTTGCAGATTACTCGGGGTTGCGGAGAGCTGCGCCTGGTGTGCAATCGCTCAATAAAATCTGTTTTGAAAAAACAAAAAGGCTAGAAAAACTTAAACGCGCTGAGCCTTCTAAGTGGTGGGAATCAAAATCGTTGAAAAGATACCTTGAAGTTAAACGGATCCCTAGAGGACTTCGGATTTTAGTGGCACCCACTTATGAAGATCCGAACCTTAATATGTTACGAGAGTGGGCGGTAATAATCATGAATCATCAGCAAAAACGTTATTAATCCTCGTGAAATATGAAGAGATTGATAGGTTAAAAATCATTCAAGAGATTGAACAAATTATGGAATTTCGGGATAAAGAGGCAGACCAGGAACTTATAATCAAATTTAAGACGGAAATGCAAGTCAGGCTTCGCAAATTGGAAGATTCTATAAAAGAAAGGAAAGCGCAAAAATGTATGCGTGACAAACTGGACTATGAGCGGGGTCAAATTTATACTTTCGCTAAAAAATTTGAAACTCTACGACGCCAGAAACTGAATGTAGGTTCATCACACATACATTCAGAAATGAGGAATCATTGGTTGAATTCATCAAAAGACTGCAAAAGAATGATCTAAATTTGAAATTCACCAGCTCTATTAGCAACACCAGTGTACATTTCCTAGACCTAACTGTCTACATCCAGGAAGCAAAACTAGAGACTGCACTTTATTGTAAACCTACGGCCGGCAATACTTTGCTGCACGCCAAGAGCTTCCACCCCCAGAACCTGATTAAGAGTATTCCTTATGGGGAAAGTCTTAGCACAATTCGGAATTGTAGCAATATAGAGAGCTGTGGTGATGAGCTTCATACATTGCAGGCCCGTTTTATGACTAGAGGCTACCCTGAACATTGTATCAATGCAGCTATCACAAAAGCTAAAAAAAAGATCCAGGGAAGATATTCTCTTCAATAAAAGCAATACCAGAAAGTAACGAGAAAACTTAGACAACAAGATGAAAACAAATTTTAATACACAGCACAAAAAGTTGAGGATTATTTTGAGCAAACACTGGCACTTGGTGAGAAATGACCCAGTGCTAGGTAACATTGTACAAAAAAGACCCCAACTTACATTTAGAAGAGCTAGGAGTTTTAAGCAAATGCTGACCAGCAATGTGCTAAATACTCCACCCGCGAAGAGACCAACTACTATGTGGTTAACGAAGAAAGAGGGCTTTGTAAAATGCACTGTGTTCATGGATCTAACACCACCATATACACAACAGGTTTTTCCATTAAAGAATTCAAGAACAGAGGGCATTACACTTGCAAAACGGATCATGTTGTCTACGTGCTTCAGTGCTTCTGGGGCACGTAGGCAGCACGATCCTACCTGTACACAAACGTATTTTGCAATACTTAAGAGCTATTAAAAACCTATCCAGTGGCATGCCATTTTGAGCGTTATCATCAGTAAAATATAACTGGTCTGTCTTATTTTGTAAATGTAAATGTGAAACGCTGCGCTCTACACTCTTTGTGCGCTGTAGGAAGCTTATCTGTAAGGTAGAGCGCGTTTTTAAAATATTGTCCTCGTTTTGTGTATTTCATTTTAAAATTGTTTATTAAATCCCCTGATTTTAACAGGACCATTTCCCACATACTTGCATTTTAAATGTGCCCCTCACCGCTGCTTTAGCGGGCTGACCTGTGGCTCCTCGCGTTTTTCGCCATCTTGGGGGTAGCTGGGGAGGTCTGGTGGCGCCGTTCTGCTGAGCGCTCTAGTGCTCAGGCGTACAGGTGAGGTGAGCTCCCTACTTAAGTCGACTATTCTGGTCAGTCGGTCTTGGGATAGGCTTTTTCTGTGAAACGCTGTGCTCTACACACTTTGTGCGCTGTAGGAAGCTTATCTGTAAGGTAGAGCGTGTTTTTAAAATATTGTCCCCGTTTTGTGTATTTCATTTTAAAATTGTTTATTAAATCCCCTGATTTTAACAGGACCATTTCCCACATACTTGCATTTTAAATGTGCCCCTCACCGCTGCTTTAGCAGGCTGACCTGTGGCTCCTCGCGTTTTCCGCCATCTTGGGGGTAGCTGGGGAGGTCTTGTGGCGCCATTCTGCTGAGCGCTCTAGTGCTCAGGCGTCCAGGTGAGGTGAGCTCCCTACTTAAACCTCCCATGGAGACGCGCAGCGGGCTCGCCGGACTCTCGCCGGAGTCAAGCCAGAGTCCTGCCCGTCTGCGCCCGTCGGCGCTAAGGAGGTGGTGAACGCTGCGCAGTCCCATGCCCCTCGAAACGTCCATGTCATTACTGGTATATCTGGGGAGTTAACTAATTCCTATAACATGCCTCATATGCTTTGCCACAAAGTCTTAAACCTTGACAATTGGTATGGACCTGTGTGCTGTGGTCAGTGTAGGTGTATGCTTACCCCAGAGTCCGTCCCGGAAGGGCCCTCACAACTTCCCGTGTTGCGAGGAGGACTTATTAATGCCCGTTCACTCTGTCGAAATGCCCTAAGTATTAATGATCTGATTGTGCAGACGAATCTAGACTGGCTTCTGGTCACAGAGACATGGTTAAAACCTTGGTGTAACCCCGATCTAGCCGTAGCTCTTCCCCAGAATTTCTTGATACAGCGGAGCAACGGGGGGGGGGCTTGGCTATTATTTATCGCAATTCACTCAACTGTTCCACTCAGGAGCTGGCAGACATCAAAGGGGCAGAGGCCTTGGCCTTTTGCTTGGGTATCCATGACTCTTTCACCTCTTCAGGTGCCCTCATTTATCGCCCTCCTGGATCCACTACCGAGTTTTTAGAAAGTGTAGGAGATGCACTGAGCGATTTGGAGCTTAGATATTCCCATTTCACGGTGTTAGGGGATCTGAATCTGCACCTAGACTCCCCTAAAGAGCCAGGAGTAGGCAGTTTCACAGACATCATTAATATTCTTGGCCTCACCCTCCTGAATCGAGAACCCACACATATAGCAGGTCATCTATTGGACTGCATTTGTTCCAACTCGACTAGGTTAATAGTCAAATCTCCCTGCCCTTTAATCTGGTCCGACCACTATTTTGTCCCGTTTGACATTGCATTGAAATATAATGTCTCGGCAAACGCTACAAAAAATAGAAGACCTAATGATAATTACAAGCCTAACTGGAAGAAATTATCCAGTAGACCTGATATCGTAGGAGTGCCAAGAGAAAGTACGCCCGCTCTTACGGGCGATACTTCCACTGACAACCAGACATTCTGTGACTGGATAGCAACTGCTGGTGTCTCATTAGGTCCAACTGGTAAGAACAATTCCGGTGTCACCAAAGGTAAAAGGAGTGCTCCATGGTATCGCCTGCCTTGAAATTAGAACTAGGGGAGGTGAGAACACTTGAGGGGAGGTGGCGCAGGAATTATGATGTAGCCGCCCGCAATGTTTACAAATTGGCCAGAAGGAAATACCATGCAGGGATCAAGCTAGCCAAAAAAGCCCACTATTTGCAGGCTATATCTACTGCGGGTAATAGACAAAAAGAAATCTTCAAAATAGTAAATGGTTATACTAATGCATCAGCCCTATTGCAGGTGATCCCTCCGTCCCAAAATCTTTGCAATATGATTGCTGACTATTTTGAACATAAGATTCTTGATATTGTGAAGACCTTTCCTCTGGTGTCTCCTATCTCAGGGAACTCAGAACGGATAGAGGGTGAGAAATCATTGACCAGGTCCCCTCGCTTTGATTCATTCGACCCTGTTTCCCTTGATGACGCCTTTAAAGCCATTCTGATCAGTAAATCTGGATCTCCTTTTGATCCTTGCCCACCTTCGGTTTTGCAGACGTTAGTGGAGGTGGTTAATCCCACCATAAACAGCATCATTAATTCATCATTAGCCCTGGCAGAAATCCCTAATGAATGGAAGCTTGCAGCAGTCAAACCTCTCCAAAAAAAGGCCATATCTGATCCGACCACCTTCTCCAACCTGCGTCCCATCTCCCTGCTCCCACTGGTATTCAAACTGGCGGAAAAGTTCGTCAATAGCCAACTCACGAACTTTCTGGAGGAGAATAACATCCTTCACCCAAACCAGTCAGGGTTTCGGTCGAAACACTCTACCGAATCTGCCCTGCTGTTTACAGCAGAGACCCTACGAATGGCCATGGACCAGGGAAAGAAGGCTGTCCTGATTTTACTTGATTTGTCGGCAGCCTTCGACACGGTCTCACATACCATCTTAGTGGACCGGATGGTTACTGCAGGAATAGGAGGGGTGGCTCTGGCTTGGCTTACAAACTTTCTTAACAGGAGACGCCAAGTCACAGTCTTGGGCCCATTCCAATCTGAAGCTAAAGTCATCAGCTCTGAGGTCCCTCAGGGCTCTAGATTAAGCCCAGTACTTTTCAACCTGTACATGGTACCCCTGATTGAGCTAATTGCGTCATTCCAAATTAGCACAATATCGTACGCTGATGACACGCAGCTTATTCTGGTGCTAGATAGGGAACTGCCTGGTGCCGAGGAAAACCTGAAAAATTGCCTGACGGCTACGTTTGAATGGATGACTAGCAATCATCTCAAATGTAATTCCGGTAAGACGGAAATCTTGCCGTTTGGAAATCAAAATCTGTTTTCCCCGAAACACTGGTGGCCTGATGAGGCTGAAGCCCCCCCCAATACCATCTCGTCTGCCCAAAATTTGGGCATCAAATTTGATGACCAATTGTCTTTTAAACAGCAAGCGGTGGCCGTAGCTGGTATGTGTTTCCACATAATCAAATCTGAGGAAATTTTTCGATCTTCTTCCTCTGTCCGCCAGGAAAACGGTTGCAGTCGCTTTAATAACCTCGAGGTTGGATTACTGCAATAGCCGATATGCTGGAGTTAATAAGTCCGTACTCCACAGGCTTCAGATGGTCCAACATGTAACTGCCCGGCTGGTGCTACGTTGGCCCCGCAAGTCATCTGCCTCAGCTGCGCTTAATGCGCTTCATTGGTTACCAATTGGCAAAAGGATCTTATTGAAGATCCTTCTGATCACTTTCAGAGCCTTTCAACAGCAAGGGTCCAAATATCTGTCAAATGGTTTTAAACAGTACCATCCCACCCGCTGCTTGAGGTCTGCTAGTCAGAACCTGCTAATAACCCCCAGATTTAGTCTGGCAACAAAAGGAGGGAAATCTCTTTTTGTCCTAGGCGCCAAGGCCTGGAACAAGCTTACGCCGTATCTACGGTCACTGTCCCATGAACACCAATTTAGGGAATCCCTGAAAACCTGGGTGTTCTCCCTCACAGATGCTGCGTGCAGAGCACTAGTGTAAATTATGTTTCACCAAGCTGCCTTCTTCCCTCCAATCTATTTCACCTGTGTTGGTTTGAGCGCCAAGATACTCCTTGGAGTGAAAGGAGCGCTATATAAGTGTCCATTACATTTACATTTACATAAAGCGCACTGTCACCTTACAGGTATCCTGGCGCTGTATACCGCTGTGGAACCCTTCCTGGCTTTCCCTGTGAAGTGCCCACTCCTGGGCACTCCCAAGGTGAAACCAGGCATCCTAGCGCTTTCTGGGCCGTTGTGGAGATTAAGCAAGCTATTGCCCAGAGTTGCAGCGTGGGACCCATGATTAGAGTAGGCACCGAGGTGAGAATTATCGAGTCCGCAGACATTGAGCCCAAGACCCCGCCGGGAATTGAACCCTGGTCCCGGGTCTGACCTCTGCTTCAGGGTCTGCCGCTCTAATCATTGAGCCACACTTCTCCACAGTGATATAGACTGTTAAAACAAATGAGAGAGGAGGCAACCGTGAAAAACATTTGAGAAGACTAGAATCATCTTACATAATTAAATTAAACTGTAAGATACCTGCTGGTCTGAATATGGAGGAGGATCTGCATACTCACCTGAAAAATATTGACTTATAAATTGTCTTCTTACCTTCCTGTTTTGTTTTTAGAACCATTGGTAAAATTCACAATTTTGGGTGGTATTAGGGAAAAAAATAAATTCACACTACACTTGTCACTTGTGCATTTGCTTATATTTTAACAATCCTAGTTTACCTTTTCCGCTTTGTGTAGTATGCCACTTAGGCTGGATTCAGGTCGCTATGCGCAAACCTGTACAGATACCGGGTAGTGTTTCACATTCGATATACTAACTAACAGAAGGTGATTCAGACTCTTAGTATATACAAATTAGAGTTTGTAACATGTTTGCAAGGACACTAGCCCTGTATCGATTGACCCCGGTTGTGGATAGTATTTATTTTTATGTAATTTCATCCCCAGCGTTTCAATTTAATTTTGTTGCTGACCTCGTAATTTGAGATGAGAGAAATGAATCTTTGAAATTGTTGCAATGTTATACATGTCAGGGTCAATGCGTGTAAAACTTTGAGTGCATTGTGATCCAATGTGGGGTAAATGAAAACTACAAGTCTTTCGTTTAATGCACTGTGTTTGTGGTTCAATCATGTGACACGTGTTTGTTGTGTTTAAAATGGTGGTTAACTTTATTTCACACTGTTGGTGAACAAGCCTGCAGGACAGGCGAAACGCGCCCAGCAGCTGACGAATAAATTCATAATTCATGCAAGACACGGCGTTGTTATCTTTCTATGAGAGAAGGAACTTTGGAGAATATGTATATATATATATTTCCGTTACTGCTGCAGTATCCTGATCGCAAATAAACGGACACAGACCAGGGTATGTGTGTTCAAATTCCTTTGGTTTATTCTTTGACAGCCATTACGCGTTTCGGCTCCAACGAGCCTTGTTCACAGGTTAGCCGCTACGTCAATAAGTGATGCTTTTAAAGTGACTGGTACAAGGTGAAAAAAACATTAAAAAAACGCAAGCATAGACATAGACAATATGTGCATTCTTATCAGTCTTTCTTTCTCAGGCCATATATTCTGACTCCTCTTTATTGAAACAATTTCATTTTTGTATAATAAATTTTTTGGTGAGATGGATAGTGTCTAAGAAAACACACTCCGTTGCATCTTCTTCCTCCGCTCTTCCTGATAAGGAGAGTAAAGCTCAAGACTCTTGGCGAGGAAAGCCTGTGGCTCGGCGGCTTCCTCTTTACAGGTTTCCAACGCTGGAGCCCTGTTGGGGCGATACGACAGATCCCTGTGGGATTTTTTGGACCGGTTTAAAGAGAAGCTTGCGAAGGAAGATCAGCAGGACTTCTCGGAAATTATTCAAGAAGGCGCTCTGGTTTCCAACCAAGTGATAAGCACGGCAGCTGATGGTGTTTCTCTGGCGGCTCATTCATATGCGCATGGAATATGTGCACTTCGTTCCTCTTGGTTACGCCTCACTGCGTTAAAGCCTGATGCACAGCAGCGCACATTGAATCGCCCTTTTTCGGGTACTTCTCGGTTTGGGGCGCATACAGACGAGGAGATGGGGAGGATGAAGGCTGAATTGGACACTTTGAAGGTGGTGGGCCTTGAGAAAAAGAAAGAGTTCAGGAAGCGTTACAGGCCTTATAATCGTAAAGGTAACCAACAGAGGGTTCAAACCCCTAAATGGTTACAAAGCAAGCAGGGGAAATCCCAATATCAGGGCCAACGCATCTCAAGGGGAAGAGGTGGACACCAGAATCAATCCTCTTCCACAGCAAAGACCATGGGAAATCAATGAGTCAATGCTTCCTCTAGCACCGTTGCGCAATCCAGTGGGAGGAAGTATAACACACTAAGTTCAAGAGTGGCGCAGATTAACAGAAGATCAATGGGTGCGAAGTATACTAGACAATGGATACGCTCTACGTTTTTGTGCGGCTCCAAGAGTCTCTCCTCCGGTAAAATCCTGACAGCATCATCTGGACCTCCTGCGTCAGGAAGTGTCGACCCTTCTCGAAAAACAAACGATAGAGGTCCCCCCAACGCAGAGAGGGAAAGGAATCTATTCAAGATACTTCCTTGTCCAGAAAAAAGACCAACCAAACAAGTTCAGGCCCACCTTAGATCTGCGGATTCTGAACAAATACATCAAAAAAGAAAAATTTCGGATGCTATCTCTTCATCAAATTTTTCCACACTTGCAGAAAGGCGATTGGATGTGCTCAGTGGACCTTCAGGATGCATACTTCCACATCCCAATCACAACACGTCATCGCAAATTCCTTCGTTTCACAGTAGGAAAAGACCATTACCAATTCAAAGTCTTACCCTTTGGTCTAAAGTCAGCTCCAAGGGTATTCACGAAATGTATGGCAGTGGTGGCGGCCGCTTTACATCGCCATGGCCTCCATGTCTATCCATACCTAGACGATTGGCTGCTAAAGGAATCATCTCCTCTCATGGTGCAGGAACACCTTCTCATCTGTAGGAACCTACTTCAACAATTGGGACTGCATGTCAATCTGGACAAATCGGTCCTGCAACCGACCCAGTCGCTCCACTATCAGGCTGATGTGTCCACTAGGTTGGGGGGGCCTGATTACTGAATGGGCTGGGTGGACACATGGCGCTACCTACATGCACAGAGCAGGGCATATACCTACCTTTTTGCGGTCCACAAATCGTTCTCGAGATTGGATTACATATTCGTTCCGCGTGCAGTGATCGGTCGGGTGGACTCGGCGGCGATCTTGCCGCGTGGGGTGTCGGACCATTCCCCAGTAGCGGTAGAATTCCGTCTGGATAGGGGGCGTTTCGGTGGCGCCTTTCCACATGGCATCTCCAAGGGGAGGACTATACGAAACACATGGGGGAGGCCATAACATATTATTTAGATGAAAAGGTTGGTTCGGAGACGGACGTGGTGACGGTGTGGGAAGCCCTGAAACCCACACTGCGTGGAGTGGACATAGCTTGGTGCGCGGCATCTCGAAGGCAGCGCAGGGTGGCCCTGGTGCGAGCAACTACGGAAATTGAGGCCCTGGAGAGACGCTGTGGTGAGGAGGGAGATTGTCAGTCACTGGGGCAACTTCAACTGGCACAGCAGTCCTACGCGTCTCTTCTGCTGAATGAGGCGCGGCAGGTGTGGCTAGCGACGCGCAGCAGAATCTGTCAGTGGGGGGATAAGTCTGGTTCGATGCTCCATAGGCTCTGTCAAAATACATTCCAAGCACAGACCCTGCCGGGACTTAGAGACGCCAATGGGTCCCCGATCACGGACCTGCAGGACTTGGCCGGCAGTTTTGCGGACTATTATGCCGAGCAGTATGCCCAGAGGGAATACCTCCCAGCAGCCGAGGTAGACAAATTCATTGCAGATTTGCCGCCCCATGCAGTGTCCGACGACGTGAGAGAGAGTCTGGATCGTCCACTGACCGCTAAAGAGTTGGGCACTGCGTTGGGGGAGCTCAACACGGGGAAGGCACCGGGACCCAATGGGTTGCCGAGTGAATTTTTTAAGAAATATCATCTCCAACTGGGCGCTCACTATGGAGCGGCGTTGGAGGAGGCTCGGGAGCGTGGTAGTCTGCCGGCGGATTGGAGACATGCGGAGGTAGTAGTGTTTCACAAACCAGGTAGGCCTCCGGATCAACACGCGTCCTACAGACCGATATCTCTCCTGAATGTGGAGGCTAAGGTATTGGCCAAGGCGCTGGCCAACCGCCTTCTCCCACATATAACAGACCTGGTCCACCCGGATCAGGCCGGATTCATGCCACGGAGGGCGACGAGGCACAATGTTAGACGCGCCCATATAGCGGTAGCGGCGGTTAGGGCACGGGGGAGCAAGCAGCACTCCTTCTGGCTGACATAGATAGGGCTTTTGATTCCCTAAGCTGGGTTTACCTCTTTGCGCTATTGTCGCGATTAAATCTTGGACCCTATTTCCTGTCATACCTCAAACTGCTATATACGGACCTAACGACGTCAGTGAGGGTAGCGGGAGCTATATCCACCAAATTTTCCATTGAGCGTGGTACGAGGCAGGGGTGCCCCCTCTCGCCGTACCTGTTTGCCCTTGCGATGGAACCGCTGGCAGCATGGGTGCGCGTAGATGCGCAGCTGCGGGGCTTCGAGTGGGAGACCGGCCCGTCGGACAGAATATCGCTCTACGAGGACGACGTTCTATTTTGTATTACTGAACCTAATAGATCGGGTCCGCGTATCCTGGAAATTATGCGGATATTTGGTGAAGCATCAGGGCTCTACATGAATCCGCATAAATCGACCCTATGGACCCTGGGAGAACGCGCCCAGTTTGGGTCTTGGGCGTCCCCGTTGCAGGTGGCAGTAGGTGGTCTCAAGTACCTGGGAGTGTTTATATCCGAGACTCCTACTGTTTCTTGGGAGCGAAATGTAGCGCCGGTGTGGGACCCGGTACGAGCCGACCTGAAGACATGGTCCCGTATGCCCCTCACAATTTATGGCCGGTCAGCCATCTTTAAAATGGTGGCCCTCCCGCGTCTCCTTTATCAGTTGCAGAACCACCCATACCCCATTTTGTCCCAATGGTTCAGGCAAGTGGACTCAGTGCTGGGACAATTCTTATGGACGGGCGGTGCAGTACGGGTGGCGTTGCGCACCTGCTTCTTGTCAACGTACTGTGGGGGGCTGAAGACGTCGGACATATTATCGTACTATCAAGCATCCCATCTACTGGTCCTAAACGAGTGGTGGTACGGGGACAGGCGGGACCCTGCGTATGCTTTGGAAAGGCATCTGATGGAATCGGATACCCTTCACACAATCCAGTACTCTGCACCGTTGCGAAAAAGGCTACCGCCGGCCACCCAGGTGGTATTCCAGACCTGGAGGCAGGCCCTACGTCGGATGGGCTGGTGGGGCACCTTAACTAAGGAGACCCCCCTGTGGCATAATGGACGGTTGCCAGCGCTGGCGACTTAGTGGGTTCCGAGGATGGGACAATATAGGAATTTCAATACTGGGGGATGTCATGTCGGGCACGACTCTTAAAGCCTTCCAGGACATGCGTAGGGAGTATGGGATGCTACTGTACTCATGTAACCTGACTTGTGATACCCATTTTAAATTTGTATGCTCACTTGTGTAAATGTAACTTTTATGGTTCTCATTTTTTGAAGCCGAATAAAGTTTAAATAAATGAAATGAGTATGGGATGCCCCGGTCCCAATTTGTTAAATATCCTCAGTTCCAACACGCCATCACACCGAGCTTAGTGGGCCTTGACTCTTTACCAGAATTTAGCCCATTAGAGGCCAAGGTATTCATGGGTGATCTAGTTGATAAAAAGATATCCAGCATATATCAAACCCTGGTGACACACTGCTCTACCTCCCTACATAAACTGAGAGAAGCCTGGGAAAGGGATGTAGGGGCAATGGATGAAGACGATTGGCGAGAGGCACTTGAGGCCCCCAGAGGAGCTGCAATTGCGATGCGTCTGAGGTTGGTTCAATTTAAATATTTGCATAGAATCTACTACACAAGAGAAAGATTGTGGCGGGCGGGCCTAATTGCATCCCCGGACTGTCTTAGGTGTGGTCGAGAGGTTGGGACATTGATGCATACGGTGTGGAGCTGTGGCTCGCTGGTCAGATTTTGGAGGGGAGTGTGGAGCAGTTTTCCCGAAGTTCTAGGATGGGAGCTTCCGCGTACTCCGCGGTTGGGTCTGCTGCATGTTTTAGAAGGGGTGGGGGGAAATGTATATAAACGACATCTGCTGTTGCTGGGCTTCATCATTGCCAAACGGGATGTGGCTAAGACATGGAAGGATCCCAGGGCGCCATCAGTGCTAGTGTGGAAGAGAGGGCTAGACTTCTGCATGGGTTTGGAGCGTCCGATATTTGAGGCCCTGGGATGCCCAAGGAAGCATTATAAAATATGGAAGCGCTGGGCGGACTATATAGGCCTGTGGCTGGACCCCCCTGTGGAACAGGAGGATTGTCCGGGTATGACATGAAAGGACTGACACTGTTGGTGCCTATACACATTTGATTGGACACTGTATTTTGAATGTGAGGTGCTATCGTGCGGCGGGGTGGGGAGGGACCGGGGAGGGGGGAGTTTGGGGCGAGGGGGTGGATAAGGGGTGGGGGGGTAGAGTGGAGGATTTGATAATGTTGTTTATTCTAAAAGGATATCCAGATTGCCTATTGACTGATGTTGTATAGTTGCTTGCAGATTACTCCGGGTTGCGGAGAGCTGCGCCTGGTGTGCAATCGCTCAATAAAATCTGTTTTGAAAAAACAAAATGGCTAGAAAAACTTAAACGCGCTGAGCTTTCTAAGTGGTGGGAATCAAAATCGTTGAAAAGATACCTTGAAGTTAAACGGATCCCTAGAGGACTTCGGATTTTAGTGGCACCCACTTATGAAGATCCGAACCTTAATATGTTACGAGAGTGGGCGGTAATAATCATGAATCATCAGCAAAAACATTATTAATCCTCGTGAAATATGAAGAGATTGATAGGTTAAAAATCATTCAAGAGATTGAACAAATTATGGAATTTCGGGATAAAGAGGCTGACCAGGAACTTATAATCAAATTTAAGACGGAAATGCAAGTCAGGCTTCGCAAATTGGAAGATTCTATAAAAGAAAGGAAAGCGCAAAAATGTATGCGTGACAAACTGGACTATGAGCGGGGTCAAATTTATACTTTCGCTCAAAAATTTGAAACTCTACGACGCCAGAAACTGAATGTAGGTTCATCACACATACATTCAGAAATGAGCAGTGTTCCCAGGTCGGAAATTGATACAGATGATGAAGGAGCTAGTGGGCGGACTGGCCCTGCACCTACATTAATCGAAGAGTTTGTTTTTTTAGAACGAGAGGAGATTCAATCTCCGACCCAGACAGTTTGTACAATACGCAAAACCTCAAAGAGGAAAAGGCAGAGGCAACAGAGGAGGAAAGGCGCCAAACAATTCAGAAAGCGCTACGAGACCCAACACCAGAGCAAAATAATGGAGGAAGAGAAGACAACCATTATTAACTTGACAAACATGACTCTGTCTGACAAAGATCAAAGTATTTTAAGACTTGGCCTGTCATTGTGTCCAGAAGAAGACTTTGATTATGTTAAAACCAGGGTAGATGTGTTCAAATTTGTGCGGACACTTAAACTAAAAAAACACTTTATTAACCCCTTGCCTGCTCATGACGAGCTCAGCTCGTCATGTTGTGCCGCTCGCACGCTGATGACGAGCTGAGCTCATCATGTAACGCAGCTTTTAGAAAAAAGCCGCACAGCGCAAAAATAACCGCCGCACGCATGCGGTTAACAACACAAGAACACTCCCTTCTTCACATCCTGTGGCTGCATCCGACAATGGGAATGAATTACTAGTTGATGACATGAATTTAATGCTTGATATGTATAATTTACAAAATCAGCCTGAGTCCATCCAACTTGATGCTTTATTAAACATTGAGGCCAACCAAGCTGTATTGGTAGCACAAGAAGAAGGTATCAACATTATGAGAAATGATCTAACATTGTTTAGACCAGCTTCTAGATTTACCCCATGACGGGGATAGATGCAGTGGATATCTTTGATGAATTGGTAACTAATGATTTCAAACAATTGTGTACCAGTACTCTTTCACAGCATAAAAAAATATCACAGCAACGTCAAGAGTATTTTGCTTTGGTTAAAAGGTTATCTACGAATTCAGATTGTATTATTTGCAATGCAGATAAGGGCGGGAATGTGGTTCTTTGGGGGAAGCAGCAGTATTTGGCTGAAGCCTACAAGCAGTTGAATAATCGTCCAAATTATGTGAAAATAACTGAGTCTATCATGTTCGACAGACATGTCTTGTACAACTGCAAACTTGCTGAATGGCATACAAAAGGGTTGTTGAAGAATGAGGAATTGGCATTTCTAAAAATCAACAACCCAGTCACTCAGGTAATGTACCTAATAACAAAGGTGCACAAAGACCAATGTAACACACCAGGTCGTGCAATAATTTCTGCCATTTATAGTGCTTTAGCCAACACATCAAAATTTGTGGACTCCTTTTTGTGTCCTTTAACAAAATGACTTCCATCCTAGATTCAGGATACAGGAGACTTCCTGAAACGGGTATATGACTTAACCATGGGAGAATCACTTTTTATTTGCCACCATTGATGTAACAAGTTTGTACACTAGCATCAAGCATGATGATGGACTTAATGCTGTCAGGTACTACCTAGGTAATTGTCCGGTGAAATTCTGGGCACATACTCAGATGTTTATTGAGATGACAGCATTCTGTTTGAAAAACAACTATTTTCTCTTCAATGGCGAGTTGTTTCATCAGGTGTGTGCGACAGCAATGGGAACCTGCTTCGGCCACAGCTTTGCGAATTTGCATATGGGCTGGTGCGAGGAGCAGGTGGTCCAGAAACTGTATTCGGAAATTTGGCATCCAGGAAGCAAAACTAGAGACTGCACTTTATTGGAAACCTACGGCCGGCAATACTTTGCTGCATGCCAAGAGCTTCCACCCCCAGAACCTGATTAAGAGTATTCCTTATGGGGAAAGTCTTAGGACAATTCGGAATTGTAGCAATATAGAGAGCTGTGGTGATGATCTTCATACACTGCAGGCCCGTTTTATGACTAGAGGCTACCCTGAACATTGTATCAATGCAGCTATCACAAAAGCTAAAAAAAAGATCCAGGGAAGATATTCTCTTCAATAAAAGCAATACCATAAAGTAACGAGAAAACTTAGACAACAAGATGAAAACAAATGTTAATACACAGCACAAAAAGTTGAGGATTATTTTGAGCAAACACTGGCACTTGGTGAGAAATGACCCAGTGCTAGGTAACATTGTACAAAAAAGACCCCAACTTACATTTAGAAGAGCTAGGAGTTTTAAGCAAATGCTGACCAGCAATGTGCTAAATACTCCACCCGCGAAGAGACCAACTACTATGTGGTTAAAGAAGAAAGAGGGCTTTGTAAAATGCACTGTGTTCATGGATCTAACACCACCATATACACAACCGGTTTTTCCATTAAATAATTCAAGAACAGAGGGCATTACACTTGCAAAACGGATCATGTTGTCTACGTGCTTCAGTGCTCTTGGGGCACGTAGGCAGCACGATCCTACCTGTACACAAACGTATTTTGCAATACTTAAGAGCTATTAAAAACCTATCCAGTGGCATGCCATTTTTAGTGTTATCAGTAAAATATAACTGGTTTGTCTTATTTTGTAAATGTAAATGTGAAACGCTGCGCTCTACACTCTTTGTGCACTGTAGGAAGCTTATCTGTAAGGTTTTTAAAATATTGTCCCCGTTTTGTGTATTTCATTTTAAAATTGTTTATTAAATCCCCTGATTTTAACAGGACCATTTCCCACATACTTGCATTTTAAATGTGCCCCTCACCGCTGCTTTAGCGGGCTGACCTGCGGCTCCTCGCGTTTTCCGCCATCTTGGGGGTAGCTGGGGAGGTCTGGTGGCGCCATTCTGCTGAGAGCTCTAGTGCTCAGGCGTACAGGTGAGGTGAGCTCCCTACTTAAGTCGACTATTCTGATCAGTCGGTCTTGGGATAGGCTTTTTCTGTGAAACGCTGTGCTCTACACTCTTTGTGCGCTGTAGGAAGCTTATCTGTAAGGTAGAGCGCGTTTTTAAAATATTGTCCCCGTTTTGTGTATTTCAAAACCGTTTTTATTAAGAGTTCAAGCAGAATACGGCACAGCCCTCCACAGTCAGGAGGAGACTGTCAATGATTTACGTGGAAAAGCATGGCAGTGAACCCAGAGTTTCAAAATGACTTACCCCAACAATCCCCCCCATCCCACCCAGCCCCAAGCAGAAAACTACCCCCCACCCCAGCCCCAACTACCCACCCCTTATCCCACCCTAACCCGGTGCACGTGATCAGCTTAGCAACATGAGGTGTATAGCAATGGCAGTGTGGGCCAACAGTCTAGGGTACAGGATCCATCTCAAGAGACTGAACATCATCAATGTCTATCGGGGGGTCAAGCATCAGGCCCCTGTAGTCCGCCCACCGCTTCCAGATTTTGTAGTGTTTGCGTGGGCACCCCCGGGCCTCAAAGACCGGCAGCTCTAGGCCCATAAGGAAGTCCAATCCTGCCTTCCACACACCAAGCGGGGGGGCCCGATCGCTCTTCCAGGCCTGTGCCAAGTCTCGCTTGGCCACCACCAGCCCCAACAGCAGCAGGTGTCGTTTGTAAACGTTACCCCCAACGCCCTCCAGGACATGGAGAAGGCCCAGCCTAGGGGTACGGGGCAGGTCCCACCCCAACACCTCCGACAGGCAGTCCCAAACCCCAGCCCAGAATCTAGTCAGTCTCTCACAGGACCACACAGTATGGAAAAGCGTCCCCCTCTCAGTACCGCACCTCAGACACTCCGGGGCGGCTATCAGGCCCGCTCGCCACAGACGGTCCCTAGTATAATACGCCCTGTGAAGGTATTTGAATTGGATAAAGCGAAGACGAATGGCTATGGCAGTACCACGGGGAGATTCAAGGGCCTCACGCCAGTCGTCCTCATCCAGGGGGCCGACATCATTCTCCCAGGAGGCCTTCAACGTCGACAGGGAAGGGGAACAGTGCGCGACCAGGGAGCGATATATCTGAGAGACCTTCTTGTCACCCAGGTCCCCCATAAAGAGTTTCGCTTCAATGGGACTAAATTCAGGGAGTTGCTCTAGGCCCACTAGGCTAGGGGCAAGGGCGTGGCGGAACTGGAGGTACCGGAAGAACTGGGACTTGGGCATATTAAATTCAGAACTAAGGTCCTGAAAGGACTTAAGCGTAGTGCCAGTAAGAACATGACCGAGAGACGAAATCCCGATCGCATCCCAGCCGCCAAACCCCGATAAGGAAGCCAACGCCGGAAGCAAGCCATTACGCCACAACGGGGTCTCGGCCGTCAGTCTACCCCACCAACCCACACGATGCAAGGCTTGTCGCCAGATCGCGAAGACCACCTGAGTGACTTTCGGCAACAATCTCCTCCGTCTGGCCGAATACAGTAAGGTGTGTAGGGAGGCACCATCCATCAGAGAGTGCTCCAGGGCATAGGCCGGATCACTACGGTCCCCGTACCACCACTCGTTAAGCACCAGGAGGTGGGAGGCTTGATAGTAAGAAAGCAGATCCGCGGACGCCAAACCGCCGCAGTAAGTAGAGAGAAAGCACGTGCGCAGCGCGACTCTAGAAGCACCCCCAGCCCACAGAAACCGACCCAGCACCGAGTTAACACTGCGGAACCACCGTGAGTCGATCCGAAATGGATGGTTCTGCAGTTGGTAGAGAAGCCGAGGTAAGGCCACCATCTTGAAGATGGCCGACCGACCATAGATGTTAAGGGGCATACGCGTCCACGTCTTGACGTCCATCTGGACCCGATCCCACACCGGCTGGACATTCCGATCCCACGCTACCGAGGCAGAAGTCGAGAGGAAAACACCCAAATACTTCACGCCATCAACAGCCACCCGAAGGGACGCAGCCCACGGACAGCAGGCCGAGTCACCCCCCAACAACCACAGGGTCGACTTACGCGGATTAAGAAAGAGCCCGACGCCTGACCAAACTCCTGCATCAACTCAAGGATACGGGGGCCCGTACGCTGCAAATCCGTCATGAAGAAGAGGACGTCATCCGCATACAAGGCTATGCGGTCTGAGTGATCCGTCCCCCACACAAAGCCTCGATAAATGACATCACGGCGCACCCGGGCGGCCAACGGTTCCATAGCCAGTGCAAATAGGTACGGGGAGAGGGGGCACCCCTGACGCGTACCCCTGGTCACAGGAAACCGAGCGGAGACCGCTCCAGAGACCCGTACCGACGCTGTGACATCAGTATAAAGCAACCGAACATAGGAGATAAAGACCGGGCCCAAGTTCAGCAGCGGCAAGAGAGCAAACAGATAGGTCCAGCTGACCGAATCAAATGCACTATCAATATCCACCAGCAGAAGTGCCGCCTGATCCCCGGAAGACCCGATCACGTCAACCGCGGCCTGCGCCCGCCGGATGTTGTGTCTTGTCGCTCTGTGCGGCATGAAGCCCGCCTGATCAGGGTGGACAAGGGCCGAGATGTGAGGAAGCAGGCGGTTCGCGAGCGCTTTGGCCAGGAGCTTAGCCTCGAAGTTAATGAGGGATATAGGGCGATAAGACTCATGGCGGTCAGGGGGTCTGCCAGGCTTCTGAAACACCACAATTTCGGCGTGACGCCAGTCCGGGGGGAGGCTGCCACGTTCCCTCGCCAGTTCCAGCGCCCGCCTGTAGTGGGGACCGAGCTGCAGATGAAACTTCCTATAGAATTCACTGGGGAACCCACTCGGCCCAGGCGCCTTGCCCGCATTAAGCTGACCCAGTGCGTCGCCCAATTCCTCTGCCGTCAGGGGGAAATCTAAGTCATCGCGCACCTCATCCGATATAGCATGTGGGGGGACTGCCGCAAGGTATCCTTCAATGCCGTCCGGGGACATGTCCTCCCGAGAGGCATATTGACGCCCATAATAGCGCGCAAAGCTCGCCGCCAGGACCGCAGGATCTGTTATCGCTACCCCGGCGTCATCGACCAACCCCGGCAGAGTGACCGGCTGCAAGGACTGTTGACAAAGCCTGTGGAGCATGGTGCAAGACTTATCGCCCCACTGGTACACCCTACTACGCGTAGCCAACCACGCCTGGCGAGCCTCATCCAATAAGACAGAGGAGTAAGACTGCTGCGCCTGTAGGAGCAGCCGCAGTGTAATATCATCGGCTGCGTCCCTGTGCCTCGCCTCCAGCACCTCCACGTGCGCCGCAGCGGCAACAATGCCACTCTGCCGAGTCCGGCGGGCAGAAGCGCACCAGGCAATATCGACACCCCGCAGGACGGGCTTCATAGCCTCCCAGACCGTCACCGCGTCCACCCCTACCGCAAGATTGTCCTGCCAATAATGGGCAATCGCGCCACGCAGATGCTGAGAGTAGTCCGGACGCTGCAGGTGCCACGTAGACATCCGCCATCGAAATGGTTGGCGCGTCTTACAAAGATCAATTTGGACCGCCACGGGGGAGTGGTCAGACAGCCCGCGAGGCCGGATCGCCGCCCCCTTCACTCTGTCAAGGAAAGCCCCCGGCACAAACACACAATCAAGGCGCGAAAGGGAGCCATGCACAGCCGAAACATAAGTGTATTCCCGCCGCCCCGCATGCAAGTGTCGCCAAACATCTACCCATCAGAGGCCATCAATCATAGCACTCAACCGTGTAGGGGAGGCCACAGGCGCTGCCCCCGGTCCCCTCTGCCTGTCCAACGCCAAGTCTACCACATCATTCCAATCTCCACCAATCACAGCCAGGGAACGGGGGAGCTCAGTCCACAGGGCAAACAATCGCTCCGCAAGGGCCCATTGCAGCGGGGGAGGGGCATACACACTACCAAACACCACAGGCTCCACACCGATCTTCCCTTGTATAAACACAAATCGGCCCTGAGGATCTAGCCACTGACGCTCATGAGTGTAGGCTAGCCGTCTGTGGACAAGAATGGCCACTCCCCTCGAACCCCTAGTAAATCCAGCATGGAACACCTGGTGGAAGCCAAACCGCTGCAGACTCAGTGCCTTAGTGCCCAGCATGTGAGTTTCCTGAAGGAGGAGCACATCCGCAAGGTCCCTTTTGGCCCAGCGAAGCACAGCCCCCCGCTTAATCTTGTCCAGGAGCCCCCGAACATTCCAGCTCAGAATGCGCATGGAAGCGCCAGGAGACGCTAGACTGGGAACATCAGCCATTGTCATGGACAGGGAAACCCCGCGTTCTCCAGCACCCGACCCAGACCTCCCACACCCCAATTGCAAATATCACAAAGAACACGTGCACCCCACATAACACAACCCCAAACTCCACACCCCAGCTCCCCCCTCCCCCACCCCTATACCTCAAAAAACAATGAAGCATCTGTCGCGGCATACGGTACTCCAGGCCCAAAACATAGTGCCGAAAGTCAAGCATGCCAATGGATCCCAACTAGCCCCCCCAACCAACTAGACACACTCCCGAAAGCCACCCCCCAGTCCCAATAGGAGGAGGTAGCCCACATAGCGTGCCCCGAACCCCATCAAACACACAGCCAGGCTAAAGGCAGTGCGGTTCCAAGAAACAGAAGGCCGCAAGGGTCCCACATTGCCGCCAAATAACAGGGTAATACTGCACCAGCCAATGTCCGTCCCACCGAGCAAAGTTCAGCCGCCACGGTGTAAGATCACTGATGAAGGCAGTCAGTAGGTGGCCAGCCAACGACGATCAGACGTCCTTGTCAGAAGTGTCCGTAGCATGTTGCGTGTCCCCCAGCAGGGGGTCCCGGGACAGGGACCGTCGGCGCGAGCGGGACTTGCGATGTCGTTTTCCTTTGCCCGGCTGGTCCCCCCGATCCTGAGATGAGCTGCGTGAGGAGCCGGAGTTCAACCCCGGCTGGGCGTGCGGCCGTAGTCCGACCGCCTCGTCGGTCCACCTGAAGACGGCCTCCGGAGTATCGAAGAAATGGGTCTTAGAGTTGAAGATCACCCGGAGGCGGGCCGGGTAAAGCAGCGAGTACTGAATTTTTAAGCCGCGCAGCTTGGCCTTGGCCTCCAGGAAGGAATGTCTCTGCTGCTGGACCAGTCTGGTATAGTCCGGGAATATCATGATCTTATGATTATCGTAGAGCAGAGTGTCTTTAAGCCGTGCCTCGCGGAGAATGACGTCTCTATCATGGAAATTGAGGATCCGGGCGATGATCGGGCGAGGCCGCTCCCCAGTCGGCGGCTTCTGCGTTAAGGCGCGGTGTGCACGCTCCACCACGAAGCAGCGCGACAGGGCGTCCGGGGGCAGCCAGCTCTCCAGCCACTGGGATAGGAAAGTGTCCATATGCCCCTTCTCACAGTCCTCCGGAAAGCCAATAAAGCGCAGGTTGTTCCGTCGCGCCCTTCCTTCAGCGTCCTCCACACGAAGCGCTAGGCCGCGCTGAGACTGTTCCAGGTCAGCAACCCTCTTCTTGAGAGCGCCCACGTCTCCCTCCACCGCCGTGACCCTGGTCTCCGTTTCGGTGATGCGGGCGACCGCATTGCGAAGGTCCTGACGCAACAGCATCACATCGGCACCCACCGCGCCAATCTTAGCGTCCAACATGTCGCGGG
Source organism: Lissotriton helveticus (assembly GCF_964261635.1). Lineage (NCBI taxonomy): Eukaryota > Metazoa > Chordata > Amphibia > Caudata > Salamandridae > Lissotriton > Lissotriton helveticus. The sequence goes on along the minus strand of NC_136057.1, from coordinate 1,503,849,425 downwards.
ACTGCGTGATGGCCGTCAGCAGCGCTGCATTGTCCGGTCCAGTATTCTGGCCTCCCCCGGCACCCCCTCCAGGGCCAGTGAATTTGTCGATAGGTCCCGTTTTGGCGGCGGCCGCGCCACCTCCACCTCTGGTCATGGCGGCAGCAGAGACGGCCGGGCAACACGCACCTGCAAGAGGGTCACCCCTCGGGACTGTCCACCACTCAGGCCCTCGGTCAGATCTTTCGGGGGCTCCTATGCTCCAGCACCGCCGGTCCAAGGATCAGCGTCGGTGACTCTGGGCAGAGGCCGCCAAACCCGAGGCCCCTGCTCCGCCCTCCTCGCGTCCAAGGCCTGCACCGCCACCACACTGACCCCGGTGGTCACAGGGGGGATCCGGCTACTCCAGGCTTCACGAGGCCCTCCCGCAGGGCCGCCTCACCGCAGCCCCCAGCTATGCCGGCAGGTCCGCACACTGCAGGGGGCCCCTCCGCTCCTCCTCTCCCGGCCGGCACTCCGGCCCCCAGGACACTGCTCGATGGACACTGCAGCAAGGGTCGCCGCCGGCCGGCCGGTGGATCCAGGCGGGACGACTCCAAACTCGAGGCCCCTGCTTCAGCCAGGCGAGGTAGGCCGCTGCACGTTCTCCGCGGCTCCCCGGGGCACCAGTCCCAGCCACCACCACTGCAGGGGCACCCAGGGATCACCCCAGTGCCTCGGTAACACTAGGCAGCCCAGGGATCAGGCAGACAGGGAGGCTCTGCGGTCCACGCTCGGGCCCACCGGCCCGGGGACGCCAAACTCGAGGCCCCGGCGCCAGCACCCGGGTCCAGGCCGCTCCCCGGCCGATTCCGACACTCCGGGTGTCCCGGGAGCGCCGCTCTCAGGATCGGATGGCTCCCAGCGCTATCCGCCACTGTCACTGCACTTGTGGCAAAGAATGCAGGGTCCGAGGGCAGGATAAAAGAAAGGATAATCGCCGGGCTAGCGGGAGCTCTAGAGAGCCACGTCCGCCATCAGCGCCCGCTAAGCCACGCCCCCCGTTTTGTGTATTTCATTTTAAAATTGTTTATTAAATCCCCTGATTTTAAAAGGACCATTTCCCACATACTTGCATTTTAAATGTGCCCCTCACCGCTGCTTTAGCGGGCTGACCTGTGGCACCTCGCGTTTTCCGCCATCTTGGGGGTAGCTGGGGAGGTCTCGTGGCGCCATTCTGCTGAGCGCTCTAGTGCTCAGGCGTCCAGGTGAGGTGAGCTCCCTACTTAAACCTCCCATGAAGCCAGAGTCCTGCCCGTCTGCGCCCGTCAGCGCTAAGGAGGCTGTGGAGGCGGGGAACGCTGCGCAGTCCCATGCCCCTCGAAACGTCCATGTCATTACTGGTATATCTGGGGAGTTAACTAATTCCTATAACATGCCTCATATGCTTTGCCACAAAGTCTTAAACCTTGACAATTGGTATGGACCTGTGTGCTGTGGTCAGTGTAGGTGTATGCTGACCCCAGAGTCCGTCCCGGAAGGGCCCTCACAACTTCCCGTGTTGCGAGGAGGACTTATTAATGCCCGTTCACTCTGTCAAAATGCCCAAAGTATTAATGATCTGATTGTGTAGACGAATCTAGACTGGCTTCTGGTCACAGAGACATGGTTAAACCTTGGTGTAACCCCGATCTAGCCGTAGCTCTTCCCCAGAATTTCCTGATACAGCGTTTGGATCGGAAGGAACAACGGGGGGGGGGGGCTTGGCTATTATTTATCGCAATTCACTCAACTGTTCCACTCAGGAGCTGGCAGACATCAAAGGGGCAGAGGCCTTGGCCTTTTGCTTGGGTATCCATGACTCTTTCACCTTTTCAGGAGCCCTCATTTATCGCCCTCCTGGATCCCCTACCAAGTTTTTAGAAAGTGTAGGAGATGCACTGAGCGATTTGGCGCTTAGATATTCCCATTTCACGGTGTTAGGGGATCTGAATCTGCACCTAGACTCCCCTAAAGAGCCAGGAGTAGGCAGTTTCACAGACATCATTAATATTCTTGGCCTCACCCTCCTGAATCGAGAACCCACACATATAGCAGGTCATCTATTGGACTGCATTTGTTCCAACTCGACTAGGTTAATAGTCAAATCTCCCTGCCCTTTAATCTGGTCCGACCACTATTTTGTCCCGTTTGACATTGCATTGAAATATAATGTCTCGGGAAACGCTACAAAAAATAGAAGACCTGATGATAATTACAAGCCTAACTGGAAGAAATTATCCAGTAGACCTGATATCGTAGGAGTGCTAAGAGAAAGTACGCCCGCTCTTACGGGCGATACTTCCACTGACAACTAGACATTCTGTGACTGGATAGCAACTGCTGGTGTCTCATTAGGTCCAACTGGTAAGAACAATTTCGGTGTCACCAAAGGTAAAAGGAGTGCTCCATGGTTCTCGCCTGCCTTGAAATTAGAACTAGGGGAGGTGAGAACACTTGAGCGGAGGTGGCGCAGGAATTATGATGTAGCCGCCCGCAATGTTTACAAATTGGCCAGAAGGAAATACCATGCAGGGATCAAGCTAGCCAAAAAAGCCCACTATTTGCAGGCTATATCTACTGCGGGTAATGGACAAAAAGAAATCTTCAAAATAGTAAATGGTTATACTAATCCATCAGCCCTAATGCAGGTGATCCCTCCGTCCCAAAATCTTTGCAATATGATTCCTGACTATTTTGAACATAAGATTCTTGATATTGTGAAGACCTTTCCTCTGGTGTCTCCTATCTCAGGGAACTCGGAACGGATAGAGGGTGAGAAATCATTGACCAGGTCCCCTCGCTTTGATTCATTCGACCCTGTTCCCCTTGATGACACCTTTAAAGCCATTCTGATCAGTAAATCTGGATCTCCTTTTGATCCTTGCCCACCTTCGGTTTTGCAGACGTTAGTGGAGGTGGTTAATCCCACCATAAACAGCATCATTAATTCATCATTAGCCACGGCAGAAATCCCTAATGAATGGAAGCTTGCAGCAGTCAAGCCTCTCCAGAAAAAGGCCATATCTGATCCGACCACCCTCTCCAACCTGCGTCCCATCTCCCTGCTCCCACTGGTATTCAAACTGGAGGAAAAAATCATCAATAGCCAACTCACGAACTTTCTGGAGGAGAATAACATCCTTCACCCAAACCAGTCAGGGTTTCGGTCGAAACACTCTACCGAATCTGCCCTGCTGTTTACAGCAGAGACCCTACGAATGGCCATGGACCAGGGAAAGAAGGCTGTCCTGATTTTACTTGATCTGTCGTCAGCCTTCGACACGGTCTCACATACCATCTTAGTGGACCGGATGGTTACTGCAGGAATAGGAGGGGTGGCTCTGGCTAGGCTTACAAACTTTCTTAACAGCAGACGCCAAGGCACAGTCTTGGGCCCATTCCAATCTGAAGCTAAAGTCATCAGCTCTGGGGTCCCTCAGGGCTCTAGATTAAGCCCAGTACTTTTCAACCTGTACATGGTACCCCTGATTGAGCTAATTGCGTCATTCCAAATTAGAACAATATCGTACGCTGATGACACGCAGCTTTTTCTGGTGCTAGATAGGGAACTGCCTGGTGCAGAGGAAAACCTGAAAAATTGCCTCACGGCTACGTTTGAATGGATGACTAGCAATCATCTCAAATGTAATTCCGGTAAGACGGAAATCTCGCCGTTTGGAAATCAAAATCTGTTTTCCCCGAAACACTGGTGGCCTGATGATGCTGAAGCCCCCCCCCCCAATACCATCTCGTCTGCCCGAAATTTGGGCATCAAATTTGATGACCAATTGTCTTTAAAACAGCAAGCGGTGGCCGTAGCTGGTATGTGTTTCCACATAATCAAATCTCTGAGGAAATTTTTCGATCTTCTTCCTCTGTCCGCCAGGAAAACGGTTGCAGTCGCTTTAATAACCTCGAGGTTGGATTACTGCAATAGCCGATATGCTGGAGTTAATAAGTCCGTACTCCACAGGCTTCAGATGGTCCAACATGCAACTGCCCGGCTGGTGCTACGTTGGCCCCGCAAGTCATCTGCCTCAAATGCGCTTAATGCGCTTCATTGGTTACCAATTGGCAAAAGGATCTTATTTAAGATCCTTCTGATCACTTTCAGAGCCTTTCAATAGCAAGGGCCCAAATATCTGTCAAATGGTTTTAAACGGTACCATCCCACCCGCTGCTTGAGGTCTGCTAGTCAGAACCTGCTAATAACCCCCAGATTTAGTCTGGCAACAAAAGGAGGGAAATCTCTTTTTGTCCTAGGCGCCAAGGCCTGGAACAAGCTTCCGCCGTATCTACGGTCACTGTCCCATGAACACCAATTTAGGAAATCCCTGAAAACCTGGGTGTTCTCCCTCAAAGATGCTGCGTGCAGAGCACTAGTGTAAATTATGTTTCACCAAGCTGCCTTCTTCCCTCCAATCTATTTCACCTGGGTTGGTTTGAGCGCCAAGATACTCCTTGGAGTGAAAGGAGCGCTATATTAGTGTCCATTACCTTTACATTTACATAAAGCGCACTGTCACCTTACAGGTATCCTGGCGCTGTATACCGCTGTGGAACCCTTCCTGGCTTTCCCTGTGAAGTGCCCACTCCTGGGCACTCCCAAGGTGAAACCAGGCATCCTAGCGCTTTCTGGACCGTTGTGGAGATTAAGCAAGCTATTGCCCAGAGTTGCAGCGTGGGACCCATGATTAGAGTAGGCACCGAGGTGAGAATTATCGAGTCCGCAGACATTGAGCCCAAGACCCCGCCGCGTCGGGAATTGAACCCTGGTCCCGGGTCTGACCTCTGCTTCAGGGTCTGCCGCTCTAATCATTGAGCCACACTTCTCCACAGTGATATAGACTGTTAAAACAAATGAGAGAGGAGGCAACCGTGAAAAACATTTGAGAAGACTAGAATCATCTTACATAATTAAATTAAACTGTAAGATACCTGCTGGTCTGAATATGGAGGAGGATCTGCATACTCACCTGAAAAATATTGTCTTATAAATTGTCTTCTTCCCTTCCTGTTTTGTTTTTAGAACCATTGGTAAAATTCACAATTTTGGGTGGTATTAGGGAAAAAAAAAATTCACACTACACTTGTCACTTGTGCATTTGCTTATATTTTGACAATCCTAGTTTACCTTTTCCGCTTTGTATAGTATGCCACTTAGGCTGGATTCAGGTCGCTATGCGCAAACCTGTACAGATACCGGGTAGTGTTTCATATTCGATATACTAACTAACAGAAGGTGATTCAGACTCTTAGTATATACAAATTAGGGTTTGTAACATGTTTGCAAGGGCACTAGCCCTGTATCGATTGACCCCGGTTGTGGATAGTATTTATTTTTATGTAATTTCATCCCCAGCGTTTCAATTTAATTTTGTTGCTGACCTCATAATTTGAGATGAGCGAAATGAATCTTTGAAATTGTTGCAATGTTATACATGTCAGGGTCAATGCGGGTAAAACTTTGAGTACATTGTGATCCAATGTGGGGTAAATGAAAACTACAAGTCTTTCGTTTAATGCACTGTGTTTGTGGTTCAATCATGTGACACGTGTTTGTTGTGTTTAAAATGGTGGTTAACTTTATTTCACACTGTTGGTGAACAAGCCTGCAGGACAGGCGAAACGCGTCCAGCAGCTGACGAATAAATTTATAATTCATGCAAGACACAGCGTTGTTATCTTTCTATGAGAGAAGGAACTTTGGAGAATATGTATATATTTATTTCCGTTACTGCTGAAGTATCCTGATCGCAAATAAATGGACACAGACCAGGGTATGTGTGTTCAAATTCCTTTAGTTTATTCTTTGACAGCCATTACGCGTTTCGGCTCCAACGAGCCTTGTTCACAGGACAGCCGCTATGTCAATAAGTGATGCTTTTAAAGTGACTGGTACAAGGTGATAAAAACATTCAAAAAACGCAAGCATAGACATAGACAATATGTGCATTCTTATCAGTCTTTCTTTCTCAGGCCATATTTTCTGACTCCTCTTTAGTGAAACAATTTCATTTTTGTATAATAATTTTTTGGTGAGATGGATAGTGTCTAAGAAAACACACTCAGTTGCATCTTCTTCCTCCGCTCCTCCTGATAAGGAGAGTAAAGCTCAAGACTCTTGGGGGAGGAAAGCCTGTGGCTCGGCGGCTTCCTCTTTACAGGTTTCCAACGCTGCAGCCCTGTTGGGGCGATACGACAGATCCCTGTGGCATTTTTTGGACCGTTTTAAAGAGAAGCTTCCGAAGGAAGATCAGCAGGACTTCTCGGAAATTATTCAAGAAGGCGCTCTGGTTTCCAACCAAGTGATAAGCACGGCAGCTGAAGGTGTTTCTCTGGCGGCTCATTCATATGCGCATGGAATATGTGCACTTCGTTCCTCTTGGTTGCGCCTCACTGCGTTAAAGCCTGATGCACAGCAGCGCACATTGAATCTCCCTTTTTCGGGTACTTCTCGGTTTGGGGCGCATACAGACGAGGAGATGGGGAGGATGAAGGCTGAATTGGACACTTTGAAGGTGGTGGGCCTTGAGAAAAAGAAAGAGTTCAGGAAGCGTTACAGGCCTTATAATCGTAAAGGTAACCAACAGAGGGTTCAAACCCCTATATGGTCACAAAGCAAGCAGGGGAAATCCCAATATCCGGGCCAACGCTCCTCAAGGGGAAGAGGTGGACACCAGCAGCAATCCTCCTCCACAGCAAAGAACATGGGAAATCAATGAGTCAATGCTTCCTCTAGCACCGTTGCGCAATCCAGTGGGAGGAAGTATACCACACTAAGTTCAAGAGTGGCGCAGATTAACAAAAGATCAATGGGTGCGAAGTATACTAGACAATGGATACGCTCTACGTTTTTGTGCGGCTCCAAGAGTCTCTCCTCCGGTAAAATCCTGACAGCATCATCTGGACCTCCTGCGTCAGGAAGTGTCGACCCTTCTCGAAAAACAAGCGATAGAGGTCCCCCCAATGCAGAGAGGGAAAGGAATCTATTCAAGATACTTCCTTGTCCAGAAAAAAGACCAACCAAACAAGTTCAGGCCCACCTTAGATCTGCGGATTCTGAACAAATACATCAAAAAAGAAAAATTTCGGATGCTATCTCTTCATCAAATTTTTCCAAACTTGCAGAAAGGCGATTAGATGTGCTCAGTGGACCTTCAGGATGCATACTTCCACATCCCAATCACAACACGTCATCGCAAATTCCTTCGTTTCACAGTAGGAAAAGACCATTACCAATTCAAAGTCTTACCCTTCGGTCTAAAGTCAGCTCCAAGGGTATTCACGAAATGTATGGCAGTGGTGGCGCCCACTTTACATCGCCAAGGCCTCCATGTCTATCCATACCTAGACGATTGGCTGCTAAAGGAATCATCTCCTCTCATGGTGCAGGAACACCTTCTCATCTGTAGGAACCTACTTCAACAATTGGGACTGCATGTCAATCTGGACAAATCGGTCCTGCAACCGACCCAGTCGCTCCACTATCTGGGGGCCAAATCAAATCCGTCCTAGAAAAAGTGTTTCCTTCGGCGGAAAGACTGTCATCAATGAGGGTCAAAGGCAACATCATCCTCCAGACTCCTCAGCCATCAGTAAGACAAGTGGCTTCTCTGCTGGGCTCAATGGCCTCCTGCATCTTCCTCATACCCAACGCCAGGCTGAGGATGAGGCCACTTCAGCAAGACCTGGAAGACAAATGGAATCAGTCCTCGGGTCAATGGAACGACCAGATTCTACTATCCCCCATTGCGAAGAAGTCCATCCTCTGGTGGATGCATCCACAGAATCTCATAGTGGGAGTTCCTTTTCACCAACCTCTGCCAGTGCAATCCCTGATTATGGACGCTTCTCTTCAGGGCTGGGGTGCACATCTAGGTCCACTTCAGATAAAGAGCAGATGGACCCCCAACGAGCAAACTTATCATATCAACATGCTGGAACTGCGGGCAGTTCACTTGGCTCTCAAGGCTTTTCAACCTTCCATACAGTCAGAATCAATATTGGTTCAAACGGACAACACAACCACCATGTACTATTTAAACAAACAAGGTGGAACACGTTCTCGTCCTCTGTCTCTCGAAGCCCAAGCGATTTGGCACTGGCTGCTAGCCAGCAACCTATCGATCACGGCAGTCCATTTGCCAGGGGAGCAGAATGTTCGAGCAGATTCCCTCAGTCGTCACTTCCAAGAGCAAGAAGACTGAGTGCTCAACGACGACGTGGTGGCAGACATTTTTCAGCAATGGGGTCATCCCTGTATCGACCTCTTCGCAGACGAAGAAAACAAAAAATGCCACGCCTTCGCATCCAGGTTTTACCGACCTGGAACGAGGGGGAATGCACTTTTGATAAACTGGTCAGGGACGTTTGCATACACCTTTCTACCCCTCCCTCTCATTCCGAAGGTAGTGACAAAACTCCTGCGATCCAGGATGAAGATGATCCTAATAGCACCGAACTGGCCTCGCCAATGGTGGTATCCGGATCTGTTGCAGCTGTCAATTCGCCCGCATCGGAGGCTCCCATGCAGACCGGACCTTCTTACCAAGATGGGGGGAAGATCTTTCATCCCAGCCTTCCCTCGCTCAGCTTGACAGCATGGCTCCTGAAGTCCTGCAGTATGGACATCTAAACCTTCCCCCAGACTGCATGGACATTTTACAGGAGACAAAGAGGCCTTCCACAAGAACCTCGTACTCTCTGAAGTGGAAGAGGTTTTACTTGTGGTGTGTGCGGAACGGTTGGAGTCCAGATAACGGAACGGGCAGGAGGAGGTCATCTTGCCATACTTGCTCTATTTGGCCAAGTCTGGGTTAAAATACTCCTCCTTAAAGGTACATTTGGCAGCCATTACGGCGTATTGTAAATCTCCTAACCAACCTTCCTTTTTTCAACTACAGGTGGTTAAGGACTTTCTACAGGGGTTAAAGAAAGTTTACCCTCCTGTTCGACCTCCTTCTCTTCCTTGGGAGTTTAACCTTGTATTGTCCAAGTTGATGGGTCCTCCTTTTGAGCCCATCCATAAAGCAACATTGCAACACCTTCGTGGAAGGTGGTCTTTCTGGTAGCAATCACTTCTGCGCGCAGAGTTAGTAAAATTCAAGCGATATCTTCCAAAGGACCCTAAACAGTCTTCCACCATAATAGGGTGGTGATGCGAACCCACCCGTCCTTTCTACTAAAGGTTGTGTCTGAGTGCTATGTAAATCAGACGATTTCTCTGCCCTCTTTCTTTCCCAATCCGACGACACCAGCGGAAAGGTCTCTGCATTCGCTGGACCTCAAGAGTGTTCTCAAGTTTTACTTGGAAGCCACAAAATCCATTAGAAAGTCTGACCAATTTTTTGTGAACTATGGTTCTGTTAGAACGGGTTGTCCAGCTTCTAAACCAACCATATCAAGATGGATAGTGTCTTGTATAAAGTTATCTTCCCAATTGGCAAATAAACCTTTGTTCGCTTCTCCTATGGCTCACTCAACTAGGGGCAAAGAGTCAACAGTAGCTTTCCTACACAATGTACCGATGACCGAGATTTGCAAAGCGGCAACTTGGAAATCGGTCCATACATTTACCAGCCATTACTGCCTGGATTCAGACTCCAGAGCAGGTACCCAAGTGGGCCAAGCTTCCTTGTGGAATTTGTTCCAGTGTTGATTTTTCGGAGTCTGTGTTCGCCTAATGGCGGTTTACTGTGTCTGAATAGTTCTCTGTTTACTTGCCCGCAGGATGAGGGGATGGACTTGCTATTCTATTCATGTGCTTATGACTATTGATGAGGATCCCCTGGAAGAGAAGGATTAGTTACTTACCTGTAATTCTAGTTCTCTTCCAGGGGTATCCTCATCAAAGTCATAAGAAACCCATCTGTTTCTAAAATGGTCTTCGCTTATCCACAAAGAACAACTGACCAAACTGTCACCCCTGAGGCATGATGTGAGCTAGGGGTCATGGCTGCCTTAAAGGCACGGTGCCAGTTTTTATTGTTACTGTTTATGTGGGTTAGCTTTTCAGCTTTCTACACTGATGTTTTTTCTACAATGCAGCCTATGTGCTGACAATGTTTTCACTTTCCTTGCAGGATTACCTCTTCTGCTGCATAATAAAGCAGTTGTCAAATGCTTTCTTTCTCCCTGCTTTATTGGAATGTATTTATGTGCAAAGACTTCTCTTGCAGCATTGTTCAGCATGTCTAAGGAAGGCTGGAGGGCCATCACCAACTGTGACGAAGCATATCCTGTTGCCAGGCATTTTAATGACTGCCATAAGAGATTTGAATTTGTTACAGTTTTATGTAATTGATGCAGTCTTGCCCTTAAGAAGAGGTGGCAACAGAGAGGGAATCCTCCGCAAATTAGAAACTCACTATATCCTGAATTTAGACAGTAAACATCCAGCAGGTCTCAATGCGAGTGAGGATTTCTATACATGCCTTTAATGATTTGATATTCATTCATTTTTTATGGTTGGCCCTTCACTCAATACAATTGGCATATGAAATATTCTTGATGCTCAGTGTGTGGGGTCTTTTACGATAACTGAAAATTATTTCCCTTTTCTTAAACAACACTATTTATTTTAAGATATGTACTTGCTGTTTGGTGACAGACACAATATTGCATATTTTGCACACCAACTTTGGGCACTTTTGCACAGGTTCATTTGCACTTTAACAAAATTAGCACAATTTGCACTTTACTGATAGCAGTATCGACTATCTACCCATTAGGGATGATATGCGATATGAAGTAGTAAAAGTCGGTATGCAAATACATCCTATTTACTGTATAGATAAAACATTATGGTTTTTATCTTCAAACGTGTATTTTACAGTTATGTCCGGTGACAACAAGGTGTATACAGGATGTTATCATATGGATTCTTTGAATTTGCTATTTTAGCAGCAATTCTTGATTTTATTTATCCTGTTTTTATACAAGGTTATCATTTATCTTGTACATATTGATTACACATTTTTTTAAAACATTAGTTTCTTTTAAAAGACTGTAATACGACTTGAATCTTGTAATATACAACTTCTATGTCTATGATGACGTTTATGCTTCAGTAATGTGCACTATCACTTTAAATAGATTGACATCACTCCATAGCGTGTCATGTGATCAAGGGCCAGGGGGCTCGAAACGCGTCAGGCGGAGGTGCGGGGGATTTGCACAATAAATTAATAGCACCTTGAAAATTTGGGTCCGCTGTCGTCTTTCTACTTTACATGCTGTCGACTCTTTGCTGAATATATATATATATATATATATATATTCACTGAAAAAACCATAGGTTATAGACCATATATAGTTAGGAATTAGCATTTACAAAACCTTAAAAATTCACTGAAAAAACCATAGGTTATAGACCATATATATTTAGGGATTAGCATTTAAAAAACCTTATTTTACTCACACAAAACCATTGAAATTCCATATATAGTTAGTTGTACTAACTATATATCACGCACCCGCAATCCACTGCTGATGATGTCACATATTACATCATTCATGACATGGTCAGTGACATCACTGATATCACTGATGACATCTCAAATGACATCACTGATGACATCACTGATGACATCATCCAGTGACTGTGTGTTTCTGTAAAGTTTAAATATGTTTTACATATTGAAGAATGAGTAGATGTAGAAGTGTCTGGATGAAGGATTTAGTAGGTGCGTGACTGACTGTATGAGTGAGTGATTAAATGTGTCTCACTGAGTGCATGGGTTAGTGACTAAACTGTCTTAATTTGTGCATCATTATGTCTGTTGTTCTGTAAACTGCTGCATGTGTTGATCAGTAGCTATATGAGTAACTATATAGGTTATTGATTGGTTGCCCAAGCATTTGTATGGGAGACTGAGTGTGTGTGTGAGTGGCTGGGAAGTGTATGACTCTGTGCATAGATGTATGGGTTCAAAAGTGCATGTTGGAAACAGCTGTATGGGCGGTTGACTGTGTGCATGACTGTATTGGTGAGTGAATAGATATCTCAGTGCTACATGTCAAATTAAGTACATATGTAAAATACAGTACATGTGAGAGTTGACATATATAAATAACTGTGCATAAGAGCCAGTGAATGTGTGAGTGGCTGTATGGATCATTGTGAACTTGTATCCAGGATTGTATAAGTGAGTAAATATGTTTTAGTATTTGTTTGAATAAGTAAGTAAGGTGTGTTTAACTGTATAGTTAAGGAAATGGAGGTGTGATTGATTGTTTGCATGACTGTCTAGGTGTGTGTGTAACTTCATGGATGAGTGACAATCTGTGAGTCTGTGTTTACACTGAGTGTATCTAAGGTTATATTAGAGTCTGAAGAGGTTCATCGTATTATCACAACAGTGATGTCATCAGTAATGTCATTTGAGATGTCATCAGTGATGTCATCAGTGATGTCATTTGAGATGTCATCAGTGATGTCATCAGTGATGTCATTTGAGATGTCATCAGTGATGTCATCAGTGATGTCACTGACCATGTCATGAATGATGTAATATGTGACATCATCAGCAGTGGATTGCGGGTGCGTGATATATAGTTAGTACAACTAACTATATATGGAATTTCAATGGTTTTGTGTGAGTAAAATAAGGTTTTTTAAATGCTAATCCCTTACTATATATGGTCTATAACCTATGGTTTTTTCAGTGAATTTTTAAGGTTTTGTAAATGCTAATTCCTAACTATATATGGTCTATAACCTATGGTTTTTTCAGTGAATTTCATTGGTTTTTTAATAGCTAATATCAAAACCTTTACAATGTATTATTCTTTAAAAAGAAAAATATTTTTTACATGTTTTTTATACAATTTTTTTTGTATTTTTTTTTGTTTCGCTCCCAGTACGCGTACCGGTTAGCTTCCCGTTAGCTCAATCCGGAGGCGCGACCCGGTACGCGAACTGGTAAACGTTCCTTTTGCGCACCTCTCGCGTTACAAAACAACATCGCGACGCTTCGCGTCAGCATGACGTTTCGCGTTCTCGCGTAATACGTCATATTACGTGCTACGTTCGCGTACCCGGAAGCGCAGCGGTACGCGAACCGGAAGCGATCCGCGGCGCGGCGCCGACCGCGTAATGTAAACATAGCAGGTCATGTGACTCGGTAATAACACTTTTCATTGGTTCATTTCACTTTTGGTTTCCTAATGATGCAATACAAGGTCATGTGATCTAAAATGGACACTTTTCATTGGTTTAGAACTTTTGTTTTTCCCAAATGATGAAAACCCCTCCTTCTTTCATCACTCTGACTTTCATCTTGGTGAGAGAAAGACCCTTTATTGAGACTTTGTGATGGCTTCATTAGTAGCTTCAGCTGGTGCTAGCCCACCACCTCCACCAAATCCAAGAAAGAGAGGACCACCTGCAGAAGTAATTCTGCAAGAAGAGGAAGAACAGGAAGAGGAGGAAGAGCATGAGTTTTTGCCAGAGGAGCCCAGGAGGTACAATCGAAAGGAGAATTATATCTGGCAATTCTACAGAATTCCTGAGGGGCAAAAGAAAGTGAATGCTCGTTACGTGTTTTGCCGCATATGCGGTGATAGATTGTCAAGGGGCACTGATAAAAAATATAGTTATGGCAATCATACTATGCATCGGCATATGAGTAGGTGGCACCCAAATAATTATAGTGCTGCCCAGCTACGTGACCAACAACAAAATCCCCTCCAAATGGCAAGAAGATCGGTGGTTCCAGAGGTGTCGGGACCAGAGGCGAGGGAGGTGATTGCAAACATCCAAATGTTGTTTGGGCACGTAAAACAAGTGTGCGTGGAATGTGGCGCTTTCATCTGCTACAGAGAAAGTAGCATCACTTTGATTTTGCGAGCAATTCAAAATCATATTAATGTTTGCACGAGACGCACCAAAAAATAAATTCTTTTTTTTTTTTTGCTCCTGTTGAGCCCTTTATAATGGATCGTTTTTGTTTCCCCCCCCCCCCAAAAAAACCCAAAAAATTTTAAAAACGTTCAGAAAATACAAAAAAAGTAAAAAAAAGTTCAAAAAATACTAAAAAAAAATATAAAACAACAAAAACATAAAAAAAAAAGTTCTTTTCAGAACTAACTCCCCATTATAAAAAAATTGGTAGAATATTTGGAACTCTGCCAACCTCTATTTCTCTTAGTTCGCTCCCGGAGCGCTACCCGGTACGCGTACCGGAAGCTAACCAAAAAAATATTTTTTAAAAAAGAACAGTAACTATAAGGGAAGGAAATACACAGTTATGTTAAAAGAAAGACAGCTCTAGGGAGTAAACTAAGGATACTGTTACCTACAATCCACTGTTGATGATGTCACATATTACATCATTCATGACATGGTCAGTAACATCAACAGCAGTGGATTGTAGGTAACAGTATCGTTAGTTTACTCCCTATAGCTGTCTTTCTTTTAACATAACTGTCTATTTCCTTCCCTTATAGTTACTGTTCTTTTTTAAAAAACATTTTTTTGATCAGTCATAAACAGTGACATTAATGGAAACAGAGAGAGTGAACAAGAGTGAAGAACTATGGTCCTCCTCAGCCACCCTCAGAAAACCAAGGGGGTCAAGATACATCTACCGTGCCCCCTTCTACCCATTCTGAACATTATTTGCCCTCCATCTTGTATCTTGATTCGAACGAAACACAAAATGGTGGACTGCCATAACGCTGCTGGTTTGCGAACCGGGCAACTTCCCAGGAAGCGGTCCAAAAAAAAAAAAAGTTGGGAAAGTAATTCACAGACACTAAGAGTAATAGAGATGGAGTGAGTGAACAAGACTGAGGAACTATGAGAACAGAGGGACTGAGAAAAAGAGTGGAAGGAGTTGAGTAAATAGGTAATAGAGAAAGGAATGAGGAAAGTAGCAAAGGCAGGAAACTGAGGATTAAAGAAGTGAAGCAGTGGATCTAATAGTAGGTGAATGTGATAGAAATGTAACGAAAAGAGTACAACTATTTACCTTGTAATTGCCGTTAAATTAATCACATTTTATTTCTATACTTTCAATCTGTGAAAGAGAGAACCAACATTTGAAAAAAATTAAAATATGTATTTAAAAATTACAAAAGACAAGGGAAAATATTGAAAGACAAATAGTTTTTCAACAACTTTGACACTGACAGAAGCTTCTGCTTCTCCAGGTCCTCTACACAATCCTAAAGATATACATTTTAAACTAACAGTATCTTGATGCAGATGAAGTGAGGCCTATCTTAAAACATGGTGCATCTTTTGCATTTTTCTTGTTTCAGAAAAGTGTCGCTTCAGTATGCCAATAACATGTCTCCTATCCAGAGATTTGTTTGAGGTGAGGCCTACTCAGAGTTCAAGATGAGATTTACACTTGTTGAAGTGTACAGAGGAGATAATATCTGTGAAAGTCTACTAATGAAGTGAGTCATGTCCACTGCACTCTTCAACAAAGTAGAAACCTCCTATGTTTCCCTGGACAGACCTAAACTTGATCTGCACAATGTGATTCGTAATGATAGGAAACTCAGGTGATGTAATTGAAATATGTGCAATTTATTTTGCTCATTTCACAATCACATCACTTGTGTTTCCTTTGCTTAGGTATCTCATTGTGCAGATGTAGTCCAGCATATGAAAGAATATGTAGAAGTGCAGCACTGCATACAATAAATTTAACACTTACAGAAAACTCACCTTCTCCATGCCTCCTACACAGTTCTACATATACATCATAAATGCAAACAGTACAGAATTAATTATACATGTTAAATGGTTTATTTTTGCTGTTCTCAGAATGTATCAAAATTCACTAAAAACAGTGACTTGAAGGTATTCATCATGTAACAGCGGGGAAAAAAAAACACAATCAAAATGATTGTGTTTAAAAAACCCATACAACATCAGAAAATAAAATTCAGAACTCCTTAAAGTTAACTTACTTTCCATGACGTCCAAGGATGTCCTATGAACAGCTTACACTCTTTTGTGCTGTTATTACTTTCAGCCCGCCACTTTCTGAAAGAAAACCTCCATCGTTTTTAAAAACACGTTACATGCAATAAATGACTTCTTGCTCTCTACCACTATTTTCCACAAGGCCAAATCTAGTCAGAGATATTTATAACTCTTGGATTTCTTGTAAGCCAATCCCATCATTTGGCATTTCCGCAACTTTCAGAATTAAAATGTTGAAGATCATTTTCACAATCCTGGAATAGTAATATCTTCCCCTTCTTGCTCAGTCATGTTCTACATTTCCTATGACACTGATACTGCTTAATATGAAGCAGACTTACACTACCTCTATGAGTACTACAATTATTTAATTCTCTACATCACTTTTAATCACAAAGCAATGTAAAACAGTAGACAGCATTGCAGACTTACATTCCCTCTACTCCATGTTTTGATTGGCTGCTTCAATTAGCTTATGAAAAGAAACAGTTTTTCTGAACTCATTTAAAGTGCACATACATCTCCATGATGTCCAATCCTATGATTAGAAGTTATGTCTCTGAACTACACTTATCCTCAAGGCCAAATTGTGTAGGAGCCATTAGAACTTCTTGAAATTCCACAGATCATATCCCGAGATTATTTTCCTAAAATTTTGGTTTTAAAAACACCAGGTAAGAGTTTTTAAGGTCATACGGCAATTTTTTTTTGAAAATTAAAACAGAATCATTGCAGAATGACCAGCCATTTCTAGACTTTAAATAAGCTGTGTAATGTCCTGATGATATTGAAGGGCCGTCATGATATATAATTGCTGTAGTTACAAAAGTCCTTCCTGATATTGACAACTGCGAAGCTACAAAAATTTTTATTAAAGTTGTCAATTTTGTTCCATCAGGCCTACATCGTTGGAACATTAAAATGACGTACTGGCCATATGTTCGTATAAATAATGTGGACATCATTTCAGATTTACATTGGCTACACTCCATGTTGTGAATAGCAGCTTTTACTAGCTTATTAAAGGAGACTGATTTACTGTCTGGCAAAGTTAAATATATAAATCTTTCTGAGTCTACACTAGTAGTACTTGATACCATACAGTTCTCGCAGTCATGCTGCCATTGATAAGAAAGCCCAAACAGCTGATCTACATCTACACCTTCAGCATGTAATACATCAAGCATATACATTAAAAACTCCTGACAATCTTGCTGAATATTTTGAGAGAATTGTGTTTGCCCTGAACATCTGTCTAACAGATTTCGAATTTCAGACACACTTTCTATTTTTGTTCTATCTGTGCTACATTTCTCTAACACAGAATTCAACAAACTGCAAAATCTTTGATCAGAATTGACCACAATCTCTTCTTTTACATTTTTTAGAGAAAACAAAACATTAATTACTACATTAGCATAGCAGTTGACACCAGAACTGTTTTCAAACTGAAAACCAACAACATCTTCAACAGAATCCTCTTTGTTTCCGCTTGTAATTTTAGGTTCATTCACTTTTTGTCTTTTTGCTTCAACCTCCCCAGTATTGTTCTCATTTCTTCGTTTCCGGCCTACCAGACGTTTCTCAAACAAAAGAAACTGAGGCAAATGTGGCGCATACTCTCTTCTTAACCTATTGTATTCCTTAACACAATCTAGATCTGCACAAATGTTTCTGACATCACACTCAATCAAGTACAATCCCGATAAAGTTCTAACTCGTGACAATGCCACATATGCCATACCCTCCTTGAACACAGAACTGCCAATATTCACCAATGCAGTGTCTACACTTAAACCTTGCGATTTATGAATTGTCACCGCATATGCCAAGCAAACAGGGAACTGCTTACGGCGAACATATAAGTCTTTTACAAGCAAAAATCTAGCAGAACAACGAGCAATTAGCTGTACTTCCTCAATGCCATCAAATTTAATTTTTAAAAATTCAATTCCATCTCTATTTCTGTATTTCACAAAATCAACAACATTACCCATTGATCCATTTACCAGACCTCTTTCAACATGTAAATTCCTTCTTAAAATTATACGGCAGTTCAAGCACACATTCAGAGTCTTTTCAAAACCTGCAGTTTTAGATATAGTCTTCTCTAATGAATCCAATTTTGATTTCAGATTCTCAGACAAAATAATTGTTGATCCCATATGCTCTACTCTGTCAATAGCTTCTAGTTTCACAATCTCCTGCTTTTCCAAATGCAACATTTTGTTGTTGAATTTGGCACATTCTGCAAGAGTTGGCATCAAACATATTCCAGATTTCTTCTCAGTAATTTTCTGAAAAATATTCTCAGGCACAACATCTTGTTCTGGATATAAATTTGACAGTAATCGTGCATGTAAAGCTTCTTTCCCATGCTCGGTCACTTTTCCAATTCTAACATCTTGTAGAATAGTCTTGTAAACTTCATCCTTCGCCTGACGCATATTTTCATGCAGTTCAGCATAATTGAAGTTTAACCATATATTGACGTTGCCAATGCTGCCTAGGCACTTCCTGGTATCTTCATGCGTGAGCATTTTGAACACAGGTTGTCCTTTCACTGGTGTCAGCTGCAGAAGATCTCCGAAAACAATGATGTGTTTGCCACCAAATAACACATCATACTCTGTTTTGAGAACTTCTTGCATTCTCAAATGCACAAAGGCAAGCATGACATTGGAAACCATGCTTACTTCGTCAATGATAAGAAGTTTCATTTTCCTCAAGATTCTTGAAACTTCAAAACAAGCATCTCCAGATAGCTTGTGATATTCTAATTTGTTGTCATGCTCCACTGGCAGCATCAGTAAACGATGTAAAGTAATCCCTTTAATATTATGTGCTGCCAGTCCAGTTGGAGCAGTGACAACACAAGACAGCGATGACTCCGTCCTTTCCTGCAAATAGCATGAAATTGCTTTAATGAGGAAACTTTTTCCAGTTCCCGCTTCTCCACTCACGTACAGTCGGACAGGCTTCAACGACGTACATGAGCACTCTTTCTTATCATGACTTAATCCATGATCAATTTGCATGGTAACTTCGTCATATATTTTCCTCTGCTCAACGTTGAGTTGCCTTTCCAACTCTTCTAAGTTAACCGCATCCTCTTGAGCATGTGCCATGGCTCTTTCCACCTCATTCATAGCAGTGGCAGCTTCATTTTCAATAAGAGGTCCTCCTAGTGGATCCTGACTCAATGAAGCAGAACTCTGACTGTCCTGAGAACTGTCTCTGGCAATCTCGGCTGCAATCGTTGCTTCCTGCTCAATTTCCGCATTCAACATTTCTACATATTTGGGAAAAGCAGGACATTCTATGGTCTCCTTGGCGGCATTGAAAGAGTCTTCGTAACAGAGGAAATCTCCAAGCAGTTCCTCTTCTGCACGCCAAGGCTCGAAAAGTTGCAAAAGTGCTAAATAAAAAAACTCCTTTTTTTCAGGAGATTCGCCACTCAATTTTCGATGGTTTATCAAGTGGCATTTTCTTTGCTTGACCAGACATCCCTCACTTCCTATTACAGCATACACTCCTTTCTCAGTATCTTCTTTGATGTTCCTCTTGAACATGTAATTTTGCAGAACCTCATACAGACAAACATTCTCTAGGTGACTGCTTCGATTTGGATAATATGTATCCAACATGTTTGTCTTCAAAATGTCGGTACTGTTTGGCTCCTTTTCCGCCAAATACTCAATTTCCCGCACAGGTTTGAGAACTCGATTACGCGTTGCAGCAAGACCAAGACTCGCCCAAACGATACTCCTGGACTTGGCATAGAGACTTGCTGAAGACAACCGGTCAGAACATTCGTACGCTCCGATTTCTCGATGCGACAACATCTTCAGACTGAAACTGTACAACTTCTTGCTGAGGCTCTTTTCATGGGAAATGTCCTCCCACATATCCTTCAATTCTGTCTTCTCTTTTTTGGTGATGTAAGACGTCACATACCGAGCGACAGCCATACAGTTATCAGCCACAAACTGTATATCCATGTTAGCATTCCACATGGACAAAATCACCGGGTTGTAGTCGTTGATGTACTTGGACTCTTCGTTCCTCTTCAAATTGTAAGTGTTTTTAGGTGATTTCTTCATCACATTATGTCGCAGCGAAGACATCAAACTGTTTACTCTTCCTTTAGAAATCACCGGTCGTGGAAAGCCGAAACGACATTTGGTGTAGAACTTGTCTTTGTTTCGGAATTTACGACGGCAGTACTTTCCACATCCATGGCTTTGGAAACGCAGAACTTTTTCTCTTAGGCTTTTCTTCTCCTTTGAGTTTGGAACAGCACACGTAGAATACTGTTGGATGAAACTCTCACTGAGTCTTCTGGATCCGTTCCAAATTTAGGTGCATCCTTGATCCACAGCAACATATGTATATGAGGAGCACCTCTTGCTTGGTACTCCTTTCTCCAGAAGAAATCCAACACCTCTCCAAGAGGTGGATTCTTCTTATTCATGATGAAAGACATCATAGCTTCAAATCTATGATTGAAGTACCTACATACATTGACTGGATCCAAAGAGCACAGTTCTCCGGGTGTCTTGAATTCGATGTTTTCTACGTTAGCATTTGCCTCTCGTAGAAATTGAAGTAAGTCTTCCCAGCCATACT
Organism: Lissotriton helveticus; assembly: GCF_964261635.1. NCBI lineage: Eukaryota > Metazoa > Chordata > Amphibia > Caudata > Salamandridae > Lissotriton > Lissotriton helveticus. The sequence continues at coordinate 1,503,828,853 of NC_136057.1, read as the reverse complement.
CGGCACAACTCAGAGTGAGGAACCATGTGGGAGTACCTAAGTTCCTCAGCATACATTTTAAATCACCATGACGACGGTACCAGTACTCATTAGTACCACGCTGACACGCCATGAGATTAATCAGGTGAGAATCCAAAATACTATCTTGGACATTCACTTTATCCATAAAATCACTTGCCGAGATGTTTTGCATGTGTATACCACTTTTCAAGATGTGGTTCACTGCATATGACAGTCCAGACAGATCGCTTTCAAACAGGAGATGAAACAAATAAGGAATGCATTGTCGAAACCTAGCATCTCCTGCATACAATCGCAAAGTCCGGTATTCAGAAGCAGGAATTTGATGAGGTCGCTCATCATATCTTCCTCCCTGACCTGTTGGAAAAAGCTGTGGGAAACACCGAGCTTCCAAACTTTCCTCCCAAACACTAATGGGACTCCCTTTGGCTTGTTTCATTTGAAACAACTCAATAGCATTCCCCATGACTTCCTTTGAATGCAAAGGATGAACACTATAATGTTCATATATTTCCTCACTAGTAGAGGGTTCTACTTTCTCAATTTGACCAGCACACAAATCGCTATCCTCTTCCTCACTTACTTCCTCTTCTGCAACATATACATTCTTATAGTATTTATTATTTTTTTTCAAATACAATGTTGCCTTTTTAACTTTCCTAACATCTACTAAATCTTGCCATATTTTCTTATTCTTTGTCGGAACCCCATTAACTAAGATAACCAGAGGTTCCTCTTCCACTTTTTCTACTCCAATTGTGTTAATGTTTTTCTTGAAATCTAGAGGCAAATAAACAACTCTTCCCTTTAATCCTCTCTGTAAATCTGATGGAGGCAATTTCCCTGTCTTTGGCTCCATTCTTACAATAGCCTGAAAGGGATGGATACTTTGAATCAAAATAGATTCATAAGTATTTAAGTCCTTCAATTCAGAAGGAATCTCAACCAATTCCAGATTATTATGAACTGCTCTAGCAGGCATCTGGTTTTGTTTTAATTTGTTACAACAATAAGTACACACACGTTGATCCAATCCCAAATCAAAACAATTTTCTACCATCAAGTATGTTGCAAAATCCTTCCATTCACTATTATTTTCCCTTTTTGCATATAAATCCACTAACTTAGTCTGATTCTTATAATAAGTGCGTCTACAACACACACAAGTGAAATTAGGCCTCTCACTTGATTTCATGTCAAACGTCGCAATTTCCCTCTGGAAATTATCTGTACTGGAAACATGTACACTATCTTCCAAATGACCCTCTACTTCTTGCTCAATTTCAACATTCTCCTCTTTACTGCCAAAGTAACAAAACTCAATTTCTTCACATATATTCTTCACATCTATTTCAGAACCATGCAAAAGAGCAGCGCATAATTGTTTCAGCATAATTGCTGGACTCTTAGCATAATACAACAGTCTAACTAACTTCCTCACTTTGTTATGATGCACTGCTAGCATCCTGAAATGATGAAAAACACTCTGGCATACTCTCCTGGAAAGACAAGCCAGTGAATGACCATGCAAACCTGTCACTTCTCTCACTCTGCAAGGATCTAATTCTTGCAACAACCTTATTTTCTGCTTCAAACTTTTCTTGTTAAATGTCCGTACAAAATCACAAAGCAAATTGATGGAATCCTGTCGCACACTGCAAATACTACTACACTTCCAGGTGTACACAGGACCCTTAGCACGTCTTCCTAAAACCTCATTACCTAACAACTCTTCTGCCTCTGTTGTCACAAGTTTTTCTTTTTCAACTGGACAACCATCTTTCACTTCATAAGCACGACCACTGATGTCAACTGCATGCACCAAATCATTATCCTGGAAATAACTCTCTTCATTAAAAAATGCCTCACAGCTTGAACTATGTATCCATTCTCCAGAAAAAACTTCACAAAAATTACTACGATTAACTATTCTCTTCCATCTACTATTTTTTTTTAAATCAAAAATTGCCTTGTTTAGCTTCCTAATTCTATTTATTATCAAAATAAATAACTTACGTTTAATTTCAAAAGCCTGATCAATAACTTTTTCAACTTTTTTTTTTCTCCTATAAAAAACTAATTTCTGTTGACCTTTCTTAATATTTTTTAACAAATTGCCAATTATCCTGTTACGGAACATTCGTTTACGAATCTCCCTAAACTGTTGTTTCCTTCTACTATCATGCACAGATTTATCTCTTGCTCTAGCAGTAACATTTTCATTTGTCCTTTTCTTTCCATTTGATTTGTTTCTCATGTTATGGATTGAAACATTTTCTGTACTAATATTTTTTTTATTAGAAATATTTCTTATGAAATATTTAGAGCTCTTACCCGGTGCTTTCTTCATGGCTTGAGAAATCTTTTTGTTAGAGGACTGCTGCATTTTTTTTTTCTCCTGCTGTCTTTGACGTTTTGCAGCCTTTATCTCTCTTATTTTTGTAGGCATAGTTGAATCTGAGGAAAAATATAATAAAAATGTTATTAAACATTATTATCAAACAGTAAATCAGTAATAGTGATCAAAAACATAACACACTACTTGACATTTTAAATAGAAGATTTTTTAGTCCTTGCAAATTTACAATATAGAAATAGCAGAAAAGAAATGACATTTATATTTATATTACCTATGCTATTTTATATGTGAATCTGATCTAATTTTATGAGCATATTTTAATTTTTTATTGAAGACACTACACATAACCTGTTTTTGAAGGTGTCTTTATTTTTAAATTAAACGGTTTACCTTTTTACTTTTTATTGATTATAAATTTTAAAAATAAATGTTTATAATTCCAAAGGCTCAAGCAGGTCAGCTTCCCATCCTATATCATATAATTCGGACAAATCTGCATCCTCATCACGCTCTTCTTCAACCTCAGGATTTAAATCATCCAATGGATCAACATCCACTGATGTTTCAATTACAAGTTCAATGATGAGGTCAAAATCAACTGATTGCAGATTGTCGCTCATGTTGAGATTGTCTTAATCTTTAAAGAAAGATAACAACAATGAGATGTTGCAGAGTAAGAGACAAATCTCACAGATTATAATAGTAAAATTATTTAACAAGAGTAACATTTTGCAGCTATTATTTAGCCATGTCCAGCGATGCTGAGCAGGTGAAGCCTATGTCTAATTTTTCACTGAACAGGACTCATCTGTTCTTAACCTTGGATAAGCCTCAACGACTCTGTGTCCCCTGCACATACTCAAATGTTAAAGTGCAGATTTATATTAAATGGCACATCCCCAGGCATGCACCAGTTAATGTGCACCACTGCTTTACCACCCATGGTGTGCCGCATTTACAATCAGATAGGAGAAAGCTGCTTCAAAACCCTGCGCCTGCTTGAAGCTGGCATAGGTCTTGACGCAGCATTGTATAGATGGGGCACCCCTGAGCCTTGCTGGAGCTGCATCGCACTTACGATACAACTCCAGCAATGCGCCACCTTTACAGCACAGATGCGTCACGCATCTGTGCCGTTTTTGCCCCATGCTGCGCCGCATTGTAAATGCAGCACAACATGGGTGGCGGAACAGTGGCGCAGGATGACTGGCACATCACTGGTGATGCGCCAGTCATCATAAATCTATCCCTAAGCTTCTTATCTTGTTAGAGATAAACTGCCATATGTATCATCAAAATATTTTGCATTTCCTAAATAGCGAATTTTAAGGAATAAATAGCTATTCTTTACCATTCCTAATTTGCGATGAGCAAATAGCTAATTGCAAATTACTCATTCATTTCCATGGGCCAGGAGGCCCATAGGAATGAAGGTGCAATTTGCGATTAGCAATTAGCTCATCGCAAATTAGGAATTTTTCCAAAGGTGCAGGGGTGTCTCAAGAACACCCTGCTGCACCCCTGAAAAAGAAATTTGGGGGCATATGGCGCACATACATGTCATATGGGACCTTTTTTTTTTTTTTTTAAAAATGCTTTTTGAAAAGAATTCGCAAATTACCACAAACTAGAAGTTGGTGGTAGTTTCCAAATCCTTAATATCATTTTTTACATTTTTTTTTTTGATACATTGCATTTAAGGAATCACAAATTTTGAATTATTGACATTTTAAGTAATTTCCACATGTGCAGTGTTTTCAAAATATAATTTGAAAATCGTTTTTGGGGAAAAGTAATGGTTTGCAAATTTATGACAAGGACATAATGGTGTATGCTTCTCTATAAGGCATTTCAGTATCTCTAATGTCATTTTTCCCATATTACATTATAAGACCTTTCCCCATGAAGCACATTCCTTGTAAATATGCTCCCACCTGTGCATTGCAAATTTAGATTTTGACTGTTTCAGACACATAGCCATGTTGAAAGTAACCCAAAAAAATTGCAAACGTTTAAAAAAAAAGATTCATGTGTCTTAATGACATTTTAAGTCATTTCCCCATGGACAATGTTTTCTAAGTGGCACAAAAGAGGTATACACCTATCATAAATCTGTCCCTAGCATTATAAATGATTAAATCAGGATGACAATAAGATGTGGCCTATCCAGAGGTTTGTTTAAGGTGAGGCCTACTCAGGATTGCAGATTAAAGTTACGCTTGATGAAGAATACAGAGGAGATAATTTATTGTAAAGGCCTACCAATTAATTAAGTGATTTCTACTTCATTGCACCAGTCATCATAAATGTATCCATAAGCTTCTTATCTTGTTAGACAACAACCGCCATATGTATCATATAACTATTTTGCATTTCCAAAATAGCGAATTTTAAGGAATAAATAGCGATTCTTTACCATTCCAAATTTGTTTGAGAAAATTGCTAATTGCAAATTACTCATTCATTTCCATGGGCTAGGAGGCTCATATAAATGAAGGTGCAATTTGCGATTAACAATTTGCTCATCACAAATAAGGAATTTATTCCAAAGGTGCAGGGGTGTCTCAAGAACACCCTGCTGCAACCCTGAAAAAGAAATTTGGGGGCATATGGCGAACATGAATTTTAACAACATTCCTTTACCTCAAAAACGATTTTCAAATCATAACTTCAAAACACTACACATGGAAAAATTACTTAAATTGTCCTTAAGACACATAAAAGCGTTTTTTGATTGGCTTTCCTGCATGGTAGGGTCACTTTTAACATGGCTATGTAACATAAACATTCAAAATCAAAATTTTCCATGTACAGGTGGGAGCATATTTACAAGCAATTTGCGCCACAAAGAAAGGTCTGACATTAAAATGGGAAAAATAACATCAGGGACAGTCAATTGCCTTATAAAGAACCATACACCATTATGTCCTTCTCATGAATTTAAAAACAATTCCTTTTTCCCAAAAACGATTTTCAAATCATAATTTCAAAAAACTGCACATGAGAAAATGACTTAAAATGTCATTGAAACACATGAAAGCGTTTTTTGATTGGCTTTCCTGCATGGTTGGTTCACTTTTATCATGGCTATGTAACACAAACATTGATAATTAAAATTTTCATGCACATGTAAGAGCATATTTACAAGCAATTTGCGCCACAGAGAAAGGTCTTACACTAAAATGAGAAAAATAACATCAGGAACAGTCAATTGCCTTATAAAGAACCATACACCATTATGTCCTTGTCATGATTTTATAAACAATTCCTTTTCCCCAAAAACGATTTTAAAATCATAATTTCTAAACACTGCACATGGGAAAATGACTTAAAATGTCATTAAAACACATGAAAGCGTTTTTTGATTGCCTTCCCAGCATGGTTTGGTCACTTTTAACATGGCTATTTAACACAAACATTCAAAATCTAAATTTTCCATGCACATGTGAGAGCATATTTACAAGCAATTTGCGCCACAGAGAAAGGTCTTACACTAAAATGAGAAAAATAACATCAAGGACAGTCAATTGCCTTATAAAGAACCATACACCATTATATCCTTGTCATGAATTTAAAAACAATTCCTTTTCCACAAAAACGATTTTCAAATCATAATTTCTAAACACTGCACATCAGAAAATGACTAAAAATGTCATTAAAACACATGAAATAATTTTTTGATTGGCTTTCCAGCATGGTTGCGTCACTTTTAACATGGCTATGTGACACAAACATTCAAAATCAAAATTTTCCATGCACATGTGAGAGCATATTTACAAGCAATTTGCGCCACATAAATCATAATTTTCTCCTTAAAGCACACTATTCTCTATCTAAAGTAAAGAAATATTTTCTCACCTTAGCAAATACTTTGAGTTTGAAAACAGTCTCAGAAACACACCAATTTGTCTTCAGCAGAGCAAAAGGTATGCACTCCAGAGTCTGCAGCTATCAAAAGCACAGAAATGGTGTAATTCTTCACACATATTTCTCATGTCACCCAATCAAAACTCTTCCCTCACTTTTTTTCAAATGAAAACCCTTCCCCCTCTGCCCTTTCTGCCTATTTTCCATAGCAACCACCTCTTGGAGAAACTCTGGTGTTTGCAAATTCACACAACAATGTTGCAATTGAACTCTGAACTCTCAGTGCACCTGCATATCCAGTGCTTTCTTTCATTTAATGATTTTTTATTGACCACTCAAAATACATCTTTCAAACAACACATCTGTACACCCTAACTTTCTGTTTTCATCAATCAAAATCCACCAATCACTGTTACTACTTCATGAACACAGAAACTCCACAGTTTTTTTCATTTCAAACTCACATTTTTTCAACTGCCATTTCATTGCCACACTTCATCTGACTGCAGGAGAACCTTCTCTCACCATGTTTTCTGTCTGGATTGTTGGTCATAGTTATATTCACTGGGCTCAAAGGTACGTTGAAAGCAGGAATTTACCTAACCTCAATTTACAAGATGTGGAAATTAAGTGGTTTGGCCACAGAGGATTAAAATGTCACCAATTGATACCATTGGTGAAAACCTTTATGCATTTGCCCAAACCTGACCTGTTAATTGTGCACTGTGGAGGTAATGACTTGGGCACTTTGACTGGTGTAGGTCTGGAAATGCTTTTAAAGGACACCTTTGAGCAATTAATGGCACTTTTTCCTCAGACTGCCTTGGTATATTCAAATATATGCCAAAGACAGAAATGGAGGTGGTCAAACCAATTTTGTCCACAAATTGAGAAGTCGAGGAAGCATGTAAACAAATCTGTTTCAGCTTACATGAGAGACCATGGAATGGGCTCCCTGTACAACAATAACTTGCGTTACTACATGCAAGATATCTACAGAGGAGATGGAGTTCACTTCTCAGATGAGGGCAACAGAGTTTTCACTCTGAATTTAAAAATGTGCATTGGTACCTACTTATAAGTACCAAAATGTACCATAAACCCAAAAGCTCTTCTCAGAGCTACCCTACATCTAATCACTCACAATTATTATTTTACTCTAACTTTTTTCACTAATTTTCAACAAAGTACACTCCCTGGGGCGCTACCCGGTACGCGTACCGGGAGCTAACCTCGCGAAATTTTTAAAAAAAATGTTTTTTTTTCGCACATATGGGCCTCCTCAGCCACCCTCACAAAACCTAGGGGGTCAAGATAAGTCTACCATGCCCCCTTCTACCTATTCTGAACATTATTTGCCCTCCATCTTGTATCATAATTCGACCGAAACACAAAATGGTGGACTCCCGTTACGCTTAAGGTTCGCGTACCAGGGTGCTCACCGGTTCGCGTACCGGGTCGCTTCCTGGGAAGCGCACCATCAAAAAAGGTGGGAAAGTAGTTCACACAAAAGCCACTTGAGACAATTTCACCAAATATAGATTAGCTCATACTACATACCAATCCCTACCATTTTCACAAACTTGATTGGAATTCCATTTAGCCATTTAGCCTATAGAACTCACTAAATACCGTGAGGTAAATTACTTCACAAAACACATCTGAAGTGTTGGAATTGACAACCAATTAAAATGTTACTTTCATTTTCTACTTTTTTTACCTGACATTTGATTGGTTATGTACCCGAATATATATAAAGGAAGAGAAGGAAACACAGCCATTTTGACTACTACTTCCTGGTGTACATTTCTATTAGAATTTTCATTAATAACTTCACTTTTAGCCCGAACGGCTGAATGGATTTGCACGAAACTTGGCAAAATTGTAGGGACTGGTAGCCCGATGTGCCTTTTGTAGGTCTCAATATATGTGCTCCAGTGGATTTTGAGAAATTAACGTTTAAAAAAAGATATATATCTGTAACAGCGGACCGGGCAGCGCCCCAGGACGCGTACTTTTCGCGCAACGGAGCTTTGTGAAGCGAAGCTGATTGGTTCTCCGGCGTCTGTCAACATTCCAAACAGTCCGTAGCGGCCGCCATCTTGTCTCTCGGTAGGATCGAGAGACAAGAGGAGGCCAAAGCGAAGGGGCAAATGACCATAAGGGGGCATAGTACATTGTCGCTCACCCCCTAGGTTTGATGTGGAGGTTGTCAAAGGGCCCCGCGGGGCAAAAAAAAATAAAAATAATAATAATCGAACAGCTGAATGGATTTGCACGAAACTTGGCAAAATTGTACGGACTGGTAGCCCGATGTGCCTTTGCTAGATCTCAATATATGTGCTCCAGTGGATTTTGAGAAATTAACGTTCAAAAAAAGATATATATCTGTAACAGCGCACCGCTTCGCGTACTTTTCGCGTTACGGAGCTTTGCGAAGCGAAGCTGATTGGCTCTCCGGTGTCTGTAAACATTCCAAACAGTCCGTAGCGGCCGCCATCTTGTCTCTCGGTAGGATCGAACAGCTGAATGGATTTGCACGAAACTTGGCAAAATTGTAGGGACTGGTAGCCCGATGTGCCTTTGCTAGGTCTCAATATATGTGCTTCAGTGCATTTTGAGAAATTAACGTTCAGAAACAAGATATATATCTGTAACAGCGCTCCGCTTCGCGGAGATAAAATTATATGTGTATTACCTAGCTGTTGCTAACACCAGTTAGCGACGGCTAGTAGAAGATAGCGACCATCTTGGGCCCCACTTTGCATGTGAGTGATATTTATCACTAATGACATGCAAAGTGGGCATGCCAAGATGTTAGCGACTGGAAACAGTCGCTAACATCGCTATCTCCTATTATCAACTTTTGGAAATATTTGAGATAAGCGCGAATATCTCCAAAAGCTACCACCTGCCCTGAGCAGTTCTTAGCCATGTTATCCAATGGGAGGTGGATAACATGGCTAAGAGCATTAGCTCGGTAATGCATGAATATCGCTGAGTTTTCAGCGATATTAATGCATTGCGGTCGTTTTTTATCGTATTTCCGATAAACCTTGATAATAGCAAGGTTTATCTGCGATAATTTCTGACGGTAAAAAAATCGTTGCTAAGCATCGTTAGGGATAAATATCGCTTAACTTTGGTAATATGCCCCAACGTCTGTTAACGTTCGATTCGAAGGAAATCAGGAAGTGTTGAAAAACATTGTCTGCGCCATCTTGTCTTTTTTCAAATGCCACACTTTTGTCGTGCACGGCAGCCATTTTAGATGCCTTGACCAGACCCACTCTGTGCACGCTGTCGATCCTTAGCATGGCTCCCCACCCTCGCAAGCATCTCCCCCAGGCAGTGGTCACCCCCGCTCTCTGTCTTATGCATGGGTAATAAACCTCCCCCCATCTGCGCTGCTCTTCCCTGAGAATCACACCCTGTGCCCGCCCGACACCTCCCTTTCGCCCTATTCACTACCGCACCCTCTGACACTCCTTTTCCTCTGTGTCCGATTGTCCAGGCTGGTCCTAGGGTATCAGCTAGCCCTGCAGATGTAGTTTATGGCCACAGCTGTAAAGAATCACCCCTCTTCAAAGGAGTTATAGTAGATCAAGGCCCACACTCGATGAGATCCGTCACAGCAGAAGCGTTGCTATTATCTGAAAACCATCCTGTATTGTGATTGGGGAGGGGACCGAGCCTGAAGCGGAAGATTCCAGGGATGACTCTTTGTACATCAAAGTTTTTACAATTATGTGTCACATTAAAAATATACAGCACTCCGACAAAGTAGTAAGATTATAAAACTTTAATAATTTATAAATATATACAAGAAAACAAAAATAGTAATAACATATAAACATTTTTAGGGAAAAACAACGAAGTAGCGGTCGGCTGTGCGAATAGTCCCAACGCAGCACAACGTCCAGATTTCCGGCGTGGGGCGTCGCGGGGGGTGGGTCATCAGTAGCAAACTGTTGTGCGAATAGTTCCAAGGCAGCAGAACGCGCTGAAATCTAGATGACACGAAAGTGATGTCTAGTAAGTTGCCACCGAGCAAATAACGGCATGGGGCGTCGCGGGGGGTGGGTCATCAGTAGCAAACTGTTGCGCGAATAGTTCCAAGGCAGCAGAACGATGGCACCAAGGTGATGTCCAGTAAGTTGCCGCACTGGTTTTGGTATCCTACAATGCTGCTCCGAATAACGGCGTGGGGCGCCCCGGGGGAGGCGGCGTGAACGGGCCTCTCCAGGTGGAGTGTCATCTGTTGTAGTGGGGCGCCCCTTTACCGTTTCAGTTGCCATTCCGTCCGTTTTTGGTCCACTGTGTCAAAAGCCGCAATTCAGCTGAGTTGCGCCCACTCTTGCGGTGCAGCGATAGGCGGCTGTCACAGGACTCTCAAAATGGCGGCAGGCTGTTTCCTTTTTGGGCCTGGTCCACTGAAATGGCCCTGGGACACCTTGGAAATCGGACGCTTGTCTGCTAGGTCTTGGACCCCATTCTCGAAAGCATCCCCTCCGCCTTGAGAATTCATCAAAAGTTTTGGGGGCTCCGACTCCTGCAGGCTTCTGGTGGGGAGCGGCTGCCATGATTGCTCGCGGAATGACCACGACTGAGCTACGAGATGGTGGTGCTCTCATGCTGACGCCAGCTTCAGTCTGAAACATCCAGAAACAAGGTGGGGCTTTCATCGTTTGGGGAAAAAAAAAAGTTTTCATCCAATGAAAAGTGTTGTTTTTAGGTCACATGATCAAGCCTTCCATCATTAGGAAACCAAAAGTAAAATGAACCAATGAAAAGTTTTATAAACAAGTCACATGACCTGTTATGCGGCATAGGGTGTAAAATGCGGAGAAAATACGTTGGCACGTGAGGCGGCGTCAGTAGCGGACCGATGTGCGAATAGGCCGAAGGCAACACAACGCGCCAAGATCCGGATGGCACCGAGGTGGTGTCCAGCAAGTTGCAGCACTGGTGTGGCCATCCTACAATGCTGAAAGTCGGCGTGGGGCGCCCCGTTGGCCTGTGAGTTTGCGTCAGTAGCGGACCGATGTGCGAATAGGCCGAAGGCAGCACAACGCGCCAAGATCCGGATGGCACCGAGGTGGTGTCTAGTAAGTTGCCGCACTGGTGTGGCCATCCAACAATGCTGAAAGTCGGCGTGGGGCGCCCCGTTGGCCTGTGAGTTTGCGTCAGTAGCGGACCGATGTGCGAATAGGCCGAAGGCAGCACAACGCGCCAAGATCCGGATGGCACCGAGGTGGTGTCTAGTAAGTTGCCGCACTGGTGTGGCCATCCTACAATGCTGAAAGTCGGCGTGGGGCGCCCCGTTGGACTGTGAGATGGCGTCAGTAGCGGACCGATGTGTGAATGGGGCCGAAGGCAGCGCAACAATATTTTCGGAATAGAAGACACCACTAGGCGCTGAGATGCCAAGATCCGGATGGCACCGAGGTGGTGTGTAGCAAGTTGCCGCACTGGTGTGGCCATCCTACAATGCTGAAAGTCGGCGTGGGGCGCCCCGTTGGCCTGTGAGTTTGCGTCAGTAGCGGACCGATGTGCGAATAGGCCGAAGGCAGCACAACGCGCCAAGATCCGGATGGCACCGAGGTGGTGTCTAGTAAGTTGTCGCACTTCTGTGGCCATCCTACAATGTTGAAAGTCGGCGTGGGGCGCCCCGTTGGCCTGTGAGATGGCGTCAGTAGCGGACCGATGTGCGAATGGGGCCAAAGGCAGCGCAACAATATTTTCTGATTTGAAGACACCACAAGGCGCTGAGATGCCAAGATCCGGATGGCACCGAGGTGGTGTCTAGCAAGTTGTGGCACTGGTGTGGCCATCGTACAATGGTAAAAGTCGGCGTGGGGCGCCCTGTTGGCCTGTGAGATGGTGTCAGTAGCGGACTGATGTGTGAATGGGGCCAAAGGCAGCGCAACAATATTTTCTACAATATTTTCGGAGTAGAAGACACCACAAGGCGCTGAGATGCCAAGATCCGGATGGCACCGAGGTGATGTCTAAGTTGCGGACCGATGTGCGAATGGGGCCAAAGGCAGCTCAACAATATTTTCTGAAGAGAATACACCACAAGGCGCTGATATGCCAAGATCCGGATGGCACCGAGGTGATGTCTAAGTTGCGGACCGATGTGCGAATGGGGCCAAAGGTAGCGTAACAAGATTTTCTGTATGGAAGATACCACTAGGCGTTGAGATGCCAAGATTCGGATGGCACCGAGGTGATGTCTAGCAAGTTGTGCCACTGGTGTGGCCATCGTACAATGGTAAAAGTCGGCGTGGGGCGCCCTATTGGCCTGTGAGATGGTGTCAGTAGCGGACTGATGTGCGAATGGGGCCAAAGGCAGCGCAACAATATTTTCTGACTGACACCACAAGGCGCTGAGATGCCAAGATCCGGATGGCACCGAGGTGATGTCTAAGTTGCGGACTGATGTGCGAATGTGGCCAAAGGCAGCGTAACAATATTTTCTGTATGGAAGATACCACTAGGCGTTGAGATGCCAAGATTCGGATGGCACCGAGGTGATGTCTAGCAAGTTGGTGTGGTCATCCTACAATGCTGAAACTCGGCGTGGGTCACCCCATTAGCCTGTGAGATGGCGTCAGTAGCGGACCGATGTGCGAATAGGCCGAAGGCAGCACAACGCGCCAAGATCCGGATGTCACCGTGGTGGTTTCATAGTTGAGAGGCACTTCATCTGCAGTGGGGCGCCGAGATCCGGATGGCACCGAGGTGATGTCTAGCAAGTTGCTGTACTGGTGTGGTCATCCTACAATGCTGAAATGTAGTGGGGCGCCCATTTACCGTTTCAGTTGCCATTCAGCTGAGTTTCGGCTGCTCTTGATGCTACAGCGACAGGCGGCTGCAAGAGGACTCTCAAAATGGCGGCCTGTTCTTTGGATTTGGGCCTGGTCCACTAAAATGGCCCTGGGACACCTTAGAACTCGGACGCTCGATTTTTTTTTCCTTTCCTGTACATGCAAAAAAAGGTAAATGCCCGGTACGTTACACGCTTCATCTGCCACGATGAACTCTCCAGAGGAACCGAAAAAAAATATAGTTGTGGTAACTATACCATGCATCGTCATATGGAGAGGTGGCACCAATTAATTATAGTGCTGCATAAAAGAGAGATTTGGAGGAGAACCCCTGACCTGCTAGTACATTCATCAAAGAAGTGGCACGGAGAGCTTCAGAGGCAAGGGAAACGGTCCCAAATATTTAGAAGAACTTTGGAAAGATTAAAATGACATGTTTAGATTGTGGTAAATTAATTTCATGTGGACAGATGAGTGTTACTCTAATAAATACAGCATATGAACATCATCATAGTCGATGGTTGGTAGAGACATTTTGACTATATCCTGGACCTGCCCGTCCTCGCCCAAAATGGCGCCGGAATAAATGGGACTCGTAACTCCTTGTTGTGTACTGGTTGCAGAACCTTGAAATCACGAGATACGTATGCAGTTTTGAAGCACATGGCGGGCGGGGACGAGAATTGATTGAATATTTCGACATCCCTATTGATATTAAGTTCTGATGTGTTATTGATTACTGTACTGTTGAAAATTCGAATTAACGTCACCCATGGTACTTGCCCGCAAATGTATATCTAGATAATTTTATCGTAACTGGCCCTGTCGTATTTTAATTATAAAATGTACGTCCACCGATTCCGTAACTGTTAGACACCTTAGTTCTTGCAACCTAATGGCCCGCCCGTTACGTTCCTCTACAGTGTAAATGTCTATTCATCATATACGATTACAGTTTGCTCCGTGGCAGGCCCACGTGGTTATAGGCTCGTATTTGTATAATGAAATTTTCACAATAAAGGTTTTTAAAAGAAAACATGGTAGTAGTATATAGATTGGTAAAGTTTTTAATAATAGTCACTGTTTTAGAATCATTAAAAGGCAAGTGAAATAAAGCAGACCAATTACATGAAGGGTAAAAGGTATAATACGAAGGAACGCAGTAAAGATAAATGGTCAAGGGCTGTTGTGTTTTCTATTCCTGCAACATAAAGTGATCGATAAGAATCTCATATTCAGGCGTATCGGCGACTAAGACAGCAGGTCGACCCTCTTTTGCTCAACGGCTCCGTCATGGGACGAAGAAACGCTCTTTTTCTCGAAAAAAGAATATATTTTACTTGCAGGACAGTTGTAAAATTTCCGGGAAAGTACATTAGCCTGGAACATTATAACATATATTTAAGAAAAAATAATGTTCGGAAGTAATTAAAAGCGTAATTTTTAGGTGATATGACCAAGGCTTTCATCATTAGAATAAGAAAAGTAAAATGAACCAATGAAAAGTTTTATTAACAAGTCACATGACTTGTTATGCTTACGTTACGCGCTGCGCGCCCCGGATGACTTCCGGATGCGCTAACGCGGCGCGTCATATGACGCATTACGCGACAACGCAGGTCCAGAATATAGTCAAAATGTCTCCACCAACCAGCGGTCGAAACACAACCCCTTTCAGCAGGCTAAATAGTTCTGTTAAATGACAACAGAAGGGACAGGCAACAAGAACCATCAGTCAAAGAGGGGAGGGCTAGTTCTTCTCTACCGGGTTACATTGGGGCGCTACCGGAACTGATCGAATTGGTAGTCTACAGTGTTTCTGGATGTTTCAGACTGAAGCTGGGGTTAGCATGAGAGCACCACCATTTCGTAGCTCCGTTGTGGCCATTCCGCAACCAATCATGGCAGCCGCTCTTTATCGTTATTTTGGGCGGGGTGGGTGGCGGAGCCGAGCTGTTTTGCAGCCATCATTGTGTGGAGTTCAGTTCATCTCACTAGTTTTGTATTTGTCATGAGGGGTTGTTCCTAATGTTTCTATTTTAGCGAGGTCAAAAAGAGATCCCATTAGTGGCCTACTGATTTTGCTCGATTCCTTTTCTTTTTTTTTACACGATTTTTCGTTATCTGCAAAGACTAAACAGAGTATTGCGACTCTGTGTTTGTTTGTAAATAGAGAATGAACCAAAGAGAAGTAATTCTAAAACAGTAAATACTTGGATAACAATCAATCAAATGGAGAGAGAAGCAGGCACGACGGATTACAACGGGGGCAAAGGCCTGCGTTAACTACCTTTCACTATCTGCAAAGAGAGAGTACTCCTAATAGAAATGAGGGGGGGGGGCACCATTCAAAGCAGATCAGTGTGCATAAACACGAAAATGTTTTCACTTACCACGTACTTGACATTCGACAGCTTATGATATTTGCTATTAAAAAACCATTGAAATTCACTGAAAAAACCATAGGTTATAGACCATATATAGTTAGGAATTAGCATTTACAAAACCTTGAAAATTCACTGAAAAAACCATAGGTTATAGACCATATATAGTTAGGAATTAGCATTTAAAAAACCTTATTTTACTCACACAAAACCATTGAAATTCCATATATAGTTAGTTGCACTAACTATATATCGCGCACCCGCAATCCACTGCTGATCATGTCACATATTACATCATTCATGACATGGTCAGTGACATCACTGATGACATCTCAAATGACATCACTGATGACATCACTGATGACATCTCATTTGACATCATTCTTGTGCTAATACGATAAACCTCTTCAGACTCTAATATAACCTTAGATACACTCAGTGTATACAGACACTCACACACTGCCACTCATCCATGGAGTTACTCACACACCCAGTCAGTCATGCAAAGAAACAATCTCACCTCCATTTCTTCAACTATACAGTTAAACACACCTTACTTATTGAAACATATACTAACACATATTTACTCTCTTATACAATCCCTGATACAAGTTCACAATGATCGATACAACCACTCACTCATTCAGTGGCTCTCATGCACAGTTATTTATATATGCCAACTCTCACATGTACTGTGTTTTACATATGTACTTACTATGACATGTAGCATTGAGATATCCATTCACTCATCAATACACTCATGCACACAGTCAACTGCCCATGTAGCTGTTTCCACATGCACTCTTGAACTCATACACCTAGTGAATAAACTGCTCACACATCTATGCATAGAGTCACACACCTTCCAGCCACCCCCACACAAACTCAATCTGCCATAGAAATACTTGGGCAACCAGTTAATAACACATATAGCCTCTCGTATAGCTAATGATCAACACATGCAGCAGTTTACAGAACAACAGACATAATGATGCACAAATTAAGACAGTTTAGTCACTAACCCATGCACTCAGTGAGACACATTTAATCACTCACTCATACATTCAGTCATGCACCTACTAAATCCTTCGTCCAGACACTTATACATCTACTCATTCTTCAATATGTAAAACATATTTAAACTTTACAGAAACACACAGTCACTGGATGACGTCATCAGTGATCTCATCAGTGATGTCATTTGAGATGTCATCGGTGATGTCATCAGTGATGTCACTGACCATGTCATGAATGATGTAATATGTGACATGATCAGCAGTGGATTGCGGGTGCGCGATATATAGTTAGTGCAACTAACTATATATGGAATTTCAATGGTTTTGTGTGAGTAAAATAAGGTTTTTTAAATGCTAATTCCTAACTATATATGGTCTATAACCTATGGTTTTTTCAGTGAATTTTCAACGTTTTGTAAATGCTAATTCCTAACTATATATGGTCTATAACCTATGGTTTTTTCAGTGAATATATATATATATATAGCGGCATATATGGTTTTCACATATGTTGTATGTTTCCGGGGTGCCAAGCATGGGCAGGAATATTTATGTGCTTATGACTTTGATGAGGATACCCCTGGAAGAGAACTAGGATTACAGGTAAGTAACTAATCCTTAGTTGCACATTGCTACAGTGAACATCTGTGGTTTAAACAATCAGTTGAAAAGACAAAGGGTTGCCCTTGATATGCAATTTTTAAAGGCTGCTATAATTTTCTTGTAGGAGACGCACATCGAGGGGTCAATACTTAATGTTTTAGACTTGTTGGGGTATCATGTAGTGTGTTGCACCTCACAAGGGACACATACGCAAGGGTGGCAATATTGGCTAGGGAGGGAGGCAGCACTTCTCTGCACTCCAGTTCAGATAAATACAGCCTGTGGGCTATATTACTGAGTGCTGCTTTCCTAATGGGGCTTTTACGCTGTACTCTGAGTCTATACTGGACACTCCAGCAGTATTTGACTGGCTAAATAGACAGCTGACCTTATGGCCGCTCATTATATGTGGAGACTTTAACATCAATCTAAATAGAGATTCTTTGGATGCAGGCATCAAATGGTATCAAGGTTGTAAACCAATGTTTTTAGATCTCTAGCAGATTTAAGAATGAGTCATGGGTTAGTGGATGTCTGGACAGAGAAATGTGTCTCTGATACTGGATATACATTTTATTGAGCACCACATCAGGTACATGTGAGATTGGATTATTTTTTTATATCACAAAGTCTGCTGCAGAGAATCCTGATTAAGTAAAATCCAAGGGTAATAAGTAAAATCCAAGGGTAATGTCGGACCATAATCTGCTGATTCTGGAGGTTTTATTGACTGATAAACCACGTCAATGTCAGAGCTGGTCTTTTGAACAGGCTCTACTTACTGCTTGACGGTTAATATATTAGTCTTATGCAGGAATGGATCTAAGTTTTCAAAGCCGAAAATTCAGGTTGTTCCCCGATAGGGACAATCTAGGATGCTTTTAAGGCTGGTTTTTGTGGGGAGACCGCTTGGTTTAGTTGGATTCGTCAAAAGAAAGAAAAGTTACACTTGGTGGATCTGCATAATATATTGTCAGCAGCAGACACTAATCTGATATACGCAGTAACTAGGGGAGTGGAGATTCAGATGGCGCAACTTAAAGTGGAGGTTGCTAAAGCAGCAATAGTAAATATCCTCTGTAAAGCTGCAGATAAATGTATGGCGCAGAAACATAATCTTTATCAATATAGTGAGAGGATGGGGCAACTCCTGGCTATAATTACTAGGCAGCAAGTAGACCAGTGTCAGGTTATGGAAATCCGGGATCCCCATATTGGATTGAAGTACTCCAGTCGGCCGTTTAGACTAATCGCTAGAGCAAATTCTACCTTGTATTCTCTTTCTTCTTAAGGATTGGTACATGTGTCAAGATTCACCTAGCTGCTATTTCTAGATACAGACACTCTTTGCACTTCTGATCTCTTTGTTCTGCAAGAATTGCTCTTACTACCGCTAGTACAGTTAGAGAAATTCAAGCCTTTACAACAAAAGAATCCTATCTACACTTTACTTATGAATGTTTTTCTCAGGACGAATCCAAGATTTATTCACAAGGTTCGATCTCAGTGTCACCTAAACAAGCCTATTATACTTCATAAGTTTTTTCCAAATCAATGGACATCAGCCTGAGATGAGGAGGGCCATGAGTATTTAGAGCAACCTTTCATGCTGGAGGAAATCATAATGGCTATCTCTAGTCTTCCGACAGGAAAAGCAGTTGTAACAGATTTTTTTCCCGGGGAGTTTTATAAGATTTTCTCTTCCAGTCTCAAAGTTTACATGTTGGATGTCTTCCAGAAAGTACAGGGGGGGGGGAGGGGCTGGACCTACCTCAGTCTTGGGTCTCTGCAAATATAGAAGTTTTTCTAAGGAATTAGGTTCTTTTCGACCTATCACTTTAATGAACAGTGACTCTAACATTATGTCCTTCAAGGAGGGTAAAAACTGATCCTATCCAGCGAGTCAGGCTTTTTAATGTGGCTGCAGTAACCAGATATCCTATGGCTTTAATACTCTTGGGTGCAGAAAAAGCATTCAATAGGGTCTCCTGGTCATATCTCTGGGCGGTGATGGAAAAGATGGGCATATGGATTTGTGTTCGCTATAAACGCGCTGTATAGGAACCCAAGAGCTAAGATCTCGTTGATGGGCGGCATTTGGAGTCTGTAATGATTTGGTGTTTGTATATGATGTTTCTATTGGATTAGGCTTAGTGTCCTCATTGGTTAGGTATTTGAGGGTTATGATTGGTTTCTAGGTCTGTGATTTAATCAATGTAGGGTTGGGACTAGGGCTAGGGTTAGGATTTCTATTGGAAGGAGTGACTAGGGCTTCCTGTGTTATTGGTTGTAGGGACAAGGGCTAGGAATAGGGCTTTAATTGAAAGTAGCGATTAGGGCTTCTGATGTGATTGGTTGCTGGACTAGGTGTGGGACTAAGAGTAGGGTTAGGTTTTCTATTGGAAGTAGGGACTAGGGCTTCCTGTGCCATTGGTTGCTTGGACTAGGGTTGAGACTACTGGTAGGGCTAGGGCCTCTATTGGACGTAGAGATCAGGGTTTTTAAAACTGATTGGGTGCTTGGACTAGGGCTAAGATTGGCTGTAAGGTCCTAGTCTCTTATTGGTTCTAGATTTTAGGGCTAGTGCTGTGATTGGATAGTGTTAGGGCTAGGTTTCCCATTGACTGAAGAAGTCACCTGACTACTAGGGCTATAAACGGCGAAGGCTTAGGGCGTCTCAGTGTGGAGTGTGGAGAGGACAAAGTTGAGTGCCTGTTTGAGCCTGTTTGAGACTGCTCGGGGACCAGGGCCAGGAATACTGCCCATTTTCCCATTCATTAATACCCACCCTATGTATTTGTCCCTCCGTATATAAGCATTGATTTTCACTATAGATATGTGCCTATCCTTGTGTATTGCTTTGTATAAACATGTACAATAATTATGTTATGAAAACAAAAACAAAAGGAAAACAAATCTTCTTTGGTCTATATGTACTTGTTTCCATTGTGCATCTATGTACCTCCATGTACTTGGATCTATGTGTGTCTTACTTTTCTCCTGAAAAAGCATATCAAATGCACTACCCTATTTCTCATCCGCTACCTCTATCAATATCTTTAATCTACATATACTTACCTCCTTTATGCATCTATATACTTTCAATGTACTTGTGGATCTATATATTTATCACTTTCCTCTAATTTAGCATTTCCAATGCACTACCCTATTTCTCAGCCTACACTTCTCTCAATACATCTTCTAGGCCAACTTTCTGACTCATCTCAAACGTTTCTGCTACTCTTTTCAATTCACTACCCTATCTCACCCTATACATCTATCATTATATCCTCTACACCCACTCTCTCATTTATCCCAAGCGCCATACCACTACTATGTTCTCCAAAATATCCCTTTCTTGACTCTCTCCTACTCTACCCCTCATTGCATCTCCTGACACCTCTTTTACTGTACCGATCCCCCAAAACAAACCTTTCTAAACTCTTCCCTCTGACTCTTCCCCTCCAAACACCCTTTTACTCATCCAAAAGCCTCCTCCTACCGCTATGATCTAAAAAAAGAAATCCTTCACTCTTCTATCTCTGCACTATCCTTTTCAATCCAAATAACAGCCTAGCATCAGGGCTTGACAAATCCACTCGACCGCTCGCATTTGTGAGGTAAATTTTATGAGGTTATTTTTAGGTCCTATTCGCCCTTTCTGGCGAGAATGGAAAGCATACTAACTTTTGTCCTCCATCTTTGAAAACTGAGCAAATGTGACAAGATAACAAGATTTAAAGGCCTTTTCATTGCTCACAAAGCAAATGAGCAATAAAGATGCCTTTAAATCTTGTTATCTTGTCACATTTGCTCCGCTTTCAGAGACGGAGGTCAAGTAGGTTACTGTTAGGTACTGTTAAGTACTAGACCTGCAGGACTAATACCATTTTTCAGATTTCTCGAGCCCTGAGCATGTTGACTTCTCTAATTCCATATTCCACTATTTAATTCACCACTAATCCTTTATGGGTTCCAGAGTAGTGTGCCACTCGCTCAAAAAAAATCTTCAACACCCCATCAGGGGTTCGAAGCGCTATATAAATACAAACCTTCTTTTCTCTTCTATCCTTCTGCTATTCTTCCGAATCCAAATAACTAACTAACATATCCACCACTTAAAATTTACCTGCATGTTTCACTATACTAATTCAACACTAATCCTCTATGGGTCCCGGAGTAGCGGGAGAAGACATGTAGTTACTGCTTTACCCGGTTAAAGTTAAACAGAGCCTCGGCATCACAAAATGGATGCTGCTGCCACAGACACGAGTCTGACCTCCTGCTGCTGGACGAAACTCCGGTAGGGGAAGCCTGGACAATAGGTTTCCTGTCGAAGGAGGTGCTAGCACCTCCCCAGACAGCCTGTAGTGGATTGGGGCAGGGTGGGTTCAATGGAAACTGCTTTTCCAGGCACTGCCTGGGGCACACAAGGTGCTCCATGCATAGCCTGGTTCAAACCAGTTGCTGGGGCACTCCAGCCCCAGCTCTGGCGCGAAACTGGACAAAGAGAAAGGGGTGTAACCACCCCCTTCTCAGGTTCCAACCATAGGAGGGGCCTAGCAGGTAATCCAGCCCCTTAGTTTGGTATAAAGTTAGGAGCTGTGTCTAGAGACATTAGATTATCCTGGAAAGAAACTCTGAAACAAACTCTTGGACCTTCGACGTTCCATTTCGACTGGAAGACTGAAGACATCTCCCTTGTGGTTAAGGAGTGACCACCCTGTGCAAACAGACCCCATTAGTAACTTGCCGGTTTGCTTTGTCGACGCTCCCGCCGGAACCCGAAGACTCAGCGACGCAGGAACTGGACTTCCAGACTTCTCTGACTCTGACCCACATCCACAGCAAAGCTGAGACCCGTGGCGAACACGAGAGACGTGGGACCGAAAACATCCTGGACTACCTGCTTTTTGCTACCTGTTCAACTTCTGAGGTACCCTCGAAGTTGTGCATTGGGGTTTGAGAAGCCCCAGACCCGAACAGCATTTGCACCAAAGCTCAGCCCTCCACACTCCACGAGTGCCGCGTGGGGCCTGCATTTCAGCTCAACGCGTCTTCGCGGTTGCTAGCCCGTTGGCTAGTGGCCCCCCTGAAGACATCCTTACAAGACGACACTGCTTGCCTGGTTGCTCTGCGCTTGCTCCAGCTTCCCTGCGAAGGAGAAGCTCCCCAGACCTTGCTGGTCTGAACTGAAGCCAATCTTCCCATCCTGCGTGGATTGCATCAGCCAAGGTTTGTTGGGTCCAATCCGGATACCGACACCGCCAACAGCTAGATCCGTCGTGGGACAGCCCGCCTCCAGCTCCTGGTCATCGTCGACGCCTCCTGGTCCACGTGGCTGCAGAGACCAGCTTCACCTCCTCATCTGATTGCATCTCGACATCGCCTGGTTCCTTCATGGTTACTGGCTAGTGACCAAGACTCTGTCCCCTCTGCTTACAGGTTCTTCACTGCTCTGATCCACCCTTGGATCCACCCGAACACTTTTCTCCTGGTCGCCTGCAGCACTTTCTTGCAGCTCTCCATAGGAAACAGCGACGAAACCCAACACAAAAGAACACCTATGCACCCGGCTTCCCTGGGTGAGGTAACTCGTGTACTCCGGTGCTCCCGTGGGTAATAACTATCCAAGTGTCCTAGTGTAACAGGGTGTGGTATCCTCCATTTCGTTTGCATGCTCTGCTCTTTGCCTGCTGTGCATCATTCCTGTTCTATCCTGGAATGTGCCTCTTTCAAGATTCCCCATCTTCCCTGAGTCAGTTGCCTGCTGGTCTCTGGAGGATGAGGTCCCTATTCTGATGTACTACATTAAACCTCTTCAAACCCTTCTCTGCCTGTCTGGACTTCATTGATTGATCTACACTACATTTTGGCGACGATTGGACCAGACCTACGCTGAGGGACCTCAACTCATCTACACCTCGGACATTTTTTTTCCTTCCTGTGGAACCTCTATCTTACCTCCCACAGCAAGACAAGCTTAAAAATCTGTCTCACCAGCAGAAGTACAACATAAGGTACTGTTTTATTTTATTTTGGCGAATTGAACCAGTTGGTTCATATTCCTTGTGTGGGAATGGCATCGGCTTCTGCTCACGTTTTATATGGCATTGTGTGAATTGCTGCGTGTGAGCATAACGCGCGAGCTCTCCCCGTCGTCACCGCAGTCACCGCAACCAGCAACCAGCGTTCTTCACCCCACGCCACGTTCGTCACGCAGACACGCCTTGACGTCATCACGTCATCCGCCATCTTTGCCGGTTCTGCTCTTCGCTGATCGGCACAGCATCAGTTCCTAAGCAACAACGCCACGCATTGACTTCATAACGTCATACGCCATACTTGCCGGTTCTGCCCTTCGCTGATCGGCACAGCGGCAGTTTCCCAACAAGCACAGGTTACTTCTGCCGCATCCAAAAAAAAAGGAAAAAACTTCTTCACTCAACACGCGGTAAGCGCGAGGTGAAACTTCTAAGCTGCAACTTTCCTTTTTTATCGGCGCCATGCTTGTACTATCCTAAAACTGTTAAGGGACTGTACCTGAATCCCTTCTACGTTTCAGTGTGATATCGCCAGTCTTATTTTCGCTGACTGGTACAGCATTGTGTTTGTCCCACTTGCGAACAGCAGCATCTCTTAAGTTACTTATAGATCATTTTCATACAGCATAGTGTTTTTCCCACTTGTGAACAGCAGCATCTCTAAAGGCACTTATAGGTCTCTTTCATTATTCCTTCATCATCCAAACATGCAAAATGTCACAGCTCCTCCGTTTTTTCTTTCTGAGCCAGGAGACCCTCCCATTCCTTGGCTCAAGTGGAAGAAGGTTTTTGCTCACTACGCCAGGGTGTGTGGTACTTCTCTCAGTGCGGAGAGGAAGTCCTCTTTGTTTATGCATTGTTTAGGTTCGGAGGGCCAGGACGTTTTCGAAAATTTACCTGATTTACCTGATGTCGAAGCTAACTCTCTCAATGAATATGAAATATGCATAAGAAAGATGGACCTCCACTATCTTCCAAAGTTGAGCATGGTTTTGGAGCGTTTTCACTTTGGCAAAAGAATGCAAAAACAAAGTGAGACCATAGAACAATATGTTACGTCTCTTCGTAAACTTGCGTCTACTTGTTCCTTTGCTGGTACGTTAGATGAGAGACTTAGAGACCAGCTTATGCTTGGTTTGTCTCTCGAGAAAGCTAAGGATAGTCTTTGGCAAAAAGACAACCCGAGTTTACATGAAGTTATTACTGCTCTTAAGTTACATGAGCACTCCAATACCTGCTTTGAGGTGATCCGTAAGAACACCTCAGAAGGGAGAAAAGAGTCTACTGAAGTTAAAGAAATAAAGACCTCCTCAGTTCCCACATCCCAAAAGTCTGGCAATTCGGAAACAGGGAACTCCAATGATAACAAAAATCCCAGTTCAGAGGTCAAGTCTACTAGTTTTAAATGTTATCGTTGTGGAAATGTTGGCCACTTAGCCAATGCCAAAGATTGTCCGGGATGGAAAGTCACATGTTCTATTTGTAAGAAAAGGGGGCACTTCACAAAATGTTGTAGGTCCAGCAAAGCTCAGAAGAAAGTGCGTGTGGTGGATATTTATGACCCAGAACAAACAGATTCAACTGTATGCCAAGTGAACGCAGTTGGTATTGATGGCCCCATGGAAGATATTCTCATAGAGGGATGTTCTGTCAACATATTGTTTGATTCAGGCGCCAAGATCACGCTTATTCCCAGGTTGTTTTTTGAGAAATACTTGCGTAACAAAGTAAAGTTACTCAAACCTGACTTAATCCCTAGAGGGTATGGTGGCAAAATAATAAATCTGTTAGGATATTTCCTTGGTTCGATTGACTTCAAAGGGAGAGTCACAGCTGGAAAAATTTATGTTTCCATGGAAGGCGACTCCCTCATCAGTTGGGAACATCAAAGAGACCTTGGTGTCTATCTTGATCCCAATCAGTCTCCCTCTGTGTGTTTGAGAGAAATGCCTGTGAATGTGGCGGTTGTCTCAGATCATACTGTTTGGGCGAAAAGATTTCCAGGAGTTTTTTCTAAAGAGTTAGGATGTCTTAAAAAGTACCTTCATTTGATAAAATTAAAAACAAACTCTGTCCCTATTGTGGCAAAAGTGAGAAATTTCCCACTTTTGGTTCGTGACAAAATGAAAGCTGAACTCGACAAACTGAAAAACAATGGTGTGATAGAAGAGGTTGAGGGTACAGAATGGGTTTCTCCTGTAGTGATGGTCCGTAAGGCCAATGGCGAGGCAAGATTATGCATCGATATGAGAGAGTTAAACAAAGCTGTGATCGTTGACCATTATCCCCTCCCGAACATAACTGAAATGCTGTCTTCTTTAGGTGGGGCTACACATTTTTCTACATTAGATCTTTCCTCTGCGTACCACCAGGTAAAATTACACCCATCATGTCAAGACTTCACAACCTTCATCACTCCCTTTGGGACCTTTAAATTTCTTAGGATGCCGTTTGGTCTCATATCTGCGGCCTCGGTATTCCAAAGAGTGATGGAGGGTATTTTAGATGGTTTATGTGGTGTCAAGGTGTATCAAGATGACATTTTAGTACACGGAGTTGGCTCTAAAGAACATGATGACAGGGTGTCTGCGGTGTTGAGTAAGTTACAAGACGCGGGTCTCACGCTTAGATTAGACAAATGCAAATTGGGGGTTGAGACAATTGAATATCTTGGACATCTTGTTTCCGGCTCTGGTATCAAACCTAAGCCTTCGTTGGTGGAAGCTATTTCAAATCTTAAATTCCCCAGTAACAAGGATGAGTTGGTTAAGTTTCTTGGGATGTCAGAGTTTTATAACAAGTTTGTCCCAGGTTTTGCCCAGAAAACTGAAAAGTTGAGGAGTTTGCTAAAGAAGGGTCAAGAATTTGTTTGGGACAAGGGTTGTTGTGAAGAGTACAATCTTATCAAGAGTTGTCTCAATAATGCACAAAATCTTGCTAGCTTTGACCCCACCAAGGATTCCTATATCATGACCGATGCCAGTTGCAAAGGCATTGGAGCTGTTCTGTTGCAAAAAGGTGAAGAGGTTGACAACACCATACTCTTCATTTCAAGACCTCTTAGAGGTGCTGAGGAAAATTATACCCCCACAGAACATGCCTTCCTTTGTACCCACTTTACAGGAACTTTTGGCTACGCTCGTGGTCAACTATTGATCCGTTCTCCAAAGACTTCTCGGCTACCCTTCAGTGCCTTAACTTCCTCCCCCACATTCACTCCCCCACCCACGTCCAGGGCCATATACTCGACCAAATTTGGTCAGCTAGCTGTACTATCCTCCCCCCCCCCCACTGTTCTCCCATGCACTTGGTCCGATCATTGTCTGATTTCCTTCTCTATTGAGTTTGAAGCACCAGAGAAACTCCTCCTACCTAAGAACATCTCGGCCCGCAATTGGAACCGGGTTGATCTCAACTCTCTTGATGCCTCTCTCGCCTCCTCCCCTCCCGATCTCCTTATCCTTTGCCCCAATCTACAAGTTGACGCCTTGAATCATTGGCTGTCTTCCTCTTGTGATTTGGTTGCCCCTCTCAAGAAAGTAAAAGCCTGTCGCCCCCATGATGCTCAAAAGTGGTTCACAGACGAGCTGAAAACCCTTAAACTGAACCTTAAGCGCTCTGAACGTCATTGGAGGCGTAACTACTGCCCTCTCCTTCGGGCTAAATACAAGTCTCTTCTGGTTAGCTACAAGAGGGCCATCCTCTCAGCCAAAACCACCTACTTCTCGGAGAGAATCACCTCATCAGCCAACAAACCCAAGGAGATCTTTTCCATTATTCGCAATCTTGTAGCTTCTGATAGGGCCAACCCCAATCTCATCCCCTCCCAAACTCTTTGTTCATCATTGAACAAATTTTTTCTAGAGAAGATTGCTAAGATCAAATCCAACATCCCTCCAAAATCTGCGCCACCCCCTTCCCCTACTCCACCCCCACCTTCTTCCTTCCTTTACCAGTTTCCCCATATTTCTCTGGATTCCTTCCTCGAGCTTCTCCAGAAAGTCAAGTCAGGCTCCCCGGCTGACTGTGTTCCAGCTCGCATTCTGCGAGAGCTCCTCACTTACTGCCCCGATCCCCCCCTCTCCCTTCTTAATACTTCTATTTCCTCTGGCCTAGTACCGAAATCATTTAAATCGGTCATAGTCTTCCCTATCCTAAAAAAACCTGGTTTAGATCCCTCCTTTCCTTTCAACTTTAGACCTATCTCCCTTCTTCCGTACCTCGGGAAGATTTTAGAGAGCCATATCACGACATGCCTCTCCACCTTTGTTGAGGAGAACCATCTTTTGGCCTCACACCAAGCGGGATTTCGCCCAGCCTATTCCACTGAATCAGTGGTCCTGTCCGTGCTAGACGAACTAAAGAGCAAGGCTGACTCTAACCTACCCCAAGCCTTGGTGCTCCTCGATCTGTCCGCTGCGTTTGACACGGTTGACCATTCCATCCTTCTCGACCGTGTCCGCGCAGCGGGCGTTTGGGGAACTGCCTTCTCTTGGCTCGCCTCTTTTCTTACAGAACGGACTCAGGCGGTCCACCTGTCCGGTTTTTCTGCCCCTTCCCGCCTCGTCCCTTGCGGTGTCCCCCAAGGCTCCTCTCTGTCCCCCCTCCTCTTCAATCTTTATATTCACCCCCTCATTCTCTCTCTCCTTGACATGGGGGTCTCCGTATATAATTATGCGGATGACCTCCAGCTGGTATTTGATCTTTCCTCTCCTTCAGACTCCCTCCCGAAATTCCATTCTACCATAGCTTTTATTTCTGAGTGGATGAACTACAACCAACTCAAACTTAATCTGGACAAGACTGAGCTGGTCCTGACTGGCTCCACCATCTCCCCTTGGTCTGCTGCCTTCTGGCCCTCCACCTATGGCCCCCCGCCCATACCAGCGGCCTCTGCTAAAACCCTGGGAATTAAAGTCAGTCGGGACCTCTCCATGCATGCCCAGATTAGTTCAGTTGTGTCCTCTTGTTTCCTTTCCCTCCGGATCATCCGGAAGGTGTCCCGTTTATTTCCTCTGATGCCCTTAAACTTATCATTTTGGCAATGATTCTTTCTCGTCTCGATTACGGGAACAGCCTCTACGTGGGCATTCCAGCCTACGAACTACGCCACCTTCAGGCTATTCAGAACCAGGCCGCCCGTCTTATCCTTCAACTCCCTAAGTCCTCCCACATCACTCCTGTTTTGAAATCCCTTCACTGGCTTCCCACCCGCCAGAGAGCCCTTTTCAAGATGGGTTGTCTGGCCTTCATGGCTCGTGCCCGTACTGCCCCGCTCTTCATTAACTCCCTCATCAGCCCCTACACCGCTAACCGTACCCTCCGCTCCTCCAGCCAAGCCCTTCTCAGTATTCCCCGCTTCCGCAGATCCAAGACTGGAGGCACTCGATTCTCTGTACTTGCCCCTTGTTTCTGGAACAGTCTCCCGCTGACTATTAGATCAATCCCAGCCTACCCACAATTCCGTAAGGCCCTCAAGACCTTCCTGTTTTCTCAAGCGTACTCCTGCTGATTCCCCTCAGCAGAACTCCACTCCTCTTAGCCTCTACTTTTAGCGCCAGGAAGCCGCCAGGTCACAGTGCGCTCTATCAAGAACTTTTAACTTTAACTTCAACTTCATATATATTTGATATATACCTTGTGTGGTGTCCTTTCATTTGGTATTCAAGGGATTATTATTGGTAAAACAGCTGGCTTCACATGCTCTCTGAAGTATTAGCCTAAGACTGCTTTGCCCATTTATTTTTATTTTATTTATTTTAAGGTTTTTGTAGAGCGCGCAGTAAGCCTAGAGCATCCCGGCGCTAGAACCTGGTGGTCAGGAGGGAGAAGCGGCGGGAGGGACGGGAAGATCAGGGAAACAGAAGAGTTTTCAGTGCTTTCCTAAATTGGAGGAGAATTGGTTCGGTTCTCAGTTTTCGGGGGAGACTGTTCCAGTGTTTTGCTGTGTTTACTGAGAAGCGGCGGCCTCCAGTTCGGGCTCTTTTCACTTTATGGACCGTGATGAGGTTCTCGTGGTTTGACCGGAGTGACCTGGTGGCTTTATAGGGGATGATGAAGTTTTTGAGAATGGGTGGTCCTTTGTTGTGGAGAAGTTTATGTGCTAGGCAGAGGGCCTTGAAGACCACCCTTTCTCTGACCGGAAGCCAGTGAAGCTGCTTCAGGGCTGGCTTAGCTGATGATCTGGCCGGGGTGTTAGTAAGAAGTCGGGCGGCCACGTTCTGGATTCTCTGAAGGGTGTTAAATGTGGCTTCCGGGGCTCCCAAATAAATTGTGCTGCTGTAATCCAGCCGAGACAAAATAAGGCCCTGGATCAGCAGCTTTTGGGAAGTGAAGGGGAGCAAGGGAAGCACCTTCCTGCATGCCCTGAGAAGTCCAAAGCATATTCCGGCCACTTTTTTTGCCTGGGATCTAAAGGTAAGATCTTTCTCAAGCCATACACCCAAGCTTTTGACTTCATCTTTGGGAGCAAGGGGATCACCCAAACAGGTGGGCCACATGTTGGGCGGCAGGGAGGGCCCTTTTTGTCCAAGCAGCTGGATTTGGGTCTTAGACCCATTGAGTTTTAGTGCTGAGGAGTTCATCCAGTCGTGGATTTCAGTGAGACACCCGTGGAGATTGGAGGGTTCTTGGTGCGGGTGTGAGAGGGTCACCACCAGCTGGGTGTCATCGGCGTAGTTGATAATCGTCACTCCAAACGGAGTGTCCAACTCCTCCAATGGGGACATGTAAACGTTGAATAACGTTGGGCTCAATGATGAACCCTGCGGTACTCCACAGCGGAGGGGGACCGCAGGGGAGTGACTGTCATTCTCCCAGACTTGGAAGGAACGGTTGCTGAGGAATGACGTCAGCCACTTCAGAGCCATGCCCTTCACTCCAATGTCTCTCAGACGCTGGATTAAAACCTGGTGGTTGACAGTATCGAAGGCCGCGCTAAGGTCCAGGAGGATCACTGCCACTGATCCTCCTGTATCCAAAATGCTTCTGGCCTTCTCTACTGCCGCTAGGAGGGCGGTGTCGGTGCCCTGGCCAGGGCGAAAGCCTGTCTGAGAGTTCCTAAGCAGGTTGTTAGTTTCTAGAAATAGTGATAGCTTTTTGTTCACTAGTTTTTCCGTGATTTTGCTATTCGCTGGGAGGAGGGAGATTGGCCTATAGTTGGCTAAGTCCTGAGGGTCCAATGAAGGCTTTTTCAGAAGACCTTTGACTACTGCTGCTTTCCAGCTGGGAGGGACTTCTCCCTGTAATAGAGAAGCATTGATAAGGGTCGTGAGCGGAGGGATCACCGTGGGGGCCACTTTTTTCAGGAAGCGCAGTGGGACCGGGTCGCTGGGGGAGCCACTTTTGATAGAGGCAAACGTCACGGCTACCTCCTCTGTGGTTACTGGACTGAAGGTATCGAGGGAGGGTGCCTGGATGTTGAGTGGTGGGTTGTGACAGGAGGGGGGACTGAGACTGTCACCGCCTGTGCAACCGGTGTCGGGAGGAGGTAAGGAGGCGAGAATTTTTGGGATTTTCTCATCAAAAAATGTTGCAAGCTTGATGCATTTATTTTCCGCGGCTATAGGGTCCAGGGGTTTCGTAGGGGGATCTGGGGCGTGGAGAAGTTCTTTTAGAATGGTAAAAGATTCCTGAGCGGAACAGGATGCGTTTTTAATTCTTTCCTCATAGAAAGAGCTCTTGGTTCTCTGGAGCGGGAGCTTGTAGGTCTTTAAGGAAGACCGAAACGTATCTTTCTTCTCTGCTGACTTATCTTTCCTCCATGCGCGTTCGGTCCTCTTGCATTCCTTTCGTAGGGTATTAAGTTCAGGGGTGTACCAAGGGGAGGGGTTAACTCTCTTGGTTTGTTTAAGGGTGCTGGATCGAGGAAGGAGGCAGTCCAGTGATTGGGTGAGCCACGCATTAAATTCAGTATCCGCAGTTGTGGGGTTATGAGTGAGGGGAGGGGTAGATTCCCTGAGTTTGGCTGCCCATTCTTCTGGGACAAGTTTGTGCCAACGCCTGATAAGGGTTCTAATTCTAGGCTGTTGGGGTGGAGGGATGTCAAGGTGCCATTCGAAGGGAATCAGGAAATGGTCTGTCCAAGGAAGAGGGATGTGCACACGGGTTTTAAGGTCGTGGATGTTTGTGAAGATCGGGTCCAGTAACTGGCCTTTGTCGTGGGTGGGCTGTGGGTTCATTAAGCAGAGGCCAATAGACGAGAGGTCCAGCCGCAGTTCAGCTGCGGGGGCGTCGAATGGATCCAAGAAATGGAGATTGAGATCTCCCAATAGGAGGAAGTTAGAAGAAGTCGTGGCCTTAAGGCTGACATGCTCCATGAGTCTGCTGGGGAACTCGGCAAGTGGGCCTGGAGGGCGGTATACGAGTAGGCCAGACATAGACGTTTCTGGCAAGATTTGTACGGTGAAGTGGCAGCTTTCACAGTCTTTAATGTTTCCGTCAGCAGTTCTGCAAGTAAGGTAATCTTTGTGTATTATAGCTAAACCACCTCCTCTGCCACTCGGTCTATTCAATGAGCAGATTTGGTGGCCGGGAGGTAGGGCATTAACAATATCAGGGCCATTGTTAGGGGTAAGCCAAGTTTCTGTGAGAAACAGAATGTCATAGGCGTGTTCTACAATAAGGAGGTTTAACTCGTGGGCATGTTTGACAAGCGACCTACAATTGAGTAGGCCTAGATGTAGGCCCCGGCGTTCTGTTCTCGCGCGAGGCGTGTTGCAGATGTTACAGCTGGTAAAAAGGTTGTCTCCCGTATAGATGTAATTACAGATAGGGTGTTTAGGTGGATTCAGGGCCAGAAGACTATCTCGAGTATAGGAAAGGTCATGCCCCGGAGAAATGGGCATAGTGACCGGGCCTAGGGCCGTCCGGGCCCAGACGGGCTTGCCTTAGGCGCGCCTTCGGCGCGCAGACGGCGCGCCCGCTGCGCCCGTCCGCTGCACGTACGGTGTAAGCACATACTATCAAGGGAGGGAGGAAGGCGGGGGGCGTGGCCTCGAGTGGGCGTGGCCTCGCGTCTCGCTGTCAATGGCGGCGAGAATAGTTAGGGAAAGTTAATTCCACAGGCAGCGCTAAAATCCGCTGTGCAGAGAGTGAGTTCTCAACAGAGTTCTGTGGTGCCAGGAGAGGAGTGCGTTTAAAATCACAAGTAAGTAGTGACACAAAATGTTAAAAAACGAGCAAACAAACTCCCGGCTTTTCGCCTCAGGAGGAAACAGGTTCTGACTCTAGACGCTTGTATTCAGCGTTTTTAAGCCGAGCGAGGCGGGGGGCGTGGCCTCGAGTGGGCATGGCCTCGCGTCTCGCTGTCAATGGCGGCGAGAATAGTTAGGGAAAGTTAATTCCACAGGCAGCGCTAAAATCCGCTGTGCAGAGAGTGAGTTCTCAACAGAGTTCTGTGGTGCCAGGAGAGGAGTGCGTTTAAAATCACAAGTAAGTAGTGACACAAAATGTCCATGCTACCACTAGGATAGCTGGTCTATAAGGTTGACTTTACAACCATCACCATAAAGGTTGTTTGGACTGGTGCAAGGTGCCCACTAGAATAGTGGACATTATATACCAGGCCAACTTCTCACACATATGTTAGGCCCAGAAGGATGATGAAATATTCGACCCTTCTGAGAGATCAAGGGGGTTGGTCAGTCCCTAATCTGAGACTTTAATATTGGGCTACCGCACTTCAACATATGGTTTTTTTTCAGGTTAAAGAGGAGATGGGGGTTATTGCTAATCACTCTCCTACCCCTTATGAGTTGTTGATTGGGGAAGAGGCATGGGGGTCTTTTATGGAAGCTAGAATTTGGGTATTTTAAGAGGGAGATTTAAGACTCTCCGATGGATATTTAAAATGTGGTCTGTGGTCTGATGAAAAGTAGGTTTTGGTTGGTTTAATTTATACCCTTTTACGAAAAAACCCTATCTTACCAGATATCGTCCGGTATTCTTATGTGCGACGTTTGAAAGAGCAAGGTCCTTTTAGGCTGGGAGATTTTTTCCAGGAGAAGATTTAATTACGTTCCATACCTTCTGGCGCCACTGTAATCTGGGGCATAATGAATTTTTTAAGTATTTGCAGATCCCGGATTCCCTTGGTAAGAAAAGGGGTAGGGCATTTAAGTTCTCCAGGATAGATCTGTGGAGATGACAGGAAAGAAGACTTCTACTGGGTCATTGTATCAGGCATTGAACAGCTTAATGCCGGACGATATTGACAAGAATGACAGATGGTGGCAATAGAAGTTGAAGGCAGGAATTAATATTTTTTCTGAATCTCTAGATCTTTCACAGTCTATATTAGTTTCGGCAAACTTGCGGGTCTCTACAGGTCTGCTCTGTTCCCGATGTCAGCTCCCTGGTGCTGATATGATACAGCGTTTGCAGGATGCCCGGTTTAGGGGAGGTTAAAAGTGGAAATAACGGATTTTCTGGAGAAAAAGCTGCACCTAAATATTGTGATGTTATTTTTATTACATTGTTGTACATTGTTCCGTCGGAGATAATTTTATGACACAGAGTACTTACTCTGCAACTAATATTGACGTATGCACAGGCTTGCAGCTACTTCCCAACTCATTCTACTAGGGGTTCATAACAAAGTAGTTCCAGGCCATGCACAGACATTTCTTTATTGCAATTACAGTTTTAAGATCGTGTTTAGCGACGGGCATGGTTGGATCGCTCCCCCCTTTGTTTCATCAGTGGTTAGCCATTTATCATACTGAAATGGCAGTGTATGAACGAAAGGTAAATCTGCTAGGAAAAAAGGGTTAATGGTGTGGGCACCCATCATTGAGTGGATCTCAATTATGTTAGAGGGGTAGGAAGGGGAAGATTTTTGGAGTAGGCTGTTGGCTGGCTCAAAATATTTGCACTCTATCTGATGAATTGTCTACTGTTTACTATCTTTTTTATGTGAATTATCATATTTTTATAATCATATGAATTGTATCTTTTTATGCTCTGCTGTATCTGAATTAATTGTAATATGAATTGTCTGCTTGGGTTGCGGGGGGTTTATAAAATTCAATAAAGATAATTAAAGAAAAAAGTACAGCCATACTCTGGAGTTCGTCACAGTTCCATCTACTCATCCGCCTCCAAGATTACCTCCATCCCATCTCCACCTACTCAAGAAAGAGGCACTCGCTATGTTATTGTTATTGTTATTGTAGTTTTATATCGCGCCTAATCACCTACAGGTCTCTAAGCGCTTGGAAAAGATGGTAACAGACAATAACTTAACAAGTGAACCCATGGCCGAGACTAGATTATACTGTACTCAAGCTTCTACTGAACAGTAGCGTTTTTAGGCTCTTTCTAAAACGTAGCAGGTTTTCTTCCCCACGTAGCACCCCAGGCAGGCTGTTCCATAGATGGGGGACTAACACTGAGAAGGCTCTCCCTCCCTTAGTCACCAACCTGTAACGGGGACAGATCAGTAGCTGGGAGTCTGAGGACCGAAGTGTTCTCATAGGGCAATACCGTTGCAAGCGATCTTTAATGTAGGTTGGGGCCTTGCCATAAATTGCCTTATGAGCTGTACATAAGCTCTTAAATTCCACTCTTTCTTTAATGGGGAGCCAATGCAAGCTTTGTAGTAGGGGAGTAGCTTTAGATCTCCTCGGGAGTCTAAAAATCAGCCGAGCAGCGCCATTCATTATAACCTGAAGCCTACTGGTCAGGGTTTTGGGTAAGCCAAGGTATAGAGCATTACCATAATCAATTCTAGAGATAATAGTGGCTGCTACTATTGATCGTATCATGGGTTGTGAGAGGACAGGAACTAGCTTCCGCAATTGCCGAATGATGTTTGTACAGCTGCCCACAACCGACGAGATCTGAGGGGCCATTGACAGATCACCATCCAGCTTGATCCCCAAGCTTTTAACAGACGGACTTGGTTTCGGAGCAGGGCCTAACTCCGTAGGCCAATAGAGGTCACACCAAGGTGAGGTAGTGGATGAAATCACTAATACCTCAGT
Organism: Lissotriton helveticus; assembly: GCF_964261635.1. Classification (NCBI taxonomy): domain Eukaryota; kingdom Metazoa; phylum Chordata; class Amphibia; order Caudata; family Salamandridae; genus Lissotriton; species Lissotriton helveticus. Next base: position 1,503,793,742 of record NC_136057.1, on the reverse strand, counting down.
CTTGTCAGGGTTGATTTTTAACAGGTTATCCGTCATCCATTGCACTGTGAACCTCAAGATGGTCTGAGCCTGAAGTTGTGCGGCCATAGTGTCATCGACACTTAACAGCAGTTGCGTGTCATCCACGTAGTTAAAGACTTTACAGCCCATAGTGGCCAGAGAAGCAATCAACGGTTGCAGATGGAGGTTAAATAGAAGCGGGGACAGGGCAGACCCCTGTGGTACCCCGCACTCTAGTAACCCCGTCTCAGATGTTTCATCCCCCAGTTGTATCTTTTGGGTCCTTCCTGTAAGGAAAGATTTCAACCATTGAAAGGCCAGGCCCCTAATCCCAAAGTCCTTCAGTCTTTCCAAGAGCAAGGCATGGCTGACAGTGTCGAACGCCACTGATAGGTCCAACAAAATCAGGGCGCTCGGTTTCTTGCAGTCAGCCATGCCTCTTAGTTCGTCTAGCACCGAGAGCATCACTAACTCGGTGCTGTGATGAGCTCGGAAACCTGCCTGTCGCTCATGGAGTAGATGATAGGATTCCAAATAGAGGGACAGGGATTTCAGCACATGCTGCTCAAGGATTTTTGAAAGAAAAGGCAGTTGGGAGATAGGTCTGTAATTCTTTAACACCGCAGGATCCGACCCAGGTTTTTTCAATAAGGGTCTTACACGCGCCTCCTTAAGATCAGCCGGTAGATACCCCGTGTCCAAGGATCTGTTAAGGAGGGAGATGATACGTCCCTCCAATAAGGGGCGCGCAACGCGGAAGATCTCAGGTGGGCATGGATCGGCAGGGGAGCCAGATTTGATTTTACCCATCAGCTGTTCCAGAATCAGTGCATCCATCTCTGGAAACACTTCGAGGGAGCAGTCACTCACAATCTTAGATGCTGATACCATAGCAGTCCCCATTACTACCCCATTCTTTATCTCCTGGATGATGATCTTCACCTTCTCCAAAAAGTAGGTCTGAAAGGTGTTGCCATCAATGGGAACCTTGGAGTTATCTGGTTTTTTACTCAGCTCTGCCAGTATTTTAAAGGTCTCTTGTCGTGTATTTCTATAGGTTCTGAATCAGTCCCCCTATTCCTGACCCTATTCTGGTTAAACTAACTATCAAGTTAACTAACAGTCAGCCCATGAGGCAAGAAAACCCCCATGATGCAAATACCGTTATCTGACGCAGTCACACTACGGCACAGGAACGTGTTATCTGATTAGGTCATAACGCTTGAGATCTAATTAGACAAGCGACATTCCTCCAGCCCCTGATAAGGCATACGACGTTCTCATAACAAATCAAACCTATGACAACCTGGATAATCCGTGCGGCCATTGTTTTGATTTCACAGAGAACTTTTGCAAAAGAATGTGCTAACGAGCAAGTCGTATGACATCTTTATTGACGTACCTATGTCCATCCTTACGTCAATCTCGGCACCTTTAAGGTATAAATATTGGCGACCTTGCCCTATGCAAACACACGCGTGGTGACAAGACGGAGCAGCCATACTTGCCGAAGCCGAGAGCAGAAGCAGACCCCGCTGGCGCAGCCCGCCTTCCTGACGCGCTGAGAGACGCGCTGCTATCTCAAGCCGAGAGACCCAGCACCGGCGCTTCTGGGCAGCCCTCGCAGGCAGCCTGGAATATCGAGAGCAGAGAAAGAGATACCATTCCTCATTCATCCTAACTTCCAGGTACAGAACTGAATAACCCCTCACAGAGAATTCTTTAGTTATTCACTTGGCAAAAACAAACTTAACTTAAACTGTAACTTTCTATTCCCGCCCACGCATTAGACTTAGGTCAGGTACACGGGGTAGGCGTATTTAGAAACACCAGTTGAGTACGTTTAGTCAAATGTATATGTGTATGTAAATATATTTTAATCATTTTAAACATCATATGGCTCAGAAACCATATCAATGTTTTTACAGTATTATTTTATACTATTGCTTTTAATGTATGCACTTTACTTAACTATAAGTATTGCAATAATATCGATCCATTTCTCATGTATGAGAAAAGAGACTGATCAATAAATAACACCTTTTTATTGAACACGCCCGTCTCTTCCTTTTCTCTACATTCTGATGAGACTAAGAATGCACGTACTGACTGAGTAAAATAATTGCCTTGTGCTCACACGACTCTCGAGATTGACTCTTGATTAGGGGAGAGCAAAGTTGTCATGTTCTATGGTTGTCAGAAACTAAATCCCTTCTTGTCTAATCAGGGAAGTTAATCCTTCCTTGAACATTCGAGAAAGTTTCTAGCGAACTCTGAGCTTAGCTGGCAAACCCAAAAATTAAGTCTAGTATCGACAGTAGTAGACCTAGTTAACGTCTGGCCTAGGCCTTTACTGCCGTAGGTACTATTCCAATGCGCAGAGCCTATTGGGAAGATAGGAACTACACTACATGGCGCCCAACGCGTTTGGAAAGGGCGATAAAACTAACGTAAGACATTTAGAGTAACTCAGTCGTGCTTTCTCACTCAGACCCCTTTTCCCAAATACTCCAAAGACGTCTGGAGTGGGTGAAAGGTTATATCCTCCAAAACCTCACAGGAGGGAACTCCTATGTATGGTTCTTGGTCAAGTCAACGTTGAAGGATAAACAGTTCCAAAATATTGTACATCTAATCTCTGTTTCCATAAAGAAACCTGATCTGCAAACAAACATAATACCATCCTGTCTGTAAAATGGCAGAGAGTGATGATGAAAGAGAGGCAGTTAGATTAGCAACTGAACTCGCAGATGCTGATGCTACCATGCAAGCAGCAGACGCGGATATAATACTCATTCCGGTCATTAAAAGGAGATCTATAACCTTAAAACTTATAGAAAATGGACTGACACCTAGAGGTGGCACAGTCATATTCGTAATTGAGGCACACGAATATCGGCAGACAGAGGTATACTATTCATGGATACATTTTCCAGCAGCAAATGCTGTAACAAAGTACTTCCACTATTACAAAGTAGAGGAACCTCCTGAAACGTACACTCCTTTCGAGGAGGTGGAAGTACCACTCAAATTCCAAGAGCATTTGCTCTTATTTGATGGCGCCCTAAAACATAACAATCACATTACAAGGCTCGGTCCTTTAGGAAGACCAGGAGCAACGTGGCCGGTCTTAGCCGGATACACACCACATCCAGACATCGAAAGAATGCCTGCAGCAGAGCTGTTAATACAGCTAAAACAACTACTAAAAATTCATAGACAATTAGTTCAGTATGTAATGCGGACTTCAACAATTCAGCCAGCGATTAAACTTCCACAGCTGACCCCTCACCAGGGGAACACAAATAAAATTACACCACAGAACATCCAATCCTGCCTAGGTAAAGTTCCAGCTAAACGGGAACAAATACCATTCTGGTTGGCACAGAAAATTACCCAAATAGAGGCGGTGTTTCCTGACACCACCCCGCTGGAAAAACACAGGATTCTGACTATATGTCTCCCAATGGGAATCGCACCACACATTGAGGACTGTGACACTTGGGGTACAGTCTTTGCTTCCATCTACACAAAAACGCACGGTGTTCCATCCATTTCGGTAATACCAGATGTGCTAAAACAAATTCAAGATGAATACGGTCCAGAACCTGCTTTAACTCTTGGTATGAAATTACTAAAAGACTTCAAGCAGGTCTCGGCTATATTATTAGCCAACATAAAAGGTGAAGCAGCAAACGTGGCGATCCGCCAGAGGTTAAAAGAGACAGATATAGCAGACCAACCAGCTGAAATTGCCAGAATCATAGAAAAATCCTATGAAGAACTAGGCAGAGATAGTCTAGGTGGAATACCAGTAAAACCGCAACTGACTACAAGTCCAGAAAAAATATTTTTTAATAATAATAATTCACCAAAAAAGAACTGGGATGGAAACAAACAAACCAATCCTAAAGAAAAGAAATTCCAGTCCAGAGGAAGGTCTCCGAGGCGAAGAGAGAAATCTCCAAACCAAAGACAGAGGTCACCGCAGAGTGACCCCTCTGGGAATAGATATAACCTTAGAAATAGGGATAATATTAAAAAACCTGATAGATATCAAGACATTGATACACGTCCCTCTCAATCTTTTCAGAATTCCTCGCAGAAATCGGAAAGAAGAGGACGATCAGAAGAGCACGCCAAGTCCAAAGACAAGGAATCTGCTCAGCTAAAAAAGAAATTACAATTTCCAAAAAAGAAGGTAGCCAGTATCAAGGTAGTTAACAATGCCGAGAATACTGAGGACACAACTGAAAAACGGAGAGTGGGCTCAGACAATGCTAGACAGCGCAGCAGAGGTGAGCATAGCTCGCAAAGTCCTTATGAATCATCTGGAGACAGTGGACACGAATGAATACCTTCAAGTGGAAACTGCAGACACCAGAGTTAGCAAGCCCCACAAAATATACGAGATAACATTACGTATAGAGGGAGATAGGACTAGGAAAATAAGGGGACTATTTTGGGATAACCTCTCCAAAGGCTATGACATCCTTCTAGCTGAAAAAGACTGGCCACCAGAGTTTGTCAGGGAGTGCCCTCATGGCGAAGAAGTAATTATGCCTGCCTTCTCGAATCAAATACCGATTCATAAAAAATACACACTTGCTAGAAAGTGGGCAGTGGCCTTAGCACCTGCTTTATATAAAAATCATGTAGGATGGGATGAGGATTCCCCTCCTCACAAAATCCAGTTAAAATCACAACCTACTGCACAAAGGCAGTACCCAATTAAGCAAGAAGCTAAAAAACAAGTAAATGAAATACTAGATCAGCTAGAATACCAGGGGGTGATTGAAACTTGCACCTCACAAATGAACAATCCTTTGTTTCCGGTCTCCAAACCAGACAATTCATATCGTCTAGTTTTGGATTACCGACACCTTAACACATGTTGCAAAACCTTTGCAGTGCAAAACTCACACAGTGCTGCACTAATGAATAACATAGTGCGCAAAAAATACAAAACAACCTTGGACATCTCCAATGGATTCTTTTGTCAAAACATAGCATCAGAGAGCAGATCTTTAACTGCATTCTCAGTAAATGGCACTCAAAAACAATTCTGTCGGTTAGCCCAGGGGTACAAGAACAGCCCGGGGGTATTCTCAGCGAGAGTAACAGAATTACTACAACTATATGATGATGAAGCGTTATCTTATGTCGATGACATTTACTTAACAGATGATGACTTGGAGACTCACTTGAAAAGGGTGAACACCATAATACTTGGGTTCGCTGCAGAGGGTTACAAATTCAACTTCAAAAAGTCCAGAATTGCCCATCTGACAGTCCTATTCTTAGGATATGAGTTATCAAGTGAAGGTAAAAGCCTGGCAGACAATTTCCTAGAGAAATGTGCCGTAATCCAAGCTCCTAAAACACTAAAAAACCTACAGTCAATTCTAGGCTTCCTAAATTTCGGAAGAACATACATTGCAAATTACGCAGAAAGGGTCAAACCCCTTTATGATCTAATTAAACCAGACTTTAAAAGATCCAGTTGGACTCAAACACACACAGAAATTTTGAGATCCTTACAAACAGACATGCTAATTAAAACAAAATTAGAAACACGTGATAACACACGCAATCTTGTGATTCGAGTCATCCCAGGGAGATGCGGATTCACATACCTGACTTCTAATGAAGGAGAAAAGGTACCAATTGCATTCAAATCACACTTGTACACAGAAGCTGAACAGAAATTCAGTAATACAGAAAAAATCATTCGCGCAGTTCAAACCGCAATAGCTAGAGAAAAAGACATAGCTGACGGTAGACATATCACAGTCAGAACAGCAGAATCAGCCTTTGAGGCACTAACAGCACCGTGTAATTTACCAACAACAACATTGAATCCGGAATGGATACAATGGGTGAATTCAATCACAATGGACAAAGTATACTACTACTTTGATCCAGAACTAGAAGAATTAAAAAATCTAAAATATGAAAAGACGTATCCTCTGCCAATCGACATTCTGCCTCTACGACATTACGCCTGTGTAATCTATACAGACGGACATGCTCAACCCTCCGTTTGGGGAGAACAAGCATACAACCCCACATGTGAGATTACAAAAGAAGTGTGGCACGGAGGTAAACTAAGACCTCTATTAACAAAATCACACTCAGTAGAAACTAATTCAGAAAAACAAACTGAAATAATAGCTTTGAAAATGGCGCTAGATAATGCGGATCGCGAATTCCCGACACTTATAGTGTCAGATTCATATTACTGCGTCAAAGCATATAACAAGGATTTGCAGACATGGATTCAGAACGGTTACAAAGATGACACAGATGCACCAATAAAGCAGAAACTGCTCTGGGAACAAGTAGCTCTTTTGAAAAAAGAACTACCAAAGACTCACGTGACACACTCACTGAGTCATCAGCGTGATGGCGTTCACGTTGTGGGGAATTCATTGGCTGAAGCAGCCGCAGCGGCAGCCACTAAACCGGCTCCCGTAGATCGAAAAAAGCGTACATTAAAATACATTGACGGTGAAACAATGCTGGCAGTGAAAACGTCATCAAAAGGCGACTGCTCAGCGTTACCGATCAACTATCCACTCAATTATACATACATAATCGATGCAAACTCCGTCCCTTTTGCTCGAATCCCTGGAGTGGGGGATAGAATGATTCCAAACATGGACAGGAGAAACTTGTTAATCGCAGACGCACACATGGGGGAGGGTCACAGACATCTTAAATTAAAAGATTCTCTGGAAGAATTACAATCACGGTACTGGTGGCCAGGCATGAGCCTGCACTACACCATGTTTGTAAAAAACTGCCCAAACTGCAACAGAGATCGCAGTGGGGAGAGAAGCAGTTTAATACCTCGTCGTATCAAGGCAGATAATATTACCAGCAAAAAGAATGGCTTGCGATTAACATATACAGGCTAGTTTCCACTTATAATGTAGATCACCAGCACTCGGCTGACGTCCGGACTATTATACAAGATTTGCGAGTCTAAATGGCATATACGCTAAGAGCATGTTACGTTTGACCATTGTTTTCACTCAGGCAAACCAGCCTGGGGGGAAACATGGCCAAATGAGCACAGTCCAGCGGGAATCTTCTCACTTCCTTCCTGAGGGTACGGGATGGTGTAAAGAAAAAACCAAGGCAGAAAGCAATCTATAATAGAAAGGATATTAGGTTCGGGAGCTGGGTGGGTCAAACACCTAATAAGTGTCCAACGTAGTCTAAATAACTTGCCAAGAAATTCTCTGAAGGGATTCAGTCCGTACGAATTATTATTCGGAACTAGGATGTTGATCTCTGACCTTGATAGTCAGATTTCAGTGGTAATAGAAAAAAGCTTTGATGTCAAAGACCGTTTGGCTATTTTGCAGGACTTAAACAAAACAAGAAAAGACCTGAGCAACATACAGTTGAAACAACAGCCAACGACCACTGAAGAATCACCACCTGTCCCAGCAAGACCTGTCTGGATTCCAAAAGTCGGGGATCTAGTCAGGGAGAAGATCGCGGTAAAGAAGGAATTTGGGCCTTCTTACAGAAAAGCAGTTCCTGTCTTGTCTGTCAACGGGACAAGATCAGTTGTACTACCGCCACTTGCTGGAAAAAAGGAGAACCAAGTTGTATCCATCGACCTGGTAAAACCACAACATGTGGCCGATAACAAACAGTAGGCCAAGTGGACTCCCAATAAGTAGCAGAACACCAAGGTTTGCTACCAGTACAGAGGTCCTAACAAAGAGGCTCATCACATTCGAAACGCCTGCAGAAGAACAAGAAAGACTATGCAACAATGCAATAGAACTCAGACCTCTGAAAACCCAAATAAAGACATTTAGCAGAGACACACCAATCTATACTGAAGTACCAAGTAAAAATGCAAAAAACAAAAATCCTGAACCAATTGGAACAATTGACAGAACTGCATCTGGTTACTTCATCAACTTCGATGATTCCTCTGACGGCTTCAGTGAATCAAAGACACAGCCATCATCAAAATCCTTTAAAGACAAAGCGAAGGAACTTTTGAAACAACTGAAAGAAACATATCTGATTTCTCCATGGATTGAATTTTGGGTGGGTTTTGGTGCATTTATCCTCATACTTTGGCTCATCATGGTATTTACTTTGGGACGCTTCATTGAGGGAAAATATGCTAAAATGGACACAGCAAGTCAGAACATCAACTTGGTCCTCAAACCACACACATCTTCACACGTCGAGAAAAGAGAACTTTCTCCAGAACTTTCTTCAGCCAACTTCACAGCCAATCCGATACCTGGTGGGGTAGCCTGGGACAACACTGACTATGAAATTTATGGTCCGGTCGAAATCCTGAAATATCCACACCAAATCAAGATCTCTTTGAGTGATTTTGCAAAACCAAACTCATTTGCTGATGATTGGGACTTCGAAAGCATTAACAATATGATGTCTGATTTAGTAATGTCTGCTAAATTTACAAAACATGATTATTTGCAAGGTTCTACAAATTATGATAGTATGTATTGCTATAACCATTATGGTAACCATTTTTTGCATAAATCGGCACAACCTAGAAATGTTTTAAATTATAATCAATGGGAACATTGTGCTACACCTCCAAAAGGGAGCTCTAGAACTGTTTATGACAAATATTCATATTTTTCAGGTTTTAACACAAGTAATGCTGAAACATTTTATTTTAAATTGTCAAACAAGACAGGGATGAAAACCATGATAACCAACACAAAATTGATATATTCAGATTCGTTCTTTGAAAAAATGAATACTTTTGGATTTGATTATTGGGACAAAAATGTTGATTTGAAAAGTGTTTGGGGTACAAAAGAATGGCAAGTACAGGGTTTAGAAGCTTTGTTTAGAGCCTGCATGATCCCAGAACAAATGATATTTTTAAATGACACTGTCCAACAAACCACCTGTCTTGGCTTAGCCAAAATCAAAGATTTAATTAAACCGTCTATTCCAAAGCCAACAATGTTTAGCAATAGCTCTGATACAGATGAAGAGATAGACGTAAACCATATATTAAACCAAAACAGAACACATCCTGATTGGAAACAATGGTTGATCTGGCCCACAGATACAAATCACTGTCAAGATAGATTCCTGAATAAAACACAGGGTTTCAAAATGACCAGGCCAGACCCTAGATATCCCCAAAGACATCACCCAGGGATAATAACAACCTACAGTGTGGGCAAATTATGCCTTCAATGGCTACAGACTTCCACACTGCCTGAAATTAAGCAACACCTAACTTTACTTACTGATGGTGCTGACTTGCGTGATTTCATACTGGGACCACGCAAACAGCGTCAAAAGCGTTTCATAGCAGCCTCTCTATATGCAGCATACAATGAGGCCTGGAAGGTTACTCAAATTGAGACAGCAGAAAGAATACGGGAAATTGACCGTATTAATTTGGAAAAATCACTTTCTGTAGTGGACAATGGGTTAATGACTCTGTCCTCCAGAATTTTTTCATTGGACAGCATTGTGTCTTCAGCAATCGATATATTATCGCAAGACTTACTGTTATTACAACATGGTCAGTCACAATTGCGTTCCATTGTACAGCTTGGCTGGACGTTACAAAATCTGCGTTCAGGCTATGTGCCTTGGCGTTTAATCAACACAACGTCACTATTCCAAATCTTTAACCTTACTGATAGACAAATCGGTATGGCGCAAAAGGGTGCTGATTATACAATCTTGAGCATTGAAAAACTAGAAAGATTACCAATGACAATGTCAGAACGACCTGTCAGTGAATGGATAATCCACGGAATCATAAATATTCCAATCTCAACCTTCAGGTTTCAATACTGCCAAAAATATATACAGGCTGGCATGTACGAGAAATTGGGAAAAGGGTACCTTAAAACAACTTGGAACCTGCCCTATTCACATGCATGTGTCAGTAATAAAGGACAGAAAGTGTTTCTTAGTGGCAACAATTGTGCTATGTCACTAAGCGGCACGCTTCTGTGTAACGGAATTAGTTTGCATGGAGCCTGTGAAGGGAATTCATACAACCTTTCATGTCACCAGCAAGGCGCACCTGCAACTGAAATAGAACCATTCTTTCAAAGACTCTATAATGGGAGTTACATTCTTATTGTAGACCGCAGATGTTGCAGTCTTAGGCCCGGGACTCCTTATCTAGTCACTACAACGGCGAAGGTCAAGTGCTGTGGACGTTCTTTATTCCCCAGCTCCTTCCCAGACAGGGAGGCAAGGGCATGGCCCAATTTGAAAATTACTTCTATTCGAATAGATACTTTAAGCAGAATGAAAACAGTGCTTCTACAGACGCCTACAAGGCTCACGTCATCAATAGAAACATATGATCTACAAGTCGCAAGGACGACTGCAGAGATACATACATTATTATCAACTAATTCCCCCGTACATTTCGCGGAAATCCTGAGCGAAATCTTAAATATTTCTGATACCACTGGGGTCTCAAAGGTATTTAAGACAGTATTTTCGATGGCATTAACACCATTCAAAGCCATACTGGGTATTTTTCCAGATTTCGTCCATTCGATTTTTGGCGGACTTCCCCTGATCCTGGGACTAATTGCAGGAATCCTATTCCTAGTCCTTATTTTTCGTTATGGCAACCCATGTCACAGATCAAACTCTCGCGACAATGGAAGATACGATCCTAGCCATTGGATACCGGGACCGGATATCAAAAATCCTGGGACTATCCCGGCTTAGAGACCTGAACATGACTTGGTTTCTATCATTTCGACCAATGTGGCAAAGGTGTGTTTTACCTGTACTAAGGTGTCTGCTATGCGGAGAAGAATGCATGTTAGACACCTGTCTGATGCTACAATCGGATGCGCCAGTGGATGCAGATACACTGTTGGTTCCTACCAAGGTTCACGCTTTGTGCTGCCCTCAAAGGCTGCCAATCATGATGACGGCATTCCTGGAATCTTCACCACTGCGATTGAAGAGTAGTGAAGTTCAAGATGAAAGCAACATCGAACAGGTACGACCTTCTGTCAGCAATGCGAATCAGAATGTCAATGGAGACAATCATGCGCACGAATGCATGGTTACCCCTACTTCCGACTTAGTGGAACTTTCCCATGAAGCTGTTGACAGTTTTTTCGAAAGCCTGAATGATATGATGTTCTCTCCAGAACAGAAATAGAGACTTTTGAGTAAACTCGCACACGGCGTTCCCTGAATTCGGCCTTCAACTTTAAAAATAAAGTCATATGAACAATTACAATCCAGTTCACGGACAGCAATTTTTTCAGCATGCCCCTTAAAATATTTTTCTACATATTTTTTCCCGGGACACTGATCTTCTGCTTAAAGTAAGAAACTATTCCTAGAGAACTAAAATTTCTATTTTTAGATACTTTATATAGACTTTAGCTGCCCGCTGGTATGTTCACAAATATTTTATTATGTGATGAAATGGTCTCGGACTTCCTTTCTGTATAGCCATATTAAGAGCCATTTCATGTGTATTTCTCATATACCGATAAGCAATAATGCATAAAAATGCGTGTTTACTTTTGCATTTAATTCATAGCTTAAGTGCATACAATATATATGACTGCAATTTTTCAGTATATTTGAAAATTTCGAAATGCATTTATGTATTTTGGGGTGGTAAGGTATACACTATACTCTATAGTATGTTGTACTATGTTATACTATGCATAGATTAGTAGATATGACCATAGTTAGCGTGGAGTGGGTGTCGTGTATTTCTATAGGTTCTGAATCAGTCCCCCTATTCCTGACCCTATTCTGGTTAAACTAACTATCAAGTTAACTAACAGTCAGCCCATGAGGCAAGAAAACCCCCATGATGCAGATACCGTTATCTGACGCAGTCACACTACGGCACAGGAACGTGTTATCTGATTAGGTCATAACGCTTGAGATCTAATTAGACAAGCGACATTCCTCCAGCCCCTGATAAGGCATACGACGTTCTCATAACAAATCAAACCTATGACAACCTGGATAATCCGTGCGGCCATTGTTTTGATTTCACAGAGAACTTTTGCAAAAGAATGTGCTAACGAGCAAGTCGTATGACCTCTTTATTGACGTACCTATGTCCATCCTTACGTCAATCTCGGCACCTTTAAGGTATAAATATTGCCGACCTTGCCCTATGCAAACACACGCGTGGTGACAAGACGGAGCAGCCATACTTGCCGAAGCCGAGAGCAGAAGCAGACCCCGCTGGCGCAGCCCCGCCTTCCTGACGCGCTGAGAGACGCGCTATCTCAAGCCGAGAGACCCAGCACCGGCGCTTCTGGGCAGCCCTCGCAGGCAGCCTGGAATATCGAGAGCAGAGAAAGAGATACCATTCCTCATTCATCCTAACTTCCAGGTACAGAACTGAATAACCCCTCACAGAGAATTCTTTAGTTATTCACTTGGCAAAAACAAACTTAACTTAAACTGTAACTTTCTATTCCCGCCCACGCATTAGACTTAGGTCAGGTACACGGGGTAGGCGTATTTAGAAACACTAGTTGAGTACGTTTAGTCAAATGTATATGTGTATGTAAATATATTTTAATCATTTTAAACATCATATGGCTCAGAAACCATATCAATGTTTTTACAGTATTATTTTATACTATTGCTTTTAATGTATGCACTTTACTTAACTATAAGTATTGCAATAATATCGATCCATTTCTCATGTATGAGAAAAGAGACTGATCAATAAATAACACCTTTTTATTGAACACGCCCGTCTCTTCCTTTTCTCTACATTCTGATGAGACTAAGAATGCACGTACTGACTGAGTAAAATAATTGCCTTGTGCTCACACGACTCTCGAGATTGACTCTTGATTAGGGGAGAGCAAAGTTGTCATGTTCTATGGTTGTCAGAAACTAAATCCCTTCTTGTCTAATCAGGGAAGTTAATCCTTCCTTGAACATTCGAGAAAGTTTCTAGCGAACTCTGAGCTTAGCTGGCAAACCCAAAAATTAAGTCTAGTATCGACAGTAGTAGACCTAGTTAACGTCTGGCCTAGGCCTTTACTGCCGTAGGTACTATTCCAATGCGCAGAGCCTATTGGGAAGATAGGAACTACACTACACTCTTTCTGAATATTAGCTGCCTTACTTAGGCGGGACTCAAGGTATTCCGCTTTGGCTTGGGTCATAAGATTTTTATATTGGTTGAGGGAGGCTTTATATAATTTCCTGTCCATGTCCTGCTTAGTTTTCCTCCACACTCTTTCCAGGGCTCTAAGCTTTCTTTTTGCTTCCCTTAAGGGTGGCGTAAACCAGGGAGCCCCTTTCCCAGATCCCTTTATTCGCTGTGTCCTCACCGGCGCTATTTGGTCAATGGCCAGGATCATGCTCCTCATTAGGTCAGAGTATTCACGGTCCAGGCTGCATCCCAGATCAACGACCTGGGATGTGACCGGGAACACCTTAGTCAGGGACGCTAGATCGACCTCAGCCCATTTCCGGGTTTTCCTAAAGCCAAGCGGACTGTGAGTAGTGCAGCTTTTTAGGCGGGCCTCACAAAATACCAAATGGTGATCAGACCAAATGCAGGGCACTACATCTTTAAGGGTAAGACTGGCGTCTGTGGTCCACATAAGGTCGAGAGTGTGGCCTTTTTCATGTGTAGGGACATCCACAATTTTTTTTAAACCCACCGCAGACATTAAAGTGTCAAGCTGGCGCATGGGCAAATCCCAGTTGGGCTTATCCCAGTGTAAGTTAAAGTCACCTGTTACCAGGATTTTTGTGTATCTGGAACATAGGTCAGAAATAATAGGGCAAAATAGGTCATGGAAGAGTGGAGTTGAATTAGGTGGGCGATAGACTGACAGAATTACCCAGCACACATTGTGCATAGTGACCTTTACCCCAAGCACATCGGTCAGGTCAATTGTCTCTGATAGCAGCTTTTCGACTATCATAGTCTTCCTATAGAAGATAGCTACCCCTCCCCCCCGTGAACCCCCTGGGCGGTTATGCCACATTACATCGTATCCGCTTGGAAGGGCGGCAATGATGTCAGGCGTCGAGTTCTCACCCGTCCAGGTCTCCGAAAGAGTCAGGACATCGATGTCATTGTCCTGAAGCAAACTATAGACCTCCAAATAATGACGGTGGAGAGATCGAGTATTGAGACTAGCAATTTTTAGTACAGGGTACTGACCCGGGGGGGGGGGGGGGGGGGGGGATAGCCTTATCGGGGTGCAGTATAGTGTATTTTTTAAGCGTCAGTAGAACTGCCTGATCTACAAGAGGCTCACCTCTATCTAAGGTATATAACTCCTCCATGGAGTACATACGCCGCTGGCCAGTGGTCCCAGCCCCTGCGCCCGTCTGTGCGCGGACGGGCGCAGACGGGCTGGACTCTGGCGTGACTCCGGCGGTGCTCCGGCGAGCCTGCAGCGCGTGCCCGCTGCGCGTCAGCATGGCCCGTTTTAAATACCGGTCTAGCGTCCTTGCGACGACTAGACCGTGCGCAGCTTATCTGAGCTACACCCACACCCCCAACCCAAGATGGCCGCCACAGTGCTGCCTCGAAGAAACAGGGAACCGGGACCCGCACAAACGCGGTGGTATAACGATTACAGTGCCAGTAAGTGGACAATTATGTTAAAAACACAAAACGGCTGCAAAAGCAAATAAACTAAATACTAAATTGATTATTTTAAAAAAGATCGTAATATGGCTCTTACGAGCGCGCCACGCTCAGTGATGCTTCCAAAGGTTAAAATTAGTTTCCAATCACTGGCCACCTAGTTTGCCCCGTTTAAATACCGGTCTAGCGTCCTTGCGACGACTAGACCGTGCGCAGCTTATCTGAGTTACACCCACACCCCCAACCCAAGATGGCCGCCACAGTGCTGCCTCGAAGAAACAGGGAACCGGGACCCGCACAAACGCGGTGGTATAATGATTACAGTGCCAGTAAGTGGACAATTATGTTAAAAACACAAAACGGCTGCAAAAGCAAATAAACTAAATACTAAATCGATTATTTTAAAAAAGATCGTAATATGGCTCTTGCGAGCGCGCCACGCTCAGTGATGCTTCCAAAGGTTAAAATTCGTTTCCAATCACTGGCCACCTAGTTTGCCCCGTTTAAATACCGGTCTAGCGTCCTTGCGACGACTAGACCGTGCGCAGCTTATCTGAGCTACACCCACACCCCCAACCCAAGATGGCCGCCACAGTGCTGCCTCGAAGAAACAGGGAACCGGGACCCGCACAAACGCGGTGGTATAACGATTACAGTGCCAGTAAGTGGACAATTATGTTAAAAACACAAAACGGCTGCAAAAGCTAATAAACTAAATACTAAATCGATTATTTTAAAAAAGATCGTAATATGGCTCTTACGAGCGCGCCACGCTCAGTGATGCTTCCAAAGGTTAAAATTTGTTTCCATGCTGTTCTGTGCTGTTTAAGGGTGCCATAGAAAAAGTCCCTCACTCTCAAAATGGAATGGGCTTTTATTATCGTTTCTTCCTAGTAAAGAAAAAGTCTGGGGAATGGCATCCCATTCTAGATCTCAGAAAGCTCAACAAATTTCTGCAGAAAATGTCCTTTGGTATGGTCATTCTCCAAGAGATACTACAACTACTCAATCACTGAAATCTTATGACCAGTCTAGATTTGCATGATGTTTATCTTCATGTCCCCACTCATCCCAAGCATCAAACGTTCCTCTGTTTTACTTTAGCAGGTGCTCACTATCAGTTCAAGGTTCTCCACTTCAGTCTCAGATCAGCTCCCCGAGTTTTCACCAAATGTCTTGCTCCAGTAGCGGCACATCTCAGACAAAAAAAATTGCACCTTTTTCCATACCTCAAAGATTGGCTTCTAAAAGCGCCACCTCTTCAGCACGCTTCAGAGGTGACATCAATCTGCCTACTACTGTTTCAGTCCCTGGGACTCACTATCAACTACCAAAAGTCTCTTCTAGCACCCTCTCAGAGGATAGCCTTTCTCAGAGCAACTCTGGGTACCGTACAAGACAAGGCATTTTTGTCCACAGAGCCAAAAAGCCATAAAGTTCTTAACTCACGACTTCTCCAAAAGAGAGTTTGTTTTTGTCCGTCACCTTAAGTCTCTACTCGGCATGATGTCTTCCGCCATTCTCTTGGTGCCATGCGCCATATCTCGATGAGACCCATTCAAGAAGAACAGGACAAACAATAGCTCCAAGTGACCGGCTTATTTGACGACCTCTTCTGGATCACACCCACCATCAGAAAATACCTTCCTTTGTGGCTGACCTCCAAGAATCTCTCATCAGGGCTAACATTACTGTCTCCAATTGCAGATTGTATCATCACCACACTCGTTTCTCTGGAAGGTTGAGGAGCCCGTTTTAAAGATCTCCAAAATTAAGAGTAATTTTTCTAACACTTAAGTCCTTCCTCCCAAGAATTCAAGGGTCCTCCGTACTCCTACTGACAGACAACACCACCTGTATGCACTACCTCAACAAGCAGGGGGGTACAAGGTCGCACATTTTGTCTTTGGAAGCTCAAAGAATATGGAAATGGGCTCTACTACACCGCATATCCATCAAAGGGAAACCTCTACCGGGGGTCAGCAACAATCGGGTGGACACTCTGAGCTGAGCCACGATTGTCATGAATGGGGGCTTAATCAAACAATTATCTGCTCCATATTCCAACAGGGGGTTAAACCAAACTTGGG
Source organism: Lissotriton helveticus (assembly GCF_964261635.1). Taxonomy (NCBI): domain Eukaryota; kingdom Metazoa; phylum Chordata; class Amphibia; order Caudata; family Salamandridae; genus Lissotriton; species Lissotriton helveticus. The sequence goes on along the minus strand of NC_136057.1, from coordinate 1,503,777,035 downwards.
TCTCTTTACCTCTCACAAGAATCAAAAATACTGGTTCTTCGCCAGCTGGGAACCACAGAGCAGGTAAAGAGGAAATGCACTTTCGATAAGCTGGTCAGGGATCTATGCTTACGCTTTCCCTCCATTCCCTAGCTTCTCATGAAAATGACAAGGGAGATGTGCCGGCTGATCCTAATTGCTCCACGCTTGCCCTGCCAACATTGGTTCAAGGAGCTTTTCCTGCTCTCGCAATCCGAGCCCTTTTGCCTTCCAATTACGAGAATGTTGTTCACCATGAACAAGGGCAGAGTCCTACACCTGGACCCAGCCTCTCTTCAGTGGCATGCATGGTTCAAAAATTCAGTGCTTTCAAATATTTAGACCTCTCTCTGGACTGTAGGAATATTTTATCCAAAGCAAGAGCTGAATCTACTAAGAAAGCATATCAATTGAAATGGAAATACTTTTATTGATGGTATTTAATGAACAATATCCACCTTCTAGTCTCATCCTAGAGCAAATTCTACCTTATCTTCTCTCTCTTACTCCCTTAGGATTGGTACATGTGTCTTTCAAGGTTCACCTACCTGCTATTTCTAGATACAGTCGCTCCTTCGCACTTATATCTCTGTTCTGCTAGAATTGTCAAACAATTCATGAAGGGATTGGACTCCTACTGAGTACAACATTATATCCGAATGCAGGTTGTTGCCAATGTTGTCAATGCTCCTCCCGCTTTTGGTGGGAAGTGGGGTGGTGGACTATGCACATGACGCACTTTATGGGGTGTACGTGGCGTGCTTTTACAGTGGACTCATACATTATATTACCAATGCACTGTACCCTGTCTTTTTCACTTTCTTGTTTAGAGCTTTTCCCCCAATTCAAGCTCCTCTTGAATTGCATCTTATCATGGTACTCTCACAGCTGTTTTAACCTATCCACAAAGCAGACCTCAAATTTCTCACTTGAACAGTCTCTTTATTATTAGCTCTTACTTCTGCTAGTAGAGTTAGCGAAATTCAAGCCTCTACACTTTACTGATGACTGTTTTTCTCGGGACGAATCCAAGATTTATTCACAAGGTTCCATCTCAGTTACACCTAAACAAGCCTGTTATACTTCATACGTTTTTTCCAAATCCATGAAAGCCAGCTGAGATCTCTACGCACTCTAGACATCAAACAATGTCTTACGTTTTATATGCAGCGAACTAAACAAATTCGAAAGACTGATCTGTTGTTAGTATCCTATGGTCCATCTAAGCACGGTACTTCAGTCACAAAGGCAACTATTGCAAGACGGGTTGCAGCCACCATCTAACTTTGCCTTATTAATGCAAGAAAACCACTCGCAGTAAAGGCTAAAGCACATTCCACAAGAGCAGTGTCTACATCTGCTGCTCTGTTTGCTGGTGTCTCATTGGAAAAGATCTGCTGTGCTGCAACGTGGAAGAATGCCCACAGTTTCACACAGCATTACTGACTGCATTTTGCAAATCACAGTGACACAGCTGTAGGACAAGCTGTTTTACACCATCTCATGCAGTAAGGTAAGCCTCTATTCATAGAGGTAGTTCCTTTTTTTCCCCTTTGTCCTGGTATGTATTATTTCTTTGCATAATCCTGTGTAATCTTGACAGTTTTTATATATATATTTTGTCATGCATCGTGTGCGTATATATGTGTGTGTGTATATATATATTGTGACAAAGAGCTTTCGCTCGAAACGCCTCAGCCTGATTAAGAAACTTGATAACTCAGCAGTGTGGAGTGCGAGTCTCGTCTTTCCTATGTGTCACAATACTGGACAGGGAATCCTTCACATATATATATATATATATATATATATATAAGTGAGCAAAGCCCTTGAGCTATGTGAAATGTAAATGTTGATTAACGTGTTACCCGTCATCCTCAAAGAGTACTTAGACTGCTACAATGTTTATCTGCTACAACTGCTTGTAATCCTGATTCAAACTTGGGAATCTAGGAAAGATCCAATACTGGAGAAGAAAATGAGTTACTTATAACTACGGTTCTCATTATTGGTATCTTTCATAGATTCACATGCGACCCAGCCTCCTCCCCTGAGAGGCATCCCTTATTAACTCATGTTTATTCTAGTCACACTTGAGCTTGAAAATCTGAGGGACTCTGCCTCTCCTGGGAAGATTCTACCGGGTGCTGATGCCTGATTAGTTATAGTTCAAGTGTGGTCCTTTTTACAAAACGATATGGATAGGCTATTGCACTCATTTTTTTATTGCATTCTTGCCTATGGCTATAGCCTTTACTGCTTTCCTAAAGATACTGTGGGACACCAACTTCGATGACGGGGAGGATTCAAGCATGTGAATCGATGAAAGATGCCAATACTGCAGAACCGTAGTTACAGGTGAGTAACTCCGTTTCTTAACTGCTATGAGGTGGGAGTGGGGCGGTGGGTGGGTGACCGCTGGCTGTACGCAGTCAAACGCCACCCCCTATTGCCCTCCCCTAATTATTCCCCCATAATAGTGGAGTTCATTGAACACAATTGCATTGTTGCTGACTGTTTATGGTTGGTTGTTAAGTTTTGGAGGAGTCGCCGTTGTCACAATACCCTGGGGATTGGGAGTTTGAGGCGATGGATTCAAGTAGCATGGGACAAATATCAGTACACTGGAATATAAGCATGATGGGTGGCAATCCTATTGCATTGTGGAGTGGTTGCATGGGGGGAATGTGGGAGAGAATATAATGTATCACTGTGTTGCATAGTACATCTTACACCCTCATAAGTTGGAATGTGCAGGGGGCTCTTCCACAAAAAGGTATAAAACCCTCTCATACCTGTGGTGCAGAAAAGTGGATGTGGCTCTACTTCAGGAGATGCACCTTCTTAGTGGGGAGGTGGATGCATTGAAGTGAAGATGAAGGGGTCGGGTATACACCACATCCTTGCTTTATTTTGCAGCGCAACACCTCATACAATATCCACAGATTGTTCCGCCTAATGGATGAAATGCCTAGGGAATAGGACTGGGGTGCTCTGGCCCTCTTAGTGGATTTCCACAAGGCCTTTGACATTCTAGGGCGGTCTTACATGCAGGAGATGATGTAGGGAAAGGTTCTGGGACCCGCTGGAGGGGATAAGTCGCCCTACTTTATGCACACGCGCGGGCCAAGTGAAGGTGAGTGGCCACTTTTTTTAGCACAACCCCGACTCCAAATCTCATTTGTTAATTGTCATAATGCACTTAAATGTACTCTTGATACACCTGATAAACATATGTGTGAGATCTTAGTATCTGATGTCACTTTTTGCAAGGTCACTTCCTGTGATGCAACGTGATATGTCACGCGACGTGACATCATGTGCTGTGATGGCACCCGTCATGATGTCACTTGCGTACTGCCTAACTTGGTAACTTATTTTTATAGGTCTTGGACCTGCTCCCCTCCTTGCCGATTGTAGAGATTACACTGCTATTGTACACTCTTTGGCTGAGTCTAGTGCACATACGTTAATAAGACGCTTCCTTTGCCTGACAGGTTACAAGTCACAGTCTTTTGTTTATCTAGGTTTATCTGCGCATGTCACATTCTACACAGATTTGGGCTGAGACACTAGCAACCACCATGCGTGGAGCTAAGACGATACTGAATGTAATGTCCCTGTGATTTGATGTGTCTGCTATTTCCCTGATTGTAGGCCTTGATGGAGGTGGTCAGGTTTGCGTGCCTACTCTAGCTGATATTATTTAATGTACAATATGGGCGTGCCAGCCCTGAACCACTACTGTACTGGCATCTTATTTTCTGTTTTACATTATTGGTCTGGCTGTATTTCATTTAGTTTGATTGTATCCACAGACCATCATAGCAAATGCCGTTATGTTTTAAAAAAAGAAAATCTTAATAACCTTCAAAAGGCACACACCTTAAAAATATGCTTGACCCCAGAGCTTAATGTCGGATTCTTTGTTATTTTTGGCTCTTGCGGTGGACCTTGGATTATCTAAATAAAAAATGGACACAGTAAGCTTTTGTCTCCCTATGGTGGTCAATCTTGCACACCGAAACGCGTCAACGCCTCTGGAGTGTTAAATTCGAGGAACTATTGAGTCTAAAGATATCCATGTGATATGACTACAACATAGATTCTATCGAATTGACTAGATTCTTGATGATTTATAACATGTCACTTGTTATTGTCTCTTTGTGAATTTATGATATGAAATGTTTTTATGAATTGTGAATAACCTATTTGTTTTTTAAATATAAATGTTGTTATTTTGAACAATTGACCGATATCGATGTTAATTGAATACAAATTGTGATGCTTTTTAATAATTTGTGTACGTTTATAATTATATGTGGTGTTACCGATAGTATGTAATTGAGAGAAGAAGCTTGTATGGCAGATGGTTGAAAGCTGACGATAGTTGGTAAGTTACTCCAAGGGAAAAACTATTTTTACTCATACCCACGTAATCCCTTATCTTTTTCCTTTATCTGATAGGGTGTACAGCTTGGGGACACAAAGAACACAGCCCAGTGCCCGTCATCCTCGTTGCAGTTGGGTGCACCGTATGTCAGCCACCACCACCAGTGGGACACTTTCGGCCTTCAGATCAATTATAATAGTATCTCTGTTACACTATGGAGAACCGCTGCTAGGGTCCCAACCGTTTCAAATACCTTCTGTTCAGGTTTTCCAATTATTGTCTGATCCTGGTATCTCAGCACTTCACCCTGCCATTGGGTCACAACTCATCAACAATCCATGCAGGTTGTATTCATACATGCAACAATCAAGCCCCAGGTCTCTTGATGGCTGGCTTTAGTTCTCTGTGCAGCCCCCACCCCCCTTAGTAGTAGCCCGGGCCCTGCACGTGGGAGAAATGTCTCTCCACCAGCCCGAACACCAGGCTGCCAGGCCCCTGATTTCCAGGCACCACGCAGTCTCATCCGCAGGGCTCCAGCACACGCCCCGTCGGGCACCTCAACTCTCTTACCGCTGTATTGTGGCGGTTCCCAGACGGAACGTCCTAACGCAAATTCAGCCCCGCTGGGCACCAGCCACATCAAGCCGATTCCGCCTCCACACTCCGGATGTCGGATCACATTTAGCTTCGGCCCCGCAGGCGTGCAATGCCCGGGGTTCCGCGTACACATACCGGCGCCACACGCAGTCCCCTCCAGCTTGGGCAATCGTTCGTGGGAGGTCAGCGGCACCACTCCTGTCTTCTAGAGCAGCAGCTCCAATGAGATGCCATGCTCTGCAGCCTCTATTACCGTAGCCCAGCCACACACACTGCCCAGGAAGGCAGTGGGCTCCAGCAGTCCGTTGGGCTAGCGCGCGCTCCGCCGGTGGACGGCGTTTTGAGAGATAGAAACCAGGTAATCCTTATTCAGAGAAGAGGCGCACAGTCTAGCCTCACTCCGATTAGGGTGACCAACTGGCATGGGTGCAAATTGAGGACAGTGAGTGTAACAAGCATTTACATTGCAACCGTCTCGCCTTTACAAAAGTTAGAGCTATTGGCATTGTAAATGACAAACTTTTTATTTATGTGTTGGTTTTGAAAACAGATAAATAAATGGCATTGTCATTTACAATGCCAATAGCTTAATCTCTCGCAAATGCGAGACCCATTGCATTTACGCGACTTTGAATTATTGACATTGCAAATAACAAAGCGTTCTATTTATGTTTCAAAAACCAAAACATAAATAAAAGGTCTCACACTGCTGTCTCTCCCACACAGACGCACACACAGAGACACACAGACACACGCACACACAGACACACACACGCACACGCAGACGCACACACACACTTCAGTGATCTGTCAAAAGCGTGGCTTGCAGCGCCCACCTCTTCTCTCAAGGGAGCCAAGCCCAGTACCGGCAGTGTGCAGTGACTCTGTCAAAACAGGTCTGTGCTCTCAAAGGGGACAAAGCCACTCCCTTCTAGTAGGTCACATCAGATGACCATTTTCTAAATTACATCTTTACGTGCCTGAGATTTACAGTTAGGCAGCATTATCTCACAATATTCCAGAATTAAACGCTGGGAGGAAGAGTCAAAGCCTATCATAAACTGTGCAGCTGCAATCATATTGGAAGGAAGGGTAAGCCACAAAAAGCATAGGATATTTTCTAAAGGTGCAAAAAAAAGAAATACTAAAATTGTACACCCCACGACGCACCTTTCCATCAGTTTCTGAAAATGAAAAAGCGTTTGTCGACATAAAATTAAAGAAAAGTGAGGTTGAACCAAGACCCTTTTATGCAACTGTGTAAAAATCCTATGAGCACGAAACGTGAAAACAGCAAGGAAGAGCCACTAAAAGCCACGTAGAGCGGAGCTGCTTACGTTTCACGGAGTACAATCCACGATACACGTTTCGTGTGCAGTCCCATATCGAAGTTTGCAAGGGGTTTCCGGTTTGCAGTACACACTCCGAGAGTCCTACTCCCCAAAACTTTCAGCAGAGGCAGACGATGCCTGTCACAGCCTGTAAACGCCAACGTCGCCAGTGACAGGAAAAAAGTAAAATGCACACTCAGAATCCCCCTCAGAGACTGTCAATCCAAAATTTGCACAAAATGCTCCTCGCAGATCACCAATCCAAAATCTTCCTACTGGCAGCCTATTAGCGACTGTAAACCACTTGCTATACAAACAGGCTTCTCAGAGAGTACCTGCTCTACAGTAGGGGACCAAATAAATACACAAGTGCCCAGATCGGCCTGCACTCGCCGCTTCCTTCTTGGCGCTCCTGCGGCTGGGACAGAGTGGAGATAGAAGTCTGGCCCATCTCCGGCACAAAGTTTCCCGGCGGCTCCCAGGCTCATGGTGTGGTTCTGCCGGACACTGAGTCGGGCAGCCCTTCCGGCACCACCATTTCCCGAGGGTGGGAGGTGCGGGTCTGATTCCCCTCGCCTAGCACTGGGTTTGAAAGTCGGGGTGGGGTGGCTGTGGCGGCTCCTCCCCCCTTTCCTGCTCGGGTCTGCTGCCTCTACATACCTGTGCGCCTCTGCGGGGGTCAGATTGCGGGAGGGGAAGGGCCTGCAGCAGCAGGCAGAGGACACATGCCCCTCTGCTGGCCTTGCGGCCCTCGGTCCTGGAGGGAGGGTGGCAGCGGCGGACCCTAAGCGCGCACAGGAAGCCTTGCTCCGCTCGCAAATGTTAGTAAAAGAGCTGGAGCCACCCCGGGGGCCGTGAGCCTTCTCTTTTCACTTGCACATGCCAATGCTTGTTAAATTTCCATTGGCATAGTACCGCACGAAACATGCGTGTGGCGTCAGCCGCCCCACATTTTTTCTTTTGTGAAAAGCGCACACTTTTTTCCCCCGGCCGCTAGCCGGCGTGACCTGCTCTCAGCTGCATCTTATTCCTATCAGTTTCAGGCATGAACATTAAGGTTGTTTATTGAAGAATTGTGGGCATCAGTATGACCTAACAGTTAGTGGCGTGCACACTATTTCTAGAAAGACTAGCAGTTCCAGATGAAGCCACGTGCACTGACTCCATCTTTAGGATGTGCGACTGCAACCACGCATGCCCTGCAGAGCAAATCAGTGCTGTGCCTGTGCACACTATTTAAAGGGGGTGATTAGGCTCCAGGGTGCAGGCGGCATCTTTAAGCGTGTACGGAAGATCAATCAGTGATGCGCACATTAATGAATCTTTAAGTGTGATCCTGAAAAGAGCACACACTGATCAAAAGACAAGCCAGGCCAGAGTTTCTGGTTATACCAGTACCGTGCGCCATATCCCCGTGATGCACACACTAAATACAAGTGCATAGCGAGACTTTGATATATAACATTCAGGTATGATTTGCCCAGAAACACGGTGTTATCATCAAGCTACACGGATGCAATGTGCTTTATTTAACTAGCTTAGGATGCGATCTGCCAAGCCTCCCAGTTTGTTGAGTGCCGCCGAGACTAGAACCTACTTCTCCCGCATTACCGTTGGGAGTCTCTGGTGCGCTACCTGCCCATTCTTGCTACGGATGTCCCGGTTTCGCGCCATTGCTCACCTCGCTCTATGCTGCCAACGAGGCTTGGGGGCATCATCGCCCGCACCAACCCCTCCATGGTGCGAGACCTGCCCGGTCAGATTGTCCTGTGCGATGGCTGGGCTGCCTCCCCTACTCCTTCGTCCAAGACACCGCCGTTCAGGCTTCAGGTGCTGGACATGCGTGTTCTCTTTTGAGGGCGAACGGACCCTTCCACTCCACCGCTAGGTCCTTTTTGGCAGCACCTCCGCCCATGGCTGGTCAACGATCCTCATCTTCCCCACCCCTGTTCCACCGATTGTGGCCTGGATCTCGTTGCCGCCGCCTCGATTCTCCGGCATACCGCCTCGACTCTCCGGCATACCGCCGCATACTGCTTGGGTTACGCCGCCTGTCCCTGGCAATTCTTCTCCTTCCTTGATGCGAGGGGGGTGTATGTGCTTCCTTGGACCATTGGCCCCTTTTAGCCCCCCCCTCGCCGCCCACCCCTTGAATTGGAGGGGGCTCGCCTCATTTGAGGGGGGGCCAATCCTAGACCCCGCCAGTCTAGTCTGTTTGCAAATGGGGGCGGGGAGGGCCTCCTGCCTCGGACGGCGTTTTACCCAGGCCCCCATTGGTCCGGCTTCGCCTACCCGCCCCGGGTTATTTATCTTCATAGTGTAACAGGCCATGTTCAGAAAAGCTGTTTTCTGCGATGGGTTGGGCCTCCGAATCTGATAAAACTATTCGATCCGGGTCTGATGTCGGTGATATCAGTGCCAGTGTGGAGCTCAGACCCATGGCATTAGTATTGGTCCCGTGAAAGGCATCGGGCATTGAGCTGAAGCAGGAGAAGGCGGGCAAAATGCTCAATGATGGGGGATGAGTGGGGCAGTCAGCATCGAGGATTAATCTGTCTACGGACCTCCGACAGGCTTCCACCTGGGATCTTTGGCACCCGAAGGCTCTCCAGCTGGATCTGGTGGGTAACTAAAAATGTTCTCCTGAGCCTCTCTCAGCTGGTGGAGTTTGTCCGCTGTAGCAGTGCACTCAATAAAAAGTCAGAGCATAACCACTGATAAAGTCCATTCCAAAGAATATTTTCCTGAGGGAAAAAAGTCCATCAGAGACAGCAATGTCAGCTCTGGTACCACATCGATGCAGGAAACAAGCGCTCGCCATGCCACAGCCCCGTCCCTCTCAGACTGACTTCCTGCTGACGTAAAAGGTTCCTTATCTTCTTTATGGGGCGAAACAGATGGCCCCATAAAGAAGATAAGAAACCTTTTACGCCACCAGTAAGTCAAGTAAGCCAGTCTGAAAAGGACGGGGCTTAAAGAGAAAGAGGAACGTCACTAGGACCTCTTCTCCAATGGCTCGCCACCGTTTAGGATGAACGGTGACGCCAGCCAATGGAAAAGAGGGGCGGGGTTTATCCTCGCTAGTGAAACTCACTCTATATCATTAAATCTCGCCAGCTTGACTGTCGCATGTGCTCAGTCTTTCGCAGGCCGAGACCTAACAATTCAGGACAAAGGTTCAAAATTCAGGACAGGAGGTCAAAATTCAGGACAAAAGGTAAGTTTTACAGGCACATCAGAGGAGGTTGCGCAGTAGTATATAAGCAAGTAAATAGACAAGCACTAAAGTACAAGTAAAAATAAGTTTATATTAGGTTGAGACAATTGTGCACTTCATGGTTTGTCGGTATGTGCGCAGCTTTAAGCAAATGTGAAGGTCTTTTTCTGGTAACAAAACCGCCCCCACCTTTCCAGCTCCCAGAGAAAACGCCTGATGCCCCATCTGGCCAGTCTGGCCTTGCTACCACCCTCCAATGACGCCCCCTCATCTTCTCCTAGACCCTCTCCCATGTGTATTTAATTTATTCTATAGTGCTACTCATCCCAAGTATGTGGGGAAGAGTGTTGGAGTGCGTTACAACACACACATAATCTATAGACACTCACTCATATAAATCTGAAAGTCAATGTATAGGAAATGTTGCTTAAGATAATGGGGCTTACAATGTGTAATCATACTTTATTCCATCATTCAGTCTTTCACCTTTCATTCTGTCCTTCAATCTGTGCGCCCATCTGTAGGAGAGTAGGGTCTGCTTTCCTATGGTCACCCCAATTTTTGCTTTTTGCTTCACTGGTTTTCGACATAATGTGGCTGTGGGCCTGCTAATCAGATCCACAGCCTGCTGTTCTCTCTCTAAGTTCACAGACATGTACTTTAGGTACATCACCAATTTGGTACTGGACACCTTATCAGCCCCTGTACAGTGTAATATAGGTACCCAGGGCATAGGTGCATTCAAGGCCTACCAGGGGCTGCAGCATATCTTTTGCCACCCCTGGCTGGCCACTCAAGTAGACACAACTGGCTGATCACTCAGCTGGGGCAAGGTCGTGTAATCACCCCTTGCTTAGATATAGTATACCTATATCTAAACCTATCTGGACACATATATGCCTATAAGGCACTCCTATGGCAGGCCTTAACAATCCTGGAGGCAGAGTGCTTGGTTTTATGTGAGATGGTGCTCTAGCATGAGCTGAGCCTGTCTGCAGCTTTCGAAACCACTTCCTTATAGCTGTTCCAGGATATTGCCATACCATATACTCTTAAGTGCATTATAATCCTCGCGGTTATTGCTAACTTTGGTTTGGCTTTATCAAAACATGTTGTGTAAGGTGTCATACACTTTGGAATACTACCCCCTCGCCAGTTCTGGCGACGGGGGTAGCATTCCACCCTTCTAGAGGGAGAAGACATGTTACTTTACTTAAACGCGGTTAAATCTAACCAGAGCCTCAGCATCACAAAATGGATGCTGCTGCCACAGACACAAGTCTGACCTCCTGCTGCTGACCGAAACTTGGCAGGGGAGGCTTGGACTAAAGGTTTCCTGTCACAGGGTGGTGTTACACCACCCCAGACAGGAGATAGTGGATTTGGGCAGGGACGGCTGAATGAAACTAGACACTGCCTGGGGCACACAAGGTGTCCCATGCAAAATCCAGTCAAACTGGTTCTGGGGCACTCCAGCCCCAGCTCTGGCGCGAAACTGGACAAAGGGAAAGGGGTGTAACCACCCCCTTCCCTGGTCCCACCCATAGGAGGGACCTAGCAGGATATCCAGCCCCTTGATTTGGAATAAAGGTAGGAGCTGTGCCAATGCACCTCAGATCATCCTGACTGAAACTTTGAAACAAAACTCTGGACCCTTCGACATCCCACTCGACATGGAAGACTGAAGAATCTCCCTTGTGGTCAAGGAGTGACCACCCTGTGCAAACAGGCACCATCCAGCACCCAACTGTTTGCTTTGTTGCAGTTCCCGCCGGAACTCGAGTGAAAGAGATCGACAAGACCCAGCTTCCCTGACTTCTAACAGCCCGATCCACAGTCCCAGCGAATCTGAGACCCGTGGAGGCAACGTGAAGCGTGGGGCCGGCCATCTTGAAAAGACTGCGAAGTGCTGACCGTGCAGCTCCTGAGGCATCCTCGAAGCTGTGATTTGGGGTTTGAGAAGCCCCAGCCCCGAGCAGCTTGTGCACCGAAGATCACCCCTCCACACTCACCGAGTGCTGCGTGGGGCCCTTTTGCATTTTCCTGCTCAACGCCTTGGTCCGGTCACTTGCCCGTTGGCTAGTGGCTCCAGTACCGACGAACCTTTGAATTTACACTGCTAGTTCGGTTGCTCCAGACTGGCCCTCGCTCCCCTAAAAAGGAGCAACCTCTCTGACCTTGCTGGTCTGAGGAAGAAGCGATCTTCAAATCCTGCGTGGGTTGCATTTACCAAGGCCTGTTAACTCCGATCCGGAAGCCGACACCGCCGACAGCGAGAACCTTCGTGGGACAGCTCGTGGTCCACTCCTGGACATTCTCGATGCCCCAGAGTCCACGTGGCAGCGGAGACAAGCTTCACGACAACCACCTGACTGCGCCCGACATTGCCTGGTTCCTTCCTGGTTCCATCCTGGTCACTGCCAAGTGACCCAGACTCTGTCCCCTCTGCTTTCAGGTACTCTACATCTTCGATCCACCCTTGGATCCAACTGGACTCTTCTCTCCTGGCCGCCTGCAGCATCTTCATCTCCAGGCTCCATAGATCCCCACGACGAAACCCGACACACTTTGGCACCTATGCACCCGCTTCCTGTGGGTGAGGTAACGATCTAACACCGGTGCTCCTATAGTGGTTTACACCTCTAGTGTCCTAGTTTAAAGTGGCTTAATTCTATTCCAGTCGGAAGACTTCCAAAACAGTAACTTTGTAACTTTTACGCACCATTGACTTTGCATTGGTGCATGCGTGTGCTTTTAGCGCTGCACCCGAATCCCGCGGGCTACTCCCGTCCTAACTGCTGTTAGTCCATTTTAGTCCCAGCGATTCCCTAGGCCTTACCACTGTTCGTAAAGTGATACTTATACCTCTTATTTAGTAAATGGTTTGAGTGGCCACCGGCCCTATCCATAATTGTGCAACTTTTGTATCTTTAACTGTGCTTTTGTTTAAACGCTTGTGCCTCTGGACTCATAAAGAGTACAGAGGATTATTCTACTAATAAATACATATATTTTTATAATATATAACTTCTGTGGTGTCCTTTCATTTGATATTACAGGATTGCATATGGCAAAACAGCTGGCTTCACATGCCCTCTTGAGTTTAGCCTAAGACTGCTTAGTCCATGCTACCATTAGGATAGCTTGTCTATAAGGTTGACTTTACAACCACCACCATAAGGGATTGTTTGGACTGATACAAGGTGCCCACAGAATTGTGGACATCATACATCAGGCCAACTTCTCACATATCCATGTCCATATTCAACCATTTACAAACTTATCCATCATGTATCCTTCCATCCATCATTTCACTCATCCATCCCTCAATCCACCCTTTTACTCATCCATTATCCATCCATCCACCCTTTCACCCTATCCATCCGTGCCCTCATCCATCCACTCCTCTTCCACCCATCCATCCATTCACTCATCTATCCAGCCATTTACCTATACAGCCATCCTTTCTCTTACTCATTCATCCATCCAGTCACTCATCCTTCCACCCATTTACCCGTTCAGTCATCCATTTATGCACCCCCTTTCTCTTTCAATTCCCCTTTCACTTAGCCTTCCATCCACCCACCCATCCATCTACTCATCCACTCATGAATCCATCAATTGAACCTATCATTTATCCATCCTTTCACTCATCCATCCATCCTTTCTCTCATCCATCCTCCCTTTCTCTCCTCTAGCCATCCTTTTGTCCATCTACCCGCCCTTTCACTCACTCATTCAGCCTTACATCCACTCTTTCCCTCATCCGTCCATCCATTCACCCTTTCACTTCTCAATTCATCAATACACCCTTTCACTTATCGATTCATCAATCATTTCACTCATCTAGCCAGCCATCCATCCATCCATCCACCCATCCCTTCACTTACTTACTTACTCACTCACCTTTTCACATTAATTATTGAGACCCATCAAGAACTCCACCCTCGCTGTACTTCCTAAAGCAAGTTGTGGAGTGGGGCAGGGTTCACTATGCCCCTGCACATAGGCAATCTGAAAAAGTGGAAGGCATGAGTCATGCATGATGCACAGTGCCTGGACTTGGGGCGACTGTGACATGGTGTTGTTTCCAGAGCTTTATGTGGGATGAAAAAACTAGGGGGAGTCTCCCCAAAAGGGTGTTCGATGTAATAAAATGTGTGACTTAAAACACATAAACTAAAAATCTGTGCTTAATATAATGTGCCGCCCGACTGGTATTTGTGTTTGTCATTGCATCCAGATATATAATACAACAAGTAATGTTACACCTAGAGCAAGTAACGTTACACCTACCACAAGCCAGAACGATTGGCTTTGTCAATGGCTGTTAGTTGCATAAAATAAAAAAGCAGCAACCATGGCTGCTATACTATAACTATAATCCTTTCCTTTGAACTTCTTTCACCGCCTTCCTTTGCTTAACTGGATTCTCTTAGCAGAAGCATGGGCGTTTTTGCACTTCCATGTGACCGAATGCCCTGCCCTGGACCGTGGCAGGAGGAGGCCACCACATGCCGTGCCAGCCCAGACTGACCCATTGTCATTCTGTATGTGGCAATCAGCCCCACAAAGAATGACAATGGACGGGGTTGGGCTGGTTTTGTGCTCAGAGGAGTGCGAGGTGGCCCCATCAGGGGGTTGAGGCTTCACGCAGGGGAGCAGCTCTGTTCCCTGCAATGCCTAAAATTACGGACAAAGGCATCTGTAAAAAGGATCCTCAGGGACAACGGACGTGAGGTCCAATTTACGGACTGTCCGTGAAATTTACGGACGGTTGGTCACCCTAACTCCGATAGTCCTAATTCTTACGCCAGGATGCTAAACTGATTACGAACGACGGGAGCCCTTCACAGGGACATCTACTCCGCCATCTTACATAGCCACGCTCTCGGACATGTGTCTTTTACTGTGAAAAGGCTAATAGCCCCATTTGGGAGGAGTTACACGTGGACCTCTCAGCAGTGCTAACTTCTGAATGGGACTACTAAAGATGGTACTTCAAGGTAGGGCTCTGCTATTGCTTTTCTACTATCTGCTACCCTGCGGTGAAGAGTGTGGGGAGCACCACATCTCCCCTGTGCTCTACTGCTGTTTCTTAGAGTAAGAGTGATTTCGGACAGGGGTGAAGGCCTCTGATGGCTTATTGCTGCTTTGATAGCTCTTCGTTCCGTGCCATCACCTCCATCCAGATCTTCAAAGCGGACCTCAAATCTCTTTTATTCCAAAGACACTTTCAGAACTAATTCCCTCCTTCTCAGACCCTGCCAGGAAGTTCTTTAGTCTTTGTAAATTTGTCACATATGTTTTTATTTTTGCTGTACATCCTGTGCTTGCTGTGTTTGAAATAGTTTTCCTTTTGCCTGCTTAGTTTTGATTCTATGGCCTGCTATTGTTCGCCAGGAAGTTCTTTAGTCATTGTAAAATTTGTCATATTTATTCTTACTTTTGCTTGTACACTCTGTTCATGCTATTTTTGTTTGTTCTATTCCTGCAACAGTTCTCTCATGTAACGTAACTGGTTCTATTGTACAGTGCTCCGACACCTTAGGGTAAAGTCTGCGCTTTATAAAAATGCATGAAATAAATTAAAATAAAATAAATAAAAACCTCCTCAGTATAATGGGCTCAATAAGCTTCTCATTTCTGCCCCCCCCAATTATATAAAAAAAAAACACCCGACTCCGCACAATGAATTTTAAGAGTGTGATGGGGTGGCTCGGAAGAGCAGGCAGGGCTGGGTCTTGGTCACCTTCTGGCCTAAGATCGGATGGCACTGACCCAATTCACTGACTGAAAACACTTCTTATGCAACAGCATAGCAGCGCCCATAGGCTGTTGCTGCTTTCTGACTGTTGCATGCTGAGCAGCTCGGTATCCTCTTCTCTTAGCACACAGTGTGCACGTCCATCCCTTCCTCTGGTAGAGAGATGAAAGTCTGAGTCAGGCAGAGAACGGGTATGTAGATTTGCAGCACCACTAGGAACAGTGAGGGGCCCCATTGCAGGCCGTTCTGCTGTTGTGCTTTGTAGCGCTCAAGGACCAGGTGGTCAGGTCATGGAGCCTCATATAAAATAGTAAGGGTCTATGGCTCTTTTAGAAAGTGTAGACTTTTAGAAGACAATAACAGCCTTTACCAAACATGCAATAAGTTTGCTCTGGTGTCCTTCTCTTCAGATTTTTATAAGATCACATGTGGTCGCCATTGCCAAAGAAATTAAGTGTTGTGCTACAACAGAGGCTCTCAAGCGGTACTTTTTTTCCCTAGCGCTATAAAGTCCTCAGCAGCTTTAAGGCTCATAATTTTAATTCCGTTCTGAAAAAACGGGGGTAACAAACCAAGGATTTTCCAAGAGATTAGCAGACATGCATACGTGCTGTGTGGGATGTAATTTTGAAAGGTTTCTTTTGGTTTGTGTAAATGGTTTCAACAAGAAGTTGCCCGATTGCATTACCATGCTATTTAGTGCGTCCTTGGTCATATATCATTCTTTTGCATGGAAGGATTATGAGGGCTCTGCTATCATGCATCCAAAAAATATATTACTTGTATTTATTTACTTTTCAGTAGACTGTTTGCTGAAAACTGGGTGTCCAAAATCTTTTCAGAGTGAGCTGTGTTTATGCTTTTCCCTGAAATGTGCATGTTTATTCATTCGCTGCTATTTCATGTTGCATTCCTTTTGGAGTAGTAAATGGGTGTCAAGCCACTTTTACTTTTGTCTGTCAGTTCCAGGCTGGTACGATCATAAAGATCTAACTAACGGGGGGAGGGAGCCTCAACATGTTGGCATGGTCTCGTCAGCCAGTTTTGGACACAGATTATCATTTTGGCAGAGACTGCAGAAGCATGAGAGTAAGAGTTTGTTCTGATTGGGACTGTTTTAAAGTTAGTGAGTTTTCAGGTCTACGTGCAGTGTTTCTCTTAACTACAACAGTCTTCCTTTAAGTTTGAGGGAGTTCGGCTTCTGTTGAGATGTGTACAGACAGGGTACGTTAAGCCTCATCTATGCTTTTCAGTCGCTGCCTCATGGCTCACAGCAGGATTTACAGGTTGAGGAGCTCTATATTCCATGGGTGGGAAAATGTATTCACTGTTATGCAATTTCAAACACCACAGGGCGGTATTATTTGAACATACTCCAGGTTAGTGGGTTAATTTTAACAAATTACCACATTTGGGCAGAGCACTATTCAATTTGATCAATTATTTGCACCAGTTATAGTCAACGATATTTTGCTTTTGGACTGAATGCATCAGTAATTCATTTACGTTTTCTTGACCTCAAAGATTCACCCCCTTTTGAAGTCACCATCTTTTACATTGGGTGAAAAAAGTGTGTTTGAGGCATGTGAGCTGTAGATCACATGCTTTGCATATTCCTGCCATCTAGTGTTGGGTCTTGATGTTTGCAAGTTGTTTTTGTTTGAAGAAGTCTGGTATTGTGACTCCTCCTTTCGGCAATAGTGCGCATGGGCATCGACTCCATTGTTAGATTGTTTTTTTTCCGCCATCGGGTTCGGACGTGAATTGCTGCGCTCCGGTTCGACACCGTTCTCAGGTTCTGCTTGGTGCGTAATCGACTACCCTCAACGGTGTTGTTTATTGATCGCGTATTCCCACCTATGCGTGTCGTATTGATTCCTAAAACTTCGATCGAAAATCTTGTGGAAGGCCCTTGGGCCTAGCCGCATCGGGCGAGCTCGCAGTAGATGGAACGGACTCCATTCCAATTCTGACCCGGGTGCTACTCTAAGTACCCCCGCAACTATTTGCACGAGGTGTGCAATTTATGTTTGTCACCTGAACACAAAGAAGAAAACTGCGAAACCTGTCAATCGTTTCGATCAAAGAAGATGCTCCGTGACCGTCAGGCTTAGTCACGAAATTTACCAGCAACACAGCGAGTCTGCTCCAGATCTCTACAGAGAAAATCACGACCAAGAAATCTTCGAAGCGCAGGGAGCCGATGAGGAAGGGTAGTGTATCTACGTATCCGAGAAAGACTCTGACATCGAGGAGGACATCAAGCAGGGTCAACGTACGCGGAGTAAAGATACTCCTCTGCCCCAAATGGTACCCTCTAAAAAGGCTCCAGTCCCTCCTCTGCCTTCGGGCCACGGTTGTCACTGAGAAAAAGTTTCAAATGTCCCACTTTAGGGGCGTGGCTTGCAGCCAAGCATGGCGGCGGCTTAGAGGATTAGCTCCGTGATCAGAGCGGCCTCTCCGAACATCCGACCTTCAATCCGACACACCAGTTGTCTCTTTTGGGGAAAGCCTGAAGCCCGAGACCGGGCGGACTCGAAGGCTGCAAATCCGGTGAAGATCCGACACCGGGAGACCGACTGGGCACTGGCGACCTGCGCGGCCTGAGCGGCGATCCGAAGCCGGGGGAGCGAGTATCGAGCCGCCCCGACCGGAAGTGAGAGGAGTGGGGACTGGCCGGACCGGAAACACCCGATCGAAGAGCAGCGGAGCAGCGCCGGACGAGAGCAGGCCGAAAGGGACGGCCGGATCGCCGCTGCGACTCTGCCGCCTGACGCACCTGACCCCCCTTAGGTCCTGCACAATTTGCTGAAGAGCAGCGCGGGACACGGTGAGCGACGCCGCCGAACCTACGTAGGCTCCGGGCTTGAGACCTGAGGCCCCCGGAGAGTAAGGACCCTACCGCGCGGGGTGGCCGAGCAGGGGGCGCGAGGGCTCACTGTTGGTGGACGAGTCCCCCCCTCCCCCTTGGAACTTTCAGCGGACTTACCCCGACATATCCATCGAGGGAAGCAAGGGTGGCGGCTGGGTCCCAGCGGGTCGCGGGACGAGCAGGGCGGAACTGCCCACCCGCGTGGAAATACAGTGCGAAGGAGTGCCTGAGGCGTGGGCGCTGGGGAGCCAGGCGCGGTGGGCGCCCAACAGGCAACGTCTAGTCTCTAGTGGTGCCGACACACCAACCAGACGGCGCATACCCCTGACTGACAAGGCGCAAGACATCGGGCGCTGCGGGGAAGTGCATTAACAGTAGTTCTCTACCCAGTGTACATGCACGTGACATTTTAGACTGCTTCTCACATTGTCTCCCCCTTGGGCACCGGAGCCAGAAAGGACCATAGGTCACGAACCTGAGCTGGGTGGCGCAAGACTGCAAACTCACCGAGTCTGCATCACTGGAAACGGACACAACAAACACACGCAGTAATTTCCAGAGTGATGGCCGGGAAGGGTTCCAGAGGGAGTGCGACGCAGACCCGCCTCGAGAAGTATGCATACAGCAAGGGAGCGTCCTCACCAACTGAGAACAGGCCACCCGGCAAACAAATGGGGGACGGAGCTAGCGGGGGTTCAAAGGCGACGCTGGATGATGTGATGCGCACTTTGCAACAGGTACAAGCCACGGTGGGCGCCATATCCACAGAGGTGACATTACTGAGAGCGGATCTGCATAAAATTTCGGAAAAGGTGGGCTCGCTGGAGGTAGTCACTAAATCGCTGGTGGAGGATGTGTCGGAGTTACAGACAGCGATGGAACGTGTCAAGGCAGAGAACAGAGCGCTGAAAGACGAGCTGGACGACCAGGAAGGGCGGTCAAGACGCAACAACATCAGGATTTTGGGAGTTCCGGAATCGGAAGGCACAGAGGCGACGGACTTATTTGTCGAAGAACTGATCAAAACCGAACTGAAGCCCAAGGGTCTATCGACGTTCTTTTCGGTGGAGAGAGCGCACAGAGTACCAGGGGGCAGACCACAGCTGGGAGCGCCTCCAAGACCCATTCTGGCGCGCATATTCAACTTCCGCGACTGGGACGCCATATTGCAGGCGGCACGGAGATCCCCTCCGATCAAGATACAGAATGCAACGATTGCTTTCTTTCCGGATTACACCGCGGAGGTCGCGCGTCGAAGGAAGACGTTCCTGGATGTTAAAAGGGAACTGAGATCCCGAGAAATCCCGTATTCTATGATCTTCCCGGCCAAACTGCGAATAGTAGCGGAAAACAAGACTTGGTTCTTTGACAATCCTGAGGTGGCACGAGAATGGCTTGACGGGTGGAGGCCGGCCGCCCAACACCGCAGAGGGAACAGGAAACAGGGTGACCAGGCAGAGAAGGGCCGCGCGGGCTCGTCGACCCCTGACCGCACGGAAAGAGAACGGTCGGATGAGTCGGGCAGACTGGTAGATGTTTCTGCGCCAGGACAGTGATCACCCGGTGACTACAAGTCGATGGACATGAGGTGCTGCAGCTTGAGAGACTGCCCTTGGATATCGGGTGAAGGGCCCCCCGAAGAGAGTATGAGGGGCCGGAGGTCGTGGGGCACTCCTCCCCTCAACGAGCAAGTATCAAGTTTTATTTAGGGGCTAAGCACTCTGCTAGGTTGGGGAGGCGGGCAGTTTTGGGTCCGTTTGGCATGAGGGCAGGGAGGGGGTGTGTTCAAGAGGGGACGAGTTTCAAAGACTACACCTCAGTGCAGGTGGTGTTGTTTATTGTTAAGTTATTTCAAACTGTAAGTACCTCAATACAGGGGGTGGATGCATGTTTAACGCAGGATGAAGGAACACAATGCGAGTTAGCTTTGCGCAAGGACACTGTCATTTCCCGCTATATATATAGGAATTCCATAGTGGCGGTCAGGTTGGCTGCACCCCGAATTGCACCATGGCACACGATACACGGGCAGACGCTACAGGGGTAGACCTCCACCAGCTGACACAGGTGGCTCCGCTCCAACTTATGACTTGGAATGTAAGAGGACTGGGGGACAAAATCAAGAGGGGCTTAGTGATACAGGGCATCAAGAGGGCTGCGCCAGCATTGGTGCTACTACAGGAGACGCACTTGGTGGGCACTGCGAGTCAGGCACTAAATAGGAAGGGATACCACATGGTGGTGCATTCTGACTTCACCTCGGGATCGAGGGGGACGGGGATTCTGCTGCGTAGGTCGTCTCCGTTCCTGCTCACCTCCACAAAAACAGACGATCAGGGCAGATTTGCGGCAGCTTGGGGCCAATGGGAGGGTAAACCACTGACCATAGTATCGGTCTACATCCCCCCAGCGCTACATAGCGTGGCGCTTCCTGCATTGGGGAAGTTCCTACTGGAGCTCCCGGAGGGAGACATGATCGTGGGGGGCGACTTTAACGCGGTAATGCACAACGCTCAGGACAGATTTCCATTGCGGCAGCATGCCCCGGCCACCTCCCGATTCAGAGAGTTTGTGGACTTGCAGGGATTGGTAGATTTGTGGCGCACTATGCACCCCAGTGAACAACAATACACGTATTACTCAGCGACACATAACAGCCTGTCACGCATTGACTACTTTTTCACCTTGGGGCAGGGTCGTCCCAGCATAGATGCAGTTCAAATCAAACCAAGGGGTATATCTGACCACTCTCCCTTAACCCTCACGCTATCATGTCCGGAGTGGGCGTATAGACGAATGTATCAGTTACGACCGGGATACCTAGCAGTCCCAGTGATAAAAAAGGAACTGAAAAAGGTAACCCATAACTATTTCGCTGAAAATGTGGATTCAGTAAACTCCCCCACTACCCTTTGGGAAGCATATAAAACGGTTCTCAGAGGTCAAGCGATATCGACTATCGGAGGGTACAGACGCACACAGGAACTAGAAACCGCACAATTGGAGCTCCGCCTGGCTGAGGCGCACACAGCACACACGAAAGATCCGTCACCTGACACCCTACACTCCCTCCGGTTAAGTCAACAACTCCACACTGACCACCTTAGGAAGAGGGCCTTGGAGCACATACCACTACAACGCAGACAGTATATGATGTGGGGGACAAGGCAAGTAAGCTCCTGGCCTGGCTGGAAAAGAAGGGGGGAGGAGCCAGAAGTATATTGCAACTGGCAGACAGGGATGGAAAGCTACACACGAGACCAGCGGTGATAGTGGACCTACTGGCGGATCACTTTCAGGAGGTGTATACCCCTGAAGATAAGGTCACGACGGAGATGGCGGAGGCAGCGTTGCGCGATGTGCCGACACCAACCTTGTCACAAGACGCTGTGAATGACCTTGAATCCGACTTCACAGTTGAGGAAGTACAGGGAGCCATAAACATGATAAACTCAGGGAAAGCAATGGGCCCCAACGGTGTCCCGGTTGAATGGTGCAAAGTGATGTCGGATACGCTAAGCCCGCACCTGTTAGCTATGTACAAAGACAGTCTGGCCAAGGGGGTGTTGCCCCATGATCAACGACAGGCTATCATTGTGGCGATCCTGAAACCTGGCAAACCGCCAGAGGACTGTGGTTCCTACCGCCCGATCTCACTCCTCAATATAGAGGCTAAAATATTAGCAAAACTCCTAGCCACCAGGTTGATGCCACACCTCGCTCAGCTCATTCACCCGGACCAATCAGGCTTCATGCCACATCGAAGCACGGCTCTGAACCTCCGGCGAGTCCATAGTGCAATGGCTCGTGCATCGCTGTTGACTGCACCGACGGTCATTCTATCCTTGGATGCTAGGATGGCATTTGATATGGTGGAATGGGGCTACCTTCTTGCGGTACTGGCTCATATGGGCTTCGGCCCCAAGTATATAGCCTGGGTGCGACTTTTATATACCGATCCAGTGGCACGAGTGACGGCGAATGGACATATCTCCCGTGAGATACCTCTGAGCAGGGGGACGAGGCAGGGATGACCGCTCTCGCCATTACTCTTTGCGTTAGCCCTTGAACCGCTGGCGGTGATACTTAGGGCCACGACAATGCTACGGGGGATCGTGTGGGGAGATGGCTGGGAAGACAGGGTTTCCCTATACGCTGACGATATGTTAATATACCTCACGGACCCCGAAGACGGGATCCCTGCGCTGCTGGCACTTTGTGAGGCGCACGGGCGGACATCGGGATATAGGATTAACTGGACCAAGTCTGTCATGTACGTGCTGCGGGGTCCCTCCCCCACACTACCGGCTGACTGCCCCTTATTAACGGCGGGCTCCTCCTTTAAATATCTGGGTATACACGTCACGCGTGACACCGCGGTTTTCTACGTGAAAAACTTACTGCCTCCATTGACTAGACTGAAAGGAGACGTCAGACACTGGAAGACCCTTCCACTGACGTTGTTAGGTAGAGCGGCGCTATTCAAAATGCTGGCGCTGCCTCGATTCCTGTACGTGTTGGAGAATGCCCCTAGCGTGGTGCCTGCAGGTTATATCCGACAGGTGACAGCAGTGGTGAATAGCCTGCTGTGGGACGAGCGCCCGCCCCGAATAGCGCATGTAAAGCTCACGAGAGGCTGGTACGATGGAGGGATAGCTCTGCCTCACCTGCAACTGTATTATTGGGCGGCGCAATTGAAAGTTGTTAATCAGTGGCTTCATGCACCACAGAACGACCCTGCTTACATGGCGGACAGACATCAGCTCGGAATGCCGGGTTTGCTGGCGCCGCTGTATCATAGAGGGAAGGCGAATAAGCTCCTAGGGCCGACAAAACACACAGCGACTCTCTGGCACAGCGCGCAGGCGAAGCTTAAATGGAAGGGAGTCATAACGAGAATGACGCCCTTATGGGACACCAGGGCGCTTGGCAGCCTGAGACAGTCCAAAGGGTTTGATGCATGGGATACCATAGGGATATCAACGGTAGGGGACATGTGGGCGGAGGGTGGTGTGGTCCCATTTACACAACTACAGCAGACCTATCAACTAGGCCCCACTGAAACATATCGCTATATCCAAATTCGACACGCACTCATGGCAGTAATACCAGCGGGGACTACGATACCGGAGTCTTCGCCGTTGGAAGACAGACTGTTAACAGATTTTATGCACACGGGCGCCACCTCCCTCACGTACCGTAAGATATTACATAACCTGCCGGACCCCTTACTCAAATTGCGAGAGAAATGGGTGGGAGAGTTGGGGGACATGGACGAAACAGAATGGAACGAGGCGCTAGCTTCCCCCAGAGGCGCGGGCATCTCGGCGAGGTTCCGTCTGGTCCAACTGAAGGTCCTCCACCGCATATACTTCACTAGGACAACTTTATATAAACTGCACAGAACTGATAATCCGCATTGTCTGAGGGGCTGTGGTGGGGAGGGTACCTTCCTACACACACTCTGGGAGTGCCCGAAAATTGCAGACTACTGGAGGCGTATAGTGCGCACCATCTCTCAGACGCTTGCCACAACACTAGTGCCGGAACCCCGTATGGCCCTACTGCACATATGGGGACCGACAGACATCACACGCCAGGGGAGGATATGGACGACGGTGTGTTGCATGGTGGCGAAGCGGGATATAGCACAAAAGTGGGGGGTAGCGGGGACACCTACACTAGATCAGTGGTGCAAGAACATGGATACGATTATGGTGACTGAAAGGGCGGTGTATAAAAAGAGGGCTAACCCGCGCAAATGGAATGCAGTCTGGACACCCTGGAATAAATACCGGGGAGACATATGTGACCCTCTAACGGAAGATGAAATGGATAGTTCAGATGGGGAGGACTCGGATGAATGAAGGTGATGAATGTGAGCGCAGGGGTCTCCTTAGCGACCTTGAATAACGTGACAGTCTCCTGATAAGATGTACTTGCATTCGGATCAAACACGAAGGAAGGAGCGGGAACACAGGTGCACGGATCATAGGTGCGGGGCAGAGCGATAGGTTGTAATCCACTGTACTGTATCAAAAGTTGTAGTTTGGTTTATAACACACAAAAGTGAGAGTCACTGATTCGTGATATTGATATTTCTTTGACTGTACAGAATACTCCGATACCGTTGCTGCTGGACCGCTGGTTGTCGGCTGAATAGCTGTGTATCATAACGTATAATTATGAATAGAAATGGAGCCGGCCTCCGGGTTGTAGGCGAATTGATTGTAACAATGTCAAAGACTAATAAAACTCTTACGAACCAAAAAAAAATAAAAAATTTGGAATTGGATAATACATACAATTATATTTAAAAAAAGATACTACATACCTAAAAAAAAAAAAATTTCCCACTTTCTGGCCCGGCACCTAAACATGTAGCAAAGCCTTCTGGCTCGGGACCGAGTCGGCCTACTTCGGGTACCGAAACAAAAACTTTGACACCAAAGTCCAAACCAAGTGATCCTTCAAACCCTTAGGCACCAAAACCTTCAGATACAAAATCTTCTGCACCAAAATCTTCTACACCAACAATTCTGGCCCCAAAAGACAAAACCGCTCCTCCACCATCCAAGTAGCCTTGTTTGGATGTTCTGCCTGCTAACACTGATCCCAAACTAAAAGGAACTTGTGATTAATCCTAAAACTGTTTACAACAAGGGGTGGTGATGGACAGAGTCTCTGAATTAAGCAGAGTACTCTCACCCAGTCAAGAGATCAGGGCTAGATCCAACACCGTTTTTTAGCTCATTGCACCATCCCAGTTTCAGAACCTGGCTGTATGCAAATTAGTCTGTCCCTGGCCCAGTGCATCATGGGAACAGGGCAGACCAGACTACAAAAGCCAATTCTTACACTGGGAAGGAAACAAGCTTCCGGGGACCGGTTTCTGGCATTTCAGCCGTCTTCGGCCCGGCTTGCTTGAATCCTGATGGTGCAATGAGCAAGGGACTCACATCTGAGTATACCCTTCCACGCTTAGGGTGGACAAAATTATTTACAACAAGGGGTGGTGATGGACAGAGTCTCTGAATTAAGCAGAATACTCTCACCCCCCAGTCAAGAGATCAGGGCTAGATCCAACACCGTTTTTTAGCTCATTGCACCATCCCAGTTTCAGAACCTGGCTGTATGCAAATTAGTCTGTCCCTGGCCCAGTGCATCATGGGAACAGGGCAGACCAGACTACAAAAGCCAATTCTTACACTGGGAAGGAAACAAGCTTCCGGGGACCGGGTTCTGGCATTACAGCCGTCTTCGGCCCGGCTTGCTTGAATCCTGATGGTGCAATGAGCAAGGGACTCATGTCTGAGTATACCCTTCCACGCTTAGGGTTGACAAAATTATTTACAACAAGGGGTGGTGAGGGACAGAGTCTCTGAATTAAGCAGAATACTCTCACCCAGTCAAGAGATCAGGGCTAGATCCAACACCGTTTTTTAGCTCATTGCACCATCCCAGTTTCAGAACCTGGCTGTATGCAAATTAGTCTGTTCCTGTCCCAGTGCATGATGGGAACAGAGCAAACCAAACTACAAAAGCCAATTCTTACACTGGGAAGGAAACAAGCTTCCGGGGACCGGTTTCTGGCATTACAGCCGTCTTCGGCCCGGCTTGCTTGAATCCTGATGGTGCAATGAGCAAGGGACTCATGTCTGAGTATACCCTTCCACGCTTAGGGTGGACAAAATTATTTACAACAAGGGGTGGTGAGGGACAGAGTCTCTGAATTAAGCAGAATACTCTCACCCAGTCAAGAGATCAGGGCTAGATCCAACACCGTTTTTTAGCTCATTGCACCATCCCAGTTTCAGAACCTGGCTGTATGCAAATTAGTCTGTTCCTGTCCCAGTGCATGATGGTCTCTTGACTGGGTGAGAGATTTCTGCTTAATTCAGAGACTCTGTCCATCACCATTGTCCACCCTAAGCGTGGAAGGGTATGCTCAGACATGAGTCCCTTGCTCACTGCACCATCAGGATTCAAGCAAGCTGGGCCGAAGAGGCTGAAATGCCAGAAACCGGTCCCCGGTAGCTTGTTTCCTTTCCAGTGTAAGAATTGGCTTTGTAGTTTGGTTTGCCCTGTTCCCATCATGCACTGGGACAGGAACAGACTAATTTGCATACAGCCAGGTTCTGAAACTGGGATGATGCAGTGAGCTAAAAAACGGTGTTGGATCTAGCCCTGATCTCTTGACTGGGTGAGAGATTTCTGCTTAATTCAGAGACTCTGTCCATCACCACCCCTTGTTGTAAATTAATCCTAAAACTGGACACCTTTATGCAAAGCTGCCTGCAAAAAGAAAGGCAGAATTTGAGGACTCTTATCATATCCCTCTCATAACACCCACAAATTCACCTCAGCCACAATCCCCGGGTCATCAAGATGATTACGATGGGAATGAAGATGGGGACAGAGATGGGGATGTGCCACAGGACAATAGTCCAGACCCATGTATCAATTATAACACTGATCCCAATATTGATCCAGATCTATATCCATCTAAGCCTTCTCCTCCAGACGATAATGTGGGGTCTATTGAGTTAGTTAATACGGCTGCACAGTACCATGGAGTACAGCTCCATGAGGAGGCTCTAGTGGAAGACTTCTTATTAGAGACACTAAGTGCATCACAAAAGACTACACAAACACTACCAATGCTTAAGGGTATGTTAAAACATGCAGATGAGGTATTCAAAGACCCAGTGAGAGCTAGGGTTATCACACCTAGAATTTACAAGAAATATAAGGCTGCACCTACAGACCCAATTTACATCAGGCATTAGGGGTCAAGTTCCATTAGATTCTTTAGTAGTATCAAATGCTCGTAAACGAGTTCCTTCTCAAGACACAGGAGATGCCCCGCCTCCTGATAAGGAATCTAAATTAATAGATGCCTCAGGCAAAAGAATAGCAGCGCAAGCAGCTAATCATTGGCGCATAGCTAACGCACAAGCACTGTTAGCGAGGTATGACAGAGCTCATTATGATCAGTTAGAGCAACTGCTCCAATATATGCCTGATGAGCATAAAGCTAAAGCTCATGACCTCATCCAGGAATGAAAGCTTATTTCCAACACTTCAATCGGGTGTTCTCTAGATGCAGCAGACACTGCTTCACGCGCTATTAACACCAGCGTCCCACTCGGACGTCACGCATTGCTCAGGGTATCAGGATTTAAACCGGAAGTTCAAACTTCATTTGAAATTTACCTTTTAATAAGGAACATTTATTTGGTCCTGAAAAGGACACTGCATTAGAAAAAATGAAGAAAGACACCAAGGTAGCCAAATCCATGGGAGTTCTGCAAACACCATCCAATCGTGGTTCCTTTCGCCGCTCCTTTTACAGGGGAGGCTTAAAGACCATCCATACTGACGGGTCCTCCATGCCACATAGAGGCTAAAGTCAGTCACCCTCTACAAGAGGTTATTTTCGAGGTGGATTTCGGGGAAACAATGGCAAAGGAAGAGGGAAAAGTAACACACCCGTACTTCCCCAGCCACAAATAAACAGTGACTTGTCTCCTCTTCCTCCAATCATTCAACACCTGTCGGGGGACGTCTCACTCAATTTCTCCCAGTCTGCAATACCATCACATCAGACAAAGGGGTTTTGCAAATTATCCAATCTGTTTATTGCCATGGAGCTTACCATCAACCCTCCAAACATTCCACCGCGAACACACAAACTATCTTCAGAACATATACACCTACTCAAATAGGAGGTTCAATCTCTTCTGGAGAAAGGAGCTATAGAGCCGGTCGCATTACAATAAGAAGGGACAGGCGTATACTCTCTTTACTTTGATTCCCAAAAAGGACGGTTCTCTCAGGCCTATATTAGACCTTAGTGAATTTAACCTATACATTCATTCAGATCACTTCCATATGGTCACTCTCCAGCAGGTGCTTCCCCTGCTACAACAAGGCAACTGTATGTCCAATGTAGACTTAAAGGATGCATACTTTCACATTCCAGTCCATCCCGCGAGTGTTTACAAAATGCCTGGCAGTAGTCGCAGCTCCCCTGCAAAGACAAAATATACATGTCTTCCCGTTGTTGGATGACTGGCTCATCAAAGCCAGCTCGTACCAAAAGTGTCTCCAAAAGTGACACACAAAGCGTCTCCAACACACACAAAGCACTCTGTGCCTCTTACACAGTCTAGGGTTTACAGTCAATTTATTAAAGTCACATCTGCAATCCTTCATATCTCAGACATACTTAGGAGCCAGTTTGGATACTCAAAAAGCCCTAGCCATTCCAAGTGCAGCCAGAATAAACAATATTCAGGCTCTGGTGACACAGTTTCAGACCAACCAGTCCCTTCCAGCAAGAGTATTCATGCAGTTGCTTGGAATGATGGCATCTTGCCTCACAATCGTTTCACATGCAATACTCCAGATGCGTCCCCTTCAGGAATGCTTAGCCCATCACTGGAATCAATCACAGGGTCAGCTAAAAGATCTGTTGTTGGTGGACGGCCGCCCCTATCGCTCTCTGCAGTGGTGGAACCCACAAAACTTGTCCAAAGGGTGGCCATTCATCGACCCCATTCCACAGATGGTGCTAACTGCAGACGCATTACTAACAGGTTGGAAAGCACATCTCAAAACTGACTGTTCAAGGGCTGTGGAGTCAGAAGCAGAAACAGCTTCATATCAGTCAACTGGAAGTGCCAGCAATATTCCTGGCACTCAAAGCACTTAAGACCCACCTCAAACACAAAGCTGTCTTGGTCCGTACAGACAACATGACAGCAATGTACTATATACAAAAACAGGGGACACACATTCTCCAACTGTCACGCCTCGCACAGACCGTTTGGAGATGGGCCATTCAGTAAAACGTCTGTTCCATAGCAGAACATCTACCAGGAGAAAGCAATCAGATAGCAGACATGCTCAGCAGACAAAAACAACAGATCCACGAGTGGGAACTACATCCTCCGGTTCGTCTCCCATTCTTCCAAATGTGGGGTTTTCCAGAAATAGATCTGTTTGCGACTCACCAGAACGCAAAATGCCCAATCCTTCACCGCTAGGTATCCTCACCCATTGTCCAAAGGTAATGCCCTATGGATAAATCGGTCAAGATTCTTTGCCTACACTTTTCCCCTCTCTCCTACTCCTTCCATTAGTGGTTCGGAAGCTGAGGCAAACATCTCTAACACTGATCCTGGTTGCTCCCACATGGACCCGTCAACCATGGTTCAAAACCCTGTTAGAGCTTTCAGTAGTTCCACATCAGACAGTACACCTCACCCCAAGTCTCCTCACTCAGAGCCATGGAAACGTAATGCATACAAATCCAAAAGAGCTGAACCTTGGGATTTGGCTCCTGAAGTCATAGAGTTTGGTTATCTAAACCTTCCACCATACTGTATGCATATCATTAAAGAGGCCAGAAGACCTGCTCCTACTGCTTGCTATGCAGCCAAATGGAAGCGGTTTGTTATTTACTGCAATAACAATCATATTAACCTACTAGATGCCTCAGTTCAAAATATAATTTGCTATTTGTTGCACTTACAACTTTCAAATCTAGCTTATACATCCATACGACTACATCTTGATGCAATTGCTGCATATCTGCGAAACGGACAGCAACTGTCACTTTTTAGAGTGCCTGTCATCAAAGCATTTATGGAAGGACTAAAAAGAGTGATTCCTCCGAGACTTCAACCTGCACCAGGATGGAATTTAAATATTGGCCTTACCAGGTTAATGGGTCCACCCTTCAAACCTTTAGAGAAATGTGAGTTACAATTTCTCACTTGGAAAGTTGCTTTCCTCATTGCCATTACATCGCTGAGGAGAGATGGGGAGCTAAAGGCATTAACTATTGAAGAACCCTTTTTTCGCTTACACAAAGACAAAGTAGTTCTTCGCACCAGTCCTAAATTTATGCCAAAAGTAGTATCTGCCTTTCATATGAACCAATTTGTTGAGTTGCCAGTTTTTTTCCCTCAACCAGATTCAGTGACAGAAAGGGCTCTTCACACATTGGACGTTAGGGGAGCTTTACTTTGCAACATTGAAAAGACAAAACCCTTTCGTAATACAAAGCAATAAAACAAATCCCTCGTCTCACTTGAATTTTAGGAAATGCACGTTTAGGCAACATCAAGGGTTTGTAAGCTGATGGCATGTGTTTACATAAATAATAGTAAGGTCAGTTTAATCTCGTGGAATGTAAACCGGTTGAGATGTCCACGAAGGAAAAGGCTGATATTGAAATATTTAGAGAGCTCTTCAGCTCAGGTTTATCTTTTACAAGAGACACACTTGAGTTTAGAAGAGTCCCGCACAACATTCTCTAGAATTCCCTAGATCAAAAGTTATTGTTCCTCACAACAAACGATTAATAGTAGGAGAGTCGCAATCCTGATTAAGCAGGGAGCTACTTGCTCTATTAAATCTGTACAGATGGACCAGACTAGGAGGTGTATAGTGACACAACTGGATTAAGGAGGAACAGAATTACTCTGTGCCTCTTTTTATGGACCAAACGTTGATGACCCATCCTATATCTGTAAGCTGCAATCTAAACTAATTATGGCAACCTCCCCCCCTGATTGTCAGGGGAGATTTTCATGTTCTTCTCGATCCCTTAAAAGATAGGTAAAATCAGACTCCCTATATAGGGGCCCCCCGAATCCGTAGAGCTATGAAGAATCTGCTGCATGACTTAGATCTGGTAGACGTTTGGAGGGCAAAGAAGGGAGATCTTCGGGGATATACGTTTTATAGTAAAAAGTACCATCATTCATCCAGGATTGATTATATTTTAACCAATAGGTATGTCCTGGATAGCCTGCTGGGGGTCTCAATATTACCAAGCCATCTCTCTGATCATGCCCCAATATTATTTTGATATTTTAAATAGACCAACACGTTACAAACTAGATGGACGCTTAATAGAGCAAAATTCTCGGACCTCGAAATTATTCAGGCTATTAAACTATCTTCTTTAGAACATTTTGCTTTAAATGCTGGCTCTATGACTATAGACATCCTTTGGGATGCCTTTAAGGCTAATCTCAGGGGCAGGTTACATGGCCTTATTTGTTCTAAAAATCGAGCTAAAGCCCAGGAGCTAAATTCTATTGAGGGAAGAATCCGGCATTTAGAAGTCGAGAGGATTCGACTCAGCGACGGGTGTCCAGGAAGGTTGGCAAAATTCCAGGATGACCTAGAGGGGGCCAGCAGGAGTATAGGGGACATTGGACGAGAAGTGCAAGGCACTATGGCTCATTAAGAACATGCAAAACTATGAATACAGGGAGAAAGCAGGTGCTCTTTTGGCTTGCAAGCCTAGAGTTGATCGCTCAAAAAATAATATCGGTGAGCTTATAATAAATAATAATGGGGAAAAATCTAGCAGTTTAGAAGATATGCAGACCTGCCTCCTCTCTTTCTTCTCAGTTCTCTATAAAGAGAACTTAGATCCTTCTCAAGAACAAATACTAACTTGGTGAGGAGTAAATCTCTGCCAACGTTAACCGAAGCTAGTCGTGACCTCCTTGATGCTCCTATTACATTAGAAGAGATTAAAAGCCAAGTAAAGAAATCTAAAAACAATAAAGCATCAGGAATTGATGCACTGCAGAATGAAGTTTATAAACTCCTATCAGATGAATTGACCCCGGCACTGGGCACCTTGTTTAAATAAGCCTATAGTCTAACGAGCCAGGTCCCAAGCTCCTGGAAGGAAGCAACCATCGTATTGATATTAAAACCCGGTAAGGACCCACTTGAAGCCGATTCATACCACCCGTTCTCCCTGCTGAATGCCGATTATAAGATCTTTATGGGTATTTTGGAAGGGAGTCTGGCTAAGCTGGTTCCTGATCTGGTTAACATCGATCAGAATGGCTTCGTAACCGGGAGATTCATTCAAGAGCAGACACAATTGCTGATAGGCAATATTGACTTGGCCATAGTAAGATCAGATCCCTTGGCAGTAGTTGCCTTGGACGCAGCCAAGGCTTTCGACAGGATCTGCTGGGTGTATCTCTGGGAGGTATTAGGGTCAATGGGCTTCGGCCCTGTATTCATTCAAACTTTGAGGAAATGCTATCAGGGAGCCTCAGCAAAGATTCTGTTAAACGGTATGCTTCCTTCCAGTTTTAACATCCAGAGGGGAACAAGACATGGGTGCCCTATTTAACCTCTGTTCAATATTTACATAGAGCCACTGGCACAAGCCATTAGATTGGACGATTTAATATACCCCTTTAAATCCCAGCATTATCAATGTAAATTAGCCCTATATGCTGATGATATAATATTATACACTAGCAATCCAGGGGTGACTATTCCGCATGTTGAAACTCTTTTGGAGGAATTCTCCTCCATTTCTGGCTATTTAGCCAACTCCTCAAAAACAGAGGTGATGTGTTGGAACATCGATCAGTGGGAGGGACCTATCGGCAGTGAGTTAAAATACCTAGGTATTTATATTGATAAAGAGTTGGATAAAATCCCTTTGATCAATTTGAATAAAACTGTTAAGGAAATTGATCGCCATTTCGCAAGGTGGAGAAATCTTTCCCTGACAATCTACTGGGAAGGTTACCCTGGTGAAGATGGTTATTCTCCCTAAGCTGAATTATATGTTCAATGCAGTTCCTTTGGCTTTTCACAACAGTGTATTTGCAAGATCCAAAGCAGGATTGGGAGTTTCATTTGGGGTGATAAAGGATTAACGTTATCATGGAAGAAATTGAGGCGTAGACTTACTAAAGGGGGGTTGGCCATCCCAGACATCAGCTGGTATTCAGTTGCATTCCAATTTAAAACTATACGGATGCTACTTTCTAAACCAGCAGAGACATCATGGGGAAGATTGCTGGGCGAGATGGCAATGATCGAGGGTGGAGGCGGTGCAGAAAGTTTTCTATATAAGTTTGGGGCCCGAGGTTCTTTAAACAAGTGCATCCGAAGGTCCTTAAGGCCGCCCTGGACACATGGTATAAGGTGAGAACTATATGGGAAATTGGTTACTATTCAGATCTTTCCCCCATAGGGGACTCCCCTGGGACACCACTCTGTCTTCAAGATTGTTTGGCTGGACCCATTAAGAGAGCAGGCATATCTATCTGGTCTGACTTGGTGGACGCAAATGGAATCCATCCGTGGGTGTTAATAGCCAAGATAGGTCCTGTTTTTTCTAAATTTAAGTATTGATGACTTAAATCTTGGTTTGATTTCAGAAAAAGGGGGCATAAGAGGAGATTGGGATAGATTCTTTTTCAATCAGTCCAGCCAATGAAGAAAGAAATCTCCATATGGTATAAAAAGTTTCTAGACGCAGAAGACATTGAAATTCCACTACGATCATCAATCTGGAACCTATCCCCCTTTGAGTCCACTATAGCAGATCTTTTAGAACCAGCTCTAAAATTACTTTATAAATTCATCAAACAATTCATCAAACCAGCTAGCTTAAAGAAAAATCACTTTTTTGTCACCAACCGCCTTTACTATACGCCTGCCAGGATCGCCAAGTTCGCTCCACTACCTACTTCAAAATGCCCTAGGTGTATGACACCTAACACCAACAATATCCACATCGTCTATGAGTGTCCCGAATTAAAAACTTTCTGGAAGGGGGTGGGAGACTCTCTGTGTGGCATCTTTAAAGTAAGCATTGAGGTTAATATAGCACTAATTTTCTTTGGCAATGATGGCTTATCCACTTTGGACCTATTACAGATTCATTGTGGGTTGTTGTTATACTTGGTGTTGCTCGCCTGGAGACAAAAATGTAGAAGTGGAAAGACTCCCAACCCACAAGAACAGAAGAATGGCTTAAATCTTCATTTGCTATGGCCCGCCTGGACCAGTATGGGACTGGAGATAGACCTATAAACATCTGGCAGCCCCTTACGAGATGGGGCCGAGATTTGAGATTAATATAACTTCTGTTGATCTTAATTATGGTCCTATGATTACACCAAGCCCCCACTAAAAAGGGGCCGGTCAGGTCGACCTAAGCAAGTGCAGTAAGCCAAAGGGCGCCCAGTCAGAGAATTACAGCTTTTTAAGATCTACAGTAGCTTATTGGTGAGATGAGGACAAAACAAAAATACAAAGCAACTATTTGTGACCTTTGCCCCACCGTATGAAGGCAATGCTATTTCAAAAACTGGCATTGCAAGGTGGATTGTAAAATGTATTCAAACTTGCTATGCAAAGGCAAAAAGAACATTACCAACACCCCGTAGGGCTCATTCCACCCGCAAACTAGGGGCTAATATGGCTTTTTGAGGGAATATTCCCGAGTTGCAGACATCTGCAACTCTGCAACATGGTCTGTTCTGCACACATTCACTAAACATTACTGTGTAGATGTGTTAGCGAGACAACAAGCTAATGTAGGCCAGGCAGTACTTAGAACACTATTTCAAACAACTGCAACAGCTTCAGGTTAGCCACCGCTTTGGGAGCAAACTACTGTGTAGTCTATGAAAAGCATGTGGTCTACAGCTCACATGCCTCGAACGGAAAATGTTACTTACCAGTAGACATCTGTTCTTGACATGTAGAGCTGTAGATTCACACGCGCCTACCCCGCCTCCCAGGGTACCTATACCTGTTGCAGTTTGTTATTTACCATGGTTATCTCTTTCTATAATACTAACTCCATTCTCACCCTCGGACGGTAAACAATCTAACAATGGGGTCCATGCCCATGCATACTATTGCCGAAAGGAGGAGTTGCCATACCTTGTGACTTGAAAAGACTTTTTCGAACAAAAACAATTTGCAAATATCCAAACCCAGATGGCAGGGCTATGCAAAGCTTGTGAATCTACAGCTCTACATGACAAGAACAGATGTCTACTCGTAAGTAACATTTTCTTTACCTCTTCCACATTGCACTGAGTGAGTTAACCAGTCCTTCTCTAAGACACTCCACACAATGCCACATAATTCAAATTGGCATAATTTCACTCAATGCCACACACATCCACGCCACACAATTTATTTTACTCTACATTTTCCATTCCACACCACATAATTGAACAAACCACATAATTCAACTCCGCAACACAATTACATAACACACCACGTACATCCGATCCACACAACAAATTTCCACATTATGCTTCAAAGTTCAACAGCACACCGCATAATTAAACCCCACAACATACCACTCCACAAGATGCTGTTCCACATAATTACACTTTGACACACCATCCTAATCCACATAATTCCAGTACACTCATTGCCACATAAACACTATCCACCAATTTCCACTGCACACTATGCCAAATAATTCCACAACACAAATCCACTCCACACAATTCCACCACACACAATTCCAATCCAAACCTCCTAATTCCACTTCACACCACATACATCCACTCCAAACCAAAACACATGGGTAAAAGACATTGTCATTCACAGCGCTAATAGCTCCAACTCTCACAAATGCGAGACCTATTGCATTGCAAATGCTTGTTGATTATGCATTTCTATAAACGTTAAACCCGTTTGAACATTTTGCTACATGCATGTGAGCTGACTAGAGAAGAAGCAGACCTTGAGCTATTGTAGTTACTTTCATACACTTTTCACTGTTAGCTTTATCCAAGACCTCTGAGGAAACAAATATTTTATACATTTTGCGCATGCACATTCATTCAATTTGGCTGTTTAATTTTGTAAATAATCGCATTTTATTCGTTTAACCCTTTTTTGATACAACTTTTTCAAGCAAACAGAATGTGCATTCATCCCTTCGAACTGTTGTATTGCATGTGTGTGTGACGGGCTGGTTTATGAGAAAGAGTAATTGCTTGTACCTGTATTTATTTTAGCGAAGAGACAAGAGTTTAATGTGGTTTCTGAAAGAGGTTAAATTATATGGATTGGTTGTCCTAGAGCGTGTTGAGGCAAGATGGCGGCCGCGACACAGGCTGTGTAAGCAGCTTAGCCCCTCGCTCCGAATGCCTTTGGAGGGAAAACCGCTTTGATGTCTTGTTTCCGATTTTTACAGCGGTCACAGCGTTTCTGTTATTGAGGCCTATACCGCTCCTACCTGAAACTCTGTGTTCGTTACGGTAACTCCAGCGGTGTCCGGCAACCCTCCGTGGCAGTTACACCTGGCTCTTATCCGCATCAGCTGAACGGAGCTCTGGCTGGCCGAGCAGGGCGGGAGTCCGAGCTTGCTGGAGCAACAACTCGCTACAGTATTGTT
This sequence comes from Lissotriton helveticus, assembly GCF_964261635.1. Classification (NCBI taxonomy): domain Eukaryota; kingdom Metazoa; phylum Chordata; class Amphibia; order Caudata; family Salamandridae; genus Lissotriton; species Lissotriton helveticus. The sequence goes on along the minus strand of NC_136057.1, from coordinate 1,503,740,623 downwards.
ATCGGTATCAGGCGGGAGGCAAAGTGAAGCCGTTGTACCTTCATCCGATCTAAGGGGGACGAAAAGACTGAAAGGAGTGAGCTCCGGTCATCCGAGGGACGGGGTGCCGCCTCCCGGTGCATGCAACCCGAATGCTGATTGATTTGTTTAGTGTTCAACGGCGCGCCCCACTCTGGCCTTTCCCCGTGTTCCAGCTTTGGATCCAGAGCAGAGTGACTTAGAGCAGTGTGGTTCGTGGTCGCGGGGGGTACCGCAAAAGGACAATGCCACCTAAAAATCCAACTCAGACCACTACCCGCAAAAACAAAGCACAGGGAGCCACATGTGAAAATACTGAAAGCGCTGGAAGCGTTGATATCGCTGAAAACAGCGAAGGAAATCCCTCAGGTGCAGGTGAGAACTCTCCCGATAATGCTGATAATGCGGCGAATAATACTGCCTGCGCTGCTAATGGTGTTCAGAAGGTGAATAAACCCTCTCTAAAATCTGTTGCATCGATACCGGCATGTACTTAGAAGCAAGGTCCCCTTACCCTTACGCTTCCAGTGTTGTTCGAGAAGCAATCAGCAAGGAAAAAAAACGAAGCTGCCCAATCTAGAGGGGGTGTAACTGATGCTGGTCCACGAGCGCTGCCAATCCCGCCAACACCGATTTCAGAGCGCAGGAGAAGGGGCACTACGGTCGACGGACTCTCCGGGGTATCAGAGGGGGATATTCTGAGAAGTATCGATTTGGATGGAGCAAATCAAGAATTAAGTATGCCGCAAGCGTCTGGTACTACTTGTCCCACCTCTGAACCAGAGTATCCTGGATCTTTAGAAGCGGTGGAAAATTTCTACTCTTTATCTGACCCCTCTTCTGACGAAAGTACGAATATTAGTAAGGACTGGGCAGAGTACAGTAGTGAAAGCAGCTCTATTGAAGTGGAAGCGGCGCTTAATTCCAATCCAAACTCGCCGAATAGAAGTGCCTCCACGGTGAGGAGACGTAGAAAAAAGTGTTCCAGCGCGCTGCCTCTAAGGATTTTGAATTCCATATTGAGGATCGGCCGAAAGAGGGATTACCTACGGATAAATTTCAGGAAGGAGATGGGATGGATAACGGCTCAGAGGTCACAGCCCATGAGAATAATACTACATACACTAATGAGATTACCCTAACTACTCTATACAATACTATGATGAGCCACCACGCTGAAAGCAAAGCAGAGAATCAGCGCACTCAGGCCACCTGCTCCAAGGTCAAGAATGCAGTCCGAGAGCTATAAAACTTTGTGCCGAAACTGCCGATAGAGTGACAGAAACTGAGGCAAGAATTTCAGCTTTGGAAGATGAGACTATAGCACAGAAGCAAGAACTCGAGAATATCAAAGCCCATAAAGATGATTTAACGTATAAGCTGTCAGTTTTGGAGAATCAGGCTCGTAGAAACAATTTACGTTTTCTTGGTATACCCGAAAAAAAGGAAGGGCCCGATGTAAGAAGGTTTATAATTGAGCTACTAAATGAAGCTTTTTCCGACCTGACATCCTGGGACTGGTCTAAAGAAGTGCAAAGAGCACATAGATTTCCGTTTGCCATAAGAAAACAACGACAGGGATCGGAAGAGTATCCTAGGGCTATTCTGGTCTGTTTTAATAATTTTCTTGCTAGGGAGGAAATTTATTTGTTAGCTAGACCCGATAGAAAAGTGGAAGCCAAAAACTGGGAGTTTTTTGTCTGACCTGATTTTTGTCAGGGTACAGTGTCCCAACGTTGGCATCTGCCATAACTTATTCCAGATTTTCAGAGGAAGGGGGCCACTGCAAAATCCAGCCAAATTGAAAATTGTGTTTAAGGGGCAGACCAAATTTTTCCTATCGGAAATCAAAGCGAAGGAATACTTAGATTCTTTATGAACTCGCTGTAAAGAATAAGAACGTCTAAAGTATTGAACTGATTTATTTTGATTAGATGTTACTTTCTTTTTTGTGACATGGTTCTCCTCCTGGGGCCTTCAAGGGTGGGGGAACACGGCACTCCATACTTATCGGGAACTGGATGTTCCTGAGCCTCATTTGTTGGGGAGTGTGGGGGGGGTGGGTTTTTGCTGGGCGGAGGGTGGGTAGGGTTGGGTTGGTGGTGGGGGTGTAAGGCAGTGGTAGTTGCTCGGGGTACACACAGCAAGATTGTTTATCTTTTTTCCTGGCTTCTTTGTTTTTTTTGTACAACTCTAAGAAAACGGAAGGTACGACTTGTTAAGTTTGGTTTGAATGTTTGCCAAAATGGATAGAAAGATCAAGCTATGCACACTGAACGTCAATGGCCTTAATGATTAAAACAAAATAGGGGTCCTACGCAGATTTATTCAGTTATTATGTGTGGATATTTTGTGCATTCAAGAAACACACATTTCATGGGACAAAAGGAATACATTGAGGAATTTGGGTCTCGAGGTCTTAGTAACCTCTAAGCAAACTGGTGTTAAAAGAGGAATAGCAATATGTATGAAACAAGGGATCGGGAAATGTCTTAGGTCATTAGCGGATAAATGGGGAAGATGGGGGCTGGCAGAAGTAGCTGTTGATGGTAATAAATTTACTGTTTGTTGTTTATATGGTCCTAATTTGGATGACAATGAGGTTTTCAACACGGTCAATTTAGAATTGGCGTCCTGGTGCCAGCCCATAATTTTTTGTGGTGATCTAAATATTCATGTTGAATCTAACTGTGACATCAGGACCATTAGGAATTATAGAGGCCGTAAGAGTAGGACTTACAGAGCTTTAAGGGATTTGGTATTAACAAACAGATTATATGATGTTTGGAACAAATTACAACCCAGTGATCCTGGTTACACTTTTTTTTCGATCCCTCACAATAAGTTTGTTCGATTAGATTATTTTTTTATCTCTTTTTCGCTCTTGGAAAACGTTGAAACCGAGGTATTACCTCAGCTGGTTTCAGATCATAATCCTGTCATTCTGGAATTATTGCTACCTTCTAATCGCTGTAACATTTACAATCAATGGTCATTTCAAAGAAGCCTTCTGTCCGATAAAAATTATCTCCGTCATGTGGCTGAAACTATTAAAGGTTTCTTTGAACGTAATAACAATACAGCTTCAATACAAGTCGTGTGGGATGCTTTTAAATCTATAGTCAGGGGGAAACTATTAGTTATTCTAACTTTCAGCGTAGGAAGACACAGGTAGACTTTAAGAACAAACTCGAAAGAGTAAGGATTTTAGAAATAAATCTGGCTGCCAGTATCCAACTTGGTCAAGATGCCGAAGAGGCTCAAAGACTCTTAACTATCGAAAGAGCCGTTTTATACTCTCATATAGTGGATCAGGTCGCTGCTAAATATAAACAACATAAAACGGAGTGTTATGAACTAAGTGAGCAAACGGGGAGAATCTTAGCTCAAAGGTTAAGGCAAAAGGCCACTTCAAATGAGATAACAAAAATTATAGATGTGGCAGGAGGAATTCAAGATTCTAAAGCGGGGAGGGAGGAGCCAAGATGGCGGACGGGACGGACGTGTAGGCTCCCGGCTCCGCGAGCCATCTGACTTCGCTTTGATATCCTGACTTTATCCTTACTTGCACCGTGCTGCAACGGAGACATGAACGCGCTGCTGCCGAATGCGTTCTTTTACGGTCTCCGCCAGCTGTTTTGAAGCAACCCTCGCAACGTTTGTCGACATCCGAGGCTGCCTGGGAGACCTCTACTGCTCGCCACCGCTGGACGGTGCCGTCGGCTGCGGGAGCGTGACCGGCTACTGCGGCGGAGGGAGTGAATCCTTCTAGTGTTGTGGGCGTTCCTCTGCCTACGGAGTGTTTCTTGACGCGTCTGGAGCCCTTCACTCGGCGCTTCCCTCCGCTGCGCTATTCGCAAACGGCACGGACTCCATCTTGGGGCGCCTTCTCTACTGTGGACTGCCCGTATTTGCACGAAGCGGGGAGACTCTCGTCCTGCGCGGCCCCCCCCCTGCTGTGGGCCGCGTTCTCACTGATGGTTCGAACGTCTGTTTTCCTACGGTAACGGCATGGCCCCCCTCCCCCTATTTTGGGCTCTCTGACGGGGTGACGACTGCGCCTGCCTTCTGTGACGGGGAGATGGCTGCTTCCTTGTCCCGGCTTTGTGTTGTCCTGCCGGTCCCCGTGATAGAAGTTGATCCGGGGGTACCGCTGAATAGTGCGGACCGGCTACGGTCGCAAAGCGGCCTGACTAATGGTGATATCCTGGTTGCCCTTGCTGACTTAGGGGCGACGTGGCGTCGAAACATCCGAGCGCTGATATTGAAGATGGAGGGTGCTTTACCTGGCGTGCCGAGACAGGGGCTGGCTGGCACCCTGCTGCCTCCAACTACTTCTGATGCGGATACAATGTTACAGAATGAGGGGACGGAGGTGCGATGTGTCCCTGGCAACATTGTTGTGTGTTTCGTTATTGATGGAACTCTGATTACAAGGTCTCCCTCCACTTTGAACACTGTGGTTATGCCTGCGCAATCGCTACCGAGGCTCAGCTTATTGACCTTCCAATTGTTGGCCTCCCTCGTCGTTTTTGCCTCTGGAGCCTCGTTTCTACTGTGGTGGAGTGACTCTTATTCTGCGTTGGAAGGGGTGTTCATCGGTTTGGACGCTGAACTTGTGGTTGCCTGGGGGCGCTCCTTTCCTCCTCCTCTGCTTCTTCCTTGTCAGGGGCGGCCATCTTGCTCCTTTGTTCTGCCTGGGGAGTGCTTGCAGTGGTGGCCATGCCTGGAGAAATTTGGACGTTCAGGACAGGGCTGACGGTTCTTCCCTCATTGGTTTTGTTTGCTCGGCTGGCGGAGATCCGGACTGAACTGCATTTTTCTGTGTTGCTTGCGTTTCAGGTGCTGACTTTCCCTGCCTACGATTTATTTGCTATGTCCGGTTCTTTATTCTTCCTGATGTATTGGCGGGGGGTTGTGTGCTGGCCCGGGGTTCTGGGTGTAATAGATTCTGACCCTCTTTTTGTTTCATGTCTTCCAAATTTACTGTTGCATGTGGCGTAGATGGTGTATATGGCTGGGATGTCCGGGAGATCCTGATATTGGGTGGGCTCCTCCTCACCTTTCCTTTTTCTGGGAGTAGTGGATTAGTTTATTCTTTTCTCGCTCCCTTTCTCTCTGCTGTTAGGGCTTTTTCTTCCTTTTTCTTTCCATTTTTCCCTTTTTCTTTCTTCCTTTCTCGTCTATATTTCGGGTTCTTTAGTGGGCTACAGACACTCTGCCGGGGGGGGGGGGGTAGGCCGTAGCCTCCGCATTGCTGTAGGGTGGGGGGAGGGATTTAGTTTTTGTCATTTAGTTTCTATGGGCCTCATTTTCTATTTTTCTGCGCTTTCTTTACCTGTTTCTTTTCTGGGTCCGCGATAGGGGTTAGTGGGGGGGGTGGCACAGTTGGGGGTACGTGAATCCTGGTTGCTGCTCTTGTAGTTTTCTTTGTACCGCCATTTTGTCCGATGTATTCATCTCCATTGTTGTTTTTAGTATCGATGCCGCCTGCTCATGTAGTGAAGCTATTGTACGGGCTCAGTATTCCTTTGTTCTTATTCTTTATTGAAATTATTTCGACCAGAAAAATTTTAAAATTTAACCTTCATTGCTCCTTCTCCCCGGCGCCATGCGTCTCTTCACTGTAATGTCCATTGATTGTTGCTCACTTACCTGATGCCGCTGGGGGACTGTTTTACTTGCATTTGTGCTTTGAAGTATCGTGTCCGACCCGACGGTTGTGGGCCCGTATTTGTTCTTTTCATGCACAATAAAGGTTTTAAAAAAAAAAAAAAAAAAAAAAGATTCTAAAGCGGGGTTTTTGAAGGCATATAGCGACTTTTATAGGTTATTATATAATAAGTCAAGTAACAAAAATCCATGCAGCTAAGGATCCATCGGATTATTTGAGGAATATCGATAATATGTCATTGATGGAAGGAGATATAGCTATTTTAGCAGCGCCTATAACTTGGGAAGAGATCGAATTAGCAATCCTTAGTCTAGCCCCTGGGAAAGCGATGGGGACGGACCAAATCCCGTTAGAATTTTATCGTAGCTTTAGAAACTTGCTTAAACCTGAATTACTCAAGATATTCCACCAAGCTTTTTTAGGTCATCCACCCGCCTCATGGTCTTTGGCTACTATTGTGATATTCAAAAAGAAAGGGAAAGATGCTAATGAACTAGGTTCATACCGACCGATATCTCTTATATCATTTAATCTATTGGCTAATGTTTTAGAATTTTTTTTACTATCTGATGTGATAATGCCTGTCTTGGTCTTAAAGATTCAGCATGGCTTTAAGAATAGGGATACTAGTGATCACATCAGACGTATTATTACCTTGCTGGATTGGGCACAGGCCACGGGATCCCCGGTCGGCGTTGTCGACAGGGTCGACTGGGGGTTCTTGTGGTCTGTCTTGGCCTGGAAGGGGTTCCCTGCAAAATATATCACAGCCATTGAAGCGCTATATTTCTATCCTAAGGCTGTAATTCGTGTGGGAACCGAAGTGTCTAGTCCCTTCCCGATCACAAGGGGGACAAGACAGGGTTGTCCCTGTTCTCCCCTTCTGTTTGCGCTATATATCGATCCATACTTGAATAGACTTATAAATGAAGATGAATTCCTCCTGTCATATTGCATCAGGTAGAACACAAAATTCTTGCATACGCTGACAATGTCGCGATTGTCACTTCTGATGTAGCCTTATCATTACCTAAGATTGTTGAACTTGCCCAGGAATTCGGCGAGTTATCAGGATATAAACTGAACGTCTCAAAGACCCAGGTTATCCACTCGCCCGAAGGAAGACCAGAAGGGGGTGTATATGCATCTACCGCCTCATATCTTGGGGTTACAATTACTGCTAAAGTCGAAGACATTGTCAGCACTGTTCCCAATAACGTGCGCGGCTGGGCGGGTGCGCACCTCTCTGGCATGAAGCGCGCTTTGCTGTGTGTGGAGCGCGCACACACACAGCACATCAATCAACAACATTCGCGCCGCTGTTTGTAAAAAGCTAGCGGCGCGAAAACCGGGTGTTTCTTGTAGAGCCTGGCTGCGGTGCCTACTGTGTGCTTTTGTTTAAAGTGTTCATATTAATTGCAGCACCGTCACGAGCTGCAATTAGCATGAATACTTTAAACAAAAGCACACAATGTGCCCATCACCCTGCAGCTGCGCTCTATTGTGAAAAGAAATTCAGCAAGTCTACAAACAAGGCGTGAAAAGCACAGGTCGTGTTTGTAAACTTGCTGAATTCCTCTTCTTAACAGAGCTGGGCTGCGGGATGATTGTGTGACTTTGTTAAAGTTGCCAGGTTACTTACAGCTCCAGACAGGCTCTGTGATTAACCTGAAATCTTTAAAAAAAAAAACAATCGCCCCGCAGCCCAGTTCGGTTAAGAAAAGAAATGCAGCAACTCTACAAACACGGCGTGAAAAGCACACGTCGTGTTTGTAGAGTTGCTGCATTTCTTTTCTTAACAGAGATGGGCTGCGGGGTGATTGTGTGACTTTGTTAAAGTAGTCAGGTTACTTATAGCTCCAGACGGGCGCTGTGATTAACCTGGCATCTTTAACAAAGCCCCACAATCACCCCGCAGCCCAGCTCTGTCAAGAAAAGAAATGCAGCAACTCTACAAACACGGCGTGAAAAGCACACGTCGTGTTTGTACACTTGCTAAATTTCTCTAATTAATAGAGCACAGCTTTGGGGTGATTTAAACCTTTCTGTGTTTTGAATAATGTGCCACCCTACTTGTATTTTACTGTTTCTGTCATTGCTTCCAGATATATGATACAACAAGTAACATCATACCCAGGGCTTTAAGTGGGATGAAAAAACTTGGGGGTCTCGCAAAGGTGCGTGGCCAGTGTAATTAAGGCCCTGGCTTAAGCCACATAAGCTAAAAGTCTGAACTTCGCATAGTGTACCGCCCGACTTGTATTTTGCTGTTCTGTCACTGCATCCAGATATATGATACAACAAATAACATCGTACCTACAAGTCAGGACTATCGGCTTTGTCAATGGTTGTTAGTTGCATAAGATAAATAAGCAGCAACTATGGCTTGTGTGTAATATTGAAAAGGCTTCAATTTAAAGCCCTGGTGGCACCACAACAATGTTGCTGTTCCTGAGTTTCACAAAGAGAAGGGAAATCCAGAGAGAAAATGACTCTCTTTAAAGGATTTACCATCACCTACAAGTAAGGTGACTAGAGCGTGCGGCCCAAAAAACTGGACATTTTGCAAAAATAGAGGAAGGACCACAAATTTATATCGATAAGGTGGCAAATAATGACAGTCCTCATCCTCATAGAAACACAGAACAGGCACTAAGAAAATAAATAAAATGTAATTTTTAAAACCAGCATCATTGACTGTTAATTAAACTGCCTACTTATAACAGTTGCTTACTAGCCCTGCTTTGGAACACCAAAAAACATGCCTCTCACTGTTTTTAGTTCACCCTTTAAAAAAAACGGGATATGAGCCACTTTTCTCGAAATCTGCCGGGACAACTGTTGGAAAACCGGGACGGTCGAGATAAATCTGGGACTCCTGGTCACCATACCTACAAGGCTCACCAGGTATGACGTCATGCCCTAACTTCTCTACTAGTGAAAAGTGAGCAGTGTGAGCAAGTGCATATCGATGTGCCTGCTGTCACTGCAGTCTGGAAAAAAAGGACTGCCTGTGCCAGGGCATAAAACAGAGCCCGTTAGAGACCAGTTTCGAGTCCCCCTTTAAAAAACTGTAAGTGCTCAGCACCGGTGAGACCCCGCCCTCTTAAAGCCCTGATCATGCCTACAAGTTGGACTATTGACTTTGTAATTGGTTGCTAGTTGCATAAGATATATACGCAGTAACAATGGCTAGTATAAATGAAATCCATCTGAATAGGAAAGCAGCGAAACTCTCCAGCCATCTTTTTAGTTGTGATTAGACTGCCAATGACAGAGACTTGCTTGAGTGTCTGTTATGGTCATGCTGGTAGTACAGTTTTAACAACCCCTTTTGACAAAATGTGACATTTTAACAAGAAGCAGTTGACTGTTAATGAGATTAGCTTTTTTGTACTTGCTTACATTAGAGCGAAAGGGCGTGATCTTCTGTACAAAACTCAGCTCTGAAATTCATCAGGTTAAGCAGACTGTCTTGTGATAGGAGCTTGCCATAGATCTAGTAGTGCAGCTTCCATACTGTGGTTGGGACAGAAAAGTGACTAATGGGAATTCAACAGTTGGCTTGCTTCTAAGTATTTTTCAAATTGTAGGGTGCTTATTCTTTCCGGGTTTAATGGGGTCAGAGGAAGGAAGATAGGGGAAACGTTTGTGGTATTTCTCTATTTTTTTTAAGTAGGTGCTTAAGGTGTAAGTCTGAAGAATAGGCTACATAAACCTTGACCCAGTGTAAGACTGATGATGGTAACAGCAGTCTTTTTTTTTTTTTTTTTTTAATGAAAACCTTTATTATGCAGTAAGGAAAATACAAATACGGGCCTACAACCAGTCAGGCCGGCCACGACACAGTATGAGAGGCCAATGACTCCGGAGGGATGTACCCCGGAAGCAGCCAACAATATAGAGGCAATCAGGACAGTCTGGAAAGGTTAAGTACGGCCATCGAACAGGATCAAAGAAGGTTAATTTTATAATAAGGAGTATAGCAGGATCAATTGCAGTGTATGGATATCCGAGGTCCCATAGCGGGCCACGAAACAAACAGCGAAACATAAGGGCATCAATATGGATAACATCAGCAACAGTTTACATCAAGCAGGATATGGACGCCATATATCAGAGCAGTACCCACCGTGGCTCGTCCCTTGTCTACATATCACCCAGTTACATGTTTGAGACAGAACGGAGGAACCGGAATAGCAACAGTAGACACAATCATCCGCTATACTAACCTAAAGAAGAAAAAGAGGGGAGAAGGGAGGGAGGAAAGGGGAGAAATAATATAAGCAAGAAGGAGAGAACGCCGCGCCGATGCAAGCGCCCCATAGCAATAAGCACGCGAAGAAAGTAAGGATATCGCCAGCAAGGTGGGCATGTGAGTCGTAATAGCAATGTGGCAAAACCGTAAGAAGAAGAAGAACACACCTCCAGTTCCCACCCACAATCGCACCATGGGAGACCAGTACAGACGCGGCGCTCCGATAAAGGGATACAAAAGAGCCATAATACTAAGGAAAAGAAAACAGAGAAGAAGCCCCCGCCCACCCACCCCACCCTGCACCCCTGCAGAAGGCTACAGCCTACCCCCCCAGCAGCGTGCCTGTCGCCCTAAATCAGAACCCGAAATATAGAGAAGTCAAGGAGAAAGAGGAATAAAAAGACAAAAAAAAAAAGGGGGAAAGAATCAAGAGGGGGGGGAAGGAGACCATCAATCGAATCGTTCGGCCCCAGCCCCCCGCCCACCCACACAATCCTGCAGCGTCTAAACGAGATCGACACAATCTCAGGTAGCATAAACTCTCAAAGGGATCGTCCATATTATCATGATTGGGGGTCTGCCCATCACAATCCGTTCACCGGCAGTCCTCAGGGTTCAGTTTGGCTCACCCCTGGCCTTTCCTAGTCATCACTACCACACATGATATAGCAGTGGAAAGCAAACATATCAAGATGGAGAGGCTACTCGATAGGAACAAAACAAGGCAAGGGTGTAGACCAGGGGGCCCTGGCAACCAGCAACAAAACAAGAGTCTTTCTCTGCAGTCCGGAACTCTCAACGATGACACCAAGAGCAGCAAAAAACAGGAGTTCAGTCTCGCCGTATAAGAAAGTAGAGGCTCCCCCGCAGTACAACAGCACAACCTCACCAAAGTAGATCGGAGCAGCAGTCCACAACGCTCCTCGAACCCTCGAGCAAGTTCGGGCCCCAACATGGAGCCCACGTCCTCGCACTCCACACTCACAACTGCCAGGAGATTCGGGCCGCAGGCTTGCAGTCTTGTCGATGCACTGCGATAGCACTCCTCGCAGCGATCAAGGGGAACGAAGCAGCGCCACCACGAAGTCGATCCGCGTCCATGAAGAACGGTCCATCAAAGATGGCAGCGGACCGTATACCTTTCACAGGGGCACCGGGGGCCAAGGCCGCATGCAGAGACTGCAGGGCGTCAAGGACATCACCAATCGTGGGCTCACGCTCACATGACCAGGCCCCCGCGCACTCCAGCCACACAAGTCAGTCGCTCTGAGGAAATCCGTTTCCCAGGGCGTCGGCCGCCATTTTGCGGGTTCAGCCGCGTCACCACCCTCCGCAACTCCCGGAGCGGGCTCTTAAGCGAGAACAACCCTGGAGGTCACGCAGGCCCCAATAATGGCAATCTTGGTGCAGAAAGATGCGCCACCAAATTCGGGGAGTCCGTCTGCGCCACCACCCGCGGGCATCACACGCCGACTCCGGGCGCAGGGCTTCAAGATGGCCGGACGAGGCAGCAACGGGGGCGTCCTCCTGCACGGTCTACCCCCATCCACGGCGCGCCGCGCCCTACCACTGGGCCTCCCGGCCGCTGGACCCACCGGAACAATCGCACAACGTCTTCTCACAGTCGGCCCTCTCTCCCGCCGGGGGCCGCCGCCGACATCGCCACCCCGGCCGATCCACGTAGGCAAGGCTCCGGTCTCCACACCGTGAAGGCCCCGAACCAAGCAGGAGCACAGCTTCGGATCCACAGCACGCAGGAGCCCCCAGGCCAGACGGTGAGTACGAGCGTTATTTCTCGTTTCCGTTTCTTCCCGAGTGTGTCGTCTAGGGGCAGGATATTTGTCAGGATTTGCGTGTTGGGCAGGAAGGCTGACGGAGCCGAGCTACAGAGCGGCCATTGCGGTCACGAGCTTGGCTCCTCCCGGTAACAGCAGTCTTGAGCAGTGGAGGAGCAGCGTCTTTTTTAGGGTCTTAATTATTTTTCTATTATTGTCTTGAGAAACTTACATCTAAACAAGTGTGTTTTTTATGCATGATGATCTGTGACCTGAGCATTCCACGTGACCAGGTGATGTACCAGTGCAGTGATGGTGCAGGTTTTCACAGATCTCTTGTCAGCGTTGTAATGTTGGTCTAAGTTTGTATTTTTTCAAGGATATGAAAGTTGGATAGCAGTTCAGTGATCACTTTTCTCACCTATAAAAGCCTCTAAGCACACTGCCCACTCCTAGTCATCCCGTTTCACTTCATCTGGAAGTTTTCTTGTTAATTGCAGCTCCAGACGGGCGCTATGATTAACCTGAAAACTTTAACAAAGACACACAATCACCCTGCTGCTGCGCTTTATTAAGAAAAGAAATGCAGCAATTCTACAAACCAGGTGTGTAAAGCACAGGCCGTGTTTGTAGACTTGCTGTATTTCTCTTCTTACTAGAGGTGGGGTGAGGGTGGATTGTGTGACTTTTTAAATGTTTCTGTGCTTCGCATAGTGTGCCCCCCAACTTGTATTTTCCTGTTTGTCATTGCATCCAGATATATGATACAACAAGTAACATCATACCTACAACAAGTCGGACTGTTGGCTTTGTCAGTGGTTGTTAGTTGCATGAGATAAATAAGCAGCAACTATGGATTTCATATAATATTGAAAAAGCTTCCACTTAAAGCCCTGGTGGCACCACAACAATGTTGCTGCCCCTGAATTTCAAAAAGAGAAGGGAAGCAAGCGTTAGTGAAGAGAATACTCCCGACAGATGGACCAGTCATTTACACACTTGCAGCTGCCATCTGCTCAGACCTGCATCTTGGCAAGACCTAACCAATCTTCCACCCTTCTTAGTTTGTTCAGGTGAGCACGGTTACATAGAGCAAGCATTTAGAAATGACAAGATGGCAAAAAAGGCTCCTTATAGAACACCCCAACGTCGATAAGCAGAAGCGCTACTTCTGAAGCATTGCCATACCGCACATGCTGTCTTCTATGACATATCTTTTGTCCTTTTTTCTTCCACTCCCCAGCTGCTCTCGCCGTCTCCTTCTCTTCTTTTTTTTCTTCCTCATATCAGTCCCGCTCCACGTTTACCCACTTTCCCCTTCTCTCCATCCCATTCTTGTCTCCATTTCCCTCTCACTGCCTGTTCTTTGCTTTCTCTCTTACCGGTTTACCATTCTCCGTTCTCCCTCCCAGTTCTCATAAGCCTCTGGCTGAATTTCTTTCCGTCCCTCTCTTACCAATTTCTCCATTACCCCTTCCCCATTTCTCGTCTTTGCGCCCTGACTTTTTTTCTACTTTGTTCCTCTCTCTCCCTTTCTCTGCCACTAAATCCTATTGCTCACTAGTCTCATCTCCTTTTCCTTCAGTCTATATTGCAATTTTGAAAACACATCCAACTATCCATGAATATTACATGGAAGCAGTTAGAATTTGGACCAGTGTGCCTCTGCAGTATCGGTGACCTGGCAAAAAGGACATGAAAAAGCTGAAATTGGATCATAAATCCAAAGCTGTTCAAATCAGGGGCCCCGGAAATAAGTTTGGCCCTGGCACTCAAAATCCTTAAGATGTCCCTGTGAATTTGTTAAAGTTTTCATGTTAATTGCAGCACCCATCATGAGCTGCAATTAACACGAAAACCTTAACAAATGCACACATTCACCCCGCAGCTCAACCCTACTAAGAAAAGAAATGCAGCAACATAGCTGCCAAGGTTTCAAATTGCAATGTGGGATGTTTTCATAATTTCACTGTAATTATTAGTGCCATTTGAGCAGGGACGGCTTTAGTGCTGGTGGCGCCTACTGTGACAATGTTTGTTGGCGCCCCAATGACCACCACAGCCCCGGATACTCTCATTACCAACCTTTAACAGTAACCCTCAAGTCTCCAAAACCCCTCTCTCTTTCATATTTATTTTGTTTAATAGCACCACTCATAGCCAGTGTAAGGTGTTAAGCACTTTACATTGCATACACATTACACAGACACTGAATCATAGTGTGTAAATCAATGTATAGGAAATGTTACATGAGACAGAGGAATAAAATGTCTCTTCTTAACAGTGCTGGGCTGCTAGGGTTTTAAGCAAACGTTTGTAGTGATATTTGGTGCTGCACACACGTGCGGTGTAGTTCCTGGCGCACATAGCCACGGCTGAAGCGCACAGAGACCCTACACTGCCGCACACAGAGGAAACAAATTAGAGGGAACATTGATTGTCAGCCTTAACTCTGATCCTTTATTACTTTCCACTAATAGGACACTCGAGAGATTGAATAATCTGCATTTATCTCTCTGCGGCCATACCAATGTAATTAAAATGATTATTTTCCCAAAATTTCTTTGCTTATTTCGTTCTAATTTTCCCCTGTTTTCTTCTTTTTTTTGTTGTAAATTAGACCGAATTATTTCTAGATTTTTATGGGGCTATCGGAGAACTAGACGATGTTTGAAGTGGTGTATTTTACCAAGACTAAGGGGAGGCTTGGAAATTCCGAGTTTTCGATTATATTATTGGGCAGCCACATTGAGACTAATGGGTATTTTAATGTTCCAAGATCTGACCATAGATGAAGCAACGCAGCCATCAATTTATGAAATGTTGCTTGGGGCTGAAGCCCGACAATGTTTTTTTAGGATTCTAGAACCAAGTTACTATAAAAAGGGAGGAGCCAAGCTCGCGATCGTAATGGTCGCTTTGTAGCTCGGCTCCGTCAGCCTTCTGGCCTGACTCGCGTATCCTGCTACATATCCTGCGTCGAGACGACACACTCAAGCAGAAACAGGAACGTAACATCTTGCTCTTACTCACCGTCTGACTTGGAGGCTCCTGCGTGCTGCGGTTCCGAAGTTGTGCCCCCCGGAGGACCGGGGCCTCGCCTATTGGACCCAGCCTGGCGTTGTAGTAAACGTCGGCCCCGGCCGAGAGAGTGAGCCACTGCCGAGAGGCCATTGTGCGAACATCCCGGTGAACCTGTTCCGGGTCTGCCTTGGCGGCCGTGCGGCTGGTACGGGGCGCGGTGCTCCGTGGACTGATCGTGTGAAGGGGTCCCCCCGCCGCTGCTCCGTCCATTGACCCTGGACCCTCGCGCCCGGGCTCTGTTTGTAAGAAGCGCCGGCGATAATACAGGCGGGCCCCCGACTTTGGCGGCTCTCCTTTCTGCACCAAGGCTGCCATTGCTGGGACCCCCTTGGTGCCTGAGGGGGTCCGCATCTGTGGGATTGCTCCGAGAATAGCGGAGGGTGGTGGCGAGGCTGAATTTACAAAATGGCGGCCAACGAACTAGGCCGCGGATATCCTCAAGACGGCGGACTTGGGTGGCTGAACTGCACTGGGGCCTGGACATGTGTGCGTGAGCCTACGATTTGCGACGTTCTTGACGCCTTGCGATCCCTGCATGCGGCCCTGGCCCCCGGTGCCCCTGGGGAATCGGTGCGGTCCGCCGCCATCTTGGATGGACGCTTCTTCATGGTCCCCTCTTGTCTCGGTGATGCCGCTGCCTCGCCCCCCTCGGTCGCCACGAGGGTTACTGTCGCTGTCCGTCGACAGATCTGCAAGCCGATGGCTTTGGAACCTCCTGCCCTTCATTGCTTGGCGTTTGGGGACTTGGATATTGTGCTGGGGCCCATCCTACCCGAGTGCCCGAGGAACATGGTAGACTGCGGCCTAGCTTTGCCTTGAGGAGGACGTGTCTCTGTACTGCAGGGGGGACCCCTGCATCTTCGAACGGCGAGACTGAACTCCTGTCTTTTACTGCCCTTGTTACTATTGTTGGGACACTTGAACTGCTTGACCGGACTTTTGTTCTCTTGCCTACTGATTGACCTCCCTGGCCTACGTTTTAATCGGACTACCTTTCATTCGTGTGCTTGCCCCACACCGTGTTGTTCATCTCACGCTGTCATGTGGTGGGTGGTATTTGTAGTTAAAAAAGGCCTGGGGTGAGAGACATGACTTCCGGTGGATTGCTGGTGTACGGATCCGCGGCGCAGGTGCCCATATTCTTAGTGCGGTGGGTGACCCCCTTGTAAGTTTTATGATGCTCGAGATTGTGTCGTTTTGGTTTATACGTAATACGATTGTATGGTTGGGCGGTGGGCTGAGGCCGAACGTATTGTCTCTGCTCCTTCACTCCTCCCTCCTACTCCTTTCTGTTTTCATGTCCTCTTTTTGTCTCTTTATTTCTCTTCTCTCTCTTGTCTCACTACATTTCGGGTTCTGGTTTAGGGCGACAGGCACGCTGTTTGGGGGGTAGGCCATAGCCTTCTGCAGGGGTGCTGGGTGGGATGGGTGGGTTGGGTCTTATTTGCTGTTTTATTTTCCTTAGTTCTATGGTCCTTTTGTGTCTCTCTATAGGAGCGCCGCGTCTGTCCTCGCCTCCCGTGGTATGATTGGGGTGGGGTCTGTATCGTCGCTGCTCTCCTTCTTGTGGCTCTGCTGCTTTCAATTGCGACTCCCATGCCCTCCTCGTTGCTAGTATTCCTGCTCTTTTCCGTGTCACTTGCTACGGGGCGCTTGTATCGGCGCGGCATTCTTCTCTTTCAGTCTGTCTTTTTCTTTTCCCCTCTTCCTCCCTCTCCCCTCCTTCTTTCTCTTTCCCAAAGGTTAGTATGATGGGTTAGTTTTAGTGCTGTCGATATTCCGGTCCCTTTGTTCTGTTTCCAATGTACTTCTTGGTGGTGGGTGTGCATAAGTGGAGTATAGTTGATTATTACTTTGTGTTAACTGCATCTGTTTTCATATCGCCGTATACTGTAATGCCAGTCCTCCGCATTGCTGCCCTTTAGCTTTCTTGTTGCCGATGGATTGTTTTGGGAACCCGGATTCATATATGTTGTTACCGAGCCTGTTATACTCCTTATCGTAATATTATAAAATTAACCTTCTTTGTTCCTGTTTGCTGGCCGTCCAGATCCTCCTCCCCCTCCCCCCTTTTTAGGCTGTATTGATTGCTCTCCATTATGATTGACTCTGTGACCTCCTTCTGGATTTCTTGACTGTTTTATCGTGACGCGGCCGGCCGGTATGGTTGTAGGCCAGATTTGTATATCCTCTCTTTACAAATAAAGGTTTAAAAAAAAAAAAATAAATAAGTTACTATAAAAAAACAAAATTTAAAATTATGGCCTCGGCGCTACAGATATGGAAACAAATTAATAAGAGATTCCATTTTCTGTCTAATCTTAATTATTATACGCCCCTTCTGAAGAATCCTTTACTGCCTGGGATTTTTAGCGATTCTGTTATGCACAGATGGAATGGCCTTAACATTTGCCTTCTAGGTTCTATGTATCAAGATAAGCGATTTGCATCATTTACCGAGCTTCAGAAAAAATATGGTCTCAATCGAGGGGTCGTCTTCAAATTTTTGCAGATTCGTAGTTTTTTTTTTAGAGTTGAAGAATTTATTAAGTACCGAATCTATGAATAAAATAGACTTGATTGAAAGCTGTAGGAAAAAAGACCGCATCGGTACAGTATATCAAATGATGCTAAGCAGAATACAAGATAATTTAGACGTTTATGCAGACAAATGACAAAGAAGTCTGGGTATAGAGAATGTCGATATTGTTAGGTTTCTAGAAGTGGGCAGCAAGGTCATATTTAATGGATCATTCAAAAGTCAGCATTTCATGTCTATTTTTGATTTATATTATACACCTTCTAAATTGTCGAAATGGAATGCTCAGAAGGGTACCAATTGTAGCCGCTGTGGCCTTTTAGCTGCGGACTCGATCCACAAGTTTTTTCAATGTCCGAGACTAACTCAATTTGTATCAAAAATACAAGATTTTCTAAATCTGATCGTGGAATCAACTGTTGTTTTATCACCAGAATTAGTCATTCTATTCTCGGAATTCAAACCGATCAGATTGGGAATAAAACTCTAGAAGAAGAAGGTTTTCTATTTTTGGCTATGTCTGCATATCGATTCTGTATAACCTTGCGGTGGCTTGACGCCGATCCACCGATGTTTTATCAATGGCAATTTAAACTGCTTAGTATTTATCGACTAGAAAAGGCTGTGTATAAACTTAAGGGCCGGAAAAAAAAGCTTTTTGGCCAAAAATTATGGCCACCAATTGCAAATTGGATTTAAACTACATTGTTCCTGCATCAATTTTATGTTAATCCCTTTTTTTTCGTTCAATGAATTAATGTACTGTAATTTTCATATGTTTTGTTTGTATCCCATACTATGCAATGTTCCACTGCCAAGAAGAATCAATAAATAAATAAATAAAAAATAAAAAAGAAAGAGGTTAAATTATAAGAGAATGGTCTTTTAGTTCAAACTGCTATCCACTTTTTAAGACCACCATGCCGTCTTTACTATCAATAATAAATAGTTTATTAAAATTACAGTGTACATATTACAATAAAACGCAAGTGGGTATGTCGGTCTAGATTCCGATTGTTTTCAAGTTCCACAACATGATGCTGCATACAGTGAGACGTATGTATGTTAGGTCTAGGCTAGCTACACACTTGGTCTAAGGTACATGACAATTGATATTATTATAATAAAGATACAATTAAGACTTTTATCAATTGGTTTAAATTATTCTGTTAGAATGTAATAGAATTACAATTTATTGGCCCTGAATTTCTGATAACGGCTATCAAGTTGGTATTTGTAGCCACAGAGGTTGACGAAATCACCAAACTGTGTTGGAACGTTTGCGCATCATCCCACACTTGCTACGAGGTTCTCTAGGTGAGTGCCAGTTGCAACATGTAACTAATTCAGGAATCTCTTCTTTGCAGTGCTGCACACGGTTCTGGAGCTTTGTGCTGTCATTTCCAGTATGGATCACGCCTTGCATGCTAACACTTGGAAGTTCCTAATCAAGTATGTTGAGCAGTTTCCTACGGTTAACGTTGAGGATCATATTTTACTGAAAACTTATTTTTACTCAAATAACCTAAATTGTCTGTATTATAGTAAAGCTTGCTTTTGTATGTATACTGCACCACATGCCGTCTATGACCACATCACTGGTTGTATAATGTGTAATGCAATGTACCCTGCAAAGGTCGTACACACCCAATTATTTTGTGTCCTTAAGTTCTGAATCCAGGTTTATTAGCTAAAATGTATTTTGATGTATAGAAAGGGTGCCTTCATTCCTTGGAATATATATCCATAAGTAACCAGAATTGACAAAGCCAAGAAGTTTGACATCTGTACAGTGTATGCACACAGAACTAGTCAACGTATGAACACATATCAAAATTGCACACAGGCCAGCACCCTTACTGACACATTTTTTCATAGCGTACCAACAGACAAACACGCATCGATACACACAGGCCAGCGATCATAGATAAGTCTTTTTTAGCAAGGGGCATAGTCCCGTGTGCATGACAGAGTATGCAATGATCTATACTGAGAACTTAAAGTACTGTATACCACAGAGTGATATATACAATTGGAGCCTAGGGTGGTTGGTACCTAGGAAGCACTGAACAATATGCCAGGGGGAGGGATGAAGAATGTCTTTAACTTAAGTATTGGGTTCTCTGCACCAAGGGACCATTATTTTCTGTACATTTGAGAAAACAGAATTTATGTATAGTTCAATGGCACTGGAAACATAGATGCACAGGTTGGTGTACACTGGGGGGAAACATGTTCATGTGCTCAGTATCGTTAGTTACGCTTGAGCTAGTCAGGGTCTTGACCAGCTGTATTTTGCAAGCTTTGGTGTTTAAGGGTATACCTCTGTTATTTGTCAGCAGCACTATGGGAATCCTCAGGGTTATAGGTGCGCTCTACAGATACGGTTATGTAAAAGAAATTAAGTTTGAGATTGGAAAGTCCTTTTGACAAAATAGCCAGACTGTCTGTCTGAGAGTGTCGCACAGACATGTAATGCACATTGAAGGATATGAAACAGTTAAAAATGGGCTGGTGTGGCCTAGAGCACGTCTGATCATATTTCTTCTATGACAGGTATCATATTGGAGGGCAAGATTGAGGAGGATGGCGCTGATGTCTGCCTACTCCGACAGAACCGCTGAAATGTTAGAGAATTAGTCACTTACGCGGAAAGAGTAGTTTCAGAGTTGAAGTATAAGGTTTTGTAACTGAAGAATATGTTGTCCTAGTTCTTAGGAGCCACAGCAATGTTGAAGGCAAGGCTGGATGGTGCGCAGGGGTGAGCCCACTCAACAATTGAAGCTTTGTGGGGTTTCCAAAGTGTGTTGAGTTTGGGTCAGCCCAGCACTCTTTCTACCTGTTTTATTGTTGAACTTGCCCTCAAAAGTCTTGCAGCATGACCATTGCCTGAGGTTCCCCTGCAATCCTTGATTGTAAAACTTCACAACTGGAAAGATAATGACACTGTCCTGCTTACAACATGCAGACACGATTTTGTCTAATAAGAATTCTCCCCTATCATGGTCTTCCAGGACTGCATGCAATTAGTCCAGCTTCAACAGAAGTCCTTTGAAGAAGTTAAGAAGCAGCTGTGGGTGAAGAACCTTGACTAAAGGCTTCTGTGCACTGCTAACCTTAAACTATTCACTACAAAAAGTCGTTTTCTTTTCAGGCAGGTAGAGCTGAAGGACCTGTCTTCATCCCTGACAGTCTAATTGTGTGGCTTTTGGGAATAAGAGGTTGTCTTAATGTGGCAAAGTGCAGTGAAAGGAGGAAGTGGGGAAGTCTGTGACACGTAGAAGGAACAACAGTTTAGCTAGCATCAGACACGAGCAGATAAATCCCGGGTCCCGCACTGAACTGATTTCTTTTTCCTAGAGGGTCATCGTTAACATCCTTCTCCATGAACATATCCCTCTATCTACTGAGGTGGTTATGGAAGATACATGTCTGTCTAGCTAATGTCTAGGTCTGTTGCTTCAGGTTGGTGTTTTCTTCGATTGATTGGTTGCACCATCAAGGCTTAAGTTACTGCAAATTGAAAGGATGACTGGTGTGGACATTTATTGTTTGTGCTCCTTTCCAGTTCATGGATCTGTATTTTGGTCACATCGGGATGAGCCACCCAGGAGTTTTCACCTAATGGAATAGACTGAAAACCTGATGATACAAGATGTCTGGTGACACTGGCACCCAACCATTCAACCTATACTTATTTCTCAGTGGCACTCATTCTTCTGACTGGGTTACTCTTTCTGCCGGTAACTGAATAGGCATGACTCCTAGCATACATATCTTTGTGGTTGACTGGTGAAGAATGTATGGCCTTAATGAAGTGGCATCTTATAATGTCCAAATTATCGTAGAATCAGTCCTGCTCTCCTGTTTAATTTGGTAAACCTTCAAGAGAGTTATCTTTGGGAAAGCCATGACCGACTTAAGTATGTTAAGGAAGAAGCTGTGACTAGGCTGGAGGCAGAGCTGTGCCTCTCCTTGCAAGGAAACCTTGATCTGCGAGCTTGAGATGTCTTGCATACTGTTAAAGTAACTGTTAAAGAGTGTAGCATATATGTGGTTTGGATGGCAACACAGTGCTTCTTTTATAAATGTGACAACTAGTCAGGCAAGTTACTTTTTTAGCCCGCTAAGCAGGATAAGGTCTCAGAGTTGATGCCAAAAATATTCTCCCCAACTGGCATGCCAGTCTCTGAAGAAGAGCGCTTAGTATCAGCCTTTGCAAAGAGGCAGCCTCTAATGATGGAATAAGTTGATTCATGACCTCCTGCCGAAACATTCTCTGTGACTTATAGTGAGGAGCTAGATCTTCCCAACTTCTGAAGGGATTTGGGAGGCCAAGGACTGCATGCCATTGGGAAGAGTCTGTGCAATAATTATCTTCCACTTGAATTTATAATACATTTTCAGATATGGTCACCCACCCAATCCAGAGTCAATGCTTAATGATTCATTGTGGCAGGGGCTGTAATGGAAGACTTATGTGCCCTCAGTGATTGCTGGGATGTCAAAACTGCGATGATCAGTATGATTCCTGCAACCCTATTTATCTCA
This sequence comes from Lissotriton helveticus, assembly GCF_964261635.1. NCBI lineage: Eukaryota > Metazoa > Chordata > Amphibia > Caudata > Salamandridae > Lissotriton > Lissotriton helveticus. The sequence goes on along the minus strand of NC_136057.1, from coordinate 1,503,718,724 downwards.
TCAATATGGAGCTGAAAATACTTGACAGGGTGCTGGCCCCTAGTCTGCGAAGGGTGGTAAACCTCTTGGTTCACCCAAGCAAAAATGTTTTTGCTTCTGTCACACCAGGCGCCGTGGCTCTGATTCATGAGTTGTCAGACGCATGCATGTTAATTCTGGTCGACTTAAAAAAAAAAAACTTGGGTTCCCAGAGTGAGGCATATCTGGTTCAAGTCCTATGTCTACACTAAACATTAGTTCCTGATTGTTAAACTCCTGTTTGGAGGCCTATGTCCAGGTTGCATGTTAACTGGGCTCTCTGTGACCCATTAACCGTTGAGAGAGACACCAGTCAGGGTTGTCTTTGCTCACTCGATTTTTGCCTTTGCTGTTGAGCTTCTTGTGCCATGGATATGGCGTGGTAGGCTGATTCAGGGATTCAAGTGGATGGCGATACTAGTGATTGTGTCACTTTACTCTTTTGACATGCTCTTTTTTTTTGTTTAGGTGCTCCATGTGGTCAGGCTTCCGGTTGATGGAGGTACTGGCCATTTGTGAGAAATGCCTGAATGTGAACTAGGATAATTCAGTTCTTTTTCTGGTGCAAGGTGGCGGAACAAACTGTCAGGCTTGCCTTTAGATGGGAAGCAAGAGCCTTAAATTCCTTGGCATGAGGGTTACCAATTGCCAACAGAGTTGGGACCCTAACATTATCTCTCTGTATACAGCTTTGCATAGGGTTTTGCAGACATGAAGGCGCTTCAGATTTCCATGCTTGGTCAGTTATCTCTATTTCGAAGCTAGCACTCCTAAATTGTTCTACACACCCTAGATAAACCAGTACAAGATCCTTGTTCAATTCTTCATTATTATAAAGAGGTATGTTCACTCTTTTCTGTTGTCAGTTGGATTGTCCATGGTCGCCCTAAATAAATGTGTTCAATCAGTTTACTATAGGGTCCCTGGGATGGCTGATATGCAATCATACTACCGAGTAGCTCACCTTATTGTGGTAAATAAGTGGCTATAACAGTAACCCTGCCATTTAGTTTGAATGTGGTTTATTTCCCCAAACAAACTTCCAAGGCTTGCTTGGTGACTGGGTTTCCCTGGATTTCCCAACTACTGCTAAGCTTGTGGTAATCTACTGGTGGTTTGCCTTAATGCAGATTTACTGGGAGGGCAAGTTGTTAAAGAGACTCCTCTGTGGTACGTTGCCTCTGGTACCTTTAAAATTGTTTTGAGGTGGCTGATGTGGGTCTATGAGGCTGCATAAAATCCTTTGCAGAGGTCAGTTCTCACTTTGTTATAGTCAAATCCCAGTTTGAGTGATACCTTCATTTGCAGCATTCACATGAGAAGAGGTAGTAGACTCGGATGTCTCTCCTTGAATTAGACCTCTGAAGTCCAGGCTTATGCTGCGTGATTTTGAATGGAAAGGAGTCTCACGGGTTTACCATACATTAATTGTGATTGAGCCTAACTTAAATATTGTTTTACGTGGGGTATGTGACTAGGGCCGTTGTCTGGCACATTGGAGGGTTCCAAGTTCCACCTGATGAAATTGAAATATTTCCACAGAATTTCTTACAAACCTGAATGCACCTAGAAAATGTGTAATGTCTGGTCTTCAAACTGCTTTGGGAGTTTCTTCACATTTCTTTTATATTATATTGGGAATGTAGAGTGGTTCAGGAGGTCTTCAGTTGGAGTGGTCTGTTGAGCTGCCCTCCAAGATGCTGGATTGGGTCTGGTGGATAGTTTGGGGTATGCTCAAGCAGCCAAGTCTCTAAATAATATAGGGGTCTTGGTAGTCAGCACAGGTACATTGATACGTGAAAGAACAAATTCCTCATCAGAAACGGGGACTATGAAGGAGTGGCCTGCTTTTTTATGTTTGAAAGATTGATAATTCAGCTTTAAATGATCAACAGTATTTCCCTATGGAGAAAACAAGTAAAAAATATGGTCAAGGTTTATTTTGGCTTTAAGCGGATGGAGTCAGTCACCCTCACTAAGTTGCAGTCACCCCATTTGTTGCACTGATCTTTAATAATTGCTACAGATTTTCTTGGAGTAAGATTAGATTCAGTAGAAAAAAGGTGATGGAGGGCTATATCCACCTCCACTCTCTGTTTCCCTCACTCTACTCCCATTTTTTCCCACCACTCAGGCCAAACTAGCCCTAAGTTGAGACCTAACCTCAATTATGGCATCCGGAGAAACACATTTCTTTATTGATGGTTCTTTATCGTTCTAGGATTAGGCGATGCAGGTCCAGTCCATCTCGTCCGGGCAGGAGAGCACTACCAGGACATGTAAAATGTAAAAACATGTCCTACTTTTTAAATACATTGCACCCTGCAGTTTGGCCTGTCCAGGGCCTACACTAGGGGTTACTTATATGTATTAAAACGGAAGGTTTGGGTCTGCCAAAAGTGTTTACTATGCCAGGTCAAAATGGCAGTTTAAAATTCTATTACGGAGGATTCGGATTATTGCTTCTCTTTCTTTACTGTTAAAATCATAGCAGCCAATGAAAAAAATGTTTCAACATAATATAACGATTCATAAAGGGGGTGGTGATGGACAGAGTATCTGAATTAAGCAGAACACTCCTACCCAGTCAAAAGATCAGGGCTTGATCCATCACCGTTTTTTAGGTCCCCGGAAGCTTGTTTCCTTCCCAGTGTAAGAATTGGCTTTTGTAGTTTGGTTTGCCCTGTTCCCATCATGCACTGGGACAGGAACAGACTAATTTGCATACAGCCAGGTTCTGAAACTGGGATGGTGCAATGAGCTAAAAAACGGTGTTGGATCTAGCCCTGATCTCTTGACTGGGTGAGAGTATTCTGCTTAATTCAGAGACTCTGTCCCTCACCACCCCTTGTTGTAAATAATTTTGTCCACCCTAAGCGTGGAAGGGTATACTCAGACATGAGTCCCTTGCTCATTGCACCATCAGGATTCAAGCAAGCCGGGCCGAAGACGGCTGTAATGCCAGAAACCGGTCCCCGGAAGCTTGTTTCCTTCCCAGTGTAAGAATTGGCTTTTGTAGTTTGGTTTGCTCTGTTCCCATCATGCACTGGGACAGGAACAGACTAATTTGCATACAGCCAGGTTCTGAAACTGGGATGGTGCAATGAGCTAAAAAACGGTGTTGGATCTAGCCCTGATCTCTTGACTGGGTGAGAGTATTCTGCTTAATTCAGAGACTCTGTCCCTCACCACCCCTTGTTGTAAATAATTTTGTCCACCCTAAGCGTGGAAGGGTATACTCAGACATGAGTCCCTTGCTCATTGCACCATCAGGATTCAAGCAAGCCGGGCCGAAGACGGCTGTAATGCCAGAAACCGGTCCCCGGAAGCTTGTTTCCTTCCCAGTGTAAGAATTGGCTTTTGTAGTTTGGTTTGCCCTGTTCCCATCATGCACTGGGACAGGAACAGACTAATTTGCATACAGCCAGGTTCTGAAACTGGGATGGTGCAATGAGCTAAAAAACGGTGTTGGATCTAGCCCTGATCTCTTGACTGGGTGAGAGTATTCTGCTTAATTCAGAGACTCTGTCCCTCACCACCCCTTGTTGTCAACATAATATAAACTACATTTCCCATGATGCTCTTGCACCAATCATGTCCCATCAGACCCTATCAGAGCCATCATCTCCTTCCCATGAGCCTCTTTGCTGCTCTCAGCGGAGATAAGTGCTTTCCTCTATTCCTTATCGTAACTATTATAATTATTGTATGCAACAACAGCTGCATCCCACACGTGTTCGTGCTTGAGGGAATGAGCTGCCGACAAAGTATATTATTTTGTGCGATTGCTTGTTGATTTGCATATATTCATTATTGCCGATTTTAGAGCTAACCATTGTACCGAGTCAGCATTGGTGGCTGCATCTGAAGAGATAAAAGGAGTGATGGATAAGTGCGGCAGAACTTCACTAATCTTATTGGATCTCTATGCCGCCTTTGATATGGTTCACCACAAACTTCTTCAGTCATTAGACTTTAGGAACACTGCATTAAAATTGTTGAGTTCGTTCCTTGACGATAAACAACAGTGGGTAGAGATGGGAGAAGAGAGGTTGCAACCCTTCTCCCTCCCTTGTGGGGTACCTCAGGGCTCTGCACTTAGTCCCACCTTATTTAATGTGTATGTCACCCCCTTGGTCGATTTGAGTCACAGTTACGGGCTGGCTGTATTTTCCTATGCAGATGATACACAGATAGTGGTATCTATCTGCTCACAGGTGAAAAAAATGCAAATAATTTCTATAGATGCATGTCACAGGTTGCAGATTGGATGCAGAGAAATTGTCTCAAACTGAACTCTGACAAAAACAAGGTTCTGCTTTTTGGTAAAGAAATCTCCTTCTGGAATGCATCTTGGTGGCCTTTGGAGCTGGGTTCACTACCAAAACCAGTGCAAAAGGCAAAAAACCTGGGAGTTATTTTTGATACCACACTGTGTTTCTCCGCCCAAATCAACGCTGTAACTTTGGCAGGTTTTCATTCGCTGAATGTTCTTGAGAAAAATCTTCTGTTCATCCCCTTTGAGCTTCAGAAAATGGTGATTATGGCCCTCATCTTCTCAAAGTTATACTACTGCAATGCCCTCAACTTGGGTGCCGCTAAATACATGTTAAAGGAACTTCAGTCCTTAAAAAATGCGGCAGCTAGAACACTGTTGAAGCTCCCCAAGTTTAAACCCATTTCTCATTTAATGCATGACTTTCACTCGTTGCTGGTGGAGAAGAGGATTTTTATTAAGGCTCTGTGTATAATACACAAGTCTCTTTATAGAGCCGGCCGTCCTTTCAGGATCGGTTCTCCTGGTAGACTCCCAGCAGACACCTCAGATCGAGCTCCGCGTGAATGGTCACGGTCCCAAGAGTCAGCAAGGCAAAATCGGGCGGTAGAACGATTCACTTCTGTGGTGGGAAGTTATGGAATTCCCTGCCAATTGCACTACACTCCCAACCGATCTTGCAGCAATTTAGGAGACCGCTGAAGACCTGGTTGTTTGTACAATAGGTAACTGTGCTATGCCAAAGGTAGCCCCCCTGGACAGATGGCCATCCTTGTTTAGAACATGGTTTGGCTCTCCTCAGTGCTAAGACACCTTCGGGTATTTTGCGCTCTACAAAACTATTTCATTCATTCATTCACATGAATGCTTGTTGGGTGGTGCCTGCTCTTAATAGCGCAATTGTTCTGTTGTCCGCGCTCGGTAGTGTGCATTACTGAGCTCCCGTATCGGGATCGTAGAGGAAAAACAAGCATTGTTTGGTGCCGGTGTGACCGCGGTCTCCCGTGTTCGCGTTGGAAGCCTCACCTCAAATGAGCCTGACCTCCTTTGCAGAGCCTTACGCTGCCAGACGTGCGTAGTCCAATTAGGCTAAATTTTTGGTGGAATTGGGCTACGCACGTCGAGCGTTGTCCCAAATGCCGAACGGTGCTCAGAGAGCCCGTCGATTTTTATTTTTTTTAAAATTTTTTTTTTTTAAGGGTTTTATTGAAGAAAACAAGAGAAATTTACATATATCGGGGGTCATACATAAGATACAATATAGCGATAGGTGAGTGACTAAATCAATGCGGGAAATACAGTTCACAGGAGTGTGCAAGTCAACCTAGTTAGGTACATTGAAAAGGGAAAATACTATCAACAGTCCAGCAAAGTAGCTTCCAGCTGGGCTCACCCACCCATATTTCAGGATAATGAAGACCAAATTAGACAGCCCGATACATAAGAAAATCGATATAGGATAAACGATCCATCTCTCGTAAAAGAAAAAAAGGAAAGAAAAAAAGGCCATAGAACTAAACTAAGGCAAAATAACAAATCCCTCCCCAATCCCCCCACCCCGCACCCCTGCAATGGCTACGGCCCAACCCCACTGGCAGTGTGCCTGTCGCCCCGGAACTAGTCCTAAAAGAAGGAAAAAGAGAAAGTGGAGGAGGAAATATCAAACAGACCCCCGGTCTCCCTTACCCCCACCAGTAGCAAACCGCCCCCACACGTATCCAGAATAATACAATGCAACGATTAAAATCAGACGGGGGGGGCTTGGAAGAACCACCCAACTCCCGCGCCATTATAGGTTACCAATCCCGGGACCTCTTGCTGTTGTTTACGGGGCCCATAGCTACTCTACAGCTACTCCAGCGCTGTGACACCGGTCTGCAGCCTTCCTGCTTTCCTGCCGCCCCCCGCCGCCGCTCACCATTCGCGGCTGCTGAGAGGGGTTGAGCGGGCTAAAAACTACAATCCCCAGCGTCCCCTGCTCCACGGGGACGCCGCCTGCCAGCTGGGACTTCCGCCGGGGAGGCGTACTTGACCAAGCCCTTCCATCGGCAGAGCGGGGACCTCTTGCTGTTGTTTACGGGGCCCATAGCTACTCTACAGCTACTCCAGCGCTGTGACACCGGTCTGCAGCCTTCCTGCTTTCCTGCCGCCCCCCGCCGCCGCTCACCATTCGCGGCTGCTGAGAGGGGTTGAGCGGGCTAAAAACTACAATCCCCAGCGTCCCCTGCTCCACGGGGACGCCGCCTGCCAGCTGGGACTTCCGCCGGGGAGGCGTACTTGACCAAGCCCTTCCATCCGCGTCGCGGGACGCGCGCGGGCGACGCCGGGCGGAGCCCGGGCAGAGGGCGGGCCGTCTAAGGCCGTCTAAGGACGACCAGGGACGGGACGGGCCACATCCTTAACATTATGGGTAAGAGAAAATTGGTTACTCCGGTGACGGAAGAAGCTAAGGCTAAGGTCCCAAAATATACGACTAGCATTATTACTTACCTGACTTCCAAAGTGGACGAACTATCATCTCAGATAGCTGTGTCTGAACGTGCACTGGGCTTGGAAACTTCATCTGGAAGCATTAGCACTACAATCTCTTCGCCCATCAGTTGTGTACCATTAGAGCCGAGGGTCATAATTGAATCATGCCGGTCAAACTTGGCACAGATACCTATTGTCCTGCCTTCCCCAGAACTTCCTATCACTGTTATACCACCTATCACAGACGTCATGGGTGTTAAAGAAAACACGGCCAACATCCTTTCTGGGGGTCCGCAGGCTTCCTATGTCACCGAAGAGGGCCTCACGAAACTTTTGGAAAAACTTTTTACTGAGAGGCTAGAATCCGCTTTAATTCAAATTGCAACAGACATTACTGAGACTTTGAAGGACTGTGTAAATAACTTGCTGAACAAATGTGAACGCTTTAACAATTTTCTGATTAGTCAGGCCCCGGTCTCAGCTCCAATAGAAATCGACCCGCCAATTAACCCAGTATCCGATATACCTGCAGAAAACTGTGTGCCGGCAAAAGGGAAAGTTGTAAATGGTAGATATACACCCTTGCCCCAAGCAGTGCCTAACCGTGTTCTATTGGACAAGCCTTTATTGGAAAAGCCATTAGGTCCTATGGGAGACCAGAGGGTTAGGGTGCCTCCAGTGCACCTACCCCCTGATGCAACACCTTTTGTGGCTGTACTTGTTAATGTACCCAAATTAGATGCGGGAGTGGTAGAACATCATGAAACACTGCGTAACCTCACAGAAAAATGGTGCAATGCAAATTGCACGGGCGAAAGTAATATCGCAGCTAATATATTGATGTGTAGAAGGGTTAACTGGGTTGGCAAAACTAAGAAATATGTGGCAGGCGATTGTGTCATAGTTAATTTTAAATCGCGTGATGTTATAAGCCGCCTTTTTTGGGATGCTTCCCCTTTGGATCCTTTAGGCAAGGGTGTGCGTGCCATGCCGCTGGGTTTTTTCTACCCTCCTGCACTCAGGATAACTGGAGGCGGCTATGGCAGACCCCTGCTAAATTATAACTTTGGGTTTCATGGTAAACAAAATTTCCCTTTGCAAGGGAATGAATGGGTGACTAAGAAGGCCAGGGGAGGTGGTGTAGCCACACCTGTCATGAATACACACCCAGATAACCTGCCCCTTTCAAATAGATTTGCGGCTCTTGCCAATCAGGATGCTATGGATTGACTAGAGCCCAAGCCAACAAATCAGCCAGCCAATGCCCAGGATGACTCCACCAACATCCCTACCCCCTGTAATACTGCTAACATCCCCACCCCCTGTAATGTGATATCTAATGAAGGGGAAGTGACAACAGAGGGTGGCAATAGAAAAGCTAAGATTTTGTCCTGGAACATTGCGGGCTTACGTGCCAAACAAAATGATCCAATCTGGCTGGGTAAGTTGAAAGAATACGATATAGTAGCCATGCAGGAAACATGGGCTAGGGATAATTCATTTTGGCTGGATGGCTACTCCTCATTTTTTGTTAAAGCACAGTGTTCTGTGGCGGGAAGGGACATTGGTGGCTTGATGTTCTTGGTATCTCTCAATATTGCTGGGAGTGTGAGGGAAATTCCAAGCTCTTCACACTATTTTCAACTGCTAGAGTTGAGTCACGTAGATAAAAATAAAACACTTTTTATTAATTGCTATAATTCTTCGCAGGGTGGTCCCCAAAATTTTGTTTTAGAAAGTCTAAATCTATTTGTAAATGATTACATGTCAAAACAAACCACTTTTGTTCAAATCATTTTAATGGGTGATTTTAAAGTTCACTTATGTGAATCACAATGCCAGATCAAAGACTTCCATGGGCCTGACCTCACGACCCCTCCCCACTTTGAGCATAGCCTGAAGGGTTCAGCTATGGAACATTTGTTATCTTCAAACGAGCTGTATGAACCTAGCTTTGTTGATTCAACGGACCGGGTCGTCACTTATAACGCAAGGGGTAGTGAATCCGTCATTGATTACATTTTTATGTCCCCAGGGCTCCTCCATTATGTCCATTTCTATAACGCCATTGAAAGTGGTTTCAGTGACCACAATCCGGTGTGTCTAATGCTGGATGCTTCGCTTGGATTGTTGAAGGGGGCTTTGTTGGTCACCTCTGTGAAGCACGTTAAGAGCAAAGATCAAGGGCGGCGACTAAAATGGTGCAAAGTTTGCCCCGAAGATTTTATGCATCTTATTGAACACGAAATGGTGGAGGAATTCCAGACTTGCAGGGACCCTACTAGGGGGGATAAAGAGATCATTGCCGCCTTTGAGGCTATCTGCTCGAAGGTGGAGAAAGAGCTTACACTTAGCCCAAAAAGGGCACCGGCCCCAGTTTCCGCTTGGTTCGACCATTCTTGCTCAAAAGCCCACTCTGCACTGATAGCAGCATTAAAACAATCCCCTAGAAATAAGCTAGTGATAGCTCAACTAAGGAAAAAATATGCAGAGGCGGTAAAAACACGCAAAAAAGCTGTTAAAGAAGAAGCCTGGGATGCTTTAATGGATTCCACCACCCTAAAACAGAGCTCTAAATTATGGTCCATAATAAATAACCCCATATTTGCCAAAACATGTAACACTGACCTTGAGGCAAATATACCTGAGTCAGATTGGCTTAATCATTTTTCAGTTATCTATGGGAGCAATCAAGTTTATGAAACATTCTGTATACCTGGTTATTCTAACATGCAACCCATTGTAGATTTTACTGAAAATGAGGTCAAGGTCGCAATAATTGGGTCCGCCAAGAATAAAGCCCCGGGACCCGATGGGGTTCCCTTGGACCTATATAAATTAAACCCAGAGTTGTGGGCAACTGTTCTAACGAACGTTTATAATAATGTACTTAAAGGGGGTTTTCCCAATACCTGGGCATGTTCAATAATTGTACCAATTTTTAAAAAAGGAGTAAGAAATGACCCTAAATGTTACCGCCCCATATCCTTGCTGGATTCCTCTATGAAGATCTTGGGTAAAGTATTACTGGCGAAAATTAATAAATGGACTTTAGAGAATAATATTTTGTCCAATGCCCAGTATGGTTTTCGGTCAGGTAGAGGGACAGAGGACCAATGCCTGAATTTGAACATGATAATTTCAAAATACACTAAGGCTAAAAAAGGGACAATTTTTGTTGCTTACATGGATCTGTCCACAGCGTTCGATCTGGTGAACAGAGCCAAGTTGTGGGGGATGTTGTTACAAATGGGATTGGACCCTCATCTGGTCCACTTCTTGGCTGAACTCCACAAGGATCTAAAGGCTTCCATTAGAATGGACCAAGAGGGACAACGTACAGCGTGGTTTAAATCAGGCAGGGGTGAGCGACAGGGTTGCATCCTTGCCCCTATGCTGTTCACCTTATATATAAATTCTCTGGAAAAAAATCTCTTAGCTGCATCTGTGGATACTCCGCGTGCAGGGGACACTTACATCCCAGTGCTCCTGTACGCGGATGATGCTGCCTTAATAGCTAGGACACATCTGGGCCTCCAGAGACTTCTTAATGCATTTAGCGACTTCATGTCCTCTCTTGACCTTGTGGTTAACAACGCGAAATCCCATGTTATGGTCTTTGGGGCAGCTAAAAATAACACTAAATCTTTTTACTGCAAAGGGGAAGTGATTAGTAATGTTAAAGTTTTCACTTACCTCGGAGTAATTTTTGACACTAAGGGCAGCTGGATCCCCCAGATATTAGCAAAGACTAAAGCAGTGAGGAGCTCGGTTAATGCCGTCCTGAGCTTTTCACGGAGATTAGGGGGGAAACCAAGTGGTGCACTCCTAGCTTTGTATAGGGCAAAATCATTGGCTATAGCTAGGTACGGAGCTGGATTATGGGGTTATGTAAAAACTGAAAACATCCAAACGGAGGTTAATAAGTTTTTCTGTTCAATATTAGGACTCCCCTTTTCAACAGCCACTTTTTCTGTCCATCAGGAGCTTGGAGTAGGATACATTAGTGATATCCTCTCTATGTCACCTATACTTCTGTGGATAAGAGTTTGGACCAATAACAACTTAGGTCTCAACCACAAAATTTTGACGGACTGTTTAAAATTGGATAAGTTTAAAGACATTGCTTGGCTGGCATACATTAAAAAGTGCTCGGCAGAACTTGGACGCCCGGAGATTTTCTCCTCCCCGCTTGACTTAAAAAAAGCAGACCTAGCGTGGGTCAAGGAAAATTTTTACAAACTTAAATCCTTGGAGAGAGAACAACTCCAGTTAACAAAATCCACGGTCAGAGCACACTACATGACAATCACTTGTATTGCCATCCAACCGTATCTTGCCCTAGTCAACATCCCGTTCCACAGATGGCTTCTGGTTAAGTTTAGATTTAACCAGATTTATTTGGTACTCTGTGGCAGACAGGGATGGTTCAAGCTTGAGGATGCACCTGTATGTGAATGTGACAACTTTTCCATACAAGACAATATGCACCTTATGTTATTCTGCCCTTTTTATCATGTTCCTAGACAAAAGTATCTGTTACCCTTGTTGAAGGGGAAAGCGTTTATGCAAGCAAAACCCGCTCTTCTGTTCTTACAAATGCTTGATTCTCCCTTGGTAATGTTCAGTGTGGCAAATTACCTTGTCGCTGCTGTTCGGATCAGGAGGAGGAAAGTACAAGCTGAAGTGAGGGGATTGGGATGAATTTGGTATTTCTTGCCTTTTTGCACATGATGAGTCTTTTAATCTGACCTTTTTAATGTTTTAAATTGTATTGTATCATATGAAGTTTTTAAAACATGTACTTGGAATGATTTTTAACTGTTGTAGTATGCTTTTATGATTTTTAACAAAATCGAATAAAGTGGTTTTTGACTTGACTTGACTTGACTACCAATCCCGTATCAAGTTAAGTCATAGTTCAAACCCATCCAGTCAAAGTCAACCCTGGCCGCTGCGATTCTTCATGCAAGCCCTGTCAGCTCGATCCGCCATTCCAATGAGTATATCAAAATGTTGGGAAAGTTCAAAGTCAGTACGGAACGATTGAAGCCAGGATAATAGTACACAAAGTCTGAGAGTCAAACTATGTTTGCAGTCCACCAAAGATAGGTCTCTAGAGCGTATTTGAACCATCCAGGAGAAAAAGGGGGAGAGGTAACACTCCTACAGTCACTGGACAATTCGCTCCGACATATAAGATCATCCATGTCCATCTGGGGCGGCATCGGCGTAGGGCAGGATGTACATTCGATAGTCCCGGGCTTGCTAACAGTCGTTCGGGGGGCGACAAAAAATACCAAGTCTGGCTTCAGCGCGGGGCCCTCCGTCTCAGACACTTCCTGCTCCGCGGGTAAAACATCTTGTTCCAGAACCAACAAAGGGTCGGAGTCCGGTCTCCGGCAGATGATATCGACCGTTACGACCAGCCTCTGGATCATGGCGGTGGCCTGTGAATGGAGCTCCCCAATGGCGGCCATTACAGTATGCAGCGACGGTATACATTCCACCCGCTCCATCGCCCCTCACGAAGCGACCGAGCAGGTCTCTGAACCCCGGAGGTCGACTACTCCGGGGCACCAGGCACAGGCAAATCCGGTGACAACTGTGGGCACTCTCAAAAGCGCGATCTCAACACCGCGAGGAACCAAGCCCATCGACCCTGGGAGCCCAACAGGGCCTCCGGGCAGCGGATCCCCGACCACAGCAACCGTTGCGTCACGCCGCCGCAGCTGCGAGATAAAACTGCCACCAGTCCACCATCCAAACCGGAGAAGAAACACTCCAATTTGGGAGACCGGACGCTACCCACGTCCCGCGGCCGATGTTATTCAACTCCAACCCGGCTGGGTGAGAAATCGAGGCCCCGGCTTCAGCTCTGGGTTAGGCCGAGAATGGGACACGGCGTATCTTCGTCATTAAAGCAGCTAGAAATTCCGGGATTGCACCTTTAGAGTCAGGAACACCTCAGCTGCACGGGAGTCCGGTGAGAAATCAGGATAATCATCAGCATTTATGAGCAACTGGCGGAGGTCGGCGGAGCCGGGAGCTTATGCGGCCATCTTGGTTGCTAGCGTAGCTCCTCAAGCCCGGCGATTTTGAAGAGTGATCAGATGCCTGACCTTCTGCAAAAGTAGTCGACCCTCGGAGCGAATGCACACTCCCTATAATTGGCTTGAACTTATCTGTATACATACATGAGCACAATATTTAATATTAAAATGGAAGAATGGGTTCGATAGAAGGATGAGGAGGATGAACCCTATTATGATGGGCAACATGAGACTGTTTTAGAGGATAATATTGTGGAAGCCCTGAGCACCTCGGTCCAGCAGTCGGTCAACAGAGCCATTGAGAGCACTGTGCCAAATACAGTACAACAAGCATTGGGAGCAAAACAGAAACCGATCACTAAACGGCTTGAAAGCTTCACAAAGCGCCATGGTTTTCAGAACCCTCTTGAACCACAAGATGAGCCCCCTCGGACAAAAGTAAATCTAAGTCGAAGTAGTGGCATCATGCAGGCACATTAGCTAGCTTGCTACAGGCGACCATGGACGAACATGGTTATTCCGCCACTCGTACCACAGAAGGTGGAAAAGCGAAGCGCAAGCAAAAGGTGTACATAGACACTGTCACCACTGACTCTACGAGATTGGATAGAGAAGGTCCTCCCAAGAAGCTGACTTGGAAGGCGGTTATTCTCATGCCCGATATGACTCCCCAGACTCCTAATACCCTATTCACCTTTAACTGGGCAGACATCGTTCACCCCCACTCCTCAGATTGGGCTCCTGCCTCCCGAGGTAGCGGAGTACTTGCATGAAAATCTTGGGAAAGGTTTCGACAAGGAATTGTGCAACAGATTGCGATTAGAGTGTCCCAGGCCAGATATACCGGACAAGGTGGCTGTAACACCAGATATTGACACCAGCCTTCTGAACTTTTTCAAGAAATTTGCTAAGCTCCCTAAAAAAGGTATTAACCACGCCTGGTGTGGCTGCCAGGAAAAAAGTAGTTGTTGTGGTAGGTCCTGTGAGAAGTTGGCCTGATATATGATGCTCACTAGTTCTAGTGATCACCTTGTATACGTCCAAACAACCCTTATGGTGATTGGTTGTAAGTCAACCTTATAGACCAGCTATCCTAATGGTAGCGTGGACAAAGCAGTCTTAGGCTAAACTCTTTTGGCATGTGAAGCCAGCTGTTTTACCACATATAACCCCTTGAATACCAGATGAAAGGACACCACACATGTTGTTATGAAAATAAACAATATATTTATTACTAACAAACACCTCTGAACTCTTTATGAGATCAGAGGGCTAAGCACATAACAAAACTCCTAAGAAAAATACAGTAAGTCGCACAAATTACAATGGTGCCCTAGGGGCACGACAAAGCATATATTAAGTAAATGGTATAAGGAGATCGATAGAGGAAATGAAGATGCCCAGAGGCTGTAGGATCGCTGGGACTACACTACCCTAACCTTAGGTAAGTAGCAGGAGGCCCACGGGACGCGTGTGCAGAGTGGGAACTCACACGCGAGATGCGGAACAAAGTCAATGGGCAGAACAAATTACGAAAAGGTAAGTAACAGACAGTTCCGACTAGTTACAATTAAAACGTCAGGATACCTGGACACTAGGAGAGTCAATCTACCTATGAGCACCAAAATGCTCTGGTTACCTCACCCACGGGCTGCGGGTGCATAGGTGTGAAAGTGTGTCGGGTTTCCGCGTTGAAGTCAATGGAGCCTTGAAGAAAGATGCTGCAGGCGACCAGGAGGAAGATGTCCGATGCGATCCAAGGGTGGATCGAGGAAGAAAAGGACCTGAAAGCAGAGGGGACAGTGTTCAAAGAGACACAAGCCAGTGACCGGTGTGGAACCAGGAAGGAACCAGATGCTGTCGTTGCGATCAGGTGAAGAGTGGACGCTTGTCTCTGCAGCCACGTGGACCAGGCGGTGTCTTCGATGACCAGGATGGAGGCACGAGCTGTCCCACGCAGGCTCTCGCTGTCGGCGGTGTCGGAACCGGATTTGGAGTCAACAGGCCTTGGCAAAGGCAACCCACGCGGTGAGTGGAAACGGCGTCTGGTGTGGACCAGGAGGGTCCGGGGTGCTCCTCTTTTGGAAAGGAGCAAGGGCCAGTCTGGAGCAACCAGAGCAGCGGTGTGGATTTCGTGGATCGTCGTCTAGGAAGCCACTAGCCAGCCGGCAAGTGACCAGACAACGCGTCGAGCAGCAATCAAGCAAAAGGGCCCCACGCAGATCTCGTGGATGCTGGAGGACTGGTCTTCTGTGCAGGAGCTGCTTGGGGCTGGGGCTTCTCAATCCCCAAAGCACTTACTCGAGGATGCCTCTGAAGTCGTGCTGGAAGCGAAGTGCAGTTTCTCCAAGATGGCCGGTCCCACGTGTCTCGTCGCACCCACGGGTCTCAGCTGTGCTGCAGATGTGGGTAGAGGTCGGAGAGGTCTGGGAATCCGGGTCTAGTCGGGCTCTGAGGTCTGGTTCCGGCAGGAAGGACGACAAAGTGAACCGCTAGGATGCTTGATGGTGCCTGCAGTTGCAGGGTGGACACTCCTTGCCCACAAGGGAGGTCTCTTCAGTCTTCTGTGGAGCAGAACGTCGAAGTCCAGAGTTTCTTCTTGTAAAGTTGTTCAGGATAATCTAATTTGGAATGGGACCAGCTCCTACCTTTATTCTGCTAAAGGGGGCTGTACTAGTGACTAGGTCCCTCCCATGGGTGGGACCAGGAAGGGGGGTGGTTACACCCCCTATCCTTTGTCCGGTTTCGCGCCAGAGCTGGGGCTGGAGTGCCCCAGCAACTGGTTTGAACAGGGGTATGCCCAGGGACACCTTGTGTGCCCCAGGCATGTCTCATTCCTTTCAGCCCTCCCTACCTCAATACACAAAATCCTGTCTGGGGTGGTGCTAGCACCTCCCAAGGCAGAAAACCCTTCGTCCAGCCCTCCCTCGCTGGAAGGACTCCCAGCAGCAGGAGGTCAGACTTGTGTCTTTGGTGGCAGCATCCATTTTGTGATGCTGAGGCTCTGTTTAACTTTAACCGGGGTTCACAGTTACATACATGTCGTGTCCCTCTAAAAGGGTGGAATGCTACCCCCGTCGCCAGAACTGGCGAGGGGGTGGTATTCCAATTTGTATGACACCTTACTCGACATGTTTTGATAATGCTATACCAAAGTTAGCAATAACCGCGAGGATTATAATGCACTTAAGAGTATATGGTATAGCGTTATCATGGAACAGCTATAAGGACTTGGTTCCGCTAGCTGCAGACAGGCTCAGCTCATGCTAGAGCACCATCTCACATAATTTCAAGCACTCTGCCTTCAGGATTGATAAGGCCTGCCATAGGAGTGACTGATAGGATAATTATTTTATTTTGTAGTTAATAAAAACCGTTACAATGTGAAATGCAATCTTGTTTAAAAAAATATTTAGAAATATACATTATTATACAAGTGTTAAAAACAACAGTTGAGTGAAATTGTAAAAGACAATGATACTATTGAGTTTAAAAAAAGTAATTCAGTAATAAAACATACAGTTTTAAGAATCCTAAACATTCAGGGTGGTATTAACTCGTTACAAACATTTTTGTTTGTTTTTTCGAAATTAATGACATATTTGATCATTCGACAAATAAATTGTGGGTCTACTGAGTCCATCACTTGTAGAATCGCAGAGCGACATGTACGAATTCCTTTTTCTTTGAATTTTGCCTTTAGTAACCTCCGGCGATCACTATCCATTGCGGGGCAAATGCAGATCACGTGAATAAAGTCTTGGGTAGCAGCGCCACAAAGATCCCACTCCTTGGGACCCGGTTGCTTCCAGCCAGGTTGATCGGCATTTGTTGGGAGTTTACCCATACGTAGGTTTAAATATTTTTGTTTAAGATGTGGTGGAAAGGCGAGACCTAGATAGGTTGCAGGTGCCGGGTTTTTGTAAGATTGCAGTGTCATCCAGGCATGTGAGCGTTGTGTCAAAATTGATTTGTCGTCAATCAGCGAGTGCATGTTGGCTGCCTTTTTTACTGCCTGCTTAAATATTGATGCAGATAGCTTCTTTTGCCATAGTGGTGCCAATTCAGTGATTTCCAGAGAGGAGTTTAGATGCTTCGCATGCTGGGAGCTAGGATTCCTTTGCATGGCTTCCCAGATTGCGAGGTTGATTTCTATCTCGCGGTTCAGCCAGATGCTATACCAACATTTTACTGCCTCATATTTTTTGTTCAATATTTGAGACTGCAGGCAAAATTCCAACCGGACCTGAGCTGGTGAGGCATCACATGGTAAGCTGAATACCCGTTTATACACTCTAGTTTGAATTTGGTCCAAAAGCAGAGCGCTTCGTCCACAGTGTACCACACTGCCATAGGCTATTGTTGGAAGTAGCTTAGCTTTGATGACTGTTAGGAGGGGAGTAAACAATGGGCCGTTCAGCTGCTTAGAGAGGCTGCTGAATGCGTGTAGTAAGGCTGCTCCTTTCTTCTCAATGGCATCAAAGTGCGTGGAAAAGGTAAACCGTCTGTCCAGGTATATTCCCAGGTATTTATAGCTTTCCACTGATTCCAAATTCTTTATATTGAGTGTGAGATTTGTTGGTTTTATACGACGGTGGGTTATTGTCATGACCTTTGTTTTTTTGGTGTTTATTTCCATGAGATTCTGTCTGGTGTATTCTGCTAACTCTTGAATAAGGCGTTGCAATCCCATCTTTGACTGGCTAAGGAGAACAACATCGTCAGCATAGGAGAGATGCGTGACTGGCAGTAGTCCTAGCCGTGGGGGATGTGCGTTGGTCCTGTCTAGCCGTGGTGTTAGATCGGCCATGAATAAATTAAACAGATATGGGGCCAAAACGCAGCCTTGCTTTAAGCCTTCGTACGTGCTAATCTTCCGCGTCAGCCGATTGCCGTTAGCAATCTTGACCTGCATCCAGGTGTTGCTGTATGGTTCCATTATTGGATTCAAGATTCCGTCCGGCAGGCCCTGTTCCTTTAGTTTAGACCAGAGTAGTTGTCGGCTGACACGGTCGAAGGCTGCCTTGAAATCCACAAAGCATAGGTGCAATGCTTGTTGATTTTGCAGGCTTTTTTCGGCTAACATGCTTATGGCAACGACATTTGCCATGGTGCCTATGGCACGGCGAAACCCTGACTGGTTTACTGGGATTTTGTTGTTGTCATCAGACCCTTTAGTAAGATCAGTTAGCACCAGGGAGGCATAGTACTTAGCTTCTGCGTCGAGGAGCGCTATCAGGCGGTAATTTGCTGGATTTTTTCGATCGCCGCCTTTATATATTGGACTGATAATCGCCCCTCTCCAGCTTTTCGGGATCCGACTGGAAATATTTATCGTCAAGAACAGTTTGTTAAAGACGCTAGCCCAGGAATGGGAGTCTTCCTTATAGATTGCCTGGGGGACGCCATTCGGACCTGGTGCACTGTCTTGCCTGCTTTTTTTAATAAATTGTAGTATTTCTACTTCCTCGTATATTAGTAACGTGTGGTCTGATCCCTTCTGCTTATTATTCGAGGTGTTTGGCCGATCAAAGACTGTTGTCGACTGAGACTCTGCCTTTTGGGTTTTGTGCACTGGGATTACTGTTAAAGGCAGAGATGTCCTGGGGTTTATAGAGAAGGTATCGATTAGATGCTGTACCCATGCCATTTCGGTGATACAGGTCATACTTGTGGTGTTTGTAGTTCTATTCAAGGAGTTTACTTGCAGCCAGAAGGCTCTCGGGTCGGGTTTCTTTGCATTGTGTAAAATTTTTGTCCAGAAGTTGGTTGCCTCTGTTTTTTTCTCAGTCCAGATTTGTTTCTTATATAGTTTCTTAAGAAGACGTACATCCTGCCATGCCTTAGTGACTGATAGGAGTATATGTGTCCATTTTGGGGTTAGATATAGGTATACTATATCTACAGCAAAGGGTGATTACACCACCTTGCCCCAGCTGTCTTACCAGCCAGTTGTGTCCGTTTAGATGGCCAGCCACGGAAGGCATAATACATGCTGCAGCCCCTGGTAGGCCTTGGGTACACCTATGCCCTGGGTACCTAAGGTACATTGTACAGGGGCTGATAAGGTGTCCCAATACCAATTGGTAAATGCACCTAAAGTACATGTGTGTCAATTTAGAGAGAGAACAGCTAGGCTGTGGGTCTGATTAGCAGGCCCACTGCCAGGGAAAGTCGTAAACCAGTGAAGCAAAAAGCAAAAATCTGGGGTGACCATAGGATTGCAGACCCTACTCTCCTACATAACCCCCCCCCCCAAACTTAGAGACATTAAACCAACCTTGACCAGGTGAGTCTTCCTGTTCTAAGTGGAAATACCTTAAGAGACCATCTGCATTGCCATGTTCAGTCCCTGGTCTGTGCTCCACTGTAAAGTCCATCCCCTGTAGGGAAATGGACCACCTAAGAAGTTTGGGGTTTTCACCCTTCATTTGATTTAGCCACAAGAGGGGCTTATGGTCGGTCTGAATCTTGAAGTGAGTTCCAAACAAGTATGGCCTCAACTTCTTCAGGGCCCAAACCACAGCAAAGGCCTCCCTCTCAATAGCTGACCAACGTTTCTCTCTAGGGGTCAGCCTTCTACTTATTAAAAGCAATGGGCTGGTCATGACCATCCATATTCAGTTGAGATAGAACATCTCCCACACCCAACTCAGAAGCATCTGTTTGGACAATGAAGGTTTTGGAGTAGTCAGGACTCTTGAGAATAGGTGCAGTACACATGGCCTGCTTCAGGTCAACGAATGCCTTTTGACAGCTAACTGTCCACTGAATTTTCTTTGGCATTTTCTTACTTGTCAGGTCATTAAGTGGAGTCACAATGGTCCCATCATTTCTGACAAATTTCCTATAGTAACCAGACAGGCCCAAGAAAGCTCTAACCTGTGTCTGGGTGGTTGGAGGAGCCCAGTCCTTTATGGCCTGTATCTTTATCTCCAAGGGTTGAACCTGGCCTCCACCTACAAGGTGGCCCAGGTACACAACCTGGCTCTGCCCTATCTGGCACTTGGTGGCCTTGATAGTGAGGCCTGCCTTTTGCATGGCCTCCAAAAATGTCCTCAGGTGGATCAGGTGATCCTCCCAGGTGGAGATGAAGACAGCAATATCATCTAGATATGCTGCACAAAAGTCATCCAACCCAGTGAGAACTTGGTTCACCAACCTTTGAAAAGTGGCAGGTGCATTTTTCAAACCAACGGGCATCACCACAAATTGTTAATGTCCTCCTGGGGTAGAAAATGCTGTTTTGGCCTTGGCATCCTCAGCTAACCTGATTTGCCAATAACCAGCTGTTAGGTCAAATGTACTCAAGAATTTGGCAGAAGCCAATTTATCTATGAGTTCATCTACCCTGGGTATTGGATGGGTATCTGTTTTAGTAACCGCATTGAGACCCCTGTAGTCTACACAAAACCCCATCTCTCTCTTACGATCCTGGGTGTGAGGTTTTGGCACTAGCACTACAGGAGTAGCCCAAGGGCTCTCTGAGGGTTCAATGACTCCCAATTCCAACATCTTTTGTACTTCTTTCTTTATGCAGTCCCTGACATGGTCAGGTTGCCTGTAGATTTTACTCTTGACAGGCAGACTGTCACCAGTGTCCACCTCATGGGTGCACCAGTTTGTCTGACTGGGTGTCAGTGAGAACATTTGTCTAAAGGATTGAAGAACCTGTTTGCAATTCTTTTGGTGATGCTCAGAGAGGCTGTCAGAAAAGACCACACCATCTACTGACCCATCATCAGAGTTCTGAGTGAGCAGGTCTGGGAGAGGGTCACTCTCTTCCTCCTGTCCCTCATCTGTGGCCATGAGCAAGCCCATGTCCTCCCTGTCGACAAATGCATTGAGCCTGTTAACATGAAGCACCCTGTGGGGGCTCCTGGGAGTTCCAAGGTCCACCAGGTAGGTGACCTCTCCCTTTTGCTCAATGATGGTATGGGGTCCAGGCCATTTGTCTTGGAGAGCTGCTGGGGCCACTGGCTCCAACACCCACACCTTCTGTCAAGGGTGGTAAACAGTCAAGACAGCCTTTTGGTCATGCCAAGCTTTTTAAAGTTCTTGGCTGGCCTCGAGGTTTTTGGATGCCTTCTCCATGTACTCTGCCATCCTGGAGCGGAGACCAAGTACATAGTCCACTATGTCAAGCTTAGGCTTTTTGAGAGGTAACTCCCTCCCTTCCTTTACAAGACATAGGGGTCCTCTTACAGGATGCCCAAACAGAAGCTCAAAAGGGCTGTAGCCAACCCCCTTCTGTGGGACCTCTCTGTAAGCAAACAGGAGGCTGGGTAAAAGGATGTCCCATCTTCGCCTAAGCTTTTCAGGTAACCCTTTTATCATCCCTTTTAGGGTCTTGTTGAATCTCTCCACAAGCCCATGGTACTGTGGGTGATAGGGTGTGGTAAATTTGTAATTCACACCACACTCCTTCCACATTGCATTCAAATATCCTGACATGAAGTTTGCACCTCTGTCAGAGACAACCTCCTTAGGAAACCCCACTCTGGAGAAAACTCCAAGTATGGCCCTGGCCACAACAGGAGCTGTAGTGGTCCTAAGGGGAATAGCTTCTGGATACCTGGTGGCATGATCCACTATCACCAGTATAAATCTGTGCCCAGATGCTGTTGGGGGGTCCATTGGTCCTACAATGTCTATCCCCACTCTCTCAAAGGGCACCCCCGCCACAGGTAGTGGTATAAGGGGGGCCTTTGTTGTGCCACCTGATTTGCCACAGGCTTGACAGGTGACACATGAGCGATAAAACTCTTTGGTGTCTTCAGACATATGAGGCCAGTGAAAGTGAGGGGCACGCCTGTCCCAAGTCTTGTTCTGGCCTAAGTGTCCTGCAAGGGGAATTTCATGGGCTAAGGTGAGAAGGAAACCTCTAAGAGACAAGGGGATGACCAGCCTCCTGGTAGCACCTTGCTTGGGGTCTCTTGCCTCAGAGTATAGGAGTCCTTCATCCCAGTACACCTTGTGGGCACCTGTAGCATTCCCTGCAGCCTCAGCAGCAGCCTGCTGTCTGAGGGGTTCAAGGGAGGAACAGTCTAACTGAGCCTGCCTCAAGTCTGCCCTGGAAGGTCCCCCTGTCCCATGAAACTCAACCTGTTCATGTTCAAGCTCTTCTAGGACAGTTCCTTCTGGGGTCTCTGGGTCAGCCTCCTGAGAGGGCTGATCCTCAACCTGAGGCAGGGGGGAAGGCACTGCCTTAACCCTACTGCTCTTCCTCTTGGGTAGTGTCTGGTCCATTGTTCCAGGATCCAGCACTTGTTCAGCTGGGTATTTCTTGGTCTGTGACCTGGTCACAGCAAGGACATGTGAGGAGATACCTAACATTTTTACATGAGTCCTGTACTCCACATCTGACCATAAGGAGGATTCCAAATCATTTCCCAAAAGACATTCTACTGGGAGTTCTGAACTAAACTAACTACAACCCTTTTGAGGCCAGCTACCCCTCCCCAGGAGAAGTTAACAACTGCCATACTGTGATTGGTAGTGACGTTGCTAGCATTGGTCACTAGGTAGTCTGAACCTAGTATGATCTGATCAAGGTCCACAAAGGCTGGTGTCACCATAGTAACATTGGCACATGTGTCCCTGTAGGCCTGAGCCATTTTTCCATTGATCAAAGGCGTTTGCCTGTACTTGCCCAGAGTACTGGGACTGACAGTAGGGGTCATATCCATGTCCCCCACTACAGACAAGAACAGCCTGCGTAGGTATTCTGACTAAGTCAGAACCCACCTCAGTTCCCAGGGTTAACCCAACTATAGCCTTGGGGGGTACACTACCACTACTAACTGTACTAGGGGGTGCAGGTGCCTTGGGGGCTGTAGTGGTAGGGGCTGGGCCTTTCTTGGTGCACTCACTAAACCAGTGAGTCTTACTTTTACAGTATTGGCACCATGGTTTCTTTGGAACATCAGTCTTCTTCTTTTGGGAATTCTGGGACCCACCCTCCTTAGATTGTTGGGGCCCTGTTGCAGACTTCTGGTCATTTTGTTGATTCTGATTACTACCCTTTTGGTCTGCTTTCTTCTGGCCACCACCCTAGTTCCGGTTCTGCTGCTTAACCCTGGTTCTGACCCATCTGTCTACCTTCTTTCCCAATTCTTGGGGAGAGGTCAGATCTGAGTCAATCAGGTGCTGATGCAACAACTGGTTCTGACAATTATTTAAGATTTGTTCTCTCATTATAAGAGTGTACAATCCTGTTTAATCAGTAACTTTACTTCCCAGTAACCAGCCTTCCAGAGCCTTAGTGGCACAATCAACAAAGTCAGTCCAATCCTGGGCCTGAGTTTTCTGTGTGTCTCTGAACATCAACCTGTACTGTTCAGTTGTTAGGCCAAACCCATCAATCAGTGCATTTTTCAGGACTTGGTAGTCATTAGCATCCTCATCTCTAACAGTGAGGAGTTTATCTCTGCCTTTACCTTCAAAGGAGAGCCACAATATAGCTGCCCACTGACTCTGGGGTACCTGCTGTACTTTGCAGGCCCTCTCCAGAGCAGTCATCCATTTGCGGATGTCATCTCCTGACTTATAGGAGGGCACTATTTTACTCAGGTGTCTATTATCAAAACTCCTGTCTTTATCTCTAGGGATAATGCTGCCACCAGTGAGTTCTAGCCCACTCAATTTCTGCTCCCTGGCAAAAGCAAGTTTTTCCTTGGCAAGGGCAAGTTCTTCCCTTTGGATCCTCAGATTAACTTCCTTCATCTTTGCCTGATGCTCTCTCCTCTGAGGGGAAGTCATCCTCCTCTGAGCAGACGCATGAGAGACATGGGAGTGAACAGATCTGTTGGAGTCTCTGGATTGAGACCTATCTCTTCTAATCCCAAGGTTAGGCCTGCCTGTGGTTAGGTCTGGGGCTCCCCCAAACCCTTCACCATGTAGGCCTAAGCTGGCCCTTGTAAGTCTGCTGACTAAAGGTTGGCCATTGTCTACCTCCTCTTCGGATAAGTTTCCATCTTCCCTACCATCTACATATTCTGTTTCAGGGAGGTTAGAGTATGGGTCACCTTCTAAGGGGGGCATGCTTCCATCTGCTGGGTCTGAGGGGCCTGGATTAGAGGCCCTTCTGGCATCATAGGTCTCTAAGAGTCCTAACAGAAAAGGAAGGGTAGGGTTGGAACCCTTTTTCAGTTTCCTGGAGGTACACAATTGTCTCATCGCCTAGAAGCTGAGTGCTGCATATCTGGAAAGGACCTGTTGAGGGTCACTAACCACAAGGGGAGCCACTGAGGCCTCTCCTGTGGTAGACATGCTTTCTAGTGAGGTGTAAGTGATGCACTTACCTACACTATGGGTTTTCCTACTGATCCCTTGCTAAGAGTTGTAGTCAGGGTGTGCTAGGCCCTTTTTACTACAACAGCTGGTTCAGTAGAACTCGGAGTATTTCTAAGCTTGTTATATGTACCTATGGTACCTTATGTGATCTTTTAAATGATATCTCAAGATTATATTTGGTAAAAACAACAGCAAGCTCAAATCCCAACCGCTGCACACCAATGTGAGAAGTTGGCCTGATATATGATGCTCACTAGTTCTAGTGATCACCTTGTATCAGTCCAAACAACCCTTATGATGATTGGTTGTAAGTCAACCTTATAGACCAGCTATCCTAATGGTAGCATGGACAAAGCAGTCTTAGGCTAAACTCTTTTGGCATGTGAAGCCAGCTGTTTTACCACATATAACCCCTTGAATACCAGATGAAAGGACACCACACAGGTTATGAAAATAAACAATATATTTATTACTAACAAACACCTCTGAACTCTTTATGGGATCATAGGGCTAAGAGATTAAACAAAACCATTTAAAATAGGGTCCAAGGGATATATATTTTAAAGACCCACACCTGATTTTATCCCCAGCACCAACTGAATGTATAACACACGAAACACAGGGGGTCTAACAGCCAAATTGAGAGGCTACACTGTCGATACTGAGTCAACAAGATCTCAAAATATCTTTATCGCACACACATAACGTATTAATAAGGATAAAGAAGGAAAAAAGGCTAACACTACATGCATAGAGGAGACCGGTACATCATCGATTATTCGTAAAATGGCTGATTAATCCACAACAGATTGTAAAGGGTTTCCATCAAATTAGACTCAATGATCAGTCCTATCATTTGGCCAAACCCATGTGCAAATGTGGCTGGTCCCCTGATCAGTGGGACACTCAGCTCCGCACCTTATTGTTGTATCAGGATTTGGTCCACCAAATACACAAACCGTCCATGATGACTGATCTTTTGATGGTAAAGTAAGAAGAAATAGTGCAACAAACAAGAAAGTGATTTAAAATAGGATGGAATGTCCTCCTTCTAAATACTTTATTCTGCGGACTGGACACGCCTCCTAATTAAAAAATAGAACAGTGCAAGAGAAGACAGTGACAATTATCTGTCTACATAAGGGCCAACATGTTTCTGCCTAACGGGTATTTAATCCCTTGGCATTCGTCAGGGCCTCTGCTCGTATAATAGTTGCACTCCTAATAGTGAAATATAGAATTCACCACCATCACCAAAACAAATTGTAGTAAAACTGGTTAGAAACGGTACAACCTGTAACAACCATGGACATTAACCCTCCGATTCACAATGGTTACTGTGAATTCTGTGAAGGAAAACGTTATATCATTAGTACTGTATTCGATGCATCAGTCTCACGTGCATAGTGTGTCACCAAGCCAACCAATAATGTGTGTCAGAAAATTAATTTTTATGCTTACCCTTTGTGGTAGGGCAATAGACCTCACCTCACCTGGACACTGCTCAGGTACTAAGAGGCCCCGCACTACAAAGATATAGGGAAAACAAAAGAATGTGGCAAAGTACTGTAAAGAATTTTTTTCGCTTTACACCCTGCCTATAATCATTCCTATAACCAAATGCCCTATATCTAGAGGCAAAACATGTGAGGTAGATAAACACCCCAAACTCAGTGTACTAGGCCTCAAAATGACCCAGAAACTCGACTAAGACACCAAACTTTAAGGAAGATTAAAACTCCTTTGTATGCTTATTCAGGAATTTTACAACATACTGATCTTCAAAACCTGTGATTTGCTAAAGTTTACAACATAGTATAGCTAAAGGTATTCTGTGGTAGCTGCTCACCTTTCCGTCGGTACCTCAAGCTCCCATCTGAGACTTGGGGGAGGCACCGATCTGTAGGAGATGCTAGTATAAGTAGTCTAGTGAGGGTTTGTTAGTGAGGTATCCCTCCACCTTTAAGATGTATACTAGATAGTGGCAATCTTATCATGTGTCCCTTCAATTGGTATATATTAGTGGCAAGGACACTATTATCAGACATTTATTGTGAAGTAAGCCTTATTGGTCTTTATTTTCATAAGAAAACTAAGGGCACTACTTTACGCTCGAAATCTCGCGAGATCTCGCGAGAGGAAGTGCTCAGAACTACCATATGATGTCATATCGGCCATCTTTGAAGTTCCTAACACTATAATCTGGTAATCATTAGACCATGATTATTCCTCACGTGCATATGATGTTAGAATGCCCCCAGTGTTGAGTCGCTGCCCATTTTTCTACAAAGTAAGCCTAGTTGAGCTTGTTTTCTTAGGAACAAGAGCGCACTACTTAGCGCTCGAAATCACGCGGGAAGATGCGCTCAGAACTACCCGATGACATCATATCGGCCATCTTTGTAGTTCTGAAGGCTCCAACCTGTATATCATAGAATCACGATTGACCATGTGTTGTTTTTGAAAAAAGTACCAGTCATTGGGCAATGACAGCTGTCCAATGATGTCATTTCGGACATCAGAGGGCTAAGCACATAACAATACTCTTAAGAAATATACAGTAATTCACACAAATTACAATGTTGCCCTAGGGGCACGACAAACCATATACTAAGTAAATGGTATAAGGAGATCGATAGAGGAAATGAAGATGCCCAGAGGCTGTAGGATCGCTGGGACTACACTACCCTAACCTTAGGTAAGTAGCAGGAGGCCCACGGGACGCGTGTGCAGAGTGTGAACTCATATGCGAGATGCGGAACAAAGTCAATGGGCAGAACAAATTACGAAAAGGTAAGTAACAGACAGTTCCGACTAGTTACGACTAAAACGACAGGATACCTGGACACTAGGAGAGTCAATCTACCTATGAGCACCGAAATGCTCTCGTTACCTCACCCATGGGCTGCGGGTGCATAGGTGTGAAAGTGTGTCGGGTTTCCGCGTTGAAGTCAATGGAGCCTTGAAGAAAGATGCTGGCGACCAGGAGGAAGATGTACGGTGCGATCCAAGGGTGGATCGAGGAAGAAAAGGAACTGAAAGCAGAGGGGACAGTGTTCAAAGTCACTAGCCAGTGACCGTTGTGGAACCAGGAAGGAACCAGATGCTGTCGTCGCGATCAGGTGAAGAGTTGACGCTTGTCTCTGCAGCCACGTGGACCAGGCGGTGTCTTTGACGACCAGGATGGAGGCACTCGCTGTCCCACGCAGGCTCTCGCTGTCGGCGGTGTCGGATCCAGATTTGGAGTCAACAGGCCTTGGCAAAGGCAACCCACGCGGTGAGTGGAAACGGCGTCTGGTGTGGACCAGGAGGGTCCGGGGTGCTCCTCTTTTGGAAAGGAGCAAGGGCCAGTCTGGAGCAACCAGACCAGTGGTGTGGATTTCGTGGATCGTCGTCTAGGAGGCCACTAGCCAGCCAGCAAGTGACCAGAAAACGGGTCGAGCAGCAATCAAGCAAAAGGGCCCCACGCAGATCTCGTGGATGCTGGAGGACTGGTCTTCTGTGCAGGAGCTGCTCGGGGCTGGGGCTTCTCAATCCCCAAAGCACTTACTCGAGGATGCCTCTGAAGTCGTGCTGGAAGCGAAGTGCAGTTTCTCCAAGATGGCCGGTCCCACGTGTCTCATCGCACCCACGGGTCTCAGCTGTGCTGCAGATGCGGGGAGAGGTCGGAGAGGTCTGGGAATCCGGGTCTCGTCGGGCTCTGAGGTCTGGTTCCGCAGGAAGGACGACAAAGTGAACCGCTAGGATGCTTGATGGTGCCTGCAGTTGCAGAGTGGACACTCCTTGCCCACAAGGGAGATCTCTTCAGTCTTCTGTGGAGCAGAACGTCGAAGTCCAGAGTTTCTTCTTGTAAAGTTGTTCAGGATAATCTAATTTGGAATGGGACCAGCACCTACCTTTATTCTGCTAAAGGGGGCTGTACTAGTGACTAGGTCCCTCCCATGGGTGGGACCAGGAAGGGGGGTGGTTACACCCCCTATCCTTTGTCCGGTTTCGCGCCAGAGCTGGGGCTGCAGTGCCCCAGCAACTGGTTTGAACCGGGGTATACACAGGGACACCTTGTGTGCCCCAGGCATGTCTCATTCCTTTCAGCCCTCCCTACCTCAATACACAAAATCCTGTCTGGGGTGGTGCTAGCACCTCCCAAGCCAGGAAACCCTTTGTCCAGGCCTCCCTCGCTGGAAGGACTCCCAGCAGCAGGAGGTCAGACTTGTGTCTGTGGTGGCAGCATCCATTTTGTGATGCTGAGGCTCTGTTTAACTTTAACCGGGGTTCACAGTTACATACATGTCGTGTCCCTCTAAAAGGGTGGAATGCTACCCCCGTCACCAGAACTGGCGAGGGGGTAGTATTCCAATTCGTATGGCACCTTACTCGACATGTTTTGATAATGCTATACCAAAGTTAGCAATAACCGCGAGTATTATAATGCACTTAAGAGTATATGGTATAGCGTTATCATGGAACCGCTATAAGGACTTGGTTCCGCAAGCTGCAGACAGGCTCAGCTCACGCTAGAGCACCATCTCACATAATTCCAAGCACTCTGCCTTCAGGATTGCAAAGGCCTGCCATAGGAGTGACTGATAGGAGTATATGTGTACATTTTGGGGTTAGATATAGGTATACTATATCTACAGCAAAGGGTGATTACACCACCTTGCCCCAGCTGTCTTACCAGCCAGTTGTGTCTGTTTAGATGGCCAGCCAGGGGTGGCATAATACATGCTGCAGCCCCTGGTAGGCCTTGGGTACACCTATGCCCTGGGTACCTAAGGTACATTGTACAGGGTCTGATAAGGTGTCCCAATACCAATTGGTAAATGCACCTAAAGTACATGTGTGTCAATTTAGAGAGAGAACAGCTAGGCTGTGGGTCTGATTAGCACAGGATTGCAGACCCTACTCTCCTACAGGTTCCCCTGCCAAGATTCTGGAAATGGCCTTGGAGGCAAAGGAATCAACCGGTCCAGTGGATCCAGACATTTAAATAGGCTGGACCGGGCGAACGATATGTTTCCTGGGGAACGCAAATCGCGCCATCTCTACAGAGAGGGGCAAATCGATATTTATGAGGATGGACTCTAATCTTACTGAATTAGCCTCGCCCAAACCAGGTTCCCTTGCTGAGGGCAATCTCTTTGGGGAGAGATTTGTCAAAGATGTCTCAAAAGTACGTGGGTACATTCACGTCTTTGGACAAGACCCAATAAGTAATAGAGAAAGTGTTTCAGGGAGGCCTTTTTGACAGGGCCGGGTAAGGCAGAGGACCCTCGCCAGGCCATCAATCCCAGAGGAGACTGCGAAGGCGGTAGAGGTGACTGGGACTTTACCAGAGGAGGCACCTTCCCCACGAGACAGAGGTTCAACTAGCGCAGATTCAATAGAGGCGGACATGAGGCGTGATTTCAAGCCCAAAATGCTAGAGGTAAGAGTTACTGAGATATCTCCGTTACGTTTGGGGTGGTCGTACTCAGTTCTTCATATACAATTGGAGTGTGTTTTCACAAGATGCATGAATTATACAGACCATTCAGGGGTTTCATCTAGAATTTTACCAAACTCCACACTAAGTCGTATGTCCGAGACAGCTCACTTTTTCTCAACTAGAATGTGCTTTTATAGAAGCAGAGATAGAGGAATTGCTGCAGAAGCACACGATTTCCTACTGCAAGGACAGGCCTCGCGGTTTTTGCAGCAATGTTTTATTGATGCAGAAGAAAGGTGGTGGTCACAGGTTGGTGTTGAACCGGTGAGACTTCCACCACTTCATGGTTTACAAGGCCTTCAAGATGGAGGGCGGTTGGAATATTTGGCCCTTCCTTTCGGGCTTTTCTCGGCTCCATGGTGTTTCACCAAAGTAATGACGCAGGTGATAGCTCATCTCCGAGAGCAGGGCATTCGCATGATAGTGTATCTAGACGATATACTGATCATGGCTCAGACTCAATCCTTAGCCAACCTTCATTTACAAATGACAATGTCCCTTCTGCAGAACTTGGGATTTGTAATCAAAGAACCCAAGTCGGCCGTATGTCCCTTTCAGACAATGGACTTCCTAGGTTTTATCATAAACTCACAGACAGCTCAACTGAGTCTCCTCAAGTCGAAATCACGAGATCTCAAGAAAGAACACACATCAGTGTTAGCCAGATAGACAGTCTCCCTCAGGACAATTGCCAGAATAGTGGGGTAATTGGCATCCTCCATACAAGCTATCTTCTCAGGCGCTCTTCACTACCAGGCCCCTTCACATACTAATAATCCAACACCTGCAAAAGGGTCTGTCTTATACGGATCTGATCCCTCTGACACAGGAAGTAAGGAAAGAGATGCAATGGTGGTTGGGCCTTGTAGAGGCGTGGAACGTCTGAGCTATCGCCGGCTCTCAACTGGAAGTCATTATAGAACCAGATGCCAGCCGTCGGGGCTGGGGAGCACCCTGCATAGATATCTCCACAGGAGGAAGATGGTCCCTTCAAGAACTGTCCCTCCATATCAATTGTCTGGAGTTGTTGGCAGGATCATTTGCGATATGGACGCTCTCCCCCAAACAGGTCTCTTGTTGGATCCTGCTCAGGATGGACAATATCTCGGCAGTGATATATATCAACAAGTTGGGAGGTACAAGGTCATCCCTGCCAGTGGAGATAGCGAAGAATTTTTGGCACTATTGCCTGAGTCACTAGATATCGGTGATAGCGGAATACATTCCGGAACAGTCGAACACTGCCGCGGACTGGTATTCCAGGTACCTAAAGGATTACAGCGATTGGCAACTCCAACCTCAACTGTTCCAATGATTACAGACAGTGTTGGGTCCTTGCAAGATAGACCTTTTTGCATCCAGACTGAACCAGCAACTTCAAATGTTCTTCAGCTGGAGGCCGGGCCCATTAGTGAGAGCGACAGACGCCTTCTCCCAGAATTGGTCAATGAACCTGAATTATGCTTTTCCTCCCTTCATCCTAATCCCATAGTAAAGACCCAAATAGCCTGCCAGCATGCAGAAGGGATTTTGGTGACCCTCCTTTGGAAGTCACAGCCCTGGTTCCCGATACTATTGGAGATGAGTTGTGACTTCCCCAGGTTGCTACCTTGGTCTCAGATGATGCTCCAGGGCCCTCGCGGAGAACTGCATCCGATGGTGACATCGGGGCAGTAGTCCCTGATGGCATGGAGGCTTTCCGACAACAATGGGAAATGACAGGCGTTTCGGACAAAGCTTCTGAGTTCATTACGCAAGCCTGGGCCCTTTCCACACAGAAAAGATATTCAACAGCTTAGAAATGCTGGGTACGTTGGTGCTTGGAATAGCACTTGGTTCCCATGGGGGCAGAGTTATCCCATATTGTAAATTTCCTGTCCAATAAAGCTTCAGAAGGTTTGGCATATCGGTCAATAAATATTTTCAGATCAGCCATATCTGCAGGACATACACAGGTGGACAGGAGAACCGGTAGGTATGCACCCAGTGGTGTGTGAGTTACTTAAAGAAATTAGAGTGGCTAGTTCTCCTAAACCTAAATATTTAGGTTTGTGGGATGTATCACTGGTCACAACCCTATTTGCCAAATGGCCAAATAAAGCTTTGCTATCCAGGAAACCACTATCAGCTAAACTAGCTATGCTGTTGTGCTTACCTGCCTGCAGACGTTCTTCAGATGTGAGAGCTCTGGACATAACAGGTAGGGTATTCACTCCCGAAGGGCTTTCCTTTAACATTACTGGAAGGATGAAAACATTGACACGTTGTATTGAATATAATGCTTTTCCCAGTAATGCTAAGTTGTGTGCGGTGCAATGCCTAAAAACCTATGAAGAATGTACACAGTCCTTGCGAGCAGAGGGTTTCAACACAACTATTGATATCTTTGCAAAAACTGTTTAAGCCAGTATCTGCGGCTACCATAGCCAGATGGTTAAAGTCAGTTACGAAAGAAGCTGGTATTGATACCCAGATATTGGGGCACATTCTGTACTTGGTGCCATGACATCCAAAACTTTTATGTTGGGTTCAGCTATTCAAGACATGACTACTGTGGTATTTGATAAGTGTTAAACCAGCAATAATCCGAAGCCTCCGGTCCTGTAATAGAATGCAACATTTTCTAGCATTGGCACCAAGAATTTTCAACTCTATTAAAGACAGGGAGGCGAGGATTATCCCACCCGGTTGTATTTCAATAATTCTTGCAATAAAGTACCCACCGTTTGTAATGTGGATTCTGTTCAACAGAGAGTATGGGTTTTTATGTTTCATTTATTCCTGGTTCTGAAAGTAAGCATAATAAGAATTCTCCAGTTTTGGGGTGTCTTCATAGATTTACATGCCTGAATCATCCCCCGTCGTCGGAGTGGGAGTCCCACGGTACATAAAAAAGCATTAATATGCCATAATAACATAGAAAAACTTGGTAATAACCAATCAGGAAGTAAAGTAGCCCAAGCTACAGGAGAAAAAACTTCCACACTCATGACTATCCTAGTCATTTTTTACAGCCCAAACTGCAGCCAATCAGGCGTCAGCACCCACCAGAAGGTTCTCCTCAGAGGCTCAGGCTCGTCGTGTGAAGGGAGTCTCTCTGAGCTCTGCTCAGTACTTCTCTATTTTCCTTCAGGAATCTAGTTCTGAAGATGTCTTCATCTAAGAAATCTTTGTTCAGGCCTTGTGACTCGTGTGGTAAGCTCCGACTTTTTAAAGAAGATCCCCACAAGAAGTGCATTTACTGCCTGTACCCTGAGCATCAGGTGAAGGACTGTAAGATATCCCTTCCCTCAGAAGACCCTCTGGGACAGAGATGGCCGCCTGCTTTTGTGGCTACAAAAGCTCAAGGATCAAGATTATCCTGCTTCTGAGGTAGGCAGTATTGCCTCTGGATCTACAACAGCTTCTAGGAAGAGAGCTGCTGAAGAGGTGTTGTCTTCTCCTGGGGCCAGGATTGTAAAGAGGCAACAATCTTCTAAGGGGTCTGAGAGGCCTTCCACTTCTAAGGCTACTCCCCCTACTAAGGCCACACTTGGGCCATCCACACCCCCGAGAAGGACAACCTAAAAATTACCTCAAAAGATGACTTCTGAGAAGACTTTACCTCAGAAACAGACCTTGTCGCGTCGTCGACTCCTTCGTCGACGAAGATCCCAGTCGACGCAACATCTACGTCTACGGTAACTTTTACTTCACCTAAGCCTGAGATGTTAATGTCGACAGCGTTTTCACTGTCGACGATGGTCTATGTCGCTGTCAGGCCTATCTCGTCGACGAAAGAATCTTCATCTGCCATCGTCAGCGCCTCGTCGGCGGCCAAGCTGAAGAAGATTCCGTCGACGATAGCTTCGTCGATGCCACCGTCGACAGTTGCTCCATCACCGTCGACGAACATCACGTCGTCGACGAACTCGTCGACGACTCCTACACAGTCGATGAAGACACCATCGTCGACGAAGACACCGTCGTCGACGAAACCTTCCTCGTCAGCGAAGACAACTTAATCGTCGACGACGACCACTTCATCATCTGGAGCCAAGCCCCTGTCGTCGAGCCCGTCGATGGGGCCTCCGTCGACGCTTCAACTGTCTACATGTACCGCCATGTAGGTTTGATCACCGTCTACGGCTTTTACGTCCACACCAAAGCCATCCTTGCTTCAGAGGCACGGTTTTGCCCTAGAACCTTTATCTCCTCTGCGCCTGTCATCTCAAACGGTACCCCTTCAGGTCTCTGAGAAGTTACTGGACAATGAAGATAGTGAGGAGGATTCTGATATGGATGAAAGGTTTGGGACAGCTACAAGTCCTTCTGAATTGAACATCAAATACCAAGAGGACGATCAAGATGACCAACATTCACCTGAGCTTGTGTCATCACCTGTTACAAATGTCCCCTCAGCTCAGATGCCAGTAGCATTGCTAACATCTTCAGCACATGCTAAATGATTATTACAGGCGTTTTCCACCGTCTGAGTCAGCGGACTCTGTGCCTCCTACACCTGTGGTGCAAACGCCCATATCTGATTTAAGACCTCCAAGGTCTCCTCCACCTGTAGCGTCCCATCAGCCTGAAGAACAACATTCTTCTGAGGAAGATGAGAGAGAAGAAGGGTAAGTCGATGACAGATCCATGATGTCAGAGTGGGACGATTATCAGGTCCAAACACCTTCTCCTTCACCTCTGGTTACCGCTGATTCACCTCTAGTCGACGTGGGAGGATTCCATCTTCTAATGGAAAGAGCTACAAAACGCTTTCATATTGACATGGAGACTACACAACAGGAATGCTTCCTTTATGATTTCAAGGATCAGCCAAGGAGGCAGGATAAGTCTATACCTATTATCGATTTCATTTGGTAAGAGGGTATTAAAGTTATGTCCACTCCTGCATCTATCCCTCCAGTACTGCCGAGGATAGATAAGAAATATAAGGCTCCTAAAAAGTTCCCAGCTTGCCTTATAGGACACCCAAAATTGGATTTGGTGATCATACAGGCTGCACAGAAGCGATCTAGAAATCCTTCCTCTCCAATCGCAGCCCCACCGGATAGAGACGGCAGGCGCCTGGATGCTATTGGAAAGCGTGTGTCAACAATGGCAGCAACTACAGTCCGGGCTGCCAACTCATTAGCCATCTGGGCAGATATGACCGGCAGATGTGGTCTGACATCTCCCCATATCTCAACATGCTCCCAGAGCCATCCAAGACTGAAGCTCTGGAAATTCTGCAAGAAGGTGAAAGGATCTCGGCTGAGATGATTGACTCTGCAGTGTTGTGAACGTATCTAGGACCCTATTGAAATATTCCCGATTTATGCCCTTATGTGGTTATAACAAATCATATCCTTATAAAGGCATAAGAATCACATCCATATTTAGTCATAGCCAATGCAGTCCAAATACGGCAAGGCTACTCCCATAGACTCCTAGAAAGTACAACGCGTTCTTAAAACAAACCAAGCCTCCAGCAGCCCGGGAATTCCCCCTGCTTCTGTTTTGATTTGTCCAAGAACTCCTGGAGTCCTGAAAGAACTGCGAGTTCTTAGTGACGTCTTATGTCAAACCTTACGTCAAACTCTGAACCTTTCAGGTATAAATATACCAGCATCTGCCTTAGCAAACACACGGTGGTTTGGAGCAGATCGGCTATCTACTTACCCGACGCCCTGCTGAAACGAGTGCCGAAGGAAGCCGACCCTCCCATTGGCGCACTGAGAGAGACGCTGTCTTTTCTCCTGCTGAGAAATCCAGCTCCAGTGTTTTCCGGTCACCCTTGCGGGTTGCTGGGAGATCGAGTCCTGAGAGAGAGATACAAGACCTCCTTCATTCTATAACCAAGGTACAGAGCTGATTAGACCCTTAGAGAATTCTTGATTCAGATTCTTGGCAAAAACTATCTTAACTCAAACTACATCTCACTTACTCCTTCCCACGTACTAGGCTTAGGTTAGGTACACCGGGGTAGGCGTATTTTAGAAACACCAGTTGAGTAAGTTTCGTTAACTTTTATCATTGTATGTATTTTATCCGTTTTAAGTATCTTATGGCTTAGAGACCATATCAATGCTTTACAGTATTATTTCATAATACTCCTTTTACAGTACGCACTTTACTTTATGACAAATATTGCAATTGTGGCAATTCACTTCTCTTGCATGAGAAAGAAGACTGCTCAATAAATAACCACTTTTATTGAAAACGCCCCTCTCTCTATTTCCCTGCACTCCTGGTGAAACTAAGCATGCACGATTGACTGATTGAAATAGCTATCTATTGTTTCCGCGACTCTGGAGGTATACTCCTTATTCTGGAGGGAGCAAAGTTGTCATGTTTATGCGGTTGTCAGAAACTAATCCCTTCTTGTCTATTCAGGAAAGTGAACACCTTCCTGTTAACTCGAGAAAGTTTCTAATGACCTCTGAGCTAGCTGGTATTCCATAATTAAGTCTAACATATTCAATAGAGATCTAGTCGACCTCAGTCCTACGTCTAAACTATTGTTTATGTTGTTCCAATGCGCAGAGCCTATTGGGAATATAGGAACTACACTACATGGCGCCCAACTTTTGGTAAGGCGATAATTTAACGGTAGATACTAGAGTAACTCAGTCGTGCTTTTCACACAGACCCCTTTTTCCCGTAAAAACTCCAATAGACGTCTGGAGTGGGTAAAAGGTTAATATCCGCCAGAACTTAGTAGGATGAGAATCCTATGTATTAGTTTTTGGTTTAGTCAACGTTGAAGGATACAGTGTTCCAAAATATTGTGCACCTAATCTTTGTTTCCTTGAAACTTGCTCTGCAAACTTTGTCAGAAAAATGTCGGAAAGTGAAGACACAAGTCTCCAACAAGATGATCCGGAGGCTATTATCATCCCAGTAAGGAAGAGTGTAACTTACAAACTTATAAATAATGGGATATCATCAAAAGGTGGTACAGTCATATTTGTGGTAGAGGCCCATGAATATCGGCAGGCAGAGGTATTCTATTCCTGGATACACTTTCCAGCAGCACATGCTGTGACACGGGAATTTCACTATTACAAAATAGATGAATCTCCAGAGGAATACGTCCCCTTCGAGGACATTGAAAGTCCGATAACATACCAAGAGCATCAACTCTGGTTTAATGGCGTCCTAAAACATCAAAATCACTTCACCAGGCTCGGTCCACTAGGTAGACCCAGGAGCCACATGGCCGGTTCTAGCCGGCTACACACCACATCCCGACATTGAAAAAATGTCAGACCAAGAACTTTTAGTTAAACTAAAAGAATTACCAAAAGCATATAGAGAATTAGTTCAATTGACGGTACAACCTGCCGCCAAAAATTGAAAGAAACAGATATAGCAGAACAACCTTTTGAACTTGCCAGAATAATTGAAAAATCCTATGAAGAATTAGGTAGAGATAGTTTGGGTGGGAAACCACTAAAACCACAACTAACTGAAAATCCTGAAAAAACCTTTATCAAGAATAATCTCAATACTCCAAAAAAGAGGTGGGAGGGTAATAAACAAACCACTCCCAGAGAAAAACAGTTTCAGTCCAGAGGAAGGTCTCCTCAACGAAGAGATCGATCTCCAGAACGAGGGGGCAAGTCTCCACAAAGGGAACCCTCTGAAAAAAGATACAACCTTAGAAATAGGGACAATTTAAGAAAACCTGACAAATATCAAGATATTGATACACGTCCCTCTCGATCTTTTAAGACTTCCTCACAGAAATCGGAAAGAAGAGGACGGTCAGAACACAAAGAAGAGCGCGTCAAGTCCAAAGACAAGGAACCTGCTAATCAAAGTAAAAAATTACAATTTGCAAAAAAGAAGGTAGCTAGTATTAAAATAAAACATGCCGAGGATCTGGGACTCAGTAAATACTATTCTGCCCCGGAGTCAATTGGCGAAATATCCAGAAGAGATCTAAAAAAAAAGGGCACTGACCCACATGGAAGAGTTACGACTTTGCACTGAGGCAAGAAAATCTTCGGTTCAACATTCCATGGTAGTCATGACCACCCTGGGGATAGAGCCATACTTGACGTATGTTGAGTCACAATTTGAGCGCTTCCTCTTGACAAGATTTAGAATGAACATTTTCCACAGATTGGTGGCATTTCCGACAAACAATAGCTGGGAAGAGTGTCTAACAGTGTGCCCATGTGATGATACATCAGATCAATCCACGATGCACACATTTTTGTTCTGCAAATTCTACTCTGCGCACCGTAAACTTTGTCTAATCCCACTCTTAAAAAAAATGGGCCTAAGAAGATGTCGCCCTGCCATGTTACGTCTTCAATTTATTGAATCAGAAATAGTCTGCAAACATATAGGGCCCGATGTAGGTCGGTCGGTAACGGCCAAAAATCGGTATTTTCGGCCGTTACCGACCGGTATTTAGTAAATGGTATGTAGGGCCACATATTTTACAGAATCGGTAAATTTACCGATCGGTAAATTTACCGATTCTGTAAAATACCGAATCGGTATTTATACCTATTCGGTAATTTTGATATGTAGGTGGGACTCTTCTGAGTCCCACAACCCTTACCGAATCTGTATTTTACCATCAAACATATTTGATGGTAAAATACCGATTCCGGTGTGCATGCACATGTGTGCATGCACACTTGTGTCATATGACAGGCAGACCTGCCCTTAGGGCAGGTATGCCTGCCACATGGCACCCCAAACCTTTTTTGGGGGTGCTAGAGGGTGTCAAAGTGACACCCCCTGCACCCTTGTCAAAATCGGTATTTACCGATTCGGTAAATACCGACCGATAATGCCCAATCATTCCTAGGGGCTTCAAAGCCCATAGGAATGAATGGGGCATTACCGGTCGGTATTTACCGAATCGGTAAATACAGATATTTACCGATTCGGTAAAAGGAACATCTGGATGTTCCTACATATCCACCCCTTAGATTTACTGATTTTTAATTACCGAATCGGTAATTAAAAATCGGTAAATCTATTTTACCTACATCGGGGCCATAGTGACTCTTTTAAAATGTATTTTTAAACACAGAGTAAATCTTTGATCAAACCATATCGCAAACTGTATGAAAAATGAGAGGTTCTGAAAAATTGCATGATTTGTCTAAATCTATTCTAATTTTTTTTATATTGATCCAGGTAAATCCCGATAGTTTTATATTGTATAGGATATTAACTTGTTGATTGTAATGTAATGATATATTTTGCTGAAAATCTTTTATGGCTTTTTATGAATTTTAAAAACCGAATAAAGATCACTACTACTACATGCCGAGGATTCTGAGGACACAACTGAAAAACGGAGAATGGGCCCAGACAATGCTAGACAGCGCAGCAGAAGTGACCATAGCTCGCAAGATCCCGATGAATCTTCTGGAGACAGTGGACACGAATGAATACATTCAAGTGGAAACTGCAGATACCAGAGTTAGTGTACCCCATAAATTATATGAAATAACATTACGTATAGAGGGGGACAAAACTAGGAAAATAAAGGGTCTCTTTTGGGATAACCTATCTAAAGACTATGATATCCTGCTAGCAGAGAAAGACTGGCCACCAGAGTTTGTCAGGGAGTGCCCACATGGCGAAGAAATGATTATGCCTG
The DNA here is from genome assembly GCF_964261635.1 of Lissotriton helveticus. Taxonomy (NCBI): domain Eukaryota; kingdom Metazoa; phylum Chordata; class Amphibia; order Caudata; family Salamandridae; genus Lissotriton; species Lissotriton helveticus. The sequence continues at coordinate 1,503,679,509 of NC_136057.1, read as the reverse complement.
CCTTCTCAAATCACATTCCAATTCATAAAAAATACACATTTGCTAGAAAATGGGCAGTGGCCCAAGCCCCTGCATTATATAAAAATCATGTAGGATGGGATGAGGATTCTCCTCACCATAAAATTCAGTTAAAAAATAAACCTACTGCACACAGGCAGTATCCTGTTAAGCAGGAAGCTAAAAAACAAGTCAGGGAGATCTTAGATCAACTTGAATATGAGGGGGTGATTGAAACATGCACCTATCAAATGAACAATCCTTTGTTTTCTGTCTCCAAGCCAGATGATTCATATCATCTAGTTTTGGATTACAGACACCTAAACTCTTGTTGCAAAACATTTGCAGTACAAAACTCACACAGTGCAGCACTAATGAATAACATCGAGCGCAAAAAGTATAAAACGACATTAGATATTTCAAATTGCTTCTTCTGTCAAAACATTGCACCAGAAAGCAGGTATTTGACCGCTTTCTCCAGTATGGGGGCACAAAAGCAATTTTGTCGATTCAAGAATAGCCCAGGATTATTCTCAGCCAGGGTAACAGAGTTACTACAAATGTATGATGATGAGGCATTATTTTATGTCGATGACATCTATCTTACAGACGATGACCTGGAGACACACTTGAAAAGAGTGAACACCATTATACTTGGGTTCGCATCTGAAGGGTACAAATTCAACTTTAAAAAAATCACGAATTGCCCACCTAACCGTCCTATTTCTAGGATATGAATTATCAAGTGAAGGCAAAAGCCTATCAGACAACTTCTTAGAGAAGTGTGCAGTACTCCAAGTTTCAATCAATTCTAGGTTTCCTGAATTTCGGAAGAACTTACAATCTAAATTATGCAGAAAGGGTTAAACCTCTCTACGAATTAATTAAACCTGATTTCAAACAAATTAATTGGACTCGGAAACACACAGAAATTTTACGATCATTACAAAAAGACATGTTAACTAAAACAAATTTGCAAACACGAGCAAACGAACGCAACCTTGTAATCCGAGTCATCCCAGGAAGATGCGGATTCACATACCTGACCTCTAATGAGGGAGAAACAGTACCAGTAGCTTATAAATCACACGTGTACACACAAGCAGAAATTAAATTCAGTTCGACTGAAAAAAATCTGACTGTGGTTCAAACTGCTGTAGCAAAAGAAAGAGCCCAAGGTAAGCACAAGGTAAGCTTATAATATTCGTTACACCTGTACCTGCCCTAGAAGCGGTAACAAGAGCAAGCATTCCGAATGCTAAAGCTTTACATCCGAGATGGATACAATGGGTTAATTCTCTTGCTGCATCAGATGTAGTATACGAATTTGATCCTAACTTAAAAACACAAGAATTCTTCCAATAAGAATATGAATGTCCTCTGCCGACGGAAATTCTGCCTCTCGAACAATACACCTGTGTAATCTACACGGACAGATTTGCACAACATTACGTTGTGGAAAAACAAATTTACAATGTAGCATGCGCGATAGTTAAAGGTCGCTGTCGCTTAGGTAAATTCAGACCGATGGTCACTAAAACGGAATCAATCAGAAACTGTACAGCTCAGCGAGCTGAAATAAGATCTTTAAAAATGGCGCTTGAAAATGCCGATCGCGAATTCCCCACACTAATAGTGTGCGATTCGCATTACTGCGTCCAGTCTTACAATAATTCCATGCAGACCTGGATTAAAAACGGTTACAAAGATGAGACGGGTGCCACAATAAAGCATTAAAAACTCTGGGAACAAGTAGTTCTTCTACAGAAAGAACTACGAAAGACTCACGTGATACATACACTGAGTCATCGACGTGATGGCGTTTACGTTGCAGGGAATTCATTGGCTAACAGCGGCAGCTGTTCAACCGGCTTCCGTAGCTACAAAAAGGTGTTCTAAAAAACAAGTTGATGCAGAAACCATGCTGGCAGTAAAAGCCTCATTAAAAGGCCACTATGCAACATTACCTCTCAACTATCCACTCAATAATACATACATAATTGATGCGAACTCCGTTCCTTTTGCTCAAATCCCTCGAGTGGGGGATAGATTAATTCCAAACATGAACCGGAGGGCTTACTTGATTCAAGAAGCACACATGGGAATGGGTCTGAGGCACCAAGAGATCTTGAAATCTCTAATAGAATTGCAATCAAAATACTGGTGGCCGGGGATGAGCGTGCAAATTTATAACTTTGCAATGAATTTTCAAAACTGCAATGGAGATCGCAGTTGTGAATCGGACCAGATACCAGCCCGGACACCTCTATTAGACAGCATTAGACTATCTATACGCAGACATCCAGACGGAAAAATGCGATCCCATAATTATTAAGACGAGATTCATTGGGATGTGGCCCCAGCGCTCGGCTGACGCCAGAACTGTTAAAAAAGATTTGCGAGTCTTTATCGGCACATAAGCAATTGGCATGCTACATTCTGACCAGGGTCCTGCGTTTAGCTCTCGAGCTTACAAAGAGGCCATGACCAGCATGGGCATTGCATTGCGGTACTCTAGTCCATTCCATCCCGAAGGAAATACGGTAGTGGAGAGAAAAACCATGACATGAAGCAATCTATAACAGCGAGGGTATTAGGTTCGGGTGACGGGTGGGTCAAACATCTAATAAGTGTCCAACGTAGTCTTAATAATCTGCCAAGAAATTCTCTAGGAGGTATCACTCCCTACGAACTTTTGTTTGGTACTAGAATGATCATTCATGACCTCGATCGACAGACTTCAGTGGTGAAAGAAAAAACCTTTGATATCTAAGATCGTTTGGCTGTTTTACAGGACTTAAAAGAAACAAGAAGAAGTCTAAGTAACACTAAGCTAAAGCCAACGGCCACTGAAGAAAAACCACCTGTCTCAGCAAGACCTGTCTGGATTCCAAAGATTGGGGATCTGGTCAGAGAAAAGATCGCGGTGAAGAAGGAATTTGGGCCTTCTTACAGAAAAGCAGTACCTGTCTTAGCTATCAGCGGAACAAGATCAGTAGTACTACCGCCCCTTGCTGGTAAAAAGGAGAACAGAGTTGTATCAATCGACCTGGTAAAACCACAATCATGTGGCCAATAATAAGTAGTAGACCCAGTGGACTCCCAAGAAGTAGCAGAAGACCACACCTTGCTACAATCCAAGAGGTACAAACTGAGAGACTAATCACATTTGATAAACCTGCAGTAAATAAAAAAGGACTATGCAACAAAGCCATGGAACTTGTGCCTCTTGAAACCTAAATTGCAACAGTTCGTCAAGAAACACCAATCTACAATGATGTAGCCTCTGAACATACAAATCCAAAGATTAAGGAAAATCCGGAAGCAATTCCAACAATTGACAGAACTGCATCTGGCTACTACATCAATTTCGATGACTTTTCTGATGATCCAAGTGAACATGCGGACAAGCCAAAAAACAAAACTTTCAAAGACAAAATTACAGAACTCTCATCAACTCAAAGAAACATATCTGATTTCACCATGGATTGAATTATGGATTGTGTTAGGTGTACTTTTCCTGCTTCTGTGGCTCATCTTGGTTTTAAGTTTGGGTAGATTTATCAATGGAAAATATAGTACAATGGACACAGCAAGTCAGAACATCAACTTGGTCCTGAAACCTCACAGATCTTCTCACATCGAAAAAAGAGAACTGTCATCAGTAAACATCACAGCCAATCCTATACCCGGTGGTGTAGCATGGGACACAACGGATTACGAAATCTATGGCCCGATTGAGCTCTTGAAATATCCACATCAGTTCAAGGTTTCTTTAAGTGACTTTGTATCACCTAGTACTTTCTCTGATGATTGGGACTTTGAAAATATTAATAATATGATGTCAGATTTAGAAATGTCAGCAAAATTTACAGAACATGATTATTTACAGGGTTCATCAAATTATGAAGACATGTATTGCTTTAATCATTATGGGCATCACTATTTGCATAAATCTGCTAATCCTAGAAATGTTTTTACTTATAATCAATGGGAACATTGTCCAACACCGCCAAAAGGCAGTTCGAAAACATTTTATGAGAAATTCTCATACTTCTCAGGGTTTAATAACACTGACCCAGAAACGTTTTATTTTAAAATGTTAAATAAGACAGGAATGAAAACAATGTTAGCAAATACTAAATTGATTTATTCTGAAAAATTTTATGAAACAATGTCTACATTTGGTTTTGAATTTTGGAAAAACAACATTGAGACAAAAACAGTCTGGGGTACAAAAGACTGGCAGGTACAAGGTCTAGAATCATTATTTAGAGCCTGCATGATCCCAGAACAGATAATATTCCTGAATGACACCATTCAACAAACAACCTGTCTTGGCCTAGCCAAGATAAAAGACTTAAACAAACCGTCTATTCCAAAGCCCATACCTGATAGTAATAGCACGACAGATGTGGAAATGGACGTATCCCATATTTTACACCAAAACAGAACAAATCCTGATTGGAAAACATGGTTGATCTGGCCCACAGACACTGTCAAGATAGATTCCTGAACAAAACACGGGTTCAAACAGAACAGGCCAGACCCAAGATATTCCCAGAGACAACATTCAGGGATAATAACAACATATAGTGTAGGAAAACTATGCCTTGAGTGGCTACAGAAATCCACACTGCCTGAAATTAAGCAACACTTGACTTTACTTAAAGAAGGTGCTGACTTGCGAGATTTCATATTGGGACCTCGCAAACAGCGTCAAAAACGTTTCATATACGCCGGTATATACGCTGCTTACAACGAAGCTTGGAAAGTAACGCAAATTGAAACTGCTGAAAAAATACGAGAAATTGATAGTATTAATTTGGAAAAATCACTGTCTGTAGTGGACAATGGGTTAACGACTCTGTCCTCCAGAATTTATTCACTGGACAGCATTGTATTATCTGCTATTGATATAATAGAACAGGATATGCTAATGTTACAACATGGCCAGTCCTAATTACGTTCTATTGTACAGTTAGGCTGGACGTTACAAAACCTCCGTTCAGGCTACGTGCCATGGCGTCTAATCAACACAACGTCATTATTTTCTATCTTTAACCTTACAGATAAACAAATCTCTTTGGCACAAAAAGGAGCAGACTATACGGTTCTGAGCATTGAAAAACTAGAAAAATTACCATTAACAATGTCAGAACGACCTGTCATTGAAATGGATAATCCATGGTACAATTACAATTCCGATAACGACTTTTCAGTTTTAATATTGCCAGAAGTATATAACAGCAGGCCTGTATGAAAGGTTGGGTAAAGGATACACCAAGTCAACCTGGAATTTACCTTATACACATAGATGTTATAGTGAAGGGAAAAAATAGGTATTTCTTAGTGGAAACAACTGTAAAAATTCACTAAGCGGTACACTTCTGTGTCAAGGTATTAACTTGCATGGAGCCTGCGAAGGTTAATCAAACAACCTTTCATGTCACCTGCACGGCGGCACCCCTGCAACACAGATAGAGCCTTTTTTCAGACAGCTTTCCAACGGCAGCTACGTTATAATAAGTGACCTCAGCTGTTGTGGCATGGTGCCAGGAACGGCCCATCTCGTGAGCGTTACTTCCAGGGTCATTTTGCTGTATGCAAGTATTGTATCCAAACAGCAAACCAGACAAGAAGGCAGCAATATGGCCTTCTCTGAATATCTCTTCTATTCGAATTGATACTTTAAGCAGAATGAAGTCTATTCTTTTACAGACAACTGTGCCTTTAACCTCGTCCAAAGAGGCGTATGATCTGCAAGTTGCAAGGACAGCAGCAGAGATACATACATTATTATCAACAAATACCCCCGTGCATTTCGCAGAAATGTTAGGTCAAATTTTAAACATGTCAGATACCAGTGGCATCGCACATGTATTTAAGACAATTTTTTCGGGACTATTAGCACCCTTTGAAGCAGTCCTGAACATCTTCCCGAATTTCGTGCACTCTGTGTTCGGCGGCCTGCCTCTCATCTTGGGACTCGTAGCAGGAATTTTATTTTTGTTCCTTCTGCTCTGATATGGCAAGTCAAGTCACAGACAAAACCCAGGCAACCATGGAAGACACGATCCTAGCCATGAGATACCGAGACAGGATTACTAAGGTCCTCGGCGTGGCTCGGCTAAGAGATCTGAATACTACCTGGTTTCTTTCATTCAGACCAATCTGGCAAGATTGCATCTTACCTGTTCTACGATGCCTGCTATGCGGAGAAGAATATGTATTGGACATCTGTCTCACACTTCCATCAACTGTACCTTTGGATATCGATACTTTGCTTGGTTCGGTAACGACTCATGCAACGTGTTGTCCCCAGCGGCTACCCATTCTGATGACTGCATTCGTTGAGACCTCACCATTACGATTAGGTGGCGGTGAGGTACGAGATGAAAGCGGCACACAGGTACAACCTTCTGTGACCATTGCTGATCCAGACATCAATGATAGCAATGAATCTCACATTTGCACTATTTCTACTTTTTCGGACTTGGTCCAGCTTTCACCTACTGTTGTAAACGAATTGTTTGCCAGCCCATCTGAACTTATGTTCTCCCCTAACAACGAGAATAACTTTTAAAACAAAACATGAGCACACACCGTTCCCTGAACTCTGAATTCGGCCTTCAGTTTTTGATAAACAACACTTCTGAAAACATTTGAACTATTTTTCTTCCATGAAAGCGAAAGTATTTTTCCGTTCCCAAAATATTGACTTTTTTGGCACATGATACTCTGCTTGAAGTTGAACTATTCTTAGAGAACAAGATTTCTATTTTTAGGGACTCTAGAGACAATATTTTGACTTAGCCACTAGCACATGTACAGTCTTGTATAAATATGTGATCAAATGGTCTCGACCTTCTCTTCTGTATTAAGAGCCATTTCATAAATGTAATTTTCGCAAATTAATTCAGCAAAAATGTTAACGTACTATATATGCATTATCTATATACCACTGCTTGAAAACGTACAGTATAATTGCGATTCTCCTATTAACATGACCAGAGAATCTGGATTTCATTAAAGACACGGAGGCTAGCATTATGCATACAATCTTTAATGCAACTCCAAACAGCCGCATATGTCACAAAGCAATAGTTCCAATGGAACATTCTTAGCAAAACAATTCTAGTAAGCACTAGGCAAGGCGCCTCTTTTAAATAAGGAGTAAAGGAGAAAAAGGAAATGTCCCAATGAGAAACTTCAGCGGTGAGACTTCATAAAATCAGGATAGATGGAGGATAAACGAAAATCTCCAAGATCCGATGACAGATGATCCAGAATACAAGTTCACAGGAGGTTATCTGAAAAGAAGAGAAGTGTATATAAATTCAGAAATATGAAGAAAGATTTAAACTTGATAAGGAACAATAAGGAATCAATCCAACATTTTATCAGTTTTACAGAAGTAAATAGTGTATAAATGAATAATTATCAACCACCCAGGGAAGGGTGGGAGGGATAATGCTAGCCTCCGTGTCTTTAATGAAATCCAGATTCTCTGGTCATGTTAATAGGAGAATCGCAATTTCATTACAAGACCGGAGGCTATCATTATGCATGTTGGTAGCCTTGTAAGACAACATCAGACATGTGAGAAATAGGCTTGCAATAATGATGAGCAAAGGTTCTAGAATTTGACCAATCAGCAGCTTTTAGAATATCATCTAACTTACCTCCTGACCAGAAGGACTTACTGGCCATAGCACCTCTGATAGAATGTGGTTTGAAGATATTAAAATAACACCAGCAAAATTCATAACAATTTTAACCCATCTTGCAATAGAGGCAGAAGAGATACCTTTATGAGGTTTAACAAAGGATATAAGCAATTGATTAAAACCAGAAGGGCGAAGGGCATGCATTCTCGAGTCATATTGTTTCATACAATCTACAACACAAAGTTTTTTACAAATATCAAAACGAGGATAGAAAATAGAATCAGACATAGTTTTGGTCCTTCTGTGGAGTTCAAATTTAACACCAAACATATCATAAGATCTATAGGAAATATCTAGAGCTCTAACATCAGAAACTCTACGACATGAGATTAGACAAAGAAGGGTAGCTAGTTTGATAGAAAGGTTCTTTCTGTTCAGAAGTGAGTTATCTGGCCAACTACAGAAAAGGTCAACAATTAATTTGACATCTCGGAGAGATTGATATCTAGGTTTTGGAGGTCTTCTAAGTCTTATACTTTTAAGAATTCTACAAATAATAGGATTTTTACCTACCGTTTTATTGTTGACCAAGGAATGACCGGCAGAAATAGCTGATCTATAGCAATTGATAGATCTGTAACTCAGACCTCTATCAAATTGTTCTCCAAGGAAATTGATTATATCAACGATAGGTGCTTCCATGGGATCCAAGTCCCTTTCCAAGCACCAACGTAACCAGACTTTCCAAATGTTGATATACCGGTAGTGTGTTCCCGGGGCCCAAGATTCACCGAGGAGAGTTGAAGCTGTTGACGAAAGTCTAGAGAGATCATTGGATCTCCTGACACTCTCCAGGCAAGAAGGTTCAACTTCCCTGTTTGAACAAGAGGGTGAATTAGACCGTCTATGTCGGTGAGAAGGTCGTCGAGAGAAGGAATTAGGAAAGGGAGGTCGTAAGACATCTCCAGAGTAGTTGGGAACCAAGCTTGGGATGGCCAAAAGGGAGTTATCAGGACAATGGAAGCATGCTGATGTCTTATTTTCTGGAGGACCCTCTGAATCATTGCAAAGGGAGGGAAGGCATAGGCGTTGACTCCAACCCATGATTGGAGGAAAGCATTGACTGCTAGAGCATTCGGGTCGGGCATCCAGCTGTAATATGGTTCCATTTGAAAGGTTAACCTGCTCGCAAAAAGGTCTATTTGAAAGGGACCCCAAAGGTAATTGAGGGAATTGAATACTAAGGTGTTCAGTTTCCAATCGGAATGATCCAGGAGGAATCTTGAGTTCCAATCTGCAGAAAGGTTGGAATCTCCAGGAAGATATTCTGCTCTTAGGGAAATTTTGTGTTCTAGACAAAAGATCCAAAGTTTTTTGGCCAAATTTGACAAGTCTTCCGACTTTGTTCCACCCAGACAGTTTATATAGGCAATTGCGGACATATTGTCCATTTTTAAAACAACCGATCTGCCTTGAAGGGAGTGTTTGAAGCTCATTAGAGCATAAAGGCCTGCAGTCAGTTCCAGGTAGTTTATATGGTGAGAAGACTCCTCTCGAGACCAAACTCCACCAGTATTTCGATCTAGGAGACAGGCACCCCAGCCATGAAGGCTGGCATCTGATTCCAAAATAAAATCTGGTGTTGAGCCAAAAATTGCTCTGCCGTTCCAAGCGTCCAAATTCTCCAACCACCAGGTTAGTTCTGAAATGTACTCTTGGTTCAGGGAAACACGGTCTCCGTAGCAGAGACCTGATCTTAGGGCTTTCCCTTTTATCCTTTGAAGGGCTCGATAATTTAGAGGGCCCGGAAAGATAGCCTGAATGGAGGACGAGAGAAGACCTAGAAGTCTGGCTAGTTCTCTTAAGGAAAGATTTTGATGTTTGAGGACATGTCTTATCTCTTTTTTGATTTTGGAAATCTTCTTCTGAGGAAGAAGGAGAAGACAATTGGTGGTATCGACGGTAAAACCTAGGAATTCCATGGACGTTGAGGGAGACAGTATTGATTTTTCTTTGTTCACGATGAATCCCAGGTTTTCTAAAAGATCCATGACAGTTTTGAGATCTTGAAGAATTTGAGTATAGTCTTGGGACATAATAAGGATATCGTCTAGATATATAATCATGCGAATACCCTTCTCCCTGAGGGATGAGGTGACTGCTCTCATTACTAAGGGGCTGAAGAGAGTCCGAAGGGGAGAGCTTGGAATTGATAAAGTCGATTCTTCCAAATAAATTGTAGGAAGGGTTGATCTTTCTCGGCCATAGGAATGGTAAAATAGGCGTCTTTGAGATCCAGTTTGACCAACCAGTCTCCTTCTAGCAATAGATCTCTGAGAAGATGGATACCTTCCATTTTGAAATGTCTGTAAACTAGATATTTGTTGAGTTCCCTGAGATTTATGACGGGTCTCCAACCTTTGTCCTTCTTTTCTATCAGAAAGAGAGTACTTACAAACCTCAGAGTTTCCATAGGGACTTCTAAGATTGCGCCTTTCAGGAGCATTGAAGAGATCTCCTCTTCTATAATCTTTTCTTGAACGTGAGAGAGAGGCATTACTCTTGGGAAAGAAACTTGAATCGGAGTGTCTGTAAAATCTATTGAAAAGCCAGTAACAGTGTTCAGAACCCAAGGGTCTTGAGTAATTAATTTCCAGTTCTGGAGAAAGAATTTTAGTCTGCCTCCCACTTTTGTGGGAGGGGAAAAAGGCATCAAAGGATACTAGTGACTTACTTGATGGGTTGGTGTCGTTAGATCCCCTTCTTGGTCTCGAACCTCTTGAGCGGAAGCCTCTTCCTCTTGAAGGGTAGAATTGAGTTTGATATGAGGACTGATAGTCGCCTCTTCCGTTATAACCTCTGGATCTACCGAAGGGCCTACGATTAAAGCGGCCGAAAGATTGGCCCCTTCTTCCGGCCCTGCCAAAAAGGTTATTGTTATTGACATTAAAAACCTTTTTCATACTTTGGTGCGCTTTATCCAGGGCTGTAAAAGTGGATACATATTTGCCTAGAGTCTTGATTAGGTCTTCGCCAAAAAGACCGTTTGGGTTAAGTGAAGGCTGCTTATCGGCTAAGTCGCTCAATTTTGGGCTAATCTTAGTCAAGACGACCCTCCTTCTTTCCGAATTGAGACCAGCATTAGCGTTCCCTAGAAGAACTAATGCCCTTTGACTCCAACCACGAATAAGGTTAGTGTCAAGGCTGGAACCGTTAAGATGGCTGATTTCAGCGGCATCAATAATCTTAGTGAGGGAGCCTAAGATATCAAGAACTCAGTCTTGACAGATTTTAAGGGATCTCTCCATACCTTTCTTTGGATCCCTGCCAAGCTTGAAAAGATATTTTATAAGTTCGGGATCAAGATTAGGAGTCTGGCAGACTCTACCTTCGTTAGAAGGTCTTGAACATTCAGTTCGTAGGAGATTGCGAGTGTCCCTCTCTAGGGGGTTCCTGCTCCATTTAGTGATAAATTTGCTGACATGGTCCATAGGGACCCAATCAGAGCTTCTAGGGTGTCTGATGTTCAGAGGGAATATATATAGCCACAACAAAGAGTTTTGGGTTAAGTAGCGAGTGAAAACGATAAAATGATGCAGTCCGCCGATCGCGTTGGGAAACTGACAGTTTACCTATGCGCGATCAGCCGGTTACCTAGAGACGCTCATTCTGAGCGTCGTGTTAGAGGAAGGGTGCTAGGCAACAACAACGCGCAGCGCGTGTGTTGCCAATGGCCCTTCCTCATATTTTGGCAAAGGAAACAGTGACGTGAAGTCCTTAGACACGGGCGCCGCAAATGCGGCAACGTGAAGGGAAGAGGGCGAGGAGGGAAGACACTGCCCTCTCGGCCCGCTGCGCGAGGTGGCAAAGCGTTCAGGCAGACAAAGGGGGAGGCAGCGCAATCATGCCTAAGGAAACGAACAAAAGGATATCGAGCCGACCTCCATACATTGGAGGACGGGTAAAAAACGAGTGAGGGGAGAAAGGGGAGCGGATGGTCCCGCGAATCAGGTAGTCAGAAAATCATATATATTGACAAAAGAGTAACTCTAGTGTTCATTTATCGAAGACAATTCATAAACAGCAGTATAAACGCAATAAATAGATGAACAGAGAGTAAATAATGAAAAGAGAGCAAATAAAAACATGATTTAAATCATATGTATTGACAGAAGAGTAACTCTAGTGACCATTTATTGAAGATGATCCATAAACAGTAGTATAAACACAATAAATAGATGGTAATTAATGAACAGTTTTGAGAGTAAATAAAAACATGACTTATCTGCTTGGAGCCGCATAATACTCATTTTTCGTGTACATAGCATTTCAAATGCATTTTATGTATTTTGGGGTGGGCTGGAAAACACATGCATCGTTATATGTTTAGTATTGCTTAGTATTTAGTAATGATGGACATTATACGTGGAGTGGGTGTTGTGAACATATCTAGGACCCTATTTAAATATTCCCGATTTATGCCCTTATGTGGTTATAACAAATCATATCCTTATAAAGGCATAAGAATCACATCCATATTTAGGCATAGCCAATGCAGTCCAAATGCGGCAAGGCTACTCCCATAAACTCCTAGAAAGTACAACGCGTTCTTAAAACAAACCAAGCCTCCAGCAGCCCGGGAATTCCCCCTCCTTCTGTTTTGATTTGTCCAAGAACTCCTGGAGTCCTGAAAGAACTGCGAGTTCTTAGTGGCGTCTTATGTCCAACCTTACGTCAAACTCGGCACCTTCCAGGTATAAATATACCAGCATCTGCCTTAGCAAACACACGGTGGTTTGGAGCAGATCGGCTATCTACTTACCCGGCGCCCTGCTGAAACGAGTCCCGAACGAAGCCGACCCTCCCATTGACGCACTGAGAGAGACGCTGTCTTATCTCCTGCAGAGAAATACAGCTCCAGTGTTTTCCGGTCACCCTTGCGGGTTGCTGGAAGATCGAGTCCTGAGAGAGAGATACAAGACCTCCTTCATTCTATAACAAAGGTACGGAGCTGATTAGACCCTTAGAGAATTCTTGATTCAGATTCTAGGCAAAAACTATCTTAACTCAAACTACATCTCACTTACTCCTTCCCACATACTAGACTTAGGTTAGGTACACCGGGGTAGGCATATTTTAGAAGCCCCAGTTGAGTACGTTTAGTCAACTTTTATCATTGTATGTATTTTATCCGTTTTAAGTATCTTATGGCTTAGAAACCATATCAATGCTTTTACAGTATTATTTCATAATACTCCTTTTACAGTTCGCACTTTACTTTATGACAATTGTGGCAATTCACTTCTCTTGCATGAGAAAGAAGACTGCTCAATAAATAACCACTTTTATTGAAAACGCCCGTCTTTCTATTTCTCTGCACTCCTGGTGAAACTAAGCATGCACGATTGACTGAGTGAAATAGCTATCTATTGTTTCCGCGACTCTGGAGGTATACTCCTTATTCTGGAGGGACAAAGTTGTCATGTTTATGTGGTTGTCAGAAACTAATCCCTTCTTTTTGTGTTCAGGAAAGTTAACACCTTCCTTTTTTTTTTTTCCTTTTGTCCTCATTTCCACCATGGTTGTAATCTGTCGGAACTGTGGACATGAAAGAATGGCATATTGGGCAGTTGACATTCTGTCTCAGTCGAAGACTGGTAAGGGTATAAATGATGTACTGATCTGCCAAAACCCTACAGCTATGTCGTTCACCCAGCCAATCCTTACGCCTTGTTACCTGTAGTTCAGATTTTTACCATTAGCCAGTTACCACCATTGCTTGTAACACCAATTCGCCGAGAGAAAGGGCGGAGATGTTTTAGCAGGGAGAGTATATCATGGCTTCGTAATCATCGCACCTGGGGTAAAAAAAATTTTTTTTTTTAAAAACCCAGCTCAAACTAATGGGACTAATCGAGTAAATGCCAAAAAGCTCTTTTATCTGGTTTCCCGGTCCTGGCGAGATCGATTTTAGATATTTGTAACATGGAGGAACACCAGTCATGTAACGACGGAGGAGAAGCCTCTTTCCACCGCTTGCAGATTTCTCTACGGGCCACCAAGATGGAGTAAAACAAAAGGTTGTTAGCAGGACTTCGCCTTTGATCCACTACACCAAAGATTACTAGCCGAAGATCTATAGCCACTGTGGATCCTATTGAAGATGTTAGTTTATTTCCGATTGAATCCCAGTGAGACATCAAGTGTGGGCACTCATAAAACATGTGTGCGTCTGAGGCTGCCACTAAACCACACTGGGCACATGCCACTGGTTCCCCTGTTGAAAATGTAGACAGTCTCTGGAGGGAGTAGTAGGCCCTGTGAAGGGTGAAAAGGTGGTTCCTACGGAGCCAGGCAGGTTTAACTATTTCCCAGAGAACATTACATGAGATTAGCCATAATTCATTCAAATTCAAAGAAGGCAACAAGGAGCTCCATAATAGGACTGGGAGATTGAATTCCCCATCAATCTATTCCAAGATTAGGTTATACCAAAGGGACACCTCCTTGGGTGCCGGTGTTTTATCAAGCAAAGAGGACTCCAGTTGGCTACCTTCTCCTAGGGGCATGTTGAAACGACGGGAGCTCTAGCTGACTGTGCTTGTGCCCAGCTTGATATTTGCAAAAACTTCAATCTAGAGAGGTTGGGGCCCACCTTGCTCATTAGATGTTCCCAGGAAAGCATGGCCCCTTCCACAAACAGGTCACCCCATGTTGAGATTCCAGCGTCAATTAATGGAATTACCAGTATATTGTTTACCCAACCTGGGGGAGCAGGAAGATATAGGAGATCTGTTCGAATGGTATCCTAGTTTAGTAGCAACTCTGAGATTGAACCAAGTTCTTGCTAGGCCCTGCAGCACCTTCAGTTTGACCTTCTTGAAAAATTTGGGGTCTCCAAACTTGAAAAGAAAACCAGACTGCCCCAATCCTTCACACTGTAGTAATGCTGTAAACATCATCCCTATGCCTTGGTCTGATGGAGTTTTTAGCAACATTCGGGCATGTCATCTGAAAGGCCCACGCATATATCTGAAGGTCAGGACCGGCCAGACCACCCTTCTCCCTGCGACGCCTTAACTTCTTCCAGGCTATTCTTACGCTCTTGTTCTTCCAAATAAATGAAGAGATGTCACTCTGCATCTTTGCTATTAATGTTGTGTCAAAATATAGTGGTATACTATTGAAAATGAAAGTCAACTTAAGTAAAATAGACATTTTCACAAGGTTTGCACGACCCAGGACTGTCAGTGGGAGATGCCCCCAAGATCCCATTAACTTCCTACATTCTTTAGCAACTAAAGCAAAGTTGGTGGTGGCGATCAAGTTGATGTCCTTAACAATTCTTAAGCCTAGATATCTCATGTTACTGCTTAATTGCTCAGAAAGCCCTGTTGCTTCGCCTCTAGTTCAGTTTGAACTAATAGCAGGTTGGCCTCAATAGATGCCACTTCTTGGGTATACTGCCTCCTACGGAAAGTAGTTTTATTCTTGATAACCCCTCGCAAGGAACACTTAAAAGCGTCCCAAACAGAGCTAGAGCTCGCAGAACCGATGTTAACTAGAAAAAATTCTTGTGCTTCTGCTCTAATATACTCAAGATCATCTGGAGATGTAAGAAGGGACCTATCGATAGACCATGACCTGATCGGAAGTTGAACCAAGTCTTCAAGATCTAAAAGGACTGCGGAGTTAACACCTTCCTGTTCACTCGAGAAAGTTTCTAGTGACCTCTGAGCTAGCTGGCATTCTATAAATAAGTCTAACATATTCAGTAGAGACCTAGTCGACCTCAGTCCAACGTCTAAACTATTGTTTATGTTATTCCAATGCGCAGAGCCTATTGGGAATATAGGAACCACACTACAGCAGTTGATGTGGTTTCAACTGGATTCAGGCAGTTAGCAGGAGCTGCTGTCTTGCGCAGGCAAGGCTGGCTAAGAGCGACTTCGTTCCGCCAGGAGGTTCAAGCTAAGCTGTTAGACATGCCTTACGATGGGGAGTTTTTGTTTGGCCCGCAAGTAGAGGAAGCACTGCAGGCAATCAAGAAGGACACAGAGACAGCTAGATCCCTGGGCACCTTACAATTTCAAAAGCCGCCCTTTCGAGGTGCGAGAGGACGTGGATCGTCCTCTACTAGAGGAGGCTATGATCAGCAGTCCTCCTACAGACAAGGGAATCAACGTTACCAAACGCAATGTTACCAGTCCTACGGCCAGTGCAACCCTAATTATTCCCAAAACAAAAGAAAGCCTGCCTATCGCGGAAAAGATAAAAGACAATGAACGTCATCGCCTGCCACCGCTACTGCCACAGTGTCACATAAAAATTGGAGGAAAGATCTCAAAATTCTACTCAAAATGGTCCTCAATAACGTTAGACAGGTGGGTCTTGGCCATTGTGGCCAAGGGCCGTGCCCTCGAATTCGAAACATTTCCTCCAAACATCCCCCCAAAGGGCCCACCTCCAGCTCATCTCAAAGAGTTGTTTTCCCAGATCAATTTGATGTTAAAAAAAGGAGCAATCGAAAAGGTTCCTCAGGTTCAGAGAGGAGCAGGATTGTATTCAAGATTCTTTCTAATGAAGTTAAAGTCTGGGGAATGGTGTCCAATTCTGGATCTCCGTGCCCTAAACAAATATTTGAAAAAGTGAACGTTCCGGATGCTATCACTCCAGGAAATACTGCATCTTCTTTCGGTGGGAGAATACATGGCCACCTTGGACCTCCAAGATGCGTATTTCCACATCCCCATTTTACCTCGTCACAGGAAGTTCCTGTGATTCAGAGTGGCTGGCAGGGATTATCAGTTCACGGTCCTCCCCTTTGGGCTGCGTTCGGCACCCAGGGTGTTTACAATGGTCCTGGCTCCGGTACAGCACACCTCCGGATGGAGGGAATACAAATATTTCCCTACTTAGACGACTGCCTTATCAAGGCAAGTTCTTACGCGGACAAGACAACCATATCCAATCACTTCCAATCACTTTGTCTTTCCTTCAATTTCAGCAAGTCACAGCTGGAACCATCTCAAAGACAAGCTTTTTTGGAAGCAACCTTGGACACACAGCTGGTCCGAGCTTTCGTATCGGACGAGAGGCAAGAAAGAATACAGGACATGGCTCGGATTTTACTCTCAAGAAAGTCAGTTTCAGTCCGACAATTCAAGTCTTTTCTGGGGATGGTCTCTTCTTGCATTCCTTTGATTCCAAATTGCCGTCTCAGGATGAGGCCTCTTCAAGAAGAACTCAACCTGAGGGAGGAACATGGTGGCCGCCAGCTAAACGGCCACTGCTAGTCTCCCCCGGATGCAATGACGCGAGTGGTGATCCTGATTGTTCAGCGGTTTGTTTTCACTTACTGAGCGGTAGGATGAGCTGCTAAATGCGATGGCTTCAGCGGGGCAGCATAATGAAAGGAGGTTTTGGCGGTGTAGCTCAGTGTTTTAACACTGGCTTTGGATCCGGAGCAGGGTGCAGCGAGAACGCCTGGTCTACGCGGTGGGCGGAGGCCGCCCAAGCGCGAAAGAGACGCGACTCGGCTCTGTGTTTGCTTCGAGTGCTGTGGCCGTGAGACGCACGCTTGCACAACGGAGGAGACGGTGGGGGCGGTGGGGGAGGTGAGAGCAGCAATGTGCTTAGTGCTTTCAGCGCTGCATGTATAAGTATCTGGATTGAATTAACATCGTTAAAACTCCCATCCATAGCAGGGGAGAATGCCAGAGTAACCCCGGTGGAGGGGCATCATCGGAGGTACATCTTAAAGTATTTTTCGGGGTGTGCCTGCCAAAGCGGAGTGAGTGAACTGAGCCTATCAGCCAAGGAAAGTTTCACTGTCACATGGCAGGAAGAGGGAGCTTTTGGAGACACAGGCAGATGGATGGATGTTGATACATGTAACTCTGGGGTGACTGAGGCGTTGGGAGTGGTCATCCCGGTAAATCCAGTAAAAGCGGAGGATATAGTAGAGCGCACTGAAGTTGCTGCGAAGGCTCAGACGCAAGGCACAAAGGTGAATAGGTACGCTCTTAGGACCAGGCTAATACAAGACCCCCTCCAAGGAGGCTCGGGATACCCCACACGAATATCCCCTCCCATTTCTACTGTAAGATCGTGTAGTAAGAGAGGTAGGGGGAAAACTTGCAGTCCAGACAAAGACCTAGAGGAGTTTGGTTCAGGAACAACAAAAAAAGATACAGGGGTAAACAGAAGGAAGGCAAAAACTAAGAAGTGCGTCCCGCTATACACAAAGGTTACTCCTTCACTGAAAACATACTATAAAGTTATGGCCACCAGCACTTCCCAGACATCATCCAAGCCGTCAAAGCCCTTAAAATCACCGACGCACCAACCTCCCCCCACACCTGTAACTCAAAAAACTGTCGGCAAGCAGGGCACAGTGGACCAAAAGAAACTTTCCCCACTGGAGGGGAGTTTTGAAAACAAGAGGAAATCTGTGAAACTTTTCATGGAAAATTCCCCAAACGGTGAGGCTGGCAAGGCAGACTCGGTGGAAATCGAGGCTGAGAATGATGTTGTCTTGAGTGTTGTGAGAAGTTGGCCTGATATATGATGCTTCCAATTCTGGAACCACCTTGTATCAGTCCAAACAAACCCTTATGGTGTCTGGTTGTAAGTCAACCTTGTAGACAAGCTATCTTAATGGTAGCATAGACTAAGCAGCCTTAAAGGCTAAACTCAAGAGGTCGTGTTAAGCGAGCTGTTTTACCAATCACAGTCCTGTAATATCAAATGAAAGGACACCACACAAGTATATATTATAAAAATATATGTATTTATTTCTAAAAACAATCCCCAGTATTCTTTATGAACAAAGGGGCACAAGCGTTAAATCAAAAGCACAGTATAACATACAAAGTTGCACAATTATGGATGAGGGCGAGGGGCCACTCAGACCATATACTAAAAAAGTGGTATAAGAGATACCAATCGATCAGTGGTTAGGCCTAGGGAATCGCTGGGAGCAGTCGGGACAAGCAATGCCGAAGTCGGGAAAAGCCCGCGGGATTCGGGTGCAGTGCTGAAAGCACACGCATGCACCAATGTTAAGTCAATGGTGCGTAAAAGTTACACAAATAGAGTTTTAGGACACTTCCGCTGAACCTAGAAGAACAAAACTTTAGACACAGACCCTAGAGGTGTGTACCAGTGTGGGAACACCGGCGTTGCAATGTTACCTCACCCACAGGAAGCGGGTGCATAGGGTCGAAGTGGCGTCGGGTTTCGTCACCCAGGTTCTTGGTGCTTGAAGCTGAAGAGGCTGCAGGCGATTTGAAGGAGAAGTGTCCGGTGGGATCCAAGGGTGGATCAAAGTCGAAAAGTACCTGAAAGCAGAGGGGACAGAGTCTGGGTCACTCAGCAGTGACCAGGGTGGAACTAGGACGGAACCAGGCAATGTCGGGCGCAATCAGGTGGTTGTCGAGGAGCTTCTCTCCGCTGCCACGTGGGCTCTGGGGCATCTGCGAAGTCCAGGAGCGGGTCACGAGCTGTCCCACGTAGGCTCTCGCCGTCGGCGCTGTCGGCTTCAAAATTGGAGCAAACAACACTTGGCAAAAGCAATCCACGCGGAACTGGAAGATTGCTTCTCACTCGGACCAGGAGGGTCAGAGTGGGGGCTCCTTTTCAGGGGAGCGGGTGCAAATCTGGAGCAACCAGAATCACAAGTCGTATTTTGGTTTTCATCGGCACAGGGGCCACAAGCCGGCTGGCAAGTGACCGGGCCAACAAGTTGAGCCAAAAGAAGCAGAAGGGCCCCACGCAGCACTCGTCGAGTGTAGAGCGGTGAACTTCGGTGCAAGAGTGGCTCAGGGTTGGGGCTTCTCAAACCCCGGTGTACAGCTTCGAGGGTCACTCGTGGGCTGCACGGTCAGCGTCTCGTGGTCTTTTCAAGATGGCGTGCCCCACGCTTCCGGTCGCCTCCACGGGTCTCAGCTCTGCAGGGACTGTGGATCGGGCTGTAAGAAGGCAGGCAAGCTTGATCTCGTCGATCTCTGTCGCTCGAGTTCCGGCGGGAACTGCAACAAAGCAGACGTCGAGGGCTGGATGGTGCCTGTTTGCACAGGGTGGTCACTCCTTGACCACAAGGGAGTAGGATGTCGAAGGGTCCAGAGTTTCGTTTCTTATATTTCATCAGGATAATCTGATGTGCATTGGCACTGCTCCCATTCTTATACCAATCTAGGGGGCTGGATTACCTGCTAGGTCCCCTCCTATGGGTGGGACCCAGGAAGGGGGTGGGTACACCCCTTTCCTTTGATCCAGGCCGCGCTGGGTCGGGGGCTGGGGTGCCCCAGAACCGGTTTGGCCGGATTATGCAAGGGGCAGCCTTGTGCGCCCCAAGCAGTGTCTGGTTTCTTTCAAACCTCCCTGCTACAATCCACTATCTCCTGTCTGGGGTGGTGTGACACCTCCCTGTGACAGGAAACCCTTTGTCCAGGCCCCCTTGGCTGAGTTTCGGTCAGCTGCAGGGGGTCAGACCTGTGTCTGTGGCAGAAGCATCCATTTTGTGGATCTGAGGCACTTTTAAAAATCAACCGCATTTTAGCAAAGTGACATGTCTTCTCCCTCTAGAGGGGTGGAATGCTATCCCCGTCGCCAGGACTGGCGAGGGGATAGTATTCCAAATCGTATGACACCTTACACGACATGTTTTGATAAAGCCAAACCAAAGTTGCTATATAACCGCGAGGATTATAAGGCACTTAAGAGTATATGGTATGGCATTATCCCGGAACAGCTTAGGGAGTTGTTCCCGACAGCTGCAGACAGGCTCAGCTCATGCTAGAGCTCCATCTCACATTAAACCACGCACTCTGCCTCCAGGATTGATGAGGCATTCCATAGGAGTGGCTCAAAGGTTTATATGTGTCCAGATATAGGTTTAGATATAGGTATACTATATCTAAGCAAGGGGTGATTACACCACCTTGCCCCAGCTGAGTGATCAGCCAGTTGTGTCAATTTTAGATAGCCAGCCAGGGGTGGCAAAAGATATGCTGCAGCCCCTGGTAGGCCTTGGATGCACCTATGCCCTGGGCACCTATAGTGCTCTGTACAGGGGCTGATAAAGTGACCCAAGCCAATCTAGTTATGCACCTAGGGTACATGGAATCCATTTTACAGAGAGAGCAGATGGCCTGGGGCCCTGATTAGCAGGGAACCAGGCCAACTAAGTCGAAAACCAGCTAAACACAAGGCAAAAAATCTGGGGTAACCATAGTCAGGTAGCCACCTTCCTACAAGTGTGCATCCGGATGTGAGTCTATCAAATAAGTACTCTGCATTGGTAGACAGTAATTCCGAAGAAGGAGATACCTTTCAAGCATGTCATCCGCCTCTCGGACAGACCGAGATGCGGAGTAATGCAGTACATGCAGTACATATCAGTAAATCTAATCCGGATGTAACCTCTTCCACCGTGGCAGACATTCTCTTGACTATGAAAGAGGAAATAACGAACAGGTTTACTGTCTCAGAAAATAACCAAGCAGAGTTGGCAAGTCGTTTCTCAACATCCGAGTCAAATCAGGCAGCTATCCAGGCCTCCTGTGAAGTTTTGGCAAAGAGACTGGACGATGTCTCTTTAAGAACAGAGGCATTGGAAAAGGAACTGCCGCTGATTAGGGACTCCATGCAAGCTACCGATGAAGTGGTTGCGAAGTTAAGCGCGCAAAATTGAGAATTAAAAGAAGACATCGAAAGGTTAGAGAATCATTCTAGACGTAATAACCTAAAATTACTTAATGTGCCTGAAGCCTTGGAAGGGGCTGACCTGAAGGAGTTTGTGATAACGCTGATAAAGGGAACTGTTTTGAAGGGGGATGATACGGTGGACCTAGCACGGGAGATTCAATGGGTACATTGAGACCCCTTCCGAAGGAATCCTGCTAGGCAGAAACCACGGAAAATTTTGGTAAACTTTCTGACTTATACAGTGAAAGAGCAGATCCTCTCGTTGACTCTGAAAGAAAAATCAATTGCCTTTAACAGTTCCAACCCATTCAACTTTCAAATAAGGTCCGATATCTCCCACGTAACAGCCACTAGACAGTGGGAGCTTGGGAAAATGCTGGAGGAGCTCAATGGGTTGGGGCAAGGGCACAATTAAAGTTTCCCGCACACCTCAGGGTGATGTGGAATAATCACATGCATCTGGTAAAATCAGGGGAAGAGGCAGATACTCTAATTCTGAAGATTAGGAAAGAACAGGGATTAAAGGGCAGTGAATAGGGACTTTGTCCTGTTTCCCTTGCTCTTTTTTTTTTTTTTTACTTTTTTCTCTTCCTTGGTTCTTTATTTTTTCTTCTTTTCTTTCTACGTTTTTATGTCATTCAGGCTGGTTGATCAGCTGTACGGACACCATGACATAGTGATGAATTTTCAGGATCTCGTATACTTTAAAAAAAAAAAAAGGAAAATGGAAATAAATATTGCATCCGGGCGAGGGAGTTGAGTCAAATAGGCTTAGCCTATTGGAAGGAAGGGTTCCTCATGGGAGGTATGGCACAGGGGGAGTTGGCAAGGGGTGGGGTTAAAGGGGGAGCACTTGGGGGGGGGGGGGGGAGCATAGGGAAAACATTTAAAAAAATACTCTTCTCACCAGAATCAAGAATTTAAGCCTGCTAGGAAATAGAGAGAATGATGGGAGACCAAAGTCTGGGGAGTAAACAGACGACTTTCATTACTTGGAATGTCAATGGAATGCGGTGCCCCCGTTGTAGGAAGGTGGATATCTGACTATGGTTACCCCCAAACTTTTGCCTGATGTTTAGCTGGTTTTTGACTTTAGTTGGCCTGGGATCCTGCTATTCAGGGCCCCAGGCTAATTACTGTCTCCTTAAAATGGACTCCATGTACCTTAGGTACAAAAACAATTGGAACTGGTTCACCTTATTGGCCCCTGGAACAGTGTACCCAGGTACCCAGGGCATAGGTGCTTCCAAGGCCTACCAGGGGCTGCAGCACAAATTGTGCCACCCCTGGCCTGGCCTCCATATTTGACACAACTGGCTGATCACTCAGCTGGGGTAAGTCAGTGTAATCACCCCTTACTTAGGTGTAGTATGCCTATACCTAATCCAAAATGGACACATATGTTCCTATCAGCCACTCCTATGGAAGGCCTCATCAATCCTGGAGGCAGGGTGCTTGGAAATATGTTAGATGGTACTCTGGCATGAGCTGAGCCTGTCTGCAGCTTTCGGAACCAAGTCCTTTAGCTGTTCCATGATACTGCCATACCATATAATCTTAAGTGCATTATGAACCTCGCAGTTAAATGCTAACTTTGGTTTGGCTTTATCAAAACATGTCGAGTAAGGTGTCATACAAATTGGAATACTACCCCCTTGCCAGTTCTGGCGAAAGGGGTAGCATTCCACCCTTCTAGAGGGACACGACATGTACCTAACCTGAACCCCGGTTAAAGTTAAACATGAGCCTCAGCATCACAAAATGGATGCTGCCACCACAGACACAAGTCTGACCTCCTGCTGCTGGGAGTCCTTCCAGCGAGGGCAACTTGGACATAGGGTTTCCTGCCTGGGGAGGTGCTAGCACCACCCCAGACAGGATTTTGTGTATTGGATAGGACAGGGCTGAATAGAATCAGACATGCCTGGGGCACACAAGGTGTCCCCGTACATTTGCCAGTTCAAACCGGTGCTGGGGCTTTCCAGCCCCAGTCCTGGCGCAAAGCTGGACAAAGGAAAGGGGGTGTAACCACCCCCCTTCCTGGTCCCACCCAGAGGAGGGACCTAGCAGGTGATCCGGCCCCCAGATTTGGAATAAGAGTAGGAGCTGTGTCCTGAGACTTCAGATCATCCTGAAATCGACTTAAAACTAAGAAGAAGACTGGACTTCGACATTCTGCTGCACAGAAGACGGAAGAGAATCTCCCTTGTGGCCAAGGAGTGACCACCCTGTGAATACAGGCACCAACCAGCAACTCAACATCTGCTTTGCCGCCGCCTCCCGCCGGAGCCCGAGCCCAGAGCTTGACAAGAGCCAGACTCCCAGACATCTCACAGCCCGATCCACAGTCCCTGAAAAGAAGAGACCCGTGGAGGCACCGAGAGACGTGGGACCGGACATCTTGAAAGTCCCCCGAGAAGCTGACTGGGCAGCACCCGAGGCACCCTCGACGCTGTGCTTTGGGGTTTGAGAAGCCCCGACACCGAGCAGCATTTGCACCGAAGATCAGCCCCCCAGCATGTCCACGATCTGCGTGGGGCCCTTTTGCACTTTGCCACTCGACGTGCCATCCCGGCCACTTGCCACGTGGCTAGTGGCCATCTTGGCGACGAAATCTACGAACTACACCGCTGGTCTGGTTGCTCCAGACTGGCCCTTGTTCCCCTGAAAAGGAGCACCCGCTCTGACCTTGCTGGTCCGAGTGAGAAGCTTACATCGATTCCTGCGTGGCTTGCTTTAGCCAAGGCCTTTTTGCTCCAATCAAGTTGCCGACACCGCCATCAGCGAGAGCCTTCGTGGGACAACTCGTGACCAACGCCTGGACGTCCTTGACCTCTTCGTGTCCACGTGGCTGCAGAGACAATCTTCACCTCGTCGCCTGTTTGCACCCGACATCGCCTGGTTCCATCCTGGTTCCACGGTAGTCACTGGCTAGTGACTTTGAACATTGTCCCCTCTGCTTTCAGGTCTTCACCTCTTCAGATCCACCCTTGGATCCATCGGAACTCTCCTCGACGACCCGCCTGCAGCATTTTCAGCTCCAAGCACCATCGACCTGCGTGACGAAACCCGACACTACTTCGCACCTGTGCACCCGCTTCCTGTAGGTGAGGTAACTCAGCAACGCCGGTGTTCCCACACTGGTGTACACCTCTAGTGCCTGTGTCTAAAGTTTTATCCTTGTAGGTCCATCGGAAGGTTCCTAAAACACTAACTTTGTAACTTTTACGCACCATTGACATTGCATTGGTGCATGCGTGCACTTTAAGCACTGCACCCGAGTCCCGCGGGCCTTTCCCGACTTCATCACTGCTAGTCCCGAACAGCTCCAGCGATTCCCCAGGCCTAAGGCCTCTTTCCTTTCCCCATAGTGGTTCTTATACCACTATTTTAGTATATGGTTTAGGTGGTTCCTAGGGTTCATCCAAATAGTGCAACTTTTGTATATTTAAACTGTGTTTTGTTTTAACGCATTTGCTTCTGTGCTCATAAAGAGTATAGGGGATAGTTGTAGAAATAAATATATAAATATATTTTATTTTTTATTTTAACAGTAAGACAAGATTAGGCATTACAGATATCAGGTGTCACACAGTAAAATGCAGAACAGGGCCAGGCGGGGAAAATATACACACAACAATCACCGTAAGGAACACATGGCCTATCGCGATTACGCATATTAGAGAAAGAGAAATAAACAGTCTATTAGTCAATCCAAAGCAATCCCACCCGCGCGACCCCGTCTTCAATGTTACAGGATAATTAAAGCCAGTGTAGACACCCGGACAATAAAGGATTCGTGGAGAATAAACAGCCCACCTCTCGTAGAAAGGAAAAAAGAAAGACAAAAGGGCCATAGGGCATGTATGTCTGCAACATGTGCACCCATACACAATTGAGGGGTTCAACAGGGTGCCACCCTTCAATGTTTCCCCCAATTACCGAATCGGTATTTACCGATTCGGTAATTGACATTCATTCCTATGGGCCTCCAGGCCCATAGGAATGAATGGCAATTACCGAATCGGTAAATACCGATTCGGTAAATACCGAAACTTAACGATTCGGTAATTTTTGAAGAAAAATTACCTACATCCCATTTGCCTGTTCTTAAATACCGAATCGGTATGATTCGGTATTTAAGAATCGGTAATCTGGGATTACCTTCATCGGGCCCTCAGTGTCTGTGCTCTCTCTCCTCAGTTCATTTTGAAGTACTTTGTATACACCACTATTGGTATACTGGTGTGTACCCCTTTAAGTCACTAGTATATGGTACTAAGGTATCTAGGTCATTAGAACACCAGGGGCCTCCAATGGGCTGCAGCATGTATTTTGCCTCCCATGGGAGCCCACACAAAATGTGTCTGCAGTCTGCCATTGCAGCATGCGTGAAATGGTGCATGCATTTTTCACTTCAGATACAAGGTTTTCATTATATCCTGGTCACTGCACTTAAAACCTATAAGTCACCCCTACGGTAAGCCTTAAAAACCAAAGGCAGGGTACATGGTTTCAAGTGTGAGAGTGCCTCAGCACGAGCAGAGACACCCCTACAAACCCCAAAGTCCATTCTCGTCTCTGGGATTCATAGTGTGGGGAAGCCATTTTAAAGTATGTAGTTGGCACTGGCCAAGTTGAGATTTCCAACTACATAATGGCTTCATAGAACTCGGTCATGTTTGGTATCAAATACATTGGAGTCATGCCACTACACAGATTCCGGTGCTAGTTGCATGAACCCATGTACTAGGGGCCCTTTGGAGGACCCGCCCCCCCATGTTTACCTGTGTAGCCTGTAGCCTTGCAGGGTCTGCGTGCAAGCCTTGTTCTGCCCTCTTGCTGCTGAGCGTAACTCAGGCAGCTTAAGGGATAACAAAGGATTTCCTGCAGTGGAGAGGTGTATCCACCTCTGCTTTAGAAATAGGTGTCTTCGGCTAGGGTGAAGGAGCTTCGAGCTCCTCCATACTGCTTTGAAGGGCACATTTGGCGCCTTTCATGCATAAACCGGTATGCCAAGTCCAGGATCCCTTGGCTCCTGCCCTGGCATGAAACTGCACAAAAGACAGGGGATTGACCACCCCCCTGTGCAGCTTCTCTCCTGGGAAGTTCCCAGAGCTGTGCCAGGTGGGCCCTTGATTCTGCCATCTTGAATTTTAGATAGACAGAGGCCTCTGGGAGCATCTGATTCGTAGGTCCACCACAGTAGCATCCATGACCCTCCGTGATAGGTGGGTCACCGCATAAGTAGTCCTACCCCCCCTTTCGGGGTTACTTAAGGGATCCCCAGAAGGTGGATTCTTAGATTCGTTAAGACTTAGTCTTCAAGAACCGACTGACTTTGCCTGAAGATTTGCCTATAGACTCTTCTGCTGTTTGACACCGAACTCTGCTGCAGGACTGAGCCAGGAACCAAAACAAAGACTGCTTCTGGTAGGAAGGCTCCTACTGCAATCATCTCTGTGCTCTTAAATGTTTTGCAACCTTGATGGCTATGCATCCTCTGGAGTCCCCCAGGACTAGCAAGAAGTAATCTCCCTTGGACTGAAGAAGTCACTCCCCTACATCTGCAGGTACCTCAACGATCACCAACCTGTTCATCCTGCGGTCCCAGGGACGGCACCTGGCTCTACAACTTAGTCGGAGGTTTGTTGGCTCTCAAGAGGCCTGACCAGTCCTTCCTGCGACTTTGGAGCCTGCAATCCCTCTTCAGCTGAATGGAATTGTGCCCCCATGCACCACATCTGTTTGCCGTTGCCAAGGCTTGTTGTATGTCCTGACCGAAGATCTTCAAGGTCTAAGAAGCCCCAGCATCACACAGCTCCAAGAGTGATGTCCTCCCTGCTTTATCAGCGACATGGGCATCCATCTTCCGTGTGCCACCAAGGCGTCACTGAGACTCATTGTGCCTGCTGCCAAAGGGTCATCATGAAGTCTCCATCGATTCCAGCTGGCTTTCCAGCTTGCTGAGGGCCAGCCCAACTTACACTTGCTTGGTGGGTTCCACAGACCTTGCTGGTCTGCAACTAAGCATTGTTTGCTACAACACGTTTGTTGCGTTTGACAAGGCTTGTTGGTGGTCCTGCTGGTCAATGACCCTCCTGCATTCCTCAACTGGTATGGAACAGCTTGTGGACTGCTCATTTGCTCCTGCATCATCACCTGGGCTCCACAGCTGCATCTTCAAGACCCGTGTGCTACAGCACAGTACCTCCTACAAAGGCTGGCATCGTACTTCTGCTCCCCCTGGACACCTCTGGGTGGTTTGGGCTCTGTCTCCTCTTTTTGCAGGTTCTCCTTGTCGTGAATCCATGTCTGCGTTGCACCTACCTGGTCCACTAGATTCTTTAGCAGCTGGACGTCCAAGGTTCCCCATTGAGGTCAACTGGCGGTTCTCACACCTCTTAGCACCTATGTACCCAAGCTCCCTGGTGTAGGTAGCCTGTTTCTCTGATTATACATGGGTGGGGGTGTCCTTTAACCTCCCTGGTTCCATTGGGTTTCCACGGGGTCCTCTGTGAAGGGTCCTGAAATAGTAAAACTCCAACCGCGACTTCCCCACCGTAGCTTATGGACACTGACCCGGGGTATCACTTCTGCACACGGGCACCTAGCACCTATAGTTATTTACATGTGGTGGTTTGTTCTCCCCCTGGCCCATAGTTCCTTGGGTGTTAGTCTTTGTTTGGCACTTACCTCTCATTCCACTTTATTATTATGTGGTTTGCCCTCATGCAATTTATAACTGGATTGGCAAAGGGAACCCAACAAACTCTTAGTTCTCTTGAAACGGATTTCCTTTTATAGTAATAAGCTCTGAATAGTCCCGCCCACGTGCAGAACCCTGAGGCACTTCTTCAATATATATCTAAATATAGACTTGTTTTCTTTCCTCTGGAAGGCCTGCAAAGACACTTAACCCCTTTGATGCTTGTGACGGAACCATTCCGTCATCAGTCACGGTTGAGCTGTGCTGATGACGGAATGGTTCCGTCACGACCGCACCCTGTTCTGGAATGTCCAGCACAGGGGCGGAATCGGCGCCGCACGGAAGCGGTTAAGAAATTGACAGATTATGCAGCCTATTTACATAGGCTACAAAGGCCGAATTCTTCATCATGAAGTAAAAAAAGGGCAGGACTAAAGTATTTATGAATAGTTACAAACAGCATAACTCTCCTTCACAAAACCTTTTTTATAATAGTGATTAAGAAGAGCAGGACAGTCTAAACTCATCAGCTGTTATGTGGTCAGAAATAGAGACTGTGCTTTTAAGAGCCCAGAGACCACCACTATCCCATCATGCTCAGCAGGTGGCAGTTGCTTCAGTTCTTTTTTCCAGCTCCTGCTGACAGGACCTTGGAGCATTGAACTCTGCCTTTTTAGGACTTTTCTCATTAAAATTGTCTAGTAAAAATTGGTGGCACCTTTATTTAACGTTTTTCATCCCTCCCTGCCTTTTTCTGTTGTTTTGTGACCGAAAAGTGAGGTGTTTTGTCAAATAAAGTGCTTTCATTATTTGACAAGTTTCCAAAACGTGAGAGGAAAAATGCCAAAACGAAGCCTCGTGAGGGAGTGGCTCGACGTTGAGCGAGGTCGACGTCAAGGAATGGAACGACTTCAAAAAGATGTAGTGAAATGTTGAAGAGTTTCTCGACATCCAGGAGACAACAGGAAACAAGGAAGAAGAGGAGAAGAATATATTAATTTCCATTCTCTCAATATTTGAGAGCTTGTTCACCCTCTCCTATTGAGGTTTCATCATCTGTCTCCTCCTACGTCTTTTGCTTCACCTCAGTCTCCTCCTTCACCACCACCACCACTGGCACTACCTCCGCAACCATCCTCGCCTGTTCGACCACCACCCGTGCCTCTTCCAGTGACTCCAGTTGCACCTAGAGACACTCATAATTAAGCCTGCTCTGTTGATTCTTCAAAAGAAATACCGGCCTCCGGTTATAGACTCTCTATTCCTCCGCTCTGATCCTCCACCAGACTTTGTGGTAATATTAGCAGTTAAATAGTACCACTCCACATCTCCGTCATCATCTGCTCCTCCTGCTAAAGAGAGAAGGAAACTGGACTCTGCAGGCCGCAAAGTCTGCAACACGGCAACAACATCAATAAAAGCAGCCAGTCCTACAGCTTTCTTGGGCAGATATGACAGAGCCCCCTGGGACTCCAGCCACCATTTTGCTAAACATCTTCCAAGAGACAAGAAAGAAGACTTCATGGAAATTGTTCGTTAACACCTAAAACATTCTCAAAGTGCATGGCAGTGGTGGCAGCCCATCTAAGAAAGCGCCAAATCTTCGTCTACCCATACCTAGACGATTGGCTCATAAAGGCGTCAAGGTCTCAAGAGGCACAACTATATTTCATTGTAACCTGCGATCTCCTTCAAGGGTTGGGGCTTCATGTCAACCTCAACAATTTCACGCTAACTCCAGTTCAGAATTTGCATTATGGGAGCCTCCATCGATACCAGACAGGCGAGAGTGTGTCCTTCGGAGGACCGACTCTTATAAATCCTTCAGTAATGTCATACTCTAACAAAGGTATCTCATCCAACTATGAGAGCAGTATTATCTCTTCTTTGCTCGATGGCCTCATGCACCTTCCTTCCCAAATGCTCACTTCCACATACAGCCTCTCCAATTCTGTCTAGAGGACCAGTGGGACCAACTGACAGGCAATTGGGAAGACAAGATCAAGCTGGCCATACATGCAAAATAGTTCCATAATTGGTGGTGCTCCCCAGCCAATCTCCTGCGAGGCATGCCGTTTCACCAATTGGTCCCTTCTCAGACCATAGTGACAGATGCATCACTACAAGGATGCAGTGAAAACATGGATCACCTCCAGATTCAGGGCACATGGTTGCAAAGAGAGAGGACTTTTCATATCAATCTCCTAGAGCCCTGCACAGTTTGTCTAGTGCTCAAGGCCTTTCACCCATCATTCCGAACCATGACCATGCTTATTCAGATGGACAATACAACCACCATATACTACCTCAACATACAGGACGGTACGAGGTCCAGAGCCTTTTCACTAGAGGCCCAGGCTATGTTTAGATGGATCTTGGGATGGAGCCTGAAAATCAGGGAAACTCACCTCCCAAGTGTCCAAAATGTTCAGGCAGACGTTCTTAACAGAGTGCTCGATGAAACCCATGAATAGGTCTTGCACAGCGAGGTCTTTCAAAATGTAATCCAAATGTGGGGCACCCCAACCATCGACATGTTCGCCACCGCAGAAAACAGAAAATGCCTCGGCTTCGCCTCCAGGTAATACCATCAAGGGACACTGGGAAATACCTTATGGATCGACTGGTCCGGCAATTTTTTTTTTACGCCTTTCCATCGATTCCCCTGATCCTGGCAGTTCTCATCAAACTGTCCCACTCGAGAGTCAAGATTATCAGAGCTCCAGAGTGGCCACTTCAATGGTGGCTCAAGAACCTGCTTCATTGGTCACAGCGTCCACATCTCAAGCTACCATGCAGACCATACCTACTAACGAAATTCGGAAGCCAGATGGTTCTCCTCGAATATGCCTGCATGGCTCCTGAGGTAGTGCAGTGCTGACATTTGAACCTGCCACAAGACTGCATGGAGATACTCTAGGAGGCTAAGCGGCCTTCTACCCGTTCCCAATATGTCTTCAAGTCGAAGAGATTTTGCATTTTGGTGTTCCTCTAAAAACGTAGACCCTACTATGTGCCAAGAAGATGTAATTGTTTCATACCTTATAAACTTGCCTAAATCTGGCTTGCAATTTTCTTCTATAAAGGTTCCCCTGGCAACTCTTCTTACCTACCGAAAATATTCTTCTCAAATCTCTTTTATCAAAATCCCGGTGATAAAGGATTTTTTAGAAGGGTTGATGAAGGTTTTCCCTCCCATAAGGCATTCCTTGCCTCTCTGGGAACTTGTCCTAGTACTTTCACGTCTTATGCAGGAATCCTTTGATCCTATTCACAATGCTTCCCTGCAACATCTTACTTGGAAGACAGCTTTTTTTGTAGAAATAGCATCAGCTCGCAGGGTTAGTGAGACCAAAACACTTTGTTCTCACAAACCATACATAGTCTTCCACTCTAAGAGGTCATAATGACTTGCCCGAATTTCTTCCTCAAGTTGATTTCGGACTTCCATGTCAAGCAGATCATCTCATTACCAACTTTCTTTTAGAATCCCTCTATTTCAGCAGAAAGAATTCTTCATTCCCTGGGTGTGAAGAGAGTTTTGGAATTCTGTCTCATTAAAACACGATACATCCGCACATTCAACCAATTGTTCATCAGCTATGGTCTGGTTTGTATGGGTTTAGCCACTTCCAAGCAATCCTTTTCCAGATGGGTAGTTTCCTGTATCTGGTTGTGCTATCAAAAAGCAAACTAAAAACACTAACAGCTAAACCTAAACCACACTTAACTAGAGGTTTCATGAGAAATATCCCAATAGCAGATATATGCAAAGCAGCCACGTGGAGATCGGTTCACACAATAGCCAAGCACTATTGCCTAGACTCCGATGCTAGAGCTGATGTTCAAGTAGGGCAGGCTTCCCTCCGAAATCTATTTGCTTAAAGGCTACCTTAGTTGATCCTCTGTGTTCTCCACTGCTCTTAGTGGGGATTGGCATGCTACTCTATTCAGTGTTTATGGCTAAACATTCAAATCCCCTATGAGAGAATGAATAGTTTCTTGCCTGTAATTCCTATCCTCTTGTAGGGGTATTGTAATTATAGTCATAAGCAAACCTCCCTCCTCCCAGGTGGAATGAACAGAGATATTCATGATATCTACATATCATACATTGCCTTAAAAACGAACTGCGGCACCTGCCACCTGCTGAGCATAATGGGATACTGGTGGTCTCTTGGTTCTTGAAGGCACAGTCTCTATTTTTGACCATATAATGACAGTCTATGAGCCTACACTGGCCTACTCTCCTTTATGTCGATCATAAAAAAGGGTTTGTGAGGGAGATTTATGCTGTTTGCTACAACATCTTAAAATTATTCTCAAATACTTTAGTCTGACCTTTTTTTGACTTCATGATGAAGAATTCAGACATTGTAGCCTTTGTATATATGCTGAATAATGTCATTTAAGTGTCTTTGCAGGCCTTCCCGGAACAAGGCGAAAGTCTGCACTCTACAATATATATTTTGATTTAGGGCTCCAAGTTCCCTGCACGTGGGCAGGTCTAATCAGTGCTTATGGCTATAATGGAAATTCCCCTAGAAAATAACAGGAGTTACAGGTAAGAAACTGTAGGAGGGTGGATACCTGACTATGGTTACCCCAGATTTTTTGCCTAGTGTTTAGCTGGTTTTCGACTTAGCCTGGGACCCTGATTAGCAAGATCCCAGGCCAACTATCTGCTCTCTCTTTAAATGGACTCCATGCACCCTAGGTACATCACCAATTTGGTAATCAATCAATCAAGAAATTTGTAAAGCGCGCTACTCACCCGGAGGGTCTCAAGGCGCTGGGGGGGTCCGCTACTGCTCGACAGCCAGGTCTTGAGTTGCTTCCTGAAGGAGAGGTGGTCTTGGGTAAGACGGAGGTGGATGGGGAGGGAATTCCAGGTCTTGACTGCCAGGTAGGAGAAGGATCTTCCTCCCATGGTGGCTCTTCGGATGCCTGGAACGACGGCGAGGGCGTGGTTGGTCAATCGTAGTTGGCGGGTGGGAGCGTAGAAGGTCAGGCGGTTGTTGAGGTACCTGGGGCCTAGGTCGTGGAGGGCTTTGTGTGCGTGGGTGAGGAGGCGGAACGTGATTCTTTTGTTGACGGGGAGCCAGTGCAGGTCTCTCAGGTGTCCGGAGATGTGGCTGTGGCGGGGGATGTCCAGGATGAGTCGTGCGGAGGCGTTCTGGATGCGTTGGAGTCTTTTCTGCAGTTTGGCTGTGGTTCCGGTGTAGAGGGTGTTTGCGTAGTCTAGTTGGCTGGTGACAAGTGCCTGGGTGACCGTCTTCCTGGTTTCGGTGGGGATCCATCTGAAGATCTTTCTGAGCATGCGTAGGATGTTGAAGCATGAAGACGAGACGGCGTTGACTTGTCTGGTCATCGACAGGGAGGAGTCCAGGATGAAGCCCAGGTTGCGTGCGTGGTCCGTTGGTTTGGGTGTGCTGCCTAGGGCCGGGGGCCACCAGGAGTCGTCCCAGGCTGATGGTGTTGATCCAAGGATGAGGACTCCCGTCTTGTCTGAGTTCAGTTTCAAGCGGCTGTTCTTCATCCAATCGGCTACTTCTTTCATCCCTTCGTGTAGGTTGGTTCTGGCGGTGGCGGGGTCGTTGGTGAGGGAGAGGATCAGCTGGGTGTCGTCGGCGTAGGAGATGATGTTGAGGCTGTGTTGGCGTGCGATGGCTGCGAGGGGGCTCATGTACACGTTGAATAGGGTGGGGCTGAGTGATGAACCTTGTTGTACGCCGCAGATGACTTCGGTGGCCTCGGATCTGAGTGGGGGAGGCGCGGACTCTCTGGGTTCTTCCGGCGAGGAACGAGATGATCCACTCCAGTGCCTTCTCTTGGATTCCGATGTTGCTGAGGCGCTGCACTAGGGTGCGGTGGCAGACCGTGTCGAACCCTGCGGAGAGGTCCAGGAGGATGAGGGCCGCTGTTTCCCCGTTGTCGAGCAGGGTTCGGATGTCGTCAGTGGCTGCGATGAGGGCGGTCTCGGTGCTGTGATTGGCTCGGAAGCCGGACTGTGAGTGGTCGAGGGATCCGTTTGTCTCGAGGAAGGCGGCCAGCTATCTGTTGACGGTCTTCTCTATGACTTTGGCGGGAAACGGGAGCAGCGAGATGGGGCGGTAGTTCTTGAGGTCGGTGGGGTCTGCCGATGGTTTCTTCAGGAGGGCGCTGAGTTCGGCGTGCTTCCAGCTCTCCGGGAAGGAGGCGGTGTTGAAGGAGCAGTTGATGATGTCACGGAGTTGGGGTGCGATGACGGAGTTGGCCTTGTTGAAGACGTGGTGAGGGCATGGGTCGGTTGGTGATCCGGAGTGGATGGTGTTCATCGTTCGGATGGTGTCTTCGGTGTTGACTGGGGTCCAGGCGCGGAGGGTGGTGGTGGGGGGCGTTGGTTCCGTGGTTGGGTGCGTTGACTGTTCGCCGAAGCTGTTGTGTATGTCTGCGATCTTGTTGTGGAAGAACGTGGCGAGTAAGTCGCAGAGGTCTTGTGAGGGAGGGATGTCATTGTTTCCGGCGCTGGGGTTGGAGAGCTCTTTGATGATGCTGAAGAGCTCCTTGCTGTTATGTGCGTTGTTGTCTTATCGTTCCTTGAATGCTGTCTTCTTGGTGGTGTGGATCAGCTGGTGGTGTTTCCGGGTGGCGTGCTTGAGGGCGGTCATGTTGTCTGTGGTCGGGTTCTTACGCCAGGCTTTCTCGAGGGTGCGGCAGTTCCTCTTGGAGTTCTTGAGGTCGTCGTTGAACCACGGGGCTTTCTTGCTTTCGGGCCTGCTGGGATGGTTTTTCAGGGGAGCGAGGTCGTCGGCACAGTTGGTGATCCACTGTGCGAGGTTGTGGGCTGCTTGGTTGGGGTCCGTTGATCTGGCGGGAGGGTTCTGGTTCAGTGACGCGGTGAGCTGGTCGGTGGTGATCTTGTTCAAGTTACTGCGGGGGACCTGTTGCGGGAGGTGGTAAGTTGTGTTCTTTCTGAAGCTGAAGTGGACGCAGCTGTGGTCTGTCCGGTGAAGTCCGGTTGAGTGGCTGAAGGAGATGTGCTTGCTGGAAGTGAAGACTGGGTCAAGCGTGTGTCTGGCGTAGTGGGTGGGGGTGTTCACCAGTTGCTTGAGTCCAAGCTTAGCGAGGGTCTCCGGGAGGGTGGTGGTGGTGTTGTCGTTCTCCAGGTGGAAGTTGAGATCCCCTAGGAGGATGTAGTCGGCGGAGGGAAGGGCGTGTGGGCTGATGAAGTCTGCGATGTCTTCGCTGAATTGTGTGCGGGGTCCTGGGGGTCTGTAGATGAGGGTGCCTCTGAGTGTGGTCTTGGGTTCGGTGTGTATCTGGAAGTGAAGATGTTCGGCGGCTGTGAGGGTGTCTTCGGAGTTGGACGAGATGCGGATGGTGTTTTTATGGACGATGGCGATGCCTCCTCCAGTCTGGTTGGCGCGGTCCCTCCGGATGATCTTGTAGCCGTCCGGGATGGCTATGGCGATGTCGGGCGATGAGGAGGCGTTCATCCAGGTCTCCGTGAGGAAGGCGACGTCCGGGGATGTGGTGTCGAGCAGGTTCCATAATTCCACAGCGTGTCTGTGGACGGAGCGGTTGTTGAGCAGGATGCACTTCAGGTGGTTGCTGTAGGTGCTTGGCTTGGCGGGTGCGGGTGGGTTGCGGGTCCGGATGCAGGTGAACTTGCAGGTTTGGCAGGTGAAGGGTCCGTGGGTGCGTTCTGGGGTGGCTTGGTGGCATCCGGGGAGGCGTCCGGTGTTGAGTGCGCTGAGGGTGGCGGCGTCGTACGTCCGGTGGGTGAGATTGCCTCTGCGGGGGCCAGAGGGTCTGGGGTGGGGCGCGGTACAGGCGCGGACGGGTGCAGACGGGCTTACCTTCGGCGCGCATACGGCGCGCCCGCTGCACGTGATCGCTGCGCGCACGCGCGGACTCTGCCATAAATGGAGAGTGGGGGGGGGCGGAGCGAGGGAGGAGCAGCTGGGAGGCGGGAGCGGGGTGGCGAGTGGAGAGGGGAGCGATGCGAGGAGAGGCTGAAGGAGCAGGGGTGGGGCCGCGGGGGAGCAGCGGCAGGGAGCGGGGTGGGTTAGCGGGAGCACGGAGAGGAGAGGACCCGAATCCAATTAAGGGCACAACAGTGAGCAGGGGGCACAACAGCACGGAGAGAGCAAAATACAATCAGGGGCAACAGCACGGAGAGAGCTAAATACAATCAGGGGCAAAAGCACGGAGAGAGCAGAATTACAATCAGGCACAGTAGTGAAACCAGGGGGGGGAACAGGGGCACAACGGCACGGAGAGAGCAGAGTAGAATCAAGGGCACGGAGAGAGCAGAATACAATCAGGGGCACGGAGAGAGCAGAATACAATCAGGGGCACGGAGAGAGCAGAATACACTCGGGGGCAACAGTCAGGGGCACAAGCACGGAGAGAACAGAATACTATCACAGAATACAGGCAAAGCAAACAAAAGTTACTATCAGTGGTGGCAGTGGCGGCGGCAACGGGGACTGGGCACACGCAGGTGGGCCACGGGGCGGGTGGAGCGACCGGCACTGACCAGGTCAGGTCAGGTCACTGGACTCCTTGTCAGTCCCTGTACAGTGCACTATATGTGCCCAGGGCATAGGTGCATCCAAGGCCTACCAGGGGCTGCAGCATATCTTTTGCCACCCCTGGCTGGTACTTAAATCGACACAACTGGCTGATCACTCAGCTGGGGCAAGGTGGTGTAATCACCCCTTGCTTAGATATAGTATACCTATATCTAAACCTATATCTGGACACATATATACCTATAAGTCACTCCTATGCCAGGCCTTAACAATCCTGGAGGCAGAGTGCTTGGTTTTATGTGAGATGGTGCTCTAGCATGATCTGAGCCTGTCTCTGCATCTTTCGGAACCATTTCCTTATAGCTGTTCTAGTGATACTGCCATACCATATACTCTTAAGTGCATTATAATCCTCGCGGTTATTGCTAACTTTGGTTTGGCTTTATCAAAACATGTCATGTTTGGTGTCATACACTTGGGACTACTACCCCCTCGCCAGTTCTGGCGACGGGGGTAGCATTCCACCCTTCTAGAGGGAGAAGACATGTTACTTTACTGAAAACGCGGTTAATCCTAACCAGAGCCCCAGCATCACAAAATGGATGCTGCTGCCACAGATACGAGTCTGACCTCCTGCTGCTGACCAAAACTTGGCAGATGACGCCTGGACAAAGGGGTTCCTGTCACAGGGAGGTGTCACACCACCCCAGACAGGAGATAGTGGATTGTAGAAGGGAGGGTTGAAAGAAACTAGACACTGCCTGGGGCGCACAAGGTGTCCCCGAGCAAATGCCAGCCAAACCGGTTCTGGGGCACTCCAGCCCCAGTCTTGGCGCGAAGCTGGACAAAGGGAAAGGGGTGTAACCACCCCCTTCCTGGGTCCCACCCATAGGAGGGACCTAGCAGGTAATCCAGCCCCTTGATTTGGAATAAAGGTAGGAGCTGTGCAGATGCACATCAGATTATCCTGACTGAAACTTATGAAACGAAACTCTGGACCCTTCGACATCCCACTCGACGTGGAAGACTGAAGAATCTCCCTTGTGGTCAAGGAGTGACCACCCTGTGCAAACAGGCACCATCCAGCACCTTGACGTTTGCTTTGTTGCAGTTCCCGCCGGAACTTGAGCGACAGAGATAGACAAGAGCCAGCGTTCCTGCCTTCCAACAGCCCGATCCAAAGTCTATGCAGAGCTGAGACCCGTGGAGGCGACCCGAAGCGTGGGAGCGGCCATCTTGGAAAACCCACAAAGCGCTGACCGTGCAGCACACGAGGCTCCCTCGAAGCTGTGCATTGGAGTTTGCGAAGCTCCAGCCTCGAGCAGCTTTTGCACCGAAGCTCACCCCGCCACACTCACCGAGTGCTGCGTGGGGCCCTTTTGCATTTTCCTGCTTGACGCGTTGGTCCGGTCGCTTGCCCATTGGCTAGTGGCCCCAGAACCGACGAACCTAAGAATTTATACAGCTAGTCTGGTTGCTCCAGACTGGCCCTCGCTCCCCTGAAAAGGAGCACCCGATCTGACCTTCCTGGTCCGGTCAACAAACGATCTTCGAATCCTGCGTGGGTTGCCTTTGCCAAGGCTTGTTGACTCCGATCTGGAAGCCGACACCGCCGACAGCGAGAGCCTTCGTGGGACAGCTCGTGATCTACTTCTGGACATCCTCGGTGCCCCAGAGTCCACGTGGCAGCGGAGACAAGCTTCACGACATCAACCTGATTGCGCCCGACATCGCCTGGTTCCTTCCTGGTTCCTTCCTGGTTCCTTCTGGTTCCTTCCTGGTCACTGGCTAGTGACCCAGACTCTGTCCCCTCTGCTTTCAGGTACTCAACATCTTCGATCCTCCCTTGGATCACACCGGACACTTCTCTTCTGGACGCCTGCAGCATCTTCATCTCCAGGCATCATAGAACTGCGTGACGAAACCCGACACATCTTTGCACCTGTGCACCCGCTTCCTGTGGGTGAGGTAACTCTTGAACGCCGGTGCTCCTGTAGTGGTTTACACCTCTAGTGTCTAAGTCTAAAGTTTTGCCCTTCTAGTCCAGTCGGAAGACTCTTAAAACTGTAACTCGATAACTTTTACGCACCATTGACTTTGCATTGGTGCATGCGTGTGCTTTAGGCACTGCACCCGAATCCCGCGGGCTACTCCCGTCCTAACTGCTGTTAGTCCAGTGTAGTCCCAGCGATTCCCAAGGCCCTAGGCCTTACCACTGATCGATTAGTGATTGTTATACCACTTTTTTGATATATGGTTTGAGTGGCCACCGGCCTCATCCATAATTGTGCAACTTTCATATGTTATATTGTGCTTTTGTTTAAACGCTTGTGCTTCATTGCTCATAAAGAGTAGTGGGGATTATTCGGAGAATAAATACATATATTTTTATAATATATAACTTGTGTGGTGTCCTTTCATTTGATATTACAGAATTGCATATGGTAAAACAGCTGGCTTCACATGCCCTCTTGAGTTAAGCCTTTAAGGCTGCTTAGTCCATGCTACCCCTAGGATAGCTTGTCTATAAGGTTGACTTACAACCACCACCATAAGGGATTGTTTGGACTGATACAAGATGCCCATAGAACTGTGGACATCATATACCAGGCCAACTTCTCACAGAAACTATTCCTTTCTCTGATTCTGACTGCATGTGGGAAGGACCCTCAGGCACATAACAGCTGAATACTGAAAAGGGCTAGAAAGAGCAATTTAAATAACTGCTACCCTATCTGCATGCTCAAAGAGATTTAGGATAGCTTTAAACCAAGAAGGAACTAATGAATATCTCCCCCCCCCTTTTTGAGGCTTATCAACCAGAGCACTAAGGGCCTGATTACAATCTTGGCGGATGGGAAACTTCGTCATGAACATGATGGGTATCCCACCTGTCAAATTAGAATTTTATTATATCCTAATAAATGGGATATCCATCTCGTTTATGACTGAATATCCCATCTCCCAAGATCGTAATCGGGTCCGAAATGTGCACCACCCATAAAATTTGCTCCGTTTTAACAGTGGCACCATGTGACCGCAGAGTTGATCGCTGAAGTTTAGTGGGGAGTTAGTAAGTGCATTTCCAATATGGAAGCACTGGTAAACTTTGTTTCAAATTTGTTAGTAGGTTATTATCAGAAAATCCTGTATGGCTACTCATGAGTTAGGAAAGCAAGTGAAATTTTAAATGAAAGCTTCTTTCATTCGTGTCTAGGTTTTATACAGCATTGCAATTCTTTGTTACTGTAACATCATTGTTAAAGCCGCAACTTTGTTATAATGCTCTGTTTTTCTTTAGACAGAGTCTGAAGCATCAAACCTTGGTAGAAAGTCAATTGAGGCACAATGACATCATAAAGGGACTAAGCGATGACATCCTGGCATCATACCACAGATGCTTGCAGCTTGCTGAACATATGAAGCTCTCAGGAACCCAGGTAAAATGTGTTGCTGTAGTAAACATATTCTCCTCCCAACATGGCCATCTGCGGTCATTTGTCTTTTCTAGATAAAGGAGGAGGATGTGTAGTAAACTAGTTCTCCTCTCAACGTGGCCACCTGTTGTCATTACACCTTTCTCTATGTTCCTACCTACTAAGCCTCCCAGAATGGTCTGGTCAGCTGACGAGGTGTATTGCTCTGCTGTAACTTAATAAACCTAACTTATAACTACCAAGGAGTGTCCTGCTGCCTACCTGAATCTATTTACAACAGTTGCCTCGCTTTAGAATCTGAAATTCCTAACTATAGTAAAAAGCAATCCATGACGAAAACATTTTTTGTTGCTTTTTTGTCTTCGTTCATTGCTGGAAGCGAAACTCAAAGTTAGATGCTAAATGTAGACCGGAGTTGCAAGCCCTTATTTCCTCCTGAGCATCCCCTCCTTATCAGGACCTCTTACAACATTTGGAAGGATCTTAAATTGGATCTTGGATTTGGCCCTGGTAATCATCAATTATTGATTCATCAGTCATAATCATTGGACACTGCAGAAACCTCCTTGTAGGTTTTTTAGGTATTTACATCTCTTGTGTCTTTCCCATCTACCAATCTTCCAGTGTTTTTGTCATTTCCAACATGTATCTACGATCAGGTTTCCGAAATCTTTGTGCAGTAATCTCCCACTCGCAAAACCTTGGTGAGATACCCATGTCAGGCAGCTCTCCTGTCTTGTGAGTAGAACCAAGGTGAATAGAAGTTCTTTGTCTTTTATGCAACTTTATAGTAGACCTGTCACCCTCTAAGTCTCCAAAGAGTAAGTTTATCTTAGTCTTTCTCCCAATTATATCTGATATGGCCTTAACCTCTTCTTGCCGTTGGATGGACACTGCCAAAACATATGGACATAATTGGCAATCTCCACACCGCGCTTAAAACATGCACTTTTTCTCTATTTCCCAGTTTGGCCAGCCTTTTAGGAGTTCAGTATGCTGCGTAGCGTGTTGCTCGAGTTAAAACTCCTTTGAACAACAGTAGACAAGAGTTTTTTGGCAAAACAGTTTATTTAAATAAACTTTGCGGCTAGGAGAACAGGCACAAGCTCTGAGGACTAGAACAGTCACAAGCTCTGAGGACTGTCTCCATTTAGGTATATATCCTTTTTTTATTTAAAAAATACAGCAGGCTGTAAAAGTTATTGGCGTACCATATATGGTGAGGAATGTTGGTTTCTGCCTTTGAAGTCGTATACTAATGATCAAATGGTTACTACAGGAGGGTCTCGACCAGTTGAGGACACAGTGTGCCCAGTGGAAACATGTCTACCTAAAGGAACCAGGAACTTTTGTATAGGTCCAGCACACTTGCTCCTAATTTCAGTAATCTATGTCCAAGAATGTGTTTGTCCTGTTCCTGTAAAGACTAGGAGAGGGGGTAGAAAGCGTGATACTAGTGTTCCAGTAAGTTGTAATGCTCTATTAGGATCAAGTGCCCTCACACACCCCATGGGGTGTCATGCGTCAACATTGGGCAAGCTCTTTGTCAGGTCGGTGCTGCAATGCCTGAGGGCCACACACGGGGGGCTCTTTGCCAGAGATTTTTTTGTATATGCCGTATTATAAAGTGGGCGTGACAGGGTGGTCATTTGTGTAGTGTGTGTAAGAGTTTAAACAGTAGTGATTTACAATAGGTGTAGTGGCGCTTATTGTAAATTAACTTTGATTGAACTCACAACCCTAGGTAAAAAAATGTGATGTTTATACAGGATGCAAAGGTCCTAATAAGACTAATCAATGTGTGATCTAGAATATGGTCAACATGTTTCTCGCCTGTGTAAGTCCAATCGGATCTAGCGACAATTCATCAGGACCCGGAATATCTATCTACAATACGAAAATTGCCTTGATTCCTTATACTTTTTGTAATGTCATGGTGATCCTCCCAGGCGTTTGACTCTTAAAACTGTCTTTTTGGTTGCCATCACCTCTGCTCGCAGGTTGAGTGAGTTTCAGGCACTTTCTTTCCAAACCTCCTTTCCTGGCTGTTCATCCGGACAAAGTTGTCCTTCGCACTAGGCCTTCTTTCCTTCCCAAAATGGTTACCTCTTTCCACATAGGGCAGACCATCACTTTGCCCACTTTCTTCCCGCCCCTGCATCCTTCTAAAGAGGCGGAGAGGCTCCACCGTCTGGATCCAAAACGTGCGCTTTTATTCTATCTGGATCGCACAAAGCAATTCAGGGTGGATGACCAGCTCTTTGTTGGCTATGTCAACAGCCACGAAAGGTCGGGTTGTGCAAAAGTGGGCCATCTCTCAATGGGTCGTTCTGTGCATCAAAATCTGTTATTCCTTGGCAAAGAAGGTACTTCCAGTGGGACTGTGCCCCCATTCCACCAGGGCGACGACTGCCACTTCTGTTTTGGTGTGTGGAGTCCCTCTTCATGACATCTGCCAGGGAGCCACGTGGGCTTCACTGCACACATTCACCTAACATTACTGTCTGGACAGCCAAGTACGGAGAGACGGCTTCTTTGGTCGTTCGGTTCTCCAGGAGTTTCTGATGTGAAATTAGTTCACAGACCCACCTCCGGGGTTGGTATTGCTGGGGTATCTATTCTAAGGTGAGGAGTCCATAACGAATAGTCTCTTTCAAATGAACAAGTTACTTACCTTCGGTAACGATATATTTGTAAGAGGCAAATATTTGTTATGGATTCCTCACCGCCCCACCCATCCTCCCCATTCTGCAAACTGACTTCCAGGGTAAGGGACTTCCTTTTAGGGCCCAAGTGTTTGTGCACCAGTGGTCAGTGTCTTGCATGGCTCTGCGCTTCTGGCATGAAATGTTGTGTAAAGAACTGACGTCAGAGCGCAGGGGTGACGTCTAAGTAGATTCTGAAATGTCATTCTGGTGATCACGACACCAACGACGAGCGCAGAGTCGACAGGCACCACCTACGGAAGCGCAGAGGTACTGCGGAGGAAAAATTCTCCTGATCCAGTCTGACGCCTGGGGGTAATTCTAACGTGAGGAATCCATAACTAATACTTGTCTCTTACAGATGTACGAAAGACAGTGTTCTCTTGACCAACATTGTAAAAAATGGCCACAGAACTTTGAAAGGGGTTCTAAGAGGGATCCTAATCCAGAGACTATGGGTCTCCCCGTCGGTGGCATAGTACCTTCATGAGTCTTTGGCAGGGTGTAGAAGTAGGGAGTTATAGGGTTCTCGTTTATCAGGAAGGCATATTCATTCCTGGAAAGCCACCCCTGGTTTTCAGCACATGAAACTATGCTGGTGATATGTATAAGAAGATGGTGAGTCGGGTCTTCTGTTATTGGTCTGTAGTTTTGCTGATTTGACAGTTGATGTAGGCATTCGATCTTGTAGTCATTGGCAGGTAAGATAACAATGGCCCCTCCTTTGTCGGCCTGTTTTATTACAATACTAGTATCAATGGACAATGATTGGATAACCCGGGATTCTGCTTTAGGGAGATTCTGAAAAGTGCTTAGAGTTGTTCATTTTATTCACCTCTTTTAGGACAGCTTGTTCAAATGTTAAAAGCTCATTTGAAACCATATTTGACTTTGTTTCTGTTGCCTCCCTCTTCTTCTGCCTCTTCTCATGCCCCAACCTCTGCCTAACAAAGAGGGGTTGTAAGGAGGGAAGGGTTGTGGGGGACCTTGTTGGAAAGGAGCGTATTTCTATATCAGTAGTCCTTGATAAGGAGGTATACCATAGTCAAACATGGTTGGCGGCAGCCTTCTTCTCCCGTCGTTACTTCCCCAACTGTTTGAACTGGTGTTGCTACTATTTGAGGAGTTTCTCCTCCTTGGTAGTTGATTATCATCTGATGATACTTAATCATGCATGGGTTTGTAGTCCTCTTTCAGGTACACTCTTTCTTTGTCAAATCTTTTTGTGTCCTTTTGGAGTCTTATTTTTTGTTCCATTAGGTAGTCTTTCTGTTCAGGGATATTATTTATTTCAATCAGTTTGTTTTTGTAAGCTGAAATTAGAAAACTTGCTTTAAAGGCATCTTCAGAGATGGTAATCTTTATAACTAGATCATCTGCTAGTCGTTTTGCCATTTTCATTATGAGGACCTACCAATCCCTGGTGCATTTCCATGCTACCAGGCACCAATCTCCTTTGATTGTTGCATCCTCGAGGAAAATGGGTGGAATGTTGGCAAAGATAACACCGTTGGGTGCAATATTAGCCCTCAGATATTCAGTCATTAATGCTTCATGTATTGTGATTTTCACAAGTTGTTTTTTCATTGCAGTGATTGCATTCCAA
Source organism: Lissotriton helveticus (assembly GCF_964261635.1). Classification (NCBI taxonomy): domain Eukaryota; kingdom Metazoa; phylum Chordata; class Amphibia; order Caudata; family Salamandridae; genus Lissotriton; species Lissotriton helveticus. The sequence continues at coordinate 1,503,635,156 of NC_136057.1, read as the reverse complement.
TCATCAGTTTGGCTGTTGGATGGGGCTGAGCCACCTGCTCCCAGTAAGGCTGGTGTTTTGAGGATTTCTGACACCGTTTCATCATTAAAGCTCAGGCCTTGATTATTTTCCATATTAGTTTAGGACCTGAGATGTATATCCCAAGTGAATTGGGTTGGAGGGGTGATGAGGAAGGAGGAAGGGACGACAATTAGTACTAATAAGGAAACAGACCGGTGTGTCAAAAGATCGCAACTACCAAATAGAGATACCAAGAGGTTATTTCTTCTTGTCTGAACACGTAAAAGTTTCCATGGCTGACCCACTGTTCATGAAACTCTCTGCCTAAAGGAACCAGGAGCTTTTGTATAGGTCCAGCACAATTGCTCCTAATTTCAGTAAACTATTTCCAAGAATGGGTGTTGTGCTGTTCCTGTAAAGACTATCTACACTACAAAATTGACTCGATTCCTTATACTTTTTGTAATGTCATGGTGATCGGTCAATAGATCAGGCCAGAATGAATCATTAATTGTACCTTAACCTGGATAATGATCTGAAAAAGGATAAACATAACATAATTAAACAGGAATAGGGATACAAATATCAGTGACATGCAGCTCCCCGTGTGGAAAAGCAATTCCAGCTCCCGCAGGAGACGGGGAGCCGGCGGGAATGTTGGGGCATTGGGGCTCCCCCCACGGTCCCTAACCACGAGGCCAGGTCCCGGGGGATGGGGTCCCCGGGTCCCAAAATGGCCCGGGAGGGGGGTGGCAGTCCCCCTCCTTTGTTTAAAAAAAAAAAGTATATTTTGGCATTCCCCGGGGGATGGGATCCCCGGGGCGAATGTAAATTAATGGAAGTGGACGGTTTAAAGAAAAAAAATTGGAGTTGTGGTGCTCAGCGCAGCCCCCTGGTTTGAACGTGGGGGGTGTGCGGCTCCCAGCACAGTCCCCTGGTGTGAACGCGAGAGGTGCGCGGCGCTCAGCGCGGCCCCTAGTGTGAATGTGATGGCTGCGCAGCGCTCAGCACGACCCCCTAGTGTGCACTGGGTGGGCGACTCCAAGCAAAAATAATTAAGATTTTCTTAATATAAACCTAGGTTATATGTTGGGTTATTGGGTGGCTCTAAAAAGAGCCCTTGTGTTTATTATGAGTTTCTTGCAGCTACATGTAAATGCGGACACAGAGCTTTAGGTTGTTGAGAAACACTCTGTTCCCTTAATCAGTGAAGTATACTCCGTCACTCCTGTAGATGCCCTCCATATGGAAACGTAGATTATTGTTATATATGGAGCCCATTCTATGGTCTCTGAGGTAAGCAGAAACCGCTTTATTTAAATTTTTTCTAGCTTTCTCAATCTGAGGACAAAATTGATCGGACCACTTTCATTTCTGTCTTTGGCATATGTTAGAGTTTACAAAGGGAGTTTGGGGGAAAAGCAACATCAATTCTGCAAAGGTGTCCTTCATTAGCATTTCCAGACCTAACCCAGTCAATGTGCCTAGGTAATTGCCACCACAGTGTACAATCATGAGGTCAGGGGGTTGGAGATGCAAAAAGGTTTTTTACCACAGGCATCAATTGGTACCACTTTAATCCTCTCTGGGCAAACCATGAAATGCCTACATTTTGCAAAGCTAGGTCTTTGTCAGTACCTCTGCGTTCAGCATACCCTTTGCACCAAAAAACATAGCTGTGCCCAACAATCCACACTGAAAGCATCTTGAAGTGATGACTGTAGGTAATGAAAAGATGTCTGTAGCTGAGGTAGTCAGTTGGTAGAATGAGAGATATCTAAAATGGCGGACAAGATTCTGTTTTAAAGAAAGTAGAGATTTGATTGGCTGTTTAAGAACATTGTACGTTCAAAAATAGGGTGCATTTTACTTTGTTTAAACCCTTCCGCACTGCGCACATTTTTGTCCTGTGCATGCGATTTAACTAGTGGGTGGGATTCAGACGGCCCCCAGCCGTCCTCATCACACGCCCACCATGGCGCATGATGGCTGGGGGCCGTCATGCGCACCGAAGGGGTTAAAAAGCAAGTTTCAGCAGAAAGGATATGTATTGCAACGCCAACCACACCTGCTGTTCTCATTTGCAACATTGTGTGGTGAACTTGTGACCTGTGAGTAAAGTTGAATGATGCATGGCCTGTTGCTATGGAAACTGACACTAAGCAGAAGAGGTGAATAAGTCAGTTGATAGGGGTTATTATCTGCGACCAAAGGAATTGTGTTTTACGATTTGAAAAACTCTGGGAAGCAATGTCATTTGTTGGGTATGTGTATTTGTATGGAAAAAGAGAGGGAAACCTTGTCATTGCTGGTTTTACCTTGCAGAGTCTGGTGATTTATATTGACCATGTGTAAAAGAAAATCCTGTCCGAGTGTGTGAGATTTTTCATTCAACAGATTTATGTGCAAAGTGAGTTATATATTTTTGAGGTTTATTTAAAAAAGATTTGACATTATTCTAAAACTGTTGTTTGAAATATGCTATTAAATGTAGAGATGTATATTGGAATTAGTTTCATTGTACTTGAAGTTTGTTTAAAAACAGTCTGTACAATAATATATATATTTTTAAGCCTATTCAAAGGTATAGCTGAATGATGCCTCATATTTTTAGATAGTTGGTTGATGATGCAGTACAAATGTGTATTTTGAAAGATGTTCATATAAGGTGTAGTTTATTAGGCATCATTTTTTCTACTCTCTACAAAGGTATAGTTTAAAGATACTGCATAATTATAGATACTTAGTTAAAGATGCAGCACAACTGTGGTGTTTGAAAAATGATCATACAGTATGTTATTAATTAGGTTTCTGATATTAGTTTGTACAGAAGGTAAAGTTAAATTATGGCATATAATTAAAGATAGAATGGTGAAATAAGGTGGTGTTAGTTTTTTTTTTGTAGTTTAGCAAAGGTATAGTTGAATGATGCCACATAATTTTAGATACAAAGCTGAAGATGTATGTGCTTTTAAAATTATCAATAACTGTGTTGTTAATTGCTCTTCTTTCTTAAGTCTGTTGTGAGGTATAGTTTAATGATGTCGCATATTTGTAGATTGAATGGTCAAGATGTAACTCAAAAATAAACCACCATATATTACCCTTTGTGGCATGTTGCCTTATCTACTTAACTAGATAGTATGTAATGAGTTATCTATGTGTTCAGATACTATTTATATAGTTGCATGTATGCTTAGTGTACTCGTTGAATGATGCAGGCACTAACTCATGCACTTCTACAATCCCTTGAGCACTACATATACAGTTCAGTAATCTCCCTGTTACTACCTAAGCACTCCTCCAATCACCTAGTCAGTGTCATGACCTTATCTAATCACTGCGCCAAAACCCAAGCACTTAAAAATTCACCATGCAGTCAACTTGCAGTACTCTAATCATCCAGTCACTGCCCTTGCAATGACCCAGGCACTAACACATGCACATCTACAATCCTGTGAGCACTACCTATACAGTTCAGTAATCTCGCTCTTACTACCTATGCACTTCTCCAATCACCCAGTCAGTCTCATGACCTTATCTAGTCACTGTGCCAAAATCCAAGCACTTACAAATTGACAATGTACTCACCTTGCAGTACTCTAATCATCCAGTCACTATCCATGTACTCATGCAATAACCCAGGCACTAACACATGCACTGATACAATCACCTGTGCACTTTCCATACAGTTCAGTAATCTCCCTGTTACTACCTATGCAGTCCTCCAATCACCCATCCAGCACCATGTACTTATCCAATCAGTCTGCCAAAACCCAAGCACATATAAATTCACCATGCATTTTCCTTACAGTACTCTAATCATCCGGTCACTACCAATGCACTCGTGCAATGACCCAGGTACTAACACATGCAGTGCTACAATCACATGTGCACTATCCATGCAGGCCTCTAACCACCTACGCACTACTGATTCACTCCTCCAATCACCCAGCCAGTCGCATGTACTAATCCAATCACTCCACCAGTACCCAAGCACTTATACATTCACCATGTACTCTCCTTGCAGTATACTAATCATCCAGTCAGTGCCCATGTACTCATGCAATTACCCAGGCACTTCTACCATCATTTGAGTGCTACCTATGCAGTTTAGTAATCTCCTTGTTACTACCTATGCACTCCTCCAATTACCCACCCAGTCCCATGTCCTTATTCAATCACTCTGCCAAAACCCAAGCATTTATACATTCACCATGCACTCTTCTTGCAGCACTCTAATCATCCAGTCACTACCCATGATATGACCCACTCAGTAACTCATGCTCTTTTACAATCCCTTGAGCTCTACCTATACAGTTTAGTAATTTCCCTGTTATTAGTTATGCACTCCGGTGTGGCTTGGGCGCCGATGTAGACGGTAGCGGGACTCCGGGGCTTCTTCGCGACCGCCCCTCGCAACCACACATCCTCACCCCCGACTTCGGACCCCTGGCCCCCACCGAGCATCGGAAGGCCTGGGGAGCATAGGGGCAAAGACTGGAGGAGCTGGGTGCCCCCGAGGCTGCCGTAAACGACCCTTTTCTCCCCCCCCGGAGCGGTTGGCGCGCTGCAAGCGCAAAATGGCGGCGGCAGTCGCAATTCGAGCTGCCTGACGCAGGCGGGCTGCAGGCAGAAGAAGGCTCCCTGGGGTGACGGACCCGACAGTATCCGGAGCGGAGCGCCCTGCTCGTCGATAGCGATGAGGGGAGCGGGCTGATGAGGCGGCCTTGAGGCGTCCTGGAACGGTGGATTAACGGGACGCCTGACCCAAAGATGGCGGCGCCCGTGTGAGTGCCCCGGACGTCTGGCCTGACACGTTGGGAGGCCTGCAGGTCCCCCCCCCCTTGGTGAGGAGTCCCCTGGGCACTGAGGCGGGAGCAACGGCGGCTCCTGAACCGGAGGAGCACGACGGCCGAGGAAGGTGGCGGGGGCTGCTTCGGACAAGGAGCCTGTCGCGTGGAGACGTTAGGGGGACCGGGGGGCGCCTTCAAGGGAGGCCTACAAGTAGCTGACACGGCCCGGAGAGCCACCCTCTAGGATCCCTGGTGCCCGAGGCTGCGGTGCCGGCTTTGACTGCTTCGCTGGGTGCCCCCAGGGGGGGGACGACCAGGGGGGCCTCCTCTTTCTCCTCATTCTTGGCGGGGCCCATGCTGGACCTGCGGTGAGTGGACCTAGGACTCCAGGAGTCTGCCCCTTGAGCCGGAGTACACCCCCTGCTATCCACGAGCCGGCCTCCCCACTTTCCTGTCGGCCCTGGAGCCCTCCCTGAGGACCCTATTTGGGACGTCCTTCCTGCGCTGACTTTGCCCCTGCATCCACTATCGAGGGAGTGAGAGTGATCCTGGCCACGGAAGACGGAGGGGCGCGGACCTGGTGCCGGGGGCTCCCTTGTGGAAGTGACTGAGGGCTGAGGGGCCCGGTGCACTGCGCCTGAGTGGGCGGCTTGGGGAGGACTCCCGAAAATTGCCACAGGATGGTCCGGGGGGCCCGAAAGAAGGGATTTGATGTACTGAGGCTCGATGACCCGGGTCACACGATGCCGGGTGGCGATGAGGCATCTGGCTCTGGGGGCTCAGCCCCGCCACGGGACCCCTCCCTGAGTGACATTATGCAGGCCATTGTGGCATCGCGGGAGGCCCTGGAGAAGCGAATGGATACCATTGGCACTGACCTGTCCCTTTTGAAGGCTGACCACAGGAAGCTGAAGGAGCGAGTTACGACCACGGAGGCGACCATGAAAGACGTTCCAGGGGACGTAGCAACCTTGAAGGCCTCCTTTGCGGAAGTGGCGCAGAAAGTTCGGGTGCTGGTACTCAGGGCCGAGGACAGTGAGGGACGCTCCAAACGTAACAACCTCCGCCTCGTGGGAGTCCCGGAGAGGGAGGAAGGCCTTCTTGGAACACTGGTTGCGGACGGAGGTGGCGCCGGAGGGGCTCTCCCCATTCTTCGCTCTGGAGCGGGCCCACAGAGTCCCGTCGCGCCCGCCTAGAGCCGGAGGTCCGCCTCGCCAGATGGTGGCGCGCCTTCTACACTACCAGGATCGTGATCACATTCTCCAAGCGGCTAGGGCCCTGCCGAACCTACGCATTGGTAACAGCAAGGTCATGATTTTCCCGGACTTCACCAGAGACGTTCAATGTCAACGATCGTCCTTCCTGGCGGTCAAGCGGAAGCTGAGAGCTTTGCAGCTGCCCTATGCTATGTTGTTTCCGGCCCGCCTAAAGGTCATTGCAGGCGGGAGCACTCATTTCTTCACTACACCGCAGGAGGCTTGGGACTGGATAGAAACCAGGGGGACAGCTGATGGAGACACCCCCGCTGCGACCACACCTAGACGTGGCTCTCCTGATTTGACACCGACGCGACGACCTGGCTCCCCCACTGGATGGCAACAGGAGAGAAACAAGGCGGTGATGGCGGTGGCAGCCATCAGCCAAGGGGAGGTCAGCCCCTCCAGTAACGGATCGGACCACTCAAAGAATGCTGAACTGAGTCCGGGCTCCAGCAGCGCTCATGGCCTCTCCGAGACGTATCTCCCAGTGGTTACCCCGCAGACGGCGCACGGCATCTTTGGCTGAAGCGGCTATGAGGACATGGGACTCTCTATTATAGGGTATTGGGACGCGGGGAGGGTCCTACCTGCAGTTTCGAGGGTGGCGGGGGTCAACTGTCTTCTGTTGCTCATAACTGTGCTGTTGAGGGGGGGAAGAATGGGTGTACTTTTGAATGCTTGGAGGGGCGGGGGAGGAAGCTCCGGACCTCACTGACTTTGACGTTCCGTATAGCCTAGCCTACTCTTGTTGATTGACGCTTGGTTTTGCAGGGTTTGGATGGGGTTACCACGTTGGTTATCTGTCCGGGGGAGAGGGAGTTGGGTTGAACTGTTTGATAATGGGTATGGGGGTTGGGGGGTGGGTTCTGGGCGTGTCAGAGGCTCCCATAGGGGACTGGATGTACTACAACGTGTACTGCCATGGGACGCGACTTAGGATACAAATGTCTCACGTGGACTGTGAGGGGGATGCACACCATGCATAGACGCCACAAGATCCACTCACACTTAATTAGGCGGGGCATACATATGGCCTTCCTCCAGGAAACGCATCTTTTAACGCAGGAAGGGAAGGCATTGCAGCGCAGATGGAGGGGACAGGTTTTTCACACTGATTACTCGGCCTATGCCAGGGGGGTGGTCATCTGGATAAGGGTGGGGGTTCCCTTTCAATGCACACAACAGCTTATTGACCCGGAGGGTAGGTATGTAGTGGTGAGGGGCAAGCTGGATGGGAGGGACCTCACGCTGGGTTGCATATATGCACCGAATGTGGACCAACCTGCTTTCTTCTCCTTGCTGTCCCACACATTGGCACCGTTCTTAATGGGCCCTCTGCTCCTTGGGTGGGATTTTAACTGTGTGTCTGACACTGCCTTGGACCGCTCACATCCCCCTTTACTGAATGCACTGGCGAACAGACTGGCACTTGCGCGTTCTGACTGGCAGCGGCGTTGGGGGCTAATTGACGTTTGGAGGGCCCACCAACCGTTAGACAGGGACTACTCCTTCTCCTCCGTTCACGAACTTCACGTTCGCATAGACGCCTTTGTGTGCTCCCCGGAGGTGCATGGTGAGGTGTGCCATAGCGAGTACCTTACGTGCACGATTTCCGACCATAACCCGCTCCTGGTGCACCTGCGGTGGTCGCAGTGCCGCCCACGCATTCCCACCTGGAAACTGCGCCCGGAGGCGCTAGACGAACAGGTCTTCCGGGCCACGATAGCCACGGATATAGAGTCCTACTTTCGGGATAACACGGGGACTGCGGGATCGGCGACAATAGAGTGGGACGCTTTTAAAACAGTGGTGCGGGGACGATGCATTGCGATGGGGTCAGGGGTGCGGAAGACCTTGCTCAATGCAGTTGATCAGGAGGACGCGAAGTTACGATCGCTGGAGAAGGACCGGCCTGAGCGGCCAGACATTCAGGAGGCACTACTTGAGGCGAGGGAGTCGGTAGAGGCGACGGTGGAGCGCCTCAGGTGCTTCGATCACAAAGCATACCTTAGGCGTGCGCATTTGGAACGGGACAAAACGGGGGCGCTCTTGGCCTGGCTGGCCAATCCGGCTCGCCGAAGTTCGGTCATCCTCAAACTCAGGGATCATGCGGGGTTGGCGTGGTTCGACCAACAGGGGATAAATGAATTATTCCATGACTATTACACAGAACTCTACCGTAGTCGGGTGCTACCGCTGGAGGCTGAGTTCCAGAGCTTGGAACTACCAGGGCTGGATGAAGAGACTTCAAAATCTCTAGGGGGTAAGATTGATGAGTATGGCGCAGAATAAAACACCGGGCTCTGATGGCCTACCGACGGAGTTCTACCACACTTACGTCGACCTCCTGGCCCCCCCCGACTGACGTGGCTCTACAATGAGGCTAAACGCCTCGGCAGCCTACCGAAGACCACTGGCGAGGCACTTATTGTCCCTCTATTGAAACCTGGCAAGCCGCATTGGGATAGGTCGGCGTACCGCCCGCTGTCCATGCTTAACCTGGATTACAAAATTCTGAGCAAGATCTTGGCGACGCGCCTACTTCCCCACATGGCCACTCTGATCCACGTGGACCAATCGGGCTTTATCCCGACCCGCAATACCGCGCTCAACATACGGCGGCTTCTCCACGTTCTGGAGGCTGACACCTACGAAGTGGACAAGGCAGCGGTGTTTGCCGTTGACATGGAGAAGGCCTTTGACAGCCTGGAATGGCCGTATCTTTTCCATGTTATGCGTGCCATGGGATTGGGTACGGAGTTTGTGGACTGGACGGCACTCTTATACAAGAACGCTACGGCGAGAGTCCGAACGGGAGGTGTAATATCAGAGGCTTGCGTAGTAGGAAGGGGCACGCGACCGGGTTGCCCACTCTCGCCCCTGTTGTTCGCCATAGCGATCGAACCCTTAGCGGGCGCGTGCCCGTTTGGGACGGGCGTATCAGGGGTTGGACGTGTATTGACAGGTGCATCATATCGCATTATATGCTGATGACCTCCTGCTGTTTTTGGTGGACACCGCGGCCTCCCTGCGGGGAGCTAAAGCCCTACTTCAGGCGTTGAGCAGGGTGTCGGGCCTCAGAGTGAACTGGGCGTAGTCCTACCTGTTCCCGACTCGGGCGCGCGGACCATGCCCACTCTCTTCGGAAGGAGTGACCTGGGAGGAGAGGAGCATGCGGTACTTGGGCACTTCGATCTACCATACCAACATAGACACTCTGGAGGGCAACATCGGATCAGCGATCCGACTCTCTAAAACGAACTTTGACTTCTGGGGTACGCTCCCCCTATCCCTGGCGGGAAGGGTGGCACTCCTTAAGATGGTGATGCTGCCGCGGCTGCTCTATTTTTTTCGGACCCTCCCGGTCTGGATCCCGGCAAGCTACTTTCGTCGGCTGCGGACCATGGTGACCGGTTTTCTGTGGGGCTCGGGTAGGCGCAGGGTGGCACTGTCCACGCTTCTGCGGCCTCGAGCTGAGGGGGGCTTGCGGTGCCGGACTACGAGCTGTACTACCTGGCGGCCCAGTTGCAGTGGTTGACACAGTGGACCGCGAGAGCCACGAGGGAAGAGGACGGGTCTGGTGAACCGGTGGGGCCGGTGCAGGTGATCTCCTGGATTATACTGGGTCTGCCGATGGGTGACCTCCACCTTACGCAGGAATTTGCAACAGTTCGGAAGTGTTGGAATAGGTATCTGCAGAGAGGTCACATTGCGGTGCCGTACGCATCAGAGATCCCGCTCAAGCTATGCAGGGCGCTCCCGCACGGGGGCTCATGGCACCGACTAGAGAACTGGGAGCAACAGAGACTGGCGACCATTGGAGATCTATATGACGACGGAGCTCTAATGCCCTTCGACCTCTTGCGGGATCGCTTCGAAACTGCCGAGGGGAGACTTCCTCCTTCATGCGGCACTGACCGCGACGATCCGAAAACACTGGAAGGCGGGTTTAGTGGAGCCTCCGCTATCCACGGGATGTCAATACGTGGTAGTGGCCGCGGGGACGGTTAAGGCCATAACGTGCCTCTATAAACGCATGACTACGGAGGCTCAGACCCCACTAGCAGTTCTGAAAGCGAAATGGGAGGCGGATTTAACGACGGAGATCCCTGAAACGGCGTGGTCTGGTATAGTAGAACGGGCCTGGAAAGGGACGCGCAATGCGAGGTTTCAGCTGGTGCATTTTTACATCCTACACAGAGCGTACCTGACCCCTGACAAGCTCCATAGGTATTTCCCGACACACTCAGCAGCCTGCCCGCGCTGTCCGGCAGAGGTGGCTGATTTCCAACACATGTTCTGGTCCTGCCCGGCTCTGGGCTCCTTTTGGCAAAGGGTGGTGGACGATCTGCGGGCGATCACTGAGAGGGATTTGCAACACACAATGGCACACTGCGTTCTACACTGGTTCCCACACACATCAAAAAACAAAATTACTAGTAAATTCCTAGACCTGGGTCTGCTGCTAGCGAAGAGAGCCATAACGTCCCAATGGAAAGCAAATAGGGGGCCCACAGTGGAGAGATGGCGGGCGGAGCTTGCTAAATGGGCCAGCTGTGAGGGGGAGGTATGTCTGCAACTGGCGATTAGGGCAGGCTCTGATACTGCTCTGGAGAGGGCCCGGGCCTGGGAACGGCTGGTACTGGAACTCACGCTGCCGACCTCTGACAGCGAGGGCTCCCCCGCGGGTAGCCCTGGCCCTTAGACACCACGGCTTAGGTGGGTGCTCGGCCCATTTCTTTCCTGGGATCGCCCCGCGCCCCACGTGTTGACTGCACTTTCCTACTGGTTAATCCTGATTGTCGGTCTCGGACCTGCTATTCCCGCGTGGACTCGGGCTTGCGGACCTCTAACACGCCAGGGGGAAGGGGTGGGAGAGGGGGGTGGGATAAGGGGTTAAGGGGGTAGGGGATGATGGGGATTAGGGGAGGAGAACTGGGAGGGGGGTAGTAAGATGTTTGTTATTGTTTAGGGCTCGCTGGAACAGGTGCGGGGGGACCTGGATGGTTGGAAACGCAGCTTTATGTACTGCCTGGGAAACAGTTATTTGTGTGTACCCTTACAGATCCTAGCGAATAATACTCTACTGTGTACTGCCGCTCGACCTCCGGGTTGTGAGCTGAATGGCCGTGTTAGTCTAAGGTTACCACTTCAGAACTTTTGTACCATGACTACCAGATGCTGACCTCGTTGGCGGCTTGATTGTACTCTTATTACTGCTGCAATAAAAATTCTTTAAAAAAAAAAAAATTGTTATGCACTCCTCCAATCACCCAGACAATCCCATGTCCTTATCTAATTATACCACCAAAACCCAAGCACTTATAAATTCACCATGCACTCACCTTTCAGTATTCTAATCATCCAGTCAGTATCCATGTACTCATGCAATAATCCAGCCACAAACACATGCACTTCTACACTTACCTGTGCACTTCCCATATCTTTCCGTAATCTCCCTGTTACTACCTATACAGCCCTCCAATCACCCAGCCAGTCTAATGCCCTTATCTAATCACTGGGCCAAAACCCAAGCACTTATAAATTCATAATCCTCTTTCCTTGCAGTACTCTAATCATCCAGTCACTACCCATGTACTCAAGCAATGACCCAGGTACTAATACATGCACTATTAAAATCCTCTATCCACTGCCCATGCAGTCCTCTAAACACCTAAACGCTACTCATTCTCTCCTACAAATATCCAGTTAGTACCTGTGTACTGCAGTATATGCATTGTGATTTCAAAACAAAGCATTTAAATGGTTTTTATGTAGAACATGTTTTAGTGTTAGACCTGGCACCATTGTCTTGGGTCTCCCTTCCACTTTTTGCTGTTGCCTCTCATGTTTTTGCTAGTTTTAGATGCTTTTGAGCACTGTGCCACTGCTGTTCAGTGACACAGTGCAAGTGCTCCCTATGGTAAATTGATGCATGCATTAGTGACTCCATGATTGCCTGATTGGTTTACTTGTCAGACCCTAGTACTTTGCAATGCGTGTGCCTAGGGATTGTAACCAATGAACCAATGCTACTGGTGGGCTTGCAGCTCTGTTTGTGCCACCCACTGGAGCAGCTTGTAAAGTGTGTCTCAGATCCACCATTGCAAAGCCTGTGGGCAGTCTCGTACTGCCATGTTGACTGGACAAGTGCACCCACTTGCCTGTCCCTAAACCTTCCCTTTTATACATATCAGTCACCCCTATGGTAGGCCCAAGGGCAGGGTGCTATGTAGGTAAAAGGTGGGACATGCCCTGATGTGTGTGGCAGGTCCTATTGGTGAATTACAGCCATTTTCGTGTTTCATTATTGTAAGGCTACCTGTTCTCCATAGGCTAGAATGGGCAGTTAGATTATAACATCTTATAATCCTAACTGACTTAGGGAACTAGGTAGAATTTCGAGTTTAGTATGCCTGAACTCAGAATGATAAAATACATCTTTTAGTGAAGTTGGTTTTAACATTCTGTGTTTGAAAAAAACGCTTTTAGAAAGTAGGTATTTTCTTGCCTAACTATCCAAGCCTGCCTCTGCTATGTTGTGTATTCCTTGTCTGGAGTTTGAGTTCCAGTAGACAGGGTGAGTCAGCACAGGGCTGGATAGAGAGATCTGCATGCAGATGGGAGGGAGGAGTTGCACCTGGGACCTGAATAAGGCTAGGCCTTCCCTCCACAATGCTGGCTCCACATCCTGTGGTGTGTCTGATGTCCCTGGCCTACACACTGAAAGGAAAGCAGGAGTCTTGTCAACAAAGTGCTCCAGGACTGACAAGAACTGGTTTGGAATAGGCAAAAGTGTAGGAGAGTGGGGTCTGCTATCCTATGGTCACCCCAATTTTTGCTTTTTGCTTCACTGGTTTATGACATAATGTGGCTGTGGGCCTGCTAATCAGACCCACAGCCTGCTGCTCTCTCTCTAAATTCACAGACATGTACTATAGGTACATAACCAAATTGGTACAGGACTCCTTGTCGGCCCCTGTACAGTGCACTATAGGTGCCCAGGGCATAGGAGCATCCAAGGCCTACCAGGGGCTGAAGCATAGCTTTTGCCACCCCTGGCTGGTTCTTAAATTGACACAACTGGCTGATCACTCAGCTGGGGCAAGGTGGTGTAATCACCCCTTGCTTAGGTATAGTATACCTATGCCTAAACCTATATTTGGACACATATAAACCTATCAGCCACTCCTATGGCAGGCCTTAACAATCCTGGAGGCAGAGTGCTTGGTTTTATGTGAGATGGTGCTCTAGCATGAGCTGAGCCTGTCTGCAGCCTGCGGGACCATTTCCCTATAGCTGTTCCAATGATACTGCCATACCATATACTCTTAAGTGCATTATAATCCTTACGGTTATTGCAACTCCGGTTTGGCTTTATCAAAACATGTCGTGTTTGGTGTCATACAACGTGGAATGCTACCCCCTTGATGATTCTGACGGTGGGGGCAGCGTCCCACCCCTCTAGGAGGGGAAGACATGTTACTTACTGCAAATGCGGTTAATCCTAACCAGAGCCCCAGCAACACAAAATGGATGCTGCTGCCACAGACACATGTCTGACCTCCTGCTGCTGACCGAAACTTGGCAGTGGGGGCTTGGACAAAGGGTTTCCTGTCACAGGGAGGTGTCACACCACCCCAGACAGGAGATAGTGGATTGTAGCAGGGAGGGTTGAATGAAACTAGACACTGCCTGGGGCGCACAAGGTGTCCCTGGGCAGATTCCAGTCAAACCGGTTCTGGGGCACTCCAGCCCCAGTCCTGACGGCAAACTGGACAAAGGAAAGGGGTGTAACCACCCCCTTCCTGGATCCCACCCATAGGAGGGACCTAGCAGGTAATCCAGCCCCTAGATTTGGAATATAGGTGGGAGCAGTGCCAATGCACATCAGATTATCCTGACTGAAACTTATGAAACGAAACTCTGGACCCTTCGACATCCTACTCGACGTAGAAGACTGAAGAATCTCCCTTGTGGTCAAGGAGTGACCACCCTGTGCAAACAGGCACCATCCAGCACCTCGACGTTTGCTTTGTTGCAGTTCCCGCCGGAACTCGAGCGACAGAGACGGACAAGAGCCAGCTTTCCTGACTTCCAACAGCCTGATCCACAGTCCATGCAGAGCTGGGACCCGTGGAGGCGACCTGAAGCGTGGGAGCGGCCATCTTGAAGTAACCACGAAGCGCTGACCGTGCAGCACCTGAGGCTCCCTCGAAGCTGTGCATTGGAGTTTGAGAAGCTCCAACCCCGAGCAGCTTTTGCACCGAAGCTCACCCCTCCACACTCGACGAGTGCTGCGTGGGGCCCTTTTGCATTTTCCTGCTTGACGCGTTGGTCCGGTCGCTTGCCCGTTGGCTAGTGGCCCAAGAACCGACGAACCTTCAACTTTGAACAGCTAGTCTGGTTCCTCCAGACTGGCACTCGCTCCCCTGAAAAGGAGCACCCGCTCAGACCTTGCTGGTCCGAGTATTAAGCCATCTTCGAATCCTGCGTGGGTTGCCTTTGCCTAGGCTTGTTGACTCCGATCGAGAAGCCGACACCGCCGACAGCGAGAGCCTTCGTGGGACAGCTCGTGATTCACTCCAGGACATCCTCGGTGATCCAAAGACCACGTGGCAGCGGAGACAAGGCACCCGACATCGACCTGATTGCGCCCGACATTGCCTGGTTCCTTCCTGGTTCCTCCCTGGTCACTGCCCAGTGACCCAGACTCTGTCCCCTCTGTTTTCAGGTACCCTTCAGCTTCGATCCACCCTTGGATCGCACCGGACACTTCTCTTCTGAACGCCTGCTGCATCTTCATCTTCAGGCACCATCGAACTGCGTGACGAAACCCGACACACTTTGGCACCTATGCACCAGCTTCCTGTGAGTGAGGTAACTTACTAGCGCCGGTGTTCTTACACTGGTACACACCTCTAGTGCCTAACTCTAAAGTTTGGTAGTCCTAGTCCAGTCGGAAGACTCTTTAATCTGTAAAACAATAACTTTTACGCACCATTGACTTTACATTGGTGCATGCTTGTGCTTTCTGCACTGCACCCGAATCCCGCGGGCTACTCCCGTCCTAACTGCTGTTAGTCCACTGTAGTCCAAGCGATTCCCAAGGCCCTAGGCCTTACCCCCAATCGATTAGTGATTGTTATACCACTTTTTTGATATATGGTTTGAGTGGCCACCGGCCTCATCCAAAAACGTGCAACTTGTATATGTTATATTGTGACTTTGTTTAAACGCTTGTGCTTCATTGCTCATAAAGAGTAGTGGGGATTATTCTGAGAATAAATACATATATTTTTATAATATATAACTTGTGTGGTGTCCTTTCATTTGGTATTACAGGATTGCGTATGGTAAAACAGCTTGCTTCACATGCCCTCTTGAGTTAAGCCTTTAAGGCTGCTTAGTCCATGCTACCACTAGGATAGCTTGTCTATAAAGTTGACTTACAACCATCACCATGAGGGATTGTTTGGACTGATACAAGGTGCCCACAGAACTGTGGACATCATACATCAGGCCAACTTCTCACAAAAAGCCTCTCTGCCTTCAGAGAACAAAGGGAAAAGTAGTGTAAATATTGGGACCCGGACCCAAGAACTTTAGATCACTTCTGGGAATCAAGACAAACCTTTGCTTAGGAAAAGAACCAGGAAGTTGAAGGAGGAGATTAGCCCTGTGTTGTGTGTTTGGGGGTTGGCCTGCAGTGGTTGCTTCATTGCCAAAGAGAGGAGAAAAGGACCGGGTGTGCCTTCTATCAACTTGAAGAAGATACTCCAAGGGCTTGAACTAGAGCTTGCCTCCTACCTGAAGTCTCAGGGATACAACACTTCACCAACCAACTCCCCCCTGAATTTCCTTGCTGAGAATTGAATTGCCTTCTGCTGTGCTGGGCCTTCTGAGAGACTGCTTGTCGCTGGGAGCTGGAAGCGGGATGCAACAACGAGATGCGTGTCATCGCATCGCCGAAGCGCTGCGCATCACCGGAGAAGCGGGATGCTACCACAGAGGTCATCGTCGCATCACTGGAGAAGCGCGTCGCAGCTCCAAAGATCGAGTCACCGCACGGTCGTTAGGCGTGCACACATCGCACCAATGTCGTATCGCAACCAAGAAGCCATTTTGTCGCATTGCACCGGAGAGCAGTAAGAAACCGACCCTGCGCAGCAGTAAGGAACCGACGCATCCACTCCCCTGCGTGTAAAGAACCGATGCATCAACTTCCCTGCGACCCTTTTGTTTTCCTTGCGTTAAGCATTTAAGATACATTGAGAGTAAAGTGTTACATTTACAACTTGAGAAAACTGACCAATTTTATAACCTTTTAGAGACTATTTTTGAGTACAGTATTGTGGATTTTTGTCGTTAGGTCTTGTCTTAAGTCTATATAAAATACTTATTTTTATAATACAACCTGTGTGGTGTCCATTTGTAGTATTGGCACTGTATTACTGTATGTGTTCACAAATGGTTTACACACTGCCTCTGATATAAGCCTGCCTGCTCGTGCCAAGCTACAAGGGGGTGAGCAGGGGTTATTTTAGGAGTGTAGCCCTGTTAGAACCCGAAGGTCTCTGGTTGGCACAGGTAGGTACTTGTGACAAGCAGGGACCCTGAATTCTAATGTCAGGGCAAGGGAACTACTCCTTCGAATAACCCCTGCTCACCCTCTAGGTAGTGTGGCGCGAGCAGACAAGGCTAATCCTCAGGGCGATAGTAAGTTAAGCATTTATGATCACACACAGTAAACCCACTGACCCACCACAAATGGACACCAGTCAAATGGTTGTATCAAAAATACGTATACTTTATATAAAAGATATATTCAAGCAGGATTATCACAAGACCATGTAACATGTAACGATTTGAGGCCACCAGATTATAATAGGCAATCTTAGTCTTTCAATGTTCGTCGTTCAGCAAGGTACGATGACAGGGAAATAAGAACGTTGCGGACCCTGGATCCGATATGAACTCGAGACGGAGTTCAAGTGTACCTTGCTTGTGGAAGTCCGAGGCGTTTCAGGCGCGGCTGGTGTGGGCGGACTCCGAACGAGGCTGACGGTTCTCCAGAGGATCTCTCCGGCTCGGTCCCCCTCGAGGAGCGAGGCGGGGGAGCTAGACTGTGGAGGGTTGCGGCGATCCGGGGTCGATGCAGCTCACGGGGCGAGGCGCCGTTCAGGCCTGCGGGACGTACTACTACTTAGCACGCCGGGTCGTACTCGTGGATCTGTGAGGGGCGTCACGTTCTCGGGCAGACGGGGGCAGCACCAGGCTTCCAGTACCACTGTACGGGGAGGCCTTTCTTGAGGTGCGGCACGAGCCTTGGTATGCAGGAGGAAAAAGCGAGACAGTCGGGTACGTTGCCACGTACGGACCGTCCGAGGCTATGGAAATGTTCTCCGTGCAGATTCCGGCTGGAGAGATGAGAGGCACACAACGCGCTCCGTTAACGGCGAGGTGACAGGAGAGCGGGCGGCCCGGCACTGAAGCGGAGAGCGACTCAGGGATGAGCGGGGCTCTCTACGGTGGGGCGACCAGGCTCCGAGCTGTCACGACCTGGGAGGGGGCGAAGGCACCCGAGTCACAACTCTGGTGAGGGAATAAGAACTAAGGCCCAACAGCAGACGGGCACAAGCAGATAGAACCCAATGGTCCTGGGGTTCCGTTCAGGGGGCAAGCTCTCGATCAAGCCCTTGGAGATCATTTCAGGCACAAGTCTACAAAGTCCTCTCTGGTCCTTTCCTCTCCGTTCTCAGCAAGGCACCACTGCAGGCCAGTCTAACAGGATACAGACTGGTTTCCATCCTTCAGCTTCTCTTGGTCCTCCTAGTCAGGCAGAGGTTCGTTGTGGTCAAAACTGAGTCTGATTTGTAAGGAGCGGAGCTTCTATATTTATACTGCGTTTCTTTTGTCTTTGCAGGCCAGGGGGCCTGAGCCTGGTTCAACCCAGTTCTGGAGTACTTTGTTGACAGGACGCTGCCGTCTTCTTTCAGGGTTCAGGGCAGAGACATCAGACGCTCGGCGAGTGGTGGAGCCAGCATTGTGGTGGTGGAGCACAACCCTCTTCAGGGTCAAGGACTACTCCGCCCACCCATCCTGGTGTAAGCACCCCATTCACCACCTGGAGCACCCGACCATCCCCGGGAATCTCCCAGCCCTGTCACTCACGCAAACCCAGACAGCAGATACACATCCTGGCAGAGGCGGTTGAACAGTTAGGCGAGCAAAGGCTAACTTTCTAAAAGTAGCATTTGCAAACACAGGATATTAAAATAAACCTTACTAAAGGAAGTATTTTATTATTCTGAGTTCAGGCATACTAAACTTGACCTGCTACCGTGTTCCCGGAGCCTGCCGGGACTATAGCGTGTAATAGCTCCGACAGCTCGTCTGGCCTAAGAGAACAGGTAGCCCTTCAATAGTGAAGAACTAAAAGGGCGGCAATTCACTACTAGGACATGCCACACTTTAGGCTTGTCCTACCTTACGCTTGCAATGCACCCTGCCCGTAGGCCTACCATAGGGGTGACTGATATGAAGGTTAGGGAAGGTTTAGGGACTGGCAAGTGTGGGCACTTGCGCAATCAGCGTGCCAGTACGAGACTGAACGCAGGGTCAGCAATGGCGGACCCGAGACCCATCTTACGAGGCCGCTTCTGTGGGTGGCGCAACCAGCGCTGCAGGCCCACTAGCAGCATTTGTATCTACAAGCCCGGCACTCCTCGTGCACGTTACTGGGGACTGACAGTAAACCAAATAAGCCAATCATGGAAATCAATTGCATATACACTTTACATTGGGAGCACTTGCACTGCGGCACGGATTGGCCGTGGCGCAGTGCCCTGAGCATCGAACACCAGCAAAACATTTGAGGCACATCAGCAAAAAGAGGAAGGGAGACTCATGCCAAGGTGCCAGGTCTAACAAGCCCCTTACCCTGACTAGACGCAAGGGTCCCTATTTGTCACAGGTACCTACCTATGCCAACTAGAGACCCCCAAATCTAACATTGGTGGTCAGCGGTGAGGATTTGGACTTGCATTTGTGATTCATATACAGTGATTGGTGCACACTACTAGTGAGTGCAGACCATAACACAACCACATACTTTGAGAGAAATCTTTCCTTGGAACTTCTTTTCTATTTTTGATTCTTGAGAACTGCCAGTATTTTTGCTACCATGAGCAAGTCAGCATCCATAGTATCTGCAGACATTGAATTGTAAGAAGAGAGCATTGATACCTACACTGTGCCTCATCTCAAAGCTTTGTGCAAGAAATTTAAAATCTCTGTGAAAGGCCTCACCAGGAAAGAGGAATACCAAAAGGCGCTGAGGGCCTGGGTAGAATCTAGGAATGCCAGTGAGCATCCTGAGGAGCCAGTAATGGAGGCAGAGGATTTAAATGGGCAACTTGAGGGGCCAGTGGGCCCAACTGGGGGGAAAAGCACCCTCAGGGACGGATAGCTGTGGTTCTTCCAAGGGATTATCCCCTGGAGAGCTGGAGGACAGAGTAAATGAGAGGATGCATGAGATGGTGCTAGCTAGGCTCAAAATGAATGGTCAGGGGATACTTTAAAAAAACTTGCACTTGCCTGGTTGTGGAGGAGCTGCCGGATAGGATTGCTGTTTGTTGCCGTCTCCCCAGGGGTCTGCCAACTGCTCGCCAGACCCGCTCCCCGGGTCCCGCTTCGCAGTGAGGGGAGGAGACATTGCCTGTTTCGTGTGTGGAGCGTGAGGGGCGAGGATTCGTCCTGCAGCGGGGCTGCGAGCTGTGTAGCAGGGACTCCGTATCCCAGGAGTCCCTGCACGAACCAACTACCACACCTGGTCCGCTCTCCCTGCCGCTTGCCACGCCCCCCGAACTTCCTCTACCCTACATAACAGGAACAGTATACCGCTGCGCGGGAGCGTCCCGGGAGAAGCCCGGGCCAAGGGCGGGCCCGTTCTAGCCCGTTACAGACCGGGTAAGAGCGGACCAGGCCACCCCTCTAACATTGGCATTGATTTGTACTTATTACCTAATATGGTTATTGTATTCCTATTATTGCTACATAACTGGTTATCAAATGGCTTTAGAAATGTCTCCCAAAGGTAGTAGAAGCAAGGTGTCGAAGGGGGGAACCAAACTTAACAGGTACACTAGATGACTTTATCATTAGGACTAATTCGGTAATAGATTTGGGTATTAATTTAATGCAACAAAGGATTTCATTAGACCTTGCAATGGCTAGGAGATTGTCCCACGATCCCTCAATGGCCAAGAGATCGTCTCTGGGTCATATAGCTGCAGCAAAAACCCCAGAACGCATTGAAGGTCCTGTCCTAACATCAATACATCCAATTACGCTTCCTAATCCACTATCACTAATTCCCATACATGCTCCATTACAGCTGCCCCGTGAAAACCAACCACTTGAAGTTATATCCCCAGTAAATCCAGACGGGACTAGTAACAATGTAGCGATCCTTGTCCCAGAGCCTAATACCCCTGAGAATGAAACACGTACAAGTCCAATGCAATTACGCAGGAGAAAGGAGGGGGCCATACCCAAACGCAAACGCCCCAATCCCTCTGCCTACGCTAGGAAAAGACAAAAAGTGGCCGTGGCACAGGCCAACGCCATACTAGTTATAGAGAGGGATGGCCCGGGTGAAGTGTCAGTAACAACGACAATGGAACAGAGGGAGGATCAAAACATTGTAAATTTTGAATTAACTGAAGGGATCCAAGAAACTTTACTTACAAATAACATAGAAAGTAGAGTAGGGACAGCTGAGGAGGGAAAAGGGACGACAGATGGGGAGAGAAAAGGGACACTATTGAGGGAAATAGGAGACCTTCTTAAATCACTCCTAATGCCATTGGAAGTAAGACCGACACGAATGGAAAACCAGCTGTTGGAGGTTGAAAAAAGTATCATAACACTAGCATGCCTGAGCATAGCTGAGTCAGCGATTATTACAACCGCACACGTAGTCACAGTGCCTGCAGTACCCCTAGCAGACAACAGCACACTACATCCAACACAGCAGGGAACAAGTACCACACTAACTAGTACTATTGCCAACAAAACAAGTGTACCAACTACAATCACTGCAGGTGTAGCCACCGCAAATACTATAAATAGTGCTCCAATAGCGAAAGATACCCCAGCACAGGGCACTACCTCTATAAAAGTTAAACAACAGACGCAGAATAGGAATCCCCAGAGGAGGAAAAAAGGGGGGGGGGGTTATATAGATCTGCCACCAGAGGCTAGCCCCTATGTATCTGTCTTGACGGGGGTCCCGGAACTGACTAACCAAGTTGATGAGAGTTTTTGGTCACTGAAAAATAAAGTCCTACACTGGCTAAATGTGCAAAGGCCCCTACCACACAATTTAAAAAGTAAAATATTAATGGTTCGTAGGGTTCCATGGATATGGCCAACAAGAAAGACTATATCAGGCGATTGTGTGGTGGTTACATTTGAAGATCCACGTACTGTGCACCATTTGTGTTCCTGGAACCCACATGCACTTGATGGAAGCAATGTGATCC
This sequence comes from Lissotriton helveticus, assembly GCF_964261635.1. Classification (NCBI taxonomy): domain Eukaryota; kingdom Metazoa; phylum Chordata; class Amphibia; order Caudata; family Salamandridae; genus Lissotriton; species Lissotriton helveticus. The sequence goes on along the minus strand of NC_136057.1, from coordinate 1,503,613,553 downwards.
AGATTAGACCGCTGTCCTACTTCTATCCACCTAAAACGCACTTTGAGGGTGGTGAAGGGTGGACTGTGGTGAATCACAATGCTTCGGGTAGATTGCGTGGTGGGAATTTGGGAAACCCAAGTCAGTGGATGGGGTTGCCAACTTTCAATACATTCAGCTGCTTGGAAGCGGTTGACTGAATGAATCACTTGGTTGAACGCCCATCCCACACTAATGTTGGAGCACATAGATTGAATTCCCTCACTAGGGTAAAACGAAGAGAAATCGACACGGAAGTAAACTTAGTAGTCCCTAATAACATGAGAAACAAAAAGGACCATAGTCCGCATACAAACATCAGACAATTAGACGCAGTCAATTCATTAATAGGCAATGAGGTAGCGGTAGTGGTGGGAGAAAGTGACTAGAGAGAGAGTCAACAACGCGTCTTGTTATCAGAACATAGGAGCATAAATAATGCCATTATCCAGGGTGACAAAAGCTGGACTTGTGAAAACACTGTACCACTGGCAGAGGAACTGCCAATAGAGATGCCACCAAATGGGGAATTTGCACTTGGGGAACCATCTGATGTTACAAATATAAAGAACAAGCCACTGAATTTAGTTTCATGGAACATAGCTGGAGTGTCCAAGAATTTGAGGGACCCGGAATGGGCAGAGTTCATTGATTCCAGTGATTTCTGTTTGCTACAGGAATCCTGGGCGGTAGCCACACCATAGGGTTTAAGTCCTTTGGAATAGGTGCTATTTCATCTAAAAGGGGAAGGCCCTCAGGTGGACTAATAACCTGGGTGAAGGTAACCCTGAGGATACAGATAGATGTAGTAGACACAAATTCACCTGACATATTAGCTTTAAAAATCACCACATGTGAAGGGAAAATATTCTACTTAATAAATGTCTACAACAGACCAGCCCCTGCATCTAAAGAATCTCCTACATTAGCTAAACTAGACTCCCTTTTGGCTAGAATAGTTGGAAAAGATGAACATGTTATCATAGCTGGCGATTTAAATTATAACTATGAACCAGTTCCAGGGCTCAGTGATATTTTTGAAGAAGAGGACCAAGCCAATAATATCCCAACACTGGAGAATATCAAACCTGTTAAATGTACAGTCTTGGCAGTCCAACTAATGAAATTGGCTGCGGAATATGGCCTTAGGGCCTGTAATGGTCGACTCAAGTCAGAAAGTTCGGAAAAAAACGACATTTACTAGAAATAACTGTAAGAGCAATCTAGATTTTGTAATCATCTCTGTCTATTTGGCAGAGTATGATAGATTTCGAGGTTAAGGAGGGGTTAGAAAGTGACCACTTTCCCCTGAGTCTACTGATAGAAGCTTCCTTGTTTCAGGAAGTTGAGCGTGCGCCATTAATTGATACAAACAGTGGAATGAGCGATGAAATCCACATTAACAATAACAGACTAGCACTCAAATGGCCATTTATATTGGACCATTGTGAGATTCTCGCTGAAATTTATGCACTTTTTGCAGGAGCCTTTGGCTCATTTGTAGGTTCCTCTATAGATGAAGGAAATTCTGGTTGTTTTATGTCACGTCACAAAAACGTTTTTTCAGATCTAAGAATGTTAGTCACAAGAATGCCAAAGAAAAACCAACAAAAAGTACAGAATCTGTCTCACAGTAAACCATGGTATGATAGACTTTGTAGGGAATCCAAGGGGGCGCTGCTAATTGCTATTAAATCTAAATCAGGGGAAGATATAAAAATAGCAAGGAAAAACTATAAGCAGGTACAAAATGCCTCAAGGAAAGCTTGGGAGGAAGAAAGCTGGGCAGACATGTTGACAGCTGTCAAATCAAAGGACAGCGTAGGGTTCTGGAGGTTAGTCGCCAATGGCAACCACATAGTAAGAGTAGTAAAGGACGTCTATCTTGACGAACTAACGTGGGTTAATCACTTCACAAACCTTTACAAAAAGTATGACACCATGCCAAGAGCCCCCGGTGACGATGCCCTGTGCCCCGAATATCCTATAGATTGTTTGGTATTCACATTAGGAGAAACTGAGGCAGCAATAAATTCAGTAAAAAATGGTAAAGCGCCAGGGCTAGACAAGATACCAGGGGACTTGTACAAGCATGATCTAAAGGTATGGGTACCATACATAAATTACCTGTGCAATAAGCTATCCCATAGTCTAGATTTCCCTGAAAGCTGGAGGGGGGCAGAAATTGTTTTAAATTTTAAAAAAGGGGACCGGTTGGATCCTTTTAATTATCGGCCAATCAGCCTGATGGACATTCTCCAGAAAATCTACTCGAGACACATCTTAACTCGTGTCAATGACTGGCTGGAGGAAAATGCAATCATAACAAAATACCAGGCCGGTTTCCGATGTAAAGTGAGCACAATCGACCAAGTTTTCAGATTTTGCTGCATATATGGGAAATATGTGCATATTAAGAAGGGCCATTTATACGTTGCTTTCGTTGATCTGAGAGCAGCGTTCGATTTAGTGCCACGTGACCTTTTATGGAGGACATTGAGTGAAGCAGGGTTCCCAAGCGGACTGTTAGCACAGATAAAAACTGCATGCAGGGAACTTTGCTAGAGTACGATGGGGCCTAAACGGGGAACTGACTCAAAAAATACCTATTGAGCGTGGCGTCCGCCAAGGCTGCGTATTGGCCCCTACACTTTTCTCCCTTTTTGTGAATGACATCCCTGCACATTTAGAGGGATGTGCAAATGTCTGAGCATACCCTGCCACACTTATGGTGGCCAAAGCGGAAGCTTGTTTCCGGTCCAGGGCTAAAGAACGGTGATGGATTAAACCCAGATCCTTTGACTGGGTGTGAGTGTTCGATTGATTCAGATGCTCCGTCCATCACCACCCCCTTTTGTACCGCTTTTGGCCGCCATAAGTGTGGCAGGGTATGCTCAGACGTGAGTCCCTTGCTCACTTTGCCACTGGATTCAAGCAAGCCGGGCTGAAGACGGCTGGAATGCCAGAAACCGGTCCTCGGAAGCTTGTTTCCGGTCCAGGGAAGACATGGCTTGGCAGTTCGGGCTGTACTGTTCCCATGAGGCACAGGGTCAGACTGATTTGCATATAGCCATGTCTGAACTGGGGTGGCAGAGTGGGCTAAAGAACGGTGATGGATTAAACCCAGATCCTTTGACTGGGTGTGAGTGTTCGATTGATTCAGATGCTCCGTCCATCACCACCCCCTTTTGTACCGCTTTTGGCCGCCATAAGTGTGGCAGGGTATGCTCAGACGTGAGTCCCTTGCTCACTTTGCCACTGGATTCAAGCAAGCCGGCTGAAGACGGCTGGAATGCCAGAAACCGGTCCTCGGAAGCTTGTTTCCGGTCCAGGGAAGACATGGCTTGGCAGTTCGGGCTGTACTGTTCCCATGAGGCACAGGGTCAGACTGATTTGCATATAGCCATGTCTGAACTGGGGTGGCGGAGTGGGCTAAAGAACGGTGATGGATTAAACTCAGATCCTTTGACTGGGTGTGAGTGTTCGATTGATTCAGATGCTCCGTCCATCACCACCCCCTTTTGTACCGCTTTTGGCCGCCATAAGTGTGGCAGGGTATGCTCAGACGTGAGTCCCTTGCTCACTTTGCCACTGGATTCAAGCAAGCCGGGCTGAAGACGGCTGGAATGCCAGAAACCGGTCCTCGGAAGCTTGTTTCCGGTCCAGGGAAGACATGGCTTGGCAGTTCGGGCTGTACTGTTCCCATGAGGCACAGGGTCAGACTGATTTGCATATAGCCATGTCTGAACTGGGGTGGCAGAGTGGGCTAAAGAACGGTGATGGATTAAACCCAGATCCTTTGACTGGGTGTGAGTGTTCGATTGATTCAGATGCTCCGTCCATCACCACTCCCTTTTGTACCCCTCTCCCCACTGTAGCTTCGCTCCCTGGCCGCCTGCGGGCCCCCCTACAGTCCACCTCGCTTATTTCATGCGCGCCACGCCTGACTCCAATTCGTGTTACTGCCGGCCCGCCACGCCGGGCCTCCACTCCTTGCTCAGCTCCACTTGCCAGGCCTCCAGCCGCTGGGCCCTCACGGCTGCACAGCTCTAATCGCACCTCGTGGCACGTTATGATGTGGCTCGTGGTGTTCGCCTGGGTCGCCTGCGCGTTCCGGGTCCACGCCTCCGCCTCGCCTCACCCCTGATGCCAGGCAGGCCTCTGTAGGCCCCACGCCGGGGACTCGATTTATGCCCCCCGGAGACAGGCCGCAGTAGGCCCCACGCCGGGGGCTCGATTAGTGCCCCCCGAGGTCGCACGGCCCCCAGGACAGAGCGCAACTGCGCAACCGCGCTGCTTCGCTTTCCAGTCGCCTGCGTGGCCCGGGACCACCGCTCGGTCGCGCCTCACTCCCAGTGCCTGGCAGACCGCAGTAGGCCCCACGCCGGGGACTTGATTAATGCCCCCCGAAGTCGCACTGCCCCAGGACAGAACGTAACCGTGATACTCCGCTCTCCAGACCCCTTCGGACACGACCTCAGGCAGCTCCTGGGTTTCTAGGCCTCAATCTCTCTTATGGCGGCCACTCACGGTGCGGCAGGACAGCCTCGGGCCCGTCCCCAACAGCTCCCTGCAGCTCCGGTCCGGGCACACTCAGCCAGTCCCCCGAGGGTCACCCCGCTGTCCGCTCCTCACCTTTGCAGCCCGCCAGGCGCTGCGCTGTGTTGAGCCGCCTCTGCGTTGCTCGTCCGCCTAGGCCCAAGCCGGGGCCTGGATTAGCGGCATCTTGCGGCAGAGCTCACTCCGACGTGCCGGCGCAGACAGGGCCCAGGCTCGCCAACCGCTGTCTCCCCCTTAGTAGCGGCCAAGCTGCAGCCCTCGGGAGATGGCACTCTTCCGGGCTCCGGAGCAACCCGCTGGTGCGTCGCCGGCGAGCCGGACTCCCGCCGGGGCCCCTCTCCGGTTCGCTCTGGGCGCTGCTCCCGGGACGGAGCACAGGATTCCCCCTGACCCCGGCCGAGTCGTCACTGGACCGCCGACACAGGGCCGTCACTCGCCGGGTCCGCGGGGGATTAGCTATGGGCAAGGGGCACAGAAGGGGGATCGGGACGGGGAGCACTCCGACTACACGTCCGCTCCGGTCGCCATCTTGGCCACCGAGCTCCCTAATTTCTTTTAATGCCAAAGAACATCCTTCTGCCTATTGGGAAGATGTCAATATGAATTAATGAGTGTATTTTGGATATTCTCACTGCAAATGTTTTAAAGAACATTATTTAGACTATAGGGAAGATATAAAGAATTGCTGATTCAATTATCATTTCTGGTATTTGATATTGTATTTAGAAAATTTTCTTAGAAGCATTTTATATATTTGATATTTGTATTATATGCAATGTTATTGAGGATGTTTATTTTAGGAAATGTGAACACATAGTTGACTTTGTACATATTTTGGACGCAGATTTGTTATTTTTAACAATATTATTGGTTTTATCTTTTTGCCCGCTGTTATATGATGAGCAATATTGAAATCACTGTCTATGGTGAAATTCAATAGATTCTGAGAACAACAAACAAGGCAAACTGAATATCTTATATAATGGTAAAATTATGTTGTGTAGTTTAAACTATAATATTATATGTTATAACTGTATTTTTTCTTCTCTTTTACAGACCAAAATTCTAAAGTTTGAAAGGTTTTAAAATTTTAATTATAAAAAACTGCAAAAATTGTTTCAAAGACTTTCATATATACTATTGTACAGGTAAGATTATGTAACCCAAACACTATCCATGCACTACTACATTCACCTCTGCACTATCCATACAGTCATCTAACCACCTAGACTGCTCATTCACAACTTAAATGCCCCAGGGACTACCCATGCAGGCCAGCAATCACCCTGTCACTCCTGATGCACTCCTTGAGTCACCCAGCCAGTACCATGTACTAATCCAATCCCTCTGCCAATACCCAAGCACTTATAAATTCACTCAGGCTCACTCCTTGCAGTACTCTAATCACCCAGTTAGTACCCATGTACTCATGCAATGACCCAGTCACTAACGCATGCACTGCTGCAATCCTTTGAAGACTACTTATGCAGTCCAGTAATCTCCTTGGTACTGCCTATGCACTCGTACAATCACCCAGGCAGTCCTATGTCCTTAACCAATCACTGCGCCAAAACCAAAGCACTTATAAATTCACCATGCACTTTCTACGCACTACTCTAATCATCCAGCCACTACTCATGCAATGATCTAGGCACTAACATATGTACTGTTACAATCTCTGTGTACTCCTCATGCAGTCCTCTAACCACCTACACACTTCTCATTTGGTCCTTCAAGTCCCCTGATACTACCCATGCAGTCCAGCAACCACTTTGTCAGTCCCTGTGTACTCCTCCAGTACCATGTACTAATCCAAACACTCTGCCAATACCCAAACACTTATAAATTCACTATGCACTGTCACAGCTCACACGCCCAACTCTTCCCACACGCTGCTGGAACGAGGATTACCCCAGTCCTCCTCCAGCCCCCCCCCCGTAACGCACACTGAATAGTGACCACAGTGCGCTAATCACTGGAGTACCGGGAGAGGGTGGGAAACAAAACAAGGAAGTCAGAGGGGAAACACAGCTAACCACCCCTTCCTTCTCTGGTGGAATGGGAACGGACAGCACCTGCAGTGAAAAATATCAAACAGCCTTAAGTGTTGCAGTAATTACTATTTCTATGCTCATGCAACCCAAGCCTTATACTGTATTTAACAATGAATGGGATAATTATCTCACCAATTCCACTGTGATGCTCTCTGATGAAGAAAAGCGTGAAGCAGGGTACTAGGATTCCTGGCTGTACTCAACGTCCCATAATGCAACTGACTTCTATGAACACAATCTTTGAAAGGATCCAGGGGAAAAACTCTTTAAAAACAGAGAAAAACCCCTCTCAGAACAGGTACTCAATATATTTAAACCCACCTTCTTCCTGAATAGTGGCCACTATAACTAAATCAGAAGAAACCCAGGGAAAACACCAAAAAAACGAAGCTACTCGCGTTTTGACCCAAACTCCACATAACGATGTAGAGTGGCTAACAAAATGCAGGAAGTAACACAGGATTCGTGTTTTACCAGCCGGTAAACCAGACTAAATACTGCAAGAAACAACTCGAAATGCAAGCAGTTCAAGAGGCAAGGTCCTGGGGCTCTTATTCAAGTCATAAACGCCCCAACAGATGGCAGTCCAAATTTTATGAGCAAAGTTCCCGAATGGTGCAGATTTCCCAAAGAGAGCAGAGAGCTCCCAACCAGCAATCCTACCACAAGCGTCCCAAAGGTAGGTGGGTATCCGGATAGGCTTTGTCCTCAGCAAAAATCACGATCCTTCAGGTGGGCTGAAACATCCATAGATAACGAGCAGGGAGGGAAGGGCTGGACACCATTATAAAGGGAAGGGACCCTGAACACATGACCCAGACACATGAGCATAGAAACAGGACTGCAATAAAAAATGAAAACCTGACTAATTCCTAACAGTACCCCCCCCACCCCCCACCAAAGATCTTCCCACCGGGCGGGGTTTGGAAGGGTGTCGAAGATGGAAACTACGCACCAACAAAGGAGGATGAACACCCCCTGCAGGCTCCCAGGAACGGTCCTCAGCAGGGTAACCCTTCCAATCTACAAGGTAATATAACCTCCCCCTTCTCCTTCTAGAATCCAGGATAGCCTCCACTTCAAATTCCTCATGCCAATCAACTACCAAAGAAGGAGGTGGCGGTAAACACATCGAACATCTAATACATGGTTTCAAGAGAGAGGTGTGAAAAACAGGATGTACCCGGTACTCATTAGGCAGCTCCAGTTTCATGGCCACAGGATTGACTACCTTCATGATGGAAAAGGGACCCACATAACGGGGCTGCAGTTTCCTAGGCCCATCCAAGTGTAAGTTTTTAGTGGCTAACCACACCTGATCGCCTACCACATAAGAGGGGGCAGGCACTCTGTCGGTCAGCATATCTTTGCATTGCCTCCTTAGCTGCTTGTAGATGTGTTCTTGCTTTGTCCCATATGTCAATCAATGATTTACTGAGTGTGTCCACTGCTGGTACTAGGCCCGATGGTTGGATAGGTATGGCCTTAGGGTGATATCCCATGGAACAGAAAAATGGGGTCATCCCCAGAGCTGTATGCAAACTGTTATTATATGCAAATTCAGCTATCGAGAGAGCCTCCAGCCAACTACTAGTCAAGGATGTCAACAAGCATTGCAAATACTGCTCCATTGTCTGATTAGTGCGCTCTGTCTGCCCATCCGTCTGCGGATGATATGCGGATGACAGACGCACACTGATCTGTAAAGAGGCACACAACTCTTACCAAAAATGAGACACAAACTGAGCTCCTCTATCCGACACAATAGCTGATGGTAAACCATGCAACCTTACCACCGAGGCCATAAACACTGAAGCTAATTCCTTCGCCGTGGGTAGTTTAGGCAAGGGAACGAAATGGGCCATCTTAGTGAACAAATCTACTACCACTAGTATAGTCGTAAACCCTGACATGAGAGGAAGATCTGTTACGAAATCCATACTAACCGTATGCCAGGGAGAGGGAGGAACTGGCAATGGGTGCAAATGGCCTGATGGACTGGTATGGGAGGGCTTATTGATAGCACATACAGGACAAGAGGCAATGAATGCCTGCACATCATGTGCCAATGTATCCCACCAAAACCATCGTACACACAACTCCCTAGTCTTTGCTATTCCTGGATGAGCCACCAGAGAGGAGGAGTGACACCATTGAATCACCCTGTCTCTTAATTCAGGAGGTACAAACAAACTATCCCCCTTATACAACAACCCATCCTGTACTACAAACTCAGGGACCGTCAGCCAGGGGGAAAGATCTATTCCCTTACAACTCTCTTTGACCAAGGACAGGAAGTCTTCCACATCCACACTCCCTACTATCTTATCACTTGCCAGCATGGGAGTTATTTCCTTCTCAAGGCCAGACTGTGGTGAATGTACATGTATACGAGACAAGGCATCAGATTTTACCTGTTGAGCTGTGGGTCTGTAGGTGATGATGAAATCGTACTCGTTAAAAAACAATACCCAACGCATCTGCCTTGGAGTCAAAGCTCGAGCAGAACGAAAGAACTCCAGATTCTTATGATCTGTATAGATCGTGATGGGATGACGAGCCCCCCATAAATAGTGCCTCCACTCCTCAAAGGACAGTTTAATTGCGAGCAATTCACGCTCAGCTACAGTGTAATTGCGTTGTGCAGGCAACAAGGTTTTAGAGAAGAATGCCACTAGATGCATACATCCTGTATCCAAATCTCTCTGAGAAAGCACCCCTCCTACTGCACACAGGGAAGCATCGGTCTCAACAAAGAAAGGCAGCGCAGGGTCAGGGTGAACCAGAACAGGGGCAGATGTAAACTTATCAATCAGTAGCTGAAAGGCTTCCTGTGTACTGGTAGACCATACAAAAGGCTCTCCTTTCCTTAGCAACGCAGTTAAAGAAGCCACCACATCAGAAAATCGCGCTATAAATCGCCTGTAAAAATTGGCGAAGCCCAACAGGACCTGAATGTCCCTCACACACCCAGGTCTAGGCCAAGTTACAATGGCGTCAATCTTTCTGGGATCCATCTTGATACCATCAGTGGAAACTATAAAGCCCAGGAACTCCACACTGGAAACATGAAACTGACATTTCTCCAATTTCACGTACAACTGATGTTGTTGTAGTTTCTTTAGTACTTGGTACACATGTGACTCATGCTCAGCAAATGAATCAGAAAAAATCAAAATATCATCAATATAAACAATAACACTCAAATCCAAAAACTCCTTCAAAACCTCGTTAATAAAAAACTGAAAAGCAGCTGGAGCATTACATAAACCAAAAGGCATAACACAATACTCAAATAAACCAAACCATGTTCTAAAGGCAGTTTTCCATTCGACTCCGGCACGAACGCGAATGCGGTGGTATGCGCCCCTTAGATCCAACTTAGTTAACACTGAAGCATGTTTCAACTGATCCAAAAGTACTGGAATAAGCGGGAGGGGATATTTGTTCTTAATTGTAACCTTGTTTAAAGATCTATAATCCACACAGGCCCGCAAACTACCCTCCTTCTTTGGAATAAAAAATATTGCAGATGAAACCGGTGAAGAGGAGTTACGGATGAAACAGTTAGCCAACATCTCATCCAAATATGCCTTTAAATGTTGCTCCTCGGGTTCAGACAAGGCATAAATACGGCTACACGGTAATGTAGCACCTGGCACCAAATCAATGCGACAATCAAATGGACGATGTGGGGAGAGACTATTTGCCCTGCTCTTGTCAAACACGTCACTAAACTGAACATAAGGCGTTGGTACTGCCTTTACCTCTGTGCAATCCCCCACAGCACAAGTCAACGGCGTAACCCAATCAGTCGCTACCTGATAGCAACCCTGCAAACAATGCGCAGAATCCAATGTAACTGTTCGCCTAACCCAGTCTATCCGGGGGTTATGCTTCTGTAGCCATGGCACCCCCAGAACCAGCCCAAAAGAAGGAGCATCAATTAAGTCAAAACTGATATACTCAGAATGTCCGTTGTCACATATTAAGCACATAGGTTCTGTTTGTCTCGTTATGGAACCTGATGACAACTCTGTCCCATCAATAGCTCGCACTGGTTCTGGCTGTTCTTTAAATACACAAGGAACCTTCAGTTTATCTGCCAACTGGATGTCCATGAAATTCCCAGTAGCCCCAGAATCCAACAACACCGACACAGTGGCCCTGTGACTATTCGAAACCACCAAACAAGCAGATATAAAGAAATGTCGCGGAACACCTTGTACTGCCCCAGCCACTTCATAAGACGTGTTCCTATCTTCTTTATCTCGTAGTCCCCCATACGTACTTACGAATGCTACAGTGTTTCTGGGCGGGAGACTAGATGGTTTTACTGGGCATTCTCGAGCATAATGGCCTCCCTTGCCACAATACAGACAAATGTTCTGGACTCGCCGTCTTCCCTTCTCTTCCTTGGTCAACGGGCCTCTGACCCCACCTATTTCCATAGGTTCGGAACTGGGCTTGACATCAGAAGGCTGTCTAATTTCCTGTCTCACTGGCAGTACCCGTGAGGTCTGATACCTATTCCGCTCCCCCTGCCTCTCCATTAAACGATGATTTAGTTTCACCACAAGATCTATAAAAGCGGGGCAATCATCAGGGGGGTCTACTACTTGTGAGACAATGTCCTTCAACTCCTCACACAACCCCTGATAGAAGATGGAAGTCCTCTTAGCAGCGGGCCACTGCGTCTCCGACACTAAACGATTAAACGACGAGACATATGTCAAAAGATCCTGTTTTCCCTGTCTCAACTTTAGTAATTCAGCATCGCTAGCCTGCATGAAGGCGTGCTTGGCAAAGAGACACCGCATCTGTTCCTTAAAAGCCACATAGTTGTACAATACAGGATCGTCATTATCCACTAAAGGTACTGCCCATAAGGCTGCTGTACCGGCCAGATATGATATTATGAACGCCACCTTAGCTGAGTCATCTGGAAAGGCTGTGGGGCGGCACATGAAATGCAGGTGACACTGATTCATGAAGGTGTTGAACTTATTGCTATCACCTGAAAACCTCTCTGGAACCGCTAATGGAACAGGAACAGGAGTGGTAACAGTGACTGATACCAGGGTGCCCCCTGCAGCTCCCTGCCCTGACGCCCTTTCGAATTGGAACGTTGCTGGTTGGACTATGGGCCCCTGACCCCTGGTTTGATCTCTAGCCCTCACTACTGTTAATTCCTGGCACAACCCCAGATTCTCCTGCCTTAAATCCTGTACTTGGGACTGTAAAGATGTAATGGCCCCCATCAAGTCCTGTAATGTAGGACTACCCTCACCCACCGCATTCCCAGTCTCATCCATCCTCGCTCAGGCAGCGATATAATATGTGGGCTTGTTATTCTGTCACAGCTCACATGCCCAACCCTTCCCACACGCTGCAGGAACGAGGATTACCCCAGTCCTCCTCCAGCCCCCCGTAACGCACACTGAATAGTGACCACAGTGCGCTAATCACTGGAGTACCGGGAGAGGGTGGGAAAACAAAACAAGGAAGTCCGAAGGGAAACACAGCTAACCACCCCTTCCTTCTCTGGTGGAATGGGAACGGACAGCACCTGCAGTGAAAAATATAAAACAGCCTTAAGTGTTGCAGTAATTACTATTTCTATGCTCATGCAACCCAAGCCTTATACTGTATTTAACAATGAATGGGATATTTATCTCACCAATTCCACAGTGATGCTCTCCTCTGATGAAGAAAAGCGTGAAGCAGGATACCAGGATTCCTGGCTGTACTCAAAGTCCCATAATGCAACCGACTTCTATGAACAAAATCTTTGAAAGGATCCAGGGGAAAAAACTCTTTAAAAACAGAGAAAAACCCCTCTCAGAACAGGTACTCAATATATTTAAACCCACTTTCTTCCTGAATAGTGGCCTCTATAACTAAATCAGAAGAAACCCAGGGAAAACACCAAAAAAACGAAGCTACTCGCTTTTTGACCCAAACACCACATAACGATGTAGAGTGGCTAACAAAATGCAGGAAGTAGCACAGGATTCGTGTTTTACCAGCCGGTAAAACAGACTAAATACTGCAAGAAACTACTCAAAATGCAAGCAGTTCAAGAGGCAAGGTCCTGGGGCTCTTATTCAAGTCATAAACGCCCCAACAGATGGCAGTCCAAATTTTATGAGCAAAGTTCCCGAATGGTGCAGATTTCCCAAAGAGAGCAGAGAGCTCCCAACCAGCAATCCTACCACAGGCGTCCCAAAGGTAGGTGGATATCCGGATAGGCTTTGTCCTCAGCAAAAATCACGATCCTTCAGGTGGGCTGAAACATCCATAGATAACAAGCAGGGAGGGAAGGGCTGGACACCATTATAAAGGGGAAGGGACCCTGAACACATGACCCAGACACATGAGCATAGAAACAGGACTGCGATAAAAAATGAAAACCTGACTAATTCCTAACATGCACTCTCCCTGCAAAGTGTATGTGATAAAGCCTAAGTAAATTCATAATTATACAAGACAAGCCTAACTCCATCCATAACTATAACAGAGAAGTCTATCTCAATCTATAACTATTACAGAGGGATAGTATATAACTATCAGAAAATGTTTTCCAAATTAACTTAAAGTGCACAACATACTTCAGTTTTCAAAATAACATCTTACCTTTCAAAAAAGTTTAAGTTGTCAGTGAAAATGCTCTTGAAATGTACTTCAGGAAGTAGTATTCAAAATGGCTGTGTTTCCCTCTCTTTCTTTATATATATTCAGGTACATAACCAATCTAATGTCATGAAATAATAGTAGAAAATGAAAGTAACATTTTAATTGGTTGTCAATTCTAACACTTCAGATGTGTTTTTGTGAAGTAATTTACCTCAGGATATTTAGAGAGGTCTACAGGCTAAATGGCTCAATGGAATTCCACCAAATTTGGGAAAATGGTAGGGATTGGTATGTAGTATGAGCTATTCTATATTTGGTGAAAGTGTCTCCAGTGGTTTTTATGTAAATTAACTTTTAACATTTTTTGGGAGCGCTTCCCGGTGCGCGCCCCGGTACGCGTACCGGCAGCGCTACGGGAGTCCTCCATTTTGTGTTTCGGTAGATTTGACACAGAAAATGGCGTACAAACAACGTTGGGAATGGGTATAAGGTGGCACGGTAGGCACTCCCTGACCCCCTAGGTTTTCTGAGGGGGTGTTAGGAGGCCCATATAGGCCAAAAAATATATATATTTTTACATTTTCGCGGGGGAAGCGCCCGGTACGCGCACCGAGAAGCGTACCGGGGAGCGTACTTTGGTGAAAAATAGTGAAAAAAGTTACAAAAAGATAATCATTTGGAGTGATCAGAGGTAGGGTAGCCCTGAAAAGAGCTTTTGGGTTCTGTGGCTGATTTAGGTACCTATAAGTAGGTTCCAATGCACAGTCTTAAATTCAGGAGGAATATTTTATTCCCCTCATCTGAGAAGTGCACACCATCTGCTCTGTAGATATCTTGCATGTTGTAACGCAAGTTGTTGTTGTATATTGAACCCATTCCATAGTCTCTCATGTAAGCAGAAACAGATTTATTCACATGTTTCCGTGCTTTCTCAAATTGTGGACAAAATTGGTTGGACCAGTTCCATTTCTGTCTTTGGCATATATTGGAGTATACCATGGCAGTTTGTGGAAAAAGTGTCATCAATTGCGCAAAGGTGTCCTTTAAAAGCATATCCAGGCCTACCCCAGTCAAAGTGCCTAGGTCATTTCCACCACAGTGCAAAATTATGAGGTTAGGGTGTGGCAGATGGTAAAAGGTTTTCACCAATGGTATCAATTGATGACATTTCAATCCTCTTTGGCCAATCCATTTTATGTCTACATTTGGTAAATCAAGAATGTGAAAATTGCTGATAGCTGCATACCTTTGAGCCCAGTGGATATAGCTATGTCCAATAATCCAGACAGAGTACATGGTAAGAGGAGGTTCTGGTGCAGTCAAATGAAGTGTAGGAATGAAATGGCAGTTGGAACAGTAGGAGTTTGTAAAAAAAAAACTGTGGAGTTTCAGTGCTCTTGAATCACAAGCAATGATTGCTGGATTCAGATAGTTGAAAACTGAAAGTTAGGGTGCATGGTTCTGTTGTGTGTAAGAAGTCATTTGAATGGTTAAAAAACAGACATTTAAAGAAACATTACGCCAGATAAGCTGGTGTATTCACAGGTCAAACATCCTTGCTGAGGTGATTTGCAACATTGTAGAATAAACTTTTAACCCTGGGAGCTCAGTGAGGAGGGAGTTGCTATGGTAACAGGTAGAAAGGGCTGAGGGGGGAAGGGTGTTGGTTTGAAAATACAGAGGGAAGAGTTTTGATTGGTTACCATGAGCAATATGTGTGTAGAATTAGAGGTTTACTGTGCCATTAATGGTTGCAGTGCCTGGAGAACATACCTTTTGCTCTGCTAAAGAAATATTGGTGTGTGTATGTGACACTGTTCTGAATCTCCCAAAGCATTTGTAAAGGTGAGTTATGATTCATTTAGATAGAGAATTTAGATTCAGAAGCACATTGATTTTCTTTGCTTTTGGTTTGTGTGATGCTTTTTAAAAATACATGGTTTCTATATTTGCAAAATAGAGGATTTGTATTTTTTGAAATAGTGGTCTTTCAGTAGTGAAGTTGAATGGCTGTACATAGGACTTGCACTCTGTATCTAAAATGTTATTTTAAAAATCAATTTTAGGGTAAATCAATGGGTTTCAGTAGTGAAAATGAATGCTTGTACATAGGACCTGTGTTCTGTTCCTAAAATGGAAATTGAAAAACGATTTTAGTGCAAATCAATGGGTTTCAGTAGTGAAAATGAATCCTTGTACATAGGACCTGTGTTCTGTTCCTAAAATGGTAATTGAAAAACGATTTTAGTGCAAATCAATGGGTTTCAGTAGTGAAAAAGAATCCTTGTACATAGGACCTGTGTTCGGTTCCTAAAATGGTAATTGAAAAACGATTTTAGTGCAAATCCATGGCTTTAAAATTTTTAAGAAGGAATAAATAGTGTGTGCTTAATTACATAAAAATATTTGAATCTTTTACAAACATGTTATCTGTTTTACCTCAGATTGGGAAGCAGATTGAGTTTCTTTGCTGTTGGTTTGCTTAATTTTTTGGGTAATGCTTTGTAGGAATGTTTACAAGAGATAGGAAATGTATTTTGTAAAATAGTGACTTTTCAGTACTGAAATGGAATGATTGTACATAGGACTTGCACTGTGTTTCTAAAATGTTATTGAAAAATCGATTTTGGGGCAAATAATAGCTTTTACATTTTTGAGAAAAAATAAATAATGTGTGCATGATTAAGTAAAATAATTTGAAGCTTTCATAATCATGTCACCTGTGTTACCTCACATTAGGAAGCACACTGAGAGCTTTATTTATGAAAACAGGGATGCATCACTTTTCACTGTGCACTCCTTGTGACACCAATGATGCATTATTTTTAATGTATGACGCATTATGATTCTAGGACTTACAGATAAGTCAGTATTTGTGATGTATCTGTAAGCGCAAACGTGACGAATTGCTGGAGTGCGTCACAAAAATTACGCAACTCCAGCAATGCATACTTTCACGTGGGGAAAGCCCCATGTGAAAGCGTTTGCCTCAGTCTTACGCCTGCTGTGAGGCAGGCGCAAGATTGTGACGTAACAGTGTCCTAAAAGTGACGCAGTGAAATCTCATAGATTTCACTGCGTCACTATTACGAGGCTTTTTGTGGGGGGATGCCCCTTTTGTGTACATTCCAGCTGATAGAGGTATAATGTGGCGCAGAGGTTTAAAAAGTGACGCATCTACCTACATGCGTCACTTTTTAAATATGGCGCAACAAGGCATATGTTTTATGCCGCCGATGCGTCACAAAAAGTGACGCATCAGCAGTGGAAAACTGATGCAGGGCTTTATAAATGAGGTTCATCTTTTTTTTGCACACTACTCCAGTTTAGTCCTGTCCACTGCACTCTTGGACACAAGCCTCACCTTTTGTGCTCCCCTGGACAGGCTTCATTACATCTGCACTCCTGCTTAGGCCTCATAATCTTTTTTTAGAATAACATTTGAAAAACAGAGAAAAGGTTATATGTATAAGTTTTTCATTACACTACTGAAACATTTTTGGGGCAAAATAATGTCTTTTACATTTTTGAGAAAGAATAAATAGTGTGTGAATGATGACATAGAAATATTTGACTTTTTCACAATCATGTCACCTGTGTTACCTCAGATTAGGAAGTAGATTGTGCAGATGAGGTGAGGAATGTCCAGAGGGACAGAGGAGCTGAGGCCTGTGTTCAAGACTGTAGTGGGAGAGAGGCTTTTCTTGGAGAGCGTAGGTTGTGAGACCTGTGTCTAAGAGTGCTGTGGACTAGGCTTCATGAAGCCTATCCCCCACTGCACTCTTAGACACGGGTCTCAAATTATTTGCACCCATGGACAGATCTCTCTGTCCCACGTGAAAGCGTTTTCCTCAGTCTTATGTCTGCTGTGAGGCAGGCGCAACATTTTGACGTAACACTGTCCTAAAAGTGACGCCGTGAAATCTCATTGCTTTCACTGCGTCACTATTACGAGGCTTTCTGCGGAGAAATGACCCCTCTGTGTACATTACACCTGATAAAGGTATAATGTGGTGCAGAGGTTTAAAAAGTGACGCATCTACCTACATGCTTCACTTTTTAAATATGGCGCAACAAGGCATATGTTTTATGCCGCCGATGCGTCACAAAAAGTGACGCTTCAGCAGTGGAAAACTGATGCAGGGCTTTATAAATGAGGTTCATCTTTTTTTCTACACTACTCCAGTTTAGTCCTGTCCACTGCACTCTTTGACCAAGCCTCACCTTTTGTGCTCCCCTGTACAGGCTTCATTACATCTGCATTCCTGCTTAGGCCTCATAATCTTTTTTTAGAATAAGATTGGAAAAACAGAGAATAGGTCATATGTATAAGCTTTTCATTACACTACTGAAACATTTTTGGGGCAAAATAATGTCTTTTACATTTTTGAGAAAGAATGAATAGTGTGTGAATGATTACATAAAAAAATTGGCCTTTTCACAATCATGTCACCTGTGTTACCTCAGATTAGGAAGTAGATTGTGCAGATGAGGTGAGGAATGTCCAGAGGAGCTGAGGCCTGTGTTCAAGACTGTAGTGGGAGAGAGGCTTTTCTTGGAGAGCGTAGGTGGTGAGACCTGTGTCTAAGAGTGCAGTGGACTAGGCTTCATGAAGCCTATCCCCCACTGCACTCTTAGACACAGGTCTCAAATGATTTGCACCCGTGTACAGATCTCTCTTATACTACACTCTTCAATAGAGGCCATACCTCTTGTGCACCCCTAGACAATCCTTACCTCATCTGCAACTCTGAATAGACTTCAACTAATTGGCATGCTTAGATAGGCCTCAGCTTATTTACACCCTTGGACATGCGTCACCTCATCTGCACCCAGTTACCATCAATTATACTCAATACATTGACGCCTGTCCAGAGGATACAGATGAGGTAAGGCTTGTCCAAGGGTCATAGGAGGTCAGTCCTCTTCACTGTACTCATGGACACTGAATGCTTGTACATAGGACCTGCACTGTGTGTCTAAAATGTAATTTAAAAAACGATTTTGATGCATATCAATGACTTTTAGATTTTTGAGAAGGAATAAATAGTGTCTGCATGATTAAATAAATATATTTCAACTTTTCATAAAAATGTCACCTGTGTTACTTTAGATTAGGAAGTAGATTGTGTAGATGAGGTGAGGCATGTCCAGAGGGACAGACGAGGTGAGGCCTGTGTTGAAGACTGTAGTGGGAGAGAGGCCTTTCCTGGAGAACATAAGTGGTGAAGCCTGAGTGTTAGAGTCCAGTGGACTAGACTTTATGAAGCTTATCTCCTACTGCACTCGTAGACACAGGTCTCACTTTCTTTGTACTTGTGGACATACCTCTCTTCCACTACACTCTTCAATGCATGTCTCACTTCTTCTGCACCCCTGGATAATCCTCACTTGATCTGTAACCCTGAATCGATTGTTTGCTTTTTGTCATTGCTTTGTTGTTTGATAATAGTGGTCTATAATGTGCTATTTTTTTCTTTAACACAGATTGAAAACAAGATTTCAAGAGTAAGGACCGATGCCCTCAAGGCAAAGAACAAAAAAAAATGAATCACGTTTAAAAACAAAAACAGCATCGGAATTACAGCAGTCCTCCACAACAAAGACTTCAAAAAACAGGAAAGAAGCTCCTGGTAAGATAACTAAGTCTTTCTTACGGAACATATGTAGAATAAACAAAAATGTTGGACAGCATGTAGAAAAAGAGAAGGAGAGAGTAATTTTGAAAAGGAAGGAGAGGCCTTCAAAAAATGTTAGTACTGGAGCAGGAGAGAATAATATGTATCGGAATAGAAGGCAGAATCAGTTTAGAGACATTCGTAAACGAATGTTTCGCAATAGGGTGGTTTTAAATTTGTTAAAAAACATTAAGAAAGGCAAACAGAGAGCTGCTTTTTATAAGAAAAAGAAAAATGTAGAGAAGATTGTTGATCAGGCTTTTGAAGTTAAGAAAAAAATATTTATTTTAATAATCAATAGAATTAGGACACTTAACAAGACAATTGATGTTTTTAAATCAAACAGTAGATGGAAAAGAGTAATTAATCAGACTAATTTGTGTAAAGTTTTTTCAGGAGAATGGATGCACAGTTCAAGTTGTGAGCCATTTTTTAATGAGGAGAGTTACTTTCAGGAGAATGATTTAGTGCATGCAGTTGACACCAGTGGTGGAGCATATGAGGTGAAAGACGGTTGTCCGATTGAAAAAGAGAAACTTGTGCCTAGAGAACCAGAAGAGGTGTTAACTGATGAAGTTTTAGGGAAACGTACTAAGGGTCCAGTGTACACTTGGAAGTGTAGTCGTATTTGTAGTGTGCGACAGGAATCAATTGATTTGTTTTGTAATTTCTTACGTACATATAGTAAGAAAAGTCTGAAGCAGAAATTGAAGTTGTTGCAAGATTTAGATCCTTGCAGACTGAGAGAAAAGACAGGTTTGCAAGGCCATTCACTGGCTTGTCTTTCTAGAAAAGTCTGTCAAAGTGTTTTTCCTCATTTTAGGATGTTAGCAGTGCATCATACAAAAATGAGGAAATTAGTGAGAATGTTGTATTATGCAAAAAGTCCAGCACTTAAGCTTAAACAATTAAACAGTGCTCTTTTGCATGGAACTGAATTAGATGTGAAGAAGATTTGTGAAGAAATTGAGATTTCTTACTTTGGTGAAAAAGAGGACAGTGTAGAAATTGACACAGAAATTCAAGGTAATGTGGAAGACAATGTACAGATTTCAAGTACAGCAAAGTTTGACCAGGAAATTAACAGGTTTAAGGTAAAATCAAGTGAACGGCCGAATTTTACTTGTGTGTGTTGCCGACGAACTCATTATAAGCATCAAACTAGATTAGTTGATTTATACGTAAAAAGTGAAAAGATAAATAATTATGAGTGGAAGGATTTTGCTACTTATTTGTGGGTGGAGAATTGTTTTGATTTGAGTTCTGATCAGCGTATTTGTAAATATTGTTATGATAAATTAAATCAAAACAGAATGCCTGCTAGACCTATATTTTTCGTAAATGAAAAAGCACCGCTAGAAAATTAAATGTCCAATAATTCGTTGGAGAGCAATAACTCGTTAGGCCACATTCATACGGACGCTGAATCACAAATGCTGTTGGATAGATATGTGGAATTCAATGTTCCTTTATTAGTCCATACAAACACCAGCCAACGCGTTTCGTTCCGTAACCGGAACTTCTTCAGGGCTGTAAATCATAAAAAATATACAAAAAAACCACCATAAGTGCCACAATAAAACCAACCTGTATGCATCAAACATACAAAAAGTGTTTAAAAAACAGTACATTTTTATACAAAAACTGCGACAATGGGACACCATACATTGGTTGTTATTAAAAATATATATGTCCTTTAGTTAAAAGTTATATTTCATCCTGTTTGCATAACCCATATCGCATGTTATTTGACTGTTACCTTAAATGCCCATTTCAGATTCATATTCTAATTATATATATCAGCGTCCTTCATTCCTGCTAGTTACTTCTGTCATTATAAAATGTGGGAAGCAATTAACACAATGGTTTGAAATAAAAACATTCAAGTTCATTTACAAGAAATGGCTGCTGCTTAAGCACATGACAATTCCTGCTCAGAAGTCGCGTGAACACGACTTCTGAGCAGGAATTGTCATGTGCTTAAGCAGCAGCAAACAGGATGAAATACAACTTTTAACTAAAGGACATATATATTTTTAATAACAACCAATGTATGGTGTCCCATTGTCGCAGTTTTTGTATAAAAATGTACTGTTTTTTAAACACTTTTTGTATGTTTGATGCATACAGGTTGGTTTTATTGTGGCACTTATGGTGGTTTTTTTGTATATTTTTTATGATTTAAAGCCCTGAAGAAGTTCCGGTTACGGAACGAAACGCGTTGGCTGGTGTTTGTATGGACTAATAAAGGAACATTGAATTCCACATATCTATCCAACAGCATTTGTGATTCAGCGTCCGTATGAATGTGGCCTAACGAGTTATTGCTCTCCAACGAATTATTGGACATTTAATTTTCTAGCGGTGCTTTTTCATTTACGAAAAATATAGACTACTTCCAATTTTTTGGATATGCCCTTGGGGACAGGGGGCATTTGAAAATTGCACGCCAGCACTTTTTGTATGTACATATTACTGTATTGGAGATATTGGGGTTGGTGCTTGGCACTAGAGCGGTCCACTGTCTGCAGTTTTGCCTATCAAGAATGCCTGCTAGACCTGTTCATAATAATCTGGAGTTGGTAGACATTCCTCCTGAATTGATGGATTTAAATACATATGAGTCTATTTTGATTCAATGTGTCCATCCTTTTCAGGTTATTGTTCGCATGGAGCCTAAGATAGGGAAATTTCCACCTTCAGATTTACAGAGAGGATTAAAGGGAAGAGTTGTTTATTTGCCTCTAGATTTCAAGAAAAATATTGATACCATTGGTGTAGAGAAAGTGGAAGAGGAACCTCTGGTTATTCTAGTAAATGGGGTTCCGACAAAGAGTAAGAAAATCTGGCAAGATTTAGTGGATGTTAGGAAAGTCAAAAAGGCAACGTTGTATTTGGTCAAAAACAATGAGTACTACAAACATGTATGTGTTGAAGCAGAGGAAACAGCTGCAGATGAAGACAGTGAGTGTTCAGCTGGCCAAATTGAAAAAGTTGATGTATCAAGAAGTGAAGAAATATATGAACATTACACTGTTCATCCTTTGCATTCCAAAGAAGTGATGGGGAATGCAATTGACTTGTTTCAAATGAAAGCAGCAAAAGGAAGTCCCATTAGTGTATGGGAAGAAAGTTTGGAAGCTCGTTGTTTTCCACATTTATTTCCAACAGATCGAGGTGGACGATATGACGATCGAGCACTACAAATTCCTGCATCTGAATACCGAACTGTAAGATTATATGCTGAAGATCCAAGGTTTCGTCAATGCATTCCCTATTTGTTTCATCTACTGTATGAAAGTGACTTGTCTGGGCTTTCTTATGCAGTAAACCATATACTGAAAAGTGGAGCACATTTGCAAAATGTTTCGGCGAGGGACTTTATGGAGAAAGTGAATCTGCAAAATAATATTTTGGAATCCCATTTAATCAATCTCATGGCTTGTCAGCGTGGTACAAACGAGTATTGGTTCCGTCGTCATGGGGAATTGAAATGTATGCTAAGAAACTTAGGAACTCCTACATGGTTCCTCACTCTTAGCTGTGCCGAGTATGCATGGGACGACTTACTTCAATTTCTACGAGAGGCAAATGCAAATATTCAAAATATAGAATTCAAAACTGCTGGAGAACTGTGTTCTTTGGATCCAGTGAATGTATGCAGATATTTCAATCATAGATTTGAAGCTATGATGTCTTTTATTACCAACAAAAAAAATCCTCCCCTTGGAGAGGTTTTGGATTTCTTTTGGAGAAAGGAGTATCAAGCGAGAGGTGCTCCTCATATACATATGTTGTTGTGGATTAGAGATGCACCCAAATTTGGAACAGATTCGGATGAGACAGTGATGAGCTTCATTTAAGAGTATTCAACATGTGCTGTTCCGAAAACTACCGAAGAAAACAGTTTAAGGCAACAAGTTTTACGCTTTCAATCCCATCGTTGTGGAAAGTACTGTCGTCGAAAATTCAGAAACAAGGACAAGTTCTACACAAAATGTTGTTTCGGCTTTCCACGACCAGTGGTTTCTAAAGGAAGAGTAAATAATTTGATGTCTTCTCTGCGACATACTGTGACGAGGAAATCACCAAAAAATACATACAATTTAAAAAGAAACAAAGACTCCAAGTACATCGACTACAACCCAGTGATTTTGTCCATGTGGAATGCTAACATGGATATTCAATTTGTTGCTGACAACTCTATTGCTGTGGCTCGATATGTGACGTCTTACATCACAAAAAAAGAAAAGACAGAACTGAAGGAAATGTGGGAGGATATTTCACATGAAAAGAGTCTAAGCAAGAAATTATATAGTTAGTCTGAAGATGTTGTCGCATCGAGAAATTGGAGCATATGAATGTTCTGATCGATGGGCATCAGCAAGTCTCTATGCCAAATCTAGAACCATAATTTGGATAAGTCTAGGTCTTGCTGCAACACGAAACCGAGTTTTGAAATATGTACAAGAGATAGAGTATTTGGCAGAGAAAGAACCAGAAAGCACAGATATTTTGAAGACAAACATGTTGGATACATACTATCCAAACAGAAGTCCTCACCTTGAGAACGCTTGTCTCTATGAAGTTTTGCAAAGATATATTTATAAGAGGAACATCAGAGAAGATATCAATAATGGAATATATGCTGTCATTGGATGTGAAGGATGTTTAGTGAAACAGAAAAAAGGTAATTTGATTAATCATCGAAAATTGAGTTGTGAAAATCCAGATAAAAGAGAATTTTACTATTTGGCTCTTTTGCAACTCTTTAAACCATGGCGTAAAGAAGAGGAACTACTTGGAGATTTTCTCTGTTATGAAGACTCTTTTAATGCAACCAAGGATACCATAGAATGTCCTGTTTTTCCAAATTATCTGCAAATGTTGAATGAAGAAATAGAGCAAGAAGCAACAATTGCTGCAGAGATTGCGAGAGACAGTTCTCAAGACAGTCAGAGTTCTGCTTCATTGAGTCAGGATCCACTAGGAGGACCAATTATCCTAAATGAAGCTGCCACTGCCATGGATGAGGTGGAAAGAGCTATGGAGCAAGCTCAAGAAGATTTGGTGAAACAATTAAAACTTGAACAGAAACAGATATATGACGAAGTCACAGAAGAGGTTGAACATGGATTCAGTCATGAGAAGAAAGAGTGCTCATGTACATCATTTGAGCCTGTCCGACTGTACGTGAGTGGAGAAGCGGGAACCGGAAAAAGTTTTCTGATTAAAGCAATTGCAACTTATCTGCAGAAAATGACTGAATCACCGCTGTCTTGTGTTGTTACCGCTCCAACTGGGCTGACAGCACATAATATTAAAGGGATTACTTTACATCGTTTACTGATGCTGCCAGTGGAGCATGATAACAAATTGCAATACCACAAGCTATCTGGAGATGCGTGTTGTGAAGTTTCGAGAATCCTGAAGAAAATGAAACTTCTTATCATTGATGAAGTAAGCATGGTCTCAAATGTAATGCTTGCTTTTGTGCATTTGAGAATGCAAGAAATTCTTAGAACAGATTATGATGTCTTATTTGGAGGAAAACACATTATCGTTTTTGGAGATCTACTGCAGTTGACTCCAGTGAAAGGTCAACCAGTGTTTAAAATGGTCACGCATGAAGATACCAGGAAGTGCCTAGGAAGCATTGGAAACGTTAATATATGGTTACATTTCAAATATGCAGAACTACTCCAAAATATGCGGCAGGCAAAGGATGAAGATTATAAAAATATTCTACTAGATGTAAGAATTGGAAAATTAAGTCAGCATGGGAAAGAAGCTTTACATGGACGATTAATTTCTAATTTCTACCCAAATGAAAACATTCTTACAGAGAATATTTTTAAGAAAATTAACAAGAAGAAATCTGGCATATGTTTGATGCCTACTCTGAAAGAATGTTCCATGTTCAACAACAAAATGTTGAAGTTAGAAAATGAAGAGATAGTGAAATTGGAAGCTATAGATAAAATAGAGCATATGGGAGCAACAATTATTTTGTCAGAAAATTTGAAATCAAAATTAGATTCATTGGAGAAGACTATATCTAAAACTGCTGGTTTTGAAAAGACTCTGAATGTGTGTTTAAATTGTCGTATCATTTTGAGAAGGAATTTAAATGTTTAAAGAGGTCTGGTAAATGGAGCAATGGGTCATGTTGTTGGTTTTGTGAATTACAAAAATAGAGATGAAACTGAAATTTTAAAAATTAAATTTGATGGCATTGACGAAATAGAACAAATTTGTCGTTGTTCAGCTAGATTTTTGCTTGTGAAAGACTTATATGTTCGCCGAAAACAGTTTCCTGTTTGTTTGGCATATGCAGTGACAATTCATAAATCTCAAGGTTTAAGTGTAGATAGTGCTTTGGTGAACATTGGAAGTTCTGTGTTTAAAGAGGGTATGGCATATGTGGCATTATCAGGATTGTACTTGATTGAGTGTGATGAAACAAAGATTTGTGCTGATCTAGATTGTGTTAAAGAATACAATAGGTTAAGAAGAGAGTATGCTCCACATTTGCCTCAATATCCTCTGTTTGAAAAACGTGTGGTAGGCCGAAAAAGAAGAAATGAGATTAATTGCAGTGAGGTACTAGCAAAAAGGCAAAAAGTAGATAAAAGTGTAATTAATTGTAAAGAGAAAGAAAAAGGATTCTGTTGAAGATGTTGTTGGATTTCAGTTTGAAAACAGTTCTGGTGTCAACTGCTATGCTAATGTAGTAGTTAATGTTGTGTTTTTTTCTTCAAAATTTACAAAAACAGATTGTCGAAAATCGGGAACAAACATTGTGCTGTTTATTGAATTCTGTGTTAGAGAAATGTAGTAGTGATAGAGCAAAAATAGAAAGTGTTTCAGAAATTAGAAATCTTCTAGACATATGTTCAGGTCAAAATCAATTTTCACAGATAATTCAGCAGGATTGTCAGGAATTTTTAATGTATATGTTTGATGTATTGGAAGATGAAGGAGTAGATATAAAAAATCTTTTTAACCTTTCTTATCAATGGCAACATGACTGTGATAACTGTACTTCATCAAGTACTACTAGAATAGACACTGAAAGATTTATATATTTGACTTTACCAGATTGCAAATCAGTGCCTTTTAATAATCTAGTTAAAGCAGCGGATCACAATATGGTGTGTACCCAATGTAAGTCTACAATGCTGTCCACATTATTTCTACAAAGTTATGGTCACTATGTCATTTTAATGTTCCAACGATGTAGACCTGATGGAACTAAATTGACAACTTCTATTAAAAATTTCGTGGCTTCTCAGTTATCGATATCAGGAAGAACCTTTGCAACTGTAGCTATTATTTTTCATGACGGTCCTTCTACAACATCAGGGCATTACACATGCTATTTAAAAAGTTGTAAAGGTTGGACCTTTACAATATAACGACACTCATTTGACTTTCAAACAACGTTTGCCTTTTGGCTTAAAAAATTCATACCTAGTGTTTTTACAGCCAAAATTTAGGTAAAGGTAATTGGCCTATGAAGACGGGAGCAGTTAATAAAGGTTATTTTGCTGTTTAAAAATATATTCTGAGTAAAAGTGATCCAGGTAATATAAAAAATTGACTTGTCATATAGGTACTGTAAGTGGATCTCATAGTAAGTGATATTAGTATTATACAAAATGATGAACATGAGTAAGTCAGAGATGGTGTTACAAATACTTAAATATTGTGAAAATGTTGTAGAGCCTTTCTTTCAGAACGTCGGGAAAAAGGTCATTTCAGAGTGTCTTAGAATTAATTTGAAAATATACTCATACATCTGACACTATTTGGCCAAATGGAAAGGTGCAGGAATGAGTAAAGAGTCATGACTGAAAAAAAGGAGTATATGAAAATATTGAAAATATTTCAGATGTTCTTGGAGCTTTTCTTCTAGAAAGTCGATGAAATGGATTTTTAAGTGAACAGCAAAGTACTTTGCAACGAGAAAAGGACCTCCATGATATACTATTTGGCCTCAAGGAAAAGTAAGTCAATCAAAGATTAGTGTACATTTGTCATTTGTCAGTATCTAAGGTTTTTTTAAAAACACAATCTTTTAGATTGTGTTTTTTTTTCCCCGCTGTCATATGATGAGTAATTTGAACTCACTGTTTTAAGTGCAATTCTATAAATTCTGAGAACAGCAAAAATAAACTATGTAACATGTTGTAGAAGTTATTCTATACTTTGGATTGTGTAAATTAAATTGTATTCCCATTCTCTGACACTCGCTTTCCTTTTTCCATCCTCTTTCAGCTCTTTTTACTCACTTATAATGTCTTTCTCTCACTCTCTGTAACCCCCGTTCCTTTACTCCACTTCTTTGACAACCCCTCATTCTCATTTCAACTGTCTGCATCCCCTCTCTCCCTTGCATAACTTTTCAGCTTTCAGTCTCTCTGCTTTACTTTACTTCCCTTTTCCGTATTTTCCTCCTTTGCTGTTTTAGTAATTCCTGTTTACTCACTCAGCAGTATTATTGCACTCTATCACTATAAATCACCCACTCTCCCTCGCTTATCTTTGCTTGCTCCTTACTTTTGACCTCTTCTCTCTATTTTTCGTTCACTACTTCTATGTCCTCAGTGCCTCACTCTCCTTGTGTTATGTTCACTTGTGTTTATCTACCTTCTATCATTTCTTTTACAACAACTTCACTGCTCCTCTCTCATCGTTCTTCATCCCATTTCTTTTACTCTGGTTCCATTACTATCCCTCATTTCCTTTCTTTCAATGTCCTTCTCTTTACTTTCATCACCAAATTATTTTCTCTCAGTACCACTGTTTTAGTCGTCTTCTCCTCTTTCCTTTTTTTGCTCCCTTACTCATTTCCTTTTCTCACTCATTGTACTCCACCTCACTCAGTTTTTCTCTTAGTGTGTCTGTCTACTAACTTCCTCAGTCCATTTCCCTCAATCGTTGTATATTATCCTCTCTTCCTTCATCCTTTCACTCTATGACTGTTCTTCACTTACTCTGTTATCTTCTATTCCTCATTCTTCTAAATGCATCCTTAATTAGACTGTTTTCTGTCTGTCATTATCTTTTTACTTACTACTGTTTCCAGATTTAGTTTTGCTAACTCACATTGTTTTAGTATCATTCTTACCTTCAGTTCATTTCTCTGTTCTTCTCTTCCTCTGTGTCAGTGAATCTATATGCCTTACTCTTAGTAATTTGCTCTAATTCTATTTCTTTTTTTCTCTTTTTATCCTTCTACCTTGCTTTATTTCCCTTTCTGTGTCCTTCACTCTTACTTTATTTCTAAATACAATGTTATGATTTGTAACCTCTTCATTTGTATATTTTAATTTAAAATATACATTTTACTAATTATAACTTATTTTTTCTTCTCTCTTTCACAGATACAAAGTGTAGTAAAAAAATTAATTAAAGTTACATTTATTATATGGTAAGTATGACTAAAAAAATGTAGTTTGTCATCACCCTTTGCTTAAAGCTTACTAATATTTTCTCAACCAACCTCACTCTTGTGTCTTTATTCTGTTTCCCTCGCATATTCTTATTCTCCATGGTTTTTTTTTTGTGGAAATATTTTTTATTGTGGCGAAGACAGGAAAAAGGTACAATGCACACAGTTATCGACCCAGTTGACATGTAACCAGTAGGAACAAGTAGTCTCAACGTTGATACACAGCCATATATGGCCCACATCCCGGAGGCAGGGCGGCGCAGGAGTAAAGCATGTATATTAGTGGGGAAAATTGCATATGCGCTCCAAATGTCATTAGAAACTCCATCAGTGTCTACGCCAGTTTTCGCATGCTACACTCTTATTCTACATAACAGTTAACAATAACTAATTACCCCATGAATGGCATTTTCTAGTGCTGATCCGAATAAAGTAGTGTGATGTATTCCTATAGGTTCTGTATCGATCCCCCTATTCCTGACCCTATTCTGGTTAACAAGTTAACTAGCAGCCATCCCATGAGGCAGAAAACCCCCATGATGCAGAAACCGTTATCTGATTAAGCCACACTACGGCACAGGAACGTGTTATCTGATTAGGTCATAACGCTTGCCATCTAATTAGACAAGCGATATTCCTCCAGCCCCTGATAAGGCATACGGAGTTCTCAAAACAAATCAAACCTATGACAGACCTGGGAAAAACCCTGCGGCCATTGTTTTGATTTCACCGAGAACTTCAGCAAAAGAATGTGCTAACGACCAAGTCGTATGACATCCTTATTGACGTATCTATGTCCATCCTTACGTCAATCTCGGCACCTTAAAGGTATAAATATTACCGATATTGCCCTATGCAAACACACGCGGTGGTGACGAGATCGGAGCAGCCAGACTTGCCGAAGCCCAGAGCAGAGCAGACCCCGCTGGCGCAGCCCCGCCTTCCTGACGCGCTGAGAACGAGACGCTGCTTTCTCCTGCCGAGAAATCCAGCTCCGGCGCTTCCGGGTAGCCCTCGCAGGCAGCCTGGAATATCGAGACCAGAGACGAGAGATACCATCCCTCATTCATCCTAGACTCCAGGTACAGAACTGAATAACCCCTCACAGAGAATTCTTGAGTCAGTCACTTGGCAAAACAAACTTAACTTAAACTGCTACTTTTTACTCCCGCCCACGTATTAGGCTTAGGTCAGGTACATCTGGGGTAGGCGTAGTTAGAAAAACCAGTTGAGTACGATTAGTCAAATGTATATGTGTATGTATCTATTTTATCCATTTTAAACCATCATATGGCTTAGAAACCATATCAATGTTTTTACAGTATTATTTTATACTTCTGCTTTTAATGTATGCACTTTACTTAACCATAAGTATTGCAATAATATCGATCCATTTCTCTTGTATGAGAAAAGAGACTGATCAATAAATAACATCTTTTATTGAACACGCCCGTCTCTTCCTTTTCTCTACAATCTGGTGAGACTAAGAATGCACGTACTGACTGAGTAAAATAAGTCATCTTTTGTTTTCACACGACTCTAGAGATACACTCTTGATTAGGGGAGAGCAAAGTTGTCATGTTCTATGGTTGTCAGAAACTAAATCCCTTCTTGTCTATCCAGGGAGGTTCAACTCCTCCTTGCCTAGTCGAGAAAGTTTCTAGTGAACTCTGAGCTAGCTGGCAAACCCAAAACTTTAAGTCTAATATCGACAGTAGTAGACCTAGTTAACGTCTGGTCTAGGCCTATACTATTGAAGGTATTATTCCAATGCGCAGAGCCTATTGGGATAATAGGAACTACACTACATGGCGCCCAACGCGTTTGGATGGGCGATAAAACTAACGTAAGACATTTAGAGTAACTCAGTCGTGCTTTTTCACTCAGACCCCTTTTTCCCATAATACTCCAAAGACGTCTGGAGTGGGTGAAAGGTAATATCCGCCAAACCTCGCAGGAGGAAACTCCTATGTATGGTCCTTGGTTTAGTCAACGTTGAAGGATACACTGTTCCAAAATATTGTGCATCTAATCTTTGTTTCCATAAGAACCTGATCTGCAAACAAACAAAATAACCTTCTGGACAGCACAATGTCAGACAATGAAGGAGAAAGAGAGGCAGTTAGAATAGCAACTGAACTCGCAGCAGCTGATAATGCACTGCAAGACGCTGACCCGGAGATAATACTCATCGCGGTCAACACAAGGAAATCTATAACTTTAAAACTTATAGAAAATGGACTGACACCTAGAGGTGGCACAGTCATATTCGTAATTGAGGCACACGAATATCGGCAGACAGAGGTATTCTATTCATGGATACATTTTCCAGCAGCAAATGCTGTAACAAAGGTCTTCCACTATTACAAAACAGAGGAATCTCCTAATGAGTACACTCCTTTCGAGGAGGTGGAAGTACCACTTAAATTTCAAGAGCATCTGCTCTTATTTAATGGCGCCCTAAAACATAATAATCACATCACCAGGCTCGGTCCATTAGGTAGACCAGGAGCAACGTGGCCGGTTCTAGCCGGATGCACACCACATCCAGACATCGATGGGATGTCTGCAGCAAACCTTTTAATACAACTAAAACAATTAATAAAAATACATAGACAATTAGTCCAATATGTAATGCGGACTTCAACAATCCAACCAGCAATTAAAATTCCACAGCTGACCCCTCATCAGGGGAACACAAATAAAATTACACCACAGAACATACAGTCCTGCCTAGGTAAAGTACCAGCTAAACAGGAACAAATACCATTCTGGTTAGCACAAAAAATCACCCAAATAGAGGCGGTGTTTCCAGACACCACCCTGTTAGAAAAACACAGGATTCTGACTATCTGTCTTCCAATGGGAATCGCACCACACGTGGAGGACTGTGACACTTGGGGTACAGTCTTTGCTTCCATCTACACAAAAACGCACGGTGTTCCATCCATTTCGGTAATACCAGATGTGCTAAAACAAATTCAAGACGAATACGGTCCAGAACCCGCTTTAACTCTTGGTATGAAATTACTGAAAGACTTCAAGCAGGTCTCGGCTATATTATTAGCCGATATAAAGGGAGAAGCAGCAAACGTGGCGATCCGCCAGAGGTTAAAGGAGACAGATATAGCAGACCAACCAACTGAAATTGCCAGAATTATAGAAAAATCCTATGAGGAACTAGGTAGAGATAGTTTAGGTGGAATACCAGTAAAACCACAACTGATTGAAAGTCCTGAAAAAATATTTTTTAATAATAATTCAACATCACAAAAAAAGAGCTGGGATGGAAACAAACAATCCAATCCTAAAGAAAAGAAATTCCAGTCTAGAGGAAGGTCTCCTCGGCGGAGAGAAAAATCTCCGAACCAGAGACACAGGTCACCCCAAAGTGACCCCTCTGGGAAAAGATATAACCTTAGGAATAGGGATAATATAAAGAAGCCTGATAGATATCAAGACATTGATACACGTCCCTCTCAATCTTTTCAGACTTCCTCGCAGAAATCGGAAAGAAGAGGACGATCAGAACAAAGAGAAGAGCACGCCAAGTCCAAAGACAAGGAATCTGCTCATCTAAAAAAGAAACTACAATTTCCAAAAAAGAAGGTAGCCAGTATCAAGGTAGTAAACAATGCCGAGAATACTGAGGACACAACTGAAAAACAGAGAATGGGCTCAGACAATGCTAGACAGCGCAGCAGAAGTGAGCATAGCTCGCAAAGTCCTTATGAATCATCTGGAGACAGTGGACACGAATGAATATCTTCAAGTGGAAACTGCAGACACCACACAAAATATATGAAATAACTTTACGTATAGAAGGGGATAAGACTAGAAAAATAAGGGGACTATTTTGGGATAATCTCTCCAAGGGCTATGACATCCTTCTAGCTGAAAAAGACTGGCCACCAGAGTTTGTCAGGGAGTGCCCTCATGGCGAAGAAATAATTATGCCTGCCTTCTCAAATCATATCCCAATTCATAAAAAATACACACTTGCCAGAAAGTGGGCAGTAGCTCAAGCTCCTGCTTTATATAAAAATCATGTAGGATGGGATGAGGACTCTCCTCCCCACAAAATCCAGTTAAAATCACAACCTACTGCACAAAGACAGTACCCAATTAAGCAAGACGCTAAAAAAACAGGTAAAAGAAATCCTAGATCAATTAGAATACCAGGGGGTGATTGAAACTTGCACCTCACAAATGAACAACCCTTTGTTTCCGGTCTCCAAACCAGACAATTCATATCGTCTAGTTTTGGATTACCGACATCTTAACTCATGTTGCAAAACTTTTGCAGTGCAAAACTCGCATAGTGCTGCACTAATGAATAACATAGTGCGCAAAAAATACAAAACAACATTAGACATCTCTAATGAATTCTTTTGTCAAAACATAGCACCAGAGAGCAGATATTTGTCTGCGTTCTCAATAAATGGCACTCAAAAACAATTCTGTCGGTTAGCCCAGGGGTACAAGAATAGCCCAGGGGTATTCTCAGCGAGAGTAACAGAATTACTACAAACATATGATGACGAAGCATTATCTTATGTCGATGACATATACCTAACAGATGATGACTTGGATACTCACTTGAAGAGAGTGAACACCATAATACTTGGGTTCGCAGCAGAGGGTTACAAATTCAATTTTAAAAAATCTAGAATTGCCCATCTAACAGTCCTGTTCTTAGGATACAAATTATCAAGTGAAGGCAAAAGCCTGGCTGACAATTTCCTAGAGAAATGTGCCGTACTCCAAGCACCTAGAACACTAAAAAACCTACAGTCAATTCTAGGCTTCCTAAATTTCGGAAGAACATACATTGCAAATTACGCAGAAAGGGTCAAACCCCTTTATGATCTAATAAAACCAGATTTTAAAAGAACCAATTGGACTCAAATACACACAGAAATTTTGAGATCCTTACAAACAGACATGTTAATTAAAACAAAATTAGAAACACGTGATAACACACGCAATCTTGTGATTCGAGTCATCCCAGGAAGATGCGGATTCACATACTTGACCTCTAATGAGGGAGAAAAGGTACCAATTGCATTCAAATCACACTTGTACACAGAAGCTGAAAAGAAATTCAGCATTAAAGAAAACATTGTTCATGCCGTTCAAACCGCAATAGCTAGAGAAAAAGATCAAGCGGACGGTAGACACATCACAGTCAGAACAGCAGAATCAGCCTTTGAGGCATTAACAACACCGTGTAATTTACCAACAAGAACATTGAATCCGGAATGGATACAATGGGTGAATTCAATTACAACGGACAAAGTATACTACTACTTTGATCCAGAACTAAAGGAATTGAAAAATCTAGAATATGAAAGAACATTCCCTCTGCCTATCGACATTCTGCCCTTACGACAATACGCTTGTGTAATCTATACAGACGGACATGCTCAACCCTCCGTTTGGGGAGAACAAGCATACAACCCAACATGTGAGATTACAAAAGAAGTGTGGCGCGGAGGTAAACTAAGACCTCTATTAACAAAAACACACTCAGTAGAAACTAATTCAGAACAACAGACTGAAATAATGGCATTGAAAATGGCGCTAGATAATGCGGATCGCGAATTCCCGACACTCATAGTGTCCGATTCATATTACTGCGTCAAATCATATAACAACGATTTGCAGACATGGATTCAAAACGGTTACAAAGATGACACAGATGCAACAATAAAGCAGAAACTGCTTTGGGAACAAATAGCTCTTTTACAAAAAGAACTACCAAAGACTCACGTGACACACTCACTGAGTCATCAGCGTGATGGCGTTCACGTTGCAGGGAATTCATTGGCTGAGACAGCCACAGCGGTAGCAACTAAATCGGCTTCCGTAGCTCGAAAAAAGCATACAGTGAAGTATATTGACGGTGAAACAGTGCTGGCGGTGAAAACGTCATCAAAAGGCGACTGCTCAGCGCTACCGATCAACTATCCACTCAATTATACATACATAATCGATGCAAACTCCGTCCCTTTTGCTCGAATCCCTGGAGTGGGGGATAGAGTGATTCCAAACATGGACAGGAGAACCTTGTTAATAGCAGACGCACATATGGGCGAGGGTCTCAGACACCTCAAACTAAAAGATTCTCTGGAAGAATTACAATCAAGGTACTGGTGGCCAGGCATGAGCCTGCATCATACCATGTTTGTAAAGAACTGCCCAAACTGTAACAGAAATCGCAGTGGTGAGAGAAACGGTGTAATACCGTGTCGTTTCACTCCAGAAAAAATCAACAGTAAAAAGCAAAGCGTCCGATTAACATATACAGGCTAGTTTCCACTTATAATGTAGATCACCAGCACTCGGCTGACGTCTGGACTGTTATACAAAGATTTGCGAGTCTAAATGGCATATACGCTAGAAGCATGCTACGTTTGACCATTGTTTTCACTCTAGCCCTCCAGCCTGAGGGGAAACATGGCCAAATGAGCATAGCACAGCGGGACTCTTCTCACTTCCTTCCTGAGGGATACGGGATGGTGTAAAGAAAAAACCAAGGCATAAAGCTATCTATAACAGAAAGGATATTAGGTTCGGGAGCTGGGTGGGT
This sequence comes from Lissotriton helveticus, assembly GCF_964261635.1. Lineage (NCBI taxonomy): Eukaryota > Metazoa > Chordata > Amphibia > Caudata > Salamandridae > Lissotriton > Lissotriton helveticus. The sequence goes on along the minus strand of NC_136057.1, from coordinate 1,503,578,558 downwards.
CAAACATCTAATAAGTGTCCAACGTAGTCTAAATAACCTGCCAAGAAATTCTCTGAAGGGATTCAGTCCGTACAAATTATTGTTTGGAACTAGTATGTTAGTCTTAGACCTCGACAGTCAGACTTCAGTGGTGAAGGAAAAATGCTTTGATATCAAAGATCGTTTGGCTATTTTACAGGACTTAAACGAAACAAGAAAAGACCTGAGCAACATAAAGTTGAAACAGCAGCCAACAACCACTGAAGAACCACCACCTGTCCCAGCAAGACCTGTCTGGATTCCAAAAGTCGGGGATCTAGTCAGAGAAAAGATCGCGGTAAAGAAGGAATTTGGGCCTTCTTACAGAAAAGCAGTTCCTGTCTTGTCTATCAACGGGACAAGATCAGTTGTACTACCGCCGCTTGCTGGTAAAAAGGAGAACCGAGTTGTATCCATCGACCTGGTAAAACCACAATCATGTGGCCGATAACAAATAGTAGGCCAAGTGGACTCCCGAAAAGTAGTAGAACACCAAGATTTGCTACAAACACAGAGGTTCAATCTAAGAGGCTAATCACATTCGAAACGCCTACAGAACTACAACAAGGACTATGCAACAATGCAATGGAACTTAGACCTCTGAAAACCCAAATAAAAACATTTAGCAGAGACACACCAATCTATAATGAAGTAACAAACGACTATGCAAGAAACAGTAATCCTGAAGCAATTGGAACAATTGACAGAACTGCATCCGGCTACTTCATAAACTTCGATGATTCCTCTGAAGGCTTCACTGAATCAAAAACACAGCCATCAACAAAAACCTTTAAAGATAAAGTTAAAGTACTTTTGAAACAACTGAAAGAAACATATCCGATTTCTCCATGGATTGAATTTTGGGTGGGTTTTGGTGCATTTATCCTCATACTTTGGCTCATCATGGTACTAACTTTGGGACGCTTCATTGAGGGAAAATATGCTAAAATAGACACAGCAAGTCAGAAAATCAACTTGATCCTCAAACCACACACATCTTCACACGTCGAGAAAAGAGAACTTTCTTCAGTCAACTTCACAGCCAATCCTATACCGGGTGGGGTAGCATGGGACAACACTGACTACGAAATTTACGGTCCGGTTGAAATCCTGAAATATCCACACCAAATTAAGATCTCATTGAGTGACTTTGTAAAACCAAGCTCATTTGCTGATGATTGGGACTTTGAAAGTATAAATAATATGATGTCTGACTTAGTGATGTCTGCTAAATTTACCAAACATGATTATTTGCAGGGTTCGACAAATTATGATAGTATGTACTGTTATAACCACTATGGTAACCATTTTCTACATAGATCTGCACAACCTAGAAATGTTTTAAATTATAATCAATGGGAACATTGTGCAACCCCTCCAAAAGGAAGCTCAAGAACCGTTTATGACAAATATTCATACTTTTCAGGTTTTAACACAAGTAATGCTGAAACATTTTATTTCAAATTGTCAAATAAGACAGGGACAAAGACCATGATAACAAACACGAAATTGATATATTCAGACTCATTCTTTGAACAAATGAATACTTTTGGTTTTGATTATTGGGACAAAAATGTTGAAGTAAAGAGTGTTTGGGGTACAAAAGAATGGCAAGTACAGGGTATAGAATCTTTGTTAAGGGCCTGCATGATCCCAGAACAAATTATATTTTTAAATGACACTGTTCAACAAACTACCTGTCTTTGCCTAGTCAAAATCAAAGACTTAAATAAACCGTCTATTCCAAAACCAACAATGAACAGCAATAGCTCTACAGATGAAGAGATAGACGTAAATTATGTATTAAACCAAAACAGAACACATCCTGATTGGAAAAAGTGGTTGATCTGGCCCACAGATACTAATAACTGTCAAGACCGATTCCTGAACAAAACACAGGGGTTCAAAATGACCAGGCCAGACCCTAGATATTCCCAAAGACAACACCCAGGGATAATAACCACCTACAGTGTGGGCAAATTATGCCTTCAGTGGCTACAAACTTCCACACTGGCAGAAATTAAGCAACACCTAACTTTACTTACTGATGGTGCTGACTTGCGTGATTTCATTATGGGACCGCGCAAACAGCGTCAGAAACGTTTCATAGCAGCCTCTGTATATGCAGCATACAACGAGGCCTGGAAGGTGACTCAAATTGAGACAGCAGAAAGAATACGGGAAATTGACCGTATTAATTTGGAAAAATCACTTTCTGTAGTGGACAATGGGTTAATGACTCTGTCCTCCAGAATTTTTTCTCTGGACAGCATTGTGTCTTCAGCAATCGACATATTATCGCAAGACTTACTGTTGTTACAACACGGTCAGTCTCAATTGCGTTCTATTGTACAGCTAGGCTGGACGTTACAAAATCTGCGTTCAGGCTATGTGCCTTGGCGTTTAATCAACACAACGTCACTATTCAATATCTTTAACCTTACTGATAAACAAATCAGTATGGCACAAAAGGGTGCTGATTATACAATCCTGAGCATTGAGAAACTCGAGAGATTACCAGTGACAATGTCAGAACGACCTGTCAGTGAATGGATAATACATGGGATAATTAATATTCCAATATCAACCTTCAGGTTTCAATACTGCCAAAAATATATACAGGCTGGCATGTACGAAAAATTGGGAAATAGGTACATTAAAACAACATGGAACTTGCCCTATTCACATGCATGTGTCAGTAATAAAGGACAGAAAGTGTTTCTTAGTGGCAATAATTGTGCGATGTCACTGAGCGGTACACTTCTGTGTAATGGAATTAGTTTGCATGGAGCCTGTGAAGGGAACTCAAATAACCTTTCATGTCACCAGCTAGGCGCACCTGCAACAGAGATAGAACCATTCTTTCAAAGACTCTATAATGGGAGTTACATTCTAATTGTGGACCGCAGATGTTGTAGTCTTATGCCCGGGACTCCTTATCTCGTAACTACGTCTGCGAAGGTCAAGTGCTGTGGACGCTTATTGTTCCCCAGCTCCCTTCCAGACAGGGAGGCAAGGGCATGGCCCAACTTGAAAATTAATTCTATTCGAATAGATACTTTAAGCAGAATGAAAACAGTGCTTCTTCAGACGCCGACCAAGCTCACGTCATCAAAAGAAACGTATGATCTCCTAGTCGCAAGGACGACTGCAGAGATTCACTCATTGTTATCAACTAATTCCCCCATACATTTCGCAGAAATCCTGAATGAAATCTTAAATATTTCTGATACCAGTGGAGTCTCAAAAGTATTTAAGACAGTATTTTCGATGGCATTAACACCATTCAAAGCCATACTGGGTATTTTTCCAGATTTCGTCCATTCGATTTTTGGCGGACTTCCCCTCTTTTTGGGACTAATTGCAGGAATCCTATTCCTAGTCCTTATATTTCGTTATGGCAAACCATGTCACAGACAAAACACCTGCGACAAGGGAAGAAACAATCCTAGCCATTGGATACCGGGACCGGATATCAAAAATCCTGGGACTATCCCGGCTTAGAGACCTGAACATGACTTGGTTTCTTTCATTTCGACCAATGTGGCAACGATGTGTTTTACCTGTATTAAGGTGCTTGCTATGCGGAGAAGAATGCGTGTTAGACACCTGTCTGACGCTACAATCTGATGCGCCAATGGATGCAGAAACATTGTTGAGTCCAATAAAGGCTCATGCTTTGTGCTGCCCTCAACGTCTACCAATCCTGATGACGGCATTCGTGGAAGCTTCACCACTACGATTAAGGGGTAGTGAAGTTCAAGATGAAAGCAGCATTGATCAGGTACGACCTTCTGTCAGCAATTCTAATCAAAACGTCAATGGAGACAATCATGCGCACGAATGCATGGTTACATCTTTTTCCGAGTTAGTGGAACTCTCCCAGGAAGCTGTTGACAGCTTTTTCGACAGTCTAAATGATATGATGTTCTCACCAGAGCAGAAATAGAGACTTTTGAGCAAGCTCGCACAAGGCGTTCCCTGAATTTGGCCTTCAACTAGAATAGCAAAATACCATGAACAATTTTCCCTCCAGTTCACGGACAGCAATTTTTTTTTCAGCAGCCCCAAAATATTTTTACGAATTTTTCGGGACACTTATTTTCTGCTTAAAGTAAGGACTATTCTTAGAGAACTAAAATTTCTATTATTAGATACTTTATAGACATTAGCTGCCCGCTGGTATGTTCATAATTATTTTATTCTGTGATGGAATGGTCTCGAAACTTTTTTCTGTATTAAGAGCCATTTCATGTGTAAATTCTCATATACAAATTATGATTATTGTATATATATGCGTGATTACTTTAGCATTATTCTACAGCTTGAGTGCATATATTACATGTGACTGTTTTTTCCGTATATTTGATAATTTCAAAATGCATTTATGTATTTTGGGGTGGTAAGGTATACACGATACTCTACAGTATGTTTTACTATGCATAGATTCGTAAATATGTCCATAGTTAGCGTGGAGTGGGTGTGATGTATTCCTATAGGTTCTGTATCGATCCCCCTATTCCTGACCCTATTCTGGTTAACAAGTTAACTAGCAGCCATCCCATGAGGCAGAAAACCCCCATGATGCAGAAACCGTTATCTGATTAAGCCACACTACGGCACAGGAACGTGTTATCTGATTAGGTCATAACGCTTGCCATCTAATTAGACAAGCGATATTCCTCCAGCCCCTGATAAGGCATACGGAGTTCTCAAAACAAATCAAACCTATGACAGACCTGGGAAAAACCCTGCGGCCATTGTTTTGATTTCACCGAGAACTTCAGCAAAAGAATGTGCTAACGACCAAGTCGTACGACATCCTTATTGACGTATCTATGTCCATCCTTACGTCAATCTCGGCACATTAAAGGTATAAATATTACCGATATTGCCCTATGCAAACACACGCGGTGGTGACGAGATCGGAGCAGCCAGACTTGCCGAAGCCCAGAGCAGAGCAGACCCCGCTGGCGCAGCCCCGCCTTCCTGACGCGCTGAGAACGAGACGCTACTTTCTCCTGCCGAGAAATCCAGCTCCGGCGCTTCCGGGTAGCCCTCGCAGGCAGCCTGGAATATCGAGACCAGAGACGAGAGATACCATCCCTCATTCATCCTAGACTCCAGGTACAGAACTGAATAACCCCTCACAGAGAATTCTTGAGTCAGTCACTTGGCAAAACAAACTTAACTTAAACTGCTACTTTCTACTCCCGCCCACGTATTAGGCTTAGGTCAGGTACATCTGGGGTAGGCGTAGTTAGAAACACCAGTTGAGTACGATTAGTCAAATGTATATGTGTATGTATCTATTTTATCCATATTAAACCATCATATGGCTTAGAAACCATATCAATGTTTTTACAGTATTATTTTATACTTCTGCTTTTAATGTATGCACTTTACTTAACCATAAGTATTGCAATAATATCGATCCATTTCTCTTGTATGAGAAAAGAGACTGATCAATAAATAACATCTTTTATTGAACACGCCCGTCTCTTCCTTTTCTCTACAATCTGGTGAGACTAAGAATGCACGTACTGACTGAGTAAAATAAGTCGTCTTTTGTTTTCACACGACTCTAGAGATACACTCTTGATTAGGGGAGAGCAAAGTTGTCATGTTCTATGGTTGTCAGAAACTAAATCCCTTCTTGTCTATCCAGGGAGGTTCAACTCCTCCTTGCCTAGTCGAGAAAGTTTCTAGTGAACTCTGAGCTAGCTGGCAAACCCAAAACTTTAAGTCTAATATCGACAGTAGTAGACCTAGTTAACGTCTGGTCTAGGCCTATACTATTGAAGGTATTATTCCAATGCGCAGAGCCTATTGGGATAATATGAACTACACTACAGTAGGAGATATATGCAAGGGCCAACTAGGCCGCGGTCAGCGCGATTCCGCGCGGCCGGATGGGAATCTCAGCTACATACAGGACTACCTATCAAGGAATATCGGCGTGACCACAAGGGATCCCTATTCTGCTACCAAACTCCCCGTGTCAGACTCTCCCCCCCCACCGCCAGACCCTGAGGACGCAGAGGAAAACAGCTCAGCGCTAATAGCGTCCGAGTCCTCCCCCTCCAGCCCCTCCATACACAATGTCCTCCAGGCGAGTAAGTCATCCTGGAGCTTCTCATCCTTGCGAGAGCTTTGCATGCGAGTTTCCTCCGCTAGCGCCCATTCCTTGGCATCCCTCAACCAATGAGAAATCTCTGGCGCCCTCTGACCCATCCAAGTAATGGCCACCCGTCTCCTCGCCAGAACCAGTAAGAGTTGCAAAAATGTATACGACAGACCTTTCTTTTTTGGCTTAGGTACTAACGCTAGCAAACAGTGGAGTGGGTCCAGATGCAACCTAAGGTGTGTGGCGCGGCCAATACAGACCACCACCCTCTGCCAGAAATCCTGAACTAAAGGACATTCCCACGCTAGATGTAGGAATCCCGCCCTCTCCATCCCACATCTAGGGCAATTATGACGTCTATCTGTCGATATACGATGGAGGGAGACAGGTGTCATGTAAGTGCGATGGAAAAATTAAAGTGTATAAGCTTAAAACGCGCATTACAGGAGACCTTACGAGTCAACAGCCCAATTCGCTTTCGCTGATCAGGACCCAACTCTATCCCCAGGTCCGCCTCCCAAGCCGCCCAGGCCGGCGCTAACGGGGGGATCGAGTCCCTTCGCATGGCAGAGCAAAGGAGAGATACCAGACGCTTACCTCTCCCACAGGATAAAATGACGTCCAGGGTATTAGTGAGCGGGGGCGCCTCTGGGAACTGGGGCCAAGTTGCCCTGGCCACATCTCGAAGACTTCCGTAATGCAGGTACTGGCCCTTGCTGAGGTTAAAAGAGTCCACGGCACTCTCAAAAGACACGAAGGAATCATTCGGGTAGAGATCCGCGAGAGTCTCACAGCCGCCCGAGCGCCACTCTCGAAAGGACATATTGTCCTCTAGTTTGAGTATCGGGGCCAATATCCAAAGTGGGAGTTCCCTATGGAACGGCGCGCGCCGTAGCACCTTCTCGACAAACCGCTGCCAAATGCTAGCTGTGTGTCTCACCACATATGGCAGGGTGTCATCAGCGCCCCGACCCTGCAACAAGGCCTTCTGTAGGTCCCTATCACTAGCCGTACCAGCCAACAGCGCCAGTTCCCAGCTCTCGGCTCCAGCGAACCACCTGGCGGCCGGCAGAAGTTGCGCCGCATAATAATACAGGTCAAACCTCGGGGCCTCGAGGCCGCCCTCGTCCCAACATCTCGTGACTGTGTGTAAGGCGACTCTACTGCGCCCACCTGCCCACAGGAGGGAGGTGAGGAGTGAGTTCAGCGTGCGAAACACTCGGGGCGGTAATGGGCATAGAGTGTTCTGCAGCACATAGAGGACCCTAGGGAGCATCACCATTTTGGCAACAGCCAACCGCCCCATAAGAGAGAGAGGGAGTGTGTTCCAAAAGGCAACAGATTTATTGAGGGCCGTGAGAATTTTGTCGATATTGTAAGCCAAGAGTGTCTCGTCAGAGGCGGCTACCTGAATACCTAAGTACCGGAATGCCAGTCGCTCGTACCGGAGCCCCAAATGACGGACATTCGTGACCGGATCAGGAGCTGCATCAGTCAGCGGAAACACCAGAGACTTATTGACATTCAAACGCAGACCAGAGGCTGCGCCAAAGCGGTCCAAGAGCCGCAGCAATGCGGGGAGGGTGTCCACCGGGGAAGTCAGATAGAAAAGCGCATCATCAGCGTAGAGGGAGATTACATTGGTGGTGTCCCCCACCACTATACCCCAGTCTTGCAATTCCGTACGGGCAGAGACGGCGAGGGGCTCAATCGCAAGAGCAAAGAGGAGGGGAGAGAGAGGACAACCCTGCCGGGTGCCTCTCCCCAACGACCACTCGTCAGAGCGGGCCGAGCCCAGTCGCACCCTAGCTCGGGGCGCCCCGTAAAGCACCCGGATCCAGTCTCGAAAACTAGGCCCGAACCCCATTTTCAGGAGCACGTGCATTAGATAACCCCAGTGCACCGTATCAAAGGCTTTAGCCAAATCAATTGAGACCAATACGTGAGGGCCGTCCCGTCCCCGCACTTCATGTAGTATGTGATTCAGGCGACGCAAATTCATTTCAAATTCAAAGGGGTGTCGAGTGCAAGAAGGATTTGTGGGGGAAAGGGGTCCAGGGGGGAGCCAGATTTGATGGTTTTGATGATTTCACGTAAAGATGACAAATTAAGCGAATCCCAGTTGGCTAAATGCTGAGGGGAGCCGCCTGAGGAAGGATCTGGCCTGTCATCATCAGGGTTGGAAGTCATTTTGGGAGAGTCACGAACTTTTGAAGGAGAGGTTGGCTCTTTGAAATCTGCGTAGATTTTATCTATTTCGTTTATGAAGAATTCTGCCAGAACATTGCACTGTGATGAGTTCAGACAAGGGGCTTTCGGTTGGCATGTCGAACCAGAGATTTCCTGTACGATTTTGAAAAGTGCTTTAGGACGGTTCTGAGCGTTCTCAATTGTTGCTTTTGTATATTCAGCTCTGGCTGATGTACATTTGGCATGATATTTCAATAGAGCAGCTTTATATAATAGCTTTGTTGAGGGGTCGTAGTAAGCACGCCATCGACGCTCTAGATTTTTGCAGGCTGTTTTTTCGAGTTTGAGTTCTTCTGTAAACCAAGGGGCCGGGGGATGATGTGAACTTTGTTTTTTATCTCTTTGTGGAAGGCATACATTAATGGCCGAACTGAGCCAGTTATGAATAACTTCGGCTTCATCGATGTTTGTTATATTAGTGAGGGGCCTGGTTTCGTTCAGATGTGCAGTCAACTGGGCAATATCAAGTTTTTTCCAATTTCTCATTACCCTTGGTCCGTTAGGAGCCTTCTGAGAGGTAACAGATGGGGGCACGGTTATGTTAAATTCCACCAAGAAATGGTCGGACCAAGGGATGGGTATAGGTGGTTTACATACAATATTATCAAAGTTGAAAAAGACCGGATCAAGTAAATTGCCGGCCTTATGAGTTGGACCGGAGTTGCATAGGGTAAGGTTTAGAGCAGCTAGATCTGCAATAAGATTAGTACTGGTATGACAAGAGACATCATTAAAGTATGCAGACTTATTTTACTTTCAAGGTTAAATGATCGCAGGACTATGGGAAGGCGTAGTAGCCAAGGAATGTTGCTCTAGTTGCAGATTTAAACCGTGTGGTCTTATTTTTGTGTGCCCTTTATTGCACTCTGCACGTCGTCAGATTCTCAGACCGATCTTTTTAAAATATAATGGACAATCGGCAGTTGAGGCTCGTCAATGTTTATTTGCCCTCCCCAGGAGATGATGTGTACAAAATGTTTTAACTTTAAAATGCTTCTTAAATGTGTATTAGTTCCTAGTTTTGTCAGTGTTTGTGTCAATTATGTTTGCGTAAATGTATGTTAGTATTCACGCTTTTAAATGTTCTGTTTTAAATTGGGCTGTATTCATGCATCAAATTCAAATCACATAGTTTTATATGCTCAACTTGCACTTTGCACGTTGCTACTTTTTAAGATGATTCCTTTTATATTGTCGTAACTATGACTGTAAATGCATGTTTATATTTGTATTTTTCCACTTCCTATGTGGACCTCCATCGAAGTTCCAAAACAGATGTAAATGTATTGCTGTCATGGATTTTTATAAAAGATTGCAGGGATTTACTAATCAAAATGATGCTTTATTAATCATAATGATTGCAGGTGAAATATGGTTACTGATGTTAGTGAATGGTTAGAATGTGATGCGTGGTCTAAGAGTAACCGTAACAATGCCATTAGGTCTTTATCTAATGTGACACCCTCCTATATATAATAAATGTGCCATTTTGTATGGGGGGGTTTACTGTGATTTTTGGGAGTCATGATCCTTGAGGAGTCAAATGCAATGTCATCAAAGGTATTTCCACCAAATATATATATATATATATATATATATATATATATATATATATATATATATCCAACAACCTCCTTTGAAAAAAGAAGCAGAGGCCACAACAGGGGAATGCAGGCAAGCCTCTTTATTCAGCAATGATAGCAGTTAGGCGAATGCATTTCGGCATTTAAGTATGCCTTCCTCAGCGCCCAGAGTCTTAAGGAGTCGCAGGTAACATCGTGCATTTTGAATGTTAGCCCCAGAACAATTGGTTCCAGTCCGCTCCGCCCCCAAGGCCGATGTCCTTTCTCACCTTCTGCAGCGCACTGAATGATTGTGCACTGCAGATCCCAGAATGCTATGCAACTCTAGGTAGGTGATTTACGGGGGGTAAATAGTTGTTGAAAGCAGATTGTGGCACCACAATGTCACTGTGCCACTTCCCCTGCATCCTTGCTAGAACTCCGGTGCCTCCCTGTGTCCCCAACCGCACCAACCTCCATGGGACAGGACTCCACTCGGCGGGGCAAGGCTGGTAGTCCAATCTCGCCCAGGATGAAGTTAAATAACTCTTTCACCGTTCCATCTCCTCCTGCACCCGGGGGGTGGGGCTTGGTTGTTCCAATACACTGGAAATGTCCAAAAAATGCTGCTGCAAAAGCAACATCTGCCAGTAAGACCAAGGCCAGCTTTGCGATGCGGTTGCCTCCAAGGCGCGTTTCTGGCTCACGCGCTAAATTTCTCCAACAACCTCCTTTGAAAAAAGAAGCAGAGGCCACAACATATATATATATTCCCTCATCCACAGCAGTATGAATAGACACAGCAGAGACGCACTCACGGATCAGTTACTGCAAGATTCTTTATTGTGCGGTCCCCCCTTGCACTGACAGATGCATTTCGGCGTGGAACGCCTTTCTCAATGTCAGTGACACAAAGTCCGATTCAGACTTAAGTACAACCTCATAGGTGCATGTGATCAAAACATTCCGAAATGAAATGCTAAACATCAAAGAAGTGACAACAGCTCAAATCTGTAGCGGCCATCTTTGAAGGTGCAAAAAGTGCAGTAATGAATAAAATAAACAGTGATAATAAACCAAGGTATATACAAACAACAGCGTTGCAGGGAATGGGCCCTCTAACCTTAATGGTTCCACATGGTAGAAGACTCGCTAGTAATGTAAACATTTCATGGAGAATATACAGAAAACCATGTGTGTCCAGTGAATTGCACTAATGTAATGATTGTCTGAATTATTTGAGGAGACTAATCTATTAAGAAATTTTTTTTTGATAGCGACTAGTGATATGACATTAATTCTGCCACACTGTAACACTAAGCTGGATCATTGCCCATTCAATTATGAAGGGTACATATGGGCCAGTACTATCGACACACATTGTTTTTTGTATATTTTTCATGAAATGTTTACATTACTAGTCTTTGACCAGCATTTGAAAACAATGCGGGTAGGCCGCGCAGACCCCCCCGCAGCCCTGAGGACCACCACCTCTCCAGGACAAAATCCAAGAAAGGAGGAGGGGCCATGTCATAGATGGCCCTGGGGACCGCCGCCCCCCCAAGTTCGCCTCCTGCTATGCTATGGCTTTGTGGGAGTTTTACCGCTCCCGCCTATCCATAGCAAACGTTCTACTTCCAGCAAGCTAGTGCATTAAATATACTTTTGCTTGCTGGAAGCTGAGCCAAATTGCTTTCACAGAGAGGGAACTGAATGTTCAGCTGCCCCCTCTCTGTAAAAGCACTGCTGGTTGGAGGATGAAGTCCACTTGGCTCTTGGGGGCCAACTACCTCTTTTGTTATTTACAGTAAGCCCTTCACAGTGGGATTGCTGAGGGGTCTTCGGAGGCCACGTCCCCTATCTCTACTACTCTGCTAACCTGCCTCCTGGCGCACTCCTGTTTGGAGGATGAAGTCCTCTTGGATTCTGAGGGACCTTAAGGGCCAAGAAACCCTCCTGTTACCTGCAGTAAGTCCCATGCAGCGGTATTCTTGAGAGCTGGTCGGAGGCCCCTCCCCTTTCCCCACCACTCTGCAGACACAACTACTAGTTAAAAAACATAGGAATTCACTTAAAAATAACAAAGGTTACAGGGACGTTTGAGTTAGGAACTAAAGTTTAAAAACCTTTGAAATTCTCTTTAAAAAAACAAACGTTACAGGGATGTATAGTTAGGAAATAGCATTCTGAAGTTCTATTTTCCCAAACCAGCACATTTTTAAAATAATGGGTTGTAGCTTTAGCTATTGATGATTTTTTCTTGTGATATTGTATTTTAGGAAATCACGGATCAACGGTTGTTCCAGAAAACAGCTAAACTATGCAGGTTATTTGCTAATTTGCTTGTGCATTACTCTAAGGTGAGTCTTGTCTCTGGTGTGTTCTGAATAGTTAACACCACCAGCATCATGTGTTTGACAGTGCCCAATCAACATAGTGTTAGGTGATTGGAATATAATTTCACCAAGGAAGTACATTGTTCCCTCAATGTTGTATTAGTTTATCTTTTCTTTACTGTTTTTATTGATTTTAAAAATAATGATTTTTCAGCATTTACTCATTTTCAAGTTCACATGCTTCATATGTTACCAGGAATATAATGTTTCTTGTTGGTTTGGAGATCTTTAATTTGTAGAAACATATCAGTTTTCGAAGCAGATGCTAAGCATCCCACTGCTAGAGTCCATTATGTGCATTATGTGATACAGAAGCTTCATATGGCAGAGTTAGGTTTTCACTCAAGTGTAGTATAAGTTTGCAACACCGTTCCATGGTTTTTCCTCCTAAAACAAGTGAAGTTAAATGTACTTTGGTTTGACTAATAAGGATAATTGGATTATATTTTAAAAACATAAATAAAGAATGCAACTGTTACTTTCTATAGGCATGTTTTCATTTTTATCATGTGTTCCTAGGTACAGACATAGTCTGATATTTAGGAATTCAGACAGAATCCTGTGATGGACAACTAAGATTACAAGTAAGTATCTTTTCTTGACTAGCAAAATTTGATCGTTACAACACTATGAAAGTATGTTCTATGCATGAAGAGGATGACTACAAAACTCCCATGTTTCAGCTACTTAAAAGGAGGACAGTTGTAGCTGTGGAGAATCTGAAGATCCTTATGGCTACTACCCCCTTGAGGAGGCCGATGATAACTGGTATGAGGAATTGGCGGATATCACTGGTCTGGACATCTCATCAGACACTGGTGTGGCCTTGCCTCCTTTCATGGCTATAGAGGAGGCGGCCTCTTTTGCTATGGTGGTGAGGAGGGCGGCTGAGGTCCTGGACAGCAGTCAAGATTAATGATTTGGAAGGTGTTTCAGTCACAAGTCACCCCCTCAGGATCCATTCTCCCTTTTATGTTTCAAGACATTATTATTAGCGTTTATAGAAAAACATAACGCAGCACTCAGTACAACACTATGCAGATGTTTCAAGGCAATACTGAGGGAGTTAAATCGAAACTCTATGGCTCATACATGGTCTCAGGCAATGCTAGCACAGAAGGCCTAAAATGGCATGCAGAACACCATTACGTAATGCAGTCAATTATATCGTTAGCAAAGGGCAGTGTCAAACGTAAAAATCTCTAATACTGATATCTTAGAGTTCCAATTGTCTAGTGACAGGGGCGAAGTCTCTAAGACACAAGGCCTTGTGTCAGCGTTTTAGGTCTCCTTCCCTATTAAGCTTGCCTTAACTGCATTACAATGACATTGTTGTACCTATTAGCTATACATCATGAATCAAAGAAAAAAGAAGAACCAACCACTAGGGAGGGGGGAGGAAAGGAAGAGGATAGAGGCGGAGGGTGAGTTGATGCGACGGGGGGACGGTATGATGCCCTACTACTAATTCCGAGACATGTCGCATTACTGGAGCGTGCAGTTCCAGCTATGCCAGATACCATCTCTGGCAGCATGTGGAACAGGGCTAAACCGGCAACAATGGTGTATGCGTCGGGAGACAGAGTGCTTAAGTCGTGGAGAGTGTATGAGGGCGGTGTACAGTGCAGTCAGTCAGTGGGGTTCCAAAAGCCCTCTGGGTCAATGGGGTGGACCGCATCGTCAAAAAGCTGGGGTGCTCGGAGTCTTGGTGGCTGTAATCTAACGTTTTCCAGTCGCCCCAAATTATCTACCAATGGTTTCCACAGTTTCGTGAATTTGATGTCCCTAAGGTGGAGGCGTGCTGTGAGCAACTCCATCGCCACTGTGTGCCATAAGTGGGTGAACCACACATTTATGGAAGGTGTTTATGCTTTCTTCCAGTAGAGAGCAACCATCTGTTTTGCAGCACCCAGCATATGGAGACTGAGATGCCGATCACGGCGAGTCATAGCTCGCAGGTTCACCGGCCTAAGGCCCAGAATGATTGTGAGCGGATCTTCAGACAGTGGGTATCCAAACACCCGTTTAATATGGCTGAGGACTTCTTTCCAGTAGGCAGTCAGAAGAGGGCACGTCCACCAAATGTGTATAAAATCCCTCAGTGCTTAAGTGCAGCGCCAACATAGTGGGGACGCATTAGGGAACATTTTTTGAAGTTGAGTGGGAGTTTAGTACCATTGGGTCATTACCTTGTATGCAGATTCTTGCTGGGGGATGCTATGGAAAGTTTTGGGAATATCGTGCCAGAGACGCGCCCACTGAGAAGGGGCAATGTCGGCATCAGAAAGTGACTGCCACCGCTGCTGATATGGGTGAGGGTCCGAACGCTGTGAGTGCTGGAGAACTTGGTATATGCAAGAGATTAGCCCCTTAGAGGTGCAGAAGGTACGTACCAGCCGCTCGAAAGGTGTGAAAGGTCGCGTGGTGGCCTGCGCTAAAGAGGAGCCCTGTAGCCAGTGACAGAACTGGATATATTGAAATCTATCCTTCTCTGTTAGACGAAATTCTTGCTTGCATTGAGCAAAGGTTTTGAGGTCTTCCCCCTTAAATAAGTTGCGTATCATTCTACAATCCTTGTCTGTTCAGTTTGCAAAATAGGGTGGGCGACACGCGGGGGGAAACTGCGGGTAGCGAGCAATGGGAGTATGCGGGAACGGGAAGGAGGTAAGGCCCCTGCAGACTGCCACTTTGTCCCAGATCTTGAGTACTGTTTTAGTAGGAACTGCTATGTAGGCGCTATGATGGCGCACCTCACGAGGTAACCAAGCGTGGTCCCAAAGAGGGCGACGGGTGACCGCCCGATCCATGTGGAACCACACCTTCTCACTCCCCACGTTCCCCATTACCGAATAAAGCGAAGATGGGACACCCAATAGTATTCTATCCAGTTAGGGCAGGCAAGCCCACCCTTGTCTCGCGGGAGCATTAAAATTTTACTAGAGAATCGCGTTCTCTTGCCGCCCCATATGAATGCGGTCAATTCACGTTGTAACCCCAGAATTTGGTGTTCTGGGATGGGCGTTGGCAAAGTTTGAAATAGGTAAAGAATCTTCGGTAAGATGGACATTTTTACTATGTTGAGGCGGCCTAACTAAGAAAGTGGCAAAGCTTTCCATGCTCGCTGGTCGGTGATGACTGAGACCAAGATATCTTACAGAGCTGGTCGCCCACTGGTAGGGGACGAGGGCCTGCAGGGTCGCAATCTCCTCGGCCGGGATCGTGAGATTAAGGGCCCATGATTTCGTGTGATTGATTTTAAGCGATGAGGCTTGCTCGAAAGTCTGGGGCAGGGTATGTACCACTGGAAGCGAATGCAATGGATCAGATAAAGTGAGAAGTAGATCGTCAGCAAAGAGGGCAATCTATGTTCGATGCCCCCGAGGGCAATACCACGAATATCAGAGGACCGGCATATCATGGCGAGTGCCTCCACTATAAGGGCGAACAATAGAGGTGATGGGGCAGCCCTGCCTAGTACCTCTGCGGATGGAGATATACTGCGTAAGCTGACAGTTTACCTGTACTCTGGTGAGCGGCGACATGTAAGGAACCATAATGCGCGCTATCATCTGTGGACCCAAACCCACTTTCTGCAGAACGGCATGTAGAAATACCCAGTCCACCCGATCAAGCGCTTTTTCAGCGTCCAGCAAGAGCAGGCAGGCCGGTTCCCTCCAGTGCCAAGGTTTGCCAACAAGGTGCGCTACTCTGCACACATTGTCCGCCCCCCTGGCGTTGTTGGATAAACCCCACCTGGTCAGGTTCAATGAGATTAGAGAAGTGTGGGCTAAGTCGCTTGGCAAGGATTTTGGTGTATAATTTGAGATCTGTGTTTAACAGGGCAATGGGGTGGAAGGAAGAGCATAGTGTGGGATCTTTTCCAGGATTCGGGATGAGGGCAATTTCTGCCATCGCCATGTCCGGGGATGGCCTGACGGAATCCGTGAAGGAGTTAAAGAGGCGTAAGAGATATGGTTGCAGTTGTGGCAGGAAAGTGCGATAGAACGAGACTGGGAGCCCATCAGGGCCTGGTGTTTTGCCTAAAGGAAGTTCTTTTAGGGCACTAGTTAATTCTTCTAGAGTGATAGGTTCTTCTAAGTGCTTGGAATGATACTCAGTGTTGTGGTTCCGCCCACTCAGCCCATGCACCGCAGGAACGAAGTGAAGTATGCACCAATCCCCTCTTCCTGCCCATATGACACCTCACAGACACACAACTATAAGGATGCCAATGAACCTGAAAAGAGGGTGGTATTAAGGTGACACCAAGTCTTCCACCCTTGTTGTAGATAAAAAAGACACTGCTCCCGTCTCCTCGCCTCCGCACCTAGGTACACAGACAGAAGGGAATACAATTCACCAAAAGCATAACAGTCAAGGTAATCCCTAACCCCCAATAACAATAAGCATGTCCTGCTACCACAATCACCACAGCCAGCTTACCTATAAACAATGCAGGTTTTGCCTCAATGAGACACAGGACAGCAGCTGATATCGAGTCCAAGTCAACTTCAGGGACTCAGTAGAAAAGACTTGAAATATTGTATTGTGTCACCCATTCAGAAGACGGTAACATAAGGGGAAAAAGGAAAAGATGCCCGTAAAATCCGGAGCACACCAGAAAAAACCCCTTTATTAGTGGTTTTATTAAGGGCAACGAACTAACCCCAGCCAGGGTAAAGGAAAAAATAATCGGCACTCGCGGAATGACCCGAAAAAGGGTCACTTCCGCATAAGGAGATGGTGCATTACAAAATAAAGGACACGTCCCGAAGCCCCGCGATGACTCGTGTATCCTCCGGATTCACCACAAGCACAACAACCCACTCCCGTATTACGGAGGTCGTTAGGAGCCCCTAACTTAAATGACCACCGGCAACGAGTGCCGAAAAACCGGCTGGGAAGAAGGAACAAGGGACAAGGGAAAACTACCTAACTAAGAGGGGCAAAAAGCAAGAAGGGAAGGGAAGACAAAACGGGACTGAAAAGAGGGGCAAAGTACTCCGAGGGGAGTCACTGAATCAAGTCCTCACGAGCCCGTGAGGATAAATTGACAAACAGCCAAGGAGTAAGCAAAAAATCTGCACACAACAGCCAGGAACCAGGAACCTTCACAGGAAGCAATAACTAGCAGGGAAGTAAAGGTAGGACAGGCTTTTAACCACTTCCTATACGATCATGTGATGGCAGGCCATGAACACTAAAAAAGGACTACCCCTGCCCTCGCATCCTAACAGTACCCCCCCCCCCCGATGACCCTCCCCACAGGGCGGGGTTTAGCGGGATGCCTTCTGTGAAACATACGGACCAAGCGTGGTGCATGCACCCCCGCGGCTGGCTCCCAAGTCCTGTCCTCCGGGGCATATCCCTTCCAATCAACCAGATAATATAGGTGACCCCTCCTGCGCCTTGAGTCTAAGATAGCCTGCACCTCAAACTCAACCTCCCCATCGATGACCAAAGGTGGGGGCGGAGGCAACACCCGTGCCGAGGGTACATATGGCTTCAATAATGACGTATGAAATACAGGATGGATCCTATAGTCCTGGGGTAACTGAAGCTTCATGGCTACTGGATTAACCACCTGTAGAACTGGAAAAGGGCCCACAAACCTGGGTTGCAATTTACGAGAACCCTGCATCCTCAAATTACGAGAGGCCAACCACACCATATCACCCACCTTATACAGTGGGGCTGAGGCCCGATGTCCATCAGCCTGCCTCTTCATCTCCGCCTTGGCTTCCAACAACCTCACTCGTGCCAAATCCCAAATGTCACTCAACTTCTTACACACATCATCAATGGCCGGCACATGCCCAGTGGGTTGAATGGCTATAGCCCTAGGATGATACCCCAAGGAGCAATAGAAGGGTGTCATACCCAACGCGGAGTGCAAGCTGTTATTATATGCAAACTCCGCAATGGGCAAAGCAGTCAGCCAATCGCAAGACAAAGATGACACCAGACACCTCAAATATTGCTCCATGGTCTGATTGGTGCGCTCGGTTTGGCCATCCGACTGAGGATGATACGCCTAAGACATCCGTATCTCAGTCTTCAGCACCAAACAGAGCTCAGTCCAAAAATGAGACACAAACTGAGCCCCCCTATCAGAGATAATTACCGACGGCAAGCCATGTATCCTCACTATCGCAGACATGAACACCAACGCCATTTCCTTGGCTGTAGGGATCTTGGGTAATGGAACGAATTGTGCCATTTTAGTGAATAGATCAACCACCACCATTATGGCGGTACATCCGCTCACCGAGGGTAATTCGGTCACAAAATCCATGCTGATGGTATGCCAAGGGGAAGGAGGGACGTCTAAGGGCTGCAAAAGACCCGAGGGCTTACAATGTGATGGTTTGTTAATGGCACAAATAGGACAAGCTGTCACATGGTTCTGGATATCCTTCGCCATTGACTCCCACCAAAACCATCTCATGCACAATTCCCTTGTTTTCCCTATTCCTGGATGTGCCACCAATGCAGAGGAATGGCACCATTCCAACACCTCTTCCCTCAAGACGGGTGGGATAAATAACCTACCCTCATGATATAACAGTCCATCCTGAATGGTGACCTGGGGCAATGACCACCACGGATCCATATCCATCTGACCCAATCGCTCCTTTACCAGTTCAGGGAAATCGCCAGATGTTACGGCCCCAATGATCCTTCGACCATTGGCCTGACGTCACCCAAGGAACTCACCTCCCCGGGACCGACATGAATCCGGGATAGGGCGTCAGACTTGATCTGCTGTGCAGCGGGTCTATAAGTAATGACAAAGTCATATTCATTCAAAAATAGAACCCACCGCATCTGACGAGGTGTTAAAGCCCTAGCAGATCTAAAAAACTCCAAATTTTTATGGTTGGTGTAAATGGTGATAACATGTCGTGCACCCCATAAATAGTGACGCCATTCTTCGAAAGCCAACTTCACCGCTAATAATTCCCTCTCCGCCACCGTATAATTACGTTCTGCTGGTAACAACGTTTTGGAAAAGAAGGCGATGGGGTGCATATGGCCAGTGTCTTCATCTCGTTGAGACAACACCCCACCCACCGCGCACATGGATGCGTCTGTCTCAACAAAGAACGGCAGGGCAGAATCAGGGTGCACCAACACAGGTGCCGTTGTAAAATGTTCGAGCAACAGTTGGAAAGCCTCCTGAGCCTCAACAGACCATACAAAAGGAACCCCCTTTCGCAATAAACGGGTCATTGGAGCCACCACCTCGGAAAAGTGGGATATAAACCGCCGGTAGAAGTTGGCAAAACCCAAGAGTACCTGGATTTGCTTCACAGTAGACGGTATGGGCCAGGATACAATTGCCTGGATCTTTTTAGGGTCCATTCGAACTCCTGCCGCCGAGATAATAAACCCCAAAAACTCCACCTCAGGGGTGCTGAACTGACACTTCTCCAATTTTGCATACAGATGGTTTTCCTGCAATTTTACTTGTGTCACATGATCTTGATGTTCAGCACCCGTTTCCGAGTAAATGAGAATGTCATCCAGATAGACAATGACAGTTCTATCCAAATATTCCCTTAGGACCTCATTAATAAAGAACTGGAATGCCGCCGGCGCATTGCATAAACCGAACGGCATTACACAATATTCGAACAGTCCCTGTTTGGTCTTAAAAGCAGTCTTCCACTCATCCCCGGGTCGAACCCGTATCAGATGGTAAGCGCCCCGCAAATCCAACTTGGTAAATACCGTGGCTTTGCGAAGCTGGTCCAATAACACAGGGATGAGTGGAAGAGGGTACTTGTTCTTTACTGTTGCTTTATTCAAGACCCTATAGTCTACACAGGCCCTCAAGGACCCCTCCTTCTTCGGAATAAAGAAGATCGCCGATGACACAGGCTAGGTGGAAGGATGGATATAACCCAATCGTAACATCTCCTCAATGTACTCCTTGAGATGCTCCTCCTCCGGTTCCGCCAAGGCATATATACGGCTACAAGGCAGCGGAACACCCGGCACCAGATCGATCTTACAATCAAATGACCGATGCGGGGGAAGACCCTGAGCACATCCCTTGTCAAAGACCGCCTTAAACTCCGAATACTGTAAAGAAACAGAGCTCACTTCAGTCGCCGCACAAGACAAAGGATAGATCCGCTCCCTGGCCTCCAAATAACAATGCTTCAAGCAATGAGCGGAATCCAACGTTACCAACCGCTGCACCCAATCGATCTTCGGATTGTGTTCTTGCAGCCAAGGGACCCCTACTACCAAACCAAAAGAAGGCGCATCGATCAAATCAAAGACCACTGCTTCCGAATGCCCGTTCTCGCACAACAGCCGTAAAGGAACAGTTTCTGGCTGTTCCTTAAGATGACATGAGATCCTTAGTTTGTCAGCCAACGATATATCAATAAAATTACCGGTTGCACCTGAGTCCAACAAGACCGATACTGGGACCCGTTCAGACACAGAAAGCAAAAGATGGGCATTAATGATGAAATGCCTTGGCGCCCGATCTACCACTCCCAACACATCATACGGTCTCCTTCGTTCCTTCTGGTGGCAATTGCGTCCCTCTACTTGAACAAAAGCTACCTTCTTGCCATACCCCATACCCGACGGTTTCACAGGACATTCCCTGGCAAAATGGCCTCCCTGTCCACAGTACAGACACAGGTTTAATTCCCTTCTCCTCTTCTTCTCTTCCGGAGTCAAAGGCCCACCCATCCCTCCTATCTCCATAGGTTCGGGCGCTGTTTTGCTATCCCCCACTGGTTTTGCCTCTGGCTTCACATAACCTCCCGTGTGACCTGAAAACGACTACGTTCCCCGCGTCTCTCTGCCAAGCGATGGTTCAGTTTGACTACCAGATCAATGAACGCTGCGCAGTCCCCAGGTGGATCCACCACCTGTGACACCACATCCTTAAGTTCCTCACAAAGACCTTGGTAAAACAGGGAAGTCCTTTTGTCTGCTGGCCAATGAGTCTCAGATACCAACCGATTGAATAACGCTATGTATGACAACAGGTCCTGTCTGCCCTGCCGTAACTTCGAGTTCTGCGTCACTCGCCTGCATAAAAGCATGCTTAGCAAACAAGCCCAGCATCAACTCTTTGAATGCCGCGTAATCATACAATACTCGATCGTCGCTATCAATCAAGGGAATAGACCACTGAGCAGCGGTGCCAGACAAATATGAGATGGTAAAAGCAACTTTAGCCGAATCATCCGGAAAGGCACCAGGTTTGCACATAAAGTGCAGCTGGCACTGATTCATAAAAGTGGCATATTTCTCACTATCCCCAGAGAACCTTTCAGGGGGCGCCAAGGGCACCGCAACAGGGGTATTAACCGTAACTGCGAGGGGAACTCCACCTCCCGCAACACCCGAACCTGACCCACCACTATACTGGAAAGTCGCTGGCTGGATAACCATTGCTTGACCCCTTTGATGCAGCTGATCCCTAGCCCTCACGGCTACCAACTCTTGCTTCAGACCCATATTCTCTTGTCGTAAATCCTGCACCTGAGCCTGCAAGGCTGTCAAAGCCCCCATAACATCCTGTAGGGTGGGCACACCCGTACCCCCACCCGAGGGATTCCCTGATTCATCATTCATCTTCGTCCGGGCAGTGCGTAACCACCTGGGCTAGTTATTCTGTTGTGGTTCCGCCCACTCAGCCCATGCACCGCAGGAACGAAGTGAAGTATGCACCAATCCCCTCTTCCTGCCCATATGACACCTCAAAGACACACAACTATAAGGATGCCAATGAACCTGAAAAGAGGGTGGTATTAAGGTGACACCAAGTCGTCCACCCTTGTTGTAGATTAAAAAGACACTGCTCCCGTCTCCTCGCCTCCGCACCTAGGTACACAGACAGAAGGGAATACAATTCACCAAAAGCATAACAGTCAAGGTAATCCCTAACCCCCAATAACAATAAGCATGTCCTGCCACCACAATCACCACAGCCAGCTTACCTATAAACAATGCAGGTTTTGCCTCGATGAGACACAGGACAGCAGCTGATATCGAGTCCAAGTCAACTTCAGGGACTCAGTAGAAAAGACTTGAAATATTGTATTGTGTCACCCATTCAGAAGACGGTAACATAAGGGGAAAAAGGAAAAGATGCCAGTAAAATCTGGAGCACACCAGAAAAAAAACCTTTATTAGTGGTTTTATTAAGGGCAACGAACTAACCCCAGCCAGGAAAAAGGAAAAAATAATCGGCTCTCGGCACTCGCGGAATGACCCGAAAAAGGGTCACTTCCGCATAAGGAGATGGTGCGGTACAAAATAGAGGACACGTCACGAAGCCGAAGCCCCGCGATGACTCGTGTATCCTCCGGATTCACCGCAAGCACAACAACCCACTCCCGTATTACGGAGGTCGTTAGGAGCCCCTAACTTAAATGACCACCGGCAACGAGTGCCGAAAAATCGGCTGGGAAGAAGGAACAAGGGACAAGGGAAAACTACCTAACTAAGAGGGGCAAAAAGCAAGAAGGGAAGGGAAGACAAAACGGGACTGAAAAGAGGGGCAAAGTACTCCGAGGGGAGTCACTGAATCAAGTCCTCACGAGCCCGTGAGGATAAATTGACAAACAGCCAAGGAGTAAGCAAAAAATCTGCACACAACAGCCAGGAACCTTCACAGGAAGCAATAACTAGCAGGGAAGTAAAGGTAGGACAGGCTTTTAACCACTTCCTATACGATCATGTGATGGCAGGCCATGAACACTAAAAAAGGACTACCCCTGCCCTCGCATCCTAACACTCAGGGGATCCCAATCGCAAGCGTCAAGGGTGGCCGATATTAGGTCAGGTGCGGGCGGATCACTAGAATAGAGAGACGCATAATAGTCGTGGAACGTTTGAAGTTTAGCCGATTCTGTGGTGGCCCATGATCCGTCTCCCAACTTTAATTTCGCAATGTGAGCTTTAGCCGCCCATGTTCTCAAGCGACATGCTAGGACAGTACCTACCCTGTCCCCACCGTCACAGTAGCGCTGTCGCAACTCAAGTACAGCGTGTTCGGCCTTGTTTGTTCTATGCGCACAAAGCTGGCCTCTGAGGACAGCTAAGCGCCTCTTGTGGATCACCAAAGGACGCTCCTGATCTAAATTCCCAAGTGTCTTAATTTTGCGCATGAGTTTAGTCTCGTACAGCCTGGCCTCCCGCGACCTGGCAATGGCGAAGGATGTAAGGGCGCCACGAATCGTAGCTTTGAATGCATCCCATAAGACAGGAAGAGGTGTTTCCGGGAGGTCGTTAGTTTCGAAATAGAATCAGATAGTAGCTTAGAGTTCTTCCCTATCCACTGGGTCTCTAAAAATGTGGGGTGGAAACCGCCATCTAGTAGGCCGCTTAGGGTGGGAGAAGCGCTTGTGAAGAAGTAACTCTACCTGCGCGTGGTCAGAGATCGATATGTCTGAAACAGCTGCCGAAAGGGTGTCTTTAATCAAAGTATGGGACACGAAAAGAAAATCAATGCGAGAATAGGAGCGGTGTGCGTGGGAGTAGTAGGTGTAATCCCGAAGCTCGGGGGAGTGATAGCGCCAGGCATCAACAAGGTTTAAAGCGGTGAGGGATTTTTTCGTTGCTGCCGACATAGCTCTCACCCCACGAAAGGCACCCTGTTGGACTTGGCCCTTCTGGCAGGTTCACCCCTGAACTTTTTGCCTTTTAATGTTACATCATTATAGTGATTTCTGGTCTTTGCGCACTTTAGCACTGTGGCGCAGTGTAAAGTGCGTACGCTCTGAGTGCGTGTGTGAGATTGGCCTGCCCTCCCATAGGAATGCATGGGAAATATGTGTGTCCATGGTAATCCCTGATGCGTGGGGGTGGTGATGGACGGAGCATCTGAACGAATCAAACACTCACACCCAGTCAACAGATCTGGATTTAATCCATCACCATTCTTTAGCCCACTCTGCCACCCCAGTTCACACATGGCCATATGCAAATCAGTCTGACCCTGTGCCTCATGGGAACAGTCCAGCCCAAACTGCCAAGCCATGCCTTCCCTGGACCGGAATCAAGCTTCCTAGGACCGGTTTCTGGCATTCCAGCTGTCTTCAGCCAGGCTTGCTTGAATCCAGTGGCAAAGTGAGCAAGGGACTCGACGTCTGAGCATACCCTGCCAACTTATGGTGAACAAAGCGGTACAAAAGGGGGTGGTGATGGACGGAGCATCTGAACCAATCAAACACTCACACCCAGTCAACAGATCTGGGTTTAATCCATCACCATTCTTTAGCCCACTCTGCCACCCCAGTTCAGACATGGCCATATGCAAATCAGTGTGACCTTGTGCCTCATGGGAACAGTCCTGGGGTGCACCTGGGACCTGAATAGGGCTGGGCTTTCCCTCCACAATGCTGGCTCTGCCCCCTGTGGTGCGACTGATCTCCCTAGCCTGGCCAGTGAATGGGCAGAGGGGCTGAGCACAACAGAGTGCTCCAAAACCAGCTGCGTTTGGTTTTCCCCCAACCTGCACCCTAGAGACAAAGGGATCCTGTGTATAAAAAGAGGCTGTGACCTCATGTTAAATGTTCTTGTTTCCTGACTAGAATCTGCCAGGGGCGTGCTGCTGCTGGGGCCCAGGGGAAGGCTTGCCTCCCTGGGCCCTGCCCAGCCCCTGGATGCCTTCAAGATCTTGTTTCTCTGGGACCCCTCTGCCTTGTCTGGGAGACTGGAGGACTCCCCTTTGCTGAGGAGCTGGTTGCTCCCTTTCTTTGCCCCAGGACCTTGCTGCCTCTTTTAGTGTCCTAGGAGCGCTGTGCTTGTCCTGGTATTTTTTGACCCTTTAGGAGGGAATCCCCTGATGAGGGATTCCCCCCGTGATCCTGCCTGGCGGGTGCCCACCCCGCTAATTGATATATTTTGCTGGCAGGAGCCTACCCTGCATTCTGCCCGCATTTGTATTTGTAAATTTGGGTGCCTACCCCGATTATGGGCGCAGTTATATTTTTCTTTAAGGGTGCCACCCCTTTTTATAGGCGCCTTAACGGGTGCCCACCCCGTTGCTACTTCTATTTTAAACCTCGAGGGTGCCTACCCCTCTCTGTGCCCCGAAAATCACCGCCGCGGCCCTCGCGCTGCACACAGGAAGTCAGGCACCGTAGTGCCTGACGCGGGGCGGGACTTCCGGCTTTGGAGGAAAGTCCCACCCGCAGCCGTGCTCTGATTGGGGGAGCGCGGGCAGGAGGAAGGCCCGCGAAAGAGAAGCCGCCGAGACTCGCAGGCTCCACTCTGAGCCCCGGTCCCGAGATGGGGGACCGGGTAAACAAAGGCGCTACCGCCGCCGATTGAGGACTTCTGCCTCCGCCCCTCCCCCCCAGCCAGTGAGTCAGCCAGGGAGTCCGGGTGGGGAGAGGCAGAGAGGGAGCGGTCCCGCCAGGAGAGTGGGCTGCTCCAGAGTGGCACTAAGTCCCTTCAGATTGTTTGAGCGGGCCGCTCCACAGCCGCCCCTCTTTTGTTTCAAGGGCCCTGTGGGGGTCCTGCGGTCCCGGGGGCCCGTGCCCCCCCCTTCCCTAACCATGGCGCTCCAACGCGGGGAGCATTTGCTGTATTTGGAGCCCACGAGGCTCCAAGGGGCATTGTTGTGTTTAGAGCCCCCGGAGGCTTGATTCTTAGAGTCCCCATGAGGGACTTGGGACACGTTATGTTCAGAGCCTAGATGGCTCCAACCTGTGCCACCATATGTTTGTTCTAGAGCCTGGAAGGCTCCCATGAGGCGCAGTTTTGCTCCAGGGCCAGAGGGCTCCAGCACTTGGCTCAATTTTTGTCCTGAGGGGCTAGTGAGAGCCCCTGTCGCAATTTGCTTTCCAGTTGCCCAGCAAGTAGTGGTCAGCTGCTCTGTTTAGGTTTTCTTTCTAGGGGACCTGTGTTGGTGAACTCAGGAGTGGACCGCGCTCTTTCGCCCCTATCTTGGCCTTCCCCAGCTGCGCAGCACTTAGTGCCAGCTGCAGCTTTTAGGCCCTGCTCTTATCCTCAGCTGCCCAGCAAGTATTGGGCAGCTGCTACGTATAGGATTTTGCGCAGTGGCGCAACCTGGACCTCAATGTGATTTATGCGCTAAATGTGATTTATGTACTAAATGTTATTTATGTACTAAATGTGATTTATGTGCTAATGCTTTGGGTGGTAATAAATGTACTGCGTGTAGTATGTTTTGCGCACCCTGTGTTGATACCTCTAGATATGGTTTATGCATAGGAGGTTGTTTTACCTGCTTAGGTTTATGTTATGGCAGCTGTACTTCCCTGTGTGATTTACACCCCTAGTGTAAGGTTTTACTTAGGTGGTGAGGGTCTAATGTTGTTGTAAAGCTTTTATTCGACATTTTGTCATAAAGCCAACACATTTAAAAATTCATTCATATACATGATTTTTAAAAGCAAGTAACATCTTTAAAAAAATAACAGAGAAAGAACAATATGTGCATAAGTCAAGTCCCAGACAACATCACGAAATATTTGCAATTTGTAAGGGGATACATTGCTTTTTCATAATTTATAATTTAACATACAGATATGATATTCTTCCAGTTTAGAATTAATTACAAGACCGAGTATTAAAAGAAGCTATATACATGATATAAATAGATAAAATGCCAGTAGTTAAAAGAGTTAATATACTATATTTTTAGTCCGTATTTCTTCCTAATCAAGCAGACACTATGGAGGTACCTACTGACTCCAAAGGTTATCAACTGGGAAGTTGAGGATCTGAATAACCTTTCAGCCTCTTTAAACGATCTTATGCCCAAATTTTTACAGAGAGGTTTAATCCATTTCATGCGTTGCATTTTATAAAGTGGACAAAAGAAAAGGATATGGGCCTCATCTTCTTTTTGTTTCAATTCACACAACTTGCAATATGAGTCATTCCCCTTGGAGTTTCCCCACTGGCAGATGTTTGCGTTTATCTGTAAAACCCCATATCTATATTGAAGATATACAGTTTTGGCCAAGGGTGGTTCAACTTCATCCATAAATTGTTCGAATATGGGGGTGTCCTTGAATTGCAAAAACTTGTGTGTTAATGAGCCAGTGACACGTTCATATACTTTACTAGTCATGTAGTACCAATAAGCGATTTTTACCTGTTCTTTACAGTTGGTTTGCAAAGTAGTTGGGTTTTTCCAGAAGTGTGAAAGACCAATTTGTGTGAGCCAAATGGATATATGTCTTAGCCACTTGATTGAATTAAATGTGTCCAATTCCCTAATTTCCAATAAACCAGCTCTATAGTCAGCGAGTTCCGGGGTAGACCATAGTCTTACCCAATAGAGTAATGGCCTCAACCAACATAAGAGATCTGTACGTTTTATGTTGATATCTAGATAAACAGGCACCAAAGGCATTCTTAATGGTAGTCTTAATAGGCGCCTAAAGAACGCGTTCTCATCAATATCAAATATCTTATTTGAGTAAGGCCCCCAAATCTCAGCCCCATATAGGGCTGCAGATTGTGCTTTTGCTTTAAACACTTCAATCGCAGGTGTTATAGCTTTTGAAGTACTCCCTCCATGAATTTTTAGAATGGGGAGAGAGTTGTGTTTGAGTGTCAGCCTACTTTTTTCTAATTGTTTTGTCCAGGATATTTTACTGTCAAGCCTGATACCAAGATAGTCGAAAAATTCCACATACTCTAGTTTAGTATTATTTAAGGCCAAATTCTTCTTAAAAGTTTTTGGGGGATTAATGGCCATGTACTTAGTTTTGAGTGAGTTAATTTCTAACCCCTTTAGCACACAATAACTATTGAATTGATTTATTAAATTTTGTAATCCTTTGGGTGTTTGTGATATTAAAATGGTGTCATCCGCAAATAACAATGCTGTGATTGCCTCATTGCATAATTTCGGGTAATCGTGGTTACATTGTGCCAGATAGGGGGGGATATCGTTTACAAATAAAGAGAAAAGGGTCGGGGCCAGCACACACCCTTGTCGTACCCCCCTTTTTACTGGAATAGCTTGAGTAAGTTCACCATTTCTTCCCCACCTTACTTTTGCGAAATTATCAGTGTGGAGTTTTATGAGGTTGGACAGCAATTCAACCGGGACGCCCATTTTCCTTAAGGTGTCCCATAATAGGGAACGGGGGACAAGATCAAACGCTGAGCGTAAATCCATAAATGCTACATATAGGCTACATTTCTTAATTTGAACGTATTTCCAACAAATACACATGAACCTGTACACTTGGTCCACAGTACTTGTCTTAATTCTGAACCCTGCTTGATATTTTGAAAGGATTTTGGATTCCTCTATCCAATCTAAAAGTCGGTTTAAAATGTGCCTGGCAAATTTTTTTTGTAAAATATCAATTAAACTAATCGGTCTGTAATTACCTGGATTATAGCGGTCCCCTTTTTTGTAAATGGTAACTATTTCCGCCCCCTTCCATGTTTCAGGGATCGGAGTTCCCAGCAGAATAGAGTTACACAAGAAATTTATATAGGGGCACCATACTTCAATGTTATGAGTGAATAAGTCCCCAGGTAATTTGTCTGGGCCTGGGGCTTTGCCCGCCTTAATTGCCTTTATTGCATACAGTGTCTCTTCAATACTAAATTTGAGAGAGCTGTTACACGGGGGAAGAGATCCTAGATTATTTTGGTCTGGGGACACCCCTGCCAGATCGTATAGTTTAACAAAGTGATCATACCAAGTTTTTTCATCCAGAAAAAAATCCCTGTTGGAGCTACCCGTTTTATTGTTTTTTGTTATCAAGCTCCAAAAGGTACTTTGATCGTGCTTCCTAGCAGCATTTAGAAGATCTTCCCAGATCGAATCATCCCATTCCTTTTTAGCGCTAGAAAGGAGTCTTTTATAATAGTCTCTACACTCTCTTACCCTTACCTGGTCTTTAGATTTCACGGCATTAATTAAATTACTTTTGGCTAGACGACACTGCTTATTGTACCACGGTGTCTCTAGTTCCAATTGCCTTCTTGTGTTGCCTTTCTCATTACAACATGTTTTACTCAGGAGGGGAGTTAATGACTCTACTAAATGATAGTGCATTTTAAGGACTTCGTGAGAACCCAAGCTCAAGTTGTCATATAAGGGGATAATATCTGAAAAGGTATTATAAATACCCACAAGTGTATCTTTTTTTGCTAATATATGTGGCCACTTTATAGCTCTTCTGTTGTTAGATACCTCAACCTCTCCCACCTCCCTGATAGATTCTGTTTCACCATCAGATATTAAGAATGGATAAGAAAGTAACCCCAGTTGTAAAGGAAAATGGTCACTTTCTGGTCTATTCACGACCTTAAAGGCTAACAACAGATGCCACAAGTTGGTTGTGATCAGCATAAAATCAATCAATGATTTATAGGTCCCCTTACTATACGTATAGTTTGCTGGTTTATCTGGATCTAGCCGACCATTACATGCCCTTAAATCGTTAGATACAGTCAATTCGAAGATCTGCATAGCTGCCACTGAGCTTTTAGCTGATTTTAAGCTATCTAGTGTAGGAATGTCATGAACCCTGTCTTCGTTTTCCAGTAAATTTTCAAGCCCCAGTACAGGCTCGAATTGGCAGTTAAAATCCCCACCTATGATTATTTTGGAGTTTGCCTCTAGGTTGCACAAATACAAACTTAGTTGTTCTACAACCATTGATTCCTTATTTTGGGGGTTTGGTCTGTTATAAATATTTATCAAGTAAACATCCCCCATGTCCTTCGTGGTCATCTTTACTCCAAGCAAATCATTAGAAGCAAGGTGCAAGGGTGAAACAACAACATTCAGGGATATTCTTATCCAGATCAATAAACCCCCTGAGGGTCTACCTCTTGCAGATGCAATTGCCCCACAATGAAATGCTTTATAACCAAGTCTATGAACCGTGTTGATTGCCCATGTTTCCTGTAAGAGTATGATATCATGCTCCTCTAGGAATGAACTCCAGTTCCTGTCACGAAGGTTTCTTGCCAATCCTGCAATATTCCATGACAGAATTTTTGTATCTGGTTTTAATTTGCATTGTGCTGAGTCACTGGGGGGGTGTTGCATACATTTATTCTTTCCCCCTCATTTGGTCCATCCAGAAACTCACCACCGGATACCAATTCTTGAGGCTCATTATATACCATTAATGACGTATTTTGGTCCTGTACAATACAAATATCCGTTAAATCCCTCACTTGATTTTCTCTAAGAGTACTAGCAGACAGTATTTCAGTCCGTATAGTTTTGGGTGGATCAGTTGCAGGGGGCGTTTCACAGGTTCTTGAGCTTATTCTTACACATGGATCCTTTACGTGGTCACTAAGCACGGGGGAGAGAGTTCCACAGTTTTCACACACTCCTACTTGTCATTGACCCCACCATGACCAATTTTTATCCACATCCATGTTCAGTGGGTACATTCTACTAGCAGGAGTCGGGGGATCAAGAAACGAGTATCTGTTGTTCATCAACCCTGACCAAGGTAGATCTCTATTGTCATGTATACGTTGCTTTGGGTAGAAATAACTAAGGTCACAAGTTCCGATTCCTAGTTGACCTCTCCGTTGATTTTGGCTGTACACAAGGTGTGCTACTGAAGGATCTTTAAAATTAACCAATATGCAGTCCCCTGTTATATCTTTTGGTCTAGTGCCCAACCAGCTGACTCTTCGAACTTGTATGACCTGGCAGTTGGCAGTGTGTGGCAGAGGTCTGTTTTCCCTCAGCCAATACAAGGTCTTGTTTTTCAGTTCAACGTAGGACTCCCTTTTGTTGGGTTTTAGAGGAGGGACGCCAGTAAGCACTACGACGTACGGTTGGCACCCTGGTGGAAGGTCTGCGTTTGGAGCTTTTTTGGGCACTAATTTGCCTATATTACAATCAATTGCTGGGTCATTGTTGTTAGGACCATTATTGATTGTACGAGCTGAGGTGCCTATCCCGTCAACAGGCTTTAATGGCGCCAAGGTTTGAGAAGTGGTTGTGATAGTTACCAATTTTCCTTTGCGTGGCGCAGGTTTTGGGGGAACAACCAATTGTGTACCTCCATTGATTGGTTGCGTCTTGGAGGGTTCTACTTGTGATCCTCTCAGTACGGCATTGACCCTATTCTGATGTGTCGCCTTATCTTTGCTAGGTGGTCGAGTTTGTTGCAATGGTTTAGGAACTACTGGACTGGGTTCTCCCCTTATGGTGTCTGCTCCAATCTTAGAGTGAAGTTTTACCAGTGATTTTAAGGCAAAAAAGTTGTCCAATGAGGTTTGCTCAAATTTATCCAAGCGTTCCGAAAGCCCTTTCAGTCTTTCGGTTACTGGTAGTAACAAAGTTGTCATGAGCAGTTGAATTTGTTCAATCAAAGAATTAGCTACTGGTGGATCTTTTGGGCAATTTACCAGTTCAGTGTCCTGCGCTGAACGGACTAAGACATTTACAAGATCACCCTCTTGTTTCTCGCTTACTTCTATCCCAGTAATCATAGACTCCGGCTCTGGGGATTTACAGTTGACACCCCCGTTCATATAGTTCCTTCGTATTCTCTTAAGGGCCTTCAGTCTATAGGCTTTTCGTGGAGTGACCAATCTCTTCCTTTTTCCTGCAGCACGATTTGCCTTTGGCGGGGGGGATAGTGGAACTTGTCCAGCAGGAACTTCATGTATCAATATTACGGGCAAAGTCGATTGGTCAATTACTGGAGTGACTGATTGATTTGTTATACTAGCTTCATCTAAGAATCTGCTTGTTGTCGCCGAGTCAGGAATAATTTCAAGAAGACCGCTATCTATCCTCGGGTCGATCACACAAGGCTGCATATGGCTAGGAGTTACAGAAATTAAAGGTTCTGTCAGGATAGTATTTGTTGGAGATTTGGCCTGTACCAGTGATCCTAGGGAAGAGCGCTTATTTACTAAGTATTCCCGTGATAATCTACGTTCTGCTAGAATGATTTCCTTCTCAACAACAGAAACGGCGCGAGTTATGAAGTTGTCCATGGTGCCTATCATAGAATTTCCCCCTCGCTTTGAGCATCTGCCAGAGCGAGTAGCCATTGGAGAGTAGGCAGACATATGGAACTTACAAAACAGTAATTAGTGCTGTAAACCCAGTGACACAAAAAATTGAATTACCAGAGATTTTTAGGGGGGTGGCCCGTCCCGACCCCTGCTGGCCCCGGACGGCCACAGACGGCCCGCCCTTTGCCCGGGCTTCGCCCGGCGTCCCGCTTGCGTCCCGCTAGGCGGGCCCGTGCCTGATTATGTAGGTGAAGGGCGGAGGTGGGCGGGGCACGCAGGGGGGCGCTGACCGGATGTTACGTGGTCAAGCAGGGACTCCTGGGATAGTGAGTCCCTGCCGCGCTACTCCCCTACAGCCTCTCTCAGCCCCGCAGGTGTTTAGCACAACAGCAATCACGGCAGCCAGGCAGCAAACCGCGTTGGTGGGTCCTCCCACGAAGCGGCTCCCGCGAAGCGGGAGCGCGAGCAGTAGATGGTAGGGAGGGGGGGCACAGCAGCAGATGATTCCCCACAGCGTCTCAGTTGAACAAGAGGGTCATGTAGTTAGACTGATACGATACTGTGTATGATGGATTTCATGGTGCAGACTGTTGCAAATGTACAGTGAGTTACCAGTGGTTATTGGTGGTGTTCTACCATGATTATTTGGTACTACAATTATTCTATGTTCTAAGTGCTATTTCTACAAAGTGCTAGTTCTAAAAGTGCTTATTCCTGACAGTGGTCCATGTGGCCCTGTCTTGTGTACATAATCCCTTGTAAATTCCACCCGTGCCAGTGGCATAGTGTAAATTGTGTGTTTATTATCTAATGTGTTTGGTATAATACAAAGGCCATTTGTATATATAACCTTGTGTGGAGTTTCTTTTGTGGTGGGCCTTGGGTGTTGTTGGTGGGTGCGTGCGCAAATGCTTTACACCTTGCCTCCGAAATAAGCCTGACTGCTCATGCCAAGCTAGCAAGAGGGTGAGCAGGGGTTATCTTGGCTGGTGACTTCCTTGCTCTGACGTAGAATGGTGGTTTCTACCTGGCTTGGGCGCAAGCCTTAGCCAACCAGAAATCGCCATTTCTAACACCCCCCCACTGCGATCTAGTTCCGCATCCCGTACCAAGTTAAAATCCCCCCCTACTATAAGGTCCGAATCCACCGGCACTATGTGATCTCCTAAGATCTCGCGTAAGAAGGCATCCTGACCCTGATTTGGCGCGTATATGTTAGAGAGTGAGTGTGCAATGCCCTCTCCGGACCTCCACCTTAAGACGTCTGCCCTCAGTGTCACAAATCACCTTGGTATCTCCCTGAGTGATGCCTGCCCTGCAGAGGATAGCTACACCCGCTGTCTTAGTGGCTGCTGAGGACCAGAACTGGTGAGGGAAACGTGGGTGAGACATGCGTGTTACAACAGCCCTGAGGGGATGGGTCTCTTGCAGGAAAATTATGTCAGGTTTTGCAACAATAAGTACCTCCATATTTGGCGCTGTTTGTTGATGGAGTTGAGTCCCTTCACATTAAGGGAAATGATCTTTAAACATGGTACGGAAGTAGTCATCACCTATCGTCGGGTGTAGTTGCCGCCTCAAAGCTCTCCCAAGTGTTGAAATGCCCCCCCCCCCCCCGCCGAGTGAATGGATAGGGAAGGAAAAGAGATGGGAAAAAGTAGGTGCGGATAAAAGAACTTGAATAATGCAACGGCCAACATGGCAAACAAGGCCTATTCCAGTGTAGGGTGTAGCCAGGCACACCGGCACAGCCTGTCCCGGAGATGTCACTCTCCCAGGAATAGGAGTGGGGGTCGGTCATCATGCTGAATAGTAAGTCAGTATCACGGAGGTGTAGCCCCAGGCCGCCGCATCCGCAGCGTAGATAGGGCATCTGCCAATGTAGCTTCCGGAGTGAAGAAAAGAGAGGCGTGACAAGTGCAGTCCGATAAACCAGAGCCTATCCCCAGGTATGGGGCAAGCATTCAGCGTATTTGCAAGCATCAAGGCGGATCATTTGAAGGCAGACGCTTGCGAGCCTGAGGGCGATGGTGCTCCTTCTAAAGACTTTATATGTTATATTTTGAATTGCTTTTCTTGGGATGATCTGCTGCCATCACTCGAAAATGGATGTCTGGAATGACGTACCGTGGTCCACTGAGGCTTCAACGTGACTCGAAGTTTGGAGGGCTCGCATGAAGGACTGGCCGGGGATGTGTCTGGGATTTGAAGCAGTTGGGCCACGTCTCTGTAGGATCTCAGCACGCGGCGTTTGGACTCCCACTGGAACATGAGGGCAAAGGGATGACGCCATTAATAGCGGATATTAAGTTCCCGGAGCTTGTCAGTGAAGGGTCGGAAGTCCCTCCGGCATCGAAGGGTCGTGGGAGCTAAATCCTGAAATAGTTGAATGGACGCACCTCTGCACAGTTTCTCGGGTTTGTCTCTAGCCGCCTTGAGGATGGCTTCTTTTTCAGTAAAAAAGTGGACCCGGGTCAGAATATCAGGGATGAGTCCAGGCCTTCAGGGTGTTCCTGAGACCCTATGTGCACGATCCAGGGTAGGCGGTGAATGGTCGTCATCTCCTCTAATGTCGTGGAGCAGCTCAGCCACGAAGGCCATTAAGTCCGTGCCTTCTGCCCCGATTGGAACACCTCGTATGCGTATGTTGTTCCGGCGCCCCCTCTTTTCCAAGTCTTCTCGCTTGATTTGGAGCTCAATATGCTGCTCTTCCAGTGTGGTGAGCCTTTGCCATAAATGCTCCTGGTCTTCCGTGTGAGCGTCACGGGTGTTTTCTATGTCGTCTACTCGCCCGCCCAATTACCCCACATCCTTCTGGAGCTCCTTTACACATGCTTGCACTTCCGTACATAGAGACCCTATTTCAGTCTTCAGCTCTCGCATGAACAGCGCCATAAATGATTGTGTGACCAGCTCCCAGCTCCCAGCCCCCAGCGGTTGCCGGAGCCGAGCCTGGCTTGTTCCACAGATCCATGACTGTAGCATCTTTGGGAGTTATTTGGGGCTCTTTCCCAGTCCTGGATCGAGTCATGTTCACAGAGCGTTGATGATTTTCGCAGTAGGTCGCCGGGAGATTGCTGTTGTGTCGCCAGCCTCCTGCTCTAAGCCGCGCCCGAGCTCCCTGATTCTAGACACCGGAGTTGTTAAAGAAGCCGTGGCCGACGGAGACCAATTCCAGCAACACAGAGGTACGGCCCATTGTTCCAGGAATCCTATTGAGGTTGTTAGCCTTGAGAGTGGGGCGCAATGTCTCAAATTTCCTGGCGCCGACGTGAGGGCAATGCAGAACTTCAGTTCGCCAAAGTAACTTAGGGCCTCGGGGTAGCCAACTGACTCACCGGCCACCTCGGGGCTGTTTGCTGGCACTAGTGTCTCCCGCGCCTGGTGATACCTGATAGCCCAGGCCTGGTTCTCGAATGAGCACGCAGGGAGGGCAAGCCAATGTATAGGGGGCCGCAGCACAGCTCGCACGTGGCCAGGGTTGCAGCGTCTAAGCACCTGGGGATGTTAGCCCAGCTCACGCAACGACACGGGTAGTGCAGTTCAGCAAAGCAGGGGCGGCACCGCCGGGGTGTATACTATGCCCCAGGATTGCAGGCACACGGGGTCGCAAATGGCATAAGTCTCAAAGGAAGCCCCCTCCCCTTGGATTAGCCAGAGCCGGTGGAGTTTCACTGGGGTTCGGTACAACCTGTGCAAATACTTGAAATGGATCAGGCGGAGCCGGTAATTCGGTGACAGCCTCTTTGTTTGATTACAGCAATAAAGCCAGTCAGCGTTCAAAATATCAATACCGAGGTCCGCACTCCATGCCTCCCACACACGAGTCGAGGAAATCGGGGCGGACACTAGAGAAAGAGCGTATAGTTTGATGATTAACTTGCGCTGTGACGGGGAAGTATAAATTAAGTGCAGAGCCGGAATGGAGGGCGGGGGCTGAGGGAAAATGGGGTGCAGCTTCCGGCAAGTGGCACGCAGCTGATAGAATAATAACGTGTCCTGCAACGCCGAGGAGTCTGGCAGAGAATAAAAGGAGTTCTCTGGGTACAGATCCGCCACCGTCCTCAAACCCAGTCGCGTGGCATGCCGGGACATGCTGGAAGACTGAAGAGAGGGAAAATCTGGGTGGTTTACTATTGGCATGGAGCTGGCAAAGAGCAAAGGAAAATCAGAAAACCGGCGCAGGCCAGACCAGGCCCAACGTAGCATCTCGACTGTGTCGACCTCCACCCGATGGCGCACCGCGGGCGCGAACAAAGCAGAAGACAGGGGCCAAGGAGAAGTCACATCGGTCTCAACTGCGACATGGGGCTGGTAGGGGGTAGGGTGAATCCAAAAGTGCAGGAAACCTGATATAACCTGAAGTCAGGCGCGCCCATCCCACCGGCAGACATGGGGAGAGTGAGGATATCGTAGGCCACTCTAGGTTGTTTACCCGCCCAAACGAGTGACATGACTAGAGAGCGCATTTTGCAAAAAAAATGAGAAATGAGGGGGATGGGGATGTTTAAGAAGAGATAAAGGAATTTAGGAAGGACCACCATTTTGGCTATTGCGATTCGGCCAGCCAGAGATAGCGGAAGTCGGCTCCATGACGGGATCCTGGATTCAAACCAGTCTACCGCCCGCCCAAAGTTGGACCTGCACAATTCATCCAAATCCCTACTTAACCATATGCCCAAGTAGGGCGTGGGGCCAGAAGCCCACACAAACAGGAAGTCCGGTGTAAATGGCGCAGTGTCATCAGTTAGGGGAACAGAAATTACTTGCTCCAGTTCACCTGGATACCCGAAAGCCCACCAAAACGTATAATTTCCCGGACCAGGGGGCTGAGGTTCTCCTGAGGGTGGCGGACATATAGGTTAACATTGTCCGCGTACATGGAGACGAGTAAGGAGCGGGACAAGAATCCGATACCCCTGTGGGTATGGTGCTGCCGAAGCCTGGCGGCCAGGGGCTCCATTGCGATGGCAAAAAGCATGGGCGATAATGGGCACCCCTGGCGTGTGCCACGGGCAATACTAATGGGGTCGGAAACCTGACCATTAATGCGGAGACGTGCAGATGGATTGGTGTAAAGGAGTTGAACATTAGGTAGAAAGTGGACGCTGAAACCCATGCGCGGTAGGATGTAAAAAGGGCCACTCCAGCGTATCGAACGCTTTAGTAGCGTCGAGTAGGGCAGCCAATGCCGGCAGATTAGGACTAATCAGATGCAAGACTGAGAAGATGGTACGGAGGTTATGTGAGGTCGCCCTACCAGGAATGAAACCAGATTGATCGGGGAGGGCAATGGTGGGCATAAGTAGAAGAAGACGTGAGGCGATCAATTTAGCAAAGATTTTGTTATCAATATTTATAAGGGAAAGGGGGCGGTAGGAGTCGCGACGGTCGGCGGGTTTGTCAGGTTTGAGAAGCAAGATTATCATCGCCTCACGCAAAGACGGCGGAAATCGACCGGTATCAAAAGATTCATTGTACATGGCCGCCAGATGCGGTTCTAGGATGTCAGCGAACGTTTTATAAAACGAGGCTGGCAGGCCATCCAGGCCAGGGGCCTTGTCACCAGGTAGGCTATTGTTGGCTGCCAATATTTCTTCCCGGGAGAATGGTTCATCAAGGAATTTTCGATGACAATCCTCAAGCCAGACGAGGGCAATAGATTCAAAATACTGATCAAACTCCTCCCGTGGCAAAGGAATGCCAGCAGAGTAGAGTTGGGAATAAAATGGGATTTAATATCCTCCTGGGAGGTAGCCCTTTCCGGGCCGCCATCACTGAGGGCCGTTATATAGGAGGCAGCTCGCGGTGGGCGAAGCAGGTTAGCGAGAGTACGCCCCGGGCGGTCCCACTCCCCGAAGTGGCGCGACCCACTCTCCCTGCCCAGGAAAGAAAGTTCATGTCCAGCTTCATCCGAGAATTCGGTATGCTTTCGGCGTATCAGCGCCAACGTCTCAGGGCTAGGACACGCCGCCTGGGCAGCATCCACATCCCTGATTTCCTCCTCGAGCTTAGCCAGGGTGGTGCGAATAGAGCAGAGGACACCCGCCTGTTTAAAAATACACTCGCCACGAATGACAGCCTTGAAGCCCTCCCATAGAGTGGAGGCGGAATCGACAAAACCCATGTTTAAATTGAAGTAGTTGATGATCGCAGTGTGAATATCCTCACAAAACGCTGAGTCCCGGAGGGCATTGGGAGGAAGACGCCAGGTAAAGGCCCATCGTGGGGAATGGGGAGGCCTGAGACGGATCTGGACTGGCGCGTGATCTGAGAAGGTGCGAGCCATGTGCATAGCATCTGTGAGCCACGACAAGACGTCCGGCGAGGTCAACCAGAGGTCAATTCGCGACCAACAACCCCTAGCGCCAGTCACACAAGTTCCTTCGCTAACATCGGGACGGAGGTGACGCCAGGCAACATATAGAGCGTTGTCAGTTAAAATAGACGTAAGAGCTGCAGCTGCATGCGGATGAGACGTGTAAGAGCCAGAGCGATCCAGGGTAACCGAAA
This sequence comes from Lissotriton helveticus, assembly GCF_964261635.1. Taxonomy (NCBI): domain Eukaryota; kingdom Metazoa; phylum Chordata; class Amphibia; order Caudata; family Salamandridae; genus Lissotriton; species Lissotriton helveticus. The sequence continues at coordinate 1,503,539,706 of NC_136057.1, read as the reverse complement.
GAGTAACATTAAAATCCCCACTCCAAACCACCATGAGGTGCCATACGTGGTTGAAAAATTCCGGGTCATCGGAGTTAGGGCCGTAGACCGCGGCAATCATTACAGGCTGGGACAGTAGTAAACCGGATCACATACATGCCCCCCGGATCGAGGAGTAGCCGAGCAGTTTGCCAAGGAAGGCCCCAGCGCGGCAAAATTGAGACACCCCTGGCGTACGATGAGTATGTCGAAGAGTGAGATTCCCCCCCAATAGCGAGATTTGAGTCTGGAGACAGATCCGGGCAGCAAGTGCGTCTCCTGTAAGAGACATATATCTACTTTGTGTTGCTGTAGGTGTGAGTGTATAAGTCGGGCCTTGCGGTGATCATTCAAGCCCCGGACATTCCAAGTCCAGCAGACGATATCAGCCATACGGGGGCAGGTCAGGGTGCAGCAACTCGCAGCGCGAACAGAAGGCTGCACAGCGCACAGGGGGAGCAATGAGGTCAAGGGGCAGCAAAGTATAGCGCAGGTAGGGAGCAGCGCAAGTAGATAGAGACAGCTCACGATGGATTCCCACAGGCAGAGGAGTGCGGGAAAGGCGCGCGAGCGTCTGAGGGGCAGGTGTGACGCAGAGAGCGGAGCGCCCCGGCGAGAAGTGACAGCGTCCGACAGACCAGACCACAGAGGGGAGTAGCTTTTAAGGTGAGAAGAGAACCAGAGGAGCAGCAAGGTGACCTGTGTTACATGTCCCATGAGTGTAAGCAAGGCAGGTTGAAGATCACAGTGCTGTGTAAAAATAAAAACAAGACAGAGTGCGGACTGAAATCGGCTTGAAGCAAAGCTATGCAGGAAGCACAGTGAGTGTCAATAACCATACATGTAGCAACAATAACAAAAAACCCTACAGTGCAAAGCACAACAGAGACCCAACACATCAAAGAGTTCATAACAACCGCTGGGCCCGGATCCTGACGCAACCCCCCTCCCCCCAACCCCAGAACAGCGAGGGATGCAATGAAGTCAACATGATCCCAACCCCGACCAACCCCAATACCATTAGGGATGCTTTTACATGACATTGCGGGAAGTAATCAAAATGTGACAAAAAAGGGCCCCAAACCCTGGACCCCCAACCCCAACATCCCAAGAAGGGCAGAACAAAGCCCACCCACCCACTCCAACCCCCCAAACAGGCTGAGTAAACCACCCACCCTACCCCAGGAACCCACAACTGGGAAAATGGAAAAGAATAGCAATATAGGGAGTCATCCCGTGGTGGCATGGCAGGGCTAGACGTACTCCCCTGCAGAAAAGCAAGGTGGCCAAGCTTAGGTAGTGTTAGGCATCATCCAAAACAGGGATAAGAACAACCAATGAAAGCACATCAATCATTGTCACTGAGGCGATCTCAAACATTGTCGCTGAGGGGAAGCGCGTTATAGAAGCTGTTAAGTCTGGCCTGTCAATCGTTGTCACTGAGACGGTCTGCACCTTCGGGCTGAGATTGAGGAGGGGAGGAGCAGGCATCTCTGTACAGTTTCTTGGCAAACGCTAGGGCCTCTCTGGGATCAGGGAAGACAGTCTTTTGACACCCTCACAAACCCTCAATTTCGCTGGGTAAGCCAGGGAATATGCGACCTCGAGCTTCTGCAGAATGCGCTTGACAGGGAGGAATACTCTCCGGGCCGCCTGGACAGTGGGGGTGTAGTCCGGGTAGAAGGAGAGTATATTACCCTGGTGGTTGATGGTGCCCCTATCTCGTTCCGCACGAAGAATGGCATCCCGATCCCGTAAATTCAAGATTTTGCCGATGATGGGGCGGGGAGGCAGCCCGGGACGGGGACCCAGAGAACGGTGGGCACGCTCGACAATGAAGACCGAGGAAAGGACGTCCCCGAAGAGTTCCTTGGTCAGTTGTTCCACAAAATCTTCCATCCTCGAGATATTGGTGGACTCCGGAAGACCTGTGATGCGGAGGTTGCTTCGGCGAGAGCGGCCCCCCAAATCTTCATTCTTTTCCTGGATGATTGCCAAAATCTTGTCCATCTGGAGTAACTTCTTACGGTCTTTAGTAGCAGCATCCTCGGCATCCGACACTCTTGACTCTACGTGGAGCAACCGGTTATCATGGGAGTCGCCGCGGGCCTTCACGTTGTCCAGACAGGCCGAAAGTTGGTCCAGCTGGGTCGCAATACCAGTTACCGTTGACTTGACATCCAGCGTGATGGCCTTGAGATCGTCCTCCCGAGTAGAGGGGGCATCCATGGTAGCAGCGGAGTCAGCACCCTCAGAACCGGCACCGTCCTGGCGGGAGGACCTTTGGAGCTCAAAAGCAATCTTGGGCTGTTTGGGGGTCTGATTTTCCTATGATGAGACGCCCTGTGAGCAGAGAAGGGGCCCACACGAGGCAGAAAACAGCCTATACGGCCAGGGGCACACCGACCCTAGCAACTGGCAGCGGGAGGAGGTGGAGGTCAGATAGAACCCACCCGATGGGCAATGGGCAGCCAGTAGAAGGAGGTGAAGTGACTGACAGCAATGGTGTGAGAACAGGCGCTCACTGAGGTGACAGGTGTGTGAAGAAGGCAACCAGGAGCCACATCCGGCGTCAAGCTGGCACAACACAAGCAGACCCCCTGATCCACAGAGTCGCAATAAGCTAGGCAGGTAAGAACACAGTAAAGCAATGTACCGGTAGGAGCAAGGGTGGCTGCCCAACACGCACCCAGCCGCCAGTCCAGGCCACGGCACCTCTATGGCAGTGAACAAACATGGCGCATCGCTTGCTGTGGGCAGCAAGTCCAAGCCAGGGAGGCACCTCCAGGCGTCGGGTGGAACAACAGGTGAGACCCAGAGCCCGCAAGGGCCACAATGCTGAACCACAGAAATGAAATGAGTCACAAGCTGCAGCCCACGTGGACGAACCAAGATGGCGGCCACTGAAAATTAAGGCAATAGGGGCCGATGTTTCCCAGAGTCCGGTGGTGTCCCTAATTGAGGGCAAAGCTGCAGAGTTAGGCCACCCTTCCACGCAGCTCTGCAGGGCTATGGAGGAATCAGGTGGAACCAGCAGGAGGCGGGACACTGAGGGCGCTGGTAGGCCCCAGCACTAGCCGGCTCCAGAGGCCCCACACGCCGTCGCGAGCATGGGAGTCCAGGCCGGTACAAGAAGCAGCCAGCCACTACACCCCCCCCGCCGCACGACCGGGAGCGCCCACCAGCACTGGTCCGCCGCCACGGGGAAACACGGGGAGCGTGCAGCCAGCACCGCCAGGCCCGGGCGGCAAGCACAGCAGCGACCACAATAGAGGCAGCGGATGTAAAAGGGCGGCCGCGCGCCCGAGCCAGGCAGCCCGCAGCAAACGCTCCCAACCCCGCCACGGAAGACCCAGGCGTGGGACACACTCACCAGATGGCAGCAGGCAGCTATTGTACTTCTCTCCAGCCGCACTCCATTCCAGGCAGCCCCGACCGCAGCAGAATCCGGGTGGCCGGGCTCCCACAGTCACAGGCCCAGCAGGCAGCGTCCAGACCACAGCGGCAGACAAAAACAGCTCCAAGGGGTACCCCAGGTGAGGTGGAGGCGAGGGTAGCTGGTTGTGGTGGAAGATTGTGCCAGTATCTGCAGGATGATAAAGGATTCTACGCTTGGCCGGCAGAGCCCACTGAAAGTGCGGCCATCTTGTAGCCGGCCAAGCCACGCCCCCGAATGGTCAGCGTTGTTCATGCAAGGCCTGCAAGTCACCCCTGCAGGAAAATGGCAGCCACAATCTCTCTCTTCAGAGCCAGCCCCTATCACCGGCAGGATGCGTTATCAGGCTCCCAGGTCAAGGCTCTCCCCAGGTGTCCCCCACTTGGCCGTGATGCTGGCAGTACGCTGTGCTTCGTGACAGCCGCCCAGGGGGCCTCCGAAGCAGACCCCGGGAAGCCCAGTAACTTCCAAAATGGTGGTGGGCACCTCACGGTCGGTGTGGCAGGCGATGTCCCAGCGCCGTGCGTGAGCGGTGTGCAGGAGACTCAAGCCAACAGGCACCCCCCAAGGCTCATGAGGGTCCAAGGTGACCAGCATGCTACCTCTGGTTTAGCTGTAGAGCAGCGGCTCCCCGCGCTCCATCGCAGAGAAGCCAAATTCCCAAGGTGGATCAGTGGGCCGCCCCAAGAAAGCAGCCACGTGCAGGATGGTCCGTTTTGAGAGCCGGGAGATAATCCAGCAGTGCTTTAACACCCCGCTGCACAGCTCTTGTTACCCCTGGCAGCGTCCGCAGGGGTGCCCCATGATCCAGCCGCTGTCAGAGGGGCCGCGCCAAGGCAGGACAGCCGCATGCCGACACAGGTCCAGGGCGGGGAAGGGCAGCAGATGTCGGACAGGCCTAGTCTGGTCGTAGAGGGCCACTGTAAGACCCCTCACAGCCTGCAGCGTAGCTCCACCGACCGGAGGCGTGCAAGAGGCTCGAAGGTCGCGCTGGAGGAAAGGCGCATCCGCTGAGGGGAACTCAACAGGCATCTGACCCGGCAGGGATCCCAAAATAGGGGCAATGCAGGTGATCGTCTGACAGGGCACTCCCAGATTATTGGGGCCGGCGCTCCCCAGCCCCCATATCCTTACAGTCCACGCTGACCTGATGATGGCTGCAGTCCCCGGTCCGGGCCCCCGCTCCAAGCTGACAGTCACTCAGCGGAGCTCAGGGACGGGGTGGGTGAGATGGCGGGCGCTTTCCCACCGAGCGGGGCAGGCAATCTCCCTCCAGGTTGCCACCAGCTGGGGCAGAGGGAAAGCAGCGCCAGTCCGGCTTAGTCCTCTTGATCCCTTCAGAGGCTCAGGGGCCTCCGATGCTCTCTGTTCCGCTATTGTGGGGCCACAGCAGGGATCGCCCACCCGGGAGCGCACAGGGCCAGTCACCACAAAATGGCGGGCATGTTCCCACGGGCCGGAGCTCTCGCTTTCCACCGCTTCACACGCCGCAATCCTCTGTTCTGGGGGGTCGCCAAGACCACAGGCATCAGCTCGAGCCTCTCCCCCAAACAGTCATCCCCAGGTAAGGCACCACCGGTGTTGATGAAAAGCTTAAAACGCTAATTACTCCAGCGGCGGCCTGTAGCTCCATAAGCGTGCATCTCACTCCATCTGCAGCGAGACCACGCCCCCCATTCTCCCTTTTAATGAAGCCCTCACTGATATCCTGCTTGGGGCCTGGGCCGAGCCCTGCATTGGGGTGCTTGTGCACAGGATAATTGCCCGCCATAATAGCCCCGCTCCTGGGGACCCAACCCTCCCCACCCAGCACCCCGCACCAGAGACCCTGGTCATCCAGACCACCACCCTCCAAAGTCAACCCTGGCATATTCCCTGCTAAGCAAACACAAAGAGATGATGACCCCCAGTCACAGATCTGTGTTGAATCCATCATCATTCTTTAGCTCACTTTGCCACCCCAGTTCAGACACAGCTATATGCAAATCAGTCTTGACCCTGTGCCTCTTGGGAACAGTCCAGTCCAAACTGCCAAGCAATGTCTTCCGGTTTCGGTCTAACATCCCTCTTCAGCCAGGCTAGCTTGAATCCAGTGGCAAAGTGAGCAAGGGACACACGTCTGGGCATACCCTTCCAACTTAGGGCAAACAAAGCAAACACAAAGAGATCATGGACGGAGTGCTGAAACTTTTCAAACACTCACCCCCAGTCACATCTGGGTTGAATCCATCATCATTCTTTAGCTCACTTTGCCATCCCAGTTCAGACATAGCTATATGCAAATCTGTCTTGACCCTGTGCCTCATGGGAACAGTCCAGCCCGAACTGCCAAGCCATATCTTCCCTGGACTGGAAACAAGCTTCCTGGGAACGGTTTCGCACTAACAGCCCTAGCTAGCTAGAATCCTTTTTTTGAATTTTAAAAAAATGTTTTTATTTTCTGATGCTTTACAAAAATACAAAGGAAGAAAAAAAGAAAGTCGTGGCAAGCATACTTAACACAGAGTGCGGCACCAAACAGAAATTAGGAAAAAAACACGAATCAATACATTCCAAATCATATACAGTGGAGAAAACAAACAAATAAAATCAAGAAGGAAAGTAACAAATGGATTAAGCTAACTAAGAGAAAATGCTTTTCATTTCATTGCCTGAGCCACTCCTCCAATGGAGCCCAGATCTTACAGCCCAACTCGCACCTCCTTCTACCCCGCCTCAGATAGACTGAGGACTCCAGATTATAGAGAGCAGATATCTGGGATCTCCACTTAAAGAAGGTAGGGACTTCGGAGCTAAGCCATTGTGACGTAATACATAGCCGGATTAAAGACATTGTTATGAACAAAAAAGCAGAGACGTGCCTCGTCCTTTCGAACGAGGCAGTACCCTCGTACCCCATTATTACCATTATCACCATCTCTGGAGAGATATTGCGCATAGATTTATAAAGTACTCAACATCAGATAAGAAAACCCCCAACTTTGGGCAAGAATAGAACATATGTAGATCGTATGCTTGAAGCCCACATCTGGCACAACAGTTACCCTTGCAACCCCCCCATTTTGCAATTTGTGCCGGTGTGTAGTATAGATCGAATAGTGCCATATAACTTTGGGTGCGTAGACCTCCAGACACTAGGGCATAACTTGCTAACTCCAATGCCGGTCTTATATCCACACCAGTCTTACCCAATTTGCCCTCCCATTTTGCATTCTGAAGTGCAAGATCATCATGAAGATCAGATAGCAGATGCTGATACAATGTCCCAATTCTAGCTCTTCTTTGAATTAGTTCAAAGAAAATAACCTTATCAAAGAAGTTGGAGGTTTGGTGCTGCATTTTATCTATAAAACTTCTAATCTGCAAATATTTAAAGAAGTCATGAGTATTAAGATGAAACTTATCCTTTAGAAAGCAGAAGGAGGCCATTTGTCCATCAGTACCTAGGTCACCAATGACTCCCATCCCCAATAACTGCCACCTAAAGGTAACCTGATCTTGAAGGATGGCAGGCAAGAGTCGAGCAGCCGTAAAGGGAGTATACAAATTGATACTTGAGATTAACCATTTACGACGGATTTTACGCCAGACTGAGAACATAGCCCCAATAACCTTGAACTTTGTCTTCTTAAAGTAAAGCGGCTCCAGAATCCGTGTCAAAACCCCCTTGGCAGCCTCCCCCAACCCCAATTCATAAATAGTGGGTCTACTAGAAATCGGTACCTCCGCACTGTCACCCAGCAATGGCAGCCCAAAATGTTGGAGCAATAGTATAGTAAGAGATTCGGGACTGACCAATCACCACAATCTCTAGAAAGACACATTCATTTGGCTGCCCTACGTGGGCGGCGGTATCACCAAAGAAATCTATAACAGAACCTTTCAGCCCTAGCCAAACTTTGTTGTGAGAACTCCAGTGGGATAGCCCTAAATAGATACAAGAACTTTGGGAGGACAGCATTTTAAGGACATTGCATCGGCCATATAAAGACAGACGTAAATTGTCCAGTCTTCCCAAATTAGAATTGACTGATTCGATAACCGGAAGGATATTAAGATCTGGGATATTGTCGACTAGAGCAGTAATTTTGACCCCTAGATACGTTGCTTCTGGGACCACGGGAGATTGGGAGGAGCCCATAGCGGATGTTTGAATAACCTGTGTTTTTGTGACATTGAGCCTATAACCTGACAGCCGGCCAAACTGTTCTGCTAGAGTCTTTAAAGCAGAGAAGGATGAGGGGACATCCCTGGTTAGGACTACAGTGTCGTCCGCATATGCCAGCGTCTTATACTCTGTAGCATTGACCCTAACAGGCAAAATATCCAAAGTACCTTCGATCTTACTAAGGAAGGGATCAATGTACAGAGCAAAGAGCAGGGGTGAACAGGGAGACCCCTGCCTGGTGCCCCTACTGATGTTAAAGGACGCTGACACCAGACCAGAGATGCGCAATGTTCCCACTGGAGAAATGTACAGCGATTGATTAGCCTGAATTAACTTGGCACTGAAGCCCTTCCAGCAGAGAACTGCCCTTAAAAAACCCCAGGCGACCCTGTCGAACGCATTCTTGGCGTCCAACAGGATCGCTCCGAGGGGGGAGCCAGTCACTTGAGCCCAATCCAAGTGTGCAATGACCCGCCGGACATGATCAACCGTATCCCTGACCGGGATGAAGCCATGCTGGCGTAATGAGACCAATGGGCTGATTACCAGCGGCAGTCTGGTAGATAGAATTTTGGAATATATTTTACTATCTGTGTTTATCAGGGAGATAGTTCGAAAAGGTGAGAAATTTAACTCTGGCTTGTCTTTCTTCTTAAAAAGAACAATCGTGGTTTGACGCCACAAGTCCGGTATTGTACCCCCCTGTGCTGCCCTGAAAACTGATAGAATATCCTGCCGAATCTCCAGACAAAACACCCTGTAAAATTCCAACGGAATGGCATCAGGACCAACGGCCTTACTGTTTGCAAGTAATTTCATTGCCAGCTCAACCTCTTCCCACTCCATAGGGGCAGAAAGATCTTCGTTCTGCTGAGTTGTAACTTGGAGGGTGTCAATGTCCTGAAAAAAATGCCGGGCTTCAGGCTCAATATCAGAGCCAGAATTCTCCGTATAGAGTGTAGTGTAAAACTCCTGAAAAATCCCCATGACACCCTCCTGTGTATCATGAACGTAGCCCTGGTGATCTTGGATTATAATAATGCAGCTAGCCAGGCTCTTCTGCCGAAGCCGTTTGGCTAAGATTCTGCCAGATTTTTCCCCAAATTCGTAGATCATTGTACGATACTGCAGATACTTAGCAGCCAAGTCCTGTCCGTAGAATTCCAGGAGTTTAGACTTAATTATAGCAACAGATTGCTGACTTTGACCTATATCGAGACTCTCCTTGATTGTGCCTGTTCATTCCACCTCTGCAACCCTAAGCTCCTCGATACGCCCCCTAGTTTCCTCCTGCATAGTTTTCCTCCGGAAGGCTGCAAAACTCTTGGTCTCCCCACGTACTGCAGCCTTAAGCGTGTCCCAGACTATACCATTAGAAGCAGTGTCCCTATTAATATTTAAAAACTCAATTAGCCACTTCCTCATATGATCCTGATAGGCCTGCTCCAATAATAATTTCCTTTCAAATGTCCAGATCCTAGGGACACTAGCCCTACAAGAAAAGGGACATTTTACGATCAGAGGATTGTGGTCAGACAGAATTCTTGGGGGGGGGCAGAGATGGAAGCCGCCTCTGCTACCTGATCAGAGATAAAAAAATAGTCCAAACGAACCATTTTATTATGGGGGGCAGAATAATATGTGTTGCCATCTTGATCTTTATTATGCTGATACCAAAGGTCAGTCCAGCAGTGTTCTTGAATTAATGCTTGAAGAGCCCTAAAGAACCTGGGTTTCCTACCCAAATATTTTTGAGCCCCAGCTAAATTAAAATCCCCAGACAGATTAATATTCATATCTCCACAAACACAAATAGGATGTGGCCACAACGCTAATTCTAAATTCAGATGATTTAACTCTTCCGGATCGTATACATTTGAGCCATATATTGTGCAGTTAGTTAGAGATCTATTGTTAACCACTAATTCGACTATTACCCATCTACCTGCACTATCCTGACAAGTTTTTCTACAAAATCCAACCCCCGTTTTAACAAAATGGCCACCCCTCTAATTATAGACGTCTGACGGGAACATCCAATTCGATCATAACCGGGGATTTTCAAATAATCCTGTTTATCCCAGGGGATTTGTGTCTCTTGTAAACAGAGTACTTCTATTTGCATGACATGGACAATTTTGGAGAACAAGGCCCTTTTTTACCGTCATTGAGACCAAATATGTTCCATGAAAAAGACACAATTTACCCTGCCCCATTTAAATTAAAAAACAGACCTATTCTCCACTGTATAACAATAAACGTCTTGATCCAGCATTCTAAAAATGTGCAAAACCTAATGATAAAGAAAACACCATAAATACCACGAATATAACTCAAATTCAAGCATTTAGTGATCCCCCACCCCCACCATCCCTCCTCCTTCCTACCCACCTTTAGCACCCCTCCACCCTTCAACACCACTGCCCCGGAGCCCCCCTACCCCCTCACCCCCGTTGTAGGGCAACAGGACGGAAGTCCTTGTGATGGAAAAAAGCTGATACACCCCGCTCTCCCCTGGGGGCCTCCCCCAATCATAAGCAACTACATGGGGATGAGCCTAGTGGGAACCAAACAAAAGAGTCCCAAAGAAAAAACAATGACATTCCTATACAATCGGCCCATACCCCCCTTTTAAGAACCTAGGGCTCCTGGAAAAGAAAAGTATTTAGAAAAAACACAAATTAATGACTAAATTGCATTCAAGAACTCCTTCGCCTGAATTTCGGAGACAAAAAATCTGGTCTGACCCTGATGCATAATTTTCAGTTTAGAGGGAAAGAGTAAAAATGCTTGAGCCCCTTTCAACTGAAAAGGTGCTATTAACTGGCAGAGCTGCCACCTCCGCTTCACAGACAAAAATCTGGTTTGACAAAAAACTCGCAGCCTTTACCTGCCCTCTTCCTATCTGGTCTAGCTAGATCATCGATCTTCTCCCTGGCTAGATAATTATTCAGACAAATTAATATTGCACGAGGCTACAGGGACGTTGCTGCATTTGCTCTCCCCAGACCTCGTTTGATTCGGGCGGCCCCTACACGGAGTACTGTCTTGTTCGCCCTGGGTGCTCTGCGGATCGACCTGTCCTTGCACTGCCGGGATTTGGAGTTGCGGATCGCCGCCATAGTTGTTCAGCCATTTTGTGACGCGGTGTCGTCTCCCCGAGTTGGTATTGTTGAGACTTCTCCAGCTGCTGTGCTGGGATATCCGGCTGGGTGTTCGACTCCATGGGATCAAGTGGACCCGGTGCCAATGCAGCAGTATTTCCTACATCCTGATTTCTTCGCTTTGTGCTGGACAGCCTGGACTTTGTGCTTGGCCACGTGGATTTTTGGGTTACTTCTGCATTCTGACTGCTGCCGATTTTTCCTTGCTGCTTTTTGTTCGCCGAGACGGTGTTCCGTGAAGATCCCACTTGCTTTCCTTGACTGGTATGGACCCGCTGTATCATGCTGTTTCCTGGCCGTGGCGGGGTCTGGCAGCCCTGCTTTTCATAGAAGTGGACAGGGATGATCGTGTCTGGGTGCCTGCGGGACTTTTGTTTTTGTTAATTGGCATCTCATGCCTCATCATTTGGACAGTTCCTGTCTTTATCCTTTATGTGGGCTCTTCTCAGTACCCCTTTTTGACCTCGACTAGGGATCCGTTATTGCGGGTGGGGTGGTGTTCTGTATTTCCATCGCTGGCTCCCCTCCTCTCTTCTCTCCTCTCCTTCTCTCCCCTCTTTTTCCTCTCCTTTTATCCCTTTCTCTTTTTTCCCTTCGTTATGATACCCTTTCTCTCTCTTCTATATTTCGGGTGACTCTGGGCGACAGGCACGCTGTTTAGTGGGATAGGCCATAGCCATTACAGTGATGTAGGGTGGGGGGGGGTGTTTGTTATTTTCGTTTGTTTTCTTCTATGGTCCCTTTTTTGCTTTCTTTCTAGGGGGTGGGCTATGTCCCTTTGTTCTTTCTCCTTCGTTTCGTAAGTGTCTGCACTTTCTCCTTTTTCGGGGCGGGAGGGCGGTCTATGCGATGGCCCATTTCCTTGATTGCTACGATTTGTCCTTTATTTTTGAACCTTTGATGGGCATTGGATGTATCTGGGCTTTGCTCTACTGTGGTGATTTGATTGCGTAGGGGGCTGCTTCCCTCTCGTCCCCCCCCTCTTTTTCTGAGTATGTTGCATGACACATGGGTAGATATGGCTTCTGCCTCCTCTATACATCATAAAATGAAACCTTTCTTATCCTGGCGCTTACTGTGTAACGATTTCATTACTCGTCTATCCTGTATTCATTCTACCGTACACATTGTTGTTGTTCTCTTTTGATTCTCCTGATTTTGCGGCCGGCCCTTGTGGTTGTAGGCCTGCGCTTGTACTTATACCTGTTTTTCAATAAAGGTTTAAAAAAAAATATATATATATATATTGCACGAGGCTTATCAGTCTGGGCAGACCTCTGCCTTTGCTTAAACGGGAAGCGATGTGCACGCTGAACTTCAAGTCGCCAATCCCACTGCTTAACATCAGGAAACGCTTCAGTGAAGAGTTCCACAACGAACTGCCGACCCTTCACTCCCTTATGGAACCCCCAGAATCCTGAGCTTGTTCCTCCTGGCCCTATTTTCAAGATCTGTCAGCTTCCACAGCATATCCTCCCTTTGCGTTTTGATGAGATCTAAAATGCCCTTCTTAGTAGCCAGGTCGTTTTCCAGAGTGGAGATCCTCTCCTCAGCTTCGACAATTCTGGACGCGATGTCAGAGTATGTTTTGGCCACTCTGCGGATTGGATTTTGCATCCTCCGACATGCACCCTGGGTTCGCGCACTTTCCTGACGAGTCTCTTCGCGAATGGCCATAATAGTCTGGTAGATAACAGAGAGTGTCATCTCTCCAGGGAGTGGCTGGGAGGGATAAGCCCCACTACCCCCCCCCCCGAATCTGTGGGGTTGCCCACCAAACCGGATTGTGTAGAAAAGGAGTAATCCCAGACTAATGAGCCTGGATTCGTGCTTTACAAGAGGGCCCCCTGTTCTCTGACAGCTTTTCGGACTGTGCAAGGACCACGGGGTGAAGCTTTTGCCCTTAACACTTCATTGGTTCACCAGTCACCAAACTCACTATCATCATCAGTCCAATCCTTGTCCGGGCCTTCCTCCTCCGATGAACCAGTGTGCTCTGACATGGAATAAAATGTATCTTCCCCCTTCTAAGTCTCTTATGCTTCCATTAAGATTAACCAGAGCATTGTGATGGATCTCTTGGCCCCCTGCATCTGGAGTAACCCTGCTTTGAGAAGGGAGTCCGTCAGTCTTTTGTTCCAAAAAGGCCCCATTTTCACCATTCGGTACATTTGGGACTGTATTTCCCAGAGTTCCATTGGATGCAATTAATCGCGTTGGCTGGACTTCAGTGTTAGGCACGGGATGGGCAGTTTTAATGTTATTTTCTCTACCCTCAATCCCCGCCTTCCACAGGCTCAGACTCAGGCCGGGGAGCTGCTCCTTCTCCAGATATCACACCCATACCAGACAAGGCTGGCCCCGCAGGAACCAGAGCAGCGCCTACCTTCTCCATAGCCGAGCCGTCCGGGGACTTAGAAGATACAGGTGCCGGCTGTCCTCGTTTGTTCTTAATCAATAGGGTCCACCTCACGTAGGGTGAGTGTATATCCAGATGTCAATGGAATACACATTGTTTGTTAAAATACCCCTCAGACACCAAAAGGGCCCTTGGTGTCATGCTTCATCATCGGGGTCTTCCCGTCCCGCTGCGGGACGGGGCAGTGCTGCGACAAGCGACTACGCTGGAGCACCTTTAAATGGGGGTGCTATGTGAATGGAGTGAGTGTCAGTGAGGTCAAGAGTGATACAAAAAGTGCAGTTAAAAAATACCTGGCCGTCACAACCACGGGAGCCGCGGACGGAGGAGGAAGCACCATCGTGCTGGGGGTTGATTGGACCCTCTATTACCCTTCGGTCTAGAGCCGGCTCATGAGGCATTGACTCCTCTCTCTGAAAAGCATACTACATCATAATTGTGATAGTGGTAGGAACTGTGTAATTATAAAATTTATAGCTACACACATTGATAGAATATTTTCTTCACCCTTATATGTACATACACCTTATTAGAATATTTTTTGTGTGGTGTAACACTAGTGAGTGACAGGGGGATCTTCTCCCGGTCCTGACGAAGGGGCTCCATGCCCCGAAATATGTTGACCCACACAGGAGAGTAAGCCCATTAACCAGCTTATCCTTTCCGCTTCACACCTGTTTTTAATAATACCAGCCAGTGTTTATTAAATATTTTTTCTTACCACTAGGCCAGGTATTTTTTAACTGCACTTTTTGTATCACTCTTGACCTCACTGACACTCACTCCATTCACATAGCACCCCCATTTAAAGGTGCTCCAGCGTAGTCGCTTGTCGCAGCACTGCCCCGTCCCGCAGCAGGACGGGAAGACCCCGATGATGAAGCATGACACCAAGGGCCCTTTTGGTGTGTGAGGGGTATTTTAACAAACAATGTGTATTCCATTGACATCTGGATATACACTCACCCTACGTGAGGTGGACCCAATTGATTAAAAGTACACTAGAAAAGAGGAGGACGTGCCCACCTTGGTGCCAACCAGCACCACCTCTTCACTCCCCCTTTTGATTTCTCTTACTCGTTTGTTCTTAGCCAGCGGCTGCGGAGTATTCACTTTGCCGGTTTGCGATTTAAACATTGCGGGGAGGGTCTGCCTAGCTTTTACCGGTGCCGCGGACGCTGTCTGACTGCGACACAATGTCGGTTAACGGTGACAACAACGCAACCGGTGGAGCTGCAGTAAATGCAAACCAACTAGGTTTAGACGTTACAGGGTTTAATGAACACGACGATGATGCTATAATCATCCCGGAAAACGTAAGGAAAACTATAGCTATTAAACTTATAGAAAATGGAGTATCATCGAGAAGTGGTAGAGTCATATTTGTCATAGAGGCACATGAATATTGGCAGACAGAGGTATTCTATTCATGGATTATCTTTCCACAAGCAAATCCAACAACACATGTGTTCCACTTCTATAAGATAGAGGAACATCCAGCGGAATACGTTCCTTTCGAGGACGTTGAAATTCCACTAACTTACCAAGGACTGGACCTCTGGTTTAAAGGCGCCCTACAACATCAAAATCACATTACCAGGCTCGGTCCACTAGGTAGACCAGGAGCAACATGGCCGGTACTAGCCTGCTATACACCACATCCTGACATTGAAAGAATGACAGGTCCAGAACTGTTAGCTCAGCTGAAACAGTTAATTAAAATACATAGACAATTGGTTCAATATGTCATGCGGACTTTAACAGTCCAACCTGCTGTAAGGATTCCGCAACACACCCCTCACCAGGGGAACACAAACAAAATTACACCACAGACTATACAGTCAGTAATCGGTAAATTGCCCACAAAAAGGGAACAAATATCGTTCTGGTTAGCCCAGAAAATTACTCAGAGGCAGTATTTCCTGATAGCAAAAAAGAGGGGACCCCCGGGAAACTAGTGTGAAGCACAACTAGACAGGGAAAATACACTAATGTAAACTTTCTAGGTCTACTTCAACTTAAACAATTCCCTATAGCATAATTAAAGGGAACACAATAGTGACACTCAAACCAATTTTCTTTTTTGGGGAAAAATACAACATATTTATTAATGCAATTTTCTGATTATTTAATATATTATAAAACACAATTAATTACATAAAAAGACAATGAAACAAACAATTATCATGGAGAATTTCACAAACGCACAACATACATACCACATTCATTCATTCCCATATATACTCAATTCACACAGGATTCTGACAATCTGTTTACCAATGGGGATTGCACCTCACTTAGAGTACTGCGACACATGGGGTACAGTCTTTGCTTCAGTCTACACAAAAACACATGGTGTTCCGTCTATGGTGGTAATACCAGACTTCCTAAGACAGATTCAAAATGAATACGGACCAGAACCTGCCTTAAATCTTGGTATGAAGTTACTAAAAGATTTCAAACAGGTCTCGGCTATACTATTAGCTAACATCAAAGGTGAAGCAGCATCCGTGGCGATCCGCCAAAAACTAAAAGCAACTGGTATAACAGAGCAACCATATGAACTTGCCAGAATTAATGAAACATTCTGTGAAGAACTAGGTAGAGATAGTTTGGAGGGGAAACCAGTAAAACCCCAACTAACTAAAAATCCTGAAAAAGTTTTTATTAAAAATAATCTCACTACTCCTAAAAAGAAGTGGGAAAACACTAAACAAACACTTCCTAAAGAGAAGCGTTCCCAGTCCTGAGGAAGGTCTCCTCAACAGGAGCCCTCTGAAAAGAGGTACCATCTCAGAAATAGGGGTAATTTGAGAAAACCTGATAGATATCAAGATATTGATACACGTTCCTCCCGTACCTTTCAGACTTCCTTGCAAAAATCCGAAAGAGGATAGTCAGAACAAAAGTAAGAATGTGTGAAGTCCAAAGACGAACAGCACGTTCCAAAAAATAAGAAGACACAATTCACCAAAAAGAAGTTACCAAGTCTAAAGATCAGACATGCCGAGGATCTTGAGGACACAACTCAAGAATGGGAGTGGGCCCAGACAATGCTAGACAGCGCAGCAGAAGTCACCATAGCCTGCAAGATCCTGAAGGATCATCTGGAGAGATGGACTTGAATAAATGCATTCAAGTTGAAACTGCCGACACCAGGGTTAGTGTGCCCCATAAGTTATATGAAGTAACACTCCGGATGGAGGGGACATAACTAGGAAAATAAAGGCACTCTTTTGGGAGAAGCTATCCAAGGGTTATGACATTATTTTAGCTGAACAAGACTGGCCACCTGAATTTGTCAGGGAGTGCCCACATGGCGAAGAGATAATTATGCCAGCCTTCTCAAATCACATTCCAATTCATAAAAAATACACATATGCCAGAAAATGGGCAGTAGCCCAGGCTCCAGCATTATACAAAAATCACGTAGGATGGGATGAGGATTCTCCTCACCATAAAATCCAGTTCAAAAATCATCATACTGCACAAAGGCAGTATCCAGTTAAGCAAGAAGCTAAAAAACAGGTCAGGGAGATCTTAGATCAACTTAAATACCAGGGGGTGACTGAAACATGCACCTGGTCAATGAACAATCCTTTGTTTCCTGTCTCCAAACCAGACAATACATATAGTCTAGTTTTGGATTACAGACATTTAAACTCTTGTTGCAAAACCTATGCAGTACAAAATGCACAGAGTGCAGCACTGATGAATAACATCGTGCGGAAAAAATATAAAACCACAATAGATATTTCTAACGGTTTCTTCTGTCAAAACATTGCACCAGAAAGTAGGTACTTTACCGCTTTCTCAATAATGGAGACACAGGGACAATTTTGCCGTCTCCCCCAGGGATTCAAGAATAGTCCAGGATTAATTTCAGCCAGAGTAACAGAGTTACTACAAACGTATGAAGATGAGGCCTTATCTTATGTCAATGACATCTATCTTGCAGACGATGATTTGGATGTGCACTTGAAAAGAGTGAACACCATAATACTTGGGTTCGCTTCTGAGGGGTACAAATTCAATTTTAAGAAATCACGAATTACCCACCTCAACGTCTTATTCTTAGGTAACGATTTATCAAGTGAAGGCAAAAGTCTGGCCGCTAACTTTCTAGAGAAATGTGCGCTGCCCCAACCTCCAAAAACGCTTAAAAACGTTGTCAATTCTGGGTTTCCTGAATTTTGGAAGAACTTATGTTCTAAATTACGCAGAAAGGGTTAAACCTTTCTCTACGAACGAATAAAACTTGATTTCAAATCAACTAATTGGAATCAAAAACACACAGAAATTTTGCGTTCAGTGCAAACAGACATGTTAGCCAAAACACAATTACAGACACGCGACAACGTAAGCAACCATGTGATTCGGATCATCCCTCGGAGATGCAAATTTACATACCTAACCTTTAATGAAGGTTAAAAGGTACCAATAGCTTACAAATCACTTTTGTACACACAGGATGAAATGAAATTCACTTCTACAGAAAAAATTCTGACAGCGGTTCAAACTGCAGTAGCAAAAGAGAGAGCTCTCGCGCAGGGTAAACGCATAATGATCGTTACACCTGTGCCTGCCTTAGAGGCAGAAACAAAAGCGAGCATTCCAAATTCTAAGGCTTTACATCCTAGATGGATACAATGGGTTAATTCTCTTGCTGCAACAGACGTTGAATAAGTTTTTGACCCCTACTTGAAAACACAAGAATTTCTACAATATGAACACTAATGTCCTCTGCCAACCGAGATTCTGCCTCTAGAACATTACGGATGTATAATCTATACAGACGGATCAGCACAGCCCGCAATTGGGGGTAAACAAGCCTATAGTGCTGCGTGCGCGATTGTTAAAGGTCGCTGGCGCGAAGGTAAATTTCGACCTATGGTTACTAAAACTCATTCACTCGGAGACTGTACAGCTCAGCGAGCTGAACTACAGGGCTTCAAGATGGCGCTTGAAAATACCGATCGCGAATTCCCCACACTCATAGTGTGAGATTCGTATTACTGTGTCCAGTCTTTCAATGAATATCTGCAGAACTGGGTTCAAAACGGTTTCAAAGATGCAAAAGGTGGCACAATTAAGCATAAAATGCTTTGGGAACAAGTAGTTCTATTACAAAAAGAACTACAAAAGACTCGCGTGATTCATACACGGAGTCATCAGCATGATGGCGTTCACGTTGCAGGGAATTCATTGGCTGATGAAGTCGCGAAGGCAGCTGTGCAAACGGCTTCCGTAGCTGCAATCACTCGTTCAAAATCAAAGATAGACAGCGAAATAAGGCAAGCTGTCAGCGCTTCAGTAAAAGACAGTGGTAAAACACTCCCGAAAGGCTTTCCAGTAAAGTACTCATATATAACTGATACAAATAATGTTCCTTTTGCTTAAATCCCTGGAGTGGGGGATAGGGCAATCCCAAATATGGAACATAGGTTAGGACTAATCTTAGCAGCACATGAAGGACTCGCCTTTGCGCACGCAGGAGTTTCTGCCACAGTATCATTATTAAAACAGATATTGTAGGCCGCACATGAGGAAACAAGCTAGAAACAATGTTCTAGAATGTGAAATCTGCCAAAAAAACAAAAAAAGAAAGTTTCTACAGTGAAACGACCTGCGCAGACGCCCCTTCTAATTTCAGATAAACCATTGGTGTGTGTTTACCTGGACCACTGTGGTCCCTTACAAAGGGATGGCAACTATAAATATATCATGGTCGCAGTGGATTCCTGCACAAGATTCATTTGGATGTGGCCTCAGCGCTCGGCTGACGCCTGAACTGTTATAAAAGATTTGCGAGTCTTTATCGGCACATATGCAATCGACACGCTGCATTCTGACCAGGGTCCTGCGTTTAGCTCTCGAGCTTACAAAGAGGCCATGGCTAGCTTGGGCGTTGCATTGCGGTACTCAAGTCCATTCCATCCTGAGGGAAATGCGGTAGTGGAAAGAGAAAACCGTGACATAAAGCAATCCATAACAGCTAGGGTATTAGGTTCGGGTGAAGGGTGGGTCAAACATCTAATAAATGTCCAACGTAGTCTTAATGATCTGCCAAGAAATTCTCTGGGAGGAATCACTCCATATGAATTACTATTTGGTACTAGAATGCTGATTCAGGATCTTGATCGTCAAACTTCAGTGGTGGAATAAAACCCCTTTGATATCAAAGACCGTTTGGCTGTTTTACAGGACTTAAATGAAAGAAGAAGAAGTCTGAGCAACACAACACAAAAGCCAACCACCACTGAAGAAAACCCACCTGTCACAGCAAGGCCTGTCTGGATTTACAGAAAACCAGTACCTGTACTAGCAATCCACGGATCAAGAAAAGTGTTACTGCCGCCCCTTGCTGGAAGAAAGGAGAACAGAGTTGTGTCTATCGACCTGGTCAAAACACATCATGTGGCCGATAAGTAGTAGGCCCAGTGGACTCCCGAGATGTAACAGACGACCAAATCTTGCTAAAATCCAAGAGGTTCAAACTGAAAGACTCATCACCTTTGATAAGCCTGTAGTAAGAAAAGGACTATGCAACAAAGCAATAGAACGTGTACCACTTGAAGCCCAAAAACCAGTTAGTCAAGAAACACCTGTCTACAATGATATAGCCTCTGACTATACTAATATGACAAAGGAAGAAACAGCTCCAGCGATTCCGAAAAATCCTGATGCAATTTCAACAATTGACAGAACTGCCTCTGGCTATTTTATCAACTTTGATATTCCAGTGAACCCGAAACAACGCCAGCAAATAAAACTTTCAAAGAAAAAATAACAGAACTCTTTCATCGACTTGAAAAAATATATCTGGTTTCACCATGGGTTGAATTTTGGATTGTGTTAGGTGTACTTTTTCTCCTACTTTGGCTCATTCTTGTTTTAAGTTTGGGAAAGATGGTAGATGGAAAATACAGTACAATGGACACAGCAAGTAAGAATACCAACTTGCTCCTGAAACCTCACAAATCATCTCATCGTGAACGTAGAGACCTGTCATCAGTGAACATCACAGCCGTTTCTATACCTGGTGATATAGCATGGGACACAACTGATTATGACATTTATGGCCCAGTGGAGCTGTTGAAGATTCCACACCAGTTTAAGGTTTCTTTGAGTGACTTTGTTTCACCCAGCACATTTTCTGATGATTGGGACATTGAAACTGTTAATAATATGATAACAGATTTAGAAATGTCAGCTAAATTCACAAAACATGGATACTTAGAAGGTTCATCTGATTATGAACAAATGTATTGTTTTAATCATTATGGTCACCATTATTTGCACAAATCTGCACACCCTAGAAACGTTTTATTTAAAAAATGGGAATAAGACAGGAATGAAGAACATGCTGACTAATACTAAACAAATTTATTCTGCAAACTTTTATGCTCAGCTGTCTACATTAGGTTTTAACTTTTGGAAAGACAACATTGAGACAAAAACTGTCTAGGGCACAAATTACTGGCAGGTGCAAGGTTTAGAAGCCTTATTCTGAGCCTGCATTATCCCAGAACAAATAATGTTTTTAAATGACACTGTTCAACAAACATCTTGTCTTGGCTTAACAAAGATAAAGGAGTTAAACAAACCGTCCATACCTAAAACCACACCTGACAGTAATGGCACTGCAGATGAGGAGGTAGACGTAAAACAGATTTTACAACAGAACAGAACTAATCCTGATTGGAAAAAATGGTTAATCTGGCCCACAGACACAAATAACTGTCACGATAGATTCCTGAACAAAACACAAGGGTTCACAGTAACTAGGCCAGACTCAAGACATTCCCAGAGACAACATCCAGGGATAGTTACAACATACAGTGTAGGAAAACTATGCCTTGAGTGGCTACAGAAATCCACACTTCCAGAAATTAAACAACACTTAACTTTACTACAGAAGGCGTTGATTTACGAGATTTCTTACTTGGACCTAGTAAACCACGTCAAAAACGTTTCATATACGCCGGTATATACTCTGCTTACAATGAAGCATGGAAAGTCACGCAAATGGAAACTGCAGAAAGAATACGAGAAATTGATCGTATTAATTTAGAGAAAGCTCTCTTTGTAGTGTACAATGGGTTAACGACTCTGTCCTCCAGAATTTATTCTTTGGACAGCATTGTATCCTCTGCCATAGATATAATTGAACAAGACTTGCTAATGTTACAACATGGCCAGTCTCAATTACGTTCTATAATGCTGCTAGGCTGGACATTACAAAATCTCCGTTTAGGCTACGTGCCATGGCGTCTAATCAACACCAAGTCATTGTTTACTGTATTTAACCTTACAGATAAACAAATCTCTTTGGCACAAAGAGGAGCAGATTATACGGTGCTGAGCATAGAAAAACTGGAAAGATTACCATTAACTGTTTCTGAGAAACCAGTTGTGGAATGGATAATACATGGCACCATCACGATACCAGTGACGATTTTCCAGTTTCAGTATTGCTTAAAACACATACCAGCGGGCCTGTATGAAAGGTTGGGTAAAGAATACATTAAGTTGACCTGGAATTTAACATGCACACACAAATGTTGGAGTGGGGGAAAGGAGGTATTTCTTAGTGGAAAAAATTGTAAAAACTCGCTAAGTGGTCCACTTTTATGTCAAGGTATTAATTTACACGGAGCCTGCGAGGGTTCCTCAAATAACCTTTCTTGCCACCTGCACGGTTCTCCAGCAACAGTGATAGACCCAGTTTTTAGGCAGCTATCCAATGGTAGCTACATAATGTTAAGTGATCACAGCTGTTGTGGAATGATGTCAGGTATAGCCTATCTTGTTAGTGTGTCAACCAGGGTCACTTGTTGTATGGAAGTATTGTTTCCTAAAACGAAGACAGACGGGGTGTCGCTGTTATGGCCTTCACTGAATATCTCTTCTATTCGAATAGATACTTTAAGCAGAATGAAAGCCATTCTTTTGCAAAAAACTGTGCCACTGACCTCGTCCAGAGAAACGTATGATCTGCAAGTCGCAAGGACTTCTGCGGAGATACATGCCCTATTATCAACAAATTGTCCAATACATTTTGCAGAAATGTTAGGTCGTATCTTAAACATGTCTGATACGAGTGGTATTGTACATGTATTTAAGACAGTTTTTTCGGGACTGTTAGCACCCTTTCAAGCAGTCCTAGGCATTTTTCCAAATTTCGGGCACTCTGTGTTCGGCGACCTGCCTCTTCTCTTGGGACTCGTAGCAGGAATTCTATTTTGTTCCTTCTGCTCTGATATGCCAATTCCAGTCACCAACGATACCCAGACTACCATGGAGGACGCCCTCCTAGCCATGCGGTACCGTGACAGAATCACACAGATTCTTGGCTTGGCTCGTTTAAGAGATCTGAACACCACATGATTTCTCTTGTTCAGACCAATCTGGCAAGATTGCATCTTACCTGTTCTACGATGCCTGCTTTGTGGAGAAGAATGCGTGTTGGACATTTGTCTTACACTTCCATCAGCACGGCCAACGGATGTTGACACTTTGCTAGGTCCGGTAACGGCTCATGCATCGTGTTGCCCCCAACGGCTGCCAATCCTGTTGACGGCATTCATGGAGATCTCACCAGCAACTACAGCTAATGGGGAGTTACGTGGAACAACAGGCACACAGGTACCATCTACTGCGAACATTGCTAATGCGACTGATGCTGCCGGCGATGCTTCTCTTCTGTGCACAATTGATCTACTTAATGAAGTAGTTCCACTTTCACCTCCTGTGGTAGACGATTTTTTTGCCAGCCTAGACGATTTGATGTTTTCTCCTGACACCGAGAATAACTTTTGAAATCCGCTCACAGTGTTCCATGAACTCTAAACTTGGCCTTCACTTTTCATAACAATCCTTCCAAAGCTTTGGAACTCTATTTTTCTACAGCTATTTTTTACTTTTTCCCAAAAAACGTAAAAAAAAAATGTTGGGGCAAAAAGTAAATCTGCTTAAAGTAGAGCTATTCTTAGAGAACATGAATTCTTTAAATACTTCCTAGAGACAATATTTGACCTTGTCCTCAAAACCAAAACAGTATATTATTTCTGCTATGGAATGGTCTCGACCTTTTTATTTTTTAACTTAGAGCCATTTTGTGAAAAGTTAGCCTGGCATATGATGTCCACTATTCTAGTGGGCACCTTGCATCAGTCTAAACGACCATTATTGATGGTGGTTGTAAAGTCAACCTTATAGTCAAGCTATCCTAGATTAGCATGGACCAGCAGTCATAGGCTAAGACTTCAGAGAGCATGTGAAGCAAGCTGTTTTACCAATTATAATCCCTTGAATACCAAATGAAAGGACACCACAAGGGATATATCAAATATGTATGTATTTATTTCTAACACAACCCCGCTGCACTCTTTATGAGGTCAGAGATTGAAATACATCACAAGTTACTCAATTAGCATACAATAAGTTGCACAAATACAGTTATGCCCAAGGGGCCTCACAAACCATATACTAAGTAAGTGGTATAAGAACCACTACAGAAATAGTGAATAGGCCTAGGGCATAGGGAATCGCTGGGGCTACACTAAACAACCAAAGGTTAGGAATTTGAGACCCACGGGAGACGCATGCAGTGTCTAAACACAGTAGCGAGTTACTATTGACTTATAATGGGAACATAAAAGTTACAAAGTTACAGTTTTAGGGCACTTCCGGATGGACTGCGACAAAACCCATTTAGACTAGGACACTTCGAGAGTCAAGACCCATGGGAGCACCGGTGTACTCGTGTTACCTCACCCAGGGAAGCCGGGTGCATAGGTGCCTTTTGGTGTCTGGTTTCGTCTATGTTTTCTATGGAGATCTGCAAAGAAGTGATGCAGGTGACCAGAGGAAAAGTGTCCGGGTGGATCCAAGGGTGTATCGAGGAACTGAAGAACCTGAAAGCAGAGGGGACAGAGTCTGGGTCACTAGCCAGTGACCAGGAAGGAACCAGGCGATATCTAGTTGATTTCAGGTGAAGAGGAGAAGCTTGTCTCCGCAGCCACGAGGACCAGGAGGTGTCGACGACGACCAGGTGCTGGATTCGCGCTGTCCCACGAAGGATCTAGTTGACTGCGGTGTCGGTATCCGGACTGGACCCAACAAGCCTTGGAAAACGCAATCCACGCAGGAAGTGAAGTGAAGATTGGCTTCGGTGCAGACCAGCAAGGTCTGGGTAGCTTCTCCTTTGCAGGGAAGCTGGAGCAAGCCTGGAGCAACGAGGAAAGAAATTTAGTTACAAAGGAAAGGCTTCAGAGGGCTAACTAACCAGCGGGCTAGCAACCGGGAATACGCGTTGAGCTGAAATGCAAGAACGGGCCCCACGCTGCACTCGTGGAGTCTGGAGGGCTGAGCTTCAGTGCAAATGGCGCTCGGGTCTGGGGCTTCTCGTACCCCAATGCACAACTGTGAGGGTACCTCGGTCGTCGAGCAGTTGGCAAAATGCAGGATGTCCAGGGTGTCCGGTCCCACGTCTTTCGTGTCTGCCACGGGTCTCAGCTTTGCTGTGGATGTGGGTCGGAGTCAGAGAAGTCTGAGAGTCCAGTTCCTGTGTCCCTGAGTCTTCGGGTTCCGGCAGGAGCGTCGACAAAGCAGACCGGCAAGTTACTGGTGGTGCCTGTTTGCACAGGGTGGTCACTCCTTGACCACAAAGCAGATGTCTTCAGTCTTCTAGTCGAAATAAAACGTCGAAGTTACAAGAGTTCTGTATCAAAGTTTCGTTCCAGGATAATCTAAAGTCCTGGGGACACAGCTCCTATCCTTATACTAAGAAAATGGGCTGGATTACCTGCTAGGTCCCTCTTATGGGTGGACCTGGGAAGGGGGTGGTTACACCCCTTTCACTTTGTCCAGTTTTGTGCCAGAGCGGGGCTGGAGTGCCCCAGCAACTGGTTTGAACCAGTCTATGCATGGAGCACCTTGTGTGCCCCAGGCAGTGTCTGGAAAAGCATCTTTCCATTCAACCCACCCTGCCCCAATACACTACAGGCTGTCTGGGGAGGTGCTAGCACCTCCCTCGACAGGAAACCTATTGTCCAGGCCTCTCTGGCTGGAGTTTCCCCCAGCAGCAGGAGGTCAGACTCGTGTCTGTGGCAGCAGCATCCATTTTGTGATGCTGAGCCTCTGTTTAACTTTAACCGGGTAAAGCAGTAACTACATGTCCTCTCCCTCTAGAAGGGTGGAATGCTACCCCCGCCGCCAGGACTGGCGGAGGGGAGGGGGGTAGTATTCCAAAGTGTTTGACACCTTACATGACATGTTTTGATAAAGCCAAACCAAAGTTAGCAATAACCGCGAGGATTATAATGCACTTAAGAGTATATGGTATGGCTATATCATAGAACAGCTATAAGGAGATGGTTCCGAAAGCTGTAGAGGGGCTCAGCTCATGCTAGAGCACCCTCTCACATAAAACCAAGCACTCTGCCTTCAGGATTGTCGTGGCCTACTATAGGAGTGACTTATAGGTGCAAATGTGTCTATATATATGGGTACATATAGTTATACTATATCTAAGTAAGGGATGATTACACCACCTTACCCAAGCTGAGTGATCAGCCTGTGGTGTCAGTTTGGATGGCCAGCCAGGGGTGGCATAATACATGCTGCAGCCCCTGGTAGGCCTTGGATGCACCTATGCCCTGGGTACCTATGGGACATTATACAGGGGCTCACAAAGGTGACCCAAAACCCAATCAGGTGTGTACCTAAAGTACATGGTATCAATTTAGAGAGACAACAGCTGGGCTGTGGGTCTGATTAGCAGGCCCACAGCCACACTAAAGTCGAAAAAACAGAAAATCACAGCAAAAAGTGGGGGTGACCATAGGAAGCAGACCCTACTCTCCTACATATGTCATAAATGTCAGTACATGATTTATTCAGTTAGCTTTGCCAACATCGTAATTCATGTTTTGAATGACGCCTATTGCTTTTAAATGCGTACTGTACAAATGCTCATTTTTCCGGTGCAAACCCTTTCAAATGCAATTTGTGCATTTTGGGTGGGATTGTAAACACATGTTTTAGATATGTTTTAGTGCCTATAATTTAGTAATGGTAAACATAATAAAGTGGAGTCGGTGTTGTATATGAATTTAGGACCCTAGTGTAATTTTCCCGATTCATGCCCATATATAGGTATAAATCACCCTATCCTTATATAGGCATAGAATTCATAACCATATTTAGACTTAGCCTACACAGTCCAAATATGGCATGGCTACTTCCACTAGTTCCAAAAATCCACAACGATTTCTTGGAAAAACCCGCCTTCAGCAGTCAAGGACTTCCCCCCCTTGCTTGAATATTGATTTATCCAAGAACTCATGGAGTTTTCAAAGTACTGAGTCTTTGATGACGTTATTGTGTCCAACCTTACGTCAAACTAGGCACCTTCAAGGTATAAGTATGCCCTCACTTGCCCAGGCAAACACACAGTGGTTTGGAGCAGTTCGACTATCTACCTACATGACACAGCTCGCCGAAGCAAGTGCCGAAGAAAGCCGACCCTCAAGCAGATGCGCTGAGAAAGACGCTGTCTTTTCTCTTGCCGAGAAATCCAGCTCCAGTGTTTCCAAGCTTCACTTGCGGGTTGTTGGGAAATCGAGTCCTGAGAGAGAGATACCAGACCTACTTCTTTCTGAAACCAAGGTATGGAGCTGATTAGACCCTTCGAGAATTCTTGGATAGATTCTTGGCAAAGAATACTGAAACTAAGCTACACCTCACTTACTTCTTCCCTTGTACTAGACCTAGGTTAGGTACACCGGGGTAGGCGTATTTTAGAAGCACCAGTTGAGTACTTTTAGTCTTTATTTATTAATGTATGTATTCTATGTATTTTATGGCTTAGAAACCATATCATGCTTTTACAGTATTATATTATAATACTCTTCGTACTGTACGCATTGTACTTTGCAACCAGTATTACGATTGTAGCAGTTCATTTCTCCTGCATGAGACAGAAGACTGTTCAATAAATACTTTTTATTGAAAACGCCTGTCTCTCTATTTCTCTGCATCTCTGGTGAAATGAACCATGCACGATTGACTGCGTGAAATAACTATCTATTGTTTCCGCGACTCTAGAGATACATTTCTTATTCTTGGGAAACAAAGTTGTCATGTTTATGCGGTTGTCAGAAACTAATCCCTTCTTGTTTATTCGAGAACGTTTCGAGTGACCTCTGAGCTAGCTGGCACTCACAATTAAGTGTAGTATGTTCGATAGAGACCTAGTCGACCTCAGTCCTACGTCTAATCTATAGGATATATTATTCCAATGCGCAGAGCCTATTGGGAATATAGGAACTACACTACAGAATCATCTCTCATACTGCATACGAGTGCTAAGCAATCTGGGCCTACAAATCAACAACAAGAAGTTGATCTTCAATCGGACTCAAAAAATCCACTACCTGGGTGCTTCTCTGGATACCTTAATTGCAAGCGTGTGTTCTTCGGAGGAGCGGTTATCCTCAATACAGAACAAGTGATGCAATCTCCTTTGTTCTCGCCATCCCACAGTCAGGCAAGGGTCCTTACTTTTGGGCTCGATGGCATCCTGAATCTTCATTGTCCCACATGCCAGACTGCAGATGCGTCCTCTGCAACAATCTCTGGAGGATCAGTGGTCACAAGTATCAGGCCACTGGGAGGACTTGGTGATTCTTCCTCAATCAACCAAGGATTCAATCAGGTGGTGGATGAAACAATCGCACCTGCTCAAAGGGTTCCTATTCATCAGTACCTTCCTTGTCACATAATTGTCACAGATGAATCCCTAGAGGGTTGGGGGGCTCATATGGGTCCTCTTCAAGTACAAGGACTCTGGTCAGAGATATAGCAGGGGTACCACATCAACCTGTTAGAACTGAGCGGTACATCTTGCACTCTAGTCACTGCCTCCTTTCTTCCGCAAACGTTCCCTGTTGATTCAGATGGACAACACCACAACCATGTATTATCTGAACAAACAGGAATAAACCAGGTCGAGACCCCTCTCACAGGAGGCTTAGACCATCTGGAGATGTCATCTCGCAAGAAATCTGACCATTTCAGCTATTTACCTCCCAGGCACTTTCAACGTCCAGGCAGACACTCTAAGTTGGGACTTCGTCGAAACTCTCGACTGAGTGCTAAACAACGACATCGCTCAGGACATCTTTCATCTACGGGGAGTTGCAGACATCGACTTGTTTCCGGACATGACAAACGCAAAATGCCTCGTCTTTGCATCCAGGTTTCACCAACCAGGTTCCAGAGGGAATGCGCTTTTGATAAAATGGGAGCATCTGGTGGCTATCACAGCCTACTGAAAATCTCCTATGCAGTTTTCGTTCTTTCAGTTACCTGTTGTTAAGACTTCCTTGAGGGGTTAAGAAAAGTCTATCCACCGATCAAATCACCGTCCGCTCCATGGGAACTTAACATTGTTCTTGCAAGGTTGATGGAGGCCCCCTTTGAACCTATTCATAAAGCCTCTCTGCAGCACATGTAATGGAAGGCTGCTTTCCTAGTGGCCATCATCTTGGCTCGCAGAGTGAGTGAGATACAGGCTTTGTGCTGTAAAGAACCATATCTCATTTTTCATGCAAACAGGGTAGACCTTGGAACTCATCTCAGTTTTCTTCCCAAAGTGGTCTTGGACTTCCATATTAACCAGACTATCACTCTCCCTACCTTTTTTCCTAATCCTTCAAATCCTCCGGGAAGGGCCTTGCATTCGCTAGAGCTTAAGAGGGTTCTGAAGGTCCACCTAGATAAGACCAAGGCATTAGGGAAATCAGAGCAGTTGTTTGTAAACTATGGTTCCATAAATGCTGGGTGTGCAACTTCCAAACGATCCATCTCTAGATGGATAATCTCAGTTACCAGTTGTCCAATAAACTTCTCCCTGGCAAACCAAAGGCTCATTCTACCAGGGAAAGGCCTCTATCATGGCTCTTCTTCAAAATGTTTCTATTGCAGAGATTTGTAAATCTGCCACATGGCGATCAGTGGTTACATTTACTCGCCATTACTGTTCAGACTGACACTCATGCGGATGCTCAGTTTGGGCAAGCCTCATTAAGGAATCTGTTTAAATAATGTATCCTTGAAGTCTTTGCTGTGCTGTAACTATACTGATATTCGTCCGTGGGATACTGGCTATGGGCTCGCTATTGTATTCAGTGCTTATGACTATTGATGAGTATTCCCTGGAAGAGAAGGATACGTTACTTACCTGTAATCCTAGTTCTCTTCCAGGCGTATAATCAAAGTCATAAGCAACCCGCCCTCCTCATGAATATATTTAGTTTAGTAATTTTTTCCTGTATTGCTACATGATTCCTACATGTTAGTACACTGTAGTAAAAAACACTTTATTCGATTATTATAAAATCATAAAAGTATGCTATACAGTCACATTTAATCATCAAAAACACAATAAATTGTTAAAAAAACAGTTTTAAAAGTTGTTAAAAACAAGGATTCAATGTAAACGCATCTTCTGTGGTGATCAGGGTAACTATACATCCAATTAATCACAATTTTCAAAATTTTTTACAACCATAGAAAACATGTGCAAACCTTGCAAAATTAATAAATTGATATTTACTGCAGTTCAACTGTTACAAAACTATTAGCCTAAAATAATTTTGGTCATTCATCATTTCCATGATGTAGAACCACAGACGGCCGAAGTCTATTTTGCCTGGACCGTATAGAGACTGTCAAGAAGTTAGCTACCCCATACATTACTAGTGGTGATTCCATAAGCTGCAGGTACAATAAAGCTGGTTTTACCTGCTTAAACTCTTTATCCTTTAGAATTGGCTTAATAAATTTATCCCTGCCACTCTTAAAAAAGGGGCAGAAAAACACGAAATGCAATATGTCCTGGTCAGAAAAATCATCACATTTGCAGGGAACATTCTCGTGAGGCTTACACCACTTAGCATAATCTCCCAGCAGAAAGTGAACTTGGTTAAAGCGAAATTTTGTAAGGAGCCACCGATGAAATGGTTTATTAACTATCGTCAGGTATGATTGTATAGATAACAATGTAATCATCATGTAGTGAGACCTTACAGTTGGCTTCATAATTTCACTAGCCTCTCTTTCTGCTTCCTTTTTCTTTACAAAGTGGATCTTAACCCATTTAATGTCCTCTCTTATCAGGTTCTCAGGGTTTGTATATAAATCAGGGCAGCCCAGGTATCCTGCTGATGATTTAATATGTGTTAACCATCCAATCTCCGCCACATTGTCCCGCCCCATACAATCCCTAATGATCTTGTGGTTTAAAGTTAAATCTGGATTGAGCCATGTTCTAATCCATGACAAAAGCGGGGCCAAGGACAGGGTGTCTTCAATGTACCCCATCCCCAATTCCATGTGAACTGCAAAAGCTGGTGTAGATTGGGGGAGGCCCATGAGGGATCGCAAGAATCTGTTTTCCTCTCTTTGAATCTGAGTCAAGTTTTTAAAACCCCATATCGAGGCCCCATACCAGCGATGGCCAGGGTTTTGGCTCTATAGATGGACAATATAGCCTCGGCTGGTTTCCCACCCAGTCGTTTCGCAAAACCCAGGATAGCGGCCGCCGATCTCTTTACTGCCGCTGCTTTGCTAGAAATTTGTGGTGCCCACGACCCTTTCTCATCAAACACCACTCCTAGGTAGGTAAAAACTTTGACTTTGGAGAGCACTGAGCCATTACAGGAGAGGGTTTTTATACTATTGTTGCGTTTGCCCACTGCCATGACATGTGATTTTTCTATGTCTACTAGTAGATCCAGGTCTTGCATGAAAGCCCCAAAGGAGTTGAGTAGGTGTTGTAAGCCATTAGGCGTTCTTGACAACAACACCGTGTCGTCGGCATATAATAGAACCGGCATCAAGGAGCCACCCATGCGCGGTACATCTGAAGCTGCCGCTTCAAGAATCTTTCCTAGTGAGTTAATATAAAGGGAAAAAAGCATGGGGCCATAATGCACCCTTGGCGCACCCCCCTTCCAGATTTAAAAAATGCGGTACAGTTTCCCTCTTGAGTCATGCGAATAGTCGCCCTCAGGTCTCTGTGGAGTTGCGCCAAAAAGTTCACAAGTGCCCGATCAAGGCCCCTATCCAGGAGTATTGTCCACAGCTTTGACCTATTAACTAGGTCAAAAGCTGTGGACAAGTCCATGAATGCCAGGTACATCATCCCCTTAGACGCTACTGTGTATTTGCTCAGTGTAAGATGTAGATTCAGGCATTGATCCTCTGTACCTCTCCCGGATCGAAAGCCATACTGAGCCTCACACAGAATATCTTTATTACTGGCCCAGGCTGAGATTCTTTCTAGGATGACCTTACCTAGTATTTTAAAAGAGGAATCTAACAGGGATATGGGCCTATAGCATCTTGGGCCCCCCTTTGACCCTTCTTAAATATGGGGATTATAATGGACTGTGACCAGGACGTTGGGGCTCTTGACTTATCTACACTAACTACATTAAAGACATTGGTGAGGACCACTGACCACATGCCTGAGTTTGCTTTGAACATGTCGGCCGGTACGCCATCTGGGCCTGGGGCCTTCTGGCCCGCCGTGTCCTCAATGGCCTTCTGTACCTCCTTTATAGTGAATCTAGGTAAAATCTCCTGCGTCTCAATGTATTGGGTCTAAGGAGCCTAGCTCGCGATTACTGCCATACATTTTTTGAAAATGGTCCAGCCAATCCTGTTCGGGGATATTTACCTCTAGTGGCGCATTTTCTTTCCCATTAAATAAGGGAGTGTTAACAATTGACCAGAATTTAGCGCTATCCCTCAGAATAGCCTTCTCATGTAAGTCATCCCAAGCCTGTCTTTTAATTTCATTTTTTCGCCTTAAAATATTCAAATTATACTTTTTCCTAAGCCTGGCCACCTCCTGTCTATCTCGGGGTGTCTTTTTTAGTGCTTTATGTAATTCTCTATGAGATTTGGAGGATTCATTATCAAACCACCCCTTCGCCTCTTTCTCCTTATTGTTCACTTTGCATTTTAAATCATCCGCCACTTGATGGCAGATAGTTTCAAATGACAAAATTATATTCCCCTCAAATTTAAGTGGTTCCTTACAGATGTTAATTTCTTTACCCACCTTTAAGTTTAGGGAATTAAAAAAGTCCTCTGGGATGATTTTGCTCCATTTAACCCGTCTCCCCTGGTCCTTAGCAATTAAATCTGTAGATATTTCTGCGTTTGCTACTTTATTAAGTAAAAACAAGTTATTGTTGTCTAGTTCTAACACTACAGGATTATGATCACTGAATGTATTATGTATAGCGTTATAAAAGATTACATTATGTAACATGCCCGAAGAGATAAATATATAATCAATAATAGTATTACTATCCCTGGCACTGTAAGTTGACACCCTCTCGTTAGTATCGAAGAACTCTGGTTCAGATAAATCATTCTCTAAGAGAAGTTCTTCTAGGGCGGTCCCCTTTACAGAATGTTCAAAATGTGAAAGGGGCAGCGTATCTATGTTTGTGGTATCTCTAAACTGGCAATTCTGCTGGCATAGATGTATATTAAAATCCCCCATCAGGGTAAAATATACAAAAGTGGTTTGACCCTCCTTATATTTACATAAAAACTCTGTCAGGGAGTTAATGTTGTCATTTTGAGGTATGCTTTGTATGGCATTATAAAAATTGATATAAACACATTTATAATTGTTAGGCATAATGACTTCCAAAACTAGGTAGTTTTGGGATGGTGGCAGACCCATCCAGACTTCCTGGAGCCTGGCATGCCAGCCAGCTCCAGCCAATCACACGCCAGCACCCTCACAGCACACGTACAGCCATGTCTAGAAATGGCGCTTCGCTACTAGACACATACATGCTGCATACACCATCTCGCAGCATTCACTCTCACGAGTTCACACATACCAGACTCAAGCCTGTACACCCCACGCATCAGGAACTACCAGGGACACATACATTCCCCATGCATTCCTATGGGCGGGCAGGCCTAGCTCAGCACATGCACTCAGAGTGCGCACGCACTTTCCACTGGGACACAGTGAAAGTGCGCAGAATCCCAAAAATCAACATTGCCAGGTCACCATTTAAAGCAAAAAGTTTAGGGGTGAACCTGCCCTAAGGGCCAAAGTCCAACAGTGTGTTTAATACCTTTACAGTGCCCCTCACATTGACAGATATTAGGAACAACAACCCCCCTTTATTTCGACCTGAGCTCGATGACTGGGTAGCTAAAAAATAGGATGTGTATCCATCTAGCCAAAAGTCACAATCCCTGTCCCACGTCTCCTGTAGAGCCACCACATCACACTCTTTTAGCAATTCAAGCCATCTTGTGTCACCCCTTTTTGAGCGTAAGCCTGCGATATTCCAACTCATCATTTTCACTGTTTTACCTTTTCCATCTACACTAGGCAAAATGGATTGTGACGGGTTTAGGGTGCTACCTGGGGAAGTCAGTCAATCGTTTTCCTCCAGATGTGATAGGGCAGAAAACCTGTTTGTTAGTACCAACCCAGCCCTTAGTTCACTTTTAAGGTTATCACAGGATTTGGGTAACATGCCTGTTGTTTGCGTGGCCCAGGAGCTAGGGCAGGGGGTATGAATAGGGTTTACATGGTGAATAGCCCTACCCGGTTGCAACTTATGTGGTACGGGTCATGGGTAAAAGAAACCTAAGGGTACCGCTCTAATCCTGCCTTCCTTTACCTCTGTGGCATCCCAGAATAACCGTGTTGCCTCATGGGGTCTATTAAAATTAACAATCAGGCAGTCACCAGCAAATTTCTTGTCTGTAAACCCCACCCAGTCAACCCGTCTGCCAGTCTGGATACACTCTGAAATATTATTTGGGCCTGAGCAATTTGCATCACACCAAGTCTTAATATTATCTAACTGAGCACCATTTGACTCAAATTCACCTGGTTTAAATACAGGGACATTCACCAATACAGCAACAAAAGGTGTAGCTTCCGGGGGAAGATGAACTGGTGGCCTGGGACGCTGTCTCCTAGACCCTATTGAGTTAGGCTCATCTAATGGTGGTGCCATAGCCTGAGGAAGACAAGTTTTACTTATTATCTGCGCCCTAGGTGTTATACTTTTATCCTTTTGCCTACTTACACAAACCTTAGGGTCTTGTAGCGGTGCAGTTGATACCAATGGACCTAGTGACACAACATTCCCTAACTCCATATGGGGTTGGGGTTGCTTAGTTTGTTTAGTAGGAGGCCGTGATATTGTGTTTGTTGAAGGTACACGGGGCTCGTTCTGATTAGATGTTAAAAAAGCATGAATCCTTTCACATTTCCTCAATATTTCTGCTACGCATTCCCTTAGTGTATCTATTATGTCACTAGAGATCTGTATAAGTGCCACTTCAAGCTTATCCGCAAGCACTTTCTCCACCATGTCCTTAATAGAGGATTCAAAGTTACTCAATAATTTGTAAGTTTTTTTACGAGTATGTGTACCTTGTGCTTTCGGTCTTTGTATTAGCCTTTTGATGCGCTTGGTAGCTTGGGGTGCAGTCTCCTGAGAACAGTTATGTATAGTTTGTTGGGTGTCTCGTTCACTATTCTCTTGACCCTCTTGTCCAGAAGTATTAGCTATCTCTTGTGGCACAATATCAATTACACTGTCCATGAGAATTGCAGGCTCCAAGGGGATAGGTAGTCTATTAGCTGAGGGAGAAAGTTGGCTATCCAATATTATCGGATCCAAGCCCAGTTCGCGTTCTTTTTCTGCAATTTCCTGATTTAATTTACCCACGGCAGTAGTAAGATATGACATAATGCTAGCCGAAGCAGTAGCTTTACGTGCAATTTTGGCTTTAACTGTACCCCCATTGATAGATGTTTGCAGTTTGCGCTTACCCATTTTGTGGTGCAGATCAAAGGGGGGGGACCGTCCCGTCCCTCGTCGTCCCCGGACGGCCACAGACGGCCCCGCCCTTGTCCCGGGCGTCTCCCGCGCGCGACTCGCGGGGCGAGAGGGCGCTCGGTGATTTGTAGCACCTCCAGGCGCTGTGCTGACGCGTGTCAGCTGCGCCGCCCCCGAGTTTGCTGAGGCTGCTGGGGGTTGTAGGCTGTAGGGAAGTCTCCCGGTGCTCCCCGTCTGCCTCTACCCTGCCGTTTCCCTCACGGCGTGATGCGGCACCAGGAGCCGATGCCCCTTCGCCGAGTCAGAGCTGCACAATGGTCCCCCGGGGCTCACGGGCGCTCGGTGATTTGTAGCGCCTCCAGGCGCTGTGCTGACGCGTGTCAGCCGCGCCGCCCCCAAGTTTGCTGAGGCTGCTGGGGGTTGTAGGCTGTAGGGAAGTCTCCCGGTGCTCCCCGTCTGCCTCTACCCTGCCGTTTCCCTCACGGCGTGATGCGGCGCCAGGAGCCGATGCCCCTTCGCCGAGTCAGAGCTGCACAATGGTACACTGTAAAAAGGACCTTACCTAACTGTCATCTGTGGTGCATGATGGGAGCCGGGAGCTCCTGGAGGTCTTAAAGGCACGGTGCCAGTTGATCACTGTTGTGCTTTTAACTATGCAGCCTATGGGCTAATTGCCTGGTGTTGCTTGTTTTTTTTTCTTTGACAATAAAAGGCTGTGTTGGTATACTAGAGGAGTGCATGTTCTTTGTTACAGAAATGCTTTACAATTTATTTTAAATCAAAAATTCAATGCAGTTTTGGCATCTTAGCCTGTTTAAATGAGGTTAGGCTGTATGTTTATGTATATACATGTATATATGTATGTTTGAAAGTACTGCATACACGTTTATTTGGCTAAATATACATAGATATGTATTTTTGTATACAGTGTGGGACTATTCAGTGCTTATGACTTTGAGTATACCCCAGTAAGAGAACTAGGATTACAAGTAAGTAACTTATCCTTTTTGCACACTGATATATCAGCAAACTCCTTGGCACTGCGCTTCTGTAGTAGAAAGGTTGCAAAAAGTAACTGATGTCAGTGCGCTGGGGTGTTGCCTTTATAGACACCACGCACGTCACTTGCGATGCGGATGACACCGATGCACAGCCGAACTAACGCCTCCTAGTGGCTTGCAAAAGTACTTCATGAGAAGTTTCCTCATCCCGTCTGGCGAATATTCTATGTAGGAAATCTGCTTCTAGTTAGAGTCTCTACCCAATACGGTTTACTGGAGGTAAGTACCTTGTTTGTTCCTTAGCGTAAGCTCTTACTTTTGTTGGTTACATTGGTCAGGCTCCTCTATCAACTAATTTCGAGACACCTGAACCCGCAAAAGCCTGTGGCCGGAAATGCAGTTTATATGGTTTGGTGTGAGCCTAATCTTGCTTGGATGAAACTCTTCTTTCCGAGCATTTGTGGTACCATAACTACTTCTCAATAAGACTGGGGTCAATTTTTCATGGCCAGTGAAAGTAAAATGTGTTTCAGCAGTGTATGCTGTCCTTTAGTCTTTAGAGAAGGTAGGTAAGTATAAAATGAAACATGATTTTGTTGAACATGCTACTATTGTTAGTCTCTATATGGAACACCATATAAATGTTATTTAGGTAATCCTTGCACTTATTTCAGCTTCACATGAGAATTTGCCTAGCCTTCGTGCTGGTAAGTTCCAATTCTATTAAGGACTCGGAGGCGAGGATTATGCCTTCTTCCTTCACTTTATTTTCACGGCAGCAAGAAAAAACACAGTAAACAACTACGTTTCCCATGAACACTTGGGAAACAGGAAACTTGAACATAAGTCCTTTGTTAGTCTCCGCACTCTGGCAGCTCCCATCGTGCCCCGCTGCTGCTTCTTCTTCCTCTTTCTTCACGCAAAGCCCATGTTCCGGCATTCTCACGCATCCTGCTTGGGACCATCATTCCCCGCAAAAAATCGCACAGTCAGATACTGACCGTCTACTCAGCACAACATAAGGTACATGGAAATAGACTACGGTGCAAAGCAGCATCAGTCCTAACAGCAGAAACTTCATGAATGAGTTACTTACATTCCATACGGAGAGGGTCCACTTCTTGGAAGTCATTGGGGGGGATAATCCTCGCCTCCGAGTCCTTAATAGAATTGGAACTTACCAGCACGAAGGCTAGGCAAATTCTCATTCTATAGCAGGACCGGAGGCTTCGGATTATGCAGGTTCAAAGCTTGTCGACAACCAGCCGAGCCACTTCCAACACTGGCTTAAAATAGAACCTCTTGAACGTGGAATCTGAGGACCAATCGGCCGCCCTCATCAGATCCTCTAGCCGAGCCCCAAGGGCAAAGGCTTTGGAGGCCATAGCTCCTCTCGCTGAATGAGCTCCGAATTGTTTGGTATCAATCCCCGCCTCCTGCATCACCCAACACACCCACCTGGCGATTGTTGTGGAAGAAACAGCCTTGTACGGGTTACGGAGGGCAATGAGAAGTTGTCTTTCGCCCAGAGGGCGAGTGTCATCAGTCACATCCTCGTAGGTACGGAGGCACTGCACTGCACTACACACCGTTTAGGGGAATCTGGAAAAGCCGGGTACGAAATAACCCGTGTGAGGGACTTAGTCCGTCTGCTCACTGTGAAAGACACCCCTTCGGGGAAAAAAACTCTGGCCGTGATGTCAAGAGCTCGTACGTCCGAGATCCGCCTGCAGGATATCAAGCACAACAACATCGCTAATTTAGCTGTAAGCTCTTTACGAGAAAGAAACCTATTCGGCTGCCTAGAGAGAAATAAATTCAAAACCCTGTTTACGTCCCACAGGACGGAGTAGCGCGGTTCGGGCGGCAGCGAGCGGCAGATCCCTCTCAAAAGTCTGCACACCTAGGGGTGCTCCCCAATCGGGGAACCCTGCACAAGGTCATGTCCAGCCGAGATTGCAGAACGGAAAGTATTGATTGATCGATAGGCCAGACCATCCTCCACCAAAGCGGCCAGGAAATTAAGCACATAGACTACATCTGCCCCCACGGGATCAAAACTCCGTCGCACACACCAGCGACGCCATCTATGCCTTGCTGATCGGTATCTCCTGGTCGTGCCATCCGCCCATGCCTTATAGAACAGGTCCTCTGCTTTTCCCAAAAGGCCTGGGAGTGTCCAGCGACGGCAGAGATCCTCCAGGCCATCAGCCTCAGCGATCCCTCCTGGACTAACTGGTGGGGAACCCTGTCCGGATTGAGGAGAATGTGAGGAGAGTGGGTGAGAATGATTGGAAAATCCCAAGAAATTTCCAGTAGAACCTGAAACCAAACTTGAGACCTCCACCATGGCGTAATCGACACCACCTCCGGCGATTGGCGACGCAGCAACGCTTACACTCGCATATCGTTGAACACGGGGGAAACGCATACCCCTGCACGCCCGACCAGTCCTGGAGGAAAGCATCCGTCGCCTCCGCTGACGGGTCCGGGCGCCAACTGAAATACCTCGGAAGCTGGTTGTCCAGGCGCGACGCAAACAGGTCCACTGAGAAGGGACCCCACCGGTCCATCAGCCGGGAGAACACCAGCGGATCCAACTTCCACACGCTGGCATCCAAGAGGTGCCGGGAGTGCCAATCGGCCACCTTGTTCTGCCGTCCCGGCAAATACTCCACCGTGACCGACACCTGATGGTCCAGGCAAAAGTGCCAAAACTCTCGCGCAAGGTCTGCTAGCATCTTGGATCTGGTGCCACCCAGATGGTTGATATATCGGACCGCCGACACGTTGTCCATCCGTAGGAGGACACAGGATTGTACTCTGTCCTTGGTCCAGCACTGGACCGCAAAGGACCCTACTAGCAACTCCAAGCAATTGATATGCAACGATTGCTCGAGGGCGGACCAGGCGCCCCCCGTGGAGAAATCTCTGCATTTGGCTCCCCAGCCCAAACGACTGGCGTCCAATTCTTTCACTATGTCTGGGGCAGAGCCTAAAATCGCACGGCCATTCCAGGCCTCCATGTGCGTTAGCCACCATTGCATTTCGTCCCTCACGTCCTCTGACTCCAGATACACTATCATTCTGATACCCCATGCCCGCAAGGCCTCTACCGCCGGGCATAACACTTTTGTGAAGCACCACGGCGCCGAGGAGAGCCCGAAAGGCAGCATGGTGAATTCGTAAACCTGACCGTCTCACCTGAACTGGAGGAAACGACGGTGAGGAGGGAAAATCGGGACCGCCAAATAGCGTCTTTTAAGTCGAGCCTGACCATCCAATCGGATGGGCGCAACACATCCCTCAGGAGGTGAATCCCCTCCATCTTGAAATGGCGGTACACCAGCCATTCGTTGAATTCCCTCAAATTGATGACTGGGCGACGGCCTCCGTCGACCTTGTCGACCAAAAAGAGGTTGCTGAGGAAACCTCCAGGGTGCTCGCACGCGCAACAAATCGCCCCTTTTTGGAGGAGGGCAGCAACCTCTTCACGCACCAAGTCTGCATCTCGCTGCGAGAAGGTAATGGGACGGGGATGTTGAAGCTGACACGGACGGCCATGGAACTACATCTGAAGCCCTGAACCGTCTGCAGCACCCAAGCATCGCTTGTGAGGGAAACCCATGCTGGGAAAAACTGCGCTAGGAGCCCCCCTACCCGGAAACTCACAGAGGGTAACACACTCACCTCTTTCAGCACCCTGTTGCTGGCCTCTCTGGCCCCCGCGGCCTCAGAACCTCTGTCCTCTCGTGGGATAGAAATTGTTGAAGCGGGCGTTGTCCTGAAACTGCCCGCGGCCGGAGCCTTGCCCCCGATCGGAGCTGTTGCCATGACCGAACGAGCGGCCCCTGCCATGTCCGGCCCTCTCAAAATCCCGAGGGGCAAAAACCTTTTTTATATTGGACTGAGCTGGGTCTAGAGAAGTGAATGTGGCTACAAATTTGCCGAGCTCTTTCATGAACGGGTCCCCGATCAGACCACCTTGCGCCACCGCGCCAGCCTTGGAAGAGGCGAGGTCACCCAACTTGGGGTCGATCTTAATTAATAGCGGCCTCCTTCTTTCCGTAGAAAGGGCGCAAATGGCATACCCAAGAAAAATAATGGCCCGCTGCGCCCAACTGGACAGATTCTCCTGGGATATAAGATCCCCCGACACCTTGGCCTCCTCAGCCATGTCAAGGGGCCCACTGCGTCTAGCAGATTGTCCTGGCATGTACGCCAGGACCTATCTATACCCTTCCTAGGGTCCTTGACCAATTTAGCTAAGAACGTTGCCATCTTCTGGTCAATGTCAGGGGTCATCGCCACTTTCCCATATAAGGTAGGGCGGGGAAACTCCGCCCTAAGGCGGCTGCAGGCGTCCTTATCTACAGGCTTATGAAGATGGTTCGCCACATATTGGGCCACCTTATCCCCAGGGACCCAGTCCGAAGACC
Organism: Lissotriton helveticus; assembly: GCF_964261635.1. Classification (NCBI taxonomy): domain Eukaryota; kingdom Metazoa; phylum Chordata; class Amphibia; order Caudata; family Salamandridae; genus Lissotriton; species Lissotriton helveticus. Next base: position 1,503,499,150 of record NC_136057.1, on the reverse strand, counting down.
GGCGGTGGGCGACATCATCCGGGTCCAACATGTCCTTCGGGGATGAGGAAGGTTGTGACGGGAGCCACGACCTAGAGGAGAAGGCCTCTTCATCCGTATCCGGAGAATCATCATCCTGCTGTGGCTCCGGGGACATAGTGCGCTTGGTAGGGGGTGGCACCTCCACCGGGAGGACAGGGACGGGCTGGGACCCCTTGTACGCCATAAAGGCGCTCTTAACCCTTGCAAAAGCCTCAGTCAACCCCCTCTATGCAAGGTTACTTGGGGGGGGGGGGAGGGGACGGTAACGGGGCGGGGCCCGGGGGCCGGCGCGGGAATAAGGGACGCGAGTTTCCCGTACGCCTCATTCAACCGTGCCGTGAGACGCTGCTCTAGGGGAATCATGGCTTGATCCACAGCCCTATAGATGGAGTCATCAACTACCTGGTAGAAGTCCTCATCCCAAGAGGCATAATTCAGAGGGTCCTCCTCTGGGTACTGGCCTGACTCCCCCGGTATGATGAGGTAAATTATGCTCCACAGGGATAATAGAGGTACGGTCCGGCAAATTACCAGGACCCTCACGGGCACTAAATTGAGCCTGGAAGCTAGCCCAGAGAATATGGGGGCACAAAGGCATACAATTATGGGACTAGCCCTGGGGACGCTGCAGCCCTCAATATCACAGGGCACCACCCGGAAAAAGCACCCCCTTGCGCCAACACACTGGCGCTATTACGACCCCTCAGGACAGTGGTTCCCAAACTTTTTTGACCTGTGGCTCCCTTGACCTAATCAGCAGTTGGCCGTGGCTCCCCACTATTTTTTTTCTACCGGTGGGCAGGATGTAAGCCTGACCTCGGGAGTACTTCCTGTTGTCTTCCTTAAAGTAATTCGGACGCAATGAAGGTATTCTAATCATATTTGTAACAAAATAAGAAGATAACAGTTGTTTAATAAAAACTTGTTAAGTGAGAAACAATACAAGACTTTTTTGGACCACACAACAATAATTTAAAAACTTCTGTATAATAAAATATCTTTGTCAATGAACAGGAAAAACAACGGAGTCCAAATTTACCTTACAAATCCTAGTGATATGGATGTGCTTGTTTTTCCTTCATAGCTTCTGAAATCTTGGAGTTATTTTTGAGATCGCAACACGCATTTCCTTTTCAAGGTTAATTTTTGCCCTATATTTGGACTTTATTACTGCAACTGCTGAGAAACCAGCTTCACAAAGGTATGAAGTAGCAAACTGGATCAAAACATGCAGGGCTCTCTTGCTTATCATTGGGTATTCATCCCCAGCTTGGCACCAGAACTCAAACAGTGACTGAGACTGGAACCTTACTTTCAATGCTACAACACCCACACCAATTCAGGAAATGCTGTGGAGCACACACACACCACTGCAAAAGTGCAGTAGAGCACATGTAAGTCACGCATCTAGGTGCAGGACTATACGTCTCAGTACTTGCTCAAAGGCTTGACGCTGCACCGCGCAGGCCTATGCGAGAAAGCTATGTGCCTGACTTCATAACTCATTCACCACTAGCAAGAGAGGAGCTGGAGTGAACCAGGGCAGGCAGCTACATGGAAGTGCAAAAATCTGTAAAACGTGTGCATGCAGATGCCTGTGTGCCTGTGGAGAGGTACTGTGACCTGTGAAGACTTGGGCACAATTTCAGCAACCCCTGATGACTTTTCTGCCCCTTAATACTTTTTGCTCTCTACTGATGACGGGCTAAACCACCCTCCCTCTCAATCCTAGAGGGGGCTAGAGCCATCTGCAACATCCTGGTGGGCCTTACTACTGGTCGAGAGGGCCCATGCCTACCCCACTGAAATTGAGTGAAGAGATGTGTGGGATAGATAGACTGCAAGGAACGGCATTTGGTAAAACAACGTGCTTACCCCACAGCTGTCAGCACCAATACAGGGCATCAAGGACCAAGTACAGAACGCTTGCATTAGTGCAAAAACTAAATAACATCCTTAATAAAGAGCCTTCAGGCACTGTTCGTGGCACCTGCCATAAAGCAACAATGGGAGCGCAGCAGAACAGCATTGAGCCGCAGATAGACTGGAGTCATGAACAAAGAGCATGTTCATCAAAGTATTGCTGCACGGAGGCGCCCCGGGACATGGTGGCCCCTGGATCAGCCACACTCCATTTACCAGTCACTAGTTTCACCAGAGAGTGACAAACTCGCCCTGCTTGGGGCCTTTTTCTCAGAGAAAACCTATTTTGTCTGCATGTTTCCGGGAGCCACCACCTCCTCCCAGGCCTTCAAAACTGACCTCAAAGTTCTCCTCCTTCAAAGACACTTTCAAATTTAACTCACGCCCTCTCTATTTATCTGAAGGAAGACCTTCTAGTACAGAAAATTCTATTCTCCATGACTATGGAAGTGCCTTCCAGTGTGTTCTTGTGGTTTGAGTGTCTGCCATTTATTGCAGTATTATCCTTCTACCTGTGTTTGGTACTCGTTTGTGACATGCACACGTCACCTTTCTCTTGCAACACTGTTTGCTACCTCTTACATTTTGTTTGCTTTAGATACCTGCACAAGTGCCACCATTGCCTACATAACGTTTGTTCTTGTTCTTGAGTGTCTGCCATTTATTGCAGTATTATACCTCTACGTGTAGTTTCTACGTTTTTGTAACTTGCACACGTCACTTTTTCCCCCTGTAATGTACCTTTTGCTACTTCTTGTATTTTGTTTGCTCATGTTACTGCCTCATGTAACTTAACGTTTGCTTTTGTAATTTGGTCACTTGTAATTTTCTCCTCATGTATCATTACTGTTCCTATTGTGAAGCGCTCTGACACCTTCGGGTAAAGTCTGCACTATATAAAAACGTATAAAATCAATAAATCAATATGCTGCAGAAGTGGAGACCCATTCATTGGAGCCTGCAGGACTATTTCTACCAGGTGAGTCCCACCCAACTCTCTCTGTGCCATTCCAGAGAGCTCCTCTGCCAATAACCTATTCTTATTCAGAAAATGTTCCCACTGAGTTTTCCATTTCTGATGCCACAGCTGTGACCCCCATATTATGATTTGGTCCTCTTCTCTTTACTGTAGCATCCAGAGTCGTGCATATAATTCTGCAAAAAAACTGGCTTGCTCTATTGGACTCCGGTTGTAATTCTGGCTCCTGCACTTCAGCAAATCATTAAATAACGTTTGATTTTAGGCAAATAAAAATATTTCACAAGGCCTTAAATTGCAAACGTTTGTAACATAACCTATATACTGTGTAATGTAAACCTACTTTCGATTGTCATCCCATCCTGGTGTCCATAATGCAGTCTCAGCTCCACCGTGCACACGGTACTGATCCAGGTAAAACTCATGCCCGAAACAAAGCACCAAACAAAATGTCTCAAACAAGAATAAAATGAATCCATATTTCCACACAGTGTCCTGCGAGGGCCTTTCATGTGGAGCCCAGTGAAATTGAACATTGGAGGCGCGCCACTACACTTGCTACCGTTTCGAATACTTGCAGAAGTGTAAATACAGCATGTCATTCCTGCATTAGTTTACAACTAAGCTTATTTACCGATTTTTGTTCCACAGGGTCCCACGAGACGAGACGAGGCATGGCGAGTCAGGGCAGGGCAGGGCACAACACGGGGGTCAACAGCAACGCTCCTCCTACGCTCCAAGCTTGCTAAGGCAGTAAAGGTGAGCCGACGCAGCTTAAGTAGGATGCATGCGTGCGTACGGTACGCACGGATGTGTATGCTGGGCAAAACAATTCCGAGGGTGGCGTTTTAAAACCCCCCGCATGTTGGGCTGCAATGTATATTACCCACATCCTGCCTGGCGTGCCGCGGCGCCCCTGGCTGCTCATCACGGCGCACCGGGGTGTCGCGGCGCACACTTTGGGAACCGCAGCCTCAGGGTGTTCACCAAACCACATACAACCCACACAGGACGTTCATTCAGGGGATTAACAACCTAAATTGCGACCCTTTTCGGGTGTTCAACCGGGTGATATGGGGTAGGAGCTGCTGTCAAACGCGCGAAAAAACGCTTTTTAAAAACGTCCCTCATCGCGCTGGCAGCCAAGGAGAAGCCTGCCCCCTTGCGACGGAAGGACCACACCGCACCCCTACTGGGCCACTAATCGCGTGAGGAGTGCCAAAAGCGTCCCGCAATCACAAGGGGAATCTGTGAGGGTTAGAAACACCAGCGCTTAACAGCACACCAAAAACACTATGTACACAGTCCCCAAAAATCCACGAGAGAGAAGAAAAGCCACTTAACTTGCTGCTGAACAGCGAAGGAAAAGGAAGCAGCAGCGAGGCATGATGGGAGCTGCCGGAGTGCGCAGAATAACAAAGGACTTATGTTCAAGTTTCCTGTTTCCCAAGTGTTCATCAGAAACATAGTTGTTTACTGTGTTTTTTTTCTTGCTGCTGTGAAAATAAAGTGAAGGAAGAAGGCCTAATCCGAAGCCTCCGGTCCTGCCATAAAATTGTATGTGACAACTGCTTAAGTTACCTGCCCACCTTGCTTAATTTGTTCTGTCATATACATTATATATTGTTGTAGCATTCATAACTGTTGCTCCTCATGTTGGACCTGTCCACCCTGTGCTGCCCCTTCTCCTTTTGGAAATATTTAGCTTCAACCAATTTCTACTGTAAACTTCTTGTTATTGGCCGGTTGCATTGTTTTTTTTAAAAATATGAGTGGTGTTACCAGTACAATGAATTCTCCAGTATTGCATCTTTAATAGATTCACATGCTTGTATCTTCCCTGTCGTTACTTTTATTTATTTTAAAAGTTTTATATATCGCTAGCTAGACCCGTAGGTATCAGAGCGCTTTACATACATCCTGTAAAAGAACAGACGGAAATTGCATTACATAGTAGGCAGGCAGTAAGGAAGCAAACCAAGTTTTTGATGTGGGCCACCATGGTGGGAGTCACACGGTAACCGTAAAATAGCTGTATTAAAATGTAACATTCAATTGCCATAGGAAATCACTAGCCTTTAGCAACCTACTACCATTGTTTGAAACATCCAAACTCCAGCCAATCAGATTATAGACCCTAACGTCTCCATTCCCTGCAGGGCCACCGTATTTAAAATTCCTTACAACACATTGTGTATTAGTAAGTCTCCCTGAGCTCTGCTCAGTCAGTGTTTCTACTGTTGCCCTTTTGAACTTCCATCTAGCAGTTCATTTCTTCACTTCATATCTTCTTCTGAGGTACAGTCCAGGAGTGCGAGTACCTATTTTTCTTTGTTATGTTGGAGTCTAAAAAAGGGTTGTTTAAGCACGTAAGAATTGTGGAAAGTCCAGACTATATTCTGAGGACCCACATACGAAGTGCCTTTGTTGCCTGTATCTAAACCACAAGCCCAGGGAATGCAGGTACTGAAGTACTTTTTCCACAAAAACCCTCAAAGACCATGAGGGTAGGCTGCTTCTCTGGTTGCAAAGGAAAAAGGCGGCTAAAGGCTCTGACTCTTGAGGGTGAGGAGGAGCCCCCTACCTCCTCCAGGAGAAGCAAGGAAGAAGGGTCTTCCTGTTCGCTTAAGGACCCTGATGTAGGTCTCAGAGTACAGAGAGGGCTGAGGAAAGAGGGCTAATAAAGGTCAGCCTGGTCCCTCTTCTTCTCACCAGAGGGCTGTCTCTGCTCCACCGTCAGCGCCTCATACTCCCTCCATGGAGTCCGCTCGTCGACTGTTCTGTTGATGAAGAAATCACGGTCTACAGCCTCTGTCTCAACAAGCTCTGGTGCTCCATAAACGATTTTGTCAGCGACATTGACTACGTCGACGGTCAAGACGATGACTGCGACTTTATACAGACGTCATTGCTAGTGTTACCGTCTTCGGCTGTAGTGAGACTGTCTCCATTGACTAGGGCTTCACTGCTGATGGTCTAGCAGTCCGATCACAGTCTGTGACTCCTCAACCGCAGCAGACAGATGTCGACAGGCCCTTCGACGAGGGAAAAGGATAGTCTGCTTTCAAAGCCGATTCCACCCCTTTTGCAGGACTTTTCAAAAATATCTCTGTTGTCTCCTTCTCAGGTCCTGGATTTCAAGGAATCTGAAGATGATGGTCCTTATGGCCCTTCATACAGTCCCTCTCAACTCACAGTCAAGTGCCACAACTTGGAGGAAGAAGAGGCAATAGATGATCCATCTACTTATTTGGAGGATGACTATTCTTTTTCTGATACAGGGCGTCCCAGTGCTAAACGCTCTGATGCTTTTCAGGAGCACTACCCTTACGGGGAACAGGAGGATCATGCTCAAGAACCCTCTATTAATATTCCTGTTTCATTGGTCACTGAGCTTCGGTTGATGCTCAATGATTACTACAAGAGATTTCCTGAGGCGAACTCTGCTCCGCAACAACCTCCTACACAGGATGTTCCCATGGTTTTTCCTGCTTCGCTGGCTGCACCCCCATTGCCAAAAAGCAAAACTGTTCTGACACCTATGGATATTCTTCCACAAATACATGATGATGATGACCAGCAGCTATAGGAAGGGGATTTGCAGTTGGACCCAGATATCCATGATGAGAGGGACAATTACGTGGCTCCTACTCCACCTATAGCTGACTCCCCACGTGCAGATATTGGCGTGTACCATGATCTGCTGGAAGGCGCTTCAACCTCCCTACTCCTGCCAAGCAGACAATTTGTTTCTTATAGGATTTTGAACCTACAATGCAACGTTCCACTCGGTCCATACCCATTGTGTACTACTTATATTAGGAGGATATACATTTGATGAAGACACCAGCTTCTATTTGTGCAGTGGTACTGTAATTAGACACAAAATGCAGGATTCCCGACTCTCTCCTGTGTGCCTGATTGGTCACCTTCAGCCTCGGTTGGTTATTATGCAGGCTGCTCAGAGGATATCTACAAAACTTTCTTCTCCGCCTGACAAGGAAGGGCGCCAACTAGATAACATCAGCAAAAGGTTCTCCACATTGGCAGCCACTGCCACGAGGGCCTCCAATACCATGGCTATCGTCTGGAGGTATGCCCGCCAGATGCGGTCCGACATCTCTGCCTTGCTGGAGTTTCTTCCTGAGGACAAGAAGGAGGAGGCATAGAGGGACTATCGGAAGGAGAGAGAGCCTCTTCCGAGAGGATTGATGTGGCTTTGTATATGTCATCAACTGCCTTCATACAGATGGTGGGAGAGGCAGTGTTGAGACAGCAGGGGTGGCCAAAAGCTACAGCATTCCGCCCTGAGGTTCAGGACAAGGTATTGGATATGCTGTTAGACAGTGAATTCCTCATTGGGAAACATGCAGTCGATTAAATTGGTTATGGATACAGCTAAATCGCTGACGAATCTTCAGCAGAAAAAAGGAGCTTTCTTCCGGGGAAAAGATAGAGGTCAATATCTCTCTCAACCTCCGCTCCAGCAACTTTTTTAACCTTATCAGCAGGGATTTCGATCTCAGTACTCTTCACAACATTTTTGACAAACCTCAACACAAGCCTATCCTAGAGCAACAGCACGTCAACGCCCACCATCAGGGGACGAGCTCATGACACCAACAACAGGCAATGAGGATCCACAGGCCCCTGATACCATAGTCCCACTTCAATTCGGCCCCACTTGCTCCAAATTCTTCAATCAGTGGAAGCTCATATCTTCGGACAAATGGGTGTCAGAGGTATTCCACCACGGTCATACCCTGGAATTTGTTTAACAGCGCCCAAATTTGCATCTGCGAAGAACTCCCCATCGTCATCCAGCAGTTCTCAAGAGGGAAATCAGATTGCTCCTCTTCAAACAGGCAATAGAAGAGATGCCGCCCGGTCAGCGCAATCTAGGTTTCTATTCTCATTCCTTAATAAAGAAAAAGATGGGATAATGTAGGCAGATAATGGACAAGTTCATCCAATCTCAACCCTTCAGGATGTTTTCGCTCAAGGAGATCTTGCTTTTCATGGATGTGGGGGATTATATGTTCTCCCTCGATCTTCTGGATGCTTATTTTCATGTTTCCATACATCAAAAACATTGCCATTTTCTCAGGTTTGTGGTGGCAGGGTGTTGTTATCAACTCAATGTGCTACCATTCGGGTTAAAGTCGGCTCCAAGAGTCTTTACAAAATGCTTGGCCCCAGTGGCTGCTTTTCTGCGGCGAGTTGGTCACCTGGTATTCCTGTACCTCAACGACTGGTTAGTCAAGACTCCATCATTCCAGGCCGCCAGAAGATCTACAAACGCCTGTGTTCTGGGTCTCAGAATCAACTGGGAGACACCCTCTATAGTTCCTTCCAGGTCGATAGTGTTCCTAGAAGCAACTCTGAATACCACAATTTCAAAAGCCTTCCCCACAAAATAAAGAACTGTATGTCTCCAGAAAACAGTGCAATTCCAATCCACAAAAAGTGAGTTTCAGTAAGGACATGAAAGTCAATGCTAGGGATGAAATCGTCTTACATCCCACTTATTTTGCACTGTCACCTACGGATGAGACCTCTTCAGGCGCAGCTCGCTGCTCAATGGACCCAATCTCGGGGCTCATTCGAAGACATTGTTTCAATCACACTAGAGATGACATCAGCAATGTCTTGGTGGGCAGTCAGAGACAACCTTTCTCAAGGTCTATCCTTCCTTAGGACAAAACCGAATTTGATATTGACGTCAGACACTTTCATGGATGGGTGGGGTGCCCTGCCCACCTACAGGGGTTACGGATTCATCGGCGATGGTCAGCTGAGGAAGCTCAGTGTCACAAACCTCTTGGAGCTAACAGCAGTTTTTCTGGCCCTCCACCCATTCCTGCCAAGCATCAAAAAATCTTTGATCCTGATTCACATGAACAACACCACCACCATGTTCTCTCTGCTAAAACAAGGTGGGGCAAGATCTCATGCCCTCTCAATCCTGGCTCAGCAGATCTGGGAATGGCTAATAGCCCACGAGATATCAATACAAGTTCAACATGTGCCGGGAGTTCAAAACGATTGGGCCGATTCGCTCAGCAGGGACACCAGGCAGTGTCTCGAGTGGGAGCTAAACGAAGATCAGCTACAAAGGTTTTGCTCCGTTGGGGGATACAACCTTAAAGCTGTTCGCTACGTCTCTAAACAAAAAATGCAGGCCATCTGCCAGCAGATTTCCTCAGCCAGGCTCTCTAGGAAACGCTTTCCACTTCTCTTGGGAGGGAACGGTTGCTTATGCATTCCCTCCATTTCCTCTGATTCCAAAGGTTCTGCAGAATATCAAGCAGGAGCCTCTCCATCATCCTAAACGCCTTGGTTTGGGCGTGTCAGTACTGGGTCACAGAGCTATATCGGGGTTGTCTCCAATCCTGTTTAAGCCATAGTAGAATCTCCGCCCCATGAACCACGGCCATTGAGAAAATAATTGTTAGTCGAGTGGGAAGTTCTTTATATACATTTGCATTTTGATTTCCCCTTATCCTCCAAACCACACAAATTACTTTTCAAGGGGTACCTCTGACCTTGCATGTTCATCCTCAAATTCACACACTTCACTTGTCGGCTTGACTCCTCATCACGCAGAATTCAGAGAGCTAGCAATTTCTGAAGAACGACCAGCAATATTGCAGAAAGCTCGAGCTCCATCTACCATCAAATGCTACTCGGCCAAATGGAGGAGATTCTGCTCATGGGGTGTCGGTCACTCTTGCAATCCTCTCATCGACTCCTTAGGACATTTTGCCCTATCTCTTGTCTCTCGCCAAAGCCCCCCTGGCGCATATGTCCATCAAGGTGCACTTGGTGGCAATATCCAGATGCAGATGATGATCTGGTCGCTTGTCTTTGTGGTCTAACAGACTGGTGAAGGAGTTCATGAAGGGACTTTTCAGGGCCTACCCTCCGATAAGACCTCCTCCAGTGCTATGGCAATTGAACATTGTCCAGTCACAGCTTATAAGGCCACCCTTTTAACCAATTCACAAATGTGATGTTCACATAAGGCATGATCTTCTTCGTGCCTGTTTCTTCATGTGCTATTGTTGTATGATCAAGTCATTTATAGGTTTCAAATATCTCTTGATTTAAGTATATATATATATATATATCTCCCACAAAAGATCTGCCCGCTATGAGGAGGCACACACTGCCAGCAAAGCGGTGTAGAATGCAGCCTCGAAACACCTCCTTTCTGTGCTTTAGCCTTACGCATTTCGGAAATAGCGTCCTTGTTCACAGGCCATGCGCTAAATAGGGCAAACAGCGACTAATGAATGGCATCTGCTTTTATTTAACTCTCATACCTTGGTAGGCTTGGCCATATTGCCCATGTGAGCGATGGTACTTGCACTCCATATTAATTAGAGTCCCCAGTGGGTGTCGCCGCATTCCTTACCACTGTGATAAATCCACTGTAGGTGAAAAAGGCATAATTGAGTGCGCTGCCTTTTTATGTCTCTCACCTATAGGCATGCAAGCAGTCCTGTGTTACGTGCCTACAGACATCCCAGGGCCGCACACGAGCGGCGGTTCCTCCTAGCGACCCAGGCATGGCCGCTATCCTTCCCACTAAAGTTCTTCCCGCTATGATATAATACCCTTTCAGGCATATAGTGACAAATAAGTTATGCAAAAAAAAGCAGAGAACTCTGGGTAGTTCTCAAGTTTAGGTGGAAAGCAGTTCCTGTATAGAGCACTCTCTACACCAGCGACACTCTAGATCTGCTCACCTCAAATGTCTGCTCTTCTATCAAAGTCTTTAAGCATAGAATTAGCACAGTGCCATCCACGCTAAGATAGAAAAGGACAAAGTCTTTTGCCATTTCTACAGCAAAGTCTTTAAGCATAGGACTAGCACAGTGCTGTTCTTGCCGAGCTGTAAAATGACAAAAGCCATATACAGGAACTGCTTTCCACCTAAACTTGAGAACTACCCAGAGTTCTCTGCTTCTTTTTTGTATGTATTATATATATATATATATATATATATATATATATATATATATATATATATATATATATATATATATATATATATACATATGAGCTCATAATGCATGCTCTTTATGATTGATTGTATTTTCTGTTTTGGGTCCCATGGTGGGATGGTTCACCTTACCCGCCTCCGCTGACCTTTTGATAACTGCTATTCTGATTCAAGCATTTGAATCTATAAAAGATTATAATTTAGAGTTTAAATGTACAATTTAGAGGTTAAACCCCTTTAGATACTTCCATATCTGTTAATATCCTTCTCTGTCTGTATTTTGTCTTGCTCACACCTGACTTCACAATGTCAAAGAAAGCATATGAGAGCCTATTCAGGACCAGTGGTACCTGTGGCAATACTGGAGAAAAAACAAGTTACTTACCTGTGTGCTGTAGTTCTCCAGTATTGATATCTTTTCAGATTCACATTAGGCCCTCCCTCCTCCCCTTTCAGGTTCACCTTCCATACCTCTCTTGTTCCGCTAATTGGACTTGTGCTTGAAATCTGAAGTATGGTGGCTCTGCCGGGTGATGGAGACTCTAAGGTCTGCACTCTGATTGTCTGGAGTTTGGATGTTTAAAACATTGGTAATAGGTTGCTTTAAGGCTAGTGATTTCCTATTGCAGTTGAATGTTACAGTTGAATACTGCTATTTTACTGTTACTGTGGGACTTCCACCAATTCTCAAGCATGTGAACCTATAAAAGATATCAATACTGGAGAACCATAGTGAAGAGGAAAGTAACTTGTTTTTTCCACCGTATGTTAGAGCAGGCTAATTTCAATTTTTTTTTTTTTTGCCTACAGGAATTAATGCCTTTTTTATCTGAATCGTGCTCCAGATTACATCAACTATATCTTCAAATACATAGGTCGGTATGGTGCTAATTGTCTAACACTATGTATTTAACTTTTCCATTGCATTCTGCTTATTTCTGTTTGTGTGATCATTCCTGCCTAATTCTGATGTTAGTAACATTGGTGTATTGTCTATTCAGGTACTCGCTATATGATCACATCCAGGTTGCTCTATTCTTCCCCTTTGGGAATATCACTAGGAATGCTAAAAACTGTGATTTAAGATCTCTCTTTTTTAGACATGAAAAGTAAGATTTATTCTCTTAAATTTGGAGGTTTAATTAAGGGCAGTAATATATCCCACTTAAGGAGTATTGAAGAATTAATCCTGCAAAAGGAAAGATTGGCTGCAAATAAATTTGGACTGGAATCTTGTGCGTACCTTGGATTTACAAAGGCGGCATTTAGAGTTAAGACAGGAACTATATTTGGAATACATCTCTAAGTACATTACATGGACAAACCACCTGTGTAATAATGTCATTATTTGGCACAAACTGATTTAAGTAAATGTGTCTAGGCTGGAAACCTCCTACTGTATATGCCCCATTTGTATGAAGGCAGAGTGTCCACTTCTCAACATAAAAGGCCAATCAGAAGTAGTGGTTATTTAAAAAAATATATATCTATATTGCATTTTATCTTTTTTTGGTACATCAGTCTACAAGCATCGATGCATATCTCCTTGGCAACAATATTGTTTGCTCCATAACACTATACATATAAATCGAAACAGTTCCTTCACATTGCTTCAGTTTCGGTCATGTCTGGGGTGTAAGGTTGCATCTATGTATACAAATTGCCTTGGGCTCCTAAGGCCCGCACATTCGGTCATCTCCAGTGAAGGGTCAGAGTGAAGGTGTTTAGTACGCCTCTCCATGGCAGCAAGAGTAATGCGCAAGAGCATCAATACATACAGATAAATGCAGTTTACATTTGGATCCAGCTCTTGAATTGTATCATATAACGTGCCATAAGTAAATACATCAGTATACATGCAAATGTCAAGTTGGTTCACTAGATATCATTTTCTATAACAATTCAACCGCATCCAACAATAGTAAATAATAAATCAAAACAAGAGAGACATCAAATAACCGTGAGCATATGTATCAAGTATCTTAGTCTGTCATCTAGGTACAGACATGGCCAGACTAGCATGCAAGTATAGTGTGTGGGCTGCTACTTTTATTTTCTATGCAATTATATGGCTGTTGAGGTGACGCGTGGCAGGAGCCACTTCCTTGTGAAGTCTTTAAGGATTGTGAGGTTCTTGCCCAGCCTAACAATTGCGATTGGAGTGGCATGTAGATACAGCGTGGTATCAGCGTCTGGGTGACTCATTAGGTGTCAGGCCCCGCTCGTTGCACAGAAAGTATCTGCATCGTGGCATTAGAGCGGGTGAGAGTTCTAAGCATTTCGTCCCAGGTCTGCTCAATGAGATATTTTTTCAACCCTGCTGTTTTTTCCCTATGTAGGGTGGTGCCCTCCGCCCGTGCCCAGACTTCAAGGGATTTCAACCAGTGTGATACCTCTGGTGGGTCCTTGTGCTTCCACCTTTTAGTTATGAGTCGTTTCGCTGTTATGAGGCCCAGATCACGAAACCTAGAGCCTGCCTTGTTGTCCTTGGTTCTCTTGTAAAGCCCCAGGATGCAGACCTCTCATGTGAAAGGCATCTCAGTGTTAATGCAGTTGGCGAGTGTTTCCGATATCGCACGCCAGTAGTGTAAAAGCAGGGGACAGGACCACAGCATATGTAATAGATCAGCGCCTAGGAGATGATACCTCGGGCATTCGGAAGTGTTGATTTTGAAATATTTATTGATTTTGTCTGGTGAGAGATACTCCCTGTGTAATATGTAAGTTTGTATGAGTTTGAATCGTGAATTTCGCAGTATGTGTGTGGCACTACCTTTAACGCGCTCTTAATAATAATAATAATAAACACCTTTTATATAGCGCCTGGTTACACTAGGAACAGTGTGTCCCCGCGCTTTCAGACTAATTAACTAGGTCAGAACCCCAAAGAAGCACAGGCCGCTAGAGGAAGGGTGAAAGGATCTCAAGGTTTAGGGAAGAGGTAGGTTTTCAGTTTGCGTCTAAAGTTTCCTTCAGATGGCTCCATCCGGAGCTCAATGGGGAGGTCATTCCACTGTTTACTGGCCAAGTATTTGAATGACCGACCACCCATCCGTGCCCGTTGGATTCTGGGCACCTGGAAGAGCATACGGCCCTGGGATCGTAAATAACGATTAGGGTAGTACTTGGTAAGAAGCCTTTGAAGATAGACGGGACCTCTCTCATAAGCAATGCGGTGGGTCATACACATACTTTTAAATATAATACGCTCCCGTATGGGGAGCCAGTGGAGACACATTAAGGCTTGTTTCCCTGACGATCTTCTAGAGAGGTTAAGCGCCAATCTAGCTGCGGCGTTTTGAACGCATTGAAGCCTGTGAAGGCCTTTCCTACTCAGGCCTACGTACAAGGCATTACTGTAATCGAGATGGGGCGTCACCAGAGTATGGATTAATGTTTTCCTGCTATCAGCAGGAAGCGAGTCTAAGGTCTTACGTAAGGTCTTAAGGATCCCATAGCATTTACCTGCTATCTCTCTGGTGTGATGTTCAAAGGACAGGGTCACATCCAGTTTTACCCCTAAGTTCTTAGCCTGTTCCAATGGTTCAGGGACGGTACCGAGTTATTTCGGCCACCATGCCGTCGACCAGATGGAAGGGGATTTCCCCAACACCAGAAGTTCAGTTTTATTGGCGTTGAGGCGTAGACAGTTTCCTTTCATCCAACCTGCTACACCGCTCAGACAGGCAGTAAAGTTGGCTGAGGCTTCATCCGGAGGCTGAGACAGTGTCACTACCAGCTGGGTATCATCAGCATATGACACTATCTCAACCCCGTACGTCGCAACCAGCTTAGCCAGGGGTGCCATATAAAGATTAAACAATGTCGGGCTCAAAATAGAGCCCTGTGGCACCCCATGTTTGAGCGAACGTACCTCAGATTTAAAAGGGGGACAAAAAACTTGGAACTGCCTATTAGCCAGGAAAGTGCGCATCCACTCGAGAGCCATATCCTCAATACCCGCCTCGCTAAGGCGAGCAAGCAACAGGGGATGGGAGACGGTATTAAATGCCGCGCTCAGATCTAATAAAAGGAGAGCGGCTGTTTTCCCTTCATCAACTTTACTCCTTAATAGCTCGGTGGAAAAGAGGAGGGCTGACTCCGTAGAGTGGTGGGCTCTAAATCCTTACTGCGAGGAGTGCAGATACAGTCCACTTTCCAAATGTGCGGAGAGCTGTTTGTTAGCTATCTTTTCCACCACCTTAGCGCAAAAAGGCAGTAACGATATAGGTCGATAATTACCCAACTGCGTGGCGCTAAGATGTGGCTTTTTCTTTAAGGGGATGACCTGCGCTATTTTCCAATCTTGAGGCATATGGCTAGTGTGAAAGGATAGTTTTGCCATGTGACCTATATGGGGCGCCAGAAGCTCGGCTTGATTCCTAAGGACGTTGGGACGGGCCACATCCATAGGGGAGCCGGATTTAATACTGCGAATAATATTCAGCAACTCCGTGGTGTTAGGCACTACAAATTGATTAAGACACCTGTCGTTAATCATCTCACTACTAGTGGAATTATCCCTGAGGGGTTCTTCCGGTATCACAGGAAAGGTTTTATATATATTCCACTTTCTGCACAAAAAAATCAGCAATGGCTTCACACATAGCTGTCGAGTGCAGATCAGGAGCTATAGTTCTCTCCGATGAGGTGAGTTCCTTGTAAATGACGAAGAGCTCTTTAGTAGAGTTTTCCGCCGATTTAATTCTGTTTTTTAGGAAGTTGCGTTTAGTGGATCTGATCAGCTTATGATAGCTCTTTATACTTTTTTTATAATTAAGTCTAGCCGAGTCATCATATTTACTACGCCAGATGCGTTCCAGCTTTTTGCATTCGGTTTTACATGCTTTTAAGTCGGCATTGAACCACTGAGCAGTTTTCGAGCATCTTGCTGGAGCCTTGGTAGTCCACGGGGCAGTTTCATCCAAAGCTTCCAAGAGCCATTTTTCGTAGTCTGTCCAGGCTTCGTCCACACTTTCTTTGAGTGGCGGGCTGCCTTTTTTTAGAGCCAGCTCTAGCTCATCCTGTTTAATTTTTCCCCATTGTCTACGTTTATCTGGCATCCAGTTATTACTGGGCAATAGTTTGGCCTCCCCATGAATGGTGAACTCCACCAGAGAGTGGTCCGACCATATTACCTCGCTGGGGGGTTGCACCGCCACCCCTTCCCAGTTGGCAAAGATCGGATCCAAAAGATGGCCCTCTTTCAGTCCAGGGACGCCCTCTGTCTTCAGTCCAATTTGTGCGGAGTCTCTGCAATGGCTTCAATACATGGATGAGCAGGGCTTGTACCATCCAATGTATCAGATGTGATCCCTCCCCCATTACGTGCAGGTACTGTAATAACTGATGTGTCGGCGGCTCGTTGGTCATATCGCCCCATGCTAGTGTAAACGTTCGCATACTGGCTGCGCGCAGAAGAAAGTGTCCCACTGGTAATCCATTTTCTGCTTCCAGTGTCGCAAAAGGTAGCAAGGCACCGTCTGCATAAGTCTCCTAGTGTCTCCACTCCCACTTCAACCCAGGGCGTCAATTTCATGTCCGTTATCGGGTCTCTGCATCTGGGCATCCCGAGAAGCGGCAATACCGTGGCATAGGGGATTATGTCTTTTGTCAGGTGAAGGCCTCTCCTGAAACACCTGTGAGCCAGCTCAACATGTATTTGCGCCGGGCGAGGAATTTTTCCTAGCAGGTAAAACAATCCACGTATCTGGGCCTGCGTCCAGACTGTGTTCTCGGCCGCCGTGTCCGCCAGATCGTTGCCGCTTAGCCACCTTTCGACCCACTGTAATTGCGCAGCTAAGTAGTATAGTTCCAGATGAGGGACTGCTAAGTGCCACATTCGGGGGTGCATGTAGTTTCTGCAGTGCTGTCCTGGGCTGCCCCGCATTCCAAACCAAGCCACGGAGCAACCCCTCCAATTCTCTAAAGAGTTTTACTGGGACATACACCGGAAGATGAGCAAAGTAATATAATAACCTGGGTAGTACTATCATTTTGGTTAAGGTGACACGGCTCATCACATTTAATGGCAAGGACTTCCAGAATTGCATCTGTGCTCTGATTGAGGAGACGGCGTGAACCGGATTACCCTCCGGTATATCTGTCTGGGACCTGTAAATATATATTCCTAGGTATCTGAACGTAGTCGGATACCAATTAAGTGCAGTTCCGTTAATGATTATATCGGCTGCAGCTACGTCCTCACGGAAGGAGTAAGCGCCTGACTTAGCCCAGTTTACCCTGAGGCCGGATACCGCTTCAAATCTACAGAACAGTGCTGATATCTCCGGCGGCACAGCCTGAAGATTCCCGTAAATACAATAACAGGTCGTCCGCATATAGGGACACTGTGTGCAGTCCATCGCTCAAGGGGATGCCCCATTCCGCGCCACCCACTCGAAGTAGAGCCGCCAATGGTTCCATAGCTAGGGAAAAAAGTAACGGAGACAGGGGGCATCCCTGTCTGGTCCCTCGTCTCACCCTGATTTCATCTGGTAGGAGCTTGCCCGTACGAGCCCGCACTGTGGGTCATTGGTACAATAATTGCACCAGCTGTAGATAATCGTCCCCCAGCTCACATTTACGGAAGACCGCTGCGAGATAAGGCCACTCCAACTAATCAAAAGCCTTCTCCAGGTCCAATACTAGACAGCCAGATCTTGGCCAGTTCACCGTAGCATATTTTGGGATTCGGAATAGTCTTCGAATATTTAGGGAGGTGCTTCTGGTGGGTACAAATCCATTCTGGTCGGTATGTACCAGAGTTGGCACAAACGGGGAAAGATGTTTGGCCAGGACCGAGGCAAGGATTTTATAGTCTGTGTTTAACAGGGTCAATGGACGGTAAGAGCCCAGGAGGTCAGGGTTCCTGCCCGGCTTTGAAAGAGAGACCAGCGTTGCCTCATTTTGTGTGAGAGTGAGCGTTGAATATTCCAGTGCTGCCGCATATACTCGCAGCTTCTCTGGTACCAGTACATCAGAGTATGCCTTGTAAAATTCAGCCGGTAGTCCATCCGGACCCGGCGTCTTGCCATTCGATAGAGAGTAGATACTATCCCTTACTTCCTCCGGCAACAGAGGAGCACCTACATCTCCCTGCTGACAATCCGTGAGCTGTAGCAACGTTAGTGTGGACAGGAAATGCTGTATGTCTACATCCGTAGCTAACAAGCAAGATCTGTATAGTGTGGAGTAATGTACCTCAAAAGCGTGGTGTATATCTTTTTGAGTGTGCACCATGACTCCTTGTGTATTCTGTATCGCTGTCACGGGTGCGGTAGCCATGTTCTGTCGTATCAACCACAACAGCAACCTACCGGGTTTGTCTCCCATATGATGGGTGCGTGCTGAGTGCACTGCTTAGTTTAAATTACGGACACGTTCTAGTAACCTAGAATGCTTTTCTCTAAGATGTTCCAAAGGACCAGTGTTACCCTCCAATGCGTGATGTAAATGTAAATGTGCTGGATTTGTAAAGCGCACGGCTGCCCGTAAGCGTCCCGGCGCTTGCTTAGGGAACCTGTCCTGGTATTCCCCTGTGAGAAACCCCGGCAGGGTGTCCACAAGGTGAAAGCCAGGCATCCCACCGCGAGGGGCCGTAGTGGAGATTAAGCAAGCTATTGCCCAGAGTCGCAGAGTGTGACCCCGTGAGTTGAGTAGGCACCAGACCGAGAATTGTCGAGTCCGTGGAATTTTTTGAGCCCGAGACCCGCCGAGGCGGGGAATCGAACCCTGGTCCATGGTCGATCTCAGCTTCCGGGTCTGCCGCCTCTAACCACTGAGCCACTCTCTCCCTTCGAAGCAGGTCAGTTTCGAGACACGTGATGTCTGCTTCCAGCTGTCGCTGCATGCCTGCTTGTGCACCAAGGCAGTCCCCCCTGATCACAACTTTGAACGCGTCCCACTCCACCAAAGGCGT
The DNA here is from genome assembly GCF_964261635.1 of Lissotriton helveticus. NCBI lineage: Eukaryota > Metazoa > Chordata > Amphibia > Caudata > Salamandridae > Lissotriton > Lissotriton helveticus. Next base: position 1,503,480,298 of record NC_136057.1, on the reverse strand, counting down.
CGTGGCCGTGCCTGCATTCTCGTGAAAATACCGGGGGATATTGGCAGCTAGTAGGTCCCGGAAGGGTGCATCCAGTAAAAGGTCTGGTTGCAGCCGCCATGTCGGGATTGGCGAGCGGGGGCGCTCCCATGACACCTCCAAAACATGTGCGTTGTGGTCAGAGTGCGTCCGGCCTAAATAGTAAACTGCCGATACATAGGGGAGCAGCTCATCCGAGATCATATAACGGTCTAGCCCCACGTACTGGTCATGGGCTTCTGAATAATAAGAATATATCCTGTTTTGGGGGTGACGGTGCCTCCAGGCATCCTTCAAATGCCATTGTGTAGCCCAATTAGTCAATGCCTTCGTAGCATGATGTGTGCTTGTACCTGGAAGGGGCGGGAAGGATCGGTCTAGTGACACGTCAAGGACGCAATTGTAGTCACACCCTATAAGCATGGGGATGTCGTGCCATGGCGCAAAAATGTGTGATATCTTGTCAAAGAATGCAGCCTGTTCTGTAATGGCAGCGTATAGCGATGCAAGCACTATTTATCGGCCATCCAGCACGCCCCTAACTATTACATATCCCCTCCGCATCTACCAGCGACTGTGTAATTATCAGCCCACCTCGCGCAAAAGCTGAATACCCTGTGGCAAACAGCTGGGCGCGCCAGCGACGGTGTAAGCGTTGTATCTCTGATTTGGCCACACGGGTCTCTTGCAGCAAGGCAATATGTATATGATGTCGCTTGAGGTACGAATAGATCTGATACCTACACGCCGGTGATTGCATGCTGCTCACATTCCATGTACCAATCTTAAACGAAGACATATTTCCTACAACGCATCAGGCTAGCGTGTGTCTGTAGCAGCCCATCAGACATGTACATTGGATATAACTTAGCATTATACATCCTGTCTGGAACGTTGACCCGCAGCACATGACATTGTATAAATCCATTCGTAACAGATTAGGTCTCATTATAAAATCTCAATAAAAACATTTGCATGTGTAAGACCAAAAGGGCGAAGATGCAACCAGCAATCTCCCAAACATCCAATTGGAGATAAGTCAAAACAATCCGGGGGGTGCACTGTGAACTACTCTACGTTAGTGTAAAATCTACTTGTCTAGCGTACCAGGGGCTCTCCATTCACAGGCAAAATGCAATATAGGTAGGACAAACTGCATATGTTGACTCAGGAGCACCCATCAGGTGTGTCACGTTCCTAGATGTCCCCAAAATAGCAACAATGTATACATTTGAGTCCCGCCACCACCCTCATGAAGCACAACGGCAATCCCAGCAGTGAGTAAATAGCGTAGGGTTATAACGACTTGCATCCCAAATGTCTATCTGCCCAACAACAGCCTATCCCCACACATATACCCCAATGCCTCAATTCGTAGTGCATACAAATACTGGGGCTTGCAGTGTTCATGCTATCAAGTCCTCCGTTTGCAGGGTGACATCTGGTTGTCCTTTCTAGTCCTGTGAATTCTGCAGGCCTTTATCTGTTCATCGTCACTAGACGGGTCTCGTTGGCTGGAGTTAGATGCCTCCTCGGTGATCCGCTGATCTCTGCTTCTGCCTGAAGGGCGTCTCGCTGTCCGCTGAGGATCAGTTCCGAGTGTGGGCCCATCGGTGGCGAGGGTGGTGTCCCCATCCTCATAGATCTGCGCTCTCTCCACCGGCGGCGAAAAGGGCCCTTCAGCTTAGGTAGTGCTGCGGTTGCAGGTTTGTCTCAAGGCCCCGCATTGGTGAAGGTATCCAACCAGTCTTCTGCCTCCTCCGATGTGCTAAACAAGTGCGTTTTATCGCTGGCAACCACACGCTGTCGCGCAGGGAACAACAGAGAATATTTCAGGTTGTTTTGCCGAAGACGCCTTTTCACTGCCATGAACGAAAATCTCTGGCGCTGGACCTGGATGGTGCAGTCTGGAAAGAACATTACTTTGTGGTTGTCTATGTGGACATCCTGGAGCTTCCTGGTCTCCTGTAAAATGGCATCTCGATCCCGGTAGTTAAGAATCCGAAGAAGCAGGAGCTGCGGATTCGATCCCGTAGGGGGTGACCCCGCCCGGACCCTGTGGGCACGCTCTATGGCAAAGTGTGGTGAGAGGGTCCCCCCCGGGAGTAGATCTCTGAGTCAGGCCTCCATGTGCAGGGCAGGCTCTTTTCCTTCCCATTTTTCCGAGACACCCACTATGCGGATGTTGTTACGTCGCTCCCTCCCTTCAGCATCCTCAGCTCTATCCTCCAGGAACTCCACACGATTCAGCAAGCCTTGTACATGTTCATCCGTCTGTGTCACCTGCGGTTTGATGTCAGCATGCGTAGATTCCAAAGCAGAGGTACGGTCTGCTAGTTTCCGGTGATCCGCATGTAGATGAGTGAGGTCGATAGCCACCTTGTCTATTTTGGATTCCAGGGAGGTGCGGGTTTGATTGATGGTTTTCTCCAGGTGCTCCATTGCCGCAAGTACAGCGTCCAGCTAACTTGCTGTCTGATCCGCCGACCCCTGCTTCGCCATTTTGTCCGATTTGGGCTTGGACGTCGACGGTATGGCTTGCCCATTCCCGTCCGCGCCCGGGTACCGCCCGACATCAGGTGCAGAGTCTGTTCGCCTATTCTGCTCTCGTGCCCAGAGAGAACCCAGCGCAGTGTCACCAGGATTCGAGCGGCACTATGGTTCCTTCTTTAACACCAACAGGCCGCAGCCAGCAGGCACTCAACAGCTCTCGGCCTAGGCAGTGGGGTTTCGCTTACCGCTCTCTTGGCTCCTCCACGCAGCTCAGTCGGCTACCGCAGCACTCTGCCGCCCAGGTCTTAGCAGGCAAAGTGCAGCAATGCGCTTTTTTAGCCGAAAATCAAGCTAGGTCAGGGTCTGTGGCATCCAGCAGGTGGCAACAATGGACTCACCCATCAGGGGACCACCCAGGTAGAGCGTGTGGGGTGTGTCAGGTGTTGCCTGGCTGTGCAGCAATGTACCTGCGCCAGCTGCTAGGATGATGGCAGGAAATTCACCGTTGCTCCAGGTGACGACGGTCCGGGCCCCAGAGTGCTTCCCAGCTCCTGCACAGCAACGACCCCAGAGGGGCATTAGCCTCGTGACGTTCCTACAACCGGCTCAGCAAGTTAGGAGAATTCCAGGATGGTAGAGTACAGTTCCTTAGGAGTCAAAAACAGGGCGCATCATCGTGGGCGAGCGCAGCCGGATCTCACTGCCGCTGCACAACCGCTAGTGCCACCCACAGTCGCAATATAGTAATGCCCACCAGGGCAGATGCAGAGTAATGGCGCGTAGTGAGCAGACTCTCGAGAATGAGGCCCCCCGCCAGAGGGCCAGGCCGCAGATGTAGTGGCAGCCGCGGCGGCCCGATCGGCACCGCCCTACAGTGTCCCCTCACCTTCGCTGCAGTGGATGTCTGTCGGGCTGCAAGCTTCACAGACTGCCGTAGTCTGCCAGGAATGTCCCAAGGGCCTCAGCCGCAATTTACTCCTCACTCCCAGTTGTGCTCGGGGATGTCAAGCAGCCAGCCGCTGCCCCCGATCCACTAGCGAGGGAACAACCACTGCGACCACGCCTCGACGGCGGTAGCGGCAAACCGGTCCAGGCAGTGGCCGCCCTCAGCGGGAGAAGAGGGGGCACCTCCCCTGGTCGCGCCACGTGGGCAGCGGCAGCTCGACCGAGCCAAACAGGGTCCGCTCACCCCACGCCTCCGCGGTCCCTGCAGCTGTTGGGCACAGAGTCGGGCAAAATCAAGGCCCGGATTCCCACGGGCAGCACTGCTGGGGCTCCAGCCACTCCCCGCCCTCCACCAACAGAGGAAGTCCACTTGGCAGGGGGGCAAGCACCCACAATATAACATCGGGGGCTGCTCAGAACAGCTCCACAGCCAACGCGACGGCCATTTTAGGAATCCATTAGTCGCCGCCTCACATAGCTCCTCTCCCGTGACAAGGCGAGCAGCAAGCAGGCCCAGCCCGCACATGCAAGGGCGGGCGGACAGCGCGGCCGGTGCTACCACCACAGCACATCACACATCGGCAGGCAACAGGTCAGGAGCCGCATGCGGGTTCAGTTGCCAGCCGTTTATGCTAACTGCGCCATTCCTCGCGGCCTTGTGGGCGGAGCCAAACCCCGGTCTCGCGTAGCTGAAGCCGTCCTCTCCGGGGCCATGCAGCAAGTGGCCTCACCAGTTGGATGTTGCGCAGCGGAGCTTACGCGAGTCCAAGTCGATTTCATTGAACCAGGATGGCATCCTGTGTGTGCTCTACTATGTTGGTGTCCCCATTCACGGTTGTATCCGGAGTTATCAGCCTGTTCAAGTGAGCCTCCTGCAGAGCTCTACCCGAACACGTCTGCCTCCATTGCAGCCGTAACCATGCCCCATCAGTAGTAGTGGTTATAGGGCTGAGTTTCTGGATTTAGAAACTTGAGACATGGAATGTAATCTGGTTCCCTGTTCCACACCAGGCTTCAAAGGCATGCCGCCTTTGTGAGCCTCTCCAGACCCTTTGCTGCTTTCATCAACTGGCCCCCACTGGTTCTACATCCACTTCGGGTGGGAGAACTGGCGGGAAAAACAACTGAGGAAGAGAGATGTGCCCACCTCTGCCAACTCCACCCCAAAGGTGGGGGAAGCGAGGTGAAACACAACCTGAGTCCCCGCCATCTTGAGGATGGGGGGGACCCAGCCAAACAGGGACAGGCTCCAGCCCCCCTCCCACTGGAGGGTGGCAGAATAGGGGGTATACCCACCCCAGGGAAGGGACCCATTGGTCCCTGCCCTTTACCTACCAGTAATGCCCCTAAATTTAGTATTTAGGGGCACCCTGAACCTTCCTCCCTCGGATCCAGAAACCACAAGAAAAGGAGGACGAGAAGCCATGCAGTGCTAACAAGAGGACGCCGCCCACTGACTTGGCCCCAGCCCTACAGCCTGTCTCCCCTCGAACCTGCTCCTGCGAAACCCCAGCGTGTCCAGCAGCCAGCAACCTCAAAAACCCCGGAGGACCTGCCTGCATTCACTTTCCAAGCTGTTTCTCCCGTGAACACCAGACGTGTTTAAACTGCAGCTTCCGGGGCAAGCCAGAAACCGTGAATCCAGCACACTCTGCACCCGCCGAGCCCGGCCTGTGTTTGAGTGAACAAACACCACAAAGAGGGCCCCCCGAGATCCAGCGACCCTTGACCTGCCTCAAGTCTCCTGGTGCCTGCAGCCTCTATCTAGAGGACCCCCTTTACCGTGGCCAGAGCATGTAAGAAAATCTGGCGTCCAAAGACACCACTGCAGCCGACGCTCACGGCCTTGTGTGCCCAACCCAGCGGTGCCTAACCATCCCTCTACATTCCAACTTACCCCTCGATGTGGTGGTCACTCCTGGAAGATCCTCGTCCCCTAGCCTGCAGTGTTTCTTTGTCCTGGAGAATTCCCATTGAAATCAACAGGGCACCCAACCTCAAAACTGCACCCTGCACCCGGTTGCCTTAGCACCGCTCAGGGTGCCCCTTTGGTGCTAACTTGGTCCCCAACGTGCCCAGAGCTTAACCCTAGGAGCTTTGCTCCCACAACCCTGTGGCCTGCTTGCCAGCCGCCACCAACCGGAGTCCCCCTATCCCTCATTGGATGACATTGGGCCTCAACACTCTGCACCCGGCCGCCCGAGTGCCGCCGAGGGTGCAACAAAAGTGCATCACTGACCGTGGGGGACCCCTGAGTCTAACCCCAGGACCCTAACTCAAAATACTGATTACGTACCTTGAAACCGATAACTCATTTTTCCTCATAGGATAACATTGACACTTTTTCTCCCAAAAAGTTTGTGCCGACTTTTGAAAACTGCAAATATTCCTTAAAAATCAGCCGAATAACCAAAATGCATTTTCTCAACTGTTTTCAGAAAACGTCCCAGTGCTGAATCCAGAATCCAGCACTGAGTAAGAAAAAGTAACAATAACCTAACTTACCTGCTAACATTGGTGAGTCTATGTTATGTTATGTTATGTTAGGTTACATGTTTTTATATAGCGCTCAGCTGCCCCAGCTATGGGGCGTCCCGGCGCTTCTCAACAGTAAGAAAAGGACTGCCGCCAGCACAATACGGCAGGCCCGGACATAACAATAACAGAGGTTCTAATCCAAGGGAAAGAGATGAGTCTTAATAGCTTTCCTGAACGGCAGAAGATCCTTAGTCCGCGCAGTTGGGACGGTAGACTGTTCCACATTTTTACGGCCAAATAGCGAAATGAGCGGCCTCCTATGCGTGATCGTTTCACTCTGGGGACCACTACCAAATCTTGGCCTTCAGACCCAGAGATCGGCAGGGTACATACGGGGTCAGTAAAGAGCAAAGCATAGGCGGGGTTGCAAGCTTCAAGATCTTAAAGGCAAGGCAAAGAACCTTGAATTGGATCCGTTTGGCCACCGGAAGCCAGTGGAGCCTGCTCAAGGTTGCTCTTACCGGATGGAAGCGGGGGAGACCTATCAAGGTTCTTGCAGCTGCGTTTTGCACATGTTGCAGTCTTCCAACTTCTGCCTGGTTAGCCCCACAAGCAGGGAGCTGGCATATTCCAGGCGCGAGAGAATGGTTGACTGCACAATGAGCTGGCGGGTAGAAGGATCAAAGAATTTAAGGATAGGTTTGAGATTGCGTAGGATTCCAAAACCGGTGGCTGGCACCTTTTTGGTGTGAGTGATGAAGTTAAGAGAGGAGTCGATCCAGACTCCAAGATTTTTTACTTCAAGTTTATGATCGGGAAGGTTTCCCAAAATCTCTGGCCTCCATTTATTACCCCATTGCGACGTATTTTTTCCCACCAGCAAGACCTCGGTCTTACTGGCATTTAGCTGTAAATAGTTTGCAGTCATCCAGCTAGCTACGGGTGTAAGGCCATTCTTAAACTTGGATGCGCTCGGGGCACCGTGTTCACTCAGGGCTACCACTAGCTGAGTGTCGTCAGCATAAGAGATCATAACAAGATCCAATTGTTTTGCGACCTCAGCCAGTGGTTGGACGTAAATGTTCAATAACGTCGGGCTGAGTGCCGAGCCCTGGGGTACTCCTTGCTCAATGGGTCGTTCCTTGGACAGAAACGGAGGGGTGGAAACCCGGAAGGATCTTCCGGTTAGGAAGGCTCGAAACCACTCCAACGCGGTTCCACCTATGCCGGCCCCCTTCAGCCGGTGCAACAGGACCTCATGTGAGACCGTGTCAAATGCGGCACTAAGATCTAATAGGATCAGTGCCGCAGTTTTACCTGCATCCAATATGGTCCTGAGATGTTCTGTCATGCACAGCAGTGCCGTTTCGGTGCTGTGGCCAGCTCGGAAGCCATGTTTTAGGCGTCCACAATTTTATTTGAGCAGAGAAAATTCGTCAGGGTGTTGTTGACGTGTGTTTCTGCCACCTTTGCTGGCCAGGGAAGCAAGGAAATAGGCCTGAAATTCTCAGGCTTGAAAGGGTCCAGTGTGGCCTTTTTAATGATGGGGGATACCCATGCCTGTTTCCATCTTGCTGGTATTATGGCTGATGTAAAAGAAGCATTGATTATTTGGTGGAGAGGGTCAAGCACCAGTGCGGATGCCTCTCTAAATTGGGCAGGTTTTAGAGGATCTGCTGGTGAGCCTGATTTAATTCTACCGCATAGTTTGCGGAAATCTTCCTGAGTCATTTCTGGGATACTCAAGAGTTTCTGGGTCGGCTCAAAGTTGTCTGGGATGGAACCAGGTGCAGAGATGAAGGAACCATAAATCGCCCGTATTTTCTCCACAAAAAAAGAGGCCAGATTTTCGCAATGTGTTTCGGAAACGGCCACCGTTGTCGGTGCTTTTTTGGTACTAAGATCTTTTAGAATTTTAAAAATTGATTTTGAGAGGTTCGGGCTGAGCCTAATCTCATTTGCATAGTAGGCCGCTCATGTCTTACATATTGTTCTATGATAATATGTTTGTTCTGTAATATATTGTCTTTTTATTTCTAAATTGTACGATTTCCTCCACTTTCGTTCTATTTTTTTTTTACAGTTTTCAGTTTTTCTTTAGGATAGTCAAAGACTCATTGTACCATGGGTTCGATTCTTGGGAGCGGCCCAGAATCCAACTGGCCGGTATTAGAGAGACCAGGGCTCGTGTTAGCCAGGAGCAGAACTGCTCATATCCCACCTCAGTACTGTCAGAGAGAACAGGAGGGTCTGTTCTTAACAGAGCATGAAAGTCCTCCAGGCGTAGCTTTCGCCAGGGTCACTTAAAGGCCATTTGATTATTATTTATGCCTGAAGAGTTTTGTAAAGGCAGAGACATAATAATCAGCATATGGTTAGTCCAAGGGACCGGAATAGGAGCATCTACTACTGCCTCTTCCAGGTTCGAAAAGATGGAGTCTAATAAGTGTCCTCCTGTATGTGTGGGGCAAGTGACCCATTGGTGCAATTGGAAAGCTGCCAGGTCGGGTAACAGGCCATTTATTTTTTTATCTGAGGTGAGATCGAAATGGTGATTCAAGTCTCCAAATATATTAAAGTTGGCAGTTCCTATCGCCAGAGCCCCTACTATATCTAAGAGAGCCTTTGTGAAGCTACTATCCTGGCCTGGAGGTCTATAAATCAGGATGCCGGACAGAGTTAGGTGAGGATTTATTAGGATGCTGAAGCGAGCACATTCGCATCCTGCAGTGTCTACTTTGGTAAAGGTGCATTGGTAATGGGATTTAATTATGACAGCCATTCCTCCGCCTCTAGTTTGCCTGTTTAACGTGTGTATAGTGTACCCAGCGGGTACAGCCAGATTGAGAACCGTAGTCATGTCGTCCTGTAGCCATGTCTCAGTGAGGAACAGAATATCCAGTAGATTGTCCCCAATAAGATCATGCACTTCGGCATGATGCTTCACTAAGGATCTAATATTTAGCTGCGCAATTCGCAGCCTTGATTGAGTGCAAATGGTATTGGAGGGCGTGAGGGCTGTAAGTTTAGGCAGGATGAACCCGCAGATACATTGAACAGGGTCCCTCAGATGTTCTAATTGGGTTTTAGTACAGGCACTAGATGCCGTATTGAGGCTTAGAAGAGTTTTACTGCTATATTTATAGACTATCGATTCATCGGTGCCAGAATTCCTGGCGAGAGGCGACGTACTGGCGCGGACGGGCGCAGACGGGCTTGCCTTTGGCGCCCCGTCGGCGCGCCCGCTGCGCACGTCCGCTGCGCGTACTGGAAGACATCCCTTTATATTCATAGGGATCAGCTGACTGAAGCCGGATGTACTAGGGAAGTCTAATCACTTCCGGCGTACTCGACGAACCCGTCCTCCCTCCACAACAATCTGACGTGAAGTCAGCGGTGGACCGGGGAAGCGGCAAGGTAAGTTAAAAAGCAGCAAAGTGAAGAATAGGCAAATAATAAAGTGAATTTAAAATCACACTGCACGGTTACAGTCCTTCGCGCTGCGCAGGTCTCCTTACTTATTGAGCAAAAAGTTTTTAAGTGTCAACTTTTGACATACAATAATATTCCTTAAAAATCGTACCGTTAACCAAAATGCATTTACTCACCTGTTTTTAGGAAATGTCCCAGGACTGAATCCAGGATCCAGTCCTGTGTTAGCAACAGTAATCTGAAAAGTAATTAATTGCATTTTACTTAAAAAGCCCATTTAATTGAATGTACTATACCTGCAATGTGTTGCAAACTGCTTTCTTAAAACTGTAACCAAAACCAGTACATGTTACACTGCTATTTTGAACTGTGTTCATACAAGTAATTTACGACTGAAAAGTATTTTTATGCTTACCTGCACCAGGCTTGCTTGGTTCTAGAAATAAAACAGGGTATTTTTTTAAACAAAACGATTGCCCTAGAGTTCAGTTCTTGAGTGTGTGAGACCATATGCTGACTGAGTGTGTACATCAAATGCTTTATACTGTCCTCTGGTACTGCCTTACTGCTCGACCACGCTACCTCTTTAGAGAGGAAGGTTCTATCTAACTTTAGCCTCTGTCAGCCTGTAGCCTACAGCACGCACTCCAAAGAAAAGGCTTTCCTCTCTCAAAGCAAAGCATTTCTATATTGATATCCAATGCCATTCAATTATCTCACCAGAAAGCTGGCAGACAGTTGTGCTCAATGGTTTGTTCCCATTCTACAAGGACTGTGTCTACTTCTGTGGCATTATTTACTGTTGTGCCCCATCTCAAAATCTGCCAGGCAGCGACCTGGAAGAACGGATTCACATTTACCCTGCACTACTGATTAGAATCAGCAGTTCACAGTGATGTGGCTGTGTGCCTAGCAGTACCAAAAAATCTTTTCATATAAAGGAGAGCCATACCTTCCATCCCACCATCTGCTGCTTGACTAGGCACATTTCCATTGTATTTATGTATATCTCTATGATACTACTTTATTTATACATCTATTCCTATTCATAAATATGCATATTGTTTTATACATTTGATTTAGATTGTATTGTGGGAAAAATTGCTTCTCAACTACTCTTTAAACTGATTCAAGCATGTAAATCTTTGAAGATTCCAGTACTGGAGTAAGAAATTAAGTTACATACCTGTAATTGTAGTTCTCCAGTATTGGAATCTTTCATAGATTAACATTCGACCCACCCCCCTTCCTTTGGGAATCTCACCTTTCTCTCTGTTACTCAGTGGGAGTTTATATTATATACTCGTGCTCTAAAATCTGAGGGACTGGAGCTTCTCACAGGAGTGTTCTAAGCGTTTATAATACCTGATTAGTCAAGACTTACGTTTGATCTCTTTAAAAAAATGACTATGATAGGTTACTAAACTAAGGGGCCTAGGACTTTTCTAGTCTATACCTATCATTGCATTGCATTTCTAAGGTACTGTGGTACTCCCATCTTGAAGACAGGGAATGATTCAAGCATGTGAATCTATGAATGATTCTAACACTGGAGAACTACAGTTACACGTAAGTAACCTAATTTCTTATGATATTTTGCAGTCTGAAGAATGTGTAATCTTAGATGGTCACCCCACTTCATATACATAGTAATGAATAGTCTGCCCTCCATTGATGTGCATTTCTCTGTTGCTAGCCTGCTAGGTTTGCACTACATAAATACAAATACATACATTTTAATTAAGTGCTACAACATTTTTGTGTGTTTTGCACAGCCTGGGGTCATTCTTCTGTGTGTAGGAAAATTGTGGTTTTATACTTTTTCAACATGATTTGCAATGAGACACACAGTAAATACAAACAACACTGACAGTCCTGGATAGTGCAGTGTGGTTTGTTTGAGTCATTTAATGACTTACTCAGATTCAATCATTTAAAGGGGCATAAGGATTACTGAGTTTTAAGTTTGATAATAGCTCTGTTGTATCCTTTGAAAAGTGCAGAGATCCTTTATAATAGATATTGTATGGGGCGCTTGTGCTGGCTACCATGTCTCCACCAATTATTTTAAAATGGGTCTAATGCAGCTTAATGTATAATGTTCATGTGTTGAGCTAGTTGGTTAACTTTGATATTCACTTATTGTATATCCACTAAACTTACATTAGGAAGCTGATAAGGATCCATTTTCTTAGCAAACACAAGGTGATGATGGACGGAGCGCTGAAACTTTTCAGACACTCACCCCCAGTCACAGATCTGGGTTGAATTCATCATCATTCTTTAGCTCACTTCGCCACCTCAGTTCAGACCCAGCTATATACAAATCAGTTATGACCCAGTGCCTTATGGGGGGCGTGGCTAGGCGCGCGATGGCGGCAGTCGCTCCAGAGTAGAGCTCCGGGTCGAGCTCCCCTTCCCCGGGCTGTTTCTCCGCCATTTCTACGCACAGCCGACTGAAATCACGAGCGGAGCATAGTCCAGCTGCCGCCCACCCACTGACCAACTTTTGTTCAGGAGGTCCGACCCAATAAGCACCGGCCTTTCCTGGAGACCTCCGGCGGGGGTCCCTGCAAGCTGACCGGCGGAGACGACAACGAAGGGCCGTGGTCTGCGCTGCTGCGCGGGCCCAAGCCTGCGGCCTACTCGCCGGATCTGACCTCCAGGATTGCTGCCCACGGGGCGGAGGGGCCCATCATCGGCTGCCCAAAGACGACATCGGCGGTGCCACTGGGAAGCGAGGGGAAGGTGAGCACCGTCGTTGCTGCAAACACCCGGCGTGGAGGCGGACGATACGGTCTGCGACACTACCGCTTGGGCACTACCCGCCGAGACAGGCGTCAGTGGGGCCCCCCAGAACACCACCATGGACGTGCAGATACATCCGTGGCGCCAGGGGAGCGAGGCGCGCCACGCCAGGAATCGCCCAACAGCCGGCTGTACGAGACGAGTGCCCGCAGTCAATGCAGCAGAAGCCGTCACCCCGGGGGCCCCGCTGGAACCTGAGACGGGTGTGCACGCCCGCACTGAGAAGGCGCCGGTGACCTGAAGAGTGCCACCAAGAGGGAAAGAAGGGGCAATTGCAACCAGCGGCGCTATCTGGGACAGGTCGACACGAGACCCCCCCCTCCAGGACCTGTTACGACCGGCAATAGGAGGAGACCACGAGTATGAGCACCCACTGAGAGACTGCGCCTGCTGGGACCATACGGGATGCTGGACAGAAGCATTGGAACTGGTAGGGCACGTAACATCAAGAAGCGGGCCATTCCTGTGACACCTGGAGGCCCAGCCCCCCCACCCCTGAGGAGCCCCAAGGAGCCACTGCTGGGGGCCAGGCTGGGGATCTAGCGGACACTCGACAGTTTGCTGCCATATGACCAGTTGCCTGCTATCCACAAGTGCACTCTCAGAGCTGTTAATTGCTACATACTGCGTAATATTACTGCGCCTGCCTGCTTAGCGTCACGACACGGACGACAAGTGGGGCATCGACCGCCAAGCCGAGCTGGGGCCGTCGGGAGCGACACTACACCGCTGAACTCAGGCATCACCAACACCGCGACCCAGAAGTCACCTCATCCTACCGTGGACCGGACTGGACTGCTTGCCTGGTAACCCTGCACATGTCCGGAGGGGTAAGAACTCGCACTGGAACTGGAGGTGCCCCGCCGAAAGGGAAGACTGACAAATCGCTAAAGAAGATGGCTGCCGACCCGGTAACCACGAGACTAGATAACGTGCTTGCCGCCATGGAACGCATGGAGCAGTCGCTCCAAATGACCAGAACATCCTTGGAATCCAAAATAGACAGCGTTGCCATAGATCTCACCCACCTAAGAGACGACCACAAGAAACTGGCTGATCGGACCAAGACTCTGGAGGGAACTGTGACGGACCTCAAGCCCAGAGTCACCCAAACAGATAAACAAGTACAGGACCTCCTGAACCGAGTAGAGTTCCTAGAAGACCGTGCTGAGGATGCAGAAGGGCGGGCAAGACGCAACAACATCCTGCTCGTGGGGGTCCCGGAGAAATGGGAGGGCAACAATCCTACCCAACGTGTAGAAGATTGGCTGAGAGACATGCTACCGGAAGACACACTCTCGCCCTACTTCGTGGTGGAACGGGCGCACCGAGTACCCACAAGACCACATACCACGGGCTCTAACCCACGGCCGCTGCTCTTCAAGATACTGAATTACCGAGACAGGGACACAATCCTAAGAGAAGCTAGACGCCTCGGGGAGATTCGTATAGACAATGCCACCGTGATGTTCTTCCCGGACTACACTGTACAGGTGCAACGTCAAAGGCACTCTTTCTTGGAGGTGAAACGGAGGCTCCGCACAGCAGGCCTCAAATATTCCCTCCTCTTTCCTGCGAAGCTCAGAGTGGTGTCCCGGGATAAGACCTATTTCTTTAATAATCCGGAAGAAGTGAGCGAGTGGCTCGACAGCGGTACAGACACGGCGCCCAGACAGGCACAGAGCTATGAGGCGTGACCACGGCCACGTGGACCGAGGCGTCGACGCAGGAATAGGGACCAGCAAAACCGCCGCCCAGAGGAAGCATCTCGCCACTCCCCGCCAGCAGACCAAATGCTACAGGAATAACAGGATGCACTCCGGAGGGTCTCCCAGCTGAGCAATTCCCCAACATCGGACGTCATACAAGACAGCAGCCCGCGGATAATCCCGAGCGATGATGAAGCTATTTACGGAATACCAGACTCCCAGCTATCTGTAGACCTACCGGATGTCACGCCACAGACAGCTGACCAGATTCACTGAAGCCACGCAAGTAGTCCTAACGAACCCTGCCGAGACGGCGGAGACGGAGTTGGGGAACCAGATAGACGCTGGGACATTGTGGGTGCTGGACATTGCCCGGGGTGTCTCCTGCCATCCTGGAGAGGGACGGAGTGAACTTGGCGCAGTGAGTATTCCCTCAGCCACATAGAAACTGAGAAGGTAAGGAGATGGTGGGCCCACACTACTGCTCTTCCCCCTCTCTCCCTCCTGCCCACTGACCCTAACGCAAAGAGTCCTTGCTATGACAGAGACTTGAGAAAAGAGATCTGCTTCACCTTCCCCTTCCATACACAGCCGGACTGCGGCCTTGAAACTGGAAGCGGCGCTATTCCCCTGCGAAATGACTTTGGCTGCATAGTATACGTGCCATAAGGCCCGGGGGAGGACCAAAGACTTCCTTCCTTACTTGAATTCGTAAGCCGCCAAGACTGCGACTAACACACGTTACCCCCTAGACTTGAGTATTGTTTCTTTGCCTTTTTGGTGTGTTTGGACGGCGACATGTTGCGACGCCGACCTTTTGGTATATGTTACTGTTTTGTATTGTTTAGATTTCATGACTCTTACCCCGTCCTCACCCTAGGGGACTTGCCTAGAATATTCCTCCATGTGCCAGTACCTGTGTCTGATCTGGGTGGGGGGAAGAGGCCAGGGGACCTGTGGAAATTCTCGCCTGGGGGGCGGAGAATGGGTGGAGGGGGTGATTCTTACTGTAGTGCCGAATATGGCTGAAATTAAGATATGTACGTGGAATGTCAGAGGCATGCACACACCGTCGAGGCGCTACCAAATCTACTCTTATCTGAAACGTCACAAATTTCATGTGGCTCTGTTGCAAGAAACACACTTAAACAGGACAGAAGTATACACACTGCGCCGCAGATGGCGCGGACAGCTTTACGCCAGAGAGTACTCTTCCTTTGCTCGCAGGACACTCATGTGGATCCGCCCGGGCACCCCATGGGCAGTCACGGAACACTGATTGACACAGAGGGTAGATACGTGATAGCTCGAGGCCGACTTGATGGACACCCTGTTGTACTTGCCCCTTTGTACTCCCCCAACACTGACCAGGGCAAATTCTTTGCTGGCCTCTAAGCGACGCTGGCGTCCTGGCACGGAATCCCGTGGATTCTTGGAGGCGACTATAACTGTGTCCTAGAGGTGAACCTGGACAGATCTACCGCACCCCCGGCCAATGCACCGACGCACAACACCACGAAGACCCTCCTCAACTGGGCCATGCAATGGGATCTTCATGATGCATGGAGAGCACGCAACCCAAACAACGAACATATTCCTACTGGTCAGGTGCGCATGCCCTACATGTGCGCTTAGACCGATACATGATAACCCCAGATCTTCTCCCGCTGGTCAAGGACACGCAATATATGGGCCGCAGACATTCAGATCATAACCACCACACACTGACGATTGCTTGGGAGCATCCCCGCCCACCCATCCCCACCTGGCGCCTCCAACCAGACCTCTTACTAGACGCGACCTTCCGCGACTCCCTACTCACACAGACGGCACGATACTTTGAGCTCAATGCCGGTACGGCATCCTCCCCCCAGATCGAATGGGATGCATTCAAGGTGGTGACCCGGGGACTCTGTCTGGGCACACAGGGGCACATGCGGCGACAGCTTGAAGACGACCTGACGCGACTAGAGACCGACCTGCTAGAGCTCGAACGGCAGGCGGAGGGGGCTGCGGGAGATCGCTTGACGGAGGCCACAGCAGAACATGGTCGCCTCCTAGAACGCTTGCGCAATGTCAACTTCGCGGCACACTCTGCCCGCACGCATCGGCAGGGTGATAGGCCTGGCAAGCGGTTGACCTGGCTGATTGCACGGGAGGACCGCTCGGCCCCCATTTCAGCAATACAGGCAGAGGGAAGTAGATTGCTTCACACCCAGCGTCAAATACACGAGGCGTTCACTGGTCACTACTCGGGGTTATATCGCTCCCGACTAAGTATCCCACTGCCGGCCATTGCCGAGTATCTCTCACCCCTACAGTTGCCCACCCTAACGGCTGCGCAACAAGATGACCTCGGAGCACCACTAGACCCCGAGGAACTCCGCGACGCTATTTTCAATCTCTCGAATGGCAAGTCTCCGGGACCGGATGGCTTACCAGCCGAATTCTACAAGGCCGCCTCGGACATTCTTATTCCACACCTGGTGAAAATGTACACTGCAGCCGCAAACGACTTTTCCTTGCCCCCGACGCTTAATGAGGCTACCCTCATATCTCTGCTCAAACCGGACAGATAGCGAGCGGATGGGATCCTACCGCCCCCTAGCCCTCCTCAACACGGACTATAAAATCCTCGCCTCTATGCTCGCCCGGAGACTAGCCCCCATAGTACCCACCCTAATACATCACGACCAAAACGGATTCGTACCGACACGCCACACGTCCCATAACATCCGCCGCCTATTCCGCATACAGGAGTACGCCACACGTAGATGGCCACGCACCGGGTGCCTTGTGCTGGACTTGGAGAAACCGTTTGACTCGGTGGAATGGCCGTACCTGCGGGCAGTTATGGACAAATTTGAACTGGGAGACGACTACGAGAATATGGTTGGCCTCTTGTACCGCAGACCCACAGTCCGCGTCCGAACTGGCACACTGCTTTCTGACCCTATTTGTGTGCAGAGGGGCACCAGACAGGGTTGCCCCATGTCGCCCCTACTGTTCTCCCTAGCTGTAGAACCCCTGGCTGCGATACTCGGGTCCCGAGGAGCGGAGTGGGGTATCCCGATGGCGGATGGCCTTCATGTGGTGTCCTTATATGCGGACGATCTCCTCCTCTATATCAAAGACCTGAGTGATGTTCCGGCGTCCATTACTGACATTTTCTGCACTTTTGAGGTAATGTCGGGTTTGAAAGTCAATTGGGCCAAATCAGGGGCCTTTTCCTTTGACCCGGACACACCCTCGAGTGAGATACGCATCGGCGGCGAGAGACTACAGTGGTATCCCACGACATTCAGATATCTGGGAATTCACATTTACCGGAACCCTGTAGATATATTGGAGGGGAACCTGATGAGAGCGATCGCTTCCATCCGATCGCAAGTTGGATTCTGGAAAACTCTACCGCTAAACGTTCCCAGCCGAGTAGCCCTGACAAAAATGATAGTTCTGCCAAGAGACTGTTGTATTACTTTGCCAATATTCTATCCTATGTCCCAGTCCGGGTGTTCCGAGACCTTGAAGTCCTACTACGCGACCTGATCTGGAATAAAGGTCGACCGCGCATTGCGCTGACGAAACTATATATGCCTACCGAAGCGTCAGGCACTGCAAGTGATGATGTTTTTGTTAATGATCTTCTAGGGGATCCTCATCAAAGTCATAAGCACATGAATATTCCCGCCAATGTGCGGGACCCCGGAAACACATCACATATATGTGAAAACCATATATGTAGCTCTATTACCTAATGGTGGTCGCCAGTAGGTAGTTATAGTTAGGACCTAGTTTCCATAGGAAATCTGCAACATTCTATTTGGAATAACTTTGGCGCCGGTTGACGAATCTTTGCAAAATTGTCCAAGAAAATGGCCTGCTCCGCTCCTTCCCTGAAAGTTTGGGGGTGATTCGTGAAGCGGGGGCTGAGAAAAAAGGGGGGTCCCAAAACGTGTTTTCCCCATGCAATTTTCCATAGGACCTTTAAGACTGCTGAACGGAATGACACCAAATTTGGCAAAAAGGTAGAGTTAGGTTTGCAGATTACGCTTTTTGTTAAATGGTGTAAATCCGTTCAATAGTTCCTGAGAAAATCAAAAGTAAAATCATAGATATATCTATAGACGAAGTACCGTACGCGTACGGTAAGCGTACCGTAAAACATACGAGCACGAGCTGCATGCTGATTGTCTGTCAACTGTCTGTCAACACTCCAAACCAAGAAGTGTTGGCAGCCATCTTGTGCCTCGGTAGAACCGAGGCACAAGACAGCAGCAAAAGAAACTTGAAAAACACGCAAAGGGGGCAGGGTAGAAACACCCTGACCCCCTAGGCCTGCTCAGGGGGTCCCACAAGGACCCCCCAGGACCCCAAATTATTATTATTATTTTTACATCACGGGGTACACGTAAGTTACACGTACGCTGTGAAAAAGAAAAAAAACTCGAAGTCCACTTTATTCTTAATTAGAAAAAATTATTTTGTTTCTATAATGGGGGGCCCAGAGGGGCCTCCCTGCCCCAGGGACCACCACCCTTCGGGGCTTTAACTATATGTATGCGGGGAGCTTTTGGCCCCCCCGCAGCCCCGGGGACCGCCACCCCCCGGTGCTTCTTTTTAAAAAAAAAAAAAAGACCTGTGTGGTGGGGCTCAAGCCCCCCCCCCACACGCCCCGGGGACCACCACCTCCCCGGGGCTCTAATATAGAAAATAGGGGGGTCCGTTATGGACCCCACTGCCCCGGGGACCACCACCCACCAGCTTTTCAATGTTGGGAGGGGCGGCGCGCGGTTCCCCTCCTGGAGCCTTTGATGGCCCTGGGGACCACAACCCCCCAGGGCCGGCTCCTGCAGTGTCCCGGGGTACCTACCCCCAGGAGACTGCTGTTTGCTATGGTAGGGCGGGAGCCTCGCGGCTTCCACTCTACCATAGCAAACTGCTTTCCTATTTGAAAGTGAAAGGAAACCTGCTCTCTCTTTCAAGTAGGAAAGCAGACTGCTTTTCGTCAGAGAGAGCAGCATTTTAGCTGCTCTCTCTGACGAAAAGCAATGCCGGCTCCCGAAGGACGCGGGGAGCCGGCTGGGACCGTGGGGGCATTGGGGCTCCCCCCAAGGTCCCCAACATTATATTTCAGCCCCGGGGATGGGGTCCCCGGGGATTATAAAAAATTAGTGATGGAGACGATTTTTTTTTTACGGTAGATTTACTGTGCGCGTACCATGCACGTACGTACGACGTACGGTGCAAAGTCTGTAAGTCGTCCCGTAAGCATACCTTAGCAAGAAAAATGAAAAAATATTGTTACATATTTATGAAGTGTATGTGTTTACATGTTGGGTGGCTCTAAAAAGAGCCCTTGTGTTTATTGGGAGATTTTAGTCCCTACACAAGTAAGTACCGATGCAGAGTCTAAAATTCACAAGGAAGACTCTGTTCCCTTCATCTGTAAAATGTACTCCATCTCTCCTATAGATGCCTTGCATATTGAAACACAGATTGTTGCTGTAAATGGACCCCATTCTATAGTCTCGTAGAAAAGCAGACACAGATTTATTCACATGTTTCCTAGCTTTCTCAATTTTTGGACAAAATTGATTGGACCAGTTCCAATTCTGCCTTTGGCATATATTAGAATAGACAAAGGTAGTTTGGGGGAAAAATGACATCAGTTCAGTAAAGGTGTCCTTCATAAACATTTCCAGACCTACCCCAGTCAAAGTGCCTAGGTCATTGCCACCACAGGGCACACTTATGAGGTCAGGGTGTTGGAGATGCAAAAAGGATTTCACCAATGGCATCAATTGGTGCCACTTTAATCCTCTTTGTCCAATCCATTTAATGTCTACATTTGGTAAACCTAGGTCTTTGTGAATTCCTTTCTGTTCTGCGTACCTTTGACTCCAGAAAATATAGCTGTGTCCCACAATCCACACTCTAAGCATCTTGAAGAGAGGTCTGGTTGCATTCAGATGGTCTCTGTAAATGAAAGGGCAGTTTAAAGAAAAAGAAATTCTAAAATGGTGGATAAGTGGAGTTTTGAAAAAAAGCAAAGAAGTGATTGGTTGTTTGAAAACTTTTTAGATAGAAAACTAGGGTGTAATTTTCAGTTTTTAAAAATCCTGTTATTGATTGGTTAAGAAAAAGTGATAGAAAAGAACATTACTTAAGATAAGCTGGTATATTGACAAGTCAAGCACACTTGCTGTTTTGATTTGCAACATTGTATGATGAACTTTTCACCTGTGTGCTCAGTTAGCTGTTCCCTGAAAGGTTTCTATGGTAACTGGCAGAATGGGGGAAGGGTTGAAAGTTTTGTCAGTTGCAAAAGTTCAAGCAATAGAAACGTGTGTTTCGTTTTAATTAAATGTGGGAATAAATGTGATTTGTTATTTATTTGTATATGTGTGTAGATTGAGTGTGTAGATTGACCAAAGTTTGCTATTTGCTATAGGGCTTCCTGACCCCCTAGGGCTGCTTAGGGGGTTTTACAATGATCCCCAAGGTCAACATCTTTTATTTTTTCTTGCTTAGGTACGCTGACGGGATGACTTATAGACTTTGCATCATACGTACGTGCATGGTACGCGCACGGTAAATCTACCGTAAAAAAAAAATAGCCTCTATCACTAATTTTTTATAATCCCCGGGGACCCAATCCCGGGGCTTCTTTTAAAAAAAATATATATATATAAAAACATCTGTGTGGGGGGCTTAAACCCCCCACACGCCCCAAGGACCGCCACCTCCTCGGGCTCTAATATAGAAAATAGGGGAGTCCGTGACGGACCCTCCAGCCCCGGGGACCACCACCCCCGGGGCTTTTGAATGTTGCGAGGGGGCCCCCTTCCGGGAGCCTTTGATGGCCCTGGGGACCACCACCTCCCAGGGCCGGCTCCTGCAGTGTCCTGGGGTGCCTACCCCCGGGACACTGCTGTTTGCTATGGTAGTACAAAAGGGGGGGGGGGGTACAAAAGTGGGTGGTGAGGGACGGAGCATCTGAATCAATCAAACACTAACACCCAGTCAAAAGATCTGGGTTTAATCCATCACCGTTCTTTAGCCCACTCTGCCACCCCAGTTCAGACATGGCTATATGCAAATCAGTCTGACCCTGTGCCTCATGTTAACAGTCCAGCCCGAACTGCCAAGCCATGTCTTCCCTGGACCGGAAACAAGCTTCTGAGGACCGGTTTCTGGCATTCCAGCCGTCTTCAGCCCGAAATCACTCACACGCCTTGGAAGAAGGAGAATGTTTCTCCGAAACGCCTCGGCAGGAAGGAGGGAAGCAAATATTGGACTAACATGCCCGCTTGAGATAGTTGAGTAAACGGACAGTAACCGACCTGGCCCAGGAGTGCGCACTCATTTTCAGGGACGAAAACTTGGAAAGGCAGGCAGGGACACGAAGTGGCGTTGGAATCTGCATTTATTTTTTAGTGCAGGACGCCCTCAAGCACGAGAAGAGACGCGTTTCAGCCTTTAAGGGGCCTTTGTCAATCAAGTTTAGCAATGCATAACTGATGAATTAAATAGCCCATCCCACTGGCTTAATTAGTAAACATGGAAAACATACTATAGTGTGTGGATTCCCATTACAGTTTAAATGCAACAAGCTCACATTGTCAGAGGCTCTTCAACAGCATCAATGCAGGTAAGATACAGCCTACTTTTATATAGTGCCAAATGCAATTATCAAAGTGGCAATGTTACCAGTAAAACAGACAAAATTGATATAGTGAGACATGTATAGCAAATAAAACACAAATCAGTGGGAAGCATACGGGCACTAGAACAGTTCTGCCAAACTCGCATCCTGTGTTGCCAGTATATAATAAAAATGATCACAAAATAATAATAATAATAAAACTGCTGCCGCGTATACTAGTAGGAGTCCCTAAAGCCTGTCTCATATCCCCTTAGCTTGATGAAGCTCTTGTTTGTCCCACCACAACACTACATCCAACATAGTCCAGGAAGGAGAAGTAATGTATGCCTTGTCTTTACCAACAACAGCAGCTGCGTGGAGCCTCGGGACCGATAGGACAGACATATCGCCGGAGGCAAAAGTCACTGCATCGACGGTATTGTCCCGCCTCAAAAGCCAATTCGAGCATACGCTAAGTCACCGCCCCATCAATGTCAGTAGTTCTCAGCAGCTGTGGCTAATAGGAGCCCCGGGACCGGTAAACTTTCTGCATGCCAGAGAAAACATTTTTATATTGTAGAAAAAATGCAACCTCACCGTAGAAACGGGCACCTGTTTACTGTCCCTAAAGTACTGCAAATCCCACAATGCAACATAATAGTCTGTTGGGTGTCGGCAAAGTAAACTTCCTGTTGTACCTATACAGTTAGTGTCAGAGGCGGTTCTTATCCAGGTAGGACAGCCAATGTTTTAAGGGGAAAACGGCAAGCATCAATATTTAGATGGCACAACCTCGTGATGAAGGGGGACCCATTCACAAAATAGATAACGCCATCACCACCTCACCGCGTCAGCAGTGTAGCGTCTGCGGTGCCCAGTCACCAGTATGCGCCAGTAATCCAGGCAAGGCATTTCTTGTCGGTGAGGTGCAGATCCATGCTGGCAGTCACAAAAACCGCCCCGCTGTGAGACCCGCATCCTCTCGGCAGTCATCCTCATTCCTTATCCTGGATGCACAGCTGGGGGCTCCCCTGGTAGCACTCCAGTACTCCTAAACAAACACACACGGTCAAATAGGAGAGCCACAAGACGACTGGTGTTCCGTAAAAGCGTGACGACCATTCACGCTGAATTGACATGAACCAAAACACCTAACTCCCACAGAAGTTCCATGGAAAGGCAGGCACGGACACGAAGTGGCGTTGGAATCGGCATTTATTTTTTAGTGCAGGACGCCCTCAATCACGAGCACGAGAAGAGACGCGTTTCAGCCTCCAAGAGGCCTTTGTCAATCAAGTTTAGCAATGCATAACTGTTGAATTAAATAGCCCATCCACTGGCTTAATTAGTAAACATGGAAAACATATATATATATTATATATATATATATATATATATATATATATATATATATATATATATATATATATATATATATATATATATATATATCCATATCTTACTGGCGACCTATAGTTAGGACCTAGTTACCATAGGAAATTCCGAACATTCTATTGGGAATAACTTTGGCGCCGATAGAGGGATCTGTTTGTAGTTGTCCTTAAATTTGCTCCGCTCCTTCCCTTCCCTTCCCTGAAAGTTTCGGGGGGATTCGTCAAGCGGGGGCCGAGAAAAAAGGGGGGTCCCAAAACGTGTTTTCCCCTTGTTAATTTCCATAGGGACATTCTGACACGGCTACAGCTCGAACGGCTGAACGGAATGACACCAGATTTGGCAAAATGGTAGGGACTGGTATGTAGCAGTGCCTTTTGTATGTTTGGTGTAAATCCCTCCAGTAGGTTTTGAGAAAATTGAATTTGAAATTTTTAAAATGGCATTTTCTATGGGACCTTTAGACACGGCTACAGCCCGAACGGCTGAACGCAATTACACCAAACTTGGCAAAATGGTAGGGACAGGTATGCAGTAGTGCCTTTTCTATATTTGGTGAAAATCCCTCCAGTAGTTGTTGAGAAAATTGAATTTGAGCAAATTATATATCTATATGCGCCTTCTGTACGCGCACGGTACGCGCGCGTACTCTTACGTGCGCGAGCGAGTTTCTGATTGGCTGGCAGTCGACTGTCCAAACCAGGAAGTGTTGGCCACCATCTTGTTTTTCAGGAGAACTGAGGCACAAGAGAGCCCAAAACAAGAGTGGTAAACACGAAAAGGGGGGCAGGGTAGAGACCCCCAATCCTCTAGCCCTTCTCAGGGGGTCCCAAAGGGACCCCCAAGGGTAAAAAAAAAAAAAAAAATTTAAATCGCGGGGTACGCGCACCGTACGCGTACCGTGCGCGTACCCCGCGATTTAAAAAAAATCAAAAATTTGCACTTGGTGGGCCTTCTGGGACCCCCTGAGAAGGGCTAGGGGGTCAGGGGGTCTCTACACTGCCCCCTTTTCGCGTTTTCCACTCTTGTTTTGTGCTCTCTTGTGCCTCAATTCTCCTGAGAAACAAGATGGCTGCTCAGGTGGTCCAAGAAGGATAATAACATGTATAAACGTTATCCGCTAATAGAATTAGCATTTACAAAACCTTTGAAATTTATTGAAAAAAAATATAGGTTTCACGCCTGATATAGTTAGGAATTAGCATTTAAAAAACCTTGCAAATTCACTGAAAAAACCATAGGTTTCAGGCCTTATATAGTTAGGAATTAGCATTTAAAAAACCTTGCAAATTCACTTAAAAAACCATAGGTTTCAGGCCTTATATAGTTAGGAAATAGCATTTAAAAAACCTTGCAAATTCACTTAAGAAACCATAGGTTTCAGGCCTTATATAGTTAGGAATTAACATTTAAAAAACCTTGCAAATTCACTTAAAAACCATAGGTTTCAGGCCTTATATAGTTAGGAATTAGCATTTTAAAAACCTTGCAAATTCACTTAAAAAAACATAGGTTTCAGGCCTTATATAGTTAGGAATTAGCATTTAAAAAACCATTGAAATTGCTCCTATATAGTTAGTTGTACTAACTATATTTCGCGCACCCACATTCCACTGCTGATGATGTCACATATTACATCATTCATGACATGGTCAGTGACATCACTGATGACATCTCAAATGACATCACTGATGACATCACTGATGACATCTCATTTGACATCACTGATCACATTACTGATGATATCATTCATGTGATAATACGATGCACCTCCTCACACTCTAATATAACCTTTGATACACCCAGTGTTAAATACAGACTACCATTCTTGAAACCATTGACACACCAATACCAGTTACTACATACGCACTCACTGATTCCTAGGTCTACACACACATTCACTCATAGAATCACTCATACATACAGTCACTCATCAATACAACACTATCATATGCACTCATACACCTATACAGACACTCACACACTGCCACTCATCCATGGAGTTACTCACACACCTAGTCAGTCATGCAAAGAATCAATCACACTTCCATTCCCTTAACTATACAGTTATACACACAACACCTTACTTATTCAAACATATACTAACACATACTTACTCTCTTATACAATCACTGATACAAGTACACAATGATCCATACAGCCACTCGCACATTCACTGGCTCTCATGTATAGTCATTTATATATGCCAACTCTCACATGCACTGTGTTTTACATATGTACTTACTTGGACATGTAGCACTGAGATATCCATTCACTCACCAACACACCCATGCACACAGTCAACCGCCCATATAGCTGTTTCTACATGCACTCTTGAACTCATACACCTAGTGAATCAACTGCTCACACATCTATGCACAGTCACACACCTCCCAGCCACCCACACACACACTCAGTCTCCCATTCAAATACTTGGGCAACCAATCAATAACCCAAATAGCCACTCATATAGCTACTGATCAACACATGCAGCAGCTTACACAACAACAGACATACTGATGCACACATTCAGACAGTTTAGTCACTAACCCATGCATTTAGTAAGACACATTTAAGCACTCACTCATACCGTCAGTCACGCACCTACTAAATCCTTCATCCAGACACTTATACATCCACTCATTCTTCAATATGTAAAACATATTTAAACTTTACAGAAACACACAGTCTCTGGATGATGTCATCAGTGATGTCATCAGTGATGTCATTTTAGATGTCATCAGTGATGTCACTGACCCTATCATGAATGATGTAATATGTGACATCATCAGCAGTGGATTGCGGGTACGCGAAATATAGTTAGTACAACTAACTATATAGGAGCAATTTCAATGGTTTTTTAAATGCTAATTCCTAACTATATAAGGCCTGAAACCTATGGTTTTTTAAGTGAATTTGCAAGGTTTTTAAAATGCTAATTCCTAACTATATAAGGCCTGAAACCTATGTTTTTTTAAGTGAATATATATATATATATATATACATTACCTACTGGCGGTCGCCAGTAGGTATATATAGTTAGGATTTTTTCTCTATGGGTTTTTTGAAAATTCTATGTCTAATAACTTTGGCGTTTGTGGACGGAATTGGCTGAAATTTTCAGGAAAATGGCACATTTTGTTTCTGAGCAGCCCTTGAAAATTTGGGGGGGGTTCGTCCAGTGGGGGCCGAGAAAAAAGGGGGGTCCCAAAACGTGTTTTTAACATTGAGTTTTCCATAGGGCGGTTGGCCTCACTTTTAGCCCGAACGGCTGAATGGATTTGCACGAAACTTGGCAAAATTGTAGGGACTGGTAGCCCGATGTGCCTTTTGTAGGTCTCAATATATGTGCTCCAGTGGATTTTGAGAAATTAACGTTTAAAAAAAGATATATATCTGTAACAGCGGACCGGTTAGCGCTCTGGTTCGCGGACTTTTCGCGCAACGGAGCTTTGTGAAGCGAAGCTGATTGGTTCTCCGGCGTCTGTCAACATTCCAAACAGTCCGTAGCGGCCGCCATCTTGTCTCTCGGTAGGATCGAGAGACAAGAGGAGGTCAAAACAAAGGGGGAAATAACTATAAGGGGGCATAGTAGATCCTCGCTGACCCCCTAGGTTTGATGTGGAGGTTTTAAAAGGGCCCCGCGGGGCAAAAAAAAAAAATAAAAATAATAATTGAACGGCTGAATGGATTTGCACGAAACTTGGCAAAATATTAGGGACTGGTAGCCCGATGTGCCTTTGCTAGGTCTCAATATATGTGCTCCAGTGGATTTTGAGAAATTAACGTTCAAAAAAAGATATATATCTGTAACAGCGCTCCGCTTCGCGTAACGGAGGTTTGCGAAGCTGATTGGTCATTCTGTCACTGGGCTATAGTTGGGCTACATCTGGCTGATATTTGGGCTACATTTGTTTTTTTGTGTGTCTGGCGGCCATCTTTGGGCTACATTGGGCTACATTGGGCTTCATTGGGCTACATTCGGCTAATTAGCAAATAGCTCATCGCAAACTAGGAATGGTAAAGAATCGCTATTTATTCCTTAAAGTTCGCTATTTAGGAAATGCAAATAACTTTGATGATACATATGGCGGTTCATCTCTAACAAGATAAGAAGCATAGGGATAGATTTATGATGACTGGCGCATCACCAGGGATGTGTTAGTCATTCTGTGCCGCTGTTCCGTCACCTATGGTGTGCTGCATTTACAATGCGGCGCATCACGGGGCAAAAACAGCACAGATGCGTGATGTATCTGTGCCGTAAAGGTGGCGCATTGCTGGAGTTGTATCGCAAGTGTGATGAAGGTCCAGCAAGGGTCGGGGGTGCCCCTGTCGCAGGGTTTCTGTTCTCACACAGAACTGTGGACAGAGGATTGGAACCTCGGCGAATTAGGGTGTCCCAAAACTCACGTTAGTAATCAAAAACTATTTAGCAAGCTAGGTACAGTGTCACATTGGATATAACAAACTCTCAATGTTTAGACAATCCAGAATATGAACTTATAGTACCTCAGGATACGTGGAACTCATGAACAGTCGGTCGTTATATATTTCTTAGAAACCAGAACATGGAGTTAAGAAGAACACATGTGTATTTGAAATGTTTATTTACTAATGCCGTCTTCTCAGGCGTAGTACCTTAGATAATAAAAGTACACATATTATCAGTAGCAAAATTACCAGCATAGTTACTAGTACATAAAAAGTGAATGGTGATAGTATGTTAACATGCTGTAAATGAATAAGAGTTAGCAACACTTATAAGCAGCCGCGGGCCGTGGAGGGAGTTACGGTGAGGCAGGGAGGCGGGGAGGGGGAGAAGCAGGGTGGAGAATACAAGTACACATATTATCAGTAGCAAAATTACCAGCATAGTTACTAGTACATAAAAAGCGAATGGTGACAGTATGTTAACATGCTGTAAATGAATAAGAGTTAGCAACACTTATAAGCAGCCGCGGGCCGTGGAGGGAGTTACGGTGGGGCGGGGAGGGGGAGGGGCAAGGTAGAGAGGGCTCCACCCTGCTTCTCCCCCTCCCCGCCTCCCTGCCTCACCGTAACTCCCTCCACGGCCCGCGGCTGCTTATATCTCACCCTCCCTAATACACATATTATATTATTTGCTAAGAAGGTCTCTTTGTGTTGGTTTAGGGCGTGCCCATACTTTAGTGTCTTAGATTTGAAGGAATCACATCAGCATACACCAGCTCTCTCTTCATGTGAACCGCATCAACTGTTGTGTATGTGTGTTCGGCAAAGCAATATAAAACCCGCCTCATGCCCAGAATTGGCAGAAGTTGCACTTATGTTATGAGTATGAAGTCGTGGAGATCAGACCTCATAACAATTCTGTATCGTGTTGTTCTTGAAACTTTAGCACTCGCTGTACAGATATAGTTTAACAAGCAAAGCAGATAGTAGAGCAATAACATATTATTCTCATGTAAACCACGATGAACTACTAGGTGGAAAGCTAAAGCAACAACTAAGTGTCGTGTGCAGAAGTTGCAAAAAAGGAAAAATGGCGTTTAAACCGGTAATGAGCCCATGCTAACTTAACACGGTGTAAAGATATCCAGGACCTAGATGACACCTCCTCATGATCCGGAAACGAACTGAATAAGATAATAGAAGTGCCATCTCATGAGAGCAGATTGCAAGTTTATATGTGGACGGTCCGCAAGGTAAAGCATTAAAAACTAGGAAAATTCAATGCTAAAGAAAAATAAAACAGCCAAGTACTTTATCGAGTCTTAAGCCAATAGGCAAGGTAAATAATAAAAACTTGACAATTAAGTCAATGAATTGTCAATGAAATGCTAGTACTCAGCATATGAAACATGAAAAAGGTCTATGACATAACTGTGTATGCAAAATAAGCTGCAACAGCCTCCAACAGGAAGTCACCGTCTTCATCCGAAAACAGTTCAGCCATCCAATTTAAAAGCGGAAAAGAACATACGTGCTCTCCCAGCACCGGATCCTCTATCACCATCAGAGGACAGCTCGGTGGGTTTTCAAGAAAGCTGTGTTCCAAGAAAGACTGTGCTGCCGCCAGTAAATTCCAGGGACCAAGTAGTCCATGCATCAATGCCACAGCCATAATCCTTTCGCCAGGACAAATCAACTCGTGAGTAATGATAGGAGTCATCAGCTGATTAAAGTCGACGTCAGGAGAAAACGGTCCGCAGAGACACAAATCAATGGCCCAATCGAAATCACAGGTCAGGCAGTGAAATACAGGCTGGACACAGGTGAAGTAGGAGAACCGAAAAGATAATCCATATGCCGTGCTTAATATCGCCAACGGCATTGTGCCATAATATTCTAGCATGCGATTGCGGAACAGTGTCAGCAGCTGCAGGGTCGGAGGTTGCATAGGAGGGACATCCATATTTAAAAATGTAAAAAAGCACAAGAGCGTCCGCTGGTAATGCAAGTAAAAATGCAATCCACGAACCAGAGTGGAGAAAATGGAATGAAAGGGAGCAGGGATGACTCCAAAGATTTTCTCAAATGAAGTCACGAGACCACTGGTAACAACTTTAAAAAAGTGTGCCAGGGATTTTGTGGAGGATGCGTTAAAGATAGTCGGAAACATGTTGCTGAAATTGAAAGGCAAACCTGTGTACGGGTGTTCGCTATGTGAAGTACGAAAGTTTCACGGGCCGAACTCAAGGCCACCTCTCTCTGAGACAAAAGAGCTCTTATTCTTGTCATGCCGTTGAAACGTGTCCCAAGGTTGGTATTTGTGGCCAGATTGAAAACTCCCTATGTTCATGTGTGGGAGGAAATAGAACATTTCTGCAGCAAATAACCTGTTCACTTACTGTTACGATAAAAGGAATACTTTTAATTAACTCAGAACAATCTTCATTATTGAGCATCAAATAACTACCATTTTCCAACAACTTGAACGTGGGGATGATAGCAGGAACTGGCGTGCCTTGCAACACGCAAGCCATATTTGGTCGGTGTTTGTTGCATGAATCGTGTAACTGTATGTGCCTACACATTAGTGAATGATCTGGCGTCTCAGTGCATTCCTCTCCATTCAGATAAACTTCTTGATCATCTTTGAAACATCTGTATGTGTATGGAAGCGACCAGACCTCATGAACAAAAGCACTACCTAAAGGTTCATAAAGACCTATTGGTATATATTTCATACAATTTGAAAACTTATATAAAGCAAAAGGCAGCGTTATTAAACCGTGGATAAGGCATGTTGCCAAAAAACCCGCAATCCTCTGCTGATGATGTCACTGAGCATGTCATGAATGATGTAATATGTGACATCATCAGTAGTGGATTATGGGTAATAGTATCTCTAGTTTACTCCCCTATAGCTGTCTTTCTTTTAACATAAGTGTGTGTTTCCTTCCCTTATACTTACTGTTTTTGGTTCGCTTCCAGTTCGCGTACCAGCGAGCGAACTAGGAAGCGAACTAAGAGAAATAGAGGTTGGCACAGTTCCAAATATTGTACCAATTTTTTAATAACGGGGAGGTAGTTCTGAAAAGAACTTTTTTTTTTATTTTTCTGAACATTTTTTTACTGTAAGGTTCCCGATTCGCGAAGCGGGAACGAAGAAAAAAAAATATTTAAAAAAATAATTATTCATAAACATATAAAATATATTTTTGGATTTAAAGAAGAATAAATTTTACAGCTACAGATATTAGCTGTTAAAAAACCAATGAAATTCACTGAAAAAACCATAGGTTATAGACCATATATAGTTAGGAATTAGCATTTACAAAACCTTGAAAATTCACTGAAAAAACCATAGGTTATAGACCATATATAGTTAGGAATTAGCATTTACAAAACCTTATTTTACTCACACAAAACCATTGAAATTCCATATATAGTTAGTTGCACTAACTATATATCGCGCACCCGCAATCCACTGCTGATGATGTCACATATTACATCATTCATGACATGGTCAGTGACATCACTGATGACATCACTGATGACATCTCAAATGACATCACTGATGACATCACTGATGACATCTCATTTGACATCAATGACCACATCACTGATGATATCATTCATGTGACAATACAATGCATCTCCTCACATTTTAATATAACCTCTGTTTCACCCAGTGTTAAAAAGAGAGTATAATTTTTGAAACCATTGACACACCAATACTAGTTACTACATACGCACTCACTGATTGCTACGTCTACACACACCTTCACTCATTCACCCATACAATCATTCATACATACAATCACTCATCTTTACAACACTATCATATGCACTCATACACCTATACAGACACTCACAGTCTGCCACTCATCCATGGAGTTACTCACACACCTAGTCAGTCCTGTAAAGAATCAATGACACTTCCATTTTCTTGTCTATACAGTTAAACATAGAGCACCTTACATTTTCAAACATATACTAACACATACTTACCTTCTTATACAATCATTGATACAAGTACAGATTGATCTGCACAGAGTCACACACCTCCCAGCTAGCCACACACACACTCAGTCTCCCATACAAATACTTGGGCAATCAATCAATAACCCATATAGTTACTCATATAGCTACTGATCAACACATGCAGCAGTTTACAGAACAACAGACATAATGATGCACAAATTAAGACAGTTTAGTCACTAACCCATGCAGTCAGTGAGACACATTTAATCACTCACTCATACAGTCAGTCATGCACCTACTAAATCCTTCGTCCAGACACTTACACATCCACTCATTCTTCAATATGTAAGACATATTTAAACTTTATAGAAACAAAAAATCACTGGATGTTGTTATCAGTGATGTCATCAGTGATGTCATTTGAGATGTCATCAGTGATGTCATCAGTGATGTCACTGACCATGTCATGAATGATGTAATATGTGACATCATCAGCAGTGGATTGCGGGTGCGCGATATATAGTTAGTGCAACTAACTATATATGGAATTTCAATGGTTTTGTGTGAGTAAAATAAGGTTTTGTAAATGCTAATTCCTAACTATATATGGTCTATAACCTATGGTTTTTTCAGTGAATATATATATACATATATATATACATACACAAGGCAGCCTTCCATAGTCATACTGAGCAATGTTACAAGAAATTCCCTTGTACATAAATATATTCCAATAAAGCAGGGAGAAAGAAAGCATTTGAAAACTGCTTTATTATACAGCAGAAATCATAATCCTGCAAGGAAGAATGAAAAATATTGTCAGCGCATAGGCTGCATTGTAGAAACATTTAGTGTAGAAAGCTGAAAAGCTAACCCACAGAAACACTCAGAATACACTGTCACTGTGCCTTTAAGGCAGCCATGACCCTTAGCTTCCCATCATGCCTCAGGGGCGACAGTTAGGTCCGTTGTTCTTTCCGGCTCCTTCTGTCAGGACCCTGGTTACTTCAGCTCTATCTGCTTTTGATATCAATCAATCAATCATGACATTTGTAGAGCGCACTACATACCCGTGAGGTTCTCAAGGCGCTGGGGGGGTGGGTGCTGCTAGTGATCGAAGAGCTAGGTCTTGAGGAGTCTTCTGAAGGCCGGAAAGGTCTTGGGTCTGCAGTAGGTTGGTGGGGAGGGTGTTCCAGCTCATGGCGGCGAGGTGGGAGAAGGATCTGCCGCTGGCAGTCGTTATTTGGATGTAGGGGACAGTGGCGAGGGCGAGTCCGGCGGGCAGGGGAGTAGAAGTTGAGTCATCTGTTGAGGTATGCTGGGCCGGTCTTATGGAGAGCTTTGTGTGCGTGGCTGAGGAGGTAGAAGGTTATCCTCTTGTTGACGGGGAGCCAGTGCAGGTCTCTCAGGTGGGGTGTGATGTGGCTGCGACGAGGGATTTCTGTCAGAAAATACTTCTAAATTTTTGTCAAAACCCTTTTACTTCGTCTTTTTGATGTTGAAGAATTTCTCTACTGTTTTTGAGAGAGTTGAGCATTGTTTTAAAGTAAAAAATGCCCTCTCTTTTTGACCCTTGCCCTTCCTGTGGCAAGAAGGCTAAAACAGACTCCCATCCTGTCTGTATTCTATGCCTTCCTCCTGAACATAATCCCAAGACCTGCCAGCATTGCCAGCTGCTGCCCAAGAGAACTCCGAAGGACAGGGAGAGGATTTGCCTCTATGGGATGGCTGAGAAGAGAAGATCTCCTTCTAGGGGCAGGTCTCCGATGAAGAAGAGGAAAGAGAGAGCCACCACTCCATCTAGAAGTAAGGATCCAGTATGCTCTCCATCGGCGTCGGGCTTGGTGCCTCAAATTCCTTCCTATGCAATGAAAACGTCGACGAGAAGACCATCGATGCCGATCTCACCGTTGAGAGAACACCTGTTGTCGACGAAGAACACAGGTACGTCGGATTCTCCACCGCCGTCAACCCGGTGACGATCGGCATTGAGGAGTCGCTCTCCGTTGGTGCGGGCTCACCAAGCCTCGAGAAACAGTTCTCCGTCGTCGCCATCTATTCGGCGTTCGACGTCGAGACAGGCTCCGCCGTCGCTGGCGATCGGCGTCGAAGCAGACATCTCCGTTGCCATCAACCGGGCAGTGTTCAATGTCGAGACGCGACTCATCACCTGAGACTTGGCACTCATCGCCTCCGTCGTCGTCCAAGCGGCGTTCGACGTCGAAGGCTCGATCCTCTACGACGGCGAAGCATACGACATCGAGACCAAGAGTGAAATATACCAAAGGTCATTCGACGTCGATACGGCGGTCTCCGATGACGAGAAGTGCCCCGATCTCAACTCAACTGACTTCCAGGAGACGGTCAGCGTTGAGGGAAAGATAGACGTCGTGAAGGATTTCTCCGTCCACCCACTCATCATTGAGGTCTCCTCCAAAGGCGAGGTCTATGGGCTCCAGACATTCGACGTCACTCCTTACAATGTCGAAGCACACGGACAGATCGACGTCGAGGAGCCGATCGGGTTCTAGGGACTCACCAGTGATGGTGACACAGAGTGGGTCGATGTCGACACACTCCCCATCGACATCACATCGCTCATCAAGACGCCGATCACGCTCCAGAAACTACAGAGAGTCCTCTCACTCTGTTTGAAGCTCACCTCAGACGATTGCGTCATCACGCAGTACTTCTGTTTATTCGCAGGAGCCTCTAAGATCACTGCCAAGATGTTCTCCAAGGGGACATCTATCTCCTTCCATCCATCTTTCTCCCAGATCGCTCCAACCTCTCCATCATTGGCAGGCAGTGCCCGCAGGTCACACTCAGCGGCCTACGGACTATTCCAGTCCGCTGCACAGATCACCATTGCAACGTCTCATACAGGAAGTGGACGGGTCACCCACTACAGACCAGAGAACACCAAGGCAGATACCCTGAACGCAGGTCGACTCAGGAGCATAGCAAGAGGTGGCATACACCATCTTGGTCTTCCTCTTCGACACAATCATCCAAAAGGGATTACTCACCTACCCTGTTGGGTAGTCCTCCTTCCAGAGTGTCGCCTATTGATGATGTGAACACTTTTCATGTTGTTCTCACCAGAGGAGCTCAAAAGCTTGGCATTACCATGTTATCTCCTTAGACAACCACGTCCATTATTTTCAAGACCCTCCATCAAAGGTCTGCGGCAAGGCCATTGCTTCCTTTGGTCCCAGGTATCATCGAGCCGGTAATTGATATCTTCCTTGCTCCATCATTGGCCAAAGCAGCTCCAGCTCGGATCCTAAAGAAATATAAGCCAGCTGCATCAGATCCTCTTTTCCTCAAGTCGGATCCATCTCCGGACTCTGTCATTATTGCAGCAGCGAAGAAGACACATGCTGTTGCATCTCCCTCCTCCGCTCCTCCGGATAAAGAGAGTGGAGCACAAGATTCTTGCGGACGGAAGGCTTGTGGCTGTGCGGCTTCTTCTCTTCAAGTGTCCAACGCTGCGTCTCTGCTGGCCGTTATGACAGATCCTTATGGGAATCGCTGGAGCGCTTCAAGGAAAAGCTCCCAATGGAGGATCAACAGGATTTCTCTAAGATCTTCGGGAAGGTGCACTCATGGCCAACCAGGTAATCAGCAATGCAGCAGATGAAGTGTCTCTGTCAGCTCACTCTTATGCCCATGGCATATGTTCACGAAGGTCTTCTTGGTTGCGCCTGTAGGAAGGTGGATATCTGACTATGTGGTTACCCCAACTTTTTGCCTAGTGTTTAACTGATTTTCGACTTAGTTGGCCTGGGATCCTGCTAATCAGGGCCCAAGGCTATCTGCTCTCACTGTAAAATGGACTCCATGTACTTTAGGTACATCTCCAATTGGATATTGGATCACCTTATGAGCCCCTGTATATTGTACCCTAGGTACCCAGGGCATAGGTGCCTCCAAGGCCTACCAGGGGCTGCAGCCTGTATTATGGCACCCCTGGCTGTCCATCCAAATTGACGCAACTGGCTGATCACTCAGCTGGGGCAAGGTCGTGTAATCACCCCTTGCTTAGATATAGTATTCCTATATCTAACCTTGTATATAGACACATATGCACCTATAAGTCACTCCTATGGCAGGCCTTAACAATCCTGAAGGCAGAGTGCTTGATTTTAAGTGAGATGGTGCTCTAGCATGAGCTGAGCCTGTCTGCACCTTTCGGAACCGTGTCCTTCTCTTCCAGGGGATCCTCATCAATAGTCATAAGCACTGAATATTCCCGCCCACGTGCGGGACCCTGGAAACTATAAAAAATATATATGTAAAAACACATATATCTCGCTCCAAATATATGCACACACATATATCATTTTTCACACGCCAATGCAGCCCCAAAACCAAGGCTAGACAATGTAAACACTTCTATATGCACAGCAATTAGTAAGGAAATAAAAAACACATTAGGTCAAATAGCTCTTGAACTTTGTGTTTTAATGAGTAAAAACTCTCATAAATCCTGAAGATTGCTCATAAAGCCATTGTTAGCCATAGGCTGCATTGCAAAGTGATAACACAGAAACTGAAAGCATTTTCAGCTAAAAACTGGCACCGTGCTTTAAGGCAGCCATGACCCCAGGCTTCTCATCATGCCTCAAGGGTGACAGTTTGGTCAGTTGTTCTTTCCGGCTCTTTCAGTCAGGACCCTGGTTAAACAGCTCCCACCTTTTTTTGACTTTCTGTCAAAAATATGTGGTGTTTTCCTCCAATTTTTGTATTCACTCGACGGCTTTTGGCCTTAGAGAGATAGTGCTACCTTTTTTGGGCTCAAAAAAGGTTAATTTTTTGTCATAATGCCTTCGCTTTTTGATTCCTGCCCTTCCTGTGGGAAGAAGAAGGCTAAGACTGACGAACATCCTGTGTGTATCCTCTGTCTTCCTAACTCTCATTCTGCAGAAAGCTGTGATCACTGCAAGTCCTTGTCAAGTAGAACTCTCAAGGACAGAGAAAAAATCAGAATTTATGGACTTTCTGGGAGAGATAGGTCTCCAAAGAGACAGAAAAAGCGGAGGACGCGGTCGACGTCGAAAGATGTCCCGTCCTTTTCTCCTTCGGCGTCGGGATCGGCGTCGAAGGTTCAACCGACGACGAGTCAACTCCCCTCGACGGTGAAGACTTCAGCGTCGAGAGTCAAGGTATCTCCGCTGCCGTCAACCGGGCGACGGGCAGCGTCGAGAGAGAGGTTGCCGTTGGAGCATGGCAGCTCAACGTCGAAACCTCTGCCGTCGAAGCCTCAGGTCCAGTCTTCGACGTCGAAGCCTCCGTCGGCACCTAGTCATCGGCGTACGTCATCGAGGCATCCTCTGTCGCCGTCGACGGTCGACGTCGAGACATCCTCCGTCGGCATCTCACCATCGACGCTCGACGTTGAGACATTTATCGTCGTCGACGGGACATTGACGTTCGACGTCGAGACATCCATCGCAGTCCACTCGAGGGCATTCAGCGTCCAAGCATCCTCCGTCGGCGTCCAGTGATCGGCGCTCGACGTAGAGAAGGCCTTCGTCGACGTCACCTCACAGGCGTTCGACGTCGAGACAGGGGACTCCAGCGCAGTCTCCACAGGTTCACCATTCCTCGGCACAGCTGCAGCCAGTGGTGGCACCGCACACCGAGACGTCGACTCGACCGGCTCCGTCTTCGTGTCATGGGCCTACATCTCAGAAGTCCTCAAGAACAGCTTCAGCTGCGGAAGGTGACCAGGGCTCTCCAGTGAGCACCAGTCACGCTGCCAAGAGGAAGAGAACACCAGAACATCGTGGTTCTCGCAGTCCCACGGCTTCTCCTGTGAGCCTGTCTTCCTCGTCAGGCTCATCTTCTGGCCCTGATGTGATCATTATACCTCAGGTGGCAAGGGATCAAGGCATTCTCTTACACCTCCTCCACATGGGCAAAATGATGTAACACCTGCACGCTCTCCAGTGAGGGACACCGCACAGCAGTCTCCTGCCATCAGACTGTCTCCGCGATGGTATAAGCCACTACATCACTGTGCTACAGACAAGGAGACAGCGTCTCGATTGCAGCAGCCGATCTCTAGGCCTAGAGAACGGTCACGCTCTCCGGTGAGGACCAGAGAAAGATCACGCTCCCAGGTTCGCCATAGGGAAAGATCACGCTCCAGGGTGCGATCCGCCAGGTGTAGATCAAGATGTAGGAGCAGGAGGAGAGAACGAAGATCTCCTACTAACACTTTTTCGGGACTCGTGTAATAATTCTGCACTCGAGAATAAAACTTCATCGGAACATGACGAATTTGGTATCAAAAGACCGAGAATGGCTTGTACACTATGTACAAACATTTTCGTCAATTTCAAGTGACGATTTCACCTCGAAATCGTCATTCTCGTTCTGAACCCTTGGCTTCCATTTTGGGTACAGCAGCCATTTTGTGAGTTGCCCTTTACATAGGCCTATAATGCAGCTCCATTCGATCCCAAAGGACACGTACACCTTTAATTGACTCCTCTCTGACCTGGGCAGGTTGGAACCATTGCCCCAGGCCGAACCTGTTTGGTCCGTTCCTCTCCCAGTGGCCGAGCAAGATAGCATCAAGGCTCAACAGGCCATAAACCCATCCATCGCACACACACCCTGCCGAATCTTGCTTACACCTGTCCCTGCTCTTTTCTCTTGCTTGCTTTATGATGGGGAGGTGCCCGGTTTTATTGGGGGTCCAGCGATATCTGATGAAAATGTTGGGCCTTGCCGGGTAATTTATTGTGGGTTGTACAAACTGAACTATGGCCTTGTCATCATGACTCTGCTTTTTCTTTGTAATGGAAACATCTCAATAGTATAGTAAAATGTAAAGAATGTTTGCCTAAAGCACAATATTTCGTATAAAAAGAGAAGCCTGACTTTGTGAATTGTGGCAGTCTCCTGAGAACATACATCCTGTGTTGTTGTACTTCTAGGACGCTTGTTACCTTGGTTGCAGCCAATAAAATCGATCCTTGACTTCACCTAGAAGACTCTGAGTTTCTGTGGTCTGAATCAGGAAAGTACCCGAGGTCTTTGGGTGTACCCTGACACCGCTGGGTTACCGGATCAGTACCAGTTCTGAAAAACCCAGTACCTCAGTTGGCGCCCAACGTTTGGGGCGATTCCAGCGGCACCGGTCTAGCCAGAGGTTCGTGAGGAGCTTCGTGAGAAAATTCTGGAGGAAGGCCTGCCACTTCATCGACCCCTGCATGTCGACGTGGTCCGAAAGTCTTTGCTGCGAGGTTCCCCGCTTCCCGACGGCTACGAAGGACTGCTGCCCTGGCTATCGCCCTGATTTGGACCCTTGAAGTTTGGTAGAGCGAAACACTAAGACGAGTCTTCTGGTGACGTCATCGATATTTCAGTTAAGTATAAGTGGAGCGTCTCCCAGTCCTTAGTTGGTTCTTAGTCTTGGGTATCCTTTGGGATCTTTATTTGGAACTTGCAAGTGCCAAAGCCGAAGGACTCGTGTATTCACGAGAAATATCGTAATCGATAATCCTTTGAAGTTTGGAGCTAGACTAGTGAGCGAAAATGCCTGGTCTTAGACTTGGAAATTTGTTTTGTCTTGGTTGTAATAATAGGGACTCCCGATTGGAGGACTCGTGTCCAGTTCCTCCGGTTGGAACTCCAACTTATGAACTATATGTGAAACATGGAGTAGGCCCCATCGCATATAACGAAGTGTGGATCAAATACACCAGAAACAATGGTGTTTTAAAATGGCCCCAATATGGTAGCTTTGATACCGAAATCCTAGATAACCTGGAAGTTAAACTTTTTAAGAAGAAAGCCCGGCCGGCAATGTTTGACTCTTTCCGCCTATGGCGTAAGGAGGCCAAACAGAAAGAAATTAAATTAGAGAAGAAAAATAAGAGAGAAAGGGGTATTTCGATAACGCAAGCTGCTATGCAGTATCAAGACAATGAAGAAGAACAGATGAGTGAGCAGTTGCACAGGCAACGTAAAATGGTAATAGACAAATGTTATCCAGTTTTGCCGACTCTTAAGCAAGATGCAGCAAAAGAGCTTGAAAAAGATCTGTTAATATCGCATTTGTTAAATTTGCCACCCCCCTATGCACAAAATGCCACGGCACCTCCGCAACCTTTAGTTGCGCAACCTGTAATTGCATTGCCTCCTGCTTCTCCGCAGCACCCACCAGCTACTCTCAGCTGGCTTTTGCCCCTCTGGTACAGCCTCCTCAAGGCCCATCGATCACATCTGTTTCACCTGTGCTTTCTACGACTTTGCCTAGTGCACCTTCTACTTCTCCTAATGCTCCCCCTGCTATTGCCTCTGATTCTGCCTTATCTCACCCTGTTTTTCCGCCCGTTCTTCCGTCAGTTTCTCCTTCCGTTCGACAGAGAATGGCCAACACTGTTACTAATCTTTTCTCACCTTTCCTCGGGTCGCCTAATACGACCCCTAACCCGGAACGAAGACAGTTGCGAAGTCAACTGCCTGACTATCGAGAGAGAGATTTACTGAATCGGTTAGCGCATAAATGGGTTATGGACACTGTAAGGTATGATGTAGAGTCTGTCATGGAAGTCTTCCGTCAATGGGAAGCACCGAAACAGAGATATGTTTTTGAACAAATGAGTGTTTTTCTCTGTGAAGATTTGGAAGACAATGATATGGAATGCAACCCGCCCGAATTGTGTCGTGCGCGGTTCGACTTTGCAGAAGGCATGATCTTAGGTCCCGATGTCGAGAAAGCGGTTGAGACATTGTTGTCATATCGGAGTAAGGGAGGCACTTCTCAATCACTGTTTGAGCATGGTGCATCCGGTAGGAAAAAGGCGCAACAGTATCCCATGAGAGATGTTCCCCCACAGTGGAGGGAAGGGGACCTACAAGCTAACCCACCTATTCAGCCTCATTTTCAGCGTGTGTGGGTACATGTGCCATGGAAGCGAGCTGAAGTTTTGGCCCTTAAACAGACATTGCCTGATCCCCGTAAAAATCCTGCAGGGTATTACAAAGAGTTGTCACAGACTGCTGGGTCATGTATCATGAATTTAGCCGATATTGATATGTTGTTTGGGAACGTTGTTCCACAGCCTTTATGGGGAAAGATTCGTCATACAGATCATGATCAGGAATTAGGTGACTCATGGGCTAATATTGCTGCTGCAGATGCCCTACAAATTGGTGGTGCTAAACCTGAACCTTTAGTAGCTGAACTCCCTGGTAGGATTAATAATTACATGAAAACGATAATGCCTGCGATGCGTGTGAACTGGGATAAACTGTCTGCGTGTAAGCAGAAGAAAGAAGAAACGGTGTCTGATTTCTTCACCAGGTTTGAAGAAACATTTGTCGACCACAGTGGACAAGATATGAGCACAGAAGGTGGTCAGCGTTTGTTCGTCGATAAATTCGTGCACAATCTGCTTCCAGAGTTGTGTAAAAAGTTAAAGGATTCAGAGAGTTCTTGGGCAGTTTCCTCTTCAGCACAGATATTGGCTACTACCAAATATTACGAAAATCGAGACAAAGACGAGAAAGATAGAGCAGACAAGAAAACTAAAGAGTTGAAAACAAAGGTTTTGTTACAGCAAGCCTATCCGCCACGTGGTGGTGGTGGCCAGAATAATGGTGGTCAGAGTAACTATCAGAATAATTATCAGCAGCCTCAACAGTATCAAAGGAACTCGCAAAGAGTCGAGTATACTCAGCCACGTGTCCCTGTAGGCCCCAATCAGTGTTCGTATT
Organism: Lissotriton helveticus; assembly: GCF_964261635.1. Lineage (NCBI taxonomy): Eukaryota > Metazoa > Chordata > Amphibia > Caudata > Salamandridae > Lissotriton > Lissotriton helveticus. The sequence continues at coordinate 1,503,439,225 of NC_136057.1, read as the reverse complement.
GCAAGGAAGAGGGTCATTTTAAGTATAGTTGTCCTATTCTGTTACAGCGCGCAAATGGTGGTCCAAACACAAGAGGTAGAGGTGTTCAGCAAGCATCTAGAGGTAGAGGACGTGGAAACATCCCCCAGAACACACAGTCTCTTCCACCTCAAAATTCTATGAACAGGTTTGATCAGCAGAATAACGCATCTGGTAGGACAGCTCAGTACTATGCTGACGATTACTATACAGAAGATGAACATTGGGAAGGTAATGATTGCTAGGACAGCCATAGACAAAGAGAGGGAGTTGTTTCAGTTCCAGTAGATCAGAATGGACCATACGTTGAGGTGATTACATCAGGTGTGTCAGAACCTTTTCTGTTGGATACTGGTGCTACAAAGAGTTCTATTATGCACTCCAAACTCCCTGGCGCACCTTTGTCTGGCGAAATGAATATTTCTGTAGGTTTTTCTGGCGCCCCGGTTAGGAACCCGATCTCTAGTCCTATGTCCCTTTCTGTTGGTCCTTTTGAATTAGAAGCACCCCTTATTCTGACAACAGGTTGTGGTGAAAACTTGTTGGGATTGGATCTGTTAAAAAGATTATATGCGACTTTGTACTGTTCTCCTTCAGGAGTACAACTTACTTTAGGAAAGAAAGTGGTTTCCCCAATGTATTTGTCAAGGGATAACATTCCAACAGAATTATCGTCTCTTCCTGATATTCTTTGGGCTACTGGTCCTAATGATGTGGGTCTTTTAGAAATACCACCATATGTTTTAACATTAAAAGCCAATGTTAAAATGCCACGAATTCCACAATACAGAATCTCTAGTGAAGGTGAAAAAGCTTTGCTAGTGATCGTTTACGATCTAATTGAAAAAGATGTCATTGAAGAGACAAGAGGCAATGTTTGCAATAGTCCTGTTCTGCCTGTTTTGAAGCGAACTGATCCCTCTCAGCCACCTGTGTACAGATTTGTGATTGATCTTAGAGAGGTCAATAAAATAGTTGTGCCACAATTTCCAGTTGTCCCCGACATTACTGCCCTATTGACTATGATTCCAGCTTCTGCAACCTGGTTTTCGGTGATTGACGTGAAGAATGCTTTCTTCAGCATCCCCATTGCTGAGGAGAGCAGGGATATTTTTGGCTTCACTTTAGGAGGACGAAGTTTCCGCTTTAAACGCGCTGCCCAGGGCTACTGTGAAAGTCCATCAATATACAGTCATGCTCTAAAAACACAGCTTGATACGATTGTTTTACCTGATGGTGCTACTCTTGTACAGTATGTTGATGATTTGCTTGTTGCTGCAGATACTAAGGAAATCTGTAAGAAAGCCACGTTGTCATTGTTGCGTCATCTGTGTGATTTACACCACAAGGTGTCACTTTCCAAATTGCAATACTGTCGACAAGATGTGACCTACTTAGGTCATCTCTTATCGAAGGAGGGAAGGAAACTGACCCCAGAAAGAATTCAGGCAATAGCGAAATTGAGTGTGCCAAAAACACAGAGAGAAGTGCGTGCTTTCTTGGGCATTACATCGTACTGTAGACAGTGGATTCCAAATTTTTCGTTATTGGCCAAACCTTTGGTGGCATTGACGTGTAAAGATACCTCAAATCCCGTTCCTTGGTCTGAAGAGTGTCAGAAAAGTTTTTCTGAATTGCGCACAGCATTATGTTCGGCTCCTGTATTGGGTACCCCCAACTACAGTAAGCCCTTTACATTATATGTCCATGAGAAACAAGGGTGTGCATTATCAGTACTGACACAGTTGTTTGGAAACAAACAGCGTCCATGTGCATATTTTTTGTCAACTTTGGATCCGGTAGCTAAAGCATTGCCAAGTTGTTTGAAGAGCAACAGCGGCAGCAGCTGTCTCTATTCGACAGTCTGCTGGTTTAGTGATGAATAACACCTTGATCGTTATGGTCCCACATGCAGTAGACATATTGTTAAACAGAACCAAGACACAGCACTTAACTAGTGCTCGATTGTTAGGTTACGAATTAACATTGTTAGCAAGTCATGTGCACATAAAAAGATGCAGCACCCTAAACCCAGCTACGTTGTTGCCAATTGTAGAAGAATTAGATGCTTCAGAACAGCATGATTGTTTCCTTAAGACAGAAGAAGAAACGAAAGGGAGAATAGACCTCCTAGATACTCCTCTCGCTGAATGTGATGGTACATTGTGGGTGGATGGTTCATGTTTCAAGCTCCCGAATGGTGACACGACTGCGCATATGCTGTCACGACTTTGCATACAATTGTTGAAGCTGCACGTATTCCACATAATTCAGCTCAAGCAGCAGAATTAATTGCACTTACAAGAGCATGTGTGTTGTCAAAAGGAATGAAAGTGACTGTCTATACCGACAGCCAGTATGCATTTGGAGTGGCTCACAGTTTTGGACGATTGTGGAAAGAATGTTGGTTCTTTCCACAATCGTCTTAGCAATCGTCTTAGAATCTTAGCATGGAGCTAAGATTCAGCATGGTCAGTTGGTGAATGAGCTTCTTGAATCACTGACCTTGCCTCTGCAAGTAGCGATTGTGAAATGTAGTGCTCACAAGAAGGTGACTGTTGGTCGTGGAAATGCATTTGCTGATGAAATCGCGAAAGAAACTGCAAGGAATGTGATGAGCCGAATGTATGTTGCAGGCCCTGCAAGATGGGTTGATGATGTTGGAATGTGTGAAGACACGATTGAGAGTGTGAAGTCCATTCAAGCTGAGGCTACAGAGAATGGTTGTTGGATTGAATTGTCAGAGCATCAGAGATGGTTGCTACCCGATGCGTATGTGCTTGCAGTGGTTACAATGGCTCATGGAATGGCTCATATCAGCGTGAAAGGGATTTGCAAGTTGTTGGCTCCAGTATGGCAAAATTCAGGAATTCCCAAGTGTGCGGAGAATGTGGTCAAGAATTGCATGGTGTGTCTGAAACACAATCCTGGTAGGGGAACCCCAACTCCAGCTGGTCATTTTGCACCTCCTACGTATCCGTTCGAGGTTTTGCAGCTAGATTTCATCCACATGGAGAGGTGCAACAATTTAAAATACGTACTTGTTGTTGTTTGTGCCTTCTCAAGATGGGTGGAAGCATACCCCCTAAAAGACAATACTGCCTTGTCCACAGCGAAAGCCCTTGTGAAAGAGTTCTTCCCCAGATTTGGAATGCCTAGAATGGTCTGGTCTGATAATGGGAGTGAATTTGTGGGTCGTGTGATGAAGAATGTATGTGAAGGGCTAGGCATTGGGCAGAAGTTCCACGCTGCAAATCACCCCCAATCAGCTGGATTAGTAGAATGTTACAATGGCATGCTTAAGTTAAAATTAGCCAAAATTCAAGCGAGCACAGGTCTTAAATGGCCTGATGCTCTACCCTTAGCACTCCTATCCACCAGAATGACTGTGCATTCACGAGTGAAACTTAGTCCCTACGAAATAGTCTTCGGCCGTCCGGCCAACATATGGGGAGTGCCTAGGCCCACAAAGTTTAGCGAATTGGAACACCCTGTTTTGCTCGATTATCTGTATGAATTGACTGCTAAATTGCGTGTTTTGCATCAACAGGTTCACGACACCCTGCCTCCGGTCTCTGAAACTCCAGGTCACGCAATCGACCCTGGATCCTGGGTCCTTGTCAAGAATTTCCAACGGACCAAGAACAAGCAGCCCAGGTGGACCGGACGCACCTCGTCCTTCTTTCCACAAGATCAGCTGTTCGAGTGGAAGGGAAGAATCACTGGATCCACGGGGGTCCACTGTAAAAGGATCCCTTTTCCCCTGCCATATGACCAGTGGGTCCAGAAGGGTGTCGCTGACTCAGAGACTGACACCGTGCCACGCCTCCTGCCTTTCAGTGATGCACGAGTAAAAGGAACTAACTCTGAACGTGAAAGTGAGAACATTTGCAAGAAGCTGTGCCACCATCAAAGCGATTGAACACTTCGGAGCCTGAACTCCTGTTTCAGGACCAGACAGTACCAGGGAAAGAACGCTATAATTTGAGACCAAGACCTATGGACAAATAAAAAATGTCTTTTTCTTTTTCCCTCCAAGTACTATTTTTGAAAGTGCAGCTCTCCCATCTGAGAAACTTGCTTATTTTTGTTTTTCGAACCGCCATCCGGGTTCCGCTGCTAGGGCCGCGATTGCTTAAAGTCTTTGGGGTGCAGCTGACGACGTTAGGTCGGCAGTTCTGGTTGGTCCAAGGGAGTTGCCCTAGACTGACAGAAGCATTCCTTAGCAGAATCAACCTCCCATCGCGGGCAGCACTTTAGAGAGGATGGAGTTTTCCGAGATGGAGAGACCTGCCAAACCAATGAACTTTAAACACAAAATATGTAAAACCATGACAAGGAAAAGCTTTTTAATATTGTGCATTTTTATGTTATTCAGTGTGATGACGTTTTTAATAGGATATGTTTTGTTCTCTTTTCGTGTAGCATTTGCACCCACTACATCCCCTACAACTCCTCCTCCTACTGTTTCCTCTCATTCTTTTCACCCTCTACCGGACCATGAATCCAATAGAAGGTTAGAGTTCATTAATAACTCCTTTATTCAGCTCTTACACCAACTAGTAATGAACACAACTAACTGTTGGGTTTGTGGCCTTATGCCTCACACTACGGACAAAGGTATCCCTTATCTGGTCCTGCCTTTCAGCCATAATGGTTCTGTGTGGGCATACAGAACAATGTTCATATATGCACGTGAAGTCCAACCCCTACGTTCTGTTAAAGACAACCTCAAGACTAGCGCCCTAGTCAAAGGCATAGTTGACATGATTAAGGAAGAAATTTCTTATGAGGCTACCCCGTACGATGAGATATTTGCATATATAGGTTGGAACGTGACCGGATATGGAGCTACTTTAAGTGAGAAACAGCAAACTAAGAGATAGTCCCCGATTTGGATTGTACCTCATCAGGGTCACCTATGTCTGCAAGGTACTGGCAAGAATCCCAGAGCTCAGTTAGAGAAGAGTGTCTGTACAGAAACGTATGTTTTTGGGTCTCAGACTTCCCCTGCGTTTCTAGCAGCTAAGGGTACCTATTTCATCTGCCATGATAGAGCCTATACATGGTTGCCCCCTGACTTTTCGGGCTCATGTTTTGTTTCGTTCCTGTTGCCTCCCACCTACACAGCGGCGGCAGATTACCACAAGACAAGGGTAGTTAGGGGTGTCTTGAGTAAAGAAGACACTGCAGGTCATGAATTTGGGGACTTTACGAACGGTTTTCTGCCGTTCTGGGGACCCATGGTTAACAGCAGGAACATAAGGCAATTGACAAGGGTAGTTGAGTCCACCGTGATTGAAACTGCTGGTGCCCTTAGTAACTTGACTGCTGAGCTCCAGTCGGATCGTCTTATGACCCTTCAGAACAGGGTCGCTTTAGATGTCATACTTGCAGACCGAGGTGGGGTATGTAGATTGATCCAGTCAAGTTGCTGTATTTTCATCCCAGATAACGCTCCAACAGTGTACCAGGCCATCTCCAAACTACATAAGATTTCCGAATCTATTCATGTGGATAAAGGAGATTTGGTCATTAATGGGGTGGTTCTGGGAACTGATATCCGGCTGGGGATGGAAAATTCTGATGGTCATTGGGATGGTCTTAGCCATTCTTTTCCTGTTCTGTCTGTGCGTGCAGTGTGCTCCTGCAATATGTGGCCTCTGTGTTACATCATGTGTAAGGAAACCTGTATCAAGAGACGAGCTAAGTACTAGGATGATGTTACAGCAACATCTCAATGACTTTAGGAATATAGATCTGGACTCAGATTAGCATGAGGATAGATTAATTGCCTATGTAAGGGCAAAATGAGGGATTGTAGTTCTGAAAATTCGGGACTCGTGTAATAATTCTGCACTCGAGAATAAAACTTCATCGGAACATGACGAATTTGGTATCAAAAGACCGAGAATGGCTAGTACACTATGTACAAACATTTTCGTCAATTTCAAGTGACGATTTCACCTCGAAATCGTCATTCTCGTTCTGAACCCTTGGCTTCCATTTTGGATACAGCAGCCATTTTGTGAGTTCCCCTTTACATAGGCCTATAATGCAGCTCCATTCGATCCCAAAGGACACGTACACCTTTAATTGACTCCTCTCTGACCTGGGCAGGTTGGAACCATTGCCCCAGGCCGAACCTGTTTGGTCAGTTCCTCTCCCAGTGGCCGAGCAAGATAGCATCAAGGCTCAACAGGCCATAAACCCATCCATCGCACACACACCCTGCCGAATCTTGCTCACACCTGTCCCTGCTCTTTTCTCTTGCTTGCTTTATGATGGGGAGGTGCCCGGTTTTATTGGGGGTCCAGCGATATCTGATGAAAATATTGGGCCTTGCCGGGTAATTTATTGTGGGTTGTACAAACTGAACTATGGCCTTGTCATCATGACTCTGCTTTTTCTTTGTAATGGAAACATCTCAATAGTATAGTAAAATGTAAAGAATGTTTGCCTAAAGCACAATATTTTGTATAAAAAGAGAAGCCTGACTTTGTGAATTGCGGCAGTCTCCTGAGAACATACATCCTGTGTTGTTGTACTTCTAGGACGCTTGTTACCTTGGTTGCAGCCAATAAAATCGATCCTTGACTTCACCTAGAAGACTCTGAGTTTCTGTGGTTTGAATCAGGAAAGTACCCGAGGTCTTTGGGTGTACCCTGGCACTGCTGGGTTACCGGATCAGTACCGGTTCTGAAAAACCCAGTACCTCACGACACGCTCCCATAGAGACTACTCTCCCACTCTGACAGACTCCCCGCCATCGAGGGTATCTCTGATCGATGATATCTTCACCTTTCAGGACATACTCGGTAGAGGGGCTCTGAAACTGGGAGTTCCCTTAACAACTCTGCAGGTCAAGACCTCAGTGATTTTTGAAACGCTGCATCACAGGTCTGCACCCATACCCCTTTTGCTGTTGGTACCTGGAATTATAGATCCGGTGATGGAGGTATTCCTCACCCCAGCAACGATCACAGCGGCTCCGGCGAGGATCCTGAAGAAATACAGATCTCCAGAGGAGAACCCTCTGTTTCTCAGAGCTGATCCGCCCCCGGACTCAGTAATCATCGCAGCAGCGAAGAAGTCCAGTGCGGTCTCCTCATCCGCCACTGTACCTCCGGACAAGGACAGCAAGACACAAGACTCGTTGGGGGGAGACGAGTCTGTAGTACTTCGGCGTCCTTTCTCAAAGTTTCCAACGCGGAAGCCCTTTTGGGGCGTTACGATCGGTCCCTGTGGAATTCTCGACAGCGTTTTGTGGAGAAGCTCCCTCAAGAAGACCGAAAGGACTTTGAGGTTATCCTTCTGGAAGGCAGTCAAGTCTCCAACCAAATTATAAGTGCCGCAGCGGACAGGGCTACCCTGGCGGCACATGGATATGCCCATGGAATATCAGCAAAGAGATCATCCTGGTTGCACCTAACGGCTTTAAAACCAGAAGCTCAAGAGCGCATCTTGAATTTGCCCTTTTCAGGGACTTCACTGTTTGGAGCGAGCACGGACAAAGAGATTCAGCGCGTGAAAGCAGAGCTGGACTCTCTCAAGGCGGTAGGGCTTGAAAAGAAAAAAAATTCAAAAAGAAATATCGCTTCTACAACAAGGGCTCTTCAAAACAGCGGGTTCAAACCACTAACTGGCAGAAGAGTCAAGACCAGCAGGGACAGCAAAAGTCCCAGTATAGAGGAAAGCGTAATTCCAGAGGAGGAGGGAATCAACGCCAGGGCAACAGTACCGGCAAAGCCCAGTCAAAGCAATGAGTATTTCCTTCCCCCAGCGCCGTGGACCACTCCAGCGGGGGGAAGCCTTGCGGGTCATTTGAAAGAATGGCGAAACATCACAAAAGACAGATGGGTGTTGTCTACACTTCAGAATGGATACTGTCTTCGTTTCAGTCATCGGCCTCCACCTGTTTCCCCGATGGCAACATCAAATCATCAGTTACACCTTCTGCAAAAAGAAGTGGCCACTCTCCTCGAGAAGTCAGCCATCGAGAGAGTGCCAGTGTCTCAAAGGGGAAAAGGAGTGTACTCCCGATATTTTCTGGTCAGAAAAAAAGGGCCAAAAGGCAGAATACAGACCCATTCTGGACTTGCAACTCTCAATCTGCGCGTCAAAAAGGAAAGATTTCGCATGTTGGCGCTTCACCAAATATATCCACATCTCAGGAGGGGAGATTACATGTGCTCGCTGGACCTCCAAGATGCCTACTTTCATGTTCCAATACACTCCAGTCACAGAAGATTTCTTCGGTTCCGGGTGGGGACCTCCCACTATCAGTTCAAAGTCCTGCCGTTTGGGTTGAAGTCGGCTACCCGGGTGTTCACGAAGTGTGTTGCAGTGGTAGCAGCCGCTCTTTGCCGCAGAGGGGTCTTCGTATACCCATACCTGGACGATTGGCTGTTGAAAGGTCCTTCCCCAGACAGCGTAAGAAGTCCGTTCCAGTCTTGCATAGAGCTCTGCCAGCGACTAGGGCTACATGTAAACTTCGGAAAATAAGTCTCTCAACCCACCCAGAAGATTCACTTCCTAGGAGCTCTGCTAGACTCCGAGGTAGGAAAAGTGTTTCCTTCGGAGGAGAGACAGTTTTCGATAACCCAGAAATGTCAGCTGATTCTTCGCAACAAGACTCAGAAAGTGCGCCGGATTGCCTCCCTGCTAGGGTCGATGGCATCATGCATCTTCCTGGTCCCGAATGCCAGACTTCGAATGCGTCCTCTTCAGCAGGATCTGGAGGACAAGTGGGACCAACAATCTGCTCACTGGGACGATCACATCACTCTCTGAGACGCAGCTCGAGCTTCCATTCCATGGTGGACCAAAAAACAAAATATGCAAGTGGGAATTCTGTTCCATCAACCTCCCCCTGTACAGACACAGATCACGGATGCTTCCCTTCTAGGTTGGGGAGCGCACATGGGTCAACTACAGGTGCAAGGTCTGTGGTCTCACAAAGAAAGTACCTACCACATCAACATGCTGGAGCTGAGAGCAGTCCATCTAGCTCTCAAGGTGTTCCTTCCCTCGATTCACGAAGCTTCAGTACTAGTACAGACGGACAACACCACCACAATGTACTACTTGAACAAGCAGGGGGGAACACGCTCACGAACTCTGTCGTTGGAAGCACAATTGATCTGGCATTGGCTTCTGGCTCGCAAGTTGCTCATCATAGCCTTCCACCTCCCAGGGGAGCAGAATGTGAGGGCGGACGCTCTAAGCCGTCATTTCGACGGCAGGGAGGATTGGGTCCTCCACGACGCAGTGGTAAAATACATTTTTCAATCCTGGGGCCGTCCCACCATAGACCTGTTCGCGGATGACCAAAACACCAAATGCCGAAACTTCGCCTCCAGGTTCTACCGGCCAGGATCGAGAGGGAATGCTCTTTTGATCGACTGGTCAGGGGAATTTGTGTACGCTTTTCCAACCCTTCCGTTGACCCCGAAGGTGGTGAGCAAGCTAACACACTCGTGCACAACGATGATCCTCATCGCCCCAGACTGGCCGAGGCAATGGTGGTACACGGACCTGCTTCACCTGTCAGTGACTCCTCAGAAGAGGCTACCATGCAGGCCGGACCTGTTGTCCAAGATGAACGGGAGGATCCACCATCCCAACCTTCCGTCATTGAGCTTGGCAGCATGGCTCCTGAGGTCATACAGTACGGCCATCTAGGGCTGCCAGAGGACTGCATGTTCATCCTAAAATAGGCAAGACGTCCTTCCACAAGACATTCTTATGCATGCAAGTGGAAGCGATTCTAAATGTGGTGTATACAGAATGATCATAATCCAGTTCAATGTCAGGAAGAAGCAGTTCTTCCTTATTTGTTATATCTGGCTAAAGCAGGTTTAAAGTTTAATTCCATCAAGGTGCACCTAGCTGCTATAACAGCTTATAGGAGGTCACCTTCTCAAACCTCTTTTTTCTGGTTGCCATCTGTCAAGGACTTCCTGCAAGGGTTAAAAAAAGTGTACCCTCCAGTGCGTCCTCCTTCTCCTCCCTGGGAGTTGAACCTGGTGCTATCGAAGCTAATGTGTCCGCCTTTTGAACCCATTCACAAAGCTACTTTACAACATCTTTCCTGGAAAGCAGCTTTTTTGGTGGCAATCACGTCAGCTCGTAGGGTGAGCGAGATTCAAGCTCTCTGTTCCTCTGAACCCTAAACGGTGTTCCATTTGAATAGAGTGGTGCTACGGACGCATCCATCTTTTCTCCTTAAAGTGGTGTCAGATTTTCATGTAAATCAGACCATTTCTCTGCCCACTTTCTTTCCCAATCCCTCCACTCCAGCTGAGAGGGCTCTGCATTCTCTAGACCTGAAAAGAGTTTTAAAATTCTATCTAGATAGGTCTAAGGGTATTCGTCATTCTGATCATCTTTGTTAACTATGGATCGATCAGGACAGGTCATGCTGCCTCGAAATGTTCTATTTCTAGATGGATCGTTTCATGTATTAAACTTGCTTACCAGCTAGCGCAGAAGCCCCAGGGGTTTTCTCCCAAAGCGCATTCCACCAGAGGAAGAGCTGCGACTGCGGCTTTCCTCAATAATGTACCCATGTCTGAGATCTGTAAGGCGGCAACCTGGAGGTCCGTCCATACATTTACCAGACATTACTGTCTTGATTCTGACACGAGAGCAGATACCCAGGTAGGCCAGGGCTCCTTGCGGAATCTGTTTAACAGCTTGTTTTGGACTGTTATAATTGGTCTTTTTAAGTTGGGTCATGTACTCCTTATTTACCTGCAGGTGGTTGATGGGCTTGCTATTCTATTCAGTACTTATGACTATTGATGAGGATCCCCTGGAAGAGAAGGATAAGTTACTTACCTGTAATCCTAGTTCTCTTCCAGGGGTATCCTCATCAAAGTCATAAGCATCCCACCCGCCTCCCCAGGTAAATGAGAGCTATACGTCTCTGACTTGTGATTTAGCCCTGACTTCAGGGTTATGCAAAGAACAACTGACCTAACTGTCACCCCTGAGGCATGATGGGAAGCCTGAGGTCATGGCTGCCTTAAAGGCGTGGTGCCAGTTTTTAGCTGAAAATACTTTTTCTGTGTTATCACTTTGCAATACAATGTCTTTATGAGCAATTTTCAGGATTTATGAGTGTTTTTACTCATTAAAACACAAAGTTCAAGAGCTATTTGACCTAATGTGTTTTTTATTTCCTTACTAATTGCTGTGCATATAGAAGTGTTTACATTGTCTAGCCTTGGTTTTGGGGTTGCATTGGCGTGAGAAAAATGATATGTGTGTACATATATTTGAAGCGAGATATGTGTTTTTACATATATATTTTTATATTGTTTCCGGGGTCCCGCACGTGGGCTGGAATATTCAGTGCTTATGACTTTGATGAGGATACCCCTGGAAGAGAACTAGGATTACAGGTAAGTAACTTATCCTTATAGCTGTTCTATGATATAGCCATACCATATACTCTTAAGTGCATTATAATCCTCGCGGTTAATGCTAACTTTGGTTTGGCTTTATCAAAACATGTCGTGTAAGGTGTCATACGCCTTGGAATACTACCCCCTCGCCAGTTCTGGCGACTGGGGTAGCATTCCACCCTTCTAGAGGGCGAAGACATGTTGTTCCTGTTAATCCCGGTTAAAGTTAGCCAGAGCCTCAGCATCACAAAATGGATGCTGCTTTGACAGACACAAGTCTGACCTCCTGCTGCTGGGAGTCCTTCCAGCGAGGGAGGCTTGGACAATAGGTTTCCTGTCTTGGGAGGTGCTTGCACCACCCCAGACAGGCCTTAGTGTATTGGGGCAGGGAGGGCTGAATGAAATTAGACACTGCCTGGGGCACACAAGGTGCTCCACGCATAGCCTGGTTCAAACCAGTTCCTGGGGCACTCCAGCCCCAGCTCTGGCGCGAAACTGGACAAAGGGAAAGGGGTGTATCCACCCCCTTCCCTAGTCCCACCCATAGGAGGGACCTAGCATGTAATCCAGCCCCTTAGATTAGTATAAAGGTAGGAGCTGAGTCTAGAGACTTTAGATTTATCCTTAACTGAAACTTGAAACGAAACTCTGGACCTTCGACATTCTACTGCAACTAGAAGACTGAAGAATCTCCCTTGTGGTCAAGGAGTGACCACCCTGTGCAAACAGGCACCAACAGCGACTTGCCGGTTTGCTTTGTTGATGCTCCCGCCCGAGCCCGAGCACAGAGCCAGACAGGAACTGGACTTCCAGACTTCTCTGACCCCGAGCCACATCCACAGCAAAGCCGAGACCCATGGAGGCGACGAGAGACCAGACATCTTGGAAAACCTGCTTATTGCTAATTGTGCAGCTTCTGAGGCACCCTCGAAGTTGTGCCTTGGGGATAGAGGAGCCCCAGCCCGAGCACCTTTTGCACCGACGCACAGCCCTCCACACTCCACGAGTGCCGCGTGGGGCCTGCTGGTGTTTTTGTGTTCGACACGCCTTTCCGGTCACTTGCCCGTTGGCTAGTGGCCTCTGTGAAGGCGAACCTTTGAACTTACACCGCTTGCCTGTTTGCTCCAGGCTTGCTCCTGCTTCCCTGATAAGGAGAAGCGCCCCAGACCTTGCTGGTCTGAACAGAAGCCCATCTTCGATTCCTGCGTGGGTTGCATTTGCCAAGGCCTTTTGACTCCAATCCGAAAGCCGTCACCGCCAACAGCGAGATCCTTTGTGGGACAGTCCGTATCCAGCTCCTAGTCGTCGCCGATGCCTCCTGGTCCACGTGGCTGCAGAGACAAGCTTCACGACATCACCTGATTGCTTCACAACATCGCCTGGTTCATTCCTGGTCACTGGCTAGTGACTCAGGCTCTGTCCCCTCTGCTTTCAGGTACTCTTCATCCTTGATCCACCCTTGGATTTAACCGGACATCTTCCTCCTGGTCTCCTGCAGCATCTTTTTACAGGTCTCCATAGGATTCAGCGACGAAACCCGACACAACTTGACACCTATACACCCGGCTCCTGTGGTTGAGGTAACGCGAGTACTCAGGTGCTCCTGTGGGTATTGACTATCCAAGTGTCCTAGTTTTGCGTAGCTTTCTCCTAGTCCTTCCGGAAGTGTCCTAAATCAACTAGTTTCTAACTTTTACATTCCCATTGTATCCCTATGAGAACCCGCGTGTGTGTTTAGACACTGCACACGCTTCCCGTGGGCCTTCTGCTTCCTAACTTTGTTAGTCCAGTGTAGCCCCAGCGATTCCCTAGGCCCTAGACCTACTTCTTGTTCGTGACGTGGTTCTTATACCACTATTTTAGTATATGGTTTGGAACGCCCCTAGGGCTCGACTGTACATTGTGCAACTTATTGTATGATAATTAAGTATCTTGTTATGTGCTTTGGCCTCTGACCTCATTAAGAGTTCAGAGGGGTTGTGTTAGTAATAAATACATATATATTTTATATATAACCTTTATGGTGTCCCTTCATTTGGTATTCAAGGGGTTACATATGGTAAAACAGCTGGCTTCACATGCTCTCTGAAGTTTTAGCCTAAGACTGCTTTGTCCATGCTACCACTAGGATAGCTGGTCTATAAGGTTGACTTTACAACCATCACCATAAGGGTTGTTTGGACTGATACAGGGTGCCCACTAGAATAGTGGACATCACATATCAGGCCAACTTCTCGCTGCGCCTCCCAGCGTTAAAACCGGAGGCACAACAGCGCTTCCTGAATCTCCCTTTTTCTGGCAGTTCACTGTTTGGTGCACACACAGACGAAGAAATGGCAAGGATGAAAGCTGAGTTGGACACCTTAAAGGCTGTGGGCCTGGAGAAGAAAAAGGAGTTTCAGGAGGTACAGGCCCAAGAAACGGAGAAAATACCAACAGAGGGTTCAAACCCCTCAATGGGCGAAAAAAAACAGGGCAAGTCCCAGTACCAAGGCTGTCGTTCCTCGAGAGGAAGAGGAGGACATCAACAACAGTCCTCCTCCACAACAAAAACTCCAGGGGAGCAATGAGTTTCTGTTTCCCCTTGCACAGTTGCACACTCCAGTGGGAGGAAATATCTCAAGTTACATTCAAGAGTGGTGCAACATAAACAAAGATCAGTGGGTGCTGAATATACAAACAAATGGGTACGTACTACGTTTTTGTGCGTCCCCAAGAGACATTCCTCCGGTAAACTCTCGTCATTTACATCTAGACCTCCTGCGTCAAAGTGTAGACTCTTCTCAAGAAACAAGCAATAGGACAATTGCCCTAGATGCGGCGCAGGGGGGGCAGGATTCTTGCACCTGGCTTGGGAATGTCCGTTGGTGGGGAAATTCTGGTCCGAGGTGGTAGCCCGAGTGGGGACCACCACGGGACTCCGAGTAGAGCTCACGCCCATACATTGTCTGTTGGCATTGGTTCCGAAGCCAAGGAAGCGGAAACTTTCCTATAAGCTGTTACAATTGATGCTAGTGCTGGCCAGGCGCAGGGTTGCCATTACGTGGATGGGACAGTGGGCCCCGGAGGTGGATGCATGGCTCAGAGATGTGAAAGCATGGGCACTGGCAGAGGAAACGCACATGCAAAGCGCTAGGAGGGATGAGAAACTGAACGAGGATTTGCTAGCGTGGCGAACCATGTGTATGACTGGACTGTCGGCTGAGGGGTCCTCGTCACCCACTGATTCTGAGGGGACAAGCGGGGAATTGTACTCTGAGTGTGACTCGGAGGGACAAGAGGGAGGGGCCCAAGGTGGGGTTCCGGGATATGAGCAGGATGCTGTGCCTAACCGAATGTCCTCACGAGCTCTATAGTAAGCTGATGTTCCACCGCGTAACTGCATTGTCTTGTATAATTTCAGAAGTAGTCATTCTCCGTAAATGTGCCATAATGAGTCCATCGATCTGTGAACAAAAGTGTGTGTTGTGTTTTTAAGATGCCATGGGGGGGGGGGAGTTGTATTGTCTAAGTAAAAACTGAAAAATAAAGTTTATAAAAAAATAAAAAAATAAAAAGAAACAAGCAATAGAACCAGTCATCAAAATGGAGATTACATCGCCAAGGCCTGTTCGTATACCCTTACTTGGACGACTGGCTGTTGAAGGGATCATCTCCTCATATGGTGCAGGAACACCTTCACATTTGCCTGGATCTCCTTCAGCGCTTAGGCCTGCATGTCAACCTGGACAAATCAGTCCTCCAACTGACCCAATCACTCCACTATCTGGGCGCCAACCTACACTCTGACCTCGGAAAACTGTTACCTTCCGAGGAGAGATTTTCATCAATGAGAGACAAAGGCAACATCCTCCTCCAAGCTCATCAGCCATCCATAAGACAGGTGGCTTCTCTGCTGGGTTTGATGGCCTCTGCATTTTTCTCATACCCAACGCCAGATTGAGGATGAGACCGTTGCAGCAAGATCTCGAGGACAAATGGAATCAATCCTCAGGTCAGTGGAACAACCGGATTCTTCTCTCTCCCGCAGCAAAGAAGTCCATTCTCTGGTGGCTGCAACCACAGAACCTTCTGGTAAAAGTTCCTTTCCATCAACCTCTGCCACAACAATCTCTGATCACGGATGCGTCGCTTCAGGGTTGGGGAGCGCATCTGTGTCATCTGCAAACTCAGGGCAGATGGACCAGCAGAGAGCAGACGTATCATATCAATATGCTGGAACTGCGGGCGGTTCACGTAGCCTTCAATGCTTTTCAGGCATCAATTTAGTCAGGATCGATCCTAGTACAAACGGACAATACAACCACCATGTATTATTTGAACAAACAAGGTGGAATACACTCTCACCCTCTGTCTCTCGAATCCCAGACGATCTGGCACTGGCTGTTAGCCAGGAATCTATCGATCACGGCCATGCCTCTACCGGGAGAACAGAACGTGCAAGCAGACGCCCTCAGTGGACACTTCGAATAGCAAGAAGACTGGGTGCTCAACGACGAAGTGGTGGCAGACATCTTTCATCAAGGGGGCCAGCCTTTCATTGACCTCTTTGCAGACCATCAAAACAGAAAATGCCACGCTTTCGCATCCAGGTTTTACCGGCCAGGAACGAGGGGGAATGCTCTTTTGATAGACTGGTCAGGGACGTTTGCATACACCTTTCCACCCCTCCCTCTCATTCCGAAGGTTGTGGCTAAACTTCTCCGATCCAGAATGACGATGATCCTCATAGCACCGGACCGGCCTAGCCAATGGTGGTATCCCGACCTGTTGCAACTCTTGGTTCGTCCGCATTGGAGACTTCCATGCAGGCCGGACCTTCTCACCAAAATGAGAGGGAAGATTATGCACCCAGTCTTCCTCGCTCTGCTTGGCAGCATGGCCCCTGAAGTCCTGCAGTACAGACATTTGAACATCCCTCAGGACTGCATGGACATTTTGAGGGAGTCAAGGAGATCTTCCACAAGAACCTCTTGTAGGAAGGTGGATATCTGACTATATGGTTACCCCAAATGTTTGCCTAGTGTTTAGCTGGTTTTTGACTTAGTTGGCCTGGGATCCTGCTAATCAGGGCCCCAGGCTATCTGCTCTCACTGTAAAATGGACTCCATGTACTTTAGGTACATCTCCAATTGGACATTGGGTCATCGTTGTGAGCCCCTGTATAGTTTACCAAAGGTACCCAGGGCATAGGTGCATCCAAGGCATACCAGGGGCTGCAGCATGTATTATGCCACCCCTGGCTGGCCATCCGCACTGACACAACTGGCTGATCACTCAGCTGGGGCATGGTTGTGTAATCACCCCTTGCTTAGATATAGTATTCCTATATCTCACCTTACATATAGACACATATACACCTATAAGTCACTCCTATGGCAGGTCTTAACAATCCTGGAGGCAGAGTGCTTGGTTTTATGTGAGATGGTGCTCTAGCATGAGCTGAGCCTGTCTGCAGCTTTCGGAACCATGTCCTTATAGCTGTTCTATGATATAGCCATACCATATACTCTTAAGTGCATAATAATCCACGCGGTTAATGCTAACTTTGGTTTGGCTTTATCAAAACATGTCGTGTAAGGTCATACGCTTTGGAATACTACCCCCTCACCAGTTCTGGCGACTGGGGTAGCATTCCACCCTTCTAGAGGGAGAAGACATGTTGTTCCTGTTAATCCCGGTTAAAGTTAGCCAGAGCCTCAGCATCACAAAATGGATGCTGCTGCCACAGACATAAGTCTGACCTCCTGCTGCTGGGAGTACTTCCAGCGAGGGAGGCTTGGACAATAGGTTTCCTGTCTTGGGAGGTGCTTGCACCACCCCAGACAGGCCATTATGTTTATTTTATTTTATTTTTTTATTTTTTTGCCCCGGAGCGCTCCCGGGGCGCGTACCGATGCGCTCACCGGTAAGCGCAGTAAGGCCGCGTCACGTTGTGCGTACCGGTGAGCGTCCCGTCAGCGCTATTGCCGCGGACGAAAACATCATCGTGACGTATCGCGTAGCCGCGTGATGCGTCTTATGACGCACAGCGTAAACGCACCCGGAAGCGCCCGAGCGCATACGATCGCGCTACGTAAATGCCCCCGAGCGTGACTCGACGCGCTTACGGTACGCGACCCGGGGCGCGTAGCGTAAGCGCGTCGGGTCATGTGACCTGAAAATAACACTTTTCATTGGTTCAGAACACTTTTGGTTTCCAAATGATGAAAGCCCGGGTCATTTGACTTGAAAATAACACTTTTCATTGGTTCAGAACAGTTTTGTTTTCCAGATGATGAAAGCCCCCACCTTTTTTCCTCATTCTCACTTTGTTGTTTGAGTGAGGAAGACCTGCTTGTATTATTACAGAAATGGCTACAGTAGCATCAGCAGCTGGAGCATCTGCACCACCACCACCACCACCACAAGGACCACCACAACATCACATTGGTGGTCAAGAAGAAGAGGAGGAGGAGGAGGAGGAGAGAAGGCAGTTCCTGCCTGAAGACAATCCCCCATACAAACCTAGGGAGCATTTTATATGGGAGTTTTTTAAAATCCCAAAGGGTGCAAAAAAAGTGAATGCTGCGAAGGTGACCTGTCTGATTTGTGGTGCTGTGCTATCCAGGTGGAACCCTGCAAAAAAATATTCCTTTGGGAATCATACAATGATTCGGCACATGCAACGTTTGCACCCTAATAACTATTCTGCAGCAGAGGTGAGAGAACTCTGCAGAAACCTACCCCAATCATCTGCCAGAACCTCAACAACCAAAGACCCCACTCCATCGGGTCCAGATGCAAGTCAGATGATTTCAAATATACAACCAAAGTTAGGGGGATACAAAATTGTTTGTGTACATTGTGGCAAAACAATTACTTATGGTGAGCAAAGCATTACACTCATCATGCTTGCTGGTGATAACCACAAATGCCCGAAGAAACCTTAATTTTTTCCTGATTTTTTTTTTTGCTCCAGTTGAGCCGTTTACAATTCCCTGTTTTTTGTTTCTCCCCATAAAAAATAGAAAAAAAATATAAAACTGTTCAGAAAAAGCAAAAAAAGTAAAACATGTTCAAAAAACAATAAGAATAAAAGAAACAGTTCTTTTTAGAACTACCTCTAATTTATAAAAATAAACCTATATTTAAAAAAAAAATCTGTCATTCTTTTTTCTCCAGGGTACGCGTATCGGGGCGCGCACCCAAAAAGAATATAAAAAAATAAAGGAGTAAGCATGAGGGAAGGACACAGAGAGAGTGCTGTTAAGAGAAAGAGAGCTAGAGGGAACAACACAGAGGGACTGTTTATTACATAGTGAAACAAAGAGAAGGTGTAATAGGGTGTAAGTGAGAAAAGGAAAATGAATAAGGGAGCGAAAGAAGGGAAGAGAGAGGAAGAAGACTAAAGTAGAGATACTGGGAGAATGTGAGTGGGTGTTGAAAGTAAAAGGAAGGACAGTAAAGGATGGGGAATGAGGGGTAGTGACGGAACCGGAATAAATGAACAACGGTGAGGGAGGGTGAGAAAAGAGCAGTGAGTGTAAGTAAAGAGGGGTGAAAGAGGGTGGGTAAAACTGAATTAGGGTAAGACATGGGGAGTGACAGAGAGAAAGGACAGAGAGTAAAGGAAAGAAAAGAGTGACTGAAAGGGTCTGAGTGAAGCAGCAAAGAAAGGTAAGTAAGGGAGTGTGGGTAAGTTATAGGGAGTGAGCATGATGAAAGAGTAGTGACAGAGTGAGGGGACAGAGACAGCGACGGTAAGAGAGACAGAGTGAGGGAACGGAAGTGAGGAACTGTGAGGACAGACAGACTGAGAGAGCGAGTGAGAGGAGTTAAGTAAATGAGTAAGGGAATGAGTGAGGGTGCAAAGGAAGGGAAGAGAGGGTAAGGGAAGTAAAGCAGGGAGACTGAAAGAAGTTGAATGTGGTAGGACAGTAGGGAAAGAGGAGTAATCATGGAGGATAAGAATAAGTGAGGGAAGCAGAGTAAGGAAACAGGAGTGAGGTAGGGTGAGAGAATAGTAATGAGGTTAAAGCAAAGGGTGATGACAAATTATATTTTTTTACTCATACTTACCATATAATTAATGTAAATTTAATTACATGTTTTAACTACACCTTGTATATGTGAAAGAGAGAAAAAAAAAGTTATAATTAGTAAAATATATATTTTAAAATAGAAGAAACAAGTCAAGAGGTTAAAAGTCATAAAAGTGTACTAAGAAATAAAGTAAGAGTGAAAGACACAGAAAGGGAAATAATGTAATGTAGAAGGATAAAAAGAGGGAAAAAGAAATAGAAGGAGAGCAAATTACTAAGAGTAAGGCAGATACATTCAGTGATAAAGAAGAGAAGAAGAGAGAAATGAACTGAAGGTAAGAAAGATACTAGGAGGAGGAGCTTCGCGGGCATCCAAGATGGTCGCGTGAGCAAAGAGCTCCCGAGACCCGCGCCGCCCTTCGCACATATCCTTACTACATCCTGATTTTAAAGATGGGCTTTTGAAGACAAACTCTGGATGACTCCAACATTCTTTGAAAAATCGAATTCGGACATTTGGATCCACTTTTACATCGTCTTTAACTTCTGCGGCCCGCCCCGAGACGAGACCGGGGGCTCGGTTGCTCTGCAGGCCGAGGAGTAGTTGAACAACAACGGCCGGAGGGTTTCTCCCCCGGACGGCCTCTGCCTAATTTTCAGTTTCGCTTTCCTACTCCTGGCTCGGATCGACTGAAACGCTGCTCGGATCTACCCCTGATCCTGCTTGGTGTTATCACACTGCTGAGTGCCATCCCAGCGGATCGCCGTGTTCTCAACATTATTGGCATTTGCGCTAATTTGGTCCAGTTTCGTTGTTGCTAGACTATTCCACTTTAGGGATAGGGACGCTATCCTGCAAGCCTCTCGGGACAAGGGCCCTGTGAAGTTTGAAAATACCTCCGTGAACTTTTACCCTGACTTTACCCCGCTTGTTCAAAGGCAGAGAATGGGATTTCAGGGAGTCAAGAGACGGCTGCGGGACCTGGGCCTCAAGTACGCCATGTTGTTTCCGGCCAGACTTCGTATCGAGTATGGGGAACAAACGTTTTTCTTTGATCGCCCAGACAGTGTCAGTGACTGGCTTGATTCTTTGCCAAAAAGGGATGATCGAACTGGGCACCCCGGTGGCGCCGCTGACGGCGGCTCGCCGGAGCAGGAGTGACGTTGTGGATCCTGACGTCTGAACTTTCCAACTATTTCAGCTGAGTCTGGGCAATGGTGCTCTTGTTCTTATTTTGGATTGGCCTGAGGGTGGCGGGGGTTAATGGGGACTCTTCCTCCTCCTGGGTTCTTTGTGTAGAGTAGTTTTATGATGGGGCGACAGGCACACTACAAGTTGGGGTGGCTTCTAAGTCGTACGCAGGGGTGCAGGGTGGGGGGTGTTGTAACGGGTTTAAGTTGGGGGTGGTGGGGGGTGTGTGTGTGACTGTTTCTTTTCACAAGGCATCGTATTGTTTTTTCTAACTGCTCAGGTCACTGGGTTTAGTGTGTGGGGTGCTCTGCTTCCTTCTTGGGGATGGGGGTGGTGAGTTGAGACTGCTATCCTGGAATGTTAATGGGTTGGGAGACAGAATAAAGCGAGGGGTAGTGTTGCAGTTCCTCAGACGCCATTCCCCCCATATTATTCTCCTGCAGGAGACGCATCTGATCAGTAACACATGTCAAGCCTTGAACAGGCGTGGATACCGACTAGTCGCTCACTCTGGTTTCACTTCTGGTTCCAGGGGGGTGGGCATTCTCATCCGGTCTTCTCTCCCCTTTGAAATTGATGAGGTAATACTTGACGACAGAGGGCGCTATGCTGCACTCACGGGTAGATGGGAGGGGAAGACACTGTCCATACTCACGATATATATCCCTCCGGGCCTACAGGCCCCCACCTATGCTGATCTGGGTAGGGTTATACTAGGGCTGCCTGAGGGTCTCCTTATCCTTGGTGGGGACTTTAACTCCGTTGTTTCTGGTACTGCTGACCGTTTCCCCCCCAGAGACTGGCTAGATCTCATATGTGGCTGAGCGATCTACTGGAGACTTTTGGACTGATAGATAGCTGGAGGTTGATGCACCCTACACAACTTCAATACACCTTCCATTCTGGGGCACATGGTAGTCTCTCCAGGCTAGACTACTTTTTTAATGCCATCAGCCCAATCCTCCTTCATCAGTGAGGTTCGTCATTTTCCCAGGGGTATTTCTGATCATTCCCCCTTGTGGCTTCGGTTTCGGGTTGGAGTAGGCAGTGCGGGTAGAGTGGCTCCCATTAACCCTTGGTATTTCCGCATCCTAAAACCCGTTCTGAACTTGTGAAAGCTATGGACCATTACTTCAATGACAATGTAGGGTCTGCTTCTTCTTCTGTTTCACTGTGGGAAGCTTTCAAGACGGTTATTAGTGGGCATTCTCTGTCACTGATTGCTGCTGCCAAGAAGGCTAAAAATGAGGAACTTGTGCGTCTTGAAACCAACATAACTGCCCTTGAGAATGATCTTGATTCTGGAGTAACACGTTTAACACTGCATTCCCTCAGTCTGAAGCAGGCTGATTACAGAGCCCTCGTCACTGACACGTCGAAGGTGATGAACAGAGAGCAACAGGGCAAGTTGTATGACGTGGGGGACAAGGCCGGTAAACTGATTGCGTGGCTGGATAAGAAAGAAAGAGTGAATCGTGTTGTCCCTGTGATTGAGAGGCCCGATGGTGAGTGTGTTACTGACCCAGTCGGGATTGTTGATTGCTTTGTTGACCACTTTAAAAACAGTGTATGCCTCGGTCTGTGATAGAGACGAGGATGACTCCCGGTTGCTGCTTCGGGACATTGCGTTACCCTGCCTTTCCGATGATGACAGAGACCTCATGGACGCGCTCCTTACGGTGGACGAAGTCGCGGTGGCCATACGTTCCCTCCGCTCTGGCAAAGCAATGGGCCCCAATGGCATACCCATTGAACTGTATAAACTGCGATCCGGCAAAATGGCGCCCTACTTAAAGGAGATGTTCCTGGAGACTCTGGTTCCCTTCCCGCTGATCAGCGACTCGCCACCATTGTGGTCATCCATAAGGAGGGTAAGCCACGTGATCGCTGTGCCTCGTACAGACCTATTTCACTGCTTAACGCCGAACCCAAAATTCTAGCTAAATTATTGGCTAATTGCATGATTAAGGTGATCGGGGACTTGGTCCATCCGGATCAGTCAGGTTTCATCCCCCATCGAAACACCGCCCTTAATCTTCGGAGACTCCACGGAGTTCTCGCGAGGGCTGAGACTCACTGAGTCGGCCATTTTAACTTCCCTTGACGCTACCATGGCTTTCGACACCATCGAATGACCCTACCTTTGGGCGGCCTTCTCAAAGTTTGGATTCGGCCCGGTGTTCATCTCTTGGGTGAAACTTCTTTATGAGAAGCCCCTGGCTCAGGTGGTGGTTAACGGGAAGGTGTCCGGTGTTTTTACACTCGGGCGAGGCCCTCGACAGGGCTGCCCGCTGTCTCCGCTGCTCTTCGCCCTCGCTTTAGAACCGTTGGCTGAATGGCTCTGTTGGGAGCCTTCTATAAAGGGCATTCAGTGGGTTCCCGATTTCGAGGATCGTATCTCGCTATACGCGGATGACATCCTCCTATATCTTACCTCCCCTCAGAAATCCCTTAATGTGCTCTTCGATGTTCTGACTTCCTTCGGAAAGAACTCGGGTCTCATTATTAATTGGACTAATTCCTGTGTCTACGTTTTGGCTGGAGGTCTCCCCCCATTGCCTCTTAGATTTCCAATTCAAGTAACTGAGACTGGTTTTAAATACCTGGGGATCTATGTCTCCTTGGATTCCACTGTTCGCTATGAGCGTAATTTGCTACCCCCTCTCCAAAGGCTGAAGCTTGATGTCACACGCTGGCGTCAGTTGCCACTGTCACCGCTCGGTCGTGCGGCACTTTTAAAATGATGTCGCTGCCTAGATTTTGTACGCTCTCCAGAATTCATTTGACCCTGTTCCCTCGGGATACTTTAGAGAGGTGGCGGGTCTACAAAGGCGACTAGTCTGGGATGGACGTGCACGCATTGCCCTGTCTAAACTCACGCTTCCGTGGTATGACCGAGGAATTTCCCTCCCTGACATTAGGCACTACTACTGGGCTTCTCAATTGAGTGCGGTTAACCACGCAACATATGCTCCCGGTCCTGCCCCGGCCTTTACAATGGATAAACACCTTCTGCCGGGGGGGACTTCAACAGGGCGCTGTATTCCAAGAGGCTCTGTAAAACACTGGCAGGACCCACTAAGATTGCTGTACGAGTGTGGCACGACGCGACTGCGGCTCTTGGATGGAGTGACAGACTTACCCGCGCGACCCCTTTGTATGACTCTGAATGTTTGGGTAATTTGTGGCGAACGAAAGGTTTTGATAAATGGGATATGATTGGTATTCGCAAGGTGGGGGATCTCTGGTCTAAAGGCGACGTTAAGACCTTTGCGGTGCTAAAGGCGGAGTACGAACTCGGGGACAGAGAATTCTTCAGGTACGCCCAGGTCCGTCATGCCCTATTGTCGGTTTTTGCTGTGGGTACAGATATTCCTTAGTCCTCACCTCTTGAGGATCGTATCCTTGATGGACATGTGCCCGATAGCACAATTTCATTGATTTATAAGAAGCTGATAAACAATAGGGCTGATCTGCTTGTTCGCCTAAGGGCTTCGTGGACCGCCGATGGTCTAGAATTGGATGATGAGGACTGGCAATCCGCCCTGTCCTCGCCCAAAGAGGTCGCAATACCCGCTCGCCTTAGATTTGTTCAACTTAAGATCCTCCATCGTGTGTACGTCACTGGTCCGAATCTGGTTCGCATGGGTTACTCTTTGGATGATTTGTGTAAGCGTGGCTGCAGCATGACTGGCACCTTCCTCCACATTCTATGGGAATGCCCGGAGGTGGTTGAGTTTTGGTCCCGTGTGCATGTCGTAATGGAAAGGGTCACTGGTGTTGCGCTACTGCCCGAAGCCAGGCGTTGTCTCCTTAATGTCTGGGAACCCAATGATTATAATACGGCGCAGATCAACTGGGCGACCCTTGGTAATATGATCGCAAAGAGGGATATTGCACAGCTCTGGGGCTCCCATAGGCCGCCCACTGTATCATTATGGAAGGAGAACATGGATTGGTGCATGTTTAGGGAGAAAACTGTGTATATGTCACGGGGCCGGCCCAAGAAATGGAGTAGAATTTGGTCACAATGGAACTCCTATCGTGGAAATATATGCACCCCCCCCACATGATTTGCTTCCCGATGTTACACTGTCCCCATAATTGACATTCCAAGTATTGACTTTTACTGTATTGCTGATGGTTTCCTCGCTACCCCCCCCCCCCAAACTACGGATACCGAATGTATTGTATATGTTGCAGTGCTGGAGCGCCAACTGCATGGACCCATGACCAAGTATCAACCGTATTTATGCCTTGTGTAGTTTGTTGTTTTTATTGTTAATATTTCAATAAAATAAAAAATAAAAAAGAAAGATACTAAAAGAATGTGAGTTAGCGAAATAGTCAAATATATACATCTTTCAGTGTCTATTCTAGTACTACTTGATAAACTACAATTGTCACAGTCATGCTTCCATTGATAAGAAAGGCCAAATAGATTTTCTACATCTACACCTTCATCTTCTAATACACCAAACATATATATTAAAATTTCCTGACAATCCTGCTGATTATTCTGTGAAAATTGATTTTGACCAGAACATATGTCTAAAAGATTTCGAATTTGTGAAACACTTTCTATTTTTGTTCTATCACTTTTACATTTCTCAAACACAGAATTCAATAAACAGCAGAATGTTTGATCTCGATTTTCAACAATCTGTTCTTGTAGATTTTGAAGAAAAAAAACAATATTAACCACTACATTAGCATAGCAGTTGACACCAGAACTGTTTTCAAATTGAAATCCAACAACATCTTCAACAGAATCCTTTTTCTTTCTGCTTACAATTACAGTTTCATCTACTTTTTGTCTTTTTGCTAGTACCTCACTGCAATTATTCTCATGTCTTCTTTTTCGGCCTACCACACGTTTTTCAAACAGAGGATATTGAGGCAAATGTGAAGCATACTCTCTTCTTAACCTATTGTATTCTTTAACACAATCTAGATCTGCACAAATCTTTGTCTCATCACACTCAACCAAGTACAATCCTGATAAAGTTCTGACTCGTGATAATGCCACATATGCCATACCCTCTTTAAACACAGAACTTCCAATGTTCACCAAAGCACTTTCTACACTTAAACCTTGAGATTTATGAATTGTCACCGCATATGCCAAACAAACAGGAAACTGTTTTCGGCGAACATATAAGTCTTTTACAAGCAAAAATCTAGCAGAACAACGACTGATTTGTTGTACTTCCTCAATGCCATCAAATTTAATTTTTAAAAATTCAATTCCATCTCTATTTCTGTAATTCACAAAATCAACAACATGACCCATTGCTCCATTTACCAGACCTATTTCAACATTTAAATTCCTTCTCAAAATAATACGACAATTTAAACACACATTCGGGGTCTTTTCAAAACCAGCAGTTTTAGATATACTCTCTCTAATGAATCCAATTTTGATTTCAAATTTTCAGACAAAATAATTGTTGCTCCCATATGCCCTATTTTATCTATAGCTTCCAGTTTCACAATCTCTTCATTTTTTAACTTTAACATTTTGTTGTTGAAGATGGAACATTCTTTCACAGTTGGCATCAAACATATCCCAGATTTGTTGTCAGTAATTTTCTTAAAAATATCCTCTGGAAGAATGTTTTAATCTGGATACAAGTTTGAAATTAATCGTGCATGTGAAGCTTCCTTCCCATGCTCACTTAGTTTTCCGATTCTTACATCTTGTAGAATATTTTTGTAATCTTCATCCTTTGCCTGTCGCATATTTTGAAGCAGTTCTGCATATTTGAAGTTTAACCATATATTAACGTTTCCAATGCTTCCTAGGCACTTCCTGGTATCTTCATGCGTAAGCATTTTAAACACAGGTTGTCCTTTCACTGGAGTCAACTGCAGTAGATCTCCAAAAACAATAATGTGTTTTCCTCCGAATAAGACATCATATTCTGTTCTAAGAATTTCTTGCGTTCTCAAATGCACAAAAGCAAGCATTAGATTTGAGACCATGCTTACTTCATCAATGATAAGAAGTTTCATTTTCTTCAGGATTCTCGAAACTTCAGAACACGCATCTCCAGATAACTTGTGGTATTGCAATTTATTATCATGCTCAACTGGTAGCATCAGTAAACGATGTAAAGTAATCCTTTTAATATTATGTGCTGCCAGCCCAGTTGGAGCGGTTACAGCACAAGACAACGGTGATTCAGTCCTTTTCTGCAAATAAGTTGCAATTGCTTTAATCAGAAAACTTTTTCCAGTTCCCGCTTCTCCACTCACGTACAGTCGGACAGGCTTAAATGATGTACATGAGCACTCTTTTTTCTCATGACTGAATCCATGTTCAATCTGTTCTGTGACTTCGTCATATATCTGTTTCTGCTCAATCTTTAGTTGTTTCACCAAATCTTCTAAGTTAATTACATCCTCTTCAGCTTGTTCCATAGCTCTTTCCACCTCATCCATGGCAGTGGCAGCCTCATTTTGAATAATTGGTCCTCCTAGTGGATCCTGACTCAATGAAGTAGAACTCTGACTGTCTTGAGAACTGTCTCTAGCAATCTCTGCAGCAATTGTTGCTTCTTGCTCTATTTCTTCGTTCAACATTTGCAGATAATTTGGAAAAACAGGACATTCTATGGTGTCCTTGGTTGCATTAAAACAATCTTCGTAACAGAGAAAATCTCCAAGTAGTTCCTCTTCTGTACGCCATGGTTTAAAGAGTTACAAAAGAGCCAAATAGTAAAATTCCCTTTTGTCTGGATTTTCGCAACTCAATTTTCGATGATTAATCAAATGACCTTTTCTCTGTTTCTCTAGACATCCTTCACATCCAATGACAGCATATATTCTATTATTGATATCTTCTCTGATGTTCCTCTTATAAATATAGCTTTGCAGAACTTCATAGAGACAAGCGTTCTCAAGGTGAGGACTTCTATTTGGATAGTATGTATCCAACATGTTTGTCTTCAAAATATCTGTACTTTCTGGTTCTTTCTCCGCCAAATACTCTATTTCTTGTACAGATTTCAAAACTCGGTTTCGTGTTGCAGCAAGACCTAGACTCACCCAAATGATGGTTCTAGATTTGGCATATAGACTTGCTGATGACAATCGATCAGAACATTCATATGCTCCAATTTCTCGATGTGACAACATCTTCAGACTGTAACTGTATAATTTCTTGCTTAGACTCTTTTCATCTGAAATGTCCTCTTACATTTCCTTCAGTTCTGTTGTTTCTTTTTTTGTGATGTAAGACGTCACATATCGAGCCACGGCAATAGAGTTGTCAGCAACGAATTGAATATCCATGTTAGGATTCCACATGGACAAAATCACAGGGTTGTAGTCGTTGATGTACTTGGACTCTTCGTTTCTTTTTAAATTGTATGTATTTTTTGGTGATTTCCTCGTCACAGTATGTCGTAGAGAAGACATCAAATTATTTACTCTTCCTTTAGAAATCACTGGTCGTGGAAAGCCGAAACGACATTTTGTGTAGAACTTTTCCTTGTTTTTGAATTTTCGACAACAATACTTCCCACAACGATGCGATTCAAAGCGTAAAACTTGTTGCCTTAAACTGTTTTCCTCGGTAGTTTTCGGAACAGCACATGTTGAATACTCTTCAATGAAACTCATCACTGTTTCATCCGAATCTGTTCCAAATTTGGGTGCATCTTTAATCCACAACACCATATGTATGTGAGGAGCACTTCTCGCTTGATACTCCTTTCTCCAAAAGAAATCCAAAACCTCTCCAAGGGGAGGATTTTTTTTGTTGGTAATAAAAGACATCATAGCTTCAAATCTATGATTAAAATATCTGCATACATTCACTGGATCCAAAGAACACAGTTCTCCAGGTGTTTTGAATTCTATATTTTGTATATTTGCATTTGCCTCGCGTATAAATTGAAGTAAGTCGTCCCATGCATACTCGGCACAGCTAAGAGTGAGGAACCATGTAGGAGTTCCTAAGTTTCTTAGCATACATTTTAATTCCCCATGACGACGGTACCAATACTCGTTTGTACCACGCTGACATGCCATGAGATTGATTAGATGAGATTCCAAAATATTATCTTACAGATTGACTTTCTCCATAAAGTCCCTCGCCGAAACACTTTGCAGATGTGCTCCACTTTTCAGTATATGATTTACTGCATAAGAATGCCCAGACAAGTCACTTTCATACAGTAGATGAAACAAATATGGAATGCATTGACAAAACCTTGGATCTTCAGCATATAATCTTAAAGTCCGGTATTCAGATGCAGGAATTTGAATTGGTCGATCGTCATATCGTCCACCTCGACCTGTTGGAAATAGCTGTGGAAAAGAACGAGCTTCCAAACTTTCTACCCATACACTAATGGGACTTCCTTTTGCTGCTTTCATTTGAAACAATTCAATTGCATTCCCCATTACTTCTTTGGAATGCAAAGGATGAACAGTATAATGTTCATATATTTCTTCACTTCTAGACACATCAACTTTTTCAATTTGGCCGGCCGAACAATCACTGTCTTCTTCTGCAGCTATTTCCTCTGCTCCAACACATACATGTTTGTAGTATTCATTAATTTTGACTAAATACAACGTTGCCTTTTTGACTTTCCTAACATCCACTAAATCTTGCCAGATTTTCTTACTCTTTGTCGGAACCCCATTAACTAGAATAACTAAAGGTTTCTCTTCCACTTTTTCTACACCAATTGTATCAATATTTTTCTTGAAATCTAGAGGCAAATAAACAACTCCTCCCTTTAATCCTCTCCGTAAATCTGAAGGAGGCAATTTCCCTATCTTAGGCTCCATGCGAACAATAGACTGAAAAGGATGGACACATTGAATCAAAATAGATTCATATGTATTTAAATCCATCAATTCAGCAGGAATGTCTACCAACTCAAGATTATTATGAACAGCTCTAGCAGGCATTTTGTTTTCATTTATTTTATTATAACAATATTTACAAATACGCTGATCAGAACTCAAATCAAAAGAATTCTCCACCAACAAATAAGTTGCAAAATTCTTCCATTCACTAATATTTTCCATTTCACTTTTTGCGTTTTAAATCAACTAACCTAGTCTGAATCTTATAATGAGTCCGTCGACAACACACACAAGTAAAATTAGGCCTTTCACTTGATTTCACCTTAAACTTGGTAATTTCCTGGTCAAACTTTTCTGTACTTGAAATCTGTACATTGTCTTCCACATTACCTTGTATTACTGTGTCAATTTCTAGACTGTCCTCTTTTTCACAAAAATAACAAATCTCAATTTCTTCACAAATCTTCTTCACATCTAATTCGGTTCCATGCAAAAGAGCACTATTTAACTGTTTAAGTTTAAGTGCTGGACTTTTTGCATAATACAACCTTCTTACTAATTTCCTCATTTTGTTATGAAGCACTGCTAACATCCTAAAATGATGAAAAACACTCTGACATACTTTTCTTGAAAGACAAGCCAGTGAATGTCCATGCAAACCTGTGTTTTCTCTCACTCTACAAGGATTTAAGTCTTGCAACATCTACATTTTCTGTTTTAGACTTTTCTTACTATATGTACGTAAGAAATTACGAAGCACATCGATTGAATCCTGTCGCACACTACAAATACTACTACACTTCCAAGTGTACACTGGACCCTTAGTACGTCTCCCTAAAACTTCATCAGCTAACACCTCTTCTGCATCTCTAGACACAAGTTTCTCTTTTTCAATCGGACAACCATCTTTCACCTCATATGCTCGACCACTGGTGTCAACTGCATGCACCAAATCATTCTCCTGGAAGTAACTCTCCTCATTAAAAAATGGCTCACAACTTGAACTATGCATCCATTCTCCAGAAAAAACTTTACAAAAATTAGTTCGATTAATTACTCTTTTGCATTTACTGTTTGATTTGAAAACATCAACTGTCTTGTTAAGTGTCCTAATTCTATTAATTACTAAAATAAATAATTTTTTCTTAACTTCAAAAGCTTGATTAACAATCTTCTCTACATTTTTCTTTTTCTTGTAAAAAGCAGCTCTCTGTTTAGCTTTCTTAACGTTTTTTAACAAATTTAAAACTACCCTATTGCTAAACATTCGTTTACGAATGTCCCTAAATTGTTTTTTCCTTCTATTCCTATACATATTATTGTCTCCTGCTGCAGTAGTAACATTTTTGGGGTGCCTCTCCTTCCTCTTCAAATTTGCTCTCTCCTTCTGTAAATTCACATGTATATTATCATTTTTTTTTAATCTACATATGTTCCGAAAAAAAGACTTAGTTGTCTTACCAGGAGCTTTTTTTGCGTTTTTTGAAGTATTTGTTGTAGGAGACTGCTTTAATTCCGTTGCTGTTTTTGGTTTTTTCCGCTTAGCATCTTTCCTTCCCCTCTGCCTTGACGGCATATTTCCTTACTATTCAAATCTTGATTTCAATCTGTGGTAAACAAAAAAAAAAACACATTATAGACCACTATTACCAAACAACAAAGCAATGACAATAAGTAAACAATATAAACACTATAATGCTTATACATATGACCTTATCTCTGTTTTTTAAATGTTATTCTAAAAAAATATTTTGGGCACATGAATTGGTTTTACATTATTGACATGGATTAGATAGTATCTGCATGATTAAAAAAATATATTAGCACATTTCACAATCGTATCACCTGTGTTTCCTCAGATTAGTAAGCAGATTGTACACATGAGGTAAGACCTGTCCTGGGGAGCATAGGTGGTGAGGCCGGTGTCTAAGAGTGCACTGGACTGGACTTCATGAAGCCTATCCCCCACTACACTCTTAGACATAGCCCTCACCTCCTTTCCACCCCTGGACAGACCTCTCTTCCACTACACTCTTCAACACAGGCATCACCTCCTCTGCACCCCTGGACAATCCTCACCTCATCTGCAACCCTGAATAGACCTCAACTCATCTGCACCATTAGACAGGCCTCAGTTAATCTGCACCCCTGGACACGCCTCATCTCATCTGCACCCTGTTACCATCAATTATACTCAATGTATTGAGGCCTGTCCAAGGGGCACAGATTAGATAAGGCTTGTCAAAAGGTCAGAGGTGGTGAGTCCTCTCCATTGCACTCATGGACACAGGCCTCAACTCCTTTGCACCCCTGGACATGCCTCACCTCATCCGCACAATCCACTTCCTAATTTGAGGAAACACATGTGACATCATTGTGAATGGTTCAAATATATTTCTTAATCATGTAGACACTATTTATTCCTTCTCAAAAATGTAAAAGCCCTTGATTTGCCCCAAAATCTTTTTTTGAATAACATTTTAGAAACAGAGCACATGTCCTATGTACAAGCATTCCATTTCAGTACTGAAAACTCACTATTTTACAAAATACATTTCCTCTCTCTTGCAAACATTCCTACCAAGCATTACCAAAAAAATGACACAAATCAACAGCAAAGAAGCTCAGTGTGCTTCCTAATCTGAGGTAACACAGGTGACATGATTGTGAAAGGTTCAAATATTTTTATTTAATCATGCACACACTATTTATTCCTTCTCAAAAATGTAAAAGCCATTGATTTGCCCCAAAATCGTTTTTTGAACAACATTTTAGAAACAGAGCGCAGGTCCTATGTACAAGCATTCCATTTCAGTACTGTAAACTCACTATTTTATAAAATACATTTCCTCTCTCTTGCAAACATTCCTACCAAGCATTACCAAAAAAATGACACAAACCAACAGCAAAGAAGCTCAGTGTCCTTCCTAATCTGAGGTAACACAGGTGACATGATTGTGAAAGGTTCAAATATTTTTATTTAATCTTGCACACACTATTTATTCCTTATCAAAAATGTAAAAGCCATTGATTTGCCCTAAAATCGTTTTTTAAATAACATTTTAGAAACAGAGCGCAGGTCCTATGTACAAGCATTCCATTTCAGTACTGAAAACTCACTATTTTACAAAACACATTTCCTCTCTCTTGCAAACATTCCTACCAAGCATTACCGAAAAAATGACACAAACCAACAGCAAAGAAGCTCAGTGTGCTTCCTAATCTGAGGTAACACAGGTGACATGATTGTGAAAGGTTCAAATATTTTTATGTAATCATACACACACTATTTATTCCTTCTCAAAAATGTAAAAGCCATTGATTTGCCCCAAAATCGTTTTTTGAATAACATTTTAGAAACCGAGCGCAGGTCCTATGTACAAGCATTCAATTTCTTTTTTTTTTTTTTTAAAACCTTTATTAGCGCCAATAGGATATACAAGTCTAGGCCTACAACCGAATCGGCCGGCCTCAATACGTAAAGCAAGCAGAGGTTCCAAGGCAAACATTACAGAGTCAATCAGCAAGAAGCAAAGGCAATACAATCGCAAAAAGGGAGAATATACCTAGGAACCAGAGGGCCAAGACACAGGAGCAAAAAAAGGTTAATTTTATAATATGGGGATAAGGCTTACGACAAGCTCACTTCCAATATAGAGACGTCCGAAGTCCCAGAACCAGCCTCAGCGACAATAAGGGGGTATGGGGCCGCAATACAGGAGAGGCAACACGATGCACACAGGAAGATCAGGATAATGGAGACACAATCGACACTTGAGCATTATCATCGTTACATGCCCACCACCCAAACCACAGCTAAGCCAGAACAGAGGGATCGGAGAGATATTACATCAAAACTAACCCGTCATAGTAACCTCTAGGAAAAAGGAGGGAGGGGGTCGGGGGCGAGGAAAAAAAAGGGGGGGGGAAGAGGGGGGAAAGAGGGGGAGGGGAGGAGAACAAGGCGGAAAAATGAGAAAAAGAAATGAAATACAAAAACGAAAGAAAGAAGACACGCCGACACAGGCGTCCCGTGGCGGGAGTACAGGAGAAAACAGGAGTATCAGCACCAGTGAGGGTACAGCAATCGAGGAGAAAAGCAACCGAACCATAAAAGGAGGGTTAACGACGCCACACACCCCACCCCGAACACACCACGGGAGGCAGGGACAGACGCGGCATTACTATAAAGAGATACAAAAGGGCCATAGAACCATAAAACAAACAACAAATAGAACCCAACCCACCCATCCCACCCTGCACCCCTGCAGAAGGCTATGGCCTACCCTTCAGACAGCGTGCCTGTCGCCCTAAACCAGAACCCGAAATATAGCGAGAAAGAAAGAGAGAAGAACGAGACAAAAAACAGAAACAGAAAGAAAGAAAACAGGAGGGAGGAGCATAAGAACAGAAATCAATATGGTCGGCCGCCGCCCTCCGCCCAACCAGACAATCGCAGCAAAAACAGACCAGGACGACACCCCATCAAGCGCCATAAAACTTACAGCGAAGGGGACCCCCCACCGCTCTATGGGTACAAACAACTGCGCCACTAAGTCGTATACCAATAATCAACCAGGAGTCGTGCATATCACCCCCATCCCTTCCGAACCACAAATCCCACCCACCACATGACAGTGTAAAATGAAATACTCAATACAAGACCAGCACACAATCGAAAAAAATGTGAACACCATGTAGACAAGGGGGGTAAATCGGTCCGCAAGTGAGCAAAAGTCCGAGCAGAGAGTTTAAAGGCACCAGCAATCGCAGCACGGGTGATGAAAAACAGGAGTTCAGTTTCGCCGCTTGGGAGGGCGAGGGGGTCTCTGTAATAGACAAAGGCGAAGCCATCGGAGCAGGTGCAGGCGGCAGTCCACCAATATTTCCAGGCATCCGAGCCGAACAGGGCCGCGGCACAATGTCCAAGTCCCCGGGGTCAGAACCTCGAAAAACAGGGAGCTCCAAAGTCACCGGCACACAAAAGGATCTTTGATCAGCGTCAGCAACACTTGCAGCAATCGAGGGGGGCGAGGCAATGGAGTCACTGAAACAAGAGGGCGGCAAGAAGAAACAGGTGCCCAAAATGGCGGCAGATCGTGGCGGACTCACAGGGACAGCGGGGGCCAGGGATGCGCGCAGGGATTCCAAAGCTTCCAGGATATCTCTGACCGTAAGCTCACGCTCACCAGAGCGGACCCCCGCGCAATTAGGCAACCCAAGCCCGCCGCCACAAGGCGATTCATGTTTCAGAGGGTCGGCCGCCATTTCGCGAAGTCAGCCCAGTCGCCGCCCTCCGCGACCCCCGAAAAACAGTTCCAAAATGTAGGACTTTACAGAGCTCCGGGGGGTTCCCAGCAATGGCAGCCTTGGTGCCGAAAGGATGTCCGCCCAATGCGGGTCTCCGCCTACACCAGCACCGGCGCCCCCAACAAGCAGAGTCCGGGCGCAGAGGTCCAGGGCCGCCGGACAAGGCAGCGGCGGGGGGAGAACCCCTTCACCGAATCAGTCCCCGGTGCATCTCACCCACATCAACCGCGCGGGCACCAGGGCAGGCCCGGATCAGGATCGCCGGGATTTTCGCACAACGGCTCTCATCATTGGTTCACTTTCTCGACCGGGGCCGACAGTCGTCGGATCCCACAGGCGAGGTCCCGGTCTAGGTCCACGGAGGCCCCGGTCTTGCGGAGGGCACAACTTCGGAGCCGCTGCACGTCGAAACCTCCGGGCCAAATGGTGAGTACAGGCGAGGTGTCCCGTTGCCGATTCTCCAATAATGTGTCGTCTCCGGACAGGATATTATACAGGATACATGATCAGGCCGGAGGGCTGCGGGAGCCGAGCTAAAAGGCGACCATTACGCTCGCGAGCTTGGCTCCTCCCAAAGCATTCAATTTCACTACTGAAACCTCACTATTTTACAAAATACATTTCCTCTCTCTTGCAAACATTCCTACCAAGCATTACCAAAAAAATGACACAAACCAACAGCAAAGAAGGTCAGTGTGCTTCCTAATATGAGTTAACACAGGTGACATTATTGTGAAAGGTTCAAATATTTTTATTTAATCATGCGCACACTATTTATTCCTTCTCAAAAATTTAAAAGCCATTGATTTGCCCTAAAATCGTTTTTAAATAACATTTTAGAAACAGAGCGCAGGTCCTATGTACAAGCATTCAATTTCACTACTGAAACCTAACTATTTCACAAAATACAAATCCTCTATCTTGCAAATGTAGATACCAAGCATTATCAAAAAACATGACACAAACCAACAAGAAAGAATTTCAATCTGCTTCCTAATCTGAGGTAACACAGGTGACATCATTGTGAAAGGTTCAAAAATATTTATTTAATCATGCAAACACTATTTATTCCTTCTCAAAAATATAAAAACCATTGATTTACCCCAAAATCGTTTTTTAAATAACATTTTAGAAACAGAGCGCAGGTCCTATGTACAAGCATGCAATTTCACTACTGAAACCCATTGATTTGCCCTAAAATTGTTTTTTAAATAACATTTTAGAAACAGAGCGCAGGTCCTACATACAAGCATTCAAGTTCACTACTGAAACCTCACTATTTCACAAAATACAAATCCTCTATCTTGCAAATGTAGATACCAAGCATTATCAAAAAACATGACACAAACCAACAAGAAAGAATTTCAATCTGCTTCCTAATCTGAGGTAACACAGGTGACATCATTGTGAAAGGTTCAAAAATATTTATTTAATCATGCAAACACTATTTATTCCTTCTCAAAAATATAAAAATCATTGATTTACCCCAAAATCAGTTTTTTAAATAACATTTTAGAAACAGAGCGCAGGTCCTATGTACAAGCATTCAATTTCACTACTGAAACCTCACTATTTCACAAAATACAAATCCTCTATCTTGCAAATGTTGATACCCATCATTATCAATAAGCATGACACAAACCAACAGCAAAGAAGCTCAATGTGCTTCCTAATCTGAAGTCTCTATCTATATTAAATGAATCATAACTCACCTTTACAAATGCTTTGGGAGATTGAGAACAGTGTCAGATACACACACCAATATTTCTTTAGCAGAGCAAAAGGTATGGACTCCAGACACTGCAACCATGAATGGCACAGAAAATCTCTAATTCTACACACATATCCCTCATGTTAACCAATCAAAACTCTTCCCTCTCTATTTTCAAACCAACACCCTTCCCCCCCTCAGCCCTTTCTACCTGTTACCATAGCAACTCCCTCCACACTGACCTCTCAGGTTTAAAAGTTTATTCTACAATGTTGCAAATTAACTCAGCAAGGATGTTTGACCTCTCAATACACCAGCTTATCAGGTGCAATGTTTCTTTAAATGACTTTTTCTTAACCATTCAAATTACTTCTTTCGCAGAACAGAACCATGCACCCTAACTTTCAGTTTTCAACTATCTGAATCCACCAATCTTTGCTTGTGATTCAAGATCCTACCGAGACACAAGATGGCGGCCGCTCCGGACTGTTTGGAATATTGACAGACACCCGAGAGCCAATCAGCTTTCCGCTCGCGAACTCGCGTAGCGCGCTGGTACGCGCCCCGATGCGCGTACCGGGCACGCTTATAGATATATATATTTTTTTAACCTAAATTACTCAAAATCCACTGGAGCACATATCTTGAGACATAGCAAAGGCACATCGGGCTACCAGTCCCTACATTCAGCCGTTCGGGCTAAAAGTGAGTCCAACCGCCCTATGGAAATTAACATGGGGAAAACACGTTTTGGGACCCCCCTTTTATCTCAACCCCCGCTTGACAAATCCCCCACAAACTTTCAGGGAAGGAGCAGAGCGGAGCGGGCCATCTTCTTTAAGAAATTCGCGAAGATTGGTCCACCGGCACCAAAGTTATTCCCAATAGAATGTTGTGGATTTCCTATGGAAAGTAGATCCTAACTATAACTACCTACTGGCGACCGCCAGTAGGTAATATATGTGTGTATATATATATATATATATATATATATATATATATATATTCACAGAAAAAACCATAGGTTATAGACCATATATAGTTAGGAATTAGCATTTACAAAACCTTGAAAATTCACTGAAAAAACCATAGGTTATAGACCATATATAGTTAGGAAATAGCATTTAGAAAACCTTATTTTACTCACACAAAACCATTGAAATTCCATATATAGTTAGTTGCACTAACTATATATCGCGCACCTGCAATCCACTGCTGATGATGTCACATATTACATCATTCATGACATGGTCAGTGACATCACTGATGACATCACTGATGACATCTCAAATGACATCACTGATGACATCACTGATGACATCTCATTTGACATTACTGATCACATCACTGATGACATCATTCATGTGATGATACAATGAACCTCTTCAGACTCTAATATAACCTTAGATACACTCAGTGTAAACAGACACTCACAGACTGTCACTCATCCATGGAGTTACTCACACACCTAGTCAGTCTTGCAAAGAATCAATCACACCTCGATTTCCTCAACTATATAGTTATACACACCTTACTTATTGGAACATATAATAACACATATTTACTCTGTTATACAATCCCTGATACAAGTTCACAATAATCCATACAGCCACTCACACATTCACTGGCTCTTATGCACAGTTATTTATATATGTCAACTATCACATGTACTGTGTTTTACATATGTACTTACTTTGACATGTAGCACTGAGATATCCATTCACTCACCAATACACTCATGCACACAGTCAACCGCCCATACAGATGTTTCCACATGCACTTTTGAACCCATACATCTAGTGAATCAACTGCTCACACATCTATGCACAGAGTCATACACCTCCCAGACACCCACACACACACTCAGTCTCCCATACAAATACTTGGGCAACTAATCAATAACCCATATAGTTAGTCATATAGCTAATGATCAACACATGCATCAGATTACAAAACAACAGACACAATGATGCACAATTTAAAACAGTTTAGTCACTAACCCATGCACTCAGTGAGACACATTTAATCACTCACTTATACAGTCAGTCATGCACCTACTAAATCCTTCATCCAGACACTTATACATCCACTCATTCTTCAATATGTAAGACATATTTTAACTTTACAGAAGCATACAGTCACTGGATGTTGTCATCAGTGATGTCATCAGTGATGTCATTTGAGATGTCATCAGTGATGTCATCAGTGATGTCACTGACCATGTCATGAATGATGTAATATGTGACATCATCAGCAGTGGATTGCAGGTGCGCGATATATAGTTAGTGCAACTAACTATATATGGAATTTCAATGGTTTTGTGTGAGTAAAATAAGGTTTTCTAAATGCTATTTCCTAACTATATATGGTCTATAACCTATGGTTTTTTCAGTGAATTTTCAAGGTTTTGTAAATGCTAATTCCTAACTATATATGGTCTATAACCTATGGTTTTTTCTGTGAATTTCATTGGTTTTTTAACAGCTAATATCTGTAGCTGTAAAATGTATTCTTCTTTAAATCCAAAAATATATTTTATATGTTTATGAATAATTTTTTTTTAAAATATTTTTTTTTCTTCGTTCCCGCTTCGCGAATCGGGAAGCTTCCCGTTAGCTGACCTTGATGCCGCGAAATAGACCGCGAGCCGGTAAACGTTTCTTTACCGCAAGTGCCGCGTTAGAAAACAACATCGTGACGCCTCCCGTCCGCATGACGTTCCACGTTGTCGCTTGATACGTCATATGACGTGCTACGTTAGCGAACTGGTACGCGAAGCGAGTGCCAAAGCGCAGGTTTCTGGAAGCAAACAGGGAGGCCCTGCAAAGCGCTTAACGTAAACACAGCAAGTCATGTGACTTGGTAATAACACTTTTCATTGGTTCATTTCACTTTTGGTTTCCTAATGATGTAAGACTAGGTCATATAATCTAAAATGAACACTTTTGATTGGTTGAGAACTCTTGTTTTTCCCAAATGATGAAAATCCCTCCTTCTTTCCTCACTCTGACTTTCATCATTGTGAGAGAAAGACCCTTTGTGATCACTGAGCAATGGCTTCTTTAGTAGCTTCAGCTGGTGCTTCCCCACCACCTCCACCGCATCCAAGGAAGAGTGGACCACCTGCTCAAGTTGTAATTCAACAAGAAGAAGAAGAAGAGGAACAGGAGGACGAGCACGAAGAGAGGCAGTTTTTGCCTGAGCAGCCCAAGA
Source organism: Lissotriton helveticus (assembly GCF_964261635.1). NCBI lineage: Eukaryota > Metazoa > Chordata > Amphibia > Caudata > Salamandridae > Lissotriton > Lissotriton helveticus. Next base: position 1,503,399,520 of record NC_136057.1, on the reverse strand, counting down.
CGTCTCACCGGAAAGAAAACTTCATTTGGCAATTTTTTAAAATTCCCAAAGGTCAGAAAAAAGTAAATGCAAGATACGTAACTTGCCTTATATGTCAAGATAGACTGTCCAGAGGGACCGACAAAAAATACAGTTTCGGAAACTACACAATGCATCGCCATATGACTAGGTGGCATCCTAACAACTACAGTGCTGCACAGTTTCGGAACGACCTAGATAATCTTCCTATTATGGCCAGAAGATCTGTTGTACCGGAAGTAACGGGACCAGAGGGCAGGGAGATGGTGCCAAATATACAAATGAGATTTGGTGAAGTAAAACACACCTGCGTATTTTGCGATGGATTCATTTCCTACGGAGAAAGAAGCATCACTCTGATCAACAGAGCTATTGACTATCATATGCAAGTTTGTCCGAAACGCCCAAAATAATAAATACTTCTTTTTTTTGTTTTGTTGCTCCTGTTGAGCCCTTTACAATGAATCGTTTTCATTGCCCCCTCCAAGAAAAACCCCCAAAAATATAAAACTGTTCCGAAAAATTCAAAAACAGTAAAAAAATGTTCAGAAAAATAAAAAAAAAAGTTCTTTTCAGAACTACCTCCCCGTTATTAAAAAATTGGTACAATATTTGGAACTGTGCCAACCTCTATTTCTCTTAGTTCGCTTCCTAGTTCGCTCGCTGGTACGCGAACTGGAAGCGAACCAAAAACAGTAAGTATAAGGGAAGGAAACACACACTTATGTTAAAAGAAAGACAGCTATAGGGGAGTAAACTAGAGATACTATTACCCATAATCCACTACTGATGATGTCACATATTACATCATTCATGACATGCTCAGTGACATCATCAGCAGAGGATTGCGGGTTTTTTGGCAACATGCCTTATCCACGGTTTAATAACGCTGCCTTTTGCTTTATATAACTTTTCAAATTGTATGAAATATATACCAATAGGTCTTTATGAACCTTTAGGTAGTGCTTTTGTTCATGAGGTCTGGTCGCTTCCATACACATACAGATGTTTCAAAGATGATCAAGAAGTTTATCTGAATGGAGAGGAATGCACTGAGACGCCAGATCATTCACTAATGTGTAGGCACATACAGTTACACGATTCATGCAACAAACACCGACCAAATATGGCTTGCGTGTTGCAAGGCACGCCAGTTCCTGCTATCATCCCCACGTTCAAGTTGTTGGAAAATGGTAGTTATTTGATGCTCAATAATGAAGATTGTTCTGAGTTAATTAAAAGTATTCCTTTTATCGTAACAGTAAGTGAACGGGTTATTTGCTGCAGAAATGTTCTATTTCCTCCCACACATGAACATAGGGAGTTTTCAATCTGGCCACAAATACCAACCTTGGGACACGTTTCAACGGCATGACAAGAATAAGAGCTCTTTTGTCTCAGAGAGAGGTGGCCTTGAGTTCGGCCCGTGAAACTTTCGTACTTCACATAGCGAACACCCGTACACAGGTTTGCCTTTCAATTTCAGCAACATGTTTCCGACTATCTTTAACGCATCCTCCACAAAATCCCTGGCACACTTTTTTAAAGTTGTTACCAGTGGTCTCGTGACTTCATTTGAGAAAATCTTTGGAGTCATCCCTGCTCCCTTTCATTCCATTTTCTCCACTCTGGTTCGTGGATTGCATTTTTACTTGCATTACCAGCGGACGCTCTTGTGCTTTTTTACATTTTTAAATATGGATGTCCCTCCTATGCAACCTCCGACCCTGCAGCTGCTGACACTGTTCCGCAATCGCATGCTAGAATATTATGGCACAATGCCGTTGGCGATATTAAGCACGGCATATGGATTATCTTTTCGGTTCTCCTACTTCACCTGTGTCCAGCCTGTATTTCACTGCCTGACCTGTGATTTCGATTGGGCCATTGATTTGTGTCTCTGCGACTTTAATCAGCTGATGACTCCTATCATTACTCACGAGTTGGTTTGTCCTGGCGAAAGGATTATGGCTGTGGCATTGATGCATGGACTACTTGGTCCCTGGAATTTACTGGCGGCAGCACAGTCTTTCTTGGAACACAGCTTTCTTGAAAACCCACCGAGCTGTCCTCTGATGGTGATAGAGGATCCGGTGCTGGGAGAGCACGTATGTTCTTTTCCGCTTTTAAATTGGATGGCTGAACTGTTTTCGGATGAAGACGGTGACTTCCTATTGGAGGCTGTTGCAGCTTATTTTGCATACACAGTTATGTCATAGACCTTTTTCATGTTTGATATGCTGAGTACTAGCATTTCATTGACAATTCATTGACTTATTTGTCAAGTTTTTATTATTTACCTTGCCTATTGGCTTAAGACTCGATAAAGTACTTGGCTGTTTTATTTTTCTTTAGCATTGAATTTTCCTAGTTTTTAATGCTTTACCTTGCGGACCGTCCACATATAAACTTGCAATCTGCTCTCATGAGATGGCACTTCTATTATCTTATTCAGTTCGTTTCCGGATCATGAGGAGGTGTCATCTAGGTCCTGGATATCTTTACACCGTGTTAAGTTAGCATGGGCTCATTACCGGTTTAAACGCCATTTTTCCTTTTTTGCAACTTCTGCACACGACACTTAGTTGTTGCTTTAGCTTTCCACCTAGTAGTTCATCGTGGTTTACATGAGAATAATATGTTATTGGTCTACTATCTGCTTTACTTGTTAAACTATATCTGTACAGCGAGTGCTAAAGTTTCAAGAACAACACAATACAGAATTGTTATGAGGTCTGATCTCCACGACTTCATACTCATAACATAAGTGCAACTTCTGCCAATTCTGGGCATGAGGCGGGTTTTATATTGCTTTGCCGAACACACATACACAACAGTTGATGCGGTTCACATGAAGAGAGAGCTGGTGTATGCTGATGTGATTCCTTCAAATCTAAGACACTAAAGTATGGACACGCCCTAAACCAACACAAAGAGACCTTCTTAGCAAATAATATAATATGTGTTTTAGGGAGGGTGAGATATAAGCAGCCGCGGGCCGTGGAGGGAGTTACGATGGGGCAGGGAGGCGGGGAGGGGGAGAAGCAGGGTGGAGCCCTCTCTACCTTGCCCCTCCCCCTCCCCGCCTCCCTGCCCCACCGTAACTCCCTCCACGGCCCGCGGCTGCTTATAAGTGTTGCTAACTCTTATTCATTTACAGCATGTTAACATACTGTCACCATTCGCTTTTTATGTACTAGTAACTATGCTGGTAATTTTGCTACTGATAATATGTGTACTTGTATTCTCCACCCTGCTTCTCCCCCTCCCCGCCTCCCTGCCTCACCGTAACTCCCTCCACGGCCCGCGGCTGCTTATAAGTGTTGCTAACTCTTATTCATTTACAGCATGTTAACATACTATCACCATTCACTTTTTATGTACTAGTAACTATGCTGGTAATTTTGCTACTGATAATATGTGTACTTTTATTATCTAAGGTACTACGCCTGAGAAGACGGCATTAGTAAATAAACATTTCAAATACACATGTGTTCTTCTTAACTCCATGTTCTGGTTTCTAAGAAATATATAACGACCGACTGTTCATGAGTTCCACGTATCCTGAGGTACTATAAGTTCATATTCTGGATTGTCTAAACATTGAGAGTTTGTTATATCCAATGTGACACTGTACCTAGCTTGCTAAATAGTTTTTGATTACTAACGTGAGTTTTGGGACACCCTAATTCGCCGAGGTTCCAATCCTCTGTCCACAGTTCTGTGTGAGAACAGAAACCCTGCGACAGGGGCACCCCCGACCCTTGCTGGAGCTTCATCACACTTGCGATACAACTCCAGCAATGCGCCACCTTTACGGCACAGATACATCACGCATCTGTGCTGTTTTTGCCCCATGATGCGCCGCATTGTAAATGCAGCACACCATAGGTGACGGAACAGCGGCACAGAATGACTAACACATCCCTGGTGATGCGCCAGTCATCATAAATCTATCCCTATGCTTCTTATCTTGTTAGAGATGAACCGCCATATGTATCATCAAAGTTATTTGCATTTCCTAAATAGCGAACTTTAAGGAATAAATAGCGATTCTTTACCATTCCTAGTTTGCGATGAGCTATTTGCTAATTAGCCGAATGTAGCCCAATGAAGCCCAATGTAGCCCAATGTAGCCCAAAGATGGCCGCCAGACACACAAAAAAACAAATGTAGCCCAAATATCAGCCAGATGTAGCCCAACTATAGCCCAGTGACAGAATGACCAATCAGCTTCGCAAACCTCCGTTACGCGAAGCGGAGCGCTGTTACAGATATATATCTTTTTTTGAACGTTAATTTCTCAAAATCCACTGGAGCACATATATTGAGACCTAGCAAAGGCACATCGGGCTACCAGTCCCTAATATTTTGCCAAGTTTCGTGCAAATCCATTCAGCCGTTCAATTATTATTTTTATTATTTTTTTTTGCCCCGCGGGGCCCTTTTAAAACCTCCACATCAAACCTAGGGGGTCAGCGAGGATCTACTATGCCCCCTTATAGTTATTTCCCCCTTTGTTTTGACCTCCTCTTGTCTCTCGATCCTACCGAGAGACAAGATGGCGGCCGCTACGGACTGTTTGGAATGTTGACAGACGCCGGAGAACCAATCAGCTTCGCTTCACAAAGCTCCGTTGCGCGAAAAGTCCGCGAACCAGAGCGCTAACCGGTCCGCTGTTACAGATATATATCTTTTTTTAAACGTTAATTTCTCAAAATCCACTGGAGCACATATATTGAGACCTACAAAAGGCACATCGGGCTACCAGTCCCTACAATTTTGCCAAGTTTCGTGCAAATCCATTCAGCCGTTCGGGCTAAAAGTGAGGCCAACCGCCCTATGGAAAACTCAATGTTAAAAACACGTTTTGGGACCCCCCTTTTTTCTCGGCCCCCACTGGACGAACCCCCCCCAAATTTTCAAGGGCTGCTCAGAAACAAAATGTGCCATTTTCCTGAAAATTTCAGCCAATTCCGTCCACAAACGCCAAAGTTATTAGACATAGAATTTTCAAAAAACCCATAGAGAAAAAATCCTAACTATATATACCTACTGGCGACCGCCAGTAGGTAATATATATAAACACACTTCCTTCTTCAAACTTCAAAGAAGTGCACCGACACTTGGCAAAGTTGCATTTCAAATCTTTTAATGGTGAGACAGCACGAAGGTAGCAGCAATCAATCCCAACGTTTCTGCTCTACTCGAGCCTTGATCACAGGAGGCAGTCTCTTTTTTCAAAAAAGGGCCCATGTGACTTCCATTTAAATCTAATTTGCATGGGCCGTATTTTTCATGAAGAGCACGCAAAGGAAAACTTTTTCAAATTAATAAAGGTGTACCAGCGCTGTCATTTCATATTGGTAGAAGACAATTTTGCGCAAACACTTCTTAATAATATATTGTTCCTTTGCGCTCAAAGCCAAGTTTGCCAGCTCACACAGTTCGTTATTTCAGTTTCACTCACAGTTCTGAAATGCTCCTGAAGCCAACAGTCCGGAAATAATTTCCTCTGCTCCCAACTCGCCGCACACTGCAAAAGGCTGGGGGCAAGCAGGTCAGGCTTCAACCATTAATTTCTCACGACAGTGCCCCACGACACAAGCCTGTTCCTTGAAGGGCGGTCAGTGCATTCAGCGCAGGGCTTCTGTTTGAAAATAAACACACTTCCTTCTTCAAACTTCAAAGAAGTGCACCGACACTTGGCAAAGTTGCATTTCAAATCTTTTAATGGTGAGACAGCACGAAGGTAGCAGCAATCAATCCCAACGTTTCTGCTCTACTCGAGCCTTGATCACGGGAGGCAGTCTCTTTTTTCAAAAAAGGGCCCATGTGACTTCCATTTAAATCTAATTTGCATGGGCCGTATTTTTCATGAAGAGCACGCAAAGGAAAACTTTTTCAAATTAATAAAGGTGTACCAGCGCTGTCATTTCATATTGGTAGAAGACAATTTTGCGCAAACACTTCTTAATAATATATTGTTCCTTTGCGCTCAAAGCCAAGTTTGCCAGCTCACACAGTTCGTTATTTCAGTTTCACTCACAGTTCTGAAATGCTCCTGAAGCCAACAGTCCGGAAATAATTTCCTCTGCTCCCAACTCGCCGCACACTGCAAAAGGCTGGGGGCAAGCAGGTCAGGCTTCAACCATTAATTTCTCACGACAGTGCCCCACGACACAAGCCTGTTCCTTGAAGGGCGGTCAGTGCATTCAGCGCAGGGCTTCTGTTTGAAAATAAACACACTTCCTTCTTCAAACTTCAAAGAAGTGCACCGACACTTGGCAAAGTTGCATTTCAAATCTTTTAATGGTGAGACAGCACGAAGGTAGCAGCAATCAATCCCAACGTTTCTGCTCTACTCGAGCCTTGATCACGGGAGGCAGTCTCTTTTTTCAAAAAAGGGCCCATGTGACTTCCATTTAAATCTAATTTGCATGGGCCGTATTTTTCATGAAGAGCACGCAAAGGAAAACTTTTTCAAATTAATAAAGGTGTACCAGCGCTGTCATTTCATATTGGTAGAAGACAATTTTGCGCAAACACTTCTTAATAATATATTGTTCCTTTGCGCTCAAAGCCAAGTTTGCCAGCTCACACAGTTCGTTATTTCAGTTTCACTCACAGTTCTGAAATGCTCCTGAAGCCAACAGTCCGGAAATAATTTCCTCTGCTCCCAACTCGCCGCACACTGCAAAAGGCTGGGGGCAAGCAGGTCAGGCTTCAACCATTAATTTCTCACGACAGTGCCCCACGACACAAGCCTGTTCCTTGAAGGGCGGTCAGTGCATTCAGCGCAGGGCTTCTGTTTGAAAATAAACACACTTCCTTCTTCAAACTTCAAAGAAGTGCACCGACACTTGGCAAAGTTGCATTTCAAATCTTTTAATGGTGAGACAGCACGAAGGTAGCAGCAATCAATCCCAACGTTTATATATATATATATTCACTGAAAAAACCATAGGTTATAGACCATATATAGTTAGGAATTAGCATTTAAAAAACCTTTTTTTACTCACACAAAACCATTGAAATTCCATATATAGTTAGTTGCACTAACTATATATCGCGCACCTGCAATCCACTGCTGATCATGTCACATATTACATCATTCATGACATGGTCAGTGACATCACTGATGACATCACTGATGACATCTCAAATGACAGTGGAAGTATACGTGTCTGGACGAAGGATTTAGTAGGTGCATGACTGAATGTATGAGTGAGTGATTAAATGTGTCTCACTGAGTGCATGGGTTAGTGACTAAACTGTCTTAATTTGTGCATCATTATGTCTGTTCTGTAAACTGCTGCATGTGTTGATCGGTAGCTATATGATTAACTATATGGGTTATTGATTGATTGTCCAAGTATTTGTATGGGAGACTGAGTGTGTGTGTGGCTGGCTGGGAGGTGTGTGACTCTGTGCAGATCAATGTGTACTTGTATCAATGATTGTATAAGAGAGTAAGTATGTGTTAGTATATGTTTGAAAATGTAAGGTGCTCTATGTTTAACTGTATAGACAAGAAAATGGAAGTGTGATTGATTCTTTACAGGACTGACTAGGTGTGTGAGTAACTCCATGGATGAGTGGCAGAGTGTGAGTGTCTGTATAGGTGTATGAGTGCATATGATAGTGTTGTAAAGATGAGTGATGGTATGTATGAATGATTGAATGGGTGAATGAGTGAATGTGTGTGTAGACGTAGGAATCAGTGAGTGCGTATGTAGTAACTAGTATTGGTGTGTCAATGGTTTCAAAAATTATACTCTGTATTTAACACTGGGTGTAACAGAGGTTATATTAAAATGTGAGGAGATGCATTGTATTGTCACATGAATGATATCATCAGTAATGTGGTCATTGATGTCAAATGAGATGTCATCAGTGATGTCATCAGTGATGTCATTTGAGATGTCATCAGTGATGTCATCAGTGATGTCACTGACCATGTCATGAATGATGTAATATGTGACATGATCAGCAGTGGATTGCGGGTGCGCGATATATAGTTAGTGCAACTAACTAACTATATATGGAATTTCAATGGTTTTGTGTGAGTAAAAAAAGGTTTTTTAAATGCTAATTCCTAACTATATATGGTCTATAACCTATGGTTTTTTCAGTGAATTTTCAAGGTTTTGTAAATGCTAATTCCTAACTATATATGGTCTATAACCTATGGTTTTTTCAGTGAATTTCATTGTTTTTTTAAAAGCTAATATCTATATCTGTAAAATATATTCTTTATTACGTGACGTATCACGTAGCCACGTGAGATGCCTCATGACACGTCGCATAACCGTGACGTATCGGCTCTGCAGCGCAAACAAAACCCGTAACGTAAGCGCGCCGGAGCACGCTTACAGATATATATATCTTTTTTAACCTTAATTAGCCAAAATCCACACGTGCACATATCTTGAGGCCTTGCAAAGGCACATCAAACAAACAGTCCCTACAATTTTTCAAAGTTTTCTTGATAATCTATTCCATTATTTTTTTTTTTACTGTTTCTCTTGTTACGCTTACCGGGACGCTACCCGGTACGCGAACCGGACGCTCCAAAAACACAAGATGGCGGACTCCCGTTACGCTGCCGGTTAGCTGCCCGGTTCGCGTACCGGGAAGCGCCTCTACCGCGAAAAATCGCAATTTTTTTTTTTGCCCCGCGGGGGACTTTAATATCCCCCTCATCAATCCTAGGGGGTCAGGAGTGGTTTACCTTGCCCCCTTTCCTTCATTTCCCCCTTCGTTTTTCACCACATCTTGTCTCTCGAACCTACCGAGAAACAAGATGGCGACCGCTCCGGACTGTTTACAATGTTGACAGCTACGCTGCCGGTTAGCTGCCCGGTGAGCTGCCCGGTTCGCGTACCGGGACGCGCCTCTACTGCGAAAATTTTTATTTTTTTATTTTTTCCCCCGTGGGGCACTTTAATATCCCCCTCATCAATCTTAGGGGGTCAGGAGGGGTCTACCTTGCCCCCTTTCCTTCATTCTCCCCTTCGTTTTTCACCACATCTTGTCTCTCAATCCTACCGAGAGACAAGATGGCGGCCGCTCCGGACTGTTTAGAATGTTGACAGACACCGGAGAGCCAATCAGCTTCGCTTCGCGAAGTTCCGTTACGCGCCAGGTACGCGAACCGTGGCGCTGCCCGGAGCGCGCTTACAGATATATATCTTTTTTTGAACGTTAATTTCTCAAAATCCACTGGAGCACATATCTTGAGACCTAGCAAAGGCACATCGGGCTAACAGTCTCTACAATTTTGCCAAGTTTCGTGCAAATCCATTCAGCCGTTCGGGCTAAAAGTGAGGCCAACCGCCCTATGGAAATTAACATGGGAAAAACACGTTTTGGGACCCCCCTTTTTTCTCAGCCCCCCCTTGACAAACCCCCCCCCCAAATTTTCAGTGGCTGCTCAGAAACAAAATGTTCAATTTTCCTGAAAATTTCAGCCAATTCCGTCCACAAACACCAAAGTTATTAGACATAGAATGTTCAAAAATCCCATAGAGAAAAAATCCTAACTATATATACCTACTGGCGACCGCCAGTAGGTAATATATATACATATGTATGTGTGTATATGTATATATATATGTATGTGTGTATATATATATATATATATATATATATTTTAGTACTCTGGACATATTTGTATTCTTTACATACACATATATTATGTACCCCCGGCTCCCTGTACAGTGCTTATGGCTTTGATGAGGATTCAGCTGGAAGAGAATTTTATGTCAAAGGCCCGGAGGCCAACATTATGCATACCCTTTTATTACCGCCCAATATCTTAGGATTAGAATACAACCAAAATTCTAGAACTTAGAACATGTATAAGTCCCTATGACCAGCAGCCATCTTCCTCTTTTGTTGCTGCTCGAACATAAGATAAGTACTCAGTTCGAGTTCTTGAATTAATTTAATAAGTCTGTTTAATTAGCGTTAAATTAAGAATGAGTATGATTGAGTAAGAGAGTATAAGCTGATATTTATGATGATATTTAAAGTCTTTCGTTTGAAAAGACTTTATAATCTAATGAGTGAAATTAACTAAATTCTGTTAAATTTAGGTCTTAGAACGTATTATTGTTAAATGTATATATTTTAGTAATGGAATATGTGTTGAAAATATATTATTGCGGATTACCGTCGTAGATTTTCAATTGACAGTTGAAGAGCGTACGATCTCGAACAATCGCTGTGCGCGTCGGTTTCTGTTATAGATTCTAAGCGCGAGAGCAGGCGCGAGAGCGAAGACAGAATATTACTCGTTATATGAGAGATCTCTAAGAGGAAAGGTGTTGTGGAGCAGAGGGGCCACCGTACGTGCGTAACGTGCGGCGGCCATTTTAGGTGTTTGGGAAGCGTCTAGATTTTAGGATTGAACGTGACCGGCCATGTTTAGGGGTTTGTTTTTTTATTGTCGACTGATCGTCAGTTTCAGTCAGAGTTCGTGAGTTCAGGAGAGGTGCCGGTTTGTTGTGTTTTTATAGTAGGAAAACGATTTTAGGAGAAGAATAATTAGAGGTTATATTTGAGGAGTTTTGGTATTCTTGTAGTGATTATTTAAGGAGGATATTTATTTAGAAGAAAATATGATGGAGAAAGAGGATTTATGTATGGAAGATAGAATGAAGGGATTTATGGAGAAAATGTTTGGAGAATTTAGTGCCTCTATGGAAAAGAAAATAGAGAGCACAATAGCAAAAAGAGTAAAAGAAGGTGAGATTATTCAGAGATCTGGTGAGGAAGATGGTTTCTTTACATCTGAAGAAGTTGAAGAGATGGCAGGGACTTCCTCTGGAGGAACAAAAAAGAAGGAAAAGAAAAAAGAATGTGGTTAAAGGGAAACCATCAAAAGAAAAGGAAAATAGAGTGCAGAAAGAGAATGCTATAAAGGCAAAAGTGGGTGCTATAAAGGCACAGAAGAAAGGACATATTACTGTGGCATGTGATGGCAGTTCGACTAGTGGGGATGTGGAGATTACGTGCAGCTCTAGTTTGGATGATTCTGATGTGGAAGAGTTTAAGGTTAAGAGAAGGAGAGTAGATGAGGAAATTAAATTGGAGTTTGAGGAATTTGTTGATCCACAAGGAGATCAAACAATACCGGAGTTGACGTGAGCGAAATGCGTCAATGGGTTCAACGTGCAGTTTGCTTGTTGGGAAATGCGAATGCAGCACTCTGCCTGGAAAGGAGAAAAAGTATCTTGTTTAAGATAGATCCAAAGCTTGCAGATTTGGCTGGCAAGGAGTTGGGTGAACAGAGCGATGGACTGCTGTTCGGAGATGATTTTGTAATTCTGCCAGATTGCAGGGACATATTGATGGATGTTCAGGGGAACTTTCACGACCTGGTGGTCACAGGACAACTGAAGTTGATGGCTTGGTTGATTTCAGGAGAGTTTGGCAAGTGCAGGGTTTATCAAAAGAGGCTGAGGAGCTTGTCTCAAAGTCATGGTCTAAAGGGACTTCTAGGGTGTATGAGTCAGCGTGGAGAAAGTGGAATGGTTGGTGTGTTGAGAGGGGTTTGGATCCCATTTCAGCACCTGTGGTAGAGGTAGCAAATTATTTGTCAGGTCTTTTTTGTAGTGGTTTGGCGTATAATTCAGTTAATCTAAGTAGATCTGCTATTTCAGCGGGGCATGGTCTGGTGGATGGAGTTCCAGTTGGACAGCATGCTCTGGTCAGGAGATTGGTTAAAAGTGTTAGGGTGGTTATTCCACCGAAGGCTAAGTATGATTCACTTTGGGACGTCACTTTGGTGTTGAGGGAGCTTGAAAGTTGGGGGTCAAATACAGGGTTGGATTTGAAATTCTTGACTTGGAAGATGACAATGCTGTTGTGTCTGGTTTCGTTTAGGAGGGTGTCAGATGTTAGGGCTTTGGATGTTAATTCTAGGTTTTATCAACCAGAGGGAGTGTGTTTTGAGGTTAAGAGAAGGACGAAAACGATGTCAAGAACAATTTTTTATCCTCTTTTAGAGGGAGAGAGTGTTTTGTGTGTGGTTAAGTGCCTGAAGGAGTATGAAAAAAGGACTTCTGCTTTGAGAAAAGCAGATTGTAAGCAGTTATTGATTTCTTATGTTAATCCGTATAAGGCTGTGTCTACTCCTACTTTGGCGAGATGGGTGAGAAATGTGATGGTCAAGGCAGGGGTGGATACTAGTGTTTTCGGGTCCCATTCGGTGAGAGGGGCTATGGCTAGTAAGGCCTTTGTTAAAGGTTTTAGTTTGGGCGGAATTTTGAAGGCAGCAGATTGGTCAAATGATTCGACTTTTCGTAAGTTTTACTTTAAGCCTGTGGAAAATGTTTTGAGTAAGGTTTTGGAAGAACTTTGAACATGCATAATATTAGCCTCCGTGCCTTTTTTAATAAAATCATGATTTTCTTTACATTAAAACTGTGGAAAATCTGCATTATCATTACAGGTAAGTAACTTATCCTTCCTAAGCTTTGTGGTTATGTTTGAAGGCATATATCCACTTTGCCAACAAAATCGTCCCCTTACTGCTCCAGGATAATGGTGTTACATAATGAAGCAAGCCTCCACACTCTTGTAGACTTTTATGGCAGTCGTGTTCAAAAACAGGTTGCTAAACAAATTAGCAATTTGCTGCGTGCAAGTTTGACAAATAACTTAATATCTTTATTAATTGATTAACTCTAATGCAGCCGTTTTTACATATTTCGAACATATACTAATAGTTTTTCAACAGTTAGTTTGTATGGGAAAACTTGTTGAATAATTGTTTTTCTGTATTTTCAAAAACCTGAAATATGTAGTAGTATAATATGTGTTTGTCTTTGTTTGTCAGTAAGTTTCCTCCCGGACTGAATGCTACAGCTATGTCTGAGGTTCACAGGGATGAGATGACCTGCATTTTTCTTGTCTCCCTGGATCCCCTCATCGAGCAGCTTCTTACTTATAACCCTTTTGTGGAGCAAGTTTTAAGCGAAACCTTAGGTAAATAATTGTTAAAATTATGATGTCTTAAAACTTAAGTGATTGTTTACTTAAATTGTTTTTATTTGAAAAAAGCTGCTAGTATTTGAAAAAAGGCTGCTACTGTGCATTGGTACTACTGTTGATATTTATCTTTCTCTTGCTTCTGCAAGGTGTGATTTGTTTCCCTCCGGTATTTTGTTAGTAGTTTCAAAATCTAGAATTCACAGAATTGATAATCCATAGTTTTGTTTGGCTAATCAGCTGGGAAACATCACATAAAGATGCTAAATCGTAACATGGGCAAAATCACTGGTCACGATTTACTCACATGTTGTAATAGAGTTTGACTACAGTTGAATATAGATCTTAAGAACGTGAGCCCTTTGGTTATGGAGGGAAGTAATTTGCAGAATTATGCAGTGTACTTTCAAGTCTCTAATTGTTTACAATATTTCCTGGATGGCACTTGCAGATTTAATCTAAAAATGACAACTGCGCTGTCAACAATATGAAAATGACAGGCACTTGTGTCTTTGAACACAGAAGATCATGAAAGACCCTAGCACACACACAAGGATCAACTGTATTTTGTACCACTTAAGGTTTTAAATTTCACTAAAACCGTTATTATATATGAGTATATGTATATCCCCCATGAGAAATGTTACATTGGGCCCACCTCAAAAACTGGCACCTATAGCTATAAACCTGTGAGATAATATTTGATGATCTTTCAGCAATAAACTAAACATGCTGTAATGAAGTATTATTTACTTTCCTTCTGGTTTTAGTCTCAAACATGTATTAAGTAGGACCCAGCTGTAGTAGAAATAGGCCTCTTGTTTACTCTGCATTTCTCCAAAGATGAAACTTCATACACTTATTTAACATTGCACGTCCCCTGTGTTGTCGGGTTGGGGTGTATGTAATATGCTTCTGATAATTGATGGTAAATGGTGTATAATGCTTGATTAATATATTTTAAGAAATAATAAAATAAATATTGTTAAAACATTGCACGTTTCCTCTGACGTAAGTTAATGTTTTAACCCTTGCTGACCTATTATTTAATTTTTCTGCTGGTATTATCATTGGGTTTGTATGGAGCTGTTTTTTATTTATGAGAATATATGTTTAACTTTGTGTCTCATGCTCTAGCTAAGGCCTTATTACGGGTTGAGGGCCTAATTCCGTCTTCTGCAAATACGTTTCCACAGGATTTGGAATTACAAGCCGTGTGATAAAATAAAAAATCACTTTATTTGATCTTGTTAAAATAAAGATCATAAAAGTGAAATAGGGATCATAACTGTATATTACAATCTCATAAAATGACAGTGCATACAGTTAAAATCAAAATAATACATCAGAACTGAGATTACATAAAAATCTTATGCATGAATAGCAAAAAATAAAAAAAGGAATAAAAACGCAGCTAATAAAATATAAGCTAAAACCTCTCAGGAGACCACCAAAATACTCCCAAGCTTCATAAACTAGTATAACAATGTTGCAATTTTAGCATAACCGAGAAATAATTCATATTGTAATATACATAATTCCATTAAAAATGGGCCTTATATGATTAAAATATATCATCTATAAAAATGATCATCATTAGCAGGGCTCGAAAAATCCATTGCATTAGCAAACCAGATTTAATTAGCATGAGTTATTTTAATGTCCTACTCGCTCTTTCTGGCTATTAGGAAGACAAACTGACTTTTGACATCTGTCTCTGAAAGCAAAGAAAATGTAACAAGATAACATGATTTAAAGGCATCTTTATTGCTCATAAAGTGAATGCACAATAAAAATACCTTTACATCTTGTTAACTTATCACATTAACTCAGCTTTCAGAGACTGAGGTCAAGCGCATTACAGTTAGGTCAAGTAGATTTTTTAAGTTACTTGTCCTGCAGGTCTAGTAACAATTGTTTGATTTTTCGACCCTTGATTAGGGGTCAAGTGATATCCAAGTCATTATCATTTTCACACCCTCATAGTTTTTCCCTGAAACAAATCAGAACAGTGAAACCTACTGAAATTTACTAGGGGGGGTTACAAAAGGCAACACATATGGAATTTTATGTGTGTTAGAAACTGGTTCTGCATGTTATGCCTTGTTTCCTGTTCAAAACTCAAGACAGGAGGTATTTACTACACCTGGTAAATTCCTCACCCTAGGGTAATGGTATTTAACTAGTATAGTAAATTCCGTACGGTAAGAAGGTAGGATCCTTCTAGCATGGTTCCCCCCTCTTTTGTCCTGGTGTCAGTGTGGTTTGCACTAGTCTGACTGGGATCCTGCTAATCAGGGCCCAAGTCATTGTGCTCCCTCCCTAAATTGGACTATGGTAAGTACTTTGGTACCTTCCTAATTGGCTACTGGTTTACCCTTCTAAGTCCCTAATTTATTGTACTAGGGTACCCATGTCATAGGTGCACCAGGGGTCTCCCATGGGCTGCAGAATGCATTATGCCACCCATGAGAGACCACTCAAACTGTGACTATAGGTCTACCATAGCAGCCTGTGTGAACTGGTGCCAGCATCACTCCCATTAGATATAAGTTTCCTTAAATCTGAAGGTGGAGAAGTGTGGCTCAATGGTTAGAGCGGCAGACCCTGATGCAGAGGTCTGGCCCGGGACCAGGGTTCAATTCCCGCCTCGGCGGCTCTTGGACTCAATTTCCCCGGACCTGATAATTCTTGCCTCGGTGCCTAGTCTAATCATGAGTCCCACTCTGCGACTCTGGGCAATAGCTTGCTTAATCTCCACAACGACCCCAGCAGCGCTTGGATGCCTGGCTTCACCTTGGGGGTGGCCAGGAGTGGACATTTCACACCAAAGCCAGGATGGGTTACACAGCGGTATGAATACAGCGCTACGAGACCTCTGGGTAGAAGTGCGCTCTATAAATACAAACACATTTACATTTACAAATCTGAGGTCACTGCCTTTGAAACCTATGTGACCCCCAAGGTAGGCCTTTCAATCCTGAAGGCAGGGTGGTTGGTTATAGGTGTGAGGGTGCCCTGCATGAGCAGGACACCCCCTACAAACCTAGGAGTCAATACTCCTGGCTTTGTAAGTGTGGGCAGCCATTCTATACATATAGTGGACATCAAGTCAATTATGAGATGTCTATCTATATATTGGCTATACCGACACTGGTCATGTTTGGTATAAAACCTGTTGGAATCCTACCCCAACACCAATTACAGTGTTAGATGTAGGATCCCATGTGCTGGGGGGCTCCCCCAGGGAATCCCCTGTGTTCCTGGTACCAGCCTTTCAGGGTCTAACAGCAAACTAGTGATGCTGCCGACCACAGACACGATCCTGACATCCTACTTCTGAGCCAAGCTTAAGCAGGGGAAGGTAGAACAATAGGTTTCCTGTCACAATGAGGTTTGACCACCTCCCAGAGAGGACTTAGTGTATAGGGCTGGGGTGGCGGTGCTTGCCAGCGTCACCAGACTGCTTTGAAGGGCACATTTTGTGCCCTCCTTGCATACTCCAGTTAAAACCAGTTCAGAGAGCCGTTGGCTCCCGCTCTGGCAAAACTTGACAAAGGATATGGGAGTATCTTTCCCTCTGTCCAGCTGTCCTCTGGGAGGCACCCTTTACCTGTGGGTGGCTCTTCAGATTCATCGTGGGACAAGATTCAGACCCGAACCCATTTCTATTTCTACCGTCTGGGCACTTTGGACTTCACTTTCAGAACCAAGACTGCATCTGAGAAGACTCCTACTGCTCCTGGTCTAGTCATCCTGCCAGTCTTCTGCGCCGTCTGTGCCTGTGCTTCATCCAGGTTCTTCTCCAGGCCTGTGAGCATCTAAGACACCCAAGGAATCTCCCTTGGATTGAAGAAGTCACTCCCTTGCATCTGCAGGCACCACAACTAAGCTGACCGGTCTGCTGCTCCGAACTTTGAAAGGCCCAGCAACACAGGTGGTGGTACTGCAACTCCCTCGAGGCCTACACTGTCTTCTCGCCGAGTTTGAGGGCAGTATCCCTCGTAGGAACCGCTGGAGCAGCACACTTGTGCACCGCGTCGACTTGCCGTTGCCAAGGCTTGTTGACTCTCATCTCCAAAGATCTTCACGATCCAAAAAGCTCCATGCTCCAGCATCTCTGCCAAAATATTCTTCCCCACTGCATCCTCTGCCCCGTGGGCCTTTATCTTTGGTGAGCTGCTCGAGGTCCTCTTGCGACTCCTGCGCCTTCGGCCTCTAGGTCTTCTTGAGGGTCTGCTTTGGCTCCAGTGGGCTCCCTTGCTTGCTTGGAGCCTGCTCTGACTTACCTGTTCGCAGTGAGTCACTTGGACCTTGCTGGTCTCGACACTGCACCTTTTTCGACTACTACGTTGGTGGCCGTGGCAAAGCCTTGTTGGTGCCCCTGCCAGACATCGTCCCTCTGGCTCTTGACATCCGACGTGGGACAGCCTGTGAATGGCTCCTGGTCTTCCACAGCATTGCCTGGTCCACACACCTGCAGCTCCAAGTGCACGTCAACTCTCCTCTATCTCCGACATCGGTGGTCATTCGTCTCCTTGCCTCCTGGTCACTCGTGAGTGGCATAGACTCTGTCCCTTCTGCTTGCGGGTACCTGTCATCTTGAATCCTCCTTTGGGTTCCACCAGACTCTTTCACCTTCTTCGCCAGTGGCATCTTCACTGAAGTCCTCCATTGTGGTCTACGGCGGTTTCCCACATTACTTCGCACCTATGCACCCGGCTTCCTTGGTGCAGGTATCCTGGTTCCTGGGGTATCCACCAGTGCGGTGACTCTCCAACCTTCAATCTTCCACGGGGTTTCTTCAGTGTCCTCTTGGAAGGGTCCTTCTGCAAAACTGCAACCACGACTTCCCCATTGACTTTCATGGAGTATGCGGCTGTGTTTCTACTCTGCACACGGCCTCTGTGGGGTTCCTGGTTACTTACATTGGGTGGGTCCTTGGGTCCCCAGCTCTTCTAAGTCTTCTTGGTCAATTCTCGGCTTTGGTCGCAGGTCGAATTTCACTTTTAGTATATGGTTTTGTCTACCCTTGGTGACCACTGTGTATTTGTGTTACTTACCTGTTCTCCTTTTGAAATATTGTGTGTATTGTGTTTGTCTCCGGGTTTCAGATATACCAATGTGTTAGTGAGTGTGTATAATAAATGTTACTTTTTTTATAACTACACTGTGTGTTTTTTTGTTTAACCTACACTGCATGATTAGTACTGGTAAAAGAAGCTGCTTAACACACCTTCTGGACTAAGCCTGAAAGCTGCTCACCACAGGTACCACTGAAAGAACTTTCTAAGGTTATCTAAGATCACACAAATCACCATAAGTGTTGCCTGGATTAGTGTAGGGTGCTTCACTTGTGCACCATATACTAAGCCAGCCTCCTAAACCTACCCTATTCCGACAGACTTGTAATGAGGTTCTTAATCTTTCTCTGGCCCTGTTAGTATGAGCTGCATTCGGGCAAACACTATTTGACAAAGTTACCTTGATACCTTTTTAGGTCGAGCATTCAAGACCTGTTGTAATTTCTTATGTTGGCTTAAAGCCATCCCCCAGCTTTTGATTTATTTGTTTGTGTCCTTTAAAAATCTTGCTTGCCAGTGGTCAGTCCTGCCTCTTTCTCCCTCCTTTCTCTCTTTCGTTCCTCCCATGCAGCAGGGACGAAGTACTGTCTCATCATACTACAGTTTGTTGTCTGTTCTCTGTTGGACTACTTTTTTTCTTGGTTTCCTGCTCTTTCTGTTTGCTTGTGTGTAGTTTCGGCACCATAGTTCATTACATTTACATATAGTTTTCCTCCCTCCCACCTCCTCTTAATTCCACATTTGTATTGGGGGTACGTCTTGCGCCATGCCTCCTGCTTCGTTTGTTATATTTTTTAAGCTTTTAGCAATTTTCTATGTCGGATGTCATTTGGGCTTTTTTTTGGTAAGATGTTTGGTATTGGGCTTTGTTTTAAGGAGGATTGGGCTTGTATTTAACTGCAATCATGTCAAATTATCATTTTCGTGTTGGCACTCTGCATTGCATTACCTAACAGCGCATTTACAGTTCACCATGACCTGTGTGAAAAAATGTAAAAGTAGACTCTATCCTTGTGCCATTAATGTTTAACTCCTTGTATGTATCACAACAATTGATATCTGGGGGTCTGAAAGAGAAAGGAAAGTTTTGACAGTAGGATCCACTATATCAGACAGTAACAGTGAGAAATAATAAAAGAGTGGTCGAGTCAAGACTCAAGGGTACCAGGAGGGAAATATTGTTCCCATCAGAAGCCACACTGTACCGCCCTTATTATCATCATATGGGATCTCCTTACCCAGGAGGCAAGACGGCCGGTAAATATTACCGTGACCGAGATGTAATATGAGGTATGAGAGCAGAACAGAGAAGTGTGGTGGTGGCTGCTGAAAAAAGCAGTGTATAGTGATGAAAAAAGTGAAAGGTACTAAAATTAGGTGAATGGGTGGTAAAAAAATTTTAATAATAACCCCCACACCCTAAGGTTAAAAGGCAGGTGTAGGTGCAGGCTTTAAATAATAACCGCACTTAGTGGTCGACATGTTTCAGCATATTGTAAGATGTTCTTAATGCATTCCTCAGGACCTGTATATAATACACTACTGCTTTCAAAAGATAAATAAATTAAAAGTGTCACCTGAAAGTCCAGGCGTGCTCAACCGTAAACCTTATGTGTAGGCTGAGGAGCTTCACCCCACCTGGCTGCAGCGCAGGTAAAAGGAGCACCGCTCTGGCCGTCGGCGTCTCCAGGCAGTCTTCAGTACTACTCCTTGTATGCCCATGACGAGCTGGACTCGCCATGGGACACAGTGCTCCTGTGCCCATGACGAGTCCAGCTCGTCATGGAACATCCCCTGGGAAATCCCTCTGAGGGATTCCCTTTTTACCAAAATAGCCTCGGGAGCTGGGGAAGAGCTTCCCCAGCTCCCGAGGTGCCCCACCCTGGTTTCCCTGAAATGACGATCGGCTCGCACGTCGCGCTGACTTCATTTCAGTGAAACCGAAACTGAAATGAGCCCAGAGGCTCATTTCAGTTTCCCTTTCTAAGTGCTTAAAGATTTTTTTAGGGTGGGGGCTGCCCGAAACGGGCACGCCAATGCCCCCACCCGCCACCATTACAGCCTTTCTGCTGGGGGCAGATGGGGCATTGGCCTCTAATCTGCCCCTACGGGGGAGCGGAAAGCCAACTAGACACCAGGGATTTTTTTAGAAAGTAAAAATAAGGGTGGGGGCTGCCCAAAATGGGCATGCCCATGCCCCCACTCCCCATAATCATTACAGTATTTCTGCTTCGGGGGGATGGGGCATTGGCCCCTAATCTGCCCCTTCGGGGGGCAGCAAGCCCACTGGCTGCCAGGGATTTTTTTTGCGCAATTTTATTTATGGTGGTGGCTGCCCGAAACAGGCATGCCAATGCCCCCACCCCCGCCACCATTACAGCCTTTCTGCCCCCCCTAGGGGGCAGCTGGGGCACTGGCCTCTAATCTGCCCCTTCGGGGGGGGGGCGGAAAGCCCACTAGACACCAGGGATTTTTTCAGTAAGTAAAAATAAGGGTGGAGGCTGCCCAAAATGGGCATGCCTCCACCCCGTAATCATTACAGTCTTTCTGCCCCCCCGGGGGGTAGAAAGCCCTCTTGCCGCCAGGGATTTTTTTTGGGGCAATGTTATTTAGGGTGGTGGCTTCCCAAAATGGGCATGCCAATGCCCCCAACCCCCCTGCCACCATTACAGCCTTTCTGCCCCCCATCCCCGGGGCAGATGGGGCATTGGCCCCTAATCTGCCCCTTCGGGTGTAGAAAGCCCACTTGCTGCCAGGGATTTTTTTGGGGCAATTTTATTCAGGGTGGTGGCTGCCCGAAACGGCCATGTCAATGCCCCCACCCCCCGCCACCATTACAGCCTTTCTGCCCCCACTGGGGGGCAGATGGGGCAGTAGCCTCCAATCTCCCCCCCCCCCTTGGGGGGCAGAAAACCCACTAAATGCCAGGGATTTTATTTTGCACAATTTGTTTTAGGGTGAGGGCTGCCCAAAATGGGCTTGCCAATGCCGCCAACCCCCCTGCCACCATTACAGCCTTTCTGCCCCCCCCCCCTGCGGGGCAGATGAGGACAGTAGCCCCCAATCTACTCCCGGGAGAGGGAAGAAAGCCCACTTGACGCCAGGGATTTTTTTTGCGCATTTGTTTTTAGGTTGGGGGCTGCCCAAAATGGGTGCGCCAATGCCCCCACCCTCCCCCCCACAAAAATGACAGTCTTTCTGCCCCCCGGGAGGCAGATGGGAGCTGTAGCCCCCAATCTGGCACCCCCGGGGGCGCAGAAAGCCCACTAGAAACCATGGATTTTTTTGTTTTATTAGTGTAGGGGTAGGGGCTGCCCAAAATGGGCATGACAATACCCCCACCCCACACCCAGAGAAATTCCAGTCTTTCTGCCCCCCCCAGGAGGGCAGATGGTGGCAGTGGCCTCTGATCTGCCCCCTGGGGGGACAGAAAGCCCACTAGGCGCCAGCGAGTACGCAGGCTTTTTTTATGGGTGGGGGCAGCCCAAAATAGTCATACCAATGCCCCCATCCCCACAAAAATAGCCACAGTCTTTTTTGCCCCTTTAGGGGCATATCGGGATGAAACCCCCTCCCCCGATTTCCCCCCCAGGGCGGCAGAAAGCACACTGGGCTCCGACTTTTTTTTTAGCAATGTGCCTACCTGTGGATTTTGGGCTCTAGCGCAGCTGGCACGTTGGGAAGCCTAGCAAACCTGTAAATTTTTTAAAACTAGACACCTAGGGGAATCCAGGATGGGGTGACTTGACTGGCTCTCACCAGGTTCTGTTACCCAGAATCCCTTGCAAACCTAAAAAAGTGTCCAAAATAACACATTTTCCTCACATGTCTGTGGTGGAAAGTTCTGGAATCTATGTAGGTCCACAAAAGTCCACCCACCCCGCGTTACCCGAAGTCTTCGGAGAAAAATGGTACTTCACTTGCTTGGGTAGGCCTAGTGCCCGTGACAGGCAAGGGCCCAAAACCTATTGAAGAGACATAAAAATTACCTATCACAAAACAACCTGGTTTTGCAGGGGGGGGGTCCCATGAGTTTTTGGCCCCGAGCTTGGCGGCCATCTAGGGAAACATACCAAACCCACACATTTCTGAAAACTAGACACTCGGGGGAGTCCAGGGAGGTGTAGCTTGCATAGATCCCCCAATGTTTCCTTACCCAGAATGCCCATGCAAACCTCGAATTTAGCTGAAATTATCACTTTTTTCACACATTTATGTGTGGGAAAGTTGTGGCATCCCTAGGCTGACACAAATTTCCTCCCACCCAGCATTCCCCCGGGTCTCCTGATAAAAACGGTGCTTCATTTGTGTGGGAGGCCCAAGTACCCGTGACAGGCAAGGGCCCAAAACGTATTGAGGCGACATCAAAATTGTCTCACTCAAAATGACCTGGTTTTGCAAGGGGAGTCCCCTGGGTTTTTGGCCCGGTGCTCGGCGGCCACCTAAGGAAACCTACAAACCCACACATTTCTGAAAACTAGACACCCAGGGGATTCCAGGGAGAGGTATGGCTTGCGTGGATCACCCAACGTTTCCTTACAAAGAAAGCCCTGCAAACCTCAAATTTAGCTGAAAAAAATCACTTTTCTCCAGTATTAGGCTGTCTTTCATAGATTCACATGCTTGAATATTCCCCGTCGTCGAAGTGGGAGTCCCACGGTAAATAAAATAGCAATCAAATACTAATAACATATGTATGTAAAAACATTACACATAAAATACACACTAGAAATAGTTGCAAATACCAAGTCATAATTCCTACATAGGAATACATGGCAAGAGAGAAAAAACACTTGTAACATATCCTTGTCATTTTGTAGTCCAAACTACAGCCAATCAGGCACAAGCACCCCTCCAGAACCTTCTCCTCAGAGCTCAGTCCCTCAGATTTTCTACTGCACGTCGTCTGAAGGGAATCTCACTGAGCTCTGCTCAGTTTTTTCTACTACTTCTGATTTCAAGTGAATTCTACTATGTCTTCAAGTAAGAAGTCTTTATTTAGACCTTGTTCTTCTTGTGGGAAGTTGCGACTCTACTCTGAAGATCCCCACAAGAAGTGTATCTACTGTCTTTATCCAGATCATGAGGTAGGCAAATGTAAGATCTGTAGGACCTTCTCCACTAAGACCCTTAAAGATATGGAAGGTCGTCTCCTCTGGTTACAAAGGTTAAAAGACAAAGATTCAGCTCTTTCTGACACAGAAAGCCTGATGTCAGGAACTGCTAAAGCCGCCTCAAAACGTAGCAGTGTGCAGTGTAGGAAGGTGGATATCTGACTATATGGTTACCCCAACTTTTTGCCTAGTGATAAGCTGGTTTTTGACTTAGTTGGCCTGGGATCCTGCTATTCAGGGCCCCAGGCTATCTGCTCTCTCTGTAAAATGGACTCCATGTACTTTAGGTACATACCTAATTGGGAATTGGGTCACCTTTGTGAGCCCCTGTACAGTGTACCATAGGTACCCAGGGCATAGGTGCATTCAAGGCCTGCCAGGGATGTATTATGCCACCCCTGGCTGTCCATCCAAACTGACACCACAGGCTGATCCCTCAGCTTGGGCAAGGTGGTGTAATCACCCCTTGTTTAGATATAGTAATCACCCCTTGTTTAGATATAGTACACCTATACCTACCCTTATATATAGACACATATATACATATAAGTCACTCCTATGGCAGGCCTTGACAATCCTGAAGGCAGAGTGCTTGGTTTTATGTGAGAGGGTGCTCTAGCATCAGCTGAGCCCTTATGCGGCTTTCAGAACCATGTCCTTATAGCTGTTCTATGATATAGCCATACCATATACTCTTAAGTGCATTATAATCCTGCGGTTAATGCTAACTTTGGTTTGGCTTTATCAAAACATGTCGTGTAAGGTATCAAACACTTTGGAATACTACCCCGCCCCCCCACCCCCCGGCCAGTTCTGGCGGCGGGGGTACCATCCCACCCTTCTAGAGTGAGAAGAAATGTAGTTACTTCTTTACCCGGTTAAAGTTAAACAGAGCCTCAGCATCACAAAATGGATGCTGCTGCCACGGACACAAGTCTAACCTCCTGCAGCTGGACGAAACTCGGGCAAGGGAGGCCTGGACAGCCTGTAGTGTATTGGGGCAGGGTGGATTCAATGAAAAGATGCTTTTCCAGACACTGCCTGGGGCACACAAGGTGTTCCATGCATAGCCCGGTTCAAACCAGTTGCTGGGGCACTCCAGCTCCAGCTCTGGCGCGAAACTGGACAAAGGGAAAGGGGTGTAACCACCCCCTTCCCAGGTTCCACCCATAGGAGGGACCTAACAGGTAATCCAGCCCCTTAGTTTAGTATGAAGATAGGAGCTGTGTCTAGAGACATTAGATAATCCTGGACTGAAATTCTGAAACAAAACTCTTGGAACTTCGACGTTCTATTCTGACTAGAAGACTGAAGACATCTCCCTTGTGGTCAAGGAGTGACCACCCTGTGCAAACAGGCACCACCAGTAACTTGCCGGTTTGCTTTGTCAAAGCTCCCATTGGAACCCGAAGACTCACTGACTCAGGAACTGGACTTCTAGACTTCTCCGACTCCGATCCACATCCATAGTAAAGCTGAAACCCGTGGCGGACACAAGAGACGTGGGACCGGATACCGTGGACTACCTGCTCTTTGCTAACCGTGCAGCTTCTGAGGTACCCTCAAAGTTGTGCATTGGGGATTGAGAAGCCCCAGACCCGAGCAGCATTTGCACCGAAGCTCAGCCCTCCACACTCCACGAGTGCCGCGTGGGGCCTGCGCCTGCATTTCAGTTCAATGCTTCTTCCCAGTTGCTAGCCCGTTGGCTAGTGAGACCTCCGAAGACTTCTTTGTGAAACTACACCGCTTGCCTGGTTGCTCCGGGGTTGCTCCAGCTTCCCTGCGAAGGAGAAGCTCCCCAGACCTTGCTGGTCTGACCTGAAGCCAATCTTCCCATCCTGCGTGGATTGCGTTTGCCAAGGCTTGTTGGGTCCAATCCGGATACTGACACCGCAGTCAACAAGATCCTTCGTGGGACAGCTCAAATCCAGCTCCTGGTCGTCGTCGATGCCTCCTGGTCCTCGTGGCTGCAGAGACAAGCTTCACCTCTTCACCTGATTGCATCTCGACATTGCCTGGTTCCTTCCTGGTCACTGGCTAGTGACCCAGACTCTGTCCCCTCTGCTTTCAGGTTCTTCACTACTCCGATCCACCCTTGGATCCACCAGGACACTTTTCTCCTGGTCGCCTGCAGCACTTTCTTGCAGCTCTCCATAGGAAACAGCGACGAAACCCAACACGAAAGAGCACCTATGCACCCGGCTTCCCTGGGTGAGGTAACTCGAGTACTCCGGTGCTCCCGTGGGTGTTGACTCTCGAAGTGTCCTAGTGTAAAAGGGTTTTACCGTAGTCCATCCGAAAGTGTCCTTAATCTACTACTTTGTAACTTGTATGTTCCCATTATAACTCTATGGTAACTCGCGTGTGTGTTTAGACACTGCACACGTCTCCCGTGGGCCTCCTACTTCCAATCCCTTGGTTGTTCAGTGTAGCCCCAGTGATTCCCTAGGCACTAGGCCTATTCACTATTCATGTAGTGGTTCTTATACCACTTACTTAGTATATGGTTTGAGAGGCCCCTAGGGCAGAATTGTATTTGTGCAACTTAAAGTATGCTTATTGAGTAACTTGTACTGTATCTCGATCTCTGACCTCATAAAGAGTTCAGAGGGGTTGTGTTAGTAATAAATACATATATATTTTGTATATACCTTGTGTGGTGTCCTTTCATTTGATATTCAAGGCATTATAATTGGTAAAACAGCTTGCTTCACATGCTCTCTGAAGTTTTAGCCTAAGACTGCTGGTCCATGCTACCACTAGGATAGCTGATCTATAAGGTTGACTTTACAACCACCATCATTAGGGTCGTTCAGACTGGTGCAAGGTGCCCACTAGAATAGTGGACATCATATACCATGCTAACTTCTCACATGCAGGAATTGCCTTCTTCCTTTTTGACTCAAAGAGACTCCTGCGGTGTCTTCACCTCCTCCTGCTACACCTACGCCCACAAGATCTGACTCTCAGGCGTCTACGGCTTCTACCCATCATGTTTCTGCCAAAAAACATGTGAAATCGTCGACGGGAGCGTCGACCATTGTTCCGACGATGAAATCTGCCGTCTCCGGCTCGTCGACGACTACAGCGATGACGACTTCTGCTTCTGGCACGTCGACGACGGCTGCGTCGACGACATCCATGTCGACGAAGGTATGCCTCAACTTTAAAACTGTCTCGTCGACGATACCTATCGCCTCCTCGTCGAAGAAGACTCTCGTCGACAGCAAGATCTTCGTCAATAAGAGTTATTAAGAGTGCCTCCTCGTCGTCCACTCCGTCGACGGGTGCTCCGTCGACGGCAGCTTCATCGACGACGACTTTGTTGACGGTGGCTCCGTCGATGGTGGCCCAGTCGACGACGGCTCCATCGATGGCGGCTCCGTCGACGCCTATGCCGTCATCAGCGTCTACTTCGACGACTCCGTCGACGACAATTTCATCCTCCTTTGCTTCTTTGCCACTGGTGCCGCTTCCTTTATCAGGGTCTGGGTCTTCCACCGTTTACCCTTTTGCACCAACCTCGACAGGTGCCTGTGGACCAGATCTCCATTCCAAGTGACACACAGCCTCCATCACCCTTGTTTGCCACAAGTTCTGAGCAGGACTCTGGTTCTGAGGAGGATGTGGATGATCATTTTCGAGCGGCACGAAGCCCGTCTGAATTGGTTATTAAAGGCCAGGACTATGGGGATGACCATGAGGATCCGTATTTTCAGGAAGAAGAACGTTCTGTTCAAGTTCCTACAGCGATACTGCCTCTGTCTCTCATCTCCAGTCTCCAGCACAGGAAGATTACAACAGGCGTTTCCCGCCATCTCACCAGGGTTCACCGGTGCCGACAGCACCTTCCGCTGCTACGGCTCCTGCTGCTGCTCTGCTGCCACAACCAGCAGCACCATCTCCTGAAGTTCAAACTTCTGTTCAGATACAGACTACAGTGTATGCCGATTAAGATGACGAAGTCCGCCCAGAGCGAGAGCATGGTGAGGTTCAGGATGATGAGGATGACGATGGTAATATGGCCGAGAGGGACGATTACCAGATCCAGACGCCGTCCCCGCCTCCCGTGACGCCAGGGGATTCCCCACCTGTGGACATTGCAAGCTTCCACCAGCTTATGGATCGAGCGGCTCAACGCTTTAAGCTGCCTAGGGTCCAAAGAGATGAAGACTGTTTTCTTTACGATTTCAAAAGTCAATCATTTAAGCAGTTCCATACGGTCCCATCATCGACTTCATCTGGAATGAGGGGGTAAAGTTGATGCAAACACCGAATTCCATCCCGGCGCAACTGCCTCGCTTAGAGAACAAGTACAAGGTGCCCCATGGTTCTCCAGCGTGCCTGATTGCGCAGCCTAAACCTGATTCAGTGGTCACCCAGGCTGCTCAGCGCCGCTCCAGAAACCCAACTTCTCCCATTACGTTTCCTCCTGATCGGGAAGGTCGTCGCCTTGACGCCATTGGGCGAAAATTTTCTACAATGGCCTCTACTACAACGAGAGAGGCAATTTCCTTAGCCATATTGGGACGGTACGAACGTCAGATGTGGTCTGACATGTCTGCCTTTGTGGCCCTCATCCCGGAGTCCTCCAAAGCAGAAGCTTTAAAGATTCTTCAAGAGGGAGAGAGAGCGTCGGAAGAAATCATTGACTGCTCTGTAGACATTGCTTGCACTGGCTTCCGTCAGCTCGCAGGGGCAGCAGTTTTGCGACGTCAGGGTTGGCTTCGTTCTACCTCTTTTCGCCAGGAGGTTCAGGTGAAAATCCTGGATATACCGTATGACGGCGAATCACTCTTTGGTGCGCACGTCGGCGAGGCACTGCAAACTATCAAAAAGGACACTGACACTGCTCGTTCCTTAGGCACTTTGCAGTTCCGTAAGCAGCCCTTTCGTGGTGCGCGCGGACACGGCACCTCCTCTACTTTTCATGGTTGATCCACTCAATACCGCTCCTACAATCAAGGAAATCAGCGATATTCCTCCCAGCCACAACAGTCCTCCCGTCTGCAATCTTCTAAATCCTATCGAGGGAAGTCTTCCTATAGAGGTTCCGCTTCCAAAAGACAATGACTTGCCTTCACCGCACAAAGTTGGAGGTCGAATCTCCCTGTTCTCTTCTCAATGGTCCTTAATCACCTCGGACCGTTGGGTACTGGACATTGTAGCAAAGGGCCATGCTCTGGAGTTCATCAAATTTCCTCCTCACACTCCTCCATCTGGCCCGCCTCCAGCCCACCTCAAAGATCGTTTCAAGCAAATTCGCATTATGATCCAAAAAGGTGCCATCGAAGTGGTTCCCAAGTCTCAAAAGGGGATGGGATTCTATTCCCGTTTTTTCCTTATCCTCAAGAAGACCGGCGATTGGCACCAGATCCTGGATTTACGAGCACTGAACAAGTATCTCAAGTGCCAATCCTTCCGCATGCTAACGCTCGTGGAGATCTTGCATCTTCTCTCCAAGGACGACTTCATGACCCCCATCGACCTCCAGGATGCCTATTTTCATGTGCCAATTCTTTCAAGGCATCGGAAGTACTTGCGCTTCCGGGTGGGATGGAGAGACTTTCAGTTCAGGGTGTTGCCTTTTGGCCTACGCTCCGCCCCTCGTGTCTTCACAAAAGTTTTGGCTCCAGTGGTGGCTTACCTGCGTCTACAGGGCATCCGAATTTTTCCATACCTGGACGATTGCCTCATCAAATCGCAATCTTGCAGCTAGCTGTCTCTGGACACTCAACTCTGTCAGGACGTATTTCGCTACCTCGGTCTTTCCATCAATGCCGAGAAGTCGCAGGTCGACCCAGCTCCCTGAAGAAACTTTCTAGGTGACACTCTGGATACGTCACTAGCCAAAGCATTCGTGTCTTATGAGCGTCAACTGAAGATTCTCCGCTTGATGGCTCTTATTTGTTCAAAACAGTCCGTTTCAGTCTGGATCTTGAAGTCATTTCTGGGGATTGCGTCATCTTGCATCTCTCTGATCCCAAATTGCAGGCTAAAGAGTCGCCCCGTCCAAGAGGAATAGGACAGACAGTGGTGTCAAGTCACCGGCTCTTTCAACGACCTTATCAGTGTAATCGCTCGCATGAAGGCGGCTCTCAAGTCGTGGGCGCAACCGTCCAACATTGCAGCCGGGACTTCTTTCCTCACCACCGCTCCAGAACTCATTATGACCACAGACGCCTCCTTGGACGGATGGGGCGCGCACCTTCAGGGGCTGTCTATAAAGGGCAAGTGGACTCTGTCTCAGCGCTCTTGGCACATCAACAGGCTGGAATTGATGGCCATCTTTCTGGCACTCAAATCGTGCCATCGTCTGGTCTAGGGAGAATCGGTGCTTATCCAAACGGACAATACAACCTGCATGCACTATGTCAACAAGCAGGGCGGAACCAAATCTCCTCTCCTGTCTCGGCTGGCTCACACGATCTGGGATTGGGCACTCCGTCACCAAATTACTCTGACCGCAGTTCACCTACCAGGCATCTCCAACATCCTAGCGGATTCCCTCAGGTCCGCGCCTTCGATCCACGAGTGGGAGCCAACGCTCGACTCAGCCAACGCTCGACTCAGTCTTTCGACTGTGGGGTTGTCCGTTATTTGATCTATTTGCAACCCCGGAGAATCGGAAATTCCCATCTTACGCAAGTTGTCATCCACACCGTGGATTGTGCGGGAATGCCCTTTTGATGAACTGGTGCGATCTATTCGCCTACGCCTTTCCTCCGATTCCGCTGGTGCCTCGCGTGTTGTGGAAAATGCGGAGACAGCCTTGCCACATCGTGGTTCTCGGAATTGCTTCTCCTCTCACAGTGCGAGCCCATCCTCCTTCATCCTTGAGCGGATCTCCTCACGATGGACAAGGGTCAGATTTGTCATCTGAACCCCTCCTCTCTGAAATTATCGGCCTGGAACCTGAGCACCTTGAATTTGCCCATTTGAATATTTCGCCAGAATGCAGTGACATTCTTGCTCATGCGAGAGCTCCGTCTACAGTTAAGACTTACAAGCTACAGTGGAAGAGATTCTGTCACTGGTGCTCAGCTAACAACATCCATCCCGTTCATTCCACTCCGGCTCAGCTGCTGCCGTTCTTTTTACAACTGGCTCAGTTAGGACTTTCCCATTCCACTTTGAGAGTTTTCTTGGCGGCAATTTCTCGTTTCCATCAAGATGGCTCCTCCTCGCTCTGCTCTTCCAGAGTCATTTGCCAATTTTTCAAAGGACTCTTCAGGAAGTTCCTGCCCATTCGGCATCCTCCTCCTACCTGGCATCTCAATGTTGTATTGGCACAATTAATGAAGGCTCCATTCAAACCTATCCACAAAGCAGATTTAAAGTTTCTGACCTGGAAGGTGGCCCTTCTCCATGCTCTAACCTCCTCATTACGCGTGAGTGATATTCACGCTTTCACCACTAAGCCTCCTTTCCTCCAATTCAAATCGGACTGTGTAGTGCTTTGCACCAACCCAGCGTTTATGCCAAAGGTGCCCACTGATTTTCACATTAATGAACCTGTTTTCTTAAAAACTTTCTTTTCCAATCCTCAATCTCCGGCAGAGCAATGCCTACATTCCCTGGAAATTAAAAGATGCCTTAAATTTTACATCAACAGGACGGCGCCTTTTCGCAGGTCCAATCAACTGTTCATTGCCTATGGACGCATGCGCAAAGGACGTCCTGTTACCAAGCCAACTATTGCACGTTGGATTTCTTCCGCAATTGTCTTCTGCCATCAGAAAGCCGGCAGGCCTCTTCAGTCTTCAGTGAGGGCTCATTCCACCAGGGCGATGTCATCGTCTACTGCCCTGTTTGCCGGTGTACCGCTCCATCAAATTTGCCAAGCAGCCACGTGGTCCTGCAGGTACACTTTGACGAAACACTATTGCCTGGAGGCCATCAACGAAGCTGATACGGCAGTGGGACAGGCAGTGCTGCGTAATCTTTTTAACTAAGGTGAGCCTCTGTCTTCCCTCCGCCTTTATGGTTTTATATGGCTGTTGTGATTACTTGCATGACTTTATTATGTCTCTTTGAGTTTTATACATGCTTATGCATGGCTGGTTCGAGCCTCACATCGGCTACTACTGCTCACTATTCTATTCAAGCATGTGAATCTATGAAAGACACCCTAATACTGGAGAAGAACAATTGTTACTTACCTGTAAACAGGTGGTTCTCCAGTATTGGTGTCTTTCATAGATTCACATGCGACCCACCCAACTCCCCTCAGAGGCTCGCTTCTCCTCCTAGACTCTTATGTCACTCCTGTGCTACGAAAATCTGAGGGACTGAGCTCTGAGGAGACGGTTCTGGAGGGGTGCTTGCGCCTGATTGGCTGTAGTTTGGACTACGTAATGACAAGGATATGTTACAAGTGTTTTTTCTCTCTTGCCATGTATTCCTATGTAGGAATTATGACTTGGTATCTGCAACTATTTCTAGTGTGTATTTTATGTGTTATGTTTTTACATACATATGTTATTAGTATTTTATTGCTATTTTATTTACTGTGGGACTCCCACTTCGACTACGGGGAATATTCAAGCATGCGAATCTATGAAAGATACCAATACTGGAGAACCACCTGTTTACAGGTAAGTAACAATTGTTCTTCTCACACATTTTTGTGTGGGAAAGTTGTGGCATCACTGGGCTGACACAAATTTCCTACCACCCAGCGTTCCCCCTGGTCTCCTTATAAAAACTGTGCCTCACTCGTTGCGGAGGCCCATGTACCCGCTTAGGCTCTATTAGCACGCTATGATAGGGCTCACTATGACGAGCTGGAAAAGCTCATGCAATATTTACCGGATGAGTATAAAACTAAAGCAAACAACCTCATGCAGGAAGAAAAGCTCATCACCAACATTTCCAAAAATGCGCACTATATGCAGCAGACATAGCATCTCGTGCCATTAACACTAGCATACTGTTACGCAGGCACGCTTGGCTTCGAATCTCTGGATTCAAGCAGGAGGTACAATCCTCCATACTTAACCAGCCCTTTGATAAGAGCCTCTGTTCGGGCCATCAGTAGACACTTAATTAGAGAAAATGGAGAAAGACACTGAAACTGCAAAGTCCATGGGGGCTTTACAATCGCCTTCTAACCGGGGTTCCTTTCACCGCTCCTTTTATAGGGGTGGCTCGAAAACAATGTCATCAGAAAATCCCTCCTCCTCGTTTAAAGGTAATAACCAATCTAACTCCTCCAGATGCTATTTTCGAGGAAACTACAGAGGAAATAATAACAAGGGAAGAGGCAGAGGTAACTCCACCCGCACTTCCCCTGCCAATAAGCAGTGACTTCCCTCCGCTACCCCCGACCATCCCACACCTATCAAGGGACATCTCTCACAGTTCCTACCTGTCTGGAATTCCATCACCTCAGACACGTGGGTAAGACAAATTATCCTATATGGTTACTGCCTGGAACTTATCAGCACTCCACTAAATATTCTTCCAAAGCAACCAGAACATCTCACACTCCTAAAACAGGAAGGTCTCTCTCTGTTACAAGAACATGCAATAGAACCAGTCCCATTCCATCAACAGGGAACAGGACTGTACTCCCTGTACTTTTTAATTCCAAAAAAGGATGACGCCCTAAGACCTATACTAGACCTCAACCAGAGAAATCTTTATATATTCAGTCAGACCCCTTCCACATATTCACCCTCCAATAGGGCGACTTTCTATCCATACTGGATTTAAAGGCCACTTGCTTCCATATTACCATCCACCCAGCTCACAGAAAATATCTCAGCTTCGTGGTGGATGGACACCATTATCAATTCAAAGTTCTCCCCTTCAGTAACTACAGCACTCAGAGTATTTACCAAGTGCCTCGCAGTGGTCACGGCTCATTTAAGAAGACAGCACATTCATGTCTTCCCTTACTTGGACGACTGGCTAATAAAAGTCAAATCATAACACAGCTGCATACTCCACACTCACAAACCTCACCAGGTCTAACCTCCAGCTGTCAAACAAGCAAATGTATCTAGGAGCTACAATAACACTTGCAAAGCTCTAGCATACACCATCCCAGTCTGAACACACAACATGCAACATCTAATATCACAATTTCATCCCCAACCCTCTCTACCAGCCCGAGTGTTCATGCAACTGATTGACATGATGGCTTCTTGCATTCTAATCGTCCCATACGCAAGACTTCAAATGCGTCCCCTACATGAGTGCTTAGTACGTCAATGGAACCAGGCTCAAGGTCAGCTAACAGATCTGGTGTTGGTAGATGGCAGCACACCTCACTCTCTCCAGTGATGGAATACACAAAAGCGTTCCAAAGGGTGGCCATTCCTTGACCCAGTTCCACAGATGGTGTTAACAGCAAACGCATCACTCACTGATTGGGGAACTCATCTTCAAATACACACTGTTCAGGGCACATGGACCCTGCAACAGAAAAAAACTTCCCATAAACTACCTAGAGCTACTAGCGATTTTTCGGGCATTGAAATCTTTTCAACTACATCTAGTAGGCAAAGCTGTCTCAGTACATACAGACACTATGACAGCAACGTACTACATACAAAAACAGGGAGGGACACACTCTCTACAGCTTTCACACCTAGCTCAAAGCATATGGAAATGAGCCATACCTCAAAAGATATATCTCCTGACGGAACACCTCCCAGGAGTAATTAACCAGATCGCAGATCTGCTCAGTCGTCAAAGACAACAGATCCACAAGTGGGAACTACACCCTCAAGTCGGATCCCATTGTTTTAAATGTGGGGCAATCCAGAAATAGATCTGATCGCGACACACCTCAAAGCGAAATGCCCAAACTTCGCGTCCAGGTATCCACACCCATCATGCAAAGGCAATGCACTATGGATGAATTGGTCAGGGAAATTTGCTTACGCTTTTCCACCTCTTTTGCTAATTCCATTAGTGGATCGGAAGCTCAAGCAACAGTCCCTCACAATGATCCTAGTTGCTCCCACATAGGTTCGACAACCATGGTTCACAACCCTGTTGGAACTATCAGTAGTTGGTCACCAAAAACTGCATCTCTCCCCGAGCTTCTCACTCAGAACCATGCAGAGATAAGACATCCAGATCCCAGTCAACTCAACCTTGCAATTTGACACCTGAAATCATAGTTTGGCTACCTTAATCTCCCGCCAGACTGCATGAACGTTATTAAAGAGGCTAGACGCCCTACCACTAGAGCAGGCTATGCTGCAAAGTTGAAACAATTTGTAATTTCTTGCACAAACAATCAAATCAATCCACTTGATGTTTTAATCCAAAACATCATTTGCTACCTATTACATCTACAGCTTTGTAATTTAGCCTTTACATCTATACGGTTACACCTTGCTGCAATAGCCGCTTACCCATAAAATAGACAACACCTGTCTTTGTTTCGCGTGCCTGCTATTAAAGCGCTTATGGAGGGACTTAAAAGGATCATTCCTCCTAGACTTCCGCCTTCTCCAATGTGGAATCTTAATATAGTCCTTACAAGGCTCATGGGCCCACCATTTGAACCGCTGCACAATGTGAGCTCTAGTTTCTCACTTGGAAAGTAGCTTTCCTTATAGCCATCACATCTCTCAGAAGAGTTAGTGCGCTCCAGGCACTAACCATACAAGAACCATTTTTACAAATTCATCAAAATAAAGTGGTTCTTAGGACTAATCCCAAATTTCTACCCAAGGTCAATTCAGCCTTTCATCTCAACCAGTCTGTTGAGCTACCCATATTTTTTCCTCAACCAGACTCAGTAGCAGAACGTGCTCTTCACACATTAGATGTAAAAAGAGCAATACTATATTACATTGAAAGAATTACATTTTTTCAGAAAACAAAGCAACTCTTTGTTGCTTTTTCACCACTGCATAAAGGCAATCCCATATCAAAAGCAGGTATTGCAAGATGTATCACTAAATGCATCCAAACATGTTATATTACAGCTAAGCGCAAATTAATAGTTCCCCCTAAAGCGCACTCTACACGCAAACTAGGGGCTTCTATGGCATTCTTAGGGAACATACCCTTAGATGACATTTGCAAAGCAGCAACATGGTCTATGCCACACACTTTCACAAACCACTATTGTGTAGATGTGTTAGCAAAACAACAAGCGAGTGTGGGTCAGGCCGTTTTAAGAATACTATTTCAACCCACTGCCACAGACACAGTTCATCCACCGCTTGGGAGGTAACTGCTGTATAGTCTATGCTAAAGCATATGATCTACAGCTCATATGCCTCTAATGGAAAATGCTATTTACCCAGTATGCAGCTGGTCTTGGCATATAGAGCTGTAGATTCATACACGCCCACCCGCCTCCCCGGGTTCATTTGTGGGGTTGCAGTATCATCTTACTTGGATACAATATACATGGACATCTCTTTCTACTCTTACTAACTCCATCATCACCCTTCTGGCAAAACAATCTGGGGATGGAGCTGAGGCCCATTCTCACTTCACCGAAAGGAGGATCCACCTACCGTGTGACTGGAAAGACAACTTCGAACAAAAATAGAATTCAAACATCCGGACCCAACACCAGATCGCGATCTATGCTAAAGCATATGAATCTACAGCTCTACGTACCAAGAACAGATGCATACTGGGTAAGTAGCATTTTTCTTCAATATCAGGCATAGTACATAACGGTAAATACAGCACCGCCCTACTCTTGTTCTGCCCACCCTCTTATATGTGCTCCATCATATGTTATGTTATAGGGGAATTTATATCACGCACTAATACTCTGGAGTGTCCTGGCGTGCAAGTGGACAGTGGCAGGAAAGAGCGAGGATATTAAGGCAGCTGATTAAACAGAGAGGTTAAAGATATTTTTTAAAGATATGGAAATCCTGAATATGCTGGAGATCAACCGGTAGAGAATTCCACATCGTAGCTGCTTTGACCGATAAAGACATATGCTCCAATAATTCATTTTTGACCAAAAGCAGGGTCTGGCCATCAATAGGTATCAGATTAGTGAACAGCTGTCCTACCAATTAATTGAAGTTGATTTTATTACATAAGTCAGTCACCTAATCTTATGGACCTGGGAAAGATGTAAACAGTCATTTATTATAGACTGTGATAGTACCTGTGGAGAAGTGTGGCTCAATGGTTAGAGCGGCAGACCCTGATGCAGAGGTCTAGCCTGGGACCAGGGTTCAATTCCCCGCCTCTGCGGGTCTTGGGCTCAAAATTCCACAGACCTGATAATTCTCGCCTCAGTGCCTATTCCAATCATGGAGTCCCACTCTGCAACTCTGGGCAATAGCTTGCTTAATCTCCACAACGGCCCCCACAACGCTAAGGATGCCTGGCCTCCACCTTGGAGGTACCCAGGAGTGGACACCTCACAGGGAAAGCCAGGATGGGTTCCAAAGCGGTATTCGTACAAGCGCCTTGAGACCCTTGCGGGTGAGTAGCGCGCTATACAAGCATCAATTTACATACAAGTATCAATTTACAATTTACATTTACCTCCTCAGGTCTTGACCAGACTGAGAGCATAAGTAAAACAGGAGCAAGGTTGATGGAATCTCCAATATGCTGAACATCTAATTCCATATGCACAATTGAAGCAGGGGTACTCCTGGGAAGTGATGATATTCTTAAACAAAATTTTATTGATTTTACACATCAACAAAGAAACAGATGACAGTGGTTCCACTAATTGCCCGTTGCTTATCAATAGTTCCGTTATCATACTCTACATGTCATTGCCCTCACCTTCTCGTTCCCTCCACCCCCTCTTCCCCCACACCCCATGTCAGTGTGCCTCATATGGTACTCCTGCGTTGCGACATAAGTCTGCATGAAACAGCAGGTGCCTCCTCCTAGGTCTGAAACAGTAACTCCCACTCTGAGACGGGGTCTGAACGTTGAATAGACCTGTGTTTGCCCCTCCTTCCAGCCTCCACCACCCCCAGTGCAAACATTCAGTCCCTCGGCCGTTAACGGGTGAGTAAGCCTAATGTGCTATTCCCCCCGTAGGTGTCCCCGCCCTCCCCGCTACCATCGCTTCCTCAGGGCCTGCTTGAGCCTCCGCCTCACTGCCCTCTGCAACGTCTGACATTGATTGTAATTCAACCACCAGCGCACTCCACGCCCTGGCTGTTTCTAGTGCTTTATCATTGGCTGCGCGGGCGGCTAACTGTAAGCGAAGGGTCCCCTCACTAGAAGCCCATTGCTGGAAACACCCCCGCCATCTCAGGAAGCTGGGACCCCCCCTGGACTTCCAGTGTAGGGTGAGCTCCCTCTTGGCCAGGATCAACCCCAGATCGATAAATTTACTGGTAACTTTCGTGGATGGAGTGTGCGGGAACCAAAGTAGGAGGCAAGCCCCCATGTCAATTTCAACTTGGCGTCCAGTAATCTCATTCAGACAAGTCACGACATCAGCCCAATACGAACCAAGCCCCGTACAGGCCCAGAACATGTGTCCAAAGTCAGCATCCTCCGAGTTACAACGAGGGCACGCCGATTGCGCCCCACCGAAAACCCGCTGGATCTTGGCCGGCGTCCAATACGCCCTATGTAGAGTGTAGTATTGGACCAATTGGAACCGAACATTGCGCGTGCCCTTCCAGGCCCGGCGCACAAGTTGGGGCCAAGTCGTCTCCGGGATCTGTCGGCCCAGGTCCGTTTCCCAGCGTTCCTGCAGCTTGTCTAATGGGGGGGGGGCCATCCAGCGCCAATCTCCTATATAAACAAGTAATGGCCTTGAAGGTACCAGCCGCCATCACGACATATTGACAGCCTAATGACGTAGGAGGTTCCGCCAAGCCCTTCCTCCAGTGTCCCTGAATTGCGGCGACCAGAGCCGCGTGGAGTAGGAAGTAGCCTCTCGGCAAGTCAAAAGCCTCCCGCAGGTCGGAGAACGATAACAAGACACCATCCCTGTACAAATCTCCTACCATGTGGACCCCATTGTCCTCCCAAGTAGCCAGCCCTGACCAGTCCCCGCCGTGCGGGAGGGCCGTACACATACCTAAGGGGATCTCCGGCGCATAAGGAATGTGGATACCAGCCCGTTTTTGACTACGAAGCCAGCATTGGCGGAGGGTACGTTCCTCCAGAGACAGTTGGTCCAGACGAAGTCCCTGTTGAAGTAATATGAAAGACAAAACATGTCGCCGTATAATTCTGCCCTACGGGCCGTCTGGACCCCTAAACTCCTGCGCCACAGCCTGTGTAAGCCACTGCAGCTGTGCCGCCAGGTAGTACCATTCGAAATCCGGCACAGCTAGGCCTCCCTCCTCCCGCGATCTAAGTAGGGTGGATAAAGCCACACGCCTCCTGCCAGAGCCCCAGAGGAATCCTATCACCATCGACCGCAATGTTCGAAAAAAGGAGAGCGGAATCCACACCGGTAGTGTGCAGAAAAAATAAAGCAAACACGGGAGGACCACCATCTTCAGTAATGCTATCCGTCCGGCCACAGACAAGGGAAGGGTACGCCAAAATCCAATATTGCCTCTGATGCCTCTCAACGCTCTGCCCACATTCCCCTCATACAGGGACGCTTGGGTATGATAAACGTGAACCCCGAGATACGGTAGACACTCCGGCTCCCAACGTAGTTCCCCAAGCTCTGTGGGCCGTGCACACCGAGGAGTCAGGGGGAACAGGCAGGTCTTGGACCAGTTAACACGGAGGCCCGATAGTGCACCAAACTCTCGGAGCAGGGCCCGTGCTCCCCGCACCGAGGTCTCCACGTCGGCCAGATACAGCAGGAGGTCGTCGGCATACAGAGAAATGTGGTAGTGAACACCACGCAACAGCACCCCCTCGTAGTGCCGTCCCTGTCGCGCCCGCGCCGCCAGAGGCTCTATCGCCAAAGCGAAAAGGAGCGGGGACAGGGAGCAACCCTGCCTAGTACCCCTCGTCACTGCACACGCCGCGGAGACCGTACGGCCCGTGCGGACCCTAGCAGCAGCAGAGGCATATAGCAGCTGCGTCCACCGGACGAAACCGTCCCCCAACCCGAACCGACGCAGCACACAGAACAGGTACGGCCATTCCACGCTATCGAACGCCTTTTCGATATCCACCGAAAGGACAGCCGCGTCTGGAGGACCCTCCCCCTCAACGTCCATAACCCGTATCAAACGCCGTATACACGCCCAGGTGCTCCGCGTGGGGATAAAGCCCGCCTGATCCGGGTGCACGAGGGCACACATGTGGGCCGACAGTCACGTGGCCAGAATCCTGCTCAGCACTTTATAGTCCACAGTGAGCATCGAGAGCGGACGATATGCCATTCTTGCCGTGTGTTGGCCGCCCTTCTTCAACAACGGCACAATAATCGCCTCCCTCGTAGACTCCGGCAGCCTGCCCAGTTCCCACGCCTCTCCATAGACCTGCAACAACCGAGGTATCAGAAGGTCAAGGAATGCAACGTAGAACTCCACCGGGAGACCATCACCCCCCGGCGTCTTCTTCCGGGCCATGTGTTTAATCGCTGCTCTAATCTCCCCCTGTGTAACAGCAGCACCCAGGTCATTCCCCTGCTCCGGTGTCAGCTGCGGCAGCTGGGCCTCCTCTAAGAAGGCATCCAATCCCTCCGGGGGCAGTGACAGCCTACTCCGATACAACTCCGAATAATAGGCCAGGAACTGGTCATTAATTTCCCGTTGGGAGTAAACCAGCGCCCCAGTAGGCGTGCTCAGGGATAGAATCGGCGCGATCCCAGAGTGAGGATTCGCTAGCCACGCCAGCAACGATCCGGCTCGATCCCTCTCGGCGTGGGCCCGAACCATGTACTCCCGGTAGTCATGGCAGCGAAGCCTTTCCACTTGCACGGCTACCCGTTCCCTAGCCGCCAACACTTCCTCCCTATCGCCCCCCGCCGTGTGGTTAGCCCTCCCCACCCGCCTGAGCGAGTCCTCCTCCCGCTCCACGTCAGCCAGCAGCGTCCTACGCACCCCGGCCGAGGATGAGAGGCACGCGCCTCGTACCACCACCTTGAAGGCATCCCATTCGATCGCTCTGGCCGATGCGGTGCCCGCGTTCTCCCGAAAATAGCGCTCAAGGCATTCCTGCAACTCCGTGCGAAATACCGGATCTTCCAGCATCAACGGATTCAGCCGCCATGTGGGAATCAGTTGCCGTTGCCTAGACCAAAGGACCGTGAGTAAGCAAGGGTTGTGGTCCGAGATCGTCCTCGCCAAGTATTCGCTACTGCATGCCAGTTCCTGGGCCCCAGCCGTACAGAGAATGGCGTCAAGGCGGACGTGGAGATCGTGTGGCGTGGAGTAAAACGAGTAGTCCCTGTCGGTGGGATGGAGCGTACGCCAGGCGTCCAGAAGGCCCCACTGCTCTTGCCAGGTCCTCTGGGCTGTGGCCACCCTGCGCACTACCGATTGAGCCAGCGGGGGATGAGAGCGATCCAAATCCACATCCACCACCGAATTAAAGTCCCCCCCCAGGAACACCGTGCCGATCAATAGGGACGCCAACCTCTTTGAGAGCGCCGAGAAGAACGCGGCCTGGTCAAGATTAGGGACATAAACACTGCATAGCGTGACGTCCCGGCCATCCAGTCTCCCCAACACCGCAACAAACCTCCCCTCTGAATCAACCTCCGTCGTCATGGGTTGGAAGGGAACGCCCGCCCAAACCCAGATCAACGCTCCTCTAGCATGGGCGGAATAGGTAGTATAGAAAAGTTGCCCTCTCCAACGCCGCTGCAGCGCTCGCCCCTCTGCCAGAGTTAAATGCGTTTCCTGCAAAAAGGCCACCTGAACCCCCCTACGCACTAGATATGCATGCACCTTATACCTCTTACCCATGGAGTTGAGCCCCCGCACATTCCATGTAACACATTTCAGTTCTAACTTAGCCGCCATCAGTAGGTCTATAGCGGCGGTCGAACCACAACAACCCTAGCGGCACACTGACAAACCCCTGCAACACCCAACACCCCCAACCAACCCCCAACCCACCCTCCCCCAGAACAGGCGCCAAACAGTTGTTACCCATCCAAACTCCTACCCCCACAAATGAGGGAAACTCTGGAAAGCACCAGAGACTCACAGGTTATGTGAGATAGAGGGGATAGCTCAACACCCTCCGGCCGGACAGCCCGAGACCAAACACACCGGGATGGGCCGATCCCGATTAAGAAGGGACCTCTCCTTCCCCTCCCTCCCCAGCAGAACCCCCGCCCAATCAAGAACACAGTGCCATGGGGTCTCCGTCAGCCCCGTTAACTCCCCGGTAAGGTAGGGAAAGGAGCCACACCCAGCACCCCGTAGGAAAGGGCTCCAGTAACCATGGTACAGTCACCCCCATAGTTCGGGCACCCCTCCTTACTGTTCCTTGCTCAGCTGCCAGGCGGTCACTCGTCCAACAGTCCATCGGCCGTCTGGGGGGTAACCTGTGGCGGATCCCCAGGTTCCTTCTCCGAACCCCCATCCGAGCCCCCCAGTCCCGCTTCATCAGAGCCCAAACGAGAGCCCGAGTCCACAACAGGGCCCTCCGCCGCTACTCCAGAAATGAGCGACACCGCCTGTAGGGCGGCCTGTCTCTCCAGTTCCGTCTGTGACGCCGATGGTGAACGACGGCTCTGCCCTCGATTCCGATTGCGCCTGCTCCGACGTGGCCGGCCCTCCGTGCCCTCCATCCATGTTCCCGTACCATCTTTGCCCGCTCTGTACCGCTCCAGCCATTGCCAGGCGTCATCAGGTGAGTCACAAAACGTTGCCACTCCATCTACCTGCACCTTCAGGCGTGCCGGGAACAGCAGAGAGTACTGAACTCCCTCGTCGCGGAGTGCTCGCTTGACAGCGACGAAGGAGAAGCGGCTGCGCTGGACCTCTTGAGAGTAGTCGGGAAAGAGGGACACAGATGCATTGTCCACCTTGTACGGACCATTCGACCTGGCTTGACGTAGGATAATGTCTCTGTCCCTGAAGTGCAGCAGTTGGGCTATCACAGGCCGAGGAGGGCGGCCCGGCGCCAGAGGCCTGGCCGGAACCCTATGTTCTCTCTCCAAGGTATAGAAGTGTGTCAGGCCCTCCGGCACCACCACATCTCGCAGCCAGCGTTCAAGATAGGAGATCATATCATCCCCCTCGACATTTTCAGGCAAACCCACCACTCTGATGTTGTTGCGCCTGTTGCGCCCTTCCGCGTCCGCTGCCCTCCTCTCCAGTTGCTGTGCCAAATCATCCAGTGTGGCGTCCGTCGCTTT